>NW_028324182.1:6032500-7282500 GCF_054372755.1 Phalangium opilio | reverse complement strand
TGGGTCACCTATTTTAGCGGGGTCACAAAACGAATGAGTAGTTATTTCCCCATCTTTTGTTACGAAGGTGCTGTCCTAGTACCTTTCAAATTATCTATGGTAAATATAATGCTGGGTTACTTTCAACCCAAATTTCCTCTTTGGGGTACGTTTATAACCCAATTCGAGGATTGAAAAGGTGGACTTTGATCACGGTTTTAATCTTCCACGGTTTTATATGTAATATCAAAAGACGAGTCTATGAGGCTGAATCATAACAGAACGGTTTTAAAGGAGATGGTAGACTTATAGGACTCGCAATTGTATACTTGTGGCGTCACTAGGGGTTATGACCTTTAATTTCAGTAGATATTTACGGGGGAATTTCGAAAGTAGGAATGTTTTTCATCAAGAAAGGTTGAAAAGTAGGTGATTAGTACGACGACAAAGTTCGTTTTTTTTTTCTGTATGGATGGGATGCCAAAATTTGATTTTTCGCTACATTCTTTCAAACTAAAGGTCAAATTTGAAACTAGAAGTGTTCTAACGAACATAGTAGCTAAAGTTTTAATCAAAAACACTTATAGGCGTTACTTCCAAAAATAATGCACGTGGCGAATGTTAATTTGAATTTTGGCGCGAATCCAAAATTATTCACGTGACTCCGGAGAAGAAAAGACGCGGTATTTGAAGGCCACGTGACTTATACTTATATTTTAAGTATAAGTTGGGATTTTTCATGACCTTTTTTTTGTATTCAACACATTGTTTTATTAACACTTATTTTTAAAAACCTGAAAATGTTATTATAATTATTACTTTCTCAACAATTACATCTTAAATATTTCTTTACAAAAATGCTTTTCTTACTTCTAATTTTTGTTAGTCTGACCTCTAAATTCGTCAATATTTATAAAAGGGGACCAAAACGAAGAAAATTCTATACTTTATATCTATCTTTATATATTCTACGTTTAAAGATTTAAAATTTAACTACACTGAGACGAGAGTGATTAAGGAGGATTTTAAACTATTGTTTAAGATAAGAAATTAAATGAATATGTGCATTAAAATAGTTAACTAGAAAAATAAAAAGAGTATAGAAGAAAGAAATTTGATCCGTATTAAAGTGGGCTAAACACCCTAAATTAGTTATATAATACCTTATTGCTTAGAAGGGGTGTAAATTTTAAAGAAAAAACCAGCTTTCCCGCGATGATTTATATCCCTTCTAAGGTTGCAACTTGGCTTTAAAAAGTTAGCATAAACAGAAATAGTAAATATATCGCTTTAGAAAAATATAATAATAAAACTTCTTTTTTCAAAAATTAGACGTTAAAAATTTCATAATAATACAGAATATCATTGATTCCATAATTAACACATTATCTAAAGAGTTAATTATTTATTTATTAGTTATAAACGGAATTAGCCCAATATTAACTGGTAAAGATTGCTAGATTCAAAAAATAACGATTAAAACAAAATTGTATTTAAAAAACGGAAAACGGATTTTAAGAAATTTAGATTCATATGTTAAAATTACGTTGAAATGAAAGTATATAATAATTTGTACACTTGTTACGTTGTTGTATAATATATACAATTATACACATCAATATCAATTTATAATCAATCAAACAAACAAACAAACCTTTGTCTTTGTTGAATTCCTCGATGTAACGAAGTCAGCTCAAAATTAACCCAAAAAAAAATTAAACTAAATTTCCCATTAAACTAAAGTCAATTTCAATTTTGAATTTTTCTATTCGCTTTACCCCGACTAGATAAATCAATTTTTAAATTTTAACCATCATAATTAAAGGTAAATCATTTATAATTACCATTACGTAAAAAAGGGCTTGTTTTTAAACAGTGATAACTGAAACGTTGGACGAAAGACTAGAAGATCTTTCTAATCTCCGATTTCTCATGACGTTAATGGCGTCAACGTGATTCCAAGACTTTTCAAAAAACGAAACGAGAGCGGCTCCTGTATAAATACACCCTTGAAATTGTTCAAAGGAAATGATCCAATCATCGAAACTATCATTTTCAATTGAATCTTCAGTAGTTTCATTAGTAGGAGGTGAAGATTTTATTTCCTCGGATGTTAATTCAGAAGGAACAAATTCAAAGGACAGCATACTATCAGTTTCTTTCGAATCTCTACGCTTTTCTTTCTGGGGAGTCTTTTTAGATGGAACCTTTGCCATTTCACCCAGTTGTAAAAGCATTGTTCCTTTACGAAATTAAGGTTAAATAACACGTTTTTCCATTAATTCTCCGTGAAGAAAACCCTGTTAAATCTTACCAATCATTGATACGGAATGATAAGCTTCTTGTTCGCCATGTTGATTGATAAAAATATCATAAAGGCTTTTCCACAAGGCAACAAATTGACCCTGAACAGTAATGTTGTTACTTAAATTACAGTAACAAAATCCCTGTTTATCGTTTAAAGGGAGGGTGAAGTAGAAAATCAAGTGATTTTTTTTATCGATTCTTCTACTAATTATAAGACCAGTCTGCATAGTGAAACATTTACACCAGGAAATACCAACTCCGAATGATTTTAAAATTATTTCAAATTAGGCTCAGATTTTAAGGATAATTTTAAAGAAGGTCCTCCGACCAATCACGCAACGCCCTGCCTTTTTATTAACAAAATTCTCGTGGCACGTTCCATGTCTCGCACCACGATTGTGACATCACGCGCGAATTTTATCAAATCTCGTGATAAATTTCATTCAACACGGAGCGTGCCACGGGAATTTTTTTAACAAAAAGGCAAGGCGTTACGCGATTGGTCGGAGGACCTTCTTTAAAATTATCCTTAAAATCTGAACCTAATTTGAATTTTAAAATCATTCGGAGTTGGTATTTCCTGGTGTAAATGTTTCACTATGCAGACTGCTCTTATAATTAGTAGAAGAATCGATAAAAAATCACTTGATTTTCTACTTCACCCTCCCTTTAATTAACTATTTAACTAATAGTACTTGTGTCATTTTTGGAATTGTCTTGGAAACCTTCGCTTTATTCTCCTTTTCAGTTGGTTTAGGTTCACTTTTGACCACACTGTCATCTAAGTAACGAACATTTTGACAACCACTCTTCTCTCCCTTTGAAAACTGCAGGGTCTTACCTATGCTATTAGTACTGCTTATGCTATTCAGATCTCCGCAGTCAGAATGAGAAACCATAACAGGTGGGGTTGAGCAGGAATCGGAATCCGCGGCGTTATAATTCTTGGACAGAGTTCCAAAACCTCCCGAGGAAGTTAAGGGAGCAGAGGAAGAGGCAATTGGTTGAGAGGTCAAATGATTCTGAGCCAAAATCGACTCGAAAATTGAAACTTGAACAAAAGGGCTGATAACCAGATCTAACAGTTCCTTATTAGTGACTTTACTCAAAGGAGAATCTTCTTCAAATGAAGAACTAAAGTATTCTTCAGCTTCGGCAGCAACTTCGGTATCATCAGGCATGTCTGAAGAATAGAAAATATTGCAATGGACAAATGAAGGCATATAATCCAAAAAGTGTAATGGACAAATGAAGGTGCATTTTGCAATGGACAAATGAACTAAAGGTAAATATTGCAATGGACAAATAAAGGCAAATAATGCAAAAAATGCAATGGACAAATGAAGGTGCATTTTGCAATGGACAAATGAAGGTGCATTTTGCAATGGACAAATGAAGGTGCATTTTGCAATGGACAAATGAAGGTGCATTTTGCAATGGACAAATGAAGGTGCATTTTGCAATGGACAAATGAAGGTGCATTTTGCAATGGACAAATGAAGGTGCATTTTGCAATGGACAAATGAAGGTGCATTTTGCAATGGACAAATGAAGGTGCATTTTGCAATGGACAAATGAAGGTGCATTTTGCAATGGACAAATGAAGGTGAATATTGCAATGGACAAATGAACTAAAGGTAAATACTGCAATGGACAAATGAACTAAAGGTAAATATTGCAATGGACAAATGAACTAAAGGTAAATATTGCAATGGACAAATGAATTGAAGGTAAATATTGCAATGGACAAATGAAGGTGCATATTGCATTGGACAAATGAACTAAAGGTAAATATTGCAATGGACAAATGAATTGAAGGTAAATATTGCAATGGACAAATGAAGGTGCATATTGCATTGGACAAATGAAGGTGCATATTGCATTGGACAAATGAAGGTGCATATTGCATTGGACAAATGATGCTGCATATTGCATTGGACAAATGATGATGCATATTGCATTGGACAAATGAAGGTGCGTATTGCATTGGACAAATGAAGGTGCGTATTGCATTGGACAAATGAAGGTGCGTATTGCAATGGACAAATGAAGGTGCGTATTGCAATGGACAAATGAAGGTGCGTATTGCAATGGACAAATGAAGGTGCATATTGCAATGGACAAATGAAGGTGCATATTGCATTGGACAAACGAAGGCAAAAATTGAAGTGGACAAACGAAGGCAAAAATTGAAGTGGACAAACGAAGGCAAAAATTGAAGTGGACAAACGAAGGCAAAAATTGAAGTGGACAAACGAAGGCAAAAATTGAAGTGGACAAATGACCGCAATGACGAAGTAGAACTTCAATTGCTGGTAAAAACGCGAGAGAAAGACCAACGTAATTTACCATTGGATGGAACAACGTAGTTATCTTCAAAGTGCTTTGGTACAACCATCAGATGAAGAAGATAGAAAAACTTAAGTTTATCTTCCAAAGAAGCTTTAGTAGTCAAAGCGATGGCTTGGAGGAATTCTTTGAAGTTAATTTGACCATCTTTGTTGGTGTCAAACAACTGTTAATCAAGTTTAAACGTTTTAAACCGATAAAGTTGACCAGTGTTGATTGATGTTAATTACCGTAAATATTCTATAAGCCATTTTGTGTGGGTCAACACCTTGACCCCATGGTGAGAGGAATGTGAATAAAACTCGAAACAATTCGAAATCAACTCGATACAGTTCGTAGAAAGGCAATGAAAAATCATATTTCTCTTGATTGTTAGGGTTACCAACATTCTTTCCCCAATAGTTTTGACTCAATTGCTCTTCCTATAATTAAAAAAATTACACTTATATTAAAATTATAACACTTGATATTGATATACCTTTAAAAGCAGAAACATTTCTTTCAGATCATTTGGACTGTAATTCCTACTTATAATTGGATCATAAGAGACACTACGAATTACATTCTTCATATTTACATCCTCTAAAGTCTGAATAATTGAGATTAATTAAATTAAATTAAATTAAATTAGCTAGCCTATATATTAAAACTAATTGAAGTATATTGATCGTACTTGAACTACTTTCATTCTATTCCTTAATCTTAACTTCTCAATTAAGGCCGATGTTATAAAATTATATTTAGCATACGCGTCATAGAGAAGTTCCTCAACTTCCACATCCTTAATTAAAAATTAAATTAAATTAATTAGTGGTGAAGATGTCTGTTAATGTTAAATCATTATTATTATCGTCGTACAGGAGTTAAGGTAGTTGGTTCGGTATTACAAATTGCGTGGAGCATATGAGGCAATGTCGCGTCTTTATTGACAATGTGTTCTAAATAAAAGGACAAAACCGTCATGGCTTCACCATCGTCTTTACAATCAAGTAAAGCTTGTCGATTCTTTTCCAAAACGGAAAGGGCTACTTGAAAAACAACTTTAGCTCCGTCGTAGAAGAAACAATCAACAATATTAACTGCCGATTCAAAAGGCATGACTGAAAGGAAGATGGTCAAAAACCACGAAAGCGATATCATGGACAGTACGCCCAATTCCTCCAATTTGTTGTACAAGTCAGGGAGATATTCTTTGGCCAATTCTTCCAGTACTCCCTGATCAATTAGGGCGCCAACAACTTTGGTATTGTAATAATCAGGTAAAAGACGTTCGCAAAGAGCTACTAAAAGCCAAAAGGCTTCTTCTTCAGAGGCGTACAACAGTAAAACTGAAGTAACGATGTTCATGGCTTGACAATATCCAATACTCGGGTTACGGAAGGCGTAGGCTCTTAAAACTCTTCTCAAAGCTCCGATACCCAATTCGGATTGAAAGGCAGGATGTTCGGGTAGGGAACGATGAAGATCACGTTCAATTTCATCAGCAGCTATACCAGGAAGACTCAGACTTTTGGCAACAGCGTGAGCGTAATAACCCTTCTTTGTTTCCATCTGAGAAACATTAACATTAGTCGCTCTAAACCGTAATTAAAGCTGAATATTATAATTAAGAGAGGTACTTCATTGCACGCTCCGGAATATAACATCCATAATTCACCGCGTAATTTATCTGGAATGCCCTTTAAAACTAATTCACGAGCTTTATGGGTACGATAAGTTGGAATTCCCCTGGAGTTTAAAGTAATTAGTTAATTACATCATTTTTTTGTACCATACCAAGTCTATTTAACAAATTTTAAGCTAAGCCTAATTATCATCTCACTTTCCATATTCGGCAAAATGAATATTCCACATATTTATTTTAGCTTCTTCTCGGGCTAAAACATCGGTGGAAATATCAGGTATTTGAAAGAGATTCATTAATGGAGGTTGAAATTGTTCAATCACGTGTTTGTTTTCTTCTAAGTAACTTTCCCATTCACTAATATGATTAAAATTAAACATTAAATTGTTTAAACTCAAGTTAAACTAGGAAACTAGTAATTACTTATGAAATTCAGGTACTTTAGCCAAAAAATCACTTATTTTACATAAGATAAATTGTCGGTCACTTAATTGAGAGAATAGGAAGTTTACCTGCTCAAATATTACATGCATAAATTAAATAGGGTTTAGTTTTGCTTAAGAAAAGTTACCCCAAAATGGCGGCCATACATTAGATGCTTAGATTTAACTCAATAAAATAAATTTAATCTAAGCAAAAAATGATTTATGTCCCCATTTTTTGGGGTCGTTTTAAAGGAAAAGCTCAGGTAACATAACATTATACCTTAAAAGAACAGCCTATTTTCTAAATATAAAATAAAAAATATTGTAAAAAAATAAATAAATGATCTCTTATTACAATAAATTAGCATTTAATTAGTCTTAAAAACAATTGAGGACTACTGCGCCATCCGCCATTGGTTCAGTAGCGTCTGCTAGCCAGAACCCCTCACCCCTACCTCTCTCTCAGCCTGTGAGAATTCAACCAATCCCATAGGGGTAAGGGGTTCTGGCTAGCAGACGCCACTAAACAAATGGCGGATGGCACTATCAGTAGTCCTTGATTGTTTTAAGACTAATTAAATGCTAATTATCATTTGTAATAAGAGATCATTTATTTCTATATTTAATATTATTTTTCCTTTCATATTTAGAAAAAGGTCTTTCTCTTAAAGTTTATTCATGGATAAAGAATGCGCGTGAGGAAATTTGTTTTCACGTTATAGGATCGGCAACTCCCTATCTCGAACGACAGCCTATTCTGTATATACTCTGTTACAACATCGGTTGTCAGCACCCGCAAACCTAGGTCTCTATGTAATCTAGCCTTGCGCGTGCTGACAAGAGACAAAACACTTCAGGATCTTCAGGATTTAAAATCGTTTAAAATATCCCGAAGTTTTTTAGCCTCTTGTCAGCACGCGCAAAGCTAGGTTACATAGAGACCTAGGTTTGCGCGTGCTGATAACCGATGTTGTAACAGAGTATATACAGAATAAGCTGTCGCTCGAGATAGGGAGTTGCCGATCCTATAGCGTGAAAACAAATTTCCGCACGCGCATTCTTTATCCATGGTTTTAACTTTTAAGGTATAATGTTATGTTACACGAACTTTCCCTTTTTAAACTCTTATATTACTTTGCTCTTGGTTGTTAGTATCATGGATGAATCCATAATGGGATTATTTCCATTCTCAACTCTTTCTACAAGAGCAACATCTCTTAAAGGAATGACAACGGAAACCAACTCCTTCACCTGCAATTCCTTATACTGAAAACTTATTATACCTAAAATAAATCTAATCTAATAACGAACCAAAAGCCAATATCTTACCCTAGCTTCGAAACAAACATAATTGCAAGAAATATAAAGCTTTCCCCAAACATGACGTTTATTATAAGGAGTCCATAGAGTGCATTCCGTAGATCCATCCAATTTCTCATCAAATGGTAATCTAAAAGTGTTCCTGTAAGCTTCACTGTGAGCTCTGGCATCCAAATCACGTTTTAAATAAGATGGTTTCTTAGGGACATTTTTGCTCGATTTTCTGGCTAAAGTTTTATCAGCTTGAAAAGGCTCTTCGCATATTAATCTAGATTAGTATTAATTATAGTTAATTAATGCTGTATTAATGTAATTAAGTTCAAAGTGAAACCCACTGTCTCATTGCCAAATTCGCTAATTGCTCCATTAAAGTGATTGTTTCAGATATTTTTAAGAACATTGCAAAATAATACTAAAAATAATGTTAATAATACGAAATTTAATTTAATTTAATTGTGGTCTTGTTCATATCAGACGGGCAGGGTTCATACAACTTTTGGAAAACAAATTTCCCTGAGATTTCTAGGTTTTTCCCCATATACTTCCCTGAATTTTCCAGAGTTACGAGCCTCCATCCAAAGTTTAGTGTAATGCTATTCCTATGGAGGGGGGTTGTTTGTTTACGTTTTGCTCAATTACTCGGCCCCTGTTTGTCGTAGCCCTAAGTTTATAGTATGGTTGGATGGGGGACAAATTGGACTATAACATACTCAAAGGACATCCCCGTATCTCTAGTAGAAACAGAGTTATGAGCCTCCAAAGTTTAGTGTAATGCTATTCCTATGGAGGGGGGGGGTTGTTTGTTTACGTTTTGCTTAATTACTCGGCCCCTGTTTGTCGTAGCCCTAAGTTTTTTGTATGGTTGGATGAGGGACAAATTGGACTATAACATACTCAAAGGACATCCCCGCATCTCTAATATAACCAGAGTTACGAGCCTCCAAAGTTGGGTCAAATGCTATTCCTATGGAGGGTTGTTTGTTTACGTTTTGCTCAATTTCTCGGCCCCTGTTTGTCGTAGCCCTACGTTTTTAGTATGGTTGGATGGGGGACAAATTGGACTATAACATACTCAAAGGACATCCCCGTATCTCTAATATAACCAGAGTTACGAGCCTCCAAAGTTGGGTCAAATGCTATTCCTATGGAGGGTTGTTTGTTTACGTTTTGCTTAATTACTCGGCCCCTGTTTGTCGTAGCCCTAAGTTTTTTGTATGGTTGGATGAGGGACAAATTGGACTATAACATACTCAAAGGACATCCCCGCATCTCTAATATAACCAGAGTTACGAGCCTCCAAAGTTGGGTCAAATGCTATTCCTATGGAGGGTTGTTTGTTTACGTTTTGCTTAATTACTCGGCCCCTGTTTGTCGTAGCCCTAAGTTTTTAGTATGGTTGGATGAGGGACAAATTGGACTATAACATACTCAAAGGACATCCCCGCATCTCTAATATAACCAGAGTTACGAGCCTCCAAAGTTGGGTCAAATGCTATTCCTATGGAGGGTTGTTTGTTTACGTTTTGCTTAATTACTCGGCCCCTGTTTGTCGTAGCCCTAAGTTTTTAGTATGGTTGGATGAGGGACAAATTGGACTATAACATACTCAAAGGACATCCCCGTATCTCTAATATAACCAGAGTTACGAGCCTCCAAAGTTGGGTCAAATGCTATTCCTATGGAGGGTTGTTTGTTTACGTTTTGCTTAATTACTCGGCCCCTGTTTGTCGTAGCCCTAAGTTTTTTGTATGGTTGGATGAGGGACAAATTGGACTATAACATACTCAAAGGACATCCCCGTATCTCTAATATAACCAGAGTTACGAGCCTCCAAAGTTGGGTCAAATGCTATTCCTATGGAGGGTTGTTTGTTTACGTTTTGCTTAATTACTCGGCCCCTGTTTGTCGTAGCCCTAAGTTTTTTGTATGGTTGGATGAGGGACAAATTGGACTATAACATACTCAAAGGACATCCCCGCATCTCTAATATAACCAGAGTTACGAGCCTCCAAAGTTGGGTCAAATGCTATTCCTATGGAGGGTTGTTTGTTTACGTTTTGCTTAATTACTCGGCCCCTGTTTGTCGTAGCCCTAAGTTTTTAGTATGGTTGGATGAGGGACAAATTGGACTATAACATACTCAAAGGACATCCCCGTATCTCTAATATAACCAGAGTTACGAGCCTCCAAAGTTGGGTCAAATGCTATTCCTATGGAGGGTTGTTTGTTTACGTTTTTGCTTAATTACTCGGGCCCTGTTTGTCGTAGCCCTAAGTTTTTAGTATGGTTGGATGGGGGACAAATTGGACTATAACATACTCAAAGGACATCCCCGTATCTCTAATATAACCAGAGTTACGAGCCTCCAAAGTTGGGTCAAATGCTATTCCTATGGAGGGTTGTTTGTTTACGTTTTGCTCAATTACTCGGCCCCTGTTTGTCGTAGCCCTACGTTTTTAGTATGGTTGGATGGGGGACAAATTGGACTATAACATACTCAAAGGGCATCCCCGTATCTCTAGTAGAAACAGAGTTATGAGCCTCCAAAGTTTAGTGTAATGCTATTCCTATGGAGGGGGGGGGTTGTTTGTTTACGTTTTGCTTAATTACTCGGCCCCTGTTTGTCGTAGCCCTAAGTTTTTAGTATGGTTGGATGAGGGACAAATTGGACTATAACATACTCAAAGCACATCCCCGTATCTCTAATATAACCAGAGTTACGAGCCTCCAAAGTTGGGTCAAATGCTATTCCTATGGAGGGTTGTTTGTTTACGTTTTGCTTAATTACTCGGCCCCTGTTTGTCGTAGCCCTAAGTTTTTTGTATGGTTGGATGAGGGACAAATTGGACTATAACATACTCAAAGGACATCCCCGTATCTCTAATATAACCAGAGTTACGAGCCTCCAAAGTTGGGTCAAATGCTATTCCTATGGAGGGTTGTTTGTTTACGTTTTGCTTAATTACTCGGCCCCTGTTTGTCGTAGCCCTAAGTTTTTTGTATGGTTGGATGAGGGACAAATTGGACTATAACATACTCAAAGGACATCCCCGTATCTCTAATATAACCAGAGTTACGAGCCTCCAAAGTTGGGTCAAATGCTATTCCTATGGAGGGTTGTTTGTTTACGTTTTGCTTAATTACTCGGCCCCTGTTTGTCGTAGCCCTAAGTTTTTAGTATGGTTGGATGAGGGACAAATTGGACTATAACATACTCAAAGGACATCCCCGTATCTCTAATATAACCAGAGTTACGAGCCTCCAAAGTTGGGTCAAATGCTATTCCTATGGAGGGTTGTTTGTTTACGTTTTGCTTAATTACTCGGCCCCTGTTTGTCGTAGCCCTAAGTTTTTAGTATGGTTGGATGGGGGACAAATTGGACTATAATATACTCAAAGGACATCCCCGTATCTCTAATATAACCAGAGTTACGAGCCTCCAAAGTTGGGTCAAATGCTATTCCTATGGAGGGTTGTTTGTTTACGTTTTGCTTAATTACTCGGCCCCTGTTTGTCGTAGCCCTAAGTTTTTAGTATGGTTGGATGAGGGACAAATTGGACTATAACATACTCAAAGGACATCCCCGTATCTCTAATATAACCAGAGTTACGAGCCTCCAAAGTTGGGTCAAATGCTATTCCTATGGAGGGTTGTTTGTTTACGTTTTGCTTAATTACTCGGCCCCTGTTTGTCGTAGCCCTAAGTTTTTAGTATGGTTGGATGGGGGACAAATTGGACTATAATATACTCAAAGGACATCCCCGTATCTCTAATATAACCAGAGTTACGAGCCTCCAGAATTTAGTGTAATGCAATTCCTATGGAGGGGGGGGTGTTTGTTTACGTTTTGCTTAAATACTCGGCCCCTGTTTGACGCAAATTTCCCTGATTTCCCTGAATTTTACTTAAAAATTCGAAATCTCCCTGAATTTTCCATAAGATTTTTGTTAACTATTTATTTCCCTGATTTTTCCAGGTTTTCCCTGAGGTTTTCCAGGTTTGTATGAACCCTGTCAGAGATTAAAAACTATATTAGGCCTACATCTTTTTCTCTGGTAGAGATACAAATACTCTCAGGAAATAAAACATTGTTGCTCTTTTCCAAATGCTAATAAATTAAAGTAAAATAAAATTTAAATTTAAATTTAAACACTCTTATATTCTTCCTCTCTCTCTCTCCTTATTTTGTACGTTTAAAATCTTACCATAACATCAACCCAACGTATTATGAGCTTTATCTCTTTCCCAAAGATGTATGAATAAAAGCAAAGATGATTTACACTCAAATAAATCCAGCCTTGTCGAGGCAATCTATTTTTCCAATAACTACAAGAGTAATCTTTTTTGGAAAAAGAGAGAGACATACTTAATTACTTAATTACTCATTACATTCTTCTAAAGCTTTACTAATTAATAATTCTTACAATTAACAAGTCTTTCTTGTTCAGGCATTCCAAAGAGCTTGATAAATTTGGCCACAGCAGCTTTGTAATCCTTAGAATCATCGTCAGTAATATGACAAAGAATGTCGCAATTATTTTGCGCTAATAAACTCTCAATTTTACAAAATACAAAGCTAGTAATTTCTTCGGTGGAATCAAATGAACCTGAAATGTAATGTAACCTAGCTTTTTAACAACCAACTCAATTAATTAAAGGTGGAATTCATAAACGTCAGACGCAACGTAATTTAGTACAGGCAAAGGCAGGGCGTCGTGCGCTGACGTCTGCTTTTTGCGCACGACGCCCTGCCTTTGCCTGTACTAAATTGCGTTGCGTCCGACGTTTATGAATTCCACCTTAAATGGAGGGTGAAATGGAAAATCAAGTGATTTTTTATCGATTCTTCTACTAATTATAAGACCAGTCTGCATAGTCAAACATTAAGGAAATACCAACTCCGAATGATTTTAAAATTCAAATTAGGTTCAGATTTTAAGGATAATTTTAAACAAGGACTGCCGACCAATCGCGTAACGCCCTGCCTTCCATTAAAAAAAATTCTCGTGGCACTCTCCATGTCTCGCGCCACGATTGTGACATCACGCGCAAATTTTATCAAATCTCGTGATAAATTTCATTCAACACGGAGCGTGCCACGGGAATTTTTTTAACAAAAAGGCAAGGCGTTACGCGATTGGTCGGAGGTCCTTCTTTAAAATTATCCTTAAAATCTGAACCTAATTTGAATTTTAAAATCATTCGGAGTTGGTATTTCCTGGTGTAAATGTTTCACTATGCAGGTTGGTCTTATAATTAGTAGACGAATCGATAAAAAAAATCACTTGATTTTCCACTTCACCCTCCCTTTAACTCTACACATTTTGAGCAAGTAATCATACCTAGAGTTCTAAGTACATTTTGTTCTAACCATTCCCAATGTTCAAAAACTTCATTTCTTGTCATTCCACAAGCGATAACTGTTTAAAAAAGATAATTCCTCAACTTATATATGTTTCTGATGTCATAAACAACCTTAAAACTCACCATAACTAACTTCACAACCAGGTGCTTGATGTAATATTCTAAATGGCGGAGGTTTGCTATCAAATACAGTGTCTAAAGTACCCACAAGCAAAGATGATAAACCCTTTGTCCCATGACCCTTTCTTTTTTGAGACACGAAATATGGGTTGGCTCTTTCCGTCACCCTTAAGATATGGCGTAATATTAACCACTTAACAAAACTTAACTTTAATGGTATGGTAACTAACCATAAGGCATTTGCTAAAAGGACTTCTTGAGGTTTAACCCACATCTTGCAATCTCAATTATTTATCACAAGAATAGTAGGATATTATTCATATTCTATATTATTATAAAGTCTAATTTAATTTTTATGCCAAATTAAATTAATTAATATCATATATATGCGTAGCACTAATTACCTCTGAAAAAAATGAAGTTGCACAAGAAACACTCCACCACATTTAACGTTTGTTTTGACAGTGGAACAATGCTATTTGAACGACGTATTTCTCTCAAATTTGAACCTCGGAACTTGTTTAGTTTACTTCTTCAAGATATATGGGGTATTTTAAACATAATCTAATCAATTAAAACTACAATCAAGACAAAGAAGATTATAGTTCAGTACAAAATGACAAAATGCGTCGTTTAAGTTAACATTCACGGACGGCCCCTTTGTTTTCTTTTTTTTCTCAGGGTCAAACAAAGTTCATCAATCGAGTTGATATCACCCAAGTATAGAATTAATTCCCTAAGACGGTGGGTTTTCAGTTAAAAGATAATAATTAGAACATTGAACCAACTATAAGAAGGACCAAAGATATAAAAACTAGTACTTATTATTTTCCAATTTTACACATAGTCTATTAGTGAGCATAAAATGATTACCTAAAATAAGGAATTATTTCTTAACTTGGTCTATGTTGACTCCGCACTTCGCTCTTTAATTTAACGTCGTCTGCTTTCGACCTTATTCGATAACCTTCGTGGCGAGCGAAAGATCACCTCCAAATTTGATTAAAATGGCCAAAGCAATTTCATCCCTTGGAACTAAACTTCCAATTTTAATTAAAAGTAATTTGTTTATAATTATTAAATAACCTTTGTTATTTTCAGTAGCTTAATTACTTACAGCGATGTTAAACACTTTGTAAAGAATGGCCTTAAGCCTTTGCTTTAACCTCCCGGATTCGGATTCCCCACCAATTATTCAAAAATATTATTGTAATATTTTAAATTACCGTTTATAGACACCATCGAGAGTTCCAAACCCAAGTTGGCCACCTTTTTGAAGTACGCCAAAGTCGAATTGGTTCCCCCAACACCTGCTGAGTTCCCTCAAGTAATGCAAGGCTTTGGAAAACTCATGCATTCCGCTAGGACTGGTGCTTGGAAAAAAATGAGTGTTAAGGTTAGTATATTTGATAATTATTATCTAGTTATTGATTAAATTAATGCGTATTAATTATAATTCAAATACAGGAAGCGTGGCTTAGCACTTTAGTTGGTACTGAAGTCATTATGTGGTTCTTTGTTGGAGAATGCATTGGCAAAAGAAGTCTAATTGGTTACCAAGTTTAAACCATTTTCAAATTTGGGGGTTAAATAATAGCGCAACCTTTGTTATGTAATGACCATCCTCTAAATAATTAGTCTATGTAAAATTTATTTAAAATAAAAATTGTACTTGACACATTGTTTTGCATTTCAAATAATTTGCATATCTAAGCCTAATAATTAAGCATAATAAATTAAATAAGTGTAAATAACGAATAACGTTTTGATTTGCTGAATGAATGGGCTTACCAACGTTTGGGAATATTAACCCTACAACAACATTTAAACAATGAAAATTATCAAAGAATACGTACAGACATACTAAAAATACTTATAAGCCTGCAATAAACTCGCCGTTATTGAGCATACAAAAAAGCCAACATCTAGGAGATCAGCGTACCATGTGTTTTCCCATAGCCCCTGTAGAAATGTTTCACCCGTTGCACACCAAAGCTCGAAGTATAGCTACCTAACAGGAGTAAAAATAAGAAAAACGTATAAAGATCTATTTTGAAGATTGATTTATGGTAATTATCTGCATTTCAGTTTTATTAATATTACACAACCTCATTTAATAACAATTATCAAGGAAAAACAAATTTAATCCTTTAAGTTTCGTGTATTAAATTATTTACATTTTCCTTAAATGTTTTAGCCTCCTAAAGCACCTTTAAAAATTTTAAATATATCCCTTTGAAAAGGAATAAGCGTTCTCGATTTTTATTGGTCCATCTCTGATTACGTAATATACCTTTATTTAATGCTCATTTATAAACTATATAAGGAAATGTTTATTTTCAACGTTTATTTACATATTTCTCGGGTCTTGGTCCAGAAGGTAAATATTTCTGCAGTTCGTTCACTAGCTTAAGTACAATACAGTGAAAGGCGGGAAAGAAGAGTTGGGAGTAGTGACGTAATTACATGTTTTTCTTGTTCCCTGCCTTTCCTTTTAATGATTGTAGATCAGAGAATGGACCATAACGGATCTCAGACTATAACAACCTCCTTTTAATTATTATTACCTGCCCTGGTATCACCAAGGTTGTCGGTTGTCAGGGCAGCTTAATTCTATATACCGTAACGTAGCTTTGTACGTACTGTAATGTTACATTGGTTTAAAATATAAGTTAGGTGAGAAAAGCTGCTGCATTTTCTGTTAATTTTCTACGGCTATCAAGGGACTAAAGAAAGCGGTATTCCATCCCATTTGGAAGATCCCATAGATAGAAAGTCAATGAGAAAAAGATAGCGGGTAATGTCGCCATTACGCGTATCCCTCGTTCCTATGAAGTCCTTTTTCATTGTTGCAATCTCATAATGGGATAGCTTGGGAGCTCGAGCGTTAACGTTTTCGCTTACTTTATGAAAAATTATTTTTCGTTTCTTTTATGCCTACATTTCGCGGAAAGTTTTGGGCAAATGAGTCTACTATAAACGGGTACAAATTACTATTATTGCGTATATTATACTTAGCTAGGTTATAGAATATCAAACTCATCTCGTAAGGCCGATCCTTTTTCATCTCATCACGAATTTTCATATCGAGCAATTTTAATCAAAATAACAAACTCTTTCAATTCCATTTTAAATTTTATCCGTTTTTTAATGATTTAATAGAGGCAATTATTGGAATTAAAACACTATGATATTATTGATAATATAAGTTATTATTATATAGTTTAATACATGATATGTGTGCATAGCTATAATTAGTGATTGCATCAAATGTTTTTCTTTTATTTTTTGTAAAAACTTTAGATCAAAGCTGTTTGTATTTTTTGTTGTAATTTTTTTCTTAGTAAAAGTTAACTTTATATAATTTTTTTCTTATAATTAATTATTTGTCTCTGTTAGTCTAGTATTAGAACCTTAATATTGGCACAAATTTTAAATTTCTTATAAATTTATAAATTATATTCAAGTTTGA
This sequence comes from Phalangium opilio, assembly GCF_054372755.1. Taxonomy (NCBI): domain Eukaryota; kingdom Metazoa; phylum Arthropoda; class Arachnida; order Opiliones; family Phalangiidae; genus Phalangium; species Phalangium opilio. The sequence goes on along the minus strand of NW_028324182.1, from coordinate 7,265,539 downwards.
AACTTAATTTGGAGCTCGTGTATTATGATTCGAAAATTAGGTTATAGTCTCATTGTCATTGGTTAATTCAAAAGTAACATCGTCGTGTTTACCAACTTAAACCAATCACGATCGAGGCTGAAAATGTTTCGTTCATTGTTCAAATTTGGTTTTAGTAGCGAAAACATTTCGAAAGTCTGAAAATTCTTATTTTTGAAATTAATTGGTACGCTTTCTCCGAACCTTGTTTACTTCAATTCAAGCTAAAGTAATTCATTCTAAAACATCCATTCCTCGATATTTCTTTCAGACTTACGAAACATAACTCATAAACTGTACGACTGCCAAGAGTTTTTGCGTGATGTAAGGCGCACCATATATTGAAAAATGAAGACAGTTTCGCTGTATAAAAAAAACTGTCAAGGGTAGCTTACACTCCATTTTAGAAGAACCACCATCAGAGAAAATGATCTCTTGAGACGTGGACCACCGACTGACCATTAAGTAGAAATCTTCGCGATCACAATGGAAAGCTATAAGTCTAGGAGGCAAACTCAAGATATCCTATTTTTGCCCTCAGAATGTCTGATTTCTTGTACTCATCATAAATCACTAGATTTCTCTACGCGCTTTTTCTTTTTCCATTTCAAGTCATCGTTCGTCGGGAAAGAATTTGGTGACATTTTATATAGAGAAAAAGGCCTCCATTATTTCGTTCGCAAAAACTAGACCAGAAGTATATTAAATCTGAAGTTGTAGCCGAGAAGGCGTGCGAGGACTACTATCTGGGTGTAATACATTCCCTGGAATATAGCTATCGATCTTACAGTTATCGTCTAGCTACATTATTTCGAATTTAATACGCTTCTGGAAGCAGATATATTCTTGTCCCTATTTCTAAAAGCCTCGCTATGAAGGTGTGAAAATGTTTGTTCGACTATACTCTTAATTTAGGCTCTAGGTAAGGTCATTAGGCTTAGGTGTCAAATATCTTTCAATGTGTGTGTATGCGTTTGTTTTTGTTTAGAAAAATCTAGGAAATTGATGTTTCTTCCTATACTTTTGCGGTTAAATTCATAGATATCCGGATATGACAAAGAAAACGGGCACTTGTTGAAGTTAATTAGTTCCACTTAAATTTAAGATATCCTCTAACTAATTTGATGTTTATCAGAACCCGTTAAAAGGGGTTTACAATCTTTCTTTCTTTCGAGAAGTATTTTATTAAATGTTTTCTTTAAAGTTTTACTCTAAAATGGATAGATAATTTTAGATTATTTTCAACCTTACAAAGGCAAACGTTTGCTTAAAAATGTTTTAAGTATTATTATTATAGAATATATTGATTTCAAACCTCACTGATTTCAAACATCCACGTTTAATTGTGTTTTTTTCACGCCGTTTTTTTTAGAATAATAAAGTTTTCGTTTGGTTTTAAAACTGTCAACCTTTGGTTTGGAAAAATACCAAGTGCACTATATTGATAGACTATAAGAAGTATATAGTAAAAGTTTAGTGCATAAATATATTTCAATATTTTAGTCTAAAAGCTACCAGTCCCTTTAATTCTATATAGTCACTCGTGAAAGATATAAATGGGGGAGGGGCTAAAGCCCATCGTACACGAATATTTCTCGTGATTTAAATCAATTGTAATCGTTTCGTGTGCGATAGACCTCACCAACACTTTATTTCGCTCTGTTCACAAACGGGGCTTGAGTTTAAATTCCAGGTCGGTAACAAAGCCTTATCTAGCAACATAGTGCAAAATGATCCAAAATTTGGACCAGATATTCAATTTGATCTACAGTAATATAAGTGGGCATTTTTTTCAGTGAAAATTGGTTCTAACTTCCAAACTTTCAAACCTCTTGAACAAAAAGTTTTCAGAAATTGGAAAAATACTTTACTTCAATTTTGCCTCGACTCTTGATTCATGTACTGTGAATTTATGTGTCCTTGATATGTTCTGATCTCGTAGACGGTACGATCAGGCGCATTGTCGCGATCCACCCTACAAGTTAGACCTAATTTGTAGGCTTAAAGACGATAAAGTGAAGTAGGGGAAGGTATTGTTTTCCACTTTTCCGGACTCAGTAACTGACGAAAAATGGCTCTTCACGACCTCCATCGTCCGGGTGTTCTTGGGCGTAACGGGAACGGTAACCGAGTTTCAAAATGATGTAGAACGATATGAAGAGTGGAGGACACATCCCTATAATGAAACCGGTCACGTTGAATGGACGTGGTTCCTCCTCCGCGGCTCGAGCGTCCCAGATGCTTGGTTCTACGCAAAGAACAATGATGGGTTAATATTCAAAGGGAACAGATGAATATATTCGTGCTTGTACAGCACCCTCAATCACTGACTGACCTACGAGCGTTAGGACGGCGCTGGTTTTTCCATGCTTATTTTCGGCGACGCAAGTGTAATTACCGAAACTTTGGGAGGAGACGGAGTCATTGGCACTACTGTTTGAGTCGTTGAGGACTTGTATGAGCAGGGTGGCGATTAGGGTGCAATTTCCGTTGCCTTCAAGTCCTGTTTTGTAGCGTTCGTCGTCCGGGTCACCCAAAAGGGCGTCGTCTTTGTACCAAGTGACGCTCGCTTCTGGAAAGGCTTCCACCACGCAACGCAGATGGCTATCGTTCGTCCAGGACCCCCGAACTTGGGCGTTGCCCACAAATATAACCGGGGGATCTGTCCGAAAAACATCAAAATTAAAGTTAAATGACCCTAACTTTCGAAGAAAAGTTTCAAGAGCGTATATTTTAGGGCGATCAGTAATTAGTTACTCCTAAATCATAATTCCATGAAATATTTCACATATTTCATTATTACTACGTTTAATCACATTTTTATCGACTTCGAGAATCGCGAGTTCGCGTTGCAACCCATATTCATGACGAAAAAGGATATCTTACATTCAACCACAAGGTTCAATTCTCTTTCTACAGGGACGCCAACTTCTCCACTGACGACTTGACAGACGTAGGAGCCTCCGTCCTTTCTTTTCACATTGTCTAACTCTAGAATCTGTCCGCTAGACAAATGGACGTCATCCGTATCATTCCTGGAACGTCGCTTCCAAGAAATTCGAACGGAATCGTGATTGGGCCTCGCTTCGCAAAGCATCGTTATATCGGAACCTAGGCAAGTAACTACCGAAAAATCGTCGAGACTCTTATCAGGAAGAAAGACAAACCAGGGAGCTGCAAATAAGAAATTCAAGAGTTAGTAAATAACCATGGTAATAGTATAAGACATATCTCACGAAATAAAATAACCCAAAGGCGAGTAAGATCCTGAACTTAATAAATTCTAAACCACAGAAATATACAATACAAAACTGAGTATGCTTAACTTCCAACTATTTCAAGTTCTTGGTTCTTTATTTATTGTTTACAAAAGACTCCTTGGTTGGGCAAAACAATAGCCTTAAAACGCACTGCTCTTAAGCTTGGCGAACAACCTCGCGCTAAGCCAAACTTTTTCTCTTTTGGTCTTTCTTTCAAGCCTTATCTATTCGGAACACGTTTCGCCAACAACAACACTGATCTTTGACTTCAGACGCGCGAAAGAAGCCATCTTCGCGGCTTTAAGAGTAACAAGAAGACATTTAATTCTCCAAAGAATAATTTCATGCCTGCGAGTCATCTGATTATAGGAAAAATTGAGTTGTTTTCGAGAATATCTTGTACTAACGAAACGAAGTTAGTATATTACTTTCCACAAGTCCACAACTCACAGTTATGGACATAATATTCATGTAACAAGGGCATAGATTCATAGTCAGTGTTGAAGGATAAGCACTTTTCACTTCTGTAACTATGACTTCGACTCAGTGACTCAAAACATTCGATAACGGAAAACTGAAGCACCAGTAAAAACCTCGAATGGTTTTACGAGCGAAGATCGCTTGATTTTTCGCGAAAAATTGGTAACATTCAGTAGCGCCTCAACTACGTTGGAAACGTAAACATGTCTCATGGAGGTGGGGAAAATTTGACGTAGTTATACCACTGACTTTATTGGTTAACTTTCGAGCAAAAACTTAAAAAAAAAATACTTAAGCATGTAGGTACAGGATACTTTGTTCCCAAACCATATTATCTTTTTTCAGAACACTTGAAATTTTTGCCTTTCTTTCGGCGCAATTGTTAACTCGCAAAAAAAGTTGGAACGTCTGGTATTTCGGGGTTGATATAAGGATACTTTCAGGACCAACTGACGTTGACTTAACGAAGAAGGGTGGGAAATGGGGAAGAACTGGTGATATTGGAAAATAGATTTATCAATCGAATTCGAAATCGTCTCGGGGAAAGTATACAAACGTTCTTCCCCATGTGGTTTTTGGAGGGAGGGGGAGTTCCAATGAGTAAGAGAAGAAAAATCCAACTTTCTCCGGGCTCAAGAAAACTCTATTACTAACGTCAATGACAGCTTGATCTTTCTCGTTCTCTTTCTTTCTTTCTTTCTTTCTTTCTTTAGAAAGTGAAGTTTGGCAAGTTTGCGACGGGGAAATCATGATTGAATGTGTAGGCCTAGATGATGATTATTTTGATATAATCCTTTTACTTATTTTATAACATTCACCCTAACAAGACGTGATCTATCCCTCGTATCAGAAGTGAGATGAGACTAGAAGTGAAGGGCTCTAGCATTGGTAATAGATCCTGGCATTAGTGAACAAATTTGAGGATTTTACGCCGCTTCAATCGCGCCTACGCTAGAGAGAAAAAAATTGTCGAGTTCCAAAAAATTTTTTTACCCCCTTCCCCTCAACCTAAAGCCGTGAAACACGGACACGGGTGCTTGAATCTAGTTCGGCCGTCTACCACCGCGAGCGTCTCACGTTTTGGAGGGGAAATTCTGAAACCGCCACTAGAGGGCCAACCGTTGGTGTGTTATCAAGAATATTCACTTTCGCCGAGTGAAGAATTTGGTTAGCTCAGTACTTCTAGTCTCATTTCACTTCTGCTCGTATTAATAAAGTTAGGACTTTCAGCTGTAATTCTAATGAATAATGGGAAAATTATTCCAGTTGCAACATTATGATATTTGTATTAAATAAATTCTTAATACCAGCTACTGCCAAATAAAAATGAACAAGCAAAAAATAATCCATAATATCATTATACAATCCCGCCATCGTGGCAGACGAAATTCTTTGGCTCTATATACTTTTTGGTAAATAAAAATACACCATTACCTTTATGAAAGCTTATAAAAGCATCGAGCCACTTGCCTTCCAACAAGAAAAGCATGAAACTTAATTGTTTAGGTATTTTTGCATTCTCTTTTCTCACCAACTTTCACACTATAGCGTCATAGAGACTGAACGCGTGCAAAAATAAACGATATTGGAGAGTGTAGGAGGTGCACGGTGGTGGAAAGAATATAGTTGTAGAGTTTTGGATTGTAGGGGCCGGGGTATACGAAATGGAGTAAATTAACCGGCACCATTTAGGTCTCCCTTTTTCTCGATATTTCAGGGGGCTTGTTCTTCGATTATACAAGGGTAAGGTTCTATGGTAGGAGCCTAAAAAATGCTTAATCGATTGCTAACGTGCGCGCCAATCAACCTGGAATGGCGGGAGGTTTTTTTTCTTCTTATAAACCTTTATAACCTGTCTTCCATCAATTGTTAAATCAATAATCCCTCTCAACTTAATAAAACACAGAAAAAAAAACCTGATTGAAAATGAAGACAAGGAGTTTTAATAGTCCAGTAGACGTATTATGACACGGAACTATTTTCTTAATGTAACTTTATACATTTTCTATTAGAAAACTAATGGTTTAGTGATTCACTAATAGTGATCTGAGTCATTTCTGAAACGCATAAGACGTTCTCTATCTTACGGAATTACCAAGAAGTATTAGAGTTTTTGAAAAATATAGTCAAACATCTCCTTTAACCTTCCTATTCAAATTAGGAAGAAACTGTCAACTCTACCTAGTTCTATGCCTCAACGTGGCTTTACGAGAACCTATGATGACGTAGCACCCACGTTGGGTTCACTTTGACTACAACCGGCTTCCATTTACCAGTGTCAAACTCTTGGAATATATAATTAATGCCTCACCATGGCTTCACGAGAACCCGAGGGGGTAGACACTTTGGATCTCTTTGTACACCTGAGTTCAAAAGAGTTCAGCTTTGACAGTGCATTGAGTTCAAAGCCTTCGGAACTCAAGAGTTCAGCTTTGACAGTGCATTGAGTTCAAGACATATTGTACACCTGAGTTCTCAAGTGTCTACCCCCTCGCGAGAACCTATGATGACGTTCCACCCACGTTGGGTTTACTTTGGCTAGGACCGGCTTCCATTTACCAGTGCCAAACTTACGGAATATATAATAAATTTTAAGTTTATGGTCTTGAATGGAAGATCGAAGCGACCCCTTACGGGTTCAAAAATAAAAGTGATTGATATTGGTTTCAAAAATCTTATATAGAGATATAGCTCGGGGTGTTTAAGGGATTACATTCCTTTTCAACAGCGCCGGAGAAGCACTACTTCTTTTCAAATAAGCTTTAACGTTACGTATTAATGCGCCCAATTCTCGCTAATTTGCCAAGTTCGCTTGAAAAATACTGTAGGAAGTTGATAAAGAATTAAAAAGAACGGTCGTCTAGACCGCGAAAATCCCCCTCCGACACGGACAAAGCTCGCGTGGCGACCTAAAACCTTACTCGGTGTGTCGGCATCAGCGTGACTAGGACTGGCTTCGTTGGGAAAAGATGAAAGGCAAGAGTGGGTAGATGACAATGATGACTTCCGGTTTGGGCTACTTCGAGGGAAGTGGTCGTTCTTTCGTTGACGAAGGGAACAACAGGACGGTCTCGTTTGATTTTTCGCCACCGATGTCCGCCGCGACGGGGCGCCTCGTTTCGATGATGCTGGCGTTAATCGGGTGGGCGTCGCCCCCTCGTTACCTCGAGAAGAACGAAACGGTCTGCCAATCCAGGTCAACTAAATAAAATAAAAGACGTTGAGAAGACAGAGTCATCAGCTGTAGCCATCAAGTCAAAGAAAACCAGCTGGGAAAACGCGTTACATTAAAGATGATGCCCGCGAATGAAGTCATTTTTATAAAAATAGAGAGTATAAATACAAGTCAATCAGCCAAGGAGTGAACAGCTGTAACTTGAGTCACACTGCTAATTGAGCCCAATAATTTATGCTAATACATTCACTCCTTGTTGATGATATCATGGCAAAAAATGGCTGATTACACGTGACCCGTAGTCATTGTACAAATAATATGAGATTGATTAGCCCCTTGGCTGAGCCACACTCTATCACGTTGAGAACAGTACTTGAACCTCACCGCACACTGTCAGTTCTCCCCTTCCGCCAGAAACTTCAAAACTTCCTGTATTGACCATCACGATCAAGTCAGGGAATAGTTTGTCAAAAGGAAGCGATAAAAATATAAGCTTAGCGGAGAAGTCAACCTTTACCTTACCACCGAACCCTTTCCTACTTCCTCCCCATCCGTAGTTTCACCGTTTTCACGCTTTTGCTAATGGTAATTAATCTAAGCACCTCGACTATTACAGCAAGTACGGAAACTAGTCCACTCTCTCATAAGAATCTTGCCATGCTTCAAGCTCGCCTTTACTCTACATAAGAAGACCTAACATACAGCTTTGTTAGGTAATTGAGACCGTTAAAGTTAGAAGAAGGCCTAACAGTTATAGTCACTTAGCACCTTGCTCGCTATCATCCTGTCCAGAAGAAATGTAACAGTTAACAATCCTTTCCGATTTGGAGGTCAAGAAATCCATACGTATGGAGAGCATTAAAGGGTTATGGTTATACAGCATAATACTAAACATATTTTTGGTGACTTACACGATTCTAAGATAGTATATCAGTGATTAATGAGGCTAATGAGCTTGTGTAAAGGGTTAATAGCCCTTGTCAAAAAAGCTGAAAATGCCATTCATCATACAGATTAAGATTTAAGACGGTAGAAATTAAAAATTCTGAACCGAGATTACAGATTTAATCCACGAAAATTTGAATTATTTTTTTTCTTTGTGTTTTTGTTGAAGGAAGATTAAAGACTTACGGATATAAACGGTCCTCGATTGGTGCACTCCACTCTTAAATGATCGCCTATAGACGCCTCGCACGACGCTTGAAGTACAACTAAAAATAAAAACATTAAAAAGTTAATTGAAATAAATATTTTAGAAAAATAAAAATAATAAAAAAAATTTTACACCTTAACCTAAATACGGTTACGACAATTGAAGAAGAAACTTTAAATTACGCCACCCCTAAGATTTGACCCGATTATGGAGGTTAAACTCATTAGCATAAGGTAAGGGAAGACCCTGAAGTGTTTCGTTTTAAACTGAAGATTTCGAAAGAAAACTAAATTTTTCTAAAACCTATAAATTTTTCGACCACTGGCTTGTCGGCTTTTGACAAGATTAAAATTTTAAAATTTACGAAATTATCCTAGCGTATATCGGTTGATTCCAAATTAAATTAGGGCAATTTCGTTTAAGGTTTTATAACTGACCATGAGGAATTCAACGACAAAAGGAAAGGGTTGGAATTGGCGGGCAAAGTTTAAATCCAATTATTTTAGGAAAGTGTCGGTTGTTAACGTCAGACCGGGCTCGAGCGTTTCGCTGAAAGATTGTAATTTATAGGGTTTCGGAAGGCGAGAGCTTCTTCTTTACGACGTTAATTTTGGAACGCCAAGCCGAGGGTTAACTCGTAAATTTTAGGCTTATTACAAGGCCAAGCTATCCAAAAAGAAAATGGCAATAAAATTCAAAGGTCAAAACAAGTAACAAACTAAAATAAACTCAAATTTATTTTCCAAGTCGATTCTAATCTTCATTTCAAGCTAATGTTAAGTTTAATAAATAATGGCAGAAGGTGATAATAGAAGAAGGATGACACTGTATCCTCTTAACATGATTTTTTCCAGGCTCACCCTTTTTGGTTGCTCCTCCGCTCTGAAATTTAGCTTGACCTTTTGAGCTCAGACCTTTAGGTGTCATTTAAGCATTCTAATGTAACTTATTTAAAGTTTACGTTCCGCTTTGACCCTAACTCTCGCATCTTTAGCTGACCTTTCGTAGCTAGCATTATAAAATATTTACATGACTTGACAAAAAGTCTAATCTAACTTTTGTCCAAGAACCTTTATATCTTTGAAAAGAGAGAGTGGTGTAGGCGATACACGCTTTAGTAACTCTCAATAAATAAATATAGGAAATTATGGCGTACACTGCGCATAATAAAATATTTTGTAAAGATTATCAGAGAAAATACTGGCCGTTTGCAAAATAAGAGGCTGCGAAAACCATATTTTGCGTTAAGGAATATGAAAGGCAGAAAAAATAAACCGAGCATTCCCTTACTATATGAAAAGTAACGCGTGATTGGCTGTAACGAAAAAAAGGAACCCGGGTTCATTCTACCAAATATATTGCTTTACCAACCGAATCAACCAACGTAACGTTTCGTATATTTCTAAGATAGCAAAATGCGTAGAAGAAAGAAATGACAAAATCAGATTTTACGAAACATATTACAGACTTAATAGTCTTATATAGAGAAAGTGTATAAAAATGTACTTCTTTTCTTTTCTCGTGCGGCATGCTATATATATATACCTTTCAAACTTTTTTGGTTATATACTAGGCCTAAAGGACATCGAAATCCTTTTTAAATAAATATCAAAAAACTTTCATGTTGGCAAAGGCAAATAAAAATAAAAGAAAGTAAAGAGCGCGCGCGGGTGACGTGTGGTTGCCTCGTAACCAACGAAAATATTATTTACTATCCCACCCCGTGGTATTCTGGAGGGGGGGAAACTCATGCCTGAGGAAAACGATAATACTAAAGTAGATCGCGGATACATTTACCAAAGAAACTAGAAAGATTGACTCTGCGTCCCAAAACTCAATCATACAGGGTACTACGGAGTATTATTTATATTCACGAAAGTGGCCCACTTTATGTTATTTTTAAAAATTCTAAATATTATTATACCATCAACCCAAATATTCTGTTGTTTAAATATTTTAATTGGAAAAGCCGACATGTAGGCGTTCACAACCCAATGTATTTCCCGATAACGCCTGTAAAAGTATTTCACTGCCATGCATTAGTGCAATTTTCAAGGCCTGACGTTTCAAAAAATAATTAATGGTAATGTGGTTTGAAAAATGGATTTTGGGCGAAATAATTTAGTCTCAAGAGAAATAGTAAAGGTAAAATTTGTCATTAACTTCATTGCAAAATGAAATGGTCCCGCAAATAGAGACAATTTCATCAGTCTTTATGGACTAACATGAGCGAAATGTGGACTGGTAATATGAAAAAAGGGAGTTTTTCCAAATCAACGAGAGAGCTAGGGTTACAAAACAAATGAACGAGAAAATTTCCAACCTCATTACAAAAAATAAAATTGATGTCAAGTTTATGTTAGGAAGTTTAAGTTCATAGATTGCAATCAAGAACAAGGAGGGTTCAGCACGAAGCGGAAATAAAGGATAATTAGGAATAGTGTGGGAATAGTGTTGGTTAAATATACATGTACAAAAACAAACAGTCTGTCATATGATGGACTAATGTTTAACCCTTATAAAAAATGAGCTACGTTTGAACAGCAATAGTTATGGTTAACTTATCCTTTCTAACAGATACACGCCGTTAACTTAAAGTGTCTATTCTCCTTTCTTCTTCCCACTTTATAATTCGGTTACGCAGTATCCCAGAGGGGTCCTAGAGTCACGTAGGCAGGGCCCTAGATGGAAATTCCTATCATTCCTCAAAAACGCGTTGTAACTTTTAGCTGCATAGCACGTGACGCTAAAACAGGCTACAGCCAAGTCTTAAAAACGGAAAAAATATAGGTTTCCCAAGCAAGGGCGCGTAACAATACAATATTTTTTTATTATTATTTCTGCACCCATTTAAAAAAAAGAAAAACAGAAAACACCATGCTTTTCTTTTTCAACTTTTAATGGATTTTATGAAGCGTACATTTTACATGTTGTAATAACATTAGGCGTAAATGTAATTTGTACATTTAACAACGTACAAACAAAAATACTCTAGATTAGGAGAGAAATTTATATTACCAGAAGTGAGATGAGACTAGAACTACTGAGCTAACCAAATTCTTCACTCGGCGAAAGTTAATATTCTTGATAACACACCAACGGTTGGCCCTCTAGTGGCGGTTTCAGAATTTCCCCTCCAAAACGTGAGACGCTCGCGGTGGTAGACGGCCGAACTAGATTCAAGCACCCGCGTCCGTGTTTCGCCGCGGTTGAGGGGAAGGGGGTAAGAAATTTTTTTGGAACTCTACCAATTTTTTTCTCTCTAGCGTAGGCGCGATTGAAGCGGCGTAAAAACATCAAATTTGTTCACTAATGCCAGGATCTATTACCAATGCTACAGCCCTTCACTTCTAGTCTCATCTCACTTCTGATATTACCAAGGAGGATGTTTGTATTTAGTAACTAACTGGAGTAGTTTTTGTGTCAATTAGACTGACCGATGTAAACGTATTTTCATAAATGTATTTTATAATATTATAAGTTTATAACAATGTCAAAAAGAGAGAGATTGACCCGCTTCCTGTCCTAGGTTAAAATTTAAAATTAAAATTGATCACCGCGTGTAGAAAGTAGGTAGGTCTATATCATTTCCTCGAAACTGTATGTGTGCAGTCGTTATGGGCGCGGAAGATAAAGTGTCAGGGACATACTACTCCAGGGAATTCACCTTTCTCGCTAGCTACATTTTGAGATTGGAGTTTGAACGCGTCGGTTACTCTTGATTTCCTGGAAAGTTATATAGGGAAGTTTTAGATGGGGAATATATTCGAAACCGTTAACTTGAATAATGTATAGAAGTCGCGTAGAGTCGCTAAGCTTCCCTTGATAGTTACCCTCTTTCATAGAGTAAAAAATTAATTTATTCGCCCACTATCTAGGCATAGCGCTCTCTCGGTTCGGTGTTTTTCATAAACGCATTTTTTCCAGGCCAGAGACTTCTACCATCTATAAGGGAAAACTCAGATTCTATCACTAAACGTTCTCAGGTTTTATTTGGGTTCTTGGATGAATTGAGGCGAGGTATAGCTAAACATGCTAAAGCCTTCATGGTTATATGTTCTATTGGATTGACATGATAGCAATTTCCCGGAGCTATGTGGCTTATTGAAAACGCTTATAACACCTTGCGTTCGAAAGGGAATAACCGTAATTCCTTCACAACTGCATGCCGGAAATCTTAGAGTTTATAGTTAAAATCGGTGAGCGTCTTAGAAAATTGATTCTCTAATCATTTCTTCCTCCAAACTAATTCAAAGTTAGAGTTTTAACTCCCTTATATGGTATTTTGGGCCAAGGTGCATGCCTTATCGTACGTTGGAAGCCGCTTAATTTTAACATAAATTAAACTTTGCCTACTGCATTAAAACTTTGAAAGATTGTCCAGAATAATATGAAAGCCGGTAAAATTAGACTTCCAAAATAGCTAGTCACAAAGGTGTACTATAACACAAGAGAGAGGAATGATTCTGACACAAATTTCGTCTCGCCACGTATTCTGGAAAGAAAGGAGACCGGGGAAGTAAAGGGGCGAATGAGCTAGAGGGAGGGGTATAAATCGAGCAACGCGAAAGGTCAAACGCCGGGGTCATTTAATCAAGGGGTCTCGACACCCGGACGTTTAAAGGCGGCGCCAAGCTACGCTTCAATGCCGAGGAAACACGAGCTCTCTATATAGTCCGAGAAAGAATTCTACTAAAATGAAACTTGACGTCTCTAGCCCGAACAAAAATTGTATTCCATTTCAAAATGAACAGTTTCGCAATATTGATCACGCCACTCTATAACGGTTTTTACGATAAGGATAAAAAGTCAAACGTCAACGAATCGATTGATCCGCACGTTATACTGTTTGTGACGTTTACTTTCACTGGTATTGTAAACACCGTGGTCAATTTGCCGATGGTGGAGGTCGAACCCATGACGATTCTTTCGTTAGCGACAAAACTCCAACTGGTCCATGGGAGGGTTGACATTTTTATTCCTCAAATTCACATTCAAGTTCACAGTATTCTGAGAAAACACTTCCCTATTTGCTTTTCACCTAATCAAAGCTTCCCTCGTACACCTGTGCCTTGATAAGACGCGGTAGCTATTCAAGAGAATACTTTTATCTGCCTATTCCACTAGAACAGCGAGCGTCCTTTTCCTTTGGGTATTTTCCATCTTGGATGAGGTCGCGTGAGCTAATTATTTTAGTCTCTCTATAGGGAAAGCGGGAGACCTTTAATTAGCCGCGCTTTATACCATGTAGTTTTGGGGATTTCGGTGGGGAGGAGTCCAGGTCAATGGCGAAAAGCTCCCATGCTGTGTGAATTTATTAGAAAAGGGTTGACCAAATCAAAACTACATTTGATTAAAATTATATATATTTTAGTAAATCAGCTGAGATTAGTCAAATCGTATGTAAAAAAGGTAGAATAAATGAAAGAGAAGAAGAAAAAATGACATCAACGAGGACGTATAGATAACTGAACCGGATGAATTGTGCCCAAAAAAACAACCCAAAAAGTGGTGGAAAATCCTGTCCTATTGTCAAGCTGTCAAGATGATGACACTGAGCGCCAAGTACAAATAGAGGAAAAAATCACCCAACCCCGAGGGGCTACTCAGCCGTACTCCTTTGTACACATCCTAAAATACTCTTATAATACCAAAGGTATCCGGTATACCCTCTCCCAAAGTGTGAATTATCCCTCGAATAACTCCCTTATGACAAGTTTATCTCCACTATATACTTCTGTTCAACCGCGGTTAACAAAAAAGAAAAACGTTGTAGCGCATTAATACATAATGTTACATTTTTCATAGGAAATAAAGTAATGGTCGAACATTGTTACAAAAAAACTGTGAAGAGTATGTGAGAATTTCTAGGCCGCGTATAACTACGATTACTCCACCGTTTCCTAACACCTCTCAAAGCTTTCATTGCCTTTCCAGCTCCATTGCCTCCGGTTAAAAGCAAAGGAACTGCCTTATTTTTTTCTCAAGACCTTCCGAGGTTTGACGCGAGGACAACGCAAAGATCGAATCATACTCGCAGACGTGAAAACAAAGGTTAAGATTAATACGGTAGGACCGGAAACCAAAATGTTCCTTGCTGTATCGGAAGCGGAAGCGGAAGAGATAAAATCTCGAATTAGACCTCTATACAATAATGAATAATGAAGTGATGTGTAGTAAGATGAGAGTATATGCTAACAATTCAAGTTCATTTTATTCTTAGCCACGTAGAAGGTGTAAAAAAATATTTCTGGAGTCTGTATCCAAATAAACTTTTATTAACCCCATGGGGAAGAGGACAAAAACAAAGAAGGTAAAGCTTTCATCCTCGTAAAATTTTACCTGCAGTCTTAATAAAAACTGAATACGGGCATTGAAGGGCTTGCTTTTTACAAAATTATCTTTGTTTCAAAAGTAAAGTTCCCAGTTGAAGTATAGTAGAGGGAACGTTCGTAAGAATTCTACGCGTTAACAATCATAAATGGAACGAACTATATAGAATATCTCTTGAATATACTGTAACAGTTTTCGTCTTTGAAACCCTAAAAGCTGCTAAGCTTCCAAAAAGCTTCGATGATCTTATAGGCCTCTCAGATACCCAGGCCAGAATGGTATAAATTTCTCCTAAAGAAATAAAACCCCACTAAAGCTTGAGTGAATAGAAGGAATTGAGTTAGGCTAGCTGTTGCTTGCTGTCTTGTGCCTGGAATCGATAAGTCGAGGAATTCGAATGAAATGTCCGCGAGGATTTGATGCGATGGTGAAGTATAAGCTAGAGAAACAGGTGTTTCCCGCTACATTTTGTATCGGCCTTTTTTATATGGAAAAAAATGTTACTTAATGCGATATTAAATCGTCAGATTATAGCAAATTCAATTCTCATTTATACCCATTATCGCCGTAACATGTTGCGGTGTTCGAATTGGACAATAGCATTAGCGACACCGAAAACGTGTCGCGGCTCCGCATTTTAATTTCAATAAGTTATAACTTGTAGACCTGTGTTTTAGGCCTAATTCTTTTCTAGTGTCTTAGAGCGATAAATATCTTATTAAAGTGTTTATGTGGCGTAATTGAATATGAAACCAATAACGGACGGTCGAGTAGGCCTGTTATAGTTCCCATAACTCCTGGTTGATTGACTCTCGGAAAGTTCTAGTGTTAACCAATCAACTAACCTCGTGTCGAATTTAGGTCGGGCGTGTTTCAAAATTGAATATTTCTGTCAATATCCGCAGTAATATTATAAACGTCAAAGAAAATAAATGATTAGAAATAGTATAATATCGATTGGTAAATACAGAAGTATATGCAGAAATTACGTTCAAGTACGGAGCAGTTTGGAAGATAAAGCTGAGGCGGTTTAATGCGCAATACAGAATGGCATAGAAATAAAAGAAATATATTCAAACTGTTCTTGAACAGGATAATGGAAATTCGATTAAAAGTTGAAATCTGTATACTTTCAGTACAAGTGTAACATACACCCCACCCTTCCTGATCAATATCGGCATATATCGTATACTAACATTTCTCAGGCCTTCTACATTTCATTTTGATAAAACTAAAATGTCGTTAAAATATAGCACGATAAGTTTATAAGATATATTATATTAAATTCACTGCCAGTATTAGTCGATAAGTGAAGGAAATACCTTACTTACGGAATCTACTTTATAAACTTATGATAGCGCACACCACACACTGTAAAAAAATATCCATTAAGGATTTTTCTAAAAACATTTCCCCCTTACACGTTTTTCATTCCAAGAAAATTTAATTTAAACCTTTATGGGTAGATCTTCGCTCGATATTTGCTATTAGTCACAGAAGTATATTAAAATGAAACTATACTAAGTGGTTTAAAAATCGAGAAAGAGTATATAGAATCACCCGCCCGCTCCTTGACAAAAGATCGTAATAAATACCAAGACTAACTTACTTCTATGATGGATATTCATTCTATATGGTTTTGCGTGGATAAAACGTTAAGCCTAACTCTATAGGACAGAACGGGATTATAAAAAAAGAGGGCTAGGAATAATAAAAGCTAATCCTGAGTGGCACCCGAATGTAAAATATCGAGCGATCTGATCAAGAAGCAGACCAGAGAATAAAAGGATAAAAAGTCTGAAGAAAAGTTTGTATGAAAAGAAAAAAGGGAAAAAGGTCCTATACAAAAGCTAAATTGAACGAAAGGGAAAAGATTTTCTCTATATATATTGCATTGTTACGGCAGCCTTTAGAATCATCCTAAAATCCCACAGGAGTAAGTGATGTAAAAAAAAAGTCAAGAATGTTCCTCGTGAATATTTTAAAATTCGAAAATAAATAAATAAACATTCGTAAAAAGATTGAGTTCGTATTTAGGGGCTACGCACAAAAATGAAGTTTCATCCTGACTACGTGATACTCGAACACTATAGACCATTGCATTATTAAGAACTAGGTTCTATAACCAACCAAACTAATAGACATAACCAACTGAAATAGTTTTTCCTACAAACTTATCGTGGATGAAAAATGCGAAGTTTTTATGAAACTAGGTTACAATGATTTGTTAAATTTAATTTCTATTTTTTGAAAGCTTATTTCGCTCATAATTTAAACTCTCACAGTTTTAAGACGTTATTGTACGTCTTTCTAAGCTGGCCAAGAGAAAAAAAAGGGTTTGTTCTCTAAATGATGCGAGAAAGAGAAAAAAAAATGGGAGAAGCAAAGCAGATGTTGAACATCTTTCATTCGTTCGCTAATATTAGGTCAGCGATATGTAGTACAACACCGCCGGAGAAACCCCGCAGATAAAAACACTACACCTACCTACTAACGCTAAAATAAATGGATAGGAGACTCTTCACCTTTCTATATCAGCATATGGCTATCTTTAGAAAGGCAAAGATTGACCAACTTGTTATATCAAAAGAAACGGAGAAAAAACTTGCGAGTATAATTGTTGTGATAGTCCAAGCTGATCTGTTCAAATTTACAAAACTAGATTTGTAGGAAAGATGATTTTAAATACAAGAACAAATAACACTTGAGTAGACAGTTGATGTGTTCAGTTCTCGTTAAATTTTTTGGAGCTACTTCCGGCACTCGTTTCATGGTAGACATGTGATTACCTTTGTCTATAGAGGATATACAGTAAAACAGACGACATTTTTCACCCAATGATATGTCTTGTACAGAATGGACAAAACCGGAAATGAATAGTAAAAATTTGGCGACATATTCCCGTATGTATTGGTAAAAGTAACAGTATCTTCTCCTCTACTGTACACCCTTGATGCTTTTAAGTACTACCACCTTGGATAATTATTATTACCACACCAACTTAAATTTAAATTTATATTTAACACATCTATCAGCACTCAGCAGCAAGCAAGGGGATTTTTGTTATAGTTAGTTTACTTGACTATAGTTAAAATAAACCAGAACGATCAGGTTCTTTGCTCAAACGAATACGAGTAGTTCCTTGAACTTCGAGTGGCAACGGGCAAGAAGAGTACTTGAGTACCGTTTGGACATTGTGTTGACAGATTTTTAATGACAAAGAGTAGCTCTACGGTACTTCCTAAAGGAAGAAGACCATATACTACAGCGCACTTTGTCGCCTGGATGCCTTTCAAAAACCCGACCGTAAGCCCGTTTAGGGGAGGAGTCAGTCCCGCTTTTCTTTGCCAGCTAGCGCGCATTCTAAAAGATTAAAGAGCTAAATTTACTCACCAAGTTTCGTTGTTAAATAACCCTAAGCTATACTATAGTACTTGGGCGACTTTGAAGGGAACTCACTCAAATAGAATAGTAGTTTTTTACAATGGAAGTAAAGGTGTTTTCTAGGCAACTTAAAGACCGCGGCGCACCCTTATCTTTCTACGAAATATAGACCTCCTAACATTTATTTATATATGCGTGTACTGAGTGAAAAAAACAACAATAGACCAACTGAAAGCAATGTTACATCAAGAAGTGATATCTAGTTTATTAGGGAAAAGATATAAATTAGTCACATTTCCAGCTTTATCTCCAAACCAAACGTAGATCCGGAGTCAATCCCCGCCTCTAAATTACAACCAGCATCTCATTGGTTCTTGAAAACTCACGTCAGCGCGACGTGAATGACGAAAATTACTTGTATTTTCCGACTGAGGAGAGGTGAAATAGCCCGGCCTCTTTTTACCAAAGAGGAGGGAAATAGGGAGAGATAAAAGCATAGGCAGCCGTGATCCATCCGTATTCAGAAGAGAGGAAAATACACGGCGGCTCTTAACGCGCAACTTATTCGCGCAAAGTTGACGTTATTGGTTCTCCTCTTTCGGGCTACTACGTCACCAAAATTGCTCGGAAAGGTTTAAACGTTGTTAAAACGTACGCTTTAAAAATAAAAAGCCGAGGCTTAAGTGAAATGATCAGCCAAGTGGGCTTTTTTAAGCAAAGAGTTATTTATTTATCAGAGGTAATTTAGATAGATAGTATAAGATTAGAGCCGTGTAATGTTTCAGGAAAATATTCAAAATATCTTACTTGTAAACATATAACACCAAATCCTGCTAATGGATCACTATCATCATTAGAAAAATGGCTTGAGCACACGAACCCACGAAATGATGTTTTTTAATTACACATTGTTGATGTTTGGTTATAGGTTTTCGAAATGGTTTAAAAGTTATACCGTTCATTTTTGGATTACTTGAATACCGCGTAATATTGCTACTACAATTCAAGTAGTAGCATTTTTTTGTGGTAAACCATTTTAAATTACCTCTGATAAATAAATAACTCTTTGCTTAAAAAAGCCCACTTGGCTGATCATTTCACTTAAGCCTTCCGCTTTTTATTTTTAAAGCGTACGTTTTAACAACGTTTAAACCAAACCTTTCCGAGCAATTTTGGTGACGTAGTAGCCCGAAAGAGGGGAACCAATAACGTCAACTGTGCGCGAATAAGTTGCGCGTTAAGAGCCGCCGCGTATCACAGATTTTCCTCTCTTCTCAATACGGATGGATCACGGCTGCCTATGCGATTATCTCTCCCTATTTCCCTCCTCTTTGTTTTTACGTTCCCCCTTGTATTTTGAAAGGGGGACTGGGACTATGGCGCACGAATACTTAGGCATCTTAAACCTTCTCCCTAATAAACTAGATATCACTTCATGGTTACACAGAAAAAGCACGCTAGAAACAAACGGGATAAGTTCGCACGTTTTAACCATTAACCAAAGTGTTTTACACTGGCTCCATGCACTGGGCACCTTATAGTCTACTAGTTTCAATTATTCTTTATGTAAATAATATAGCTAGGCCTAACTCGCGTTAGAGACGGAAACATTCAAGAGGATGTTCCGCTAACTGCGTAACGGAGACCCATCCATTAAAAATATTTAAAAAATTATTGAAAATAATATATTCCAAGCGAAGCTGTTACTCGGACGTTAAGTTTAATATTTGGTGTGGAACGATTGGAACGGATGAGCGAATTTTCGCCCCCCCCCCCTCGCAATCTAATCCGCTTAATTTACGGAGTTAATATCGGAGCGCGGGATTCGCCCCCGTGGAGAGAGAAAAGCCCGAAAGGAAAGAGAAAATCAAGAGCAACGAGAAGATAGGAAGCGAAAGCGAGATAAGAGGAATTTTGAAGGCGCCAAAAAGAAGGCTATATACTAAAGCTTTCCAGCAAAGATATAAAAGCCATTTATTCGACCAATTACTTTAAAAGGGGCTTTTCCTAAACTTTTATTTTGAATTTTCACTTAACAAAATATTCTACTATCTACTTGGATACCAAACATTCTAATTTAATTTTCAAATACAGATGCCTGTTTATGCTCACATCACGCAAACTGATAAAAGTATATTCGGAATTGCTGTTCTAGAATCGAATTTAAAGGCCGACTTCCAGTGACAAGGGTTCTAGCGAACTGAAAATCGAGCATCGAGACTAACAATGAAGCGACCGTGCCGATTTTCGAAGCCCCGCTGGGTCAAAAGTTGCAAGGGTTCTCGCTAACTGAAAGCCGTGCAATGTGGTTCTAGCGAACTGAAGATGAACAATAGAAATCCATTTAAATTTATTTCCTCTCGAATTTTTGCTTTCCCGTGAAGGAAATTCTCTATTGTGTATCTTTAGTTCGCTAGAACCACATTGCACGGCTTTCAGTTCGCGAGAACCCTTCCATCTTTTACCCCAGCGGGGATTCGAAAATCGGCACGGTCGCTCCATTCTCAGTCTCGATGCTCGGTTTTCAGTTCGCTAGAACTCTTTTCGATGGAAGTCGGCCTTTAACATAAACCTTACTTATATGGTACGATTGACAAAAGCAATAAAATTAAACTTATTGCGAGCGCGGTTCAATTTGATTCAAACCAGTTCCCACCCAATATACACCGCTGTTTTAGATTGAGCGAAGTTACTGCGTGGCAAAACTTTAGTTCAATTATGCCTAACCTTTTTACGTAAATGGGATTTTCTTGACATAAGCAATAAAATTAAGCTTATTGCGAGCGTGGTTCAATTTGAATCAATCCAGTTCCCACCCAATATGCCGCTGTTTTAGACTGCGCTCGGTTACTGCGTGGCAACACTTTAGCGAAATTATGCATAACCTTTCTTTTTTGGTAAGTTGGATTCTCTTGACATAAGCAATAAAATTAGGCTTATTGGGTGAGCGCGCGCGTCAAGGAGTCGTGATTTTCGTCGCGAACTCAATTTGCAAGATTGGATTAGTTAGCGGAATGGAATTTGTTGAAATGGCGTTAACCGAGCTCATTTAGGAGCAGCAAAGGGGCAAACTTTATCTTCTTCATACGCTTCAATAGCTCGGGAAAATATTACCCCACTCCAGGAGCATCTTAATTTGTCAGTCATTCGTGAAAGCATAACTGGAGGTCGTCTGGAGCCTGGAGGGAATGCTGGGAAGGCAACCTCACCAATCCCATATTCATGGTGCGTTAAGCTAATAGGTTAGGTTTTGGTATAATGGGGGTCACGTCGCTGTTTTCTAAGTGTCTCCTACTGAATATGGTAAATGGATACCTGAATATCTAAAATGTAAATGTGTAGTTACGCATTACAAACGGTTTACCACAGGATTCGTAAGAAATTTTTACATTCAAAATCCCTGACTTTCCCAGATAATCCCTGACCAAAATCATTTTAAGGTATTTACCAGAGCCCACTTTTCACACCTGGCTCATATTTAGCATTGCTCGAAGCATGGATTGATATACCAAACTAAATCCCTGACATATCCCTGACTTTTCAGGAAAATCAAAAATGTTTCTCCTATTTTCCATATCAATGACTTATCCAGGTTTTGCAGGTTATCCAGGTTTCGTACGAACCCTGTACCAATAGTCTTGCGTTTTTGACTTTCGTTTAAAGATTAGGAATCTAGTATATCAAGGTCATTCTGCGTATCTCTCTCTTTCGGGAGGAGGAACTTTTTTGTAACATTTGTACACCTCACGTAAGGCAGATGGTACTTAAGTAAAAGTAGAGGGGGTATAACGTTGCTTTCGATATATAGAGCTATTTCAGTGGGGGAAAAATTTCGTCTGCTACGAAAATTGGGCCTGCCTTTGGCGGACCAGGGCGGCCATTTTGTGCAGATTTTCTCTATGGGCAAATAGCATTGGTGACGTAGCCATTACCCCCTCTGAAATAGCTCTATAGGACTTGAATTACTCTATTGGTAGATTTATATAGAACCCCCGTGTTGAAAACCGATAGAATCTGAATCCTGAATTCTCGATAAGTAAAAAGTATTATTATAGTTGGAACTATTCGTTTCGTGCGACCTTAAAAGTGGGTCACTCAAACATACGTTCTATAACGATAAAAATAATGTTTTCCTAATCTTTCGAAATCTGTATAATAAATTCGACCCAAACACGCGAAGGTACGAGTAAACGTGGTAAAAAATTTACCAGTTCGATTGCTCGGAACACCCTGAAGAAATACGCCGGGTCTTCCTTCATAATGCCAAAAAAAAAACACTAATTGATTAGCTTAATTAAAGCAAACTAACCTGCGGTCTGTCCAATGAGGCACACGAAAGCAGCCGCTGCCCAGATGATCGGACCGTGGTTCATTCATCCGTTTAACTTTCAAAGGACCCTAATACGGGTTCGTGGCAACGTCACAATCCACGAAACGTAATTATCACGCGTGTCTCACGCACGTGAACGCAAATTGTACGCGGAAGACATCGCACTTCCGAACACGCGAGTCGCGCGCGGACGTCTGACTGGGAACTCCGTTCAAGAAAATTCCACCGCTTGTCCACCGCCCTCTTCTCCCCTATTACGTACGTTCTCTCCCCCGCATGTATGTAATCTCTCCTACTCTCTGGCGGTCTTTGTTTAACGCCGAATTATTAAAATATTGGCAATTTTTTAAAGCATTGTTTCAACATGATTCCATAGAAAAATGTTGGGTTTGTTGTAGAACAAATTATTACTAAATTTGAACTCTAAAACTGATATAAGAAATAGACTCACTACTTCAATGAAATTAAATAAAAATGTAGTAGGCCTACTGAATTTTGGCCTATTAAGTTGTCTAAAGTCTTGTCTCCTAGAGGAAGGAAAACCGGGAGATTTTAAAGCGGGTAATGAGTCTTATGACGTCATTACCCATATCTCTTATTCGCAACCGTTCTCTCGACTGTTTCTCTGGCTCCATGGTAGAACGGACAATAGTGAGCCGAAACATCTGTCCGAAATGTCAAAAGATTGGATGTTGTAGGGTAGTATGTGTTTTGATATCTTTTCTTCATTCTTTTCCGAAACTGATGGGGTCTAGATTTTGACGTTGAAAAGCGAACAACTAAGCCTAATCCATCTTCCAGGGCTTTGTTTACGTAAAAACAAACGTCAGAATGATAGAATAGACAATCCCCTCCTGTCTCTTTTACAAACTATTAAAGGGAGCGTGAACTGTACTAACAAGTTGATTTTATTCGCCAAAAAAGGCTAATAAAACTACCAAAAATAGCATTAATATTTAACCGATGTAAAGCTACCGATATAAAGGCTCGTTTTCAATCAAGCAAAAAGTTTACGCTTTTTGCTAACGATTGAGGTGGCAAAAAAGCGTTATTTTCAATCAGCGCGCTACCGCGTGAGAAAAAAGCAAACTGCAAAACTACTAAACGTTTTCAAACTGGTCGCGCAAAGCTTTTAAAGCGTGCGGTTACCGATATCACGTGATAGTGGGCGGGTACCAAAGCATTTTTGGCCCTAAAACTATAAACAAATATGGCGGTCAGCAGCCTCGAAAAGACGGAGTATATTAAGCCTCGGTTCCGTAAGTTTGCTTTATGTCTCACCAATTTTAATCAGCGCCACCTTTTTTAGCTGCCTATCTTTCTATCCGGTGCATTTCTTTTATTATTTTTCGTTCTGCCATTTTCAATAATAGTATAATTGTTACAAGTTAATCAATGTACAATATAACACTAAAAATCTCCGAGTCGAACCGTCAACACACACTCAGAGGCATGAAAAATGGAGAATTTCTATTGGACACTAAACTGTGACGTCATCCTCCATCGCGCTTGAAAGCAAAAAGTTAACGCAAATATCTACGGAGGATAGATACATAGAGACTAAACCCCAAGGAGTGGCAGGAGTGCCTCAACTTGTTGCCCCTTAAACCGGTTTTTCCTGGTACAAGGCGACTTCCGCTAAGCAAAATTAAACGGGCCGGAAGCTCTCGTGTACCAATTTAAGAGCAACATCATTATTTGCGCTTGTAGAGCGGGGGACCTGCCACTCCTTGGGATTTATAGTCTCTATGATAGAGACTATAAAATGAAAGCTTAAAGCTTCAGCCCAAGCGCGATTGAAAACGGCTAAATATTTTGCTTTTGCGTTTCGCTGTGATTTTTCAAGCAAAAGCTTGAGATTTTGATCAAAAAAGCTTGATTGAAAACGGGCCTTTAGGCTTAAAAGATTCGACTGTCTGAGTGTCTGTTTGCATTTTCCGAGTTTTAGTAAAAACATATTTTCATTTTGTTAGAACGTTTCGTGCTAACTTTATATATAACGCTTTTCCAAAGGCAGTCTTATCCATTAAACCTGCCGTTACCTGATGGGCACTGGCTCAAGGGCTCCATTGAGGAAGCCCCATGATTTGCATATTTACTTGAATATGGGGCCCAATATATTGCAGTGCCTGGTGGCCTACAATGCTGTTAAGATGCCCTGATAGACTAACAATATAAGTTCATAAATATAGTGAAGAAAATATAATTTCTTCACGAAATATTTTCAAATTTATAAACGATAAAAAGCTCTCTTGGTGTGTAAAATCTTTTTCACTTGTCAAGACTCAACATGACCCAAGAAGAAGGGTTCTGACAACCTCTACTTTAGTTGTCCGTGGCTTCTCGTTTAATGCTTTATTATTTTTTTTGGCAACCACTTTGCCTTGGCATTTTATTGATATAGAAATCGGATCGTATCGGTCTAATAGAAGAGTAACAGGAAAGTACACTTAGATAATGGATGGGTGCCGAGAATGCCTCGGTTCCTTTCTAAAAAAAGAGCTTCCCCTCGGTATTTATTTCCTAGCCCTAAAAAGCGGAAGAGCCCCACAATCTGTAAGAGTGAGGCTTTTGAAAACTATGATTACAGCTTTCTTTAACGATATTTGGTCCTTTGCAACACTACTACTCTTTCAGGAAAAGCTTAAATGTCCTTCCAGGCCCTTAAAGAGGAAGCTGGCTCCTTTCTTAGTACTATTCCCTTATACACGATAAGCCTATTTGAGGTTAAAAGGATCAAAGCACGCGACTAACCTTTCTTTGAGTGTCCAGGCACTTGGGTTCAGTTATAAAACATGCTGGGAAATTTCATATTAACAAAATCCCATCAGGGATTTTCTATTTATACTCAATCCGAAATCGTAATGATAATTTCGGGCTTTTTTGGGTTTGAAAAGTGTCCAAAGATCGTGTATAAATGTAGTTTTATAAGGACTGTGAAGCAAAACTTGTTTTTGCATAATTTTTTATAGTTAATTTCTAATTCAAATAAGAATTAGTCAAACGATGCATACTTGTATATGTATTTGCTGTGAAGTGGTTATCTCATCCGCTTCACAACCGGAAGGCCCCGGATTCGAGACAAAGAGGGTGCGGAGAAATTCTTTTATGCTCGTTAGTTCAAATTCACAGCTAAATTAGCTCAAAGAGGGTTCAACATCGTGTATCATGGCGCAGTTGGTAGCGGCATTGAATGCCGGTGTCTAAAAAATCAATCTTCGAAGATGGTCAGTATCCCAAGTAGGATCAGTACCCAAAGTGGTCATTACCCGATGAAGTCGTGTCTAATGAAGTTCGTGCTCAGATACCGAAGTCATTTTTTACACTTAGTTTCTAATTCAAATAAGATTTAGTCAAACGATGCCTACTTGCACATGTATCTGCTGTGTAGTGGTTATCTCATCCGCTTCACAACCGGTAGGCCCCGGGTTCGAAACCAGTGGGTGCAGAGAAATTGTTTTATGCTCGTTAGTTTAAATTCACAACTAAATTAGCTCAAAGAGGGTTCAACATCGTGTATCATGGCTCAGTTGGTAGAGCCATTGAATGCCAGTGCTCAAAAGATCATTCTTCAAAGATGGTCAGTGCCCGAGTGGTCAGTATGCCCACGGTGGATCAGTACCCGAAGTGGTCAGTACCCGATGAAATTGTGTCTAATAAAGCTCGTGCTCAGATACCGAAGTTATGTTTTATAGTTAATTTATAGCAAGTTCTGTTTTTTCGCCAAGGATTGTGTATAAATGCAGTTTTTGACTGCGAAGCAAAACTCCTTTTTGTATAATAGAAACCACGTACATACAATCTTCAGTTGAAGGGTTCACCATCATTCATGCAATGTTTTTAGTTTTTGGTTGATAAAAACTTATTCCGTAAAGTAAAATTATTTTTTTCGCGGTTTAATTAGCCGTTTCAAGCTCCCAGAAGGGACCTTATTAGACAGCGGCTTTTCTTGAAGGCCGAAATACACAGAGAAGAGTTCTAAGCAACGTCTATAATAATAAAAAAACCTTGTCAGTTTTTATAGTATCTGGCAAAGGTAGGCCAATCAAATCGCGGTTTAATAGCTTCTGCCATTTCGCGCATTAGTAAGTAGTAACTAGCCAATCAATGACCGTCGTTTCCAGCTTCTGCCAATGACGTAGCTGGAAACTACCTTGATTGGTTTTAAGAGAGAGCAGCACATACTTTATTATAAGTTTGAATTTTCGCTGAATTTTTGATAATGAGCTAAGACTAACTGAACTGAAGACAATAAAGTGTGATCGGTAATGCAGTTACATAGGTCGATATTTAGAATTCTTGGGGAGTACTTTCTATGGAGTGTGAACCTCGGCCTTTAACCTTTGAGTACCTCCGAGGTGAAAGTAGAAAATAAATGACTTCGCAAAACTATTGTTAAATAAAACAGCAAAAAATAGGTTGATTTTCTTTCAAATGCGTTTCTCAGAATTTCAAAGTTGTCGCCTGATAATGAAAGAAACATTATTTGAGTTCTTTTCCTCTAAAAAAAGAAGTGTTTCTTTTCCATTCAAAATACAGTTTCAACGACTATTATTTTTTTCCTGTACTATTTAATATCTAGTATCCCTGCGCCGTATGCATTGTCTTCAAATTTCATAATTATAAATTTTAATTTGTAACCCGTAAAACACGTCAATCATAACGTGTAAATTGTATACCTTAGGGCAAAATGTCACTAAACATTTGCAACTCAATTTCACCCATAAAACTGCAGTCCTTTTTGGATGTCACCCTGTAAAAATAATGAAGTATTTAGTGAAAATTTCAATCTTGAACTCCTGACTGAAAAATTCAATTTTTAATATATTTAAATGATAATAAAAACAAATTATATGATACACATATTAAAAAAAAGTCGGATAAACCATCGTATATGATGGCCAAGAGAGATGGGAGAAATATAATCAAAGCCACACTAAAGTTCACGGGGTTAAATTGTAATAATTTTGAAGAATTTTTCGTTATCTCCAAAAAATATTACATATACGAAATTTTTTTAAAAATTGAGGTTCCTTTCGTTTGTTTTTAATTAAAAATTAACGTCCGACCATTTGAATTTAATCTCCGATTAAATAAACTGTTAATTAAAAACTTAATTTAGCCGAAGATTAATTATAGATATAGAAACACGCCTTGTCCACTAAAAATAATATCAAAAACATATAAGTTTAGGAAGAAAAAAATAAATATTACTATAATGCCTATTTACACGTTAATGAATGTCTAATTTAAAAGTAATTAATTTCTCATTTAAGTTATTAATTGAATGCTCGCTAATTTTACTAATCATCCGAGGGGAAAATAATTACTTTTAAAGATTAAACATTTTAATTTTTATTTTATCAAAAACCTCTAGGATTTTTAATAAATCAATTGTTTGTTTTTGTGTAGAGATTTTAGTCACTAATTAAGTAGATTCCAATATATCAAAAATAATTGCAATTTAAGGCACGCTCTTATTAATTATTATATTATTAATTATTGTATGTAAAAATTAAAAACTGCCAAAAAATAAAACTTGGCACATTGTTTTTATCGAAAAGTTTTTGGATCTGTAAATTGTTCCGTTTTAAATAAATTGGTACCCATTTGGTAGTACCCCAAAAATATGTGCCTTAAACCTTAAATTTTCTTGACCCTTGATCCTCAAAGATTGGTCATTTAAATTTTATATTTCATGTAAATTTTGTTTAAAAAACGTTTTAAGGATCATTGTAGGGACATGTATTTATATTGTTACCCAAAAACGAGGCAGTTCGACCCCCAAATGTCCACTGGGTTTACTTCCAGAGCAAGTAGTAAGTTCATTGTAGGTCTTAAGTTTAAAAAAAAAATTTTTTACTTTCAAATGAGCCTGAACCCTAAAAGATTTCAACTGTTCAACGATGTTGTTCAAAAAATGGTTTATCAATACTTGAAACCTATGGGGAAAAAAATTACGTTCCCTCCCCTCATAAACACAACTGAACTATTTTTATTTTGTCCAGACTCTTCTTAAGGGTTATTGGTTGCTTTAGTAAGAGTATGGACCACCATACTGGGACCCTCCAGGATAATAAGGTCCAGGGTAGGCATAACCATATCCGTATGGTTGACGTTTGTCCGGATAAACAGGCATCAAATATTGCATATTTTTGGCTTGTTCGGCTTTTTTCTCGTGACGTACGCATCTAGCTGCTGATAAAAACAAAATGGCGGTGATCAGGGACATGCCAACTCCGATCCAGGCTAGAATGTAGGACCATCCGTAAAAAAATTCGGTGACACCACGTTGTCTTAGAACCTGCGGGGCATAAAAATAAAAAATAAAGAAAAAGAAACAGGTTTGAAACAACATTGAATTTTTTTTTCCTCATAAGACCTTGCGAATTAAATGATTGAATTTAATAAATCAGATAGTGTAGTTTACCTCAGGCCATTCAAAATACGACATCTCATCTCTAAGTTTTTGGTAGTCGTAGTACTGTACTCCATGCCATAAACCCATGGATCCAGCGGATACCAAAGCTACAAGATATATAAAATTTGTACTTACTAATATCACTCCTCATATTTTTGACCACGATTTCATGGCAATGTACAAATTACTTACCAGATAAGAGTTGCAGCAGTCCAGTAGCGACAATATTGCCATGAGATCTTTTCCAACAGCCAGCAATTCCAGTGAAGAAAGACAAGAATATGAAGAAGAAACCCACTATGAACAAGGCTACCATAGAGCGGGCCATATCTGCGTTAATTATAAAACAACGAACTGTGAATAAACTTTGGACACCAATTGGTATTATCTTTATTGAACGTTTTTCTTCGCAATAAAAGTTGGAAAATTACGATGCCACTAACCCTTTAATTTGGGAGTTAGGGCTTCCTGGATTTAATTAATTTAAATGATACCCCGATCGAGACGATATCTATTCTTTCATCAATCAAAACCCATAAGGTTATCAAACTCCCTTTCTAATTCCCCTCTTTCTTATTCAAAAACGATTCACGGAAACGAGAAATTTAATTGAAATTTATTCAATTTGAATAATTTATTTTCTTTTTTTTTTCAAAAAATGGATTAGCGTATAAGGCGGAAGCGCGACCTTCTTTAAATCATTTCCGCCGATATCGAACACTTTCTTTCAGAGGAAGGAAATCAAGAAGAAACGATAGATACCAACCAGCTCGACCCCGACAAGAAAAAGGGAGTCAAATTTCGTATCAACGGAACCAAATAAACCGGGAAACGTTAAAACCGTATAATTTCGTGTGACCATGATTATTCATGAATCGTCCGTCGACTCGTTAGAAAGCGAATCGTCATTTAAAAGCGTTCAAAGTAACAAACCCCTCCCGGTCTCGCCTCGTTTCATAATCAGGAACCAACACCACTACCACCACCTCGAGCAATTAGGCAGAACCTTTAGAAATATGCCTATCTCTCACTTCGTTTAAACTTTATCGGTAACATTAACATTAACATTAGGGAGCGGGTAAACCGGTCTATTCGCCCAGGTAAGATCAAAACGGTAGGTATAACATTTCCAGAAGGAGGAAGCTTTAAAAAACTCGAATGTAAAAAAGGCAAAAGATCAATGCCCGCTTGTGTCTCGCATTGCATTGGTTTGGGTTTCGGATAGACTATATGACTCCTCTAGATTCATGTTCAAGAACTACTTTGATTCATATATTATTACGTGTTGCGTATAAATCCGCGTCCGCATTCCCTTGTTTACTAAGGAATGCGATAATCATTATCAACAGATATGCATAGGTCTGTCAGAAATTATGGGCAGTGTTCTTTATGACATTTTGTCGTTCGGACCACAGTTTTCAACTTATAACTGGAGTGTTTTACGAATAACCCCTTAATTAAATGACCATTTTCTTTCAGTTTCTCGTGGTAATTTTAAGGGGTCATCCGTAAAACACACCAAATGTAACAAAACGGTTACCCCGACGGTAAAATGTCACAAAACATTTTTGACTCGAAATAGTCCAAAAGAACATCCCCTTAATTTCTAACAGACCTTTAAGAATATACACTTCATTACACTATGTATAAAAAACCCAAGCATTTATGACGTCAAAAAGTTTTTGTAACATATATGGCCACCATTTTGCAAGATGGCCGAAGATTAGACTAATTTTCCTTCAAAACTATAGTTTCAAGATACTGATTTTAAAAATTATTATTGTCTAAACAGTTTCACCTCTTGCCTAATAATTTGGGTTAGTAAGAAAATAAAAAAATGAACGAGATCACGAAGCATTTAACTTACGCAGTCTTTCCCATCGTTGTTCGCTGAATTTATCGGACGTATCGTCTTCCGGAATGTAATAGTTAATATTTAGGCATTCAGTCTGGATCGGTGACATGTACAAGTCAACTGTAACAAATAGATCAAAACGAAAATCATTAGATTGGATTGAATTTCACTCATTTTCATAATTGAATCGGGTCTAAGTAAGACCTAAATATTTTTAGATATATGTATAACACGCTTCGGCGCCATTATTTTGCGGGTCACATTTTCTACCATTAATACATAAATAAATAAATAAATAAAATAATACATATATTAAAAGTGTATATATACATTCTTCCTGGTTTGAACGTGATGGTGCCGATTTAAGAGACCGGAAAATAGATAAAACTATAAACCAAGTCGTGTAATGCTAAACGCTCTGCTAAAATAAATAAGCCAAATTTTGTATAGGCCTACACGAGGTTCATCGCAGAGCTGGGTTGTCACGATATTTTCAGATTCATATTCCCTGAATTTTCCAGGTTTTTCCCTGACGTTTTAGGCCCAATTTTCATTATTCTAAATATAACTAGACAATTGCGTTTAAATCGCATTATTGAATATTAATTTAACGTAAAACATTGGTGTCTGGTCAAACGTGACCTCGCTACTAAAATGGTGTTTAAAACGTCACCCAGCTGGATTGTTGAACTGTGTATATTTTAGTCACTTTGTTGAATTTCTTAAAAATCCCTGACCTTTTTGACCCATTTGAAATTCCCGGACTTATCCAGGTTTTCCCTGACTTGTGGCAACCCCGTTTAACCAAAATATCAATCTTATTATTACTCCCTTTAACGAACCTTTACTTTTATCGAAATAATGAGTTTACAAAAATTTATAAAATAAAGTCCTAATTGATATTCATGATATTCTGAATAATTTTTAATTCAATAAAAAAATTCGATTAATAAATTAGAGCACTTTTCCAATCGACAGGGCGTAACGTTAACGATCCCCGTCCGTCTTCCGGAATAAATGGCATATAATTTCGAACCAACCGGAAATTATTCCAATTTCTATATATCTCCATTCTTTCTTTAAACAATATCAAATTTTTTTTTTTTTGCTAATCATAAAGCAAATTAAGGGAAAATATATTAACTATGGCACTTTAAATTAAGGGGAGGGTCCGCATACAATTGGAGGGGAGTGGTTTGTGATCCATCTATCATAAACAATAGCGTGCCTTTTCCGCATATCATCGCAAATATTTTGATATGAAAAATTCCATATAAGTCATAATATTTTCATAATCAAGTTAATGACGATAGCAATCTAATATGAAAAAGATGAGTCTTAAAAGAAGTCAATATATTCTGAAAGACAGAATTTTGGTATATGGTATCTCTCAGGTTTGTTCGGCATATGATACCTATATATTTATCTCTGACCAGGGATAGATTTAATTTTAGAAGTAGGAATGGAGAACGGTTAGTATTTACTTCAGTCCGACTCATAGCCCAGTAAAGAGCCCCACCTTCCAACACGTAACGAAAAGTTTCAATTATCTTATTGGCTCACTTAAACTACGTTTTGATGACGTTGCTGACGGGGACGGCGAAAAATACGTAATTCCTTTTTACCCCTATCGCTATGACCCGCCTCTTCTTTCATACCCCTCCGTCCCGTGGAAGGGGGTCCGGGACTTTGACGCGCGCCCACATTATTCTGTTCTCCATTCCTACTTCTAAAATTAAATCTATCCCTGCTCTGACCAATTGCTGCCCAGCATAGAGAGTATAGTAGATGCCAAATGTTTTACTTCAAGGAAATGAACTTCTAGTTCCAATTAGGTAATCTCAACGGGTTTATCTTGGATTTGGTCATAGAATGAATGTCCGTTCCGTCTATATAGAGGTGATTTTGACATTGCATTTCTTCATCAAATTGGGCGAAACATTTCTTAATTTGTTTGACAGTTGTCTGAGTGTCGGTTCGACGACCTTGCTTGCTTGCTTAGTTTGCGTTTGTTGGATACGAGACACTTCAAGCGTGTAAAATGGTCAAAGGGAGGAATTGAGTACTGGTACAGATGGCTAATTGGGTGAGCTGTTAAAATCAAAGGGCCTTAACAACAGGAAGGATTTCGAGGAAGGGATTGAAGTTAATTTACTAAACATTGAGAGAATTTTTAATTTCTTTCCTAAGAAACTTTTTAAAATGTGTAGTTGAAAAATCCTCGGTAACTTTCTTGGGAGCCATTTTAAAACATGGTGGAGTATTTTAAGCTAAAAGCCGGAAAATCATTCCCATCTTCTCTATGATATTGTGATTAACCAATAATTTCTACATGTCATTTTTGGTAAAACCAAGTTGAAACGCATGGACGTTGTAACCATTTCCACCGCCATTTTTAAAAATGGCCGAATACTATATAAATCATTCTTATTGACTACCCACTAAGAGTACTAATGTCCTTGCAAAACTAGTTTCAATTTCCAATATAAAAGTGGAGTTTTTGTTGGACCTGCGTGAAATTCTAGAAGCCTATACCATAACAGGCGAAATAATATTTGAATATTCAAGACCTACATATTTATTTATTTTATGCATCTTAATTTATTTTTGATTTACAACGCTTGTCTGGAACGATTTGCAAACTTCTTACGCGTGAAATTGAATTTATAAGAAAAAAACAAATTGAGGTTGACTCTTTTTTTCTTCTTTTCACGCTGTTATTTGATACCGTTTTTACATTGAAATGACCGAAAATAAAATTGAAAAAATAATTAGATTTTTCGACCTAAATATATTCGATTTTTTTTCTACATAACTTGTAAATAAAATTCGGACATCATCATAATATATATGTCACCATTAATGTAAAATTTCAATTTCAATTTTTCAAACTAAACCAATACAGTTTGAAAAAAAAAAATATAAATTAATATAAAAAATCGTTAAAACCTCTTAAAGGCCGACTTCCACCGAAAAGGAAGACCGTGCATCGATTCTTAACAATAGAGCGACCGTGTCAATTTTCGAGTCCCCACTGGGGCAAAATTTGGAGGGGTTCTTACGAACTGAAAACCTTGCTATGCGGGTTCTTACGAACTGAAGATAAACAATAGAAAGTCTCTTAAATATTTTATTCCCGATTTTTACGACCCTCTGAAGGAAAATATCTATTGTTTATCTTCAGTTCGTAAGAACCCCCGTATCAAGGTTTTCAGTTCGTAAGAACCCCTCAAAATCGGCACGGTCGCTCCATTGTTACTCTCGATGCACGGTTTTCAGTTCGTAAGAACCCTTTTCGATGGAAGTCGGCCTTTAAAAGATTATTTAAATCAATCTCTAGAAGAAGTTAAGAAGTACCTCTTAATTTTCTTCTATAACTACGAAATTTTACAATATTGAAGGAATTTTGAATTCCACTTGCTGGGTTCA
Organism: Phalangium opilio; assembly: GCF_054372755.1. Classification (NCBI taxonomy): domain Eukaryota; kingdom Metazoa; phylum Arthropoda; class Arachnida; order Opiliones; family Phalangiidae; genus Phalangium; species Phalangium opilio. Next base: position 7,231,701 of record NW_028324182.1, on the reverse strand, counting down.
AGTTAAGATTTTAGTATATAAAAAATCGAGGCATAACTTACATTAAAACTATCTATCAACTGACGCCTTTAACTCTGGTAAAATATAAGAATGTAAAACGCAATAGGATTTACGAGTGTGATATACGGAGTATTATATTTAATAACACAATCACGAATATCATCGTGAGTCACGCACGCTCACGAATTCTTTTTTCTCCCTAAGGTGATTTAAATCAAAACCTAATAAGATCACGAATAATATGATTTTTATCAAGAATATATTAAATTTAATGAAAGCTTGATACCTCCTCTTGTTTGGTATTAGCAAGAAGTGATATCTAGTTTATTAGGGAGAAGGTATAGATGCCTACATATTCGCGCTCCATAGTCCCAGTCCCCCTTTCAAAATACAAGGGGGGACGTAAAAGGAGGCCGGGCTATTTCGCCTCTCCTCAGTCGGAAAATATGATTGTAATTTTCGTCATTCACGTCGCGCTGACGTGAGTTTTCAAGAACCAATGAGATGCTGCTTGTAATTTAGAGGCAGGGATTAACTCCGGACCTACGTTTGGACTGGAGATAAAGCTGGAAATGTGGCGAATTTATACCTTCTCCCTAATAAAGTAGATATCACTTCTTGGTATTAGTCTATCAAAACATAAAATTGAAGCCTAAGCTTTATTTCTTTCCCCATATTGGAACTACATAAAAATTCTCTAATTCTCAATTCAATTTACATTCACGTTAGAATAAAATAAATTCATGTACAGTTTCATCCGGAATTTGAGGAGAATTCCTGAATAAGTAAAATTAATTCGTGCCGATAGAAATTTACTCGAAAGCGAATTTCAACTTTTTTTTTAAATAAAAAAAAATGATAAATTGCGTTCATCTTAAATGGTTTCTGTGTTATATGGGTTAATTCTCCTTTTTTTTTCACGGTTAAGTTTCGCTTCTACATCGTGTTGAATTTTTAAACTAGCGATTTACGTTTTTTCTCACACTCTAGCGTATAGTAAAAACTTTCCTCCATATACAGTTTGCCTAGATTTTGGCACCAGACCAGCAGTAGTAGCCATGAAAATGGGTTACACTCGCATGCACCATAGATAAGGGTACATAAAAATGTTTTAAAAAGATCCGGTCAAACCTCCCCGAGTTATTTATTACACTTTATTAAGCCGCGAATGACCCAGTTAATTTACAAAAAAAATCCTGAGTTTGAAATTTTTTAAACATGGAAATTCAGCGATACAAATTTCAATCATGTTCTCAAGGAGCGGACGACCACATTCTTGAATTTTATGAATAACTTGTGTTCTAGGAATTACTACCATAAGTTTATAAGATATGGTCCATAAGTATGACACTACCTATACTTCGTAATTCTGGAGACTTACAGCTCGAGATAGTTTGAGAACGACACGAGAATTGACTACACTCGGTTTTGCAGTCCATCTTCCTATTTAGTCTGTACTAAGTCTTTGACTGCGCCTCACCAGGCGTCGCTTTACCTCGAATCTATGACCTACCTTATTCACTTCATTACAAGCTCTCAGTAACTAGTGACAAACTTAAGAAACACATCTTATGAACTTATGTAACTAGTTAATTAAAAAAATAAATTCAAAATTCAAAATAAATTTTCAAATGGCCCATGGGAGGATCGAACTCACGACCTTCGCGTTTTTAGCACGACGCTCTAACCAACTGAGCTAATGGGCCACGTTACTACGATAAAATCCTTCAATACAGAAACTAGATAAGATTTTATTTAATTTGATAAAATTCCCTTCGAATTAACAAGCATTCAAATTAAAGATATGTCCTTTAAAAACTACGGCAGCACCTGAAGGCAATTTCGGTTATGAGTAATAACCGCGAATATAAAAGCAAATGTTAAAGCTTATGTCTGACACACACACTTAGCTGTGCCAGAGGCGATTTTTTCAATAGACTATGATTCCACAGAAAAACCTTTAAATTAAAATTAAATTGGTTCGAAATATTATAAAGTTGTTTTTCTCAACCACACCTTTAATACCCTGAATTGAAAACTGAAAAGTTCAACCTTTAAAATCAATTAAATTGTTCAAAGTTTAATTCCCATTACGTAACGAAAACGATAATGATAAACTACTAAATTTGATAGAATTTTTCAGTCACTCTTAACATAAATCTATGATTGTTGTAACCCCAAGTATTATGTATTGCTGGAAATTGCAGAAATAGGGCTATAACATACTCAAAGGACTTCAATGGATCTCTTATAGAATCAGAGTTAGAAGTTCTCGTGTAAATAACCCATGTTAATCCTACGGATCGAACGTAAATGAACATTTTACTTAATTACTAAAGGCACTAATTGTTGTAAGTCCAAGCATTTAGTATTGTTTGAAAGGGGAGAAATAGGGCTACAACATACCCAAATGACATCACTGTATCTCTTATGGAATCAGAGTTGAAATGTTTCATGTAATGAACATTCTGCTTAATTTCTCAAACCCTGTGTTGCAACCTGAAGTCGTACTAGTAAACTAACATTAGACAAAACAAAACCAAAAAAAATGTTGCAAAATTTAGAAAAAAGGGGTAATTTCTGTACTAAGTCAAAAATAATGGTTTTCAAAATACAAATTGTTTTATTGTGTAAGATACTAAGCTTATTTCTACGATAATGAAACCGCAGTTTCAACCCAACGTTGTTGTTGAGTTTTCTACACGCCTAACCTTACAAATTCGCATTATTTCAACTAAGAACTGTTTCTCGAGTGAGCGAATTCAAAGGCAAGACTAACACATCTAACTGTAGACAACAAAAGGAAGGCGGTAACTTTAACCTACGTTGCAAATTAAGGTTGAAAATGAAAACTGTACGAATCTAGGCTCTAATCGTTAAAAAAATCTAGAGGTCTAAATAACAATGAGCTACCATGATTCTACCAAGTGTGACGAAAAGATATTTTCCAAAAGAAAAAAGACCCCTATGGGCTTAAACATTAAGTATCAATCCGCCGATACACTCTCAATTACGCAAACTATACAACTTCTGAAACCACGCTTCCATATAATAAGTAATAGAATATACAGTATAAAAGAAAATCCCAGAGAAAAAAGGAATTTGGGACAGTTTGATGGGGGATTCACTTCGCCTCTATTGTTATGAAAGTTGCCAGTATATGTAAAGGTAAGAAAAAATTCAACTTATCCTTAGACAACTATCAAAGGCTAAAGTACCAATATATTTCCCTTCTTGTAGTCACGGATAAATTTAAATTTAAGGTATATATGTCTTCCAAATTAGAAGAAAAGAAATATTTTTTTTTTTTCGGAAATTAGTTTTAGGACACACATGCATATAACTCCGACAGACACCGAATAAAAAATAAATGGTGGTACTGTATTCTTCGATTTGGAACAATTAATGGGGACAAATACTTTTAGCAAACAACGCCGCGCAATTGAGGGTTAGACCCGGGCCGCACACGCGAATTTCCGATTTTAATAATAAAAGACTGTCGGAAAATTATTAAATAAATAATAAAAAAAACTATGCCTATTTAAGTAAAATTCTCAAGGAATCGGAGTAGAAAATTATATAGGTACAATAGTTTCTTTACATTCTTTTCAATCATTCATAAATATTACCGATTTTTATCAATAAATGTCAAAAGAAAAGGAAGTTTATAATTAACTAAATTCGAAATTCGAATATTAAAAGGAGGGTCCATTCAAAGTGCTTTTTTTCTTTCAATCTGATCTAATTACGTTAAATTGTTACTGTTACAATGGCACCACCATTAGCTTAGCAGCTAAACATCGTGTCGTATATACGGTATACCATAGGGGTATTATTATTATGTTTAAATTCTACTTTTAGGAATTTTGAGAATGAATGTAAATTATCTTTTTTTTTTTCTCATCAAGGCTAACTACATCTTTTTCAACCTTCCCCTTCTGAACCCTTGTGTTTTTTTTTAATTTCCGAGAAAAAACTTTTAATGTTTATTAAAAATACTATTAAATCTTAAACTTTAAGACAGAAATACGTGGCGCTTTTGGTCCGGTTTTTTTTTCTTTCATTCCTTGGAATTTCTACGGTTACCTTGAGGAATTTTTGACAATGAGTGACAGCGCGGGGCAAATTAAAAAAAGGGATATTAAACCACCACCAAGTCACGTGTTCCCTCCTCATTTTCGCTTCTACAGAATTTTAGATAACTAAACAAGATGATGCTAACCTTGTGGTTCTTAATTAATGTACTTTTAAAATTGATAAAAATGTTTGTGAAAGTCTATTTCTTTTTTAGCCACATCGTATATATACGATGAGGCTATTAGTTTGTCCCGCGAGCCTGTGGTGGTACTAGTGGTGGTGGTGGTGGTCGTCGTCGTGGTAGTAGTTTTTCGCGATTTGGAAAGTGGTCAGAGTTACCCAAAGAAATGGTTATGTCAGAGCTAACCGAAGAAATGGTTATTTTATGCCTTTGGCAGGATAAAATTTTTCGTTCGTCATTTAAGGGAGGGAGAGTGAACGTGAGAGAATTGTGGTGAGGTGATATTTTTCGTTCGTGTATTTTAAAAGGATGGGGATTATAATAGCATGTTTAAGCATTGCATTTAATTGTACAGGTAAGGTTAAGCTTTGTGAATTGTGGTTTACGTTTCCTCGATATATTTAAAGCTAGAGAGAGGGAGGATTTTAGTATTGCCTTAATTTAAATGGAAGGTTTAATACTCCCTTTAAAATTCCGGTCACCCGTCGACAATAAGGGTTTCACGCAATAAATCATCCCGCTCCCGGATTTCAAAATTCAAAGAAATCGAGGGCAATTTTTAAGAAGCAAAAGCAAGTAAATACCGACGTTATATATAGAATGGTGTTTATTATTAGAATTTACGTGAATTTCTCCTCAAATCAAGAAGAATTTTAAAAGAAAGTCCGACCGGGCGAGAGTTCTAGAAGCGCGCTTTGGAAATGTTTTAGTTTCTTCTTAGCTACAAGGTATCGATGGGACTAATAGTTTTACCTGAGTAGTAGTGGTAGTAGTAGTAGTATTAGTAATTTAGTAACGGGCGTTGGTGATATTTGATTCTCTTTGCCAAGCAGCCATTGAAAAATTATTCCCTCTGACCGGTATATTAGGGGATATTTCACTAGAAGTATATTTATTATAGTAGGGATAGCGAGAGTACGTAAACGATGTGGCTTAATTATGGGCTAGAATTTTTTATAGTTAGTTTTTAATTCGAATAAGATTTAGTCGAACGACCCGTAGTAATTGTGTATGAGCAGAAGTAAATGAACCGAAGTTACCGGAGAGGGCAAAATTTGTATAATGCGTTTTCCATAACGTGGGGGTAGTAAAAATCAAGGTAGCTGTACCTCTACCTGAATCGTCTCGAAATTTAACGCTGGCACCAAAGACCATAGTTACAGCTTAGTTACAAATCCGCGCAATATCGTTAGTATGAATAAATAGTCGTTGTTTTGAGAAATAGGCGTCTGCTTCTATCTTAGGAGCCTAGAGCCTAGGCCCTAGGCTTACGTTCGATAATGGATGCTAACATTAGGGATGATCTTTTGAAATACCTTTCAAATATTAATCGACCATTTGTGACTTCAAGTCGGGAAAGATTTATTGAAATTCTAAAGTCAGACATTGGACAAAAGTATGTTAAAAGTCTTCTTATCCTACTCGAAAAGTTTTTCAAAGAGTGTGAACCTCTCCCCAAAAGAATCTTCCGAGGGAAAAAGTCGCCATTTTTAAAAACTTTAACTAATTCCCGGAAAATCCGGTTACTCGAACATTGGCCGCTTGGTGGCGTTTTCAAAATTGTTGTGACTCGAAAGAGTAGAGGAGCGAGACTATCGTCGGGGTTGAAATATGGGGGTTTGTGAGGAACTTGTGCTTAATGAATAAACAATAGGACTCCGGTAACTTCGGTTCATTTACTTCTGGTATGAGTCAATGGCGTAGTGGTTATCTCAGCCGCTTCACACACCGAAGGCCCCGGGTTCAAGACCACGTGGCTGCGAAGAAATTCTTTTATGCTCGTTAGTTTAAATTCACAACTAATTTAGATTAAAGAGGTTTCAATATCGTGTATCGTGGCGCAGTTGGTAGCGCCGTTGAATGCCAATACCTAACAGATCAATCTTCGAAGATGGTCAAAGCTCGAAGTGGTCAGTATCCCTCAGTGGATCAGTACTCAAAGTGGTCGGTATCCCTCAGTGGATCAGTACTCAAAGTGGTCGGTATCCCTAAGTGGATCAGTACTCGAAGTGGTCGGTATCCCACAGTGGATCAGTACTCGAAGTGGTCAGTGCCCGTTGAAGTCGTGTCTAATGGTTCGTGCTCAGATACCGAAGTTCCTTTTTATAGTTAGTTTTTAATTCAAATAAGATTTAGTCAAACGATATTCACTTTCAGATGTATCTGCTGTGTAGTGGTTATCTCACCCGCTTCACACACGGAAGGCCCCGGGTTCGGGACCACGTGGGTGCGGAGAAATTCTTTTATGTTCGTTTGTTTAAATTCACAACTAAATTAGCTCAAAGAAGGTTCATATAGGGTCAGTACCAAGTGAAGTTCGTGCTCAGATACCGAAGTTATTTTTTTAGGGTTAGTATTTATTTCAAATAAGATTTAGTCAAACGATCCGTATTTGTATACATATCAATGGTGTAGTGGTTGTCGCATCCGGAAGGCCTTGGGTTCGGAACCGCGAGGGTCTGGCGAAATTTTTTATGCTCGGAAGTTTAAATTGACAACTAAATTAGCTCAAATAGCATTCAACAGCGTGTATCGTGGCGCAGTTGGTAGCGTCATTGAATGCTGGTGCCTGAAAGCTCGATCTTCGAAGATGGTCAATACCCAATAAATTCTTGTCTAATGAAGATAGTGCTCAGATACAGAAGTTATTTTTTATAGTTAGTTTTTAATTCAAATAAGATTTAGTCGAACGACCCGTGGTAATTGTGTATGTGTCAATGGCGTAGTGGTTATCTCAGTCGCTTCACACACCGAAGGCCCCGGGTTCAAGACCACGTGGCTGCGAAGAAATTCTTTTATGCTCGTTAGTTTAAATTCACAACTAATTTAGATTAAAGAGGTTTCAATATCGTGTATCGTGGCGCAGTTGGTAGCGCCGTTGAATGCCAATACCTAACAGATCAATCTTCGAAGATGGTCAAAACTCGAAGTGGTCAGTATCCCTCAGTGGATCAGTACTCAAAGTGGTCGGTATCCCTCAGTGGATCAGTACTCAAAGTGGTCGGTATCCCTAAGTGGATCAGTACTCGAAGTGGTCGGATTCCCACAGTGGATCAGTACTCGAAGTGGTCAGTGCCCGTTGAAGTCGTGTCTAATGGTTCGTGCTCAGATACCGAAGTTCCTTTTTATAGTTAGTTTTTAATTCAAATACGATTTAGTCAAACGATCTGTAATTGCTTATGTGTCAATGGCGTAGTGATTATGTCATCCGCTTCACACACGAAAGGCCCCGGGTTCGAGACCACGTGGGTGCGGAGAAATTCTTTTATGTTCGTTTGTTTAAATTGACAACTAAATTAGCTCAAAGAGGGTTCCTCAGCGTGTAGCGTGGCGCAGTTGGTAGCGCCATTGAATGATAGTGCCTGCAAGATCAATCGTTAAAGATGGTCAGTACCCAATAAAGTGTAGTCTAATGAAGATACGGAAGTTGTTTTTTATAGTTAGCTTTTAATTCGCGTAAGATTCAGTAAAACGATGCCCTCTTGTGTGTGTGTATCTGCTGTGTAGTGGTTATCTCAACCGCTTCACACACCGAAGGCCCCAGGTTCAAGACCACGTGGCTGCGATGAAATTCTTTTATGCTCGTTAGTTTAAATTCACAACTAGTTTAGATTAAAGAGGGTTCAACATCGTGTATCGTGGCTCAGTTGGTAGTTTCGTTGAATGCCAATACCTAACAGACCAATCTTTGAAGATGGTCAGTATCCCTCAGTGGATCAGTACCCGAAGTGGTCAGTATCCCTCAGAGGATCAGTACTCGAAGTGGTCAGTGCCCGATGAAGTCGTGTCTAATGGTTCGTGCTCAGATACCGAAGTTGCTTTTTATAGTTAGTTTTTAATTCAAATAAGATATAGTCAAACGATGTTCACTTTTATATGTATTCTGCTGTGTAGTGGTTATCTCACCCGCTTCACACACCGAAGGCTCCGGGTTCGAGACCACGTGGGTGCGGAGAAAATCTTTTATGTTCGTTTGTTTAAATTCACAACTAAATTAGCTCAAAGAAGGTTCATATAGGGTCAGTACCTAGTGAAGTTCCTGCTCAGATACCGAAGTTATCTTTTTAGAGTTAGTATTTATTTCAAATAAGATTTAGTCAAACGATTCGTATTTGTATACATATCAATGGTGTAGTGGGGGTAGGGTAGGGTATAGAGGGGCTATTCACTCGTACGATGTGGCTACTATTACGAGCCCTTGGGCCGTCTTGTTTAAATAGCTTTAAATGTAGGAACAAGAAGTGATATCTAATTTATTAGGGAGAAGATATAAATTCGCCACATTTCCAGCTTTTTCTCCAGTCCAAACGTAGGTCCGGGGGTAATTCCCGCCTCTCAATTACATCCAGCATCTTATTGGTTCTTGAAAACTCACGTCAGCGCGACGCGAATGACGAAAATTACTTGTATTTTCCAACTGAGGAGAGCAGGCGAAATAGCCCGGCCTCCTTTTAATCCCCCCCTTGCATTTTGAAAAGGGTGACTGGGACTATGGCGCGCGAATACTTAGGCATCTTATACCTTCTCTCTGAGATACTGATATAACTTCTTGGTAGGAATTGCAATTTTATATTCAACCAGAACTAGCTGGACATTTGGTTTTTTCTATGCTTATGAAAGTTTTGGATAAATTGTGAAAGGCCTACGTGGTATAATAATAAACCAAAACCTTTATACTCGTTATATAAAGGTACAAATACCGACCTTCGCTCTGTATACAATGACAAATGCAAATCGCGGCAATTTGACGAATGAGGTAAACAACCAATTTCGCGTATAACAATGACGAAAATAGGGCCACGATGACAGTCGTTTCGTAACATCGAGGGGTGGGTTACTTAGACCACTTTGTTCTAAAACGAATTTTCTTCAATTTATTAAAAAAGACTAAATTTAATCAGGGATAGATTTAATTTTAGAAGTAGGAATGGAGAACAGAGTAATCTGGACGCACGTCAAAATCCCGGACCCCCTTCCACGGGACGGAAGGGTATGAAAGAAGAGGCGGGTCATAGCGACACAGGTGAAAAAGAATTACGTATTTTTCGCCGTGCCCGTCAGCAACGTCATCAGAACGCAGTTTAAGTGAGCCAATAAGATAATTTAAACTTTTCGTTACGTGTTAGAAGGGAGGGGCTCTATACTGGGTGGTCTATGATTCGGAATAACTGAAGTAAATACTAACCGTTCCGTTCTCCATTCCTACTTCTAAAATTAAATCTGTCCCTTCAGTTCAACAGTGACTCGCTCCTTGGTCAGATAACAGGACATTTCATTATTTATAACGCCACAAAAAAACATAAACAGAAGAGATGAAAAGGGAAGTTGACAACCACGTTTAAATCGTTATAAACGTGTTATTAAAAATTAGGTTTATAATAACCAAACGATTATTCTACTTTATATATATAAAAAATATGGTAATAAGTCCTTGGGAAAAGTGGCACTTTACCAAACAAGGGTGTAACCCAAACTTTTGGGGACTCGCGGTCTTAGGAATGGTAACTATCCAGAGTTCAATTTTTAAAGTGAGACTCGCCTATTGACTTTTACTTCTCTTTACTATTCTTTTAAAAATTTTTATACCTTTACATCTACCTACCCAGGCCCCGAGTTCAAATAGAATAAAAAAAATTGAGAAAAATCAGCGCGTGGGATAGTTTTGAAACTTTCTAGAAAATGTTTAAAACCTAAATCATATTTTAATTTTACCGTCAAAAATCTAAAACCAGCCCAAGCACTTTTAGAAGTATTCGGTGATATTGAAAACCCACTACCACCACCTGTTGGCCCATAGGCGTTAGTGTACGGTTAGTTATAACTTGCCGTTAATTAAGCTGGGATCGTATAGGGCCGTACCCTTTTAAATTTTACCAAAAACTGAAAAGGCGTACTGCTAATGATTCTTTATAAAAAATAAATTCTGCAAGAAACATCAGACAAATCCTGAGAAACTTAAGTTTGTTATTTACTCCCTTACTTATACAGGGTGATTCTTATACGCCTGCCATTTTCAATTCAAAATAGCCCAAAAAATATCCCCTTAATTAATGGCAAACTTATCAGAAACACCCTGTACAGTGACTGTCTCTATTGGTTATAGAGTTATCTATGAATGACGTCACGGAATAAGAATGAAACGAATTTTACTACTTAATTCTTAATTTACTTCTAAATATTGTTAGATTTAAAGGGATAGTTCTAACTAAAAAGCTTCATTCCTTATTTTTAAATCGTCTTATGTTTTAAACGTTAGTAACCCTTTAACGAACTTCCTTCGTTAAATTTGGTAAAATAAAGAATTTTTCAAATCTATTTTTTTCTTCTAAAATAATAAATAACGATACAATTCAATTGTTTTACGAGAAATATCTAAACATAAGTTGCCCTTACAACTTCAGCAGTGGCCTGGAGCCCTCGCGGCCAATAGGATTAAAACTACATTTTCAATTTAGTTTTTTTTATGCTAGAGTTGGTACGTTTTCAGACCATTGTTCGATTGAACCGCAAGTTTACAAAAACTTTACAGCAGTTAAATACACAAAATATAATTTTTCTTTTTTTTTTTTCAAAAAAAAAAACTCATCAATTTTGTAAGCAGGAAAAGTGGTTTTTAGTTGTGGTTTTTTTTTTGTAAATGTTTTTGTTTAACATGCCGGGGTTTAAAAAAGGTTTGCTAAAAGTTTACTTCCTACATGGCCTTTTTCATTATTATAATTCTAATAAAAGGCTAGAAAACATTTACCTTTTCCCCTTTCTTAATTTAGTACGTGTTTGTACCTGAACAAAACGTTTTTCAAAACTTTCAATGAAATTATTTAGTTGAAAAACACGATTACGCTTGCTGCTTTACGTATGTGTTGTATTTTTAGATTCTGACTAGTAGCAGGAAATTAGTACTACATTGAACTAAATGCGATTAGTGTATTTTGGCTTGTGATTAAAAATAAACCGTTTTCACTAAATAGGGTTAGAAAACAACAACACTCTCTTTCTTGGCTTTAATTTCATTGCAGTGTTGTCAGGGTTAGACCCTATTTTGTGAATCAAGAACTGATTCGAACTACCTTTCTCTTTTGATTCTGGATTCTTAAAAGGTCCTTGCTATAGAATATTTTGGATTTAATGAATTTTAATTGAAGTAATTTTAATATTTTGATTATATTATTGAACACAGTAATTTGAATATTTTGATTATATTATTGAACTGATTAATTTGAATAATTTGATTACATTTTTGTTCTAAGCAATTTGGGAAAAACTTTACTTTAGCTCGCACATTCAAAATAGTTTTTCCAATAAATATCATTTCTTGGAGGTTAATTATATGATAATTAATTACATTAAAGTCGCGGAAAATATTTTAATCAATATTTTCATGACCATAAAAACCCGACCAGTTCCTTCTTCCTAGCCACCAAATACCATAAAATATTTAAAAATATAACCTAACCTAACCAAACCTAACCTATAATATGAAGGGTAAAATATAGAAATACATAGAAAATATATATTTTAATTAATTTCCGCACCTTAATTTTAACAAATTATCCTATAATTAACCTTGAATAAATGATATTTATTGAAAAAACTGTATTTTAAATATGCGAGCTAAATTAAAGTTTACCCGCAATTTGAATATTTTGATTACATTCTTGAACTCAGTAATTCGGTTTTATTAAAACCAAGGTTTTTTTAATGTAATTAGCGTTGTTTTCAAGTACTTTATTTTGTAGTCTTTTGGAAATATATGTCAATTGTTTAAGAGAGTAGCAATTTTATTTAAATCAACCTTAAACTTTTGACGACGATTTTTAAACACCAAAACATCGTGGGAAAACAAATTTGTTTCGCTCGCTTTCTTAATCAAGTTGAACTTATTTATGGCTGTTCGTTTCACATCAAGTTTGCAACAGACATGATATTAAACTCTACCGCTCAGTGAAGTAAAACTAGATTGAACTCTCAAATTGAAACAGTCCAAAGAAAGAGGGGTTAGCGTTGAAAAGCGTCTTTACATCGGAGACTCGTCGAAGAGATTTACAAGTTAGTAGTTACGCACCGCTTAAGGTGGAAAAACACGAATTCGCTCTACAGTCTGTCCCAATTCGAAATTACTGCTCGTAAAAACCTAAAATAAGTATTTATCACACGAACGTGTAGCTTTACGTTCATTGCATTCTCTAGGAGAAATTAACTCCAGCACAGTCTCAAGAGGAGGAATCGGAATTTCAACCAACGTTTCTGAAGTTCTACGATGCGTATATTCTGTGCCGACTCTAAACATGGTTTCCAGACTAGAAGGATTGATATTATTTACACCAGGAAGTTTGGTTACTTTGCTTACAAAGAGCAGTATCAAATAGTCTGGCCTCCTGGTGTAAATGGTATCAATCCTCCTAGTCTGAAAACTATGTGTAATGATACTACGTACGAAACTACGCGATTTAATGCCAATAGCATACGGAAAACAACCTGCATCTTTGAATATTAGGGTTATTTGTGATGGGGAATCGTGCAAATGCTATTAAACCACAGAAATAACACGAAATCTTTGTGAATCAGTTAAATATCATAGTATTTCTTAAGATATATACAAATGTGCAAAACATTCCATTGAATTTCATAAGGTGTGAACATTTTCAAAACAAAATTGGTTTAGTATGGGACTTCCATGAAATCTAGACAGGGATAGATTTAATTTTAGAAGTATGAATGGAGAACGGTTAGTATTTACTTCAGTCCGACTCATAGCCCAATATAGAGCTCCTCCCTCTAACACTTAACGAAAAGTTTAAATTATCTTATTGGCTCACTTAAACTGCGTTTTGATGACGTTGCTGACGCGGACGGCGAAAAATACGTAATTCCTTTTTACCTCTGTCGCTATGACCCGCCTCTTCTTTCATTCCCCTCCGTCCCGTGGAAGGGGGTCCGGGACGCCCACATTACTCTGTTCTCCATTCCTATTTCTAAAATTAAATCTATCCCTAATTTATCTAATTTATGAAACTTTCAACACTCAAATCATAACTCGAAAACAGTGGCCAGGACGGCAAAATATCCTAGAAGTTACATTTTCGACTGAAAATTGATTTCCCAAAGAACATCCCCCAAATATTGTGTATCAAGATGAGAACTAGGACTATTTACACCTGGACGTTTCTTTTAGACTATATTTGTTCTACTTTAAAATAACTTTAGAGGTCGATATTCGTCATTATTAGCAGCGATTTAAATCGATTAAGGTTTCGCGGTGAGCACGCGGTTTCTATTTTATATTTTCGCTTGAATGAATTTCGTAGTAAAGTACATAGACTTTTTTATGGTACCTCTATCTACAGTCTACAGGATAATGCGTATTTTTGGGAAGTAGTTGACTATACTATCTAACCGATTAACGAAATAGAACGAGGTCGATGAAGGAAGGAAGGCGCAACTAACGCCATTATTATTAAGTTCTTCCAAAGACGGGATAAAGTTTTGTATTAAAGAAAAGAGAGGAAACATTCTTTAGAGAATCAATCCATCTGTTTCCATCATGGCCGACATATTCTAAATTGAGTTGTTTACGTATGTACAAACTTCGTTGCAAACTTGGAAGGAAAGGATAAATATGATTACAGTTTAAAATACAAGTTAGCGGATCTAATCTCTAACGGTTTATTATAGCCCGACGCCAAACCGAAACGTTTCTATTGACAATTTAAGTCATTCTCAGATTTCGAGAAAACGTGGTAAAACACTCAAATCATAACTCGAAAACCGTGGCCCGGACGGTACAATGTCATAGATGTTGCATTTCCAACTCAGAATCGCCCATTTATGGCTGACTTATCAGAAACACCCTGTACATTGTCTCATTTTCAACCCAAAAATAGGTGGTAATATTTAAATATAATTATACATGACGTCACTCTCCCTTGCACCCACTTTTAAGTTCTGTCATCCCTATGTTAATTCCTCAAATTTACAAAATTCCGTATAATGACTCATAACTCCCCCCCTCCCCCTAGGTGTAACACACATCCTGGTCTAGGATATCCCTTAAACTCATTAATATTAGCATCAATTATTCGTCAAAATGTCCGAGACATCGATGGGAAATAACCACAGGGCAAATCAAAATATTTCGGTGAATCGTATTTAGGAATTTTTTTTTTTTTAAAAAAAGTGTTATGTCCTTGATATAATTAATAATACCAGAAGGGGATAATAGTAGAAGGATGACACTCTGTATCCTCTTAATACTTCAGTTTTGTAATTGTAACACGATTCTTCCCAGGCTCACGCTTTTTGTTTGTTCTCCTGCTCATAAAACTTCAGATGGGGTTAATTCTATAACTGTTTGGTACTAAATCTTCAACCTTAAGGTTGATTGTCTTGACGTGGGACAAACATCCACAAGCGCATGCGTCTTGGCAAATAGTTAACGCTAATAGAGTACTTAATGATGAGGGAACTATTTATCCTTCGCGTATGTGATTCGGTTTAGTAACCTTGTGCACTCCAAATGTAAAATGATTTTGGGAAGAATCATCTTACTTTGTGGTACACTTCTCTCGAAGAGAAGTATTATACACTTCTGATAATAAGAAGAACAGTGACAACATTAAGATGGCCTTGTATTTCCCATTTGATAACCTGCTTATTACAATCCCGAAGGAACATTTGCGGTTTTCATTTAGGTAAATACCAACCGGTGTCATCTTCAACAACCCAAAAGCCTTCGGGGCCCGAGCAAAACAAAATAAAATTGTATTTTTGGATTTCAGAAGTTGGGTGTTTAAATACACAAGCGAGGGCAATGTTTTCCTCTATCTACATTTGCTTTCTGGCAATGACCCTAAAAGAGGCAACAAAAATCTGACAAAAGGATGAAATAAAATGAAATGGCCTTAAGGTCGATTTCGAACATTTAAAATATAAAAGATAAAAGAAAACCAGGAATTGAGGTTTGCAAAGTCCCAAGTCGGTGTTGAAGAAAAACGATTTTTAAAAAAATGGAAATAACCTAATATAATATCCTCTTCGTCCTAAATTTAAAACCTCATACATATCCGTTAAAATCTTAGCGTCAAACGAAGTATGAAGATTCAAACCAAAGATTTTAAAATAAAATGTTTCCCAGTTATACAAGGTTTTTTTTTTCTTTGGTTTTTTCAAGAAAATAAAGCAAAGCGAAACTTCATAAACCCGGTGACCTTTTCTGGTTTCAACAAAAAAAAATGTGATTTTTCGTGAGGTTGAACGAGTTTTAATCAAAAATAAAGAAAAAACAAGAAATCCCTGCTTACTATGGTAGCTCCCTTTAAATTGGCTTAAACTGGTTTTATTCAAAGGTTATATTTAATTAACCACCGATTTACTTTTAATGAGAGTTAAAAGCCAGAGTTATTAATTAAATTTTAATCTTTTAATCTTTTAATTTGGTGTCCTAGGTTCGCAAATATTAAACATCTTTGGGCAAATCAAGTCGCGAACGAACGAAATAACTAACTATTACGATTATTTAAATTTAGGTTTTTATAGAATTTTTTTCTGGGAATTTTTACGATAAGAAGAGTCATGAAAATTTTCAGTTTCTCAGGCAGTAGTTCATAAAAGCGCCATTTCAAAAGGACCAAAAAATTCCGTGGAAAGGTAATAGTAGTTACGAGCGTAGCAAACTCAGATTGCCTCAAAACGTCTGGCAAACTCACATTAAACAGTGGGAGATCTAACATTGCACTTATTGAAAATTCCGGATGGACTTCTCACAACTCTCCTCATGGGTAGAGAAGAGAAACAGGTTATTTTTCTTCATTTCAAGAGGATGCTAAGTTCATACCACCCTAAGATTACAGAACAGAAGTATTGTAGCTTGGTACATATTCTTAGTAAACTAAAAAATATACTTAAAAGCCGCGTGTGCCTTTAACGTTCGCTGCAAATTAAGTTGGACTTCAGCAGCTCTTTTTAAATACCAGTCAACGTAAAAAGAAAAATATTTCTCATCCCCCCGTTTTATTATAAACCACCTTGGCTAGCGAGACTACCGAATGGATGATGGGGCCTCACGTGTCCCGACCCCCAAACTATATTAAAAACTAAGGCACGAGTTTCTTTCATTTCTCCAAGAATATAAAAAAAAATTATTAATGCGATTTGATCGTTTATACAAAAATGCATCAATTATAAATGCTCGCAAATTATGTTTCAAGAGCGGCATACGTCTCGTTACCTTCCGTAAGGTAAATTCGAAATATTCATGGCAGAATATAATAATTTCATTGTACCACTACCTTGAAATGCTTCCAAAAAGAAAAAAAAAACTTGGGATTTTGGATTGTAAGCTATCCCTATATATTCACCGGGCAAAATAAGAGGTGATTCAACGTACTTGAGAAGGGAATAGAAACCTGTTCAATAAACGCGTCAACCTGACGTACAAGCATGGCGTTACTTGATAATAACTTATTATAACTATAACTTTGAATAAACTGCTTCTGGTTAATGTGATTCAAATTATTCTTGGGTGAAATAAATAAATTCTTAAGCCGATTGGCGATAAATCAAAGTTACAACCAGTTTACACTAAAAACTATTTTGTACACCCTTCGTTTTATAGGGGTTCTTTAGATTTGGTTCTAGACAAGTCTAAAAAAAAAAAAGAAAAATGTTGAACTTACCACCTTTTGGTTTCTTATCAGGAAAGCAGACGCGGAAAAGTCCTTCGTCCCGACTAAAGTATCGGATATCCGTGTCCATGGACGTTAAATCTCCTCCGGTACTTTCCAACTTTGTTTTGGTTTTATTCCTGTCCACTCGGATTTCGTACCAGTTGTCCGTACCGAACGCGATACCTAAACAAGCTACAGCGACTACCGCAGCGATTGTCGCTACCGAAAGGGTTACCGCGGAACACGCCATAATTTACCGGTAAATTTCAAACCCTTAAACACGTGATAAATTTCCCTAAATCCGCGAGAACGATTCGCGGAATTAATCCAAATTCGCTTATGGTGTTATTCTTCTTCTTTAAAATTGCCCCGAGGGGCAAAAACGCACAAAAAACGCGAAGATTTTCACCAAAATCGAACATCCAATGCGAATTTCACTCGAAAACAAACCCTTTTATGACGTAGAAACTAGAAAACACAACAAATACATTATACTTTGTTAAATATTTGTCTCTAATTTGGACAAATAGGCCTAAAACTTGTTAGGCCTAAATTTGAATAAGCGCTAAGCCTAACGTCGAAACCGGGTTCCTTGTTAAGCAAAGTTTTAACTAATTTGACTTTTAAACATCGCCACAATGCTAATATAACGTGTAATTATCGTATACCCGATGAATTCAACTGAACTGTAACACAAAATACAAATTAAAGTTAATAATTTACCTTGAATTATACGGTTTTTAATCCTAAGCCTCGGCTTCCGAACTTACGCACCTAAGTGGCGGAACCGCGCGCGCGTCACAGGTGCGCAACGTACGTTAGAAATTTCGGCAAGATCTTGGTAAAATACCTCTTACCTACCGCTCTCCTCGTAAAACTAAAGCCTTTTGGCCGTACTGAGACTGGTTGGTAGACTGACAGCGGATAGGAAAGCAGACTCTTGAAGGGGGGATTGGAATTTTGGCGGGACAGTCCCGGGGGAATGAACGGGGGATGGGAGCGAGGAACAAACTTCCAAAACAGGATGAACTTTTTAAATCCCCTTCCCTCTCCCTCTCCACGGGATTAGAAGACGTAAATTCCAAATTTCTGATTCTATGGGTAGTCCTTTGCTACAACCACTTGCAGGTAAAAAGAATGTGGATTCCATCCAAATAGTCACGTGGCTAATTTATTTAGAATATCCCCGGGATGAAGAGGAATTTGGGGAATTTTTTTTTTCAGGTCGACGTGGAAGTTGTTTAGATTTAGAATTTTGTGATTTAATGAATGATTTAGCAGAGAATCGAGTCACTCTTGAAGTCAGGTACCAGGTCAGATGGACAAATGTTTTAAATTCCCCTAGAACTTAGCAAGCTTAAATCATGTGAATTGATTCCACTTCTGAGATTATGTTTCATGAAGTCAGGTGTTCAAAATTATATTGTCACTGAACTAATAAAATTAAGTAGGTATTTGTGCTGAAATGAAATGAAAGTGAAATTGTACCTTCTCATTGTATTCGCGAAGAATTGTATGAATTGAATATCTAGTCACTCTTTTATTGAATTTTTTTTGGTGGCGCGCGTGAAAATGGAATTAGGAGCCACTGGGAACAGCACGACAGCACGCACGCGTTGGTTTGGTTAGTTAGATGACCTTCGCCTTTGGAAATGAATGGGCGCGCGCGCGGGGGATGATGGGTAGTGACGCTTCGTCGAGCGTGACGTAATAATAGGGCCGACCACAGAAATAATTTTACAATGTTTTTTTTTTCTTACGAAAACCTTATTTGGGAGTTACTAGGGGACAGAAATTTACTATATAAATAAAATCAATTTATAATTACTACCCTAACGCAAACCAAGGACAGAAAAGTTAACCATGCGAAGAAATCTATAAATCCATTAAACGCTTGAAATACGGAAAAGGTTTAATTTTTTTCATAAGTTTTCTAAACTATTGACAGATTTCGAAATTTAAAGTTCATTTCGAAATTATCTTGACCTAAACCCGCTTAAATGGGTGCGCTTGACCTCTAGGTCTGTGAAAGATTTTCCACCATTGTACACTGCTGTATGTCGGTGCAAGCTGTCTAAAAGCCTAAATGGGCCCACTTTTAGAAAAAACAGTCGCCATTTTGAATTAAAATCCGCTGTAAGACACAAACTTATTTTCATTTCCGTCAATAAAAGGCCACCAAGCGTATTATTTCTCTCTTTAAATTGCGGTTTAAGTTTAGCATAAGTTTATAAGATATGTTCCATATCTTATAAACTTATGGTTTAGCCATGGTTTTGCTAGGTGTCAAATATTAAAATAGGTCCCTGATTGGAATTGAATACCGTATCGAAACCATAACACCGAATGAGGAACTTCCAAGTTTAAAAATAAGCATGCCAATAATCACAAAAAGATTCAAAATTAAAGTTTTTAAATTTTAATATTTTTAAATGAAGCTTAATTACAGAGTTAATTAGTTCTCAGAGGAAGATTAATTAATATAGTACTTTCATTATTGTTTCATACTTTTATTTTTTTCGAGTACAAATAGAAATAAATTAAAGTTAAATAGTCGCCGACTTCTAAACATTTAGTTGGCCTCACCCTAATGTTATAAATTTTATAATGGGACCAAAGGACGAGGGATTCATAGAGGAAAGAGAAAAAAATGACCTAATTAAAAATAAATCTACATTTCCATCTCGCCATTGTTCTATTGTCTATAAATGGAAAGTTTTCCCCACTTAACTTTATTGAAATTTGCGCATGGCATTGAAAATAGGCCGACTGAGAGAGAGGTCATTTCGGCAATATTATCGTAGCCGTATTATCAATCACACTCATTCTATTATTTTACCTCAGAAAATATACTTTTAAAGTAAAATATATTTACAAACAATTAAAAAGTTAAGGCCCATTGCTTATTTGAATTTCCCTCGGACCATAGCCTAATCGATCACACTTTCATCCTCTTGCAACTTGCGTCCCTGTGCGCGTAATCGATTGGGCTATGTTAGGACTGACATTTAAAAATGGCGCTGAATTGCCGGTTGCAAAAATGATGTGAAGTGTACAAAATTTACTCAAATATTTATAGTCTGTCAAACGAAAGAAGAGCCCTGAGAAATTTGTCCAAATTGGTGTCGCCACCATCGACCCCATAGTACTTTATCAACTTGTTTGGTTTTGTCAATAGTCGTCTGTAATATAGTCTGCTATATACAGATGGCTTAATTGCAATAGAACCAATACATTTTGCAATATATATTTAATACGTTATGTTTTTTACGATCATCGAGTATTAAAGAATATAAAACAAAATTAACGACAAGACACCAGTTTTATCTTTGTTGAACTAGCATTGCAATATATTTTAATGACATAAGTTAAAGTATCTGTATATAGCAGACTATATTACAGACGACTATTGACAAAAGAAAACAAGTTGATAAAGTACTATGGGGTCGATGGTGGCGACACCAATTTGGACAAATTTCTCAGGGCTCTTCTTTCGTTTGACAGACTATAGAACATTTGAGAGTGTAATTATATATAATTAAGCATATTCCTAGAACAGAAAACAACTTCGCATAATTATGTCGCCTCCTGTTCCTCTTGTAGGGTCCTCGTAAGTCAAATTTTAATCCTAAGCCTTTGTCAATGGCGTCATGTTATTATTGATAATATGCTAACGTTTTTATTACGTTTAATTCTAGTAATGACGACCAGTTTTTAACGGAAGACATAAATAAAGTAAAATTCAATAAAGTTTATTTGAAATAAATTAAGCAATTTTTGAGGTGATTGTGCTATAAAATGTATGACATTTGTTTACCCTGTAGGAAGATGACATTCTAGATGAACTGGACAACGCTGCTGAAGAAGAACTATTACATTTTAGCGAAGATGATGATTTTCTTGAAGATACTAGAGGTAAAAAAACCAAATTGTTCAATTAATTAACAATATGAAGTTTATCCTGTCTTATTGTAGAAGAAGTTGTTGAATATGTTGATGAGGATGGAAACCCCGTGGAATTACACGAAGGTGAGCAAATTGAGGTGCTAGCTGAGAGTGAGGAGCTTAAGGAAGGGGAAACGATCTTGAATGAAGAAGTGGAGGAATCGTTTGCGGAATCGGGCCATGATGATACAGCCAATATTCCAGAAGAGGATGAAGAGGAGGAAGATGAGGATGATGATGAAGATGAAGCTCGGAGGACAAGATTTAGAACTGAAAGAAGAAATATTGTCACTATAA
Source organism: Phalangium opilio (assembly GCF_054372755.1). Classification (NCBI taxonomy): domain Eukaryota; kingdom Metazoa; phylum Arthropoda; class Arachnida; order Opiliones; family Phalangiidae; genus Phalangium; species Phalangium opilio. The sequence goes on along the minus strand of NW_028324182.1, from coordinate 7,210,539 downwards.
ATTCAAATAAAAGAAATAACAGAGATATTCCTGATAGTTTAGGTAGTCTATTCTATTCTATTTAATACCAAACCACACTTTAATTAAATTTTTAAATTAAATATTTATATGAAAACATGATTAATGATTATCTATTGTAGATTCCGTTGTATTAGAAGAAGAAGCCGCTAAAGCAGCTGAATTTATGAACAGAGAGAAGGAAAAAAAGCGCGGAAATTGGAGAGGAAATAGACGAGGAGGTTTAGGAGGTTCTAATCAAAGAATGATGAGCCGGAAACAGCCACCTCCTTTACTTAGTGTTATGCCCCAGGTTTAAAAATTAATCAAATAAAGACTTTTATGTTTTATAAGCCCTTAATTAAGTAATTTTGTAATTAATTTACAATTTAGCCTCAAAATAAATCCAAGGATCAACAACATCAAGTTGGAATTGCTCCTGGAGCAACTCGTCTCCCTCCCCCTAAGAACTTTCAACAAGTCTCTGAGGGTTTTCCTGGATCATCTCAGTCCCAGGGGCTTCCCCAAACGCCCCCTCGTCCTCAAGTACCACCTCAAACAATTGAAGGAACTCCCACTCCTCCCAGGAAGATATTAATCAATCCTCATTTCCGAGGTCCAAGAGCTCAGACATCGACAACCTCGCCCCATTCCTTACCAATAACCCATTCTGGTAAGTAGATAAAATAAAATTAGTTCTGAGTGTAGTTTTTTAAAAGGTGAAAGGTTGTTGTAACTTGTTTTTAAAGCTGGTACAGCCTATGAGACGGAAACCACACCCAAAGTACCCTATTTTAATGAGACTCATCATACACATTATGATCCTAATCAACAGCAGCAACCTTTGCAACATTACAATCCTCAGTACGAACAAGACCCCAATTATGGCTCTAATTATGTAAGACAGCAATAATTAGCCTTATTCCTGATCAGCGCCACCTACCCATAGCGGCGACTTTGAGAACTACTGTAAATGGCAAGCCAATCAGATGTCGCTAAAATCTGGTGACGTCATTTTTGGTAAGACCCCGAGAGTGCCCGTCAGTGACGTCACCAGATTATAGCGGCATCTGATTGGCTTGCCATTTACAGTAGTTCTCAAAGTCACCGCTATGGGTAGGTGGCGCTGATCAGGAATAAGGCTAATTAACTTTAGTAATCTTACTTAAATAGTGAATTTTTTTTTTCAGGATCAACCACCACCCCCTGATCATAACTACCCCCCTCCTCCTCCTCCTGTAGCCCCTCAGCATCAAATACCACCTCATCAGGGTACATACCACCCTAATCCTGACCACCAACAACAACAACAACAACAACATCACCCACATCATCAACCGCCTCCGAATTTCCAAGAGTTTGGTCACCATCCTCCACCGCCACATTTACAGCAAAGACCACCCCATCCCAATTATCGACATCCACCTCAGGATGGATGGAGTGGAGCCATACATCCTCATCGCCCACCTCCCAGGATGCCTCATCATCCTGGTGGACCACCTCCTCAACATATCCCGACAATGCCACACCATTATGGAGATCCAAGATATCGTGGACCTCATCCTGGTCATTTACCACCACCACCACCTATGGAACAACATCATCAAATACCACCTCATCATCATCATCCACAACATCATCCGCCTCTTATGCCCAGGTTTCAAGATCCCCATCATTTTCACGCACCACCTCCCCATCTTCAACAGCAGTACCAACCGCCACCGGTAAGACAATGCCTACTATTTGTCTAATTTATATTCTTACAGCCTTAAACAAAGTGGTTATATGCAGGGGTGTGCGAGTACTTGTTAAGTTCGAGTACTCGGTTCGAGTATCGAGCCGAGTACTCGACTCGATACTCGATAACAACGCATTAAGATACTCAAGACAGATTCGAGTAGCTTTTTAACATCTTAAATACTCGACAAATACTCGAATCCGAGGCTTATAACTATAGCAGACGATGAGTTCATGATCATTTATTTTGAAAATCACCTTTTCAATGTTTAATTGATCACTAACAATCTTTTTGAACTAGTTAGATAATAGATAATTGAAAATCTTCATTAATTTCAAGAAATTTACAAAAATTGCTACTCGACAAGTCAATATTTGAGACTCGATAATTACTCGAAAGAACAAACAAAATTTGACCTATCTCAATACTCTATACTCGAAAGTATTTTTGAGACTCGGCTCGATACTCGATAAGAAATTAGTTTCGATACTCGGACTCGGCTCGAAACTGAAAAAACGGGACTCGCACACCACTGTTATATGGGTTCTGACCTTCATTAAAATGTCCTTTTTTATAGCCTCATCACCAAACACATTTTAGACCACCACCCCCACAAATACCGCCTCTTCAAGAATACCACCCACCACCCAATCATTATAACCCTTCAAACGAATACCAACACCAATTTGAACATTCTTATGAAACTGATCATAGGACTGAAGTATGATTTTCATTCATGATCGAATAGCCTTAAAAAAATAGGTCTAATTCATTTGTGATTTAAAGTTTGCTGAAAACCAAACTGATCTGTATAAGAGTTTTGATAACAATGAATGGAATGACCCTAATTACAATGGCGGTCCTCCAAATGCCACCACGTCATCAAATCGTGGTTTCCATCATCAAACAACAAGGGGGTTAAAACACAATTTTGTTCAAAGGCGACCCATTAATAAAAGACCTGTTAATAGTAACGACTCCGTTAACTTTGCCAATTCTACTTCACCCAAACAAATGAGATTAGAAAATAGAGCTTTGGTATTATTTTTTATTTTAATTACCTCTTCAGGGTTCATACAAACCTGGAAAACCGGGAAAACCTGGAAAAATCAGGGAAATAAATAGTTGACATAAACCTCAGGGAAAATTCAGGGAAATTTCGAATTTTTAGTAAAATTCAGGGAAATTTCGAATTTTTAGTAAAATTCAGGGAAATCAGGGAAATTTGCGTCAAACAGGGGCCGAGTAATTAAGCAAAATGTTCATAAAGATACGTCCCTCCATAGGATTAACATTACACTATACTTTGGAGGCTCATAACTCTGGTTATATTAGAGATACGGGGATGTCCTTTGAGTATGTTATAGTCCTCTTTATCCCCCATCTAACCATACTAAAAACGTACGGCTACGACAAACGGGGGCCGAGTAATTAAGCAAAATGTTCGTGAACATCCCCTCCATAGGATTAACATTACACTATACTTTGGAGGCTCATAACTCTGGTTATGTTAGAGATACAAATGTCCTTTGATTATGTAATAGTCCTATTTGACCCCCCCCCCTCCTCCTTCGTTAGCATTTGCTCCATAGGATACTCCATATACGGGAAAAACCTGGAAAATTCAGGGAAATTTGTTTCCCAAAAGTTGTATGAACCCTGCTCTTTAATTATCTTAAAGATAAAATGGTAATTATAACATTTAATCTTCAGTCAAACATTAAAGAAGTTCCGATAACGGAAAATATTACACCTGTTCCATTACCTCCTGGAAAAGAAATATTACCAGCTGAAGATGAAGTAATATTAAGGGATTAATAGTTTAAAAATTTAACTATACCTTAATTAAAAATTAATATTTAATTAAAGGATGAGGAAACAAAGGAATTACGACGTCAATTAGAACAACAGAAAAAGATTAGAGAGGAAAATCTACGTAAGAAAGAGGAACGGAGAAGACAAATGGCTGCCCAGAGATTAAAAGAGTTAAACGCCGCTAACCAACAATCTCAACATCAAAATGCGACCGTAACTAACCCTAATTGTAAGTAATTAACTTAATTTTTAAACTTAAACAGTCGTGGCGAGTTAATTTCATAACTTTTAGCTCAACCAAAACCAAATGTTGAGGGATACGCTGCGACCAAAGTTCAAAGTTCAACTCTAGTTAACCCTAATGCCAAGAAGAAGGTTGTTGTGGTCAGACGGGCTCAACAGAACATTGGTGGTCAACAAGGAAATCAAATGCAGGGTAACAAAACTCGACCCAATCAGGTTGGTGCTTCATCAAAAATGGTCCTGGTTCGAGGAGCCCCCAGAGGGAACTCAATGGCTGCGAGGGGAAGAGGAAATGTCAACCCCAACAACCCTAATCAGTTTGGTGGTCAGAGAGTCAATCAGTTTGGACAAAGGATCAATACCAATGTTGCTGGAGTGCCCCTCTATGCCAATCCTAAAGGTCAAAGACAACAGTTAATTAGGGGACAAGGAGGAGTACTTAGGAGGGGCATGGGCAATGTCCGGGCTCCTACTGGAAGGATTATTCAACCTAATCAAATTCGACACGTTAATCCTAATACTACGAGAGTATTTCAAGCAGCGGGTTAGTTAATAAGAATTGATAAGATTAATTTTTTTTGCATAAATTAAATTAAAGGGAGGGTGAAGTAGAAAATTAAGTGATTTTTTATCGATTCTTCTACTAATTATAAGGCCAGTCTGCATAGTGAAACATTCAGGAAATACCAACTCCGAATGATTTTAAAATTCAAATTAGGTTCAGATTTTGAGGATAATTTTAAAGAAGATCCTCCGACCAATCGTGTAACAAAATTCTCGTGGCACGCTCCGTGTCTCGCGCCACGATTGTCACGTCGCGCGCGAATTTTATCAAATCTCGTGATAAATTTCATTCAACACGTAACATGCCACGAGAATTTTGTTAAATGGAAGGCAGGGCGTTACGCGATTGGTCGGCAGTCCTTGTTTAAAATTATCCTTAAAATCTGAACCTAATTTGAATATTAAAATCATTCGGAGTTGGTATTTCCTGAATGTTTCACTATGCAGACTGGTCTTGTAATTAGTAGAAGAATCGATAAAAAATCACTTAATTTTCTACTTCACCCTCCCTTTAAGGTCAGATTTAGAACCAATTTATTGATTGATTAATAGGAGCTCCTGTTTTGAAATCGGTGCCAAAAATGGCTCCGGTTAAAGTTCCCGCAAATAGGCAAGTTATTGCCGCTGATAATCGAGAAAACTTATCTTCATTGCGTCGTGTTCAACTTCCGGAAGGAGAAACTTCCTCCACCAATGTTAGCCTCAACACTAGAGTTGTGCGGCCACCTCAGAGTCAAGTGAGGACCTTTGATATTGAATCTCTCTTACATTTAGTCCTGCTTGAAAACCAAATTGCCAAACTCAATTGAATTGGAAAGGGAGAAAACAAATTTGAAATTTGACTTTATTATTTGTTTTAAATTTAATTAATTAATTAATTAAGTATTCAGTATTATGAAGTTATTTTGATATTGAAAATGTTTTGAGTTTTTTGAAACGGGTTTTTTTTTTGAAAGTTTACCCCTAATTATTTTTTGTTTATAACTCTAAGTGATATAGTTTAAATTTAATTATATTTCAGTAATATAATTAATTAATTAATTATACAATTAAAAGTAATCTAATTAATTTAATTAGATATTAATTATTCACAAAAATCATATGTAAAGTGCTTTTTAATTTTTTTATTTTCGTTTAATAAGTTGCTTAAAAACTTATTTAGTTTATTAATTATTAATTAGTTTTAAAATAACTGTCAAAAATTAAAATTATCATGCGCAAGGTGAGTTTCTTTTATAAAGTTTTCGCTTAAATTTTCCTCTTTTCTTTTTTCTCATAACCTCTATTTAGGAAAAATGCGTTTTGATTAACAATTTATCGGCCTCAACTACTGAAAGTCAATTGAGGCAACTTACCCAACCTGTTGGGGCTGTTGAGGTAATTGTTCTTTCTACCTCAATTTTGTTGTAATTACAGGGTACGTACACGACCTGGAAAACCTGGAATAGTCAGGGAAATTGAAAATGGGCCTAAAAGGTCAGGGAAAAGTCAGGGAAATTGAAAATGGGCCTAAAAGGTCAGGGAAAAGTCAGGGAAATTGAAAATGGGCCTAAAAAGTCAGGGAAATGTCAGGGAAATTGAAAATGGGCCTAAAAGGTCAGGGAAAAGTCAGGGAAATTGAAAATGGGCCTAAAAAGTCAGGGAAATGTCAGGGAAATTGAAAATGGGCCTAAAAGGTCAGGGAAAAGTCAGGGAAATTGAAAATGTGCCTAAAAAGTCAGGGAAATGTCAGGGAAAAATATATTGGTGGGAAATTGATAGTCTGGATAACAGTATAAGGGTGACCAAAAAAGTGTTGTCTGAGACTTGAGCAGAACCCCAAATTCGCGGAGCTCTCTTCGCTCGCTCCGGTTATTTATGATTTAATTAAAGTTAAATTTAAACGAATTAATTGGCTCATCTTTTTAACAATGACAACTCGTGCAAAAATGATTCGATTGAATTTAGATTGGTTTTCATATATTTAAGCCTTGTACGTTATTGCATATGGTCAGGGAAATTTGTGGAATTTAGTCAGGGAAAACCTGGAAAAGTCAGGGAATTTCGTTCCAAAAATTTTGTACGAACCCTGAATTACTATTAATTAATACAACAACTAAAAGAAGAAACATGATTTGTTAATTTCAGATGATTAAATTAATGAAAGATGGGCGGGCCATAATAACATTTAAACAACCAAATCACGCTATTCAATTTCAACAAAAATATCAGCGATACATGTTGGATTTATCAATGATACAAGTTTCAATGATATCGCCTCAAATGAGTTGAAAACGTGAAACGAAAATTTGAAATAATGTCGTAACTCGTAAGTGTTTAATTGTGGTCCAGTTGTTCGTTCACCTTGGTTTTGAACTTTTGAATGATTTTCCGTTCAATGGTTTGAGAATTTTCAACATCTTGGAACATTTCAAATTTGTTTCAAAATGGCGGTTTATGTGGAAGAATGAATCTTATTAATTATAATGTTTTGATTGGGGTTGTGTGGTGGATTTTGGGAAAATTTGATTGAAGATGGTGGCAAAAGCGGATTCATTAATTTACTCGCAGAGACAATAATTATTAATTATCAGTAATATTATAAACTTTGACGACGCGTTAATTAGGTAAAACTATTAAAATAATAATAATAATAATAATAATAATATTTAACCCACTTTTTAGCGCTTCACAGGCTCAAGTAATTAATTACCTTTTTTTGGGGTAAAATCGCGTTTTATTTTTAATAATAAATTTGTTTTGAATATGGGAATTCTACTGCCAGTAGAACTTTTAAGGCTTTAACAAGAAGCGATATCTAGTTTACTAGGGAGAAGGTATAAGATGCCTAAATATTCACGCCTCGCCATAGTCCCAGCAGTACCCCTTTCAAAATACAATGGGGGGGACGTAAAAGGAGGCCGGGCTATTTCGCTACACTCTCCTCAGTCAGAAAATATGACTGTAATTTTCTGGTCATTCGCGTCGCGCTGACGTGAGTTTTCAAGAACCGATGAGATGATGGCTGGTTGCATGGATTAACTAACGCTAGGGATTGTTCACTAACTGGGTTTCCCATGTAATTCTATCGCCAACTACATGTTCTGAATTATTCCTTGATTCCCCTCTTCATTCCCCCAATTTATTGGACCAAAACGGATGTAGATATAGCGCCATCTCTAGGCAAAATAAATAGTTTTTGCCCAATTTAGGCAGTATTTCAATCTTGACGTCATAGACCACGTGATATTTGGTCCAATTTTCTTATAACTTCCTGTTAGGGATAGTAGCTGCTGCTAGGGGGCGTTTGGAACATGCACGCGTTATCTTTTTGGGGGAACGAACTATCCCTAGCGTTAGTTAATCCATGCTGGTTGTAATTTAGAGGCGGGGATTAACTCCGGACAAGTCTACGTTTGGACTGGAGATAAAGCGAGAAATGTGGCGAATTTAAACCTTCTCCCTAATAAATTAGATATCACTTCTTGGCTTTAATTTAGGTTTTCTTACGTTTTTTACAAAGATTTATGATTTTTAGTTAAATTTTCTTTAGTAATAACATGAATTTAAATTCATGGTAATAACTAATTATCACCCAATAGATTTTTAATTTTTATTTAATTTAGGAGAATTATAATGAATTAATGAATTTCTTTTAAAACCGGTAAACTTTTAAATTCGTTCCGGAAATACTTTTAAACTTTTTCATGATGTCATCATGGCACTACTGCGTTTAATTAGTCTTAACTAAATTAATTAGTCTCTACTCTGATTGGTGAGAAAAAAGGAATCATGTACTTCCAACTTTTCTTTTTAATTATAATGAATTAACCATGACTCCATGATTAGCTTAAACCTTCTAGGTAGTTTTGTTCTTTTATAAACTAACCCAATTAAGTTTCTACTGACACTAGAAATTATTTATATGAAGTTTAATTTTATTAAGTTTTGACTTAAATTATCTTTTTCTTTTTTTTTTAAGTTCAAAGCCGCGTGAAGCGTCTAAATCGTGGTTTCAATTGGTGTACATTTAATATTGTAGCCATGTAAGAAACACTTAAGATAATCAATTAAATAATCGACTTAAATGCGAAAATATCAATTATAGTTATCATTCAGAATCAGAACTAATCCCTATATGTTAGTGCTCTCAAATCTGAAGTAGTTGACACTCGGTGTTATCTTGCTATAGAGCCTAATACGCTCAAGTCAGGATAGTGCCGCTTCCATATAGCGCGATACACTCGACAGAGTACAGACATTGCGCGAAATTGGCCAGTTTATTTATGATCAGACAGTATATACTCCCCTTCCCTCGCCCGGAGTCCCGGACCTATTTCATATAAAGGAGGCTGTGATTAGTTTCATTCTCTATCTCTTGGGTCTTGTCATTTGGGGATCTATGTAAATTCTACGTCACAAGTTTAACAACTAGTCTGTGGTGAAAACAAAAAGTTGTTCCCTTGGAGATATATTATTACCTTGTGGTATAAACCTCTTCGATGTAAAAAAGGGGGTAGGAAAAACAATGGTATCGAGACGACGTGCTAGGGCGAGGGGGTAGACACTTTGGATCTCTGTGTACACCTGAGTTCAAAAGAGTTCAGCTTTGACAGTGCATTGAGTTCAAAGCCTTCAGAACTCAGAGTTCAGCTTTGACAGTACATTGAGTTCAAGACATATTGTACACCTGAGTTCTCAAGTGTCTACCCCCTCGTGCTAGGGGGATGACCCATAGTTGTTTCTGCGCACTCTCTGGACCCAAAGCGCTTAGAGCGTAGGCGCCGAAAAGCGATATGGAAGGAAATGTTTAATGTTTTACCTCCGTGTCTAATACCTTGGTTACATTCGAAGAGGCTTATTGTCAAGCTGCCATGTTTTCCTATCCCATATAAGGTTTTAAGTTGTCTAAAATGACCGAATGACTTTGTAATTTAAAAGTTTTCGATATAAACCGGTAAATTTGAATAGCCTAGCTTCACATCGCCTAGGGTACCTTTAGAAATGGTGGGAATTTACCGCGTACAGTTTCCCCACTTTATCGTCAAATACGAATAGTTGGAGAAAGGCAGAAAGTTCAAAGTTCGCTTGATATTTGGAAAATCATGAATACGTGACGGTACCTCTATATTTATAGAGTAATGGCAGTACTACGTATGCAAACGTCATACCGTTCTATCTCTTAGCTCAGTGTCATCCCCCTACTGGGCGCATACAGTATCCCCTCTCACAAAGAGCGCGGCCAGAGGGAGGGATACACAGTCTACACTCCTCTCTACCGCCACTAGTCTATACGGTTGCACACAATAGACCTTATCGAGGGTAAGCAACCCTCAGTATCCGGACATACAAGGGGGCTGGTATATTTCCGTCTCTGCGCACTCTCGTGATACAAAAGGATTACAGCGCAGGCGCCAAACAGTGAGATTGAAGGCAAAGTTTTACCCCCGTGTCTTTCCCTCTTAGTTAATCGAAATGGTCTATACCGGGAAAATTCAGAGATTTTGGAAATGAGGGGGGAAAGTCGGGGAATTTTAAAATGGCCATAAACGTCAGTGAGTTACATATTGGTTGGGTTTTTTTTCCTATAATCTAGAATTATTTCATTTACATTTCTTGAATTGAAACAATAGGTGACCCTAAAATATAATTCTGTCTGATCATAAGTACGCCAATTTTAATCTCATTGAATATCAATTTCAAATTGAATCCGAAAATTATTTTGATACATTTAGGACATTCACTTTTGCATATCGTTATCTTCATAGTCTGGCTACTCGAATATATAATTTCTGCCTATATAATAAACCCATTATTGATAAAATATATAAACGCCTCTTTTAAAGCGAAACGATTAATAATAGCATAAGTATATGACACCGTCCCTGTAAGGCTCCGTGATAGAACACTAGTTGGATCTATAAAAGGGGAGGAGTTTTACGAGAAATACTTCGGTTGACGTCACAACTTTTCTATTCTGTCGGCCCCCAATCAACCCCAAGCATTTTCCTCGGCGCAGTAAAGTGCCTCTAGATATTTTTTAAAAACGAGAAAGGGCTGGTTAATAGTCACATGAATGTGAAGTCGTTGCAGAAAAATTAAGAAGGTGCATTATTTTATAAATCCAACTATTAATTATCAGTATAAGTTTAAATCTTATGAACTTATGATACGTGCTATTTCGGCCTTTGGGTGAGTCAGTGGCCATGAGGGAATCAATATTATAGATTGTATAACTTAATTAAACCCGCGAACAATTTCTCTGTCTGTTAGTAACGCGGACAGCTTATTGTTTGCATAGCGTGATCAGTAACTTTAGTTTTTGTAATTAGTCATTTTTCACATTAATGAAGATACCATGACCTTGGCCAGGGTTTGAACTCGGTGTCTTCCACCCAGTGAGCCAACGGAGCGCTTACAAAAGACTTATTAAATAATATTTAATTTATACGTTATAAAACGTAAAATCAAGGATGATTAAGCGCGGAGTGGAAATAGGGCTTCAGAAATATTTGAAAGCGATGATAGTTAGATAAAGGCTTGATTGTAACCTAAATTACAATGAAAATTTAACACGTTTAGACTTGTGTAAATATAAGATTAGTAGCACTTTTTCGAGTTGTGCTCCTATTGCTTCAATGTGTTATAGTTACAGATGGATTACACGATTCCATTATGCCTAACTTAATTACTCTCTATAGTTGATTTCCTATTGGTTCACTCAATACCCAAAAAACCATACATATTAGCTCTCCCTCACCTGGGATTGCTGCCACGAGTGTTTTGACAAATGGTTAACGGAAAACACACCCGTTGAGTGTCATACTTATTTTTGTGTTTTACTTATGGTACTAGTCCGTTCTAACACGGAGACATACATAATCGGTATCCGTTTATGATACTTGTTGCTATGCGCAGCTCAAATAACGTTTCGTTCTACCCTACACACCTGATATAATTTTATTTTTATCTACTGGCGAGTGTTTTTAAGTCGTGAAGTGATTAAGCTACTTATATTATCACCTTGTTACTATATTAACTTGTTTGAAGAATTCGAGATGCATATGATTGCGTACTCCTTTCGAAGGACTCGGAAGGAGTCTACTCTCCTTATCTTTTTGTGTGTTAAAATATATCCTTGTAACCTATCGAAACAAAACCATCATCAAACTGACATATCGTGACACCTACACCAGGGTTCGTAAAAACCTGGAGATGTAAGGGAATATAAATTTAGGGAAAACTCGGTTGCTACAGCTAAATATAACCACTCCCATAGTTTTTAGTGGTTCCCTTGTACCTAGAAATATCTGGGAAATACACAGGAAAAACCTGGAACTGTTAGGGAAATCGGTTTTCCAAAAGTTGTATGAACCCTGCACGTATGGTGTCGTGAATTTATTCCATTTCCTACGAATATTGTGTCAGGTTTTTTGCACTTTGTTGTGACACGATAATTTTGTAATTTTTGGTCAATAACTATAACACTTTGTATCGTATACTTGTTAGAAATCGTGGCGACGTTACTAGTTATAACTTAATATAGTACGCACGACGTAAGTCCACTTTTAGAGCCAAAATATTGGCGCAGCCATTGTGGTAAAGTCGGGAAATTCGTTTTAACTTTTAACAATATAAAACGCGATATTCGTGTCAACTTCAAACATTCACTTAAAAGATTGATCAATATTCGAGGAAGTATTAGATTAATTCATTCCGATACACGTTTGGAAAACAGACGATCGTAAAAAATATTTCTTATACAAATCAAAGGGCACACTCAGAACATATCACACCATACATCAATAACATAAGTGTAACATATAATGAACTCCTACTGTATGTTGTCGACTCATTTCTCATAAAGCGGTTTAAATTGTTCCCTAATTAAAGTAGGCATAAACAGAACACGATTGAATCCAATAGACCTAATATAAATTTAAGTGCATAGCTGCCAGGCTGACTCATAAACCAAACAGTTGTTCTACTAGTCCTATCTTTTAACATAACGATAAGCACTACCTATGCCACTTTTTAAACACTTGGACCTCTGCCATCACCGATACCTGTGGCTAAGTGTTACTTATTTGAATAGGCATACACACATACTAGGCTTATAACTTCCTAAATCTATTTTTAAGCCTATTTCGTGGTCTAACCTGGCTTCATAGGTAAGTATACCTGCCAAGGAAAGGTCTATTGTCAACAATCATAATAGCGTCATTGTAATAAAACTGTTTTTTGAAATTGCGTATACTTTTGACTCTGTGAAATTACCAGAATCAGTTGTTAAATTATTACACTTGTTAATTACCCTAACAATGACTGTGATAATCGGGTTCAAAAATTGTATTTAACAACCAAAATATCTGTGATATTTTATTTATTTATTTGTATTTATATTTATATAAAATTATAAAAATAATGACTTATATACATTGTTAATAAAACATTATACATGTAAAATATTTTTGCTATTAAACTTTAGAAAGTTTTTATTTCAAATGGGATTGGGATTGTTGTCATTTGCGTTACCATAGCAACGCGTGTTGAAAAGACGAAAATGAAAATGGCTTTTCTCTAAGGACTGACGGACGGTAAAACGTTTGTTTGTCAAATATTTAAGTTATTTAAGTTAATTTTCTTGACAATTAAATAATCATGACTGGGAAAACTGAACCATTATGGCACGATAAAGAAATTAGATTTGATCCACCTCTTTCGTACGTATTCGTATTTTAATTAAACTAATTTCTATTAATTTGACGACGTAATTTATTTTTAGAAATTTAAAATTAAAAGCGGGTGAAGTGTTAATTGATAGATTAGATTCGGTTGAAGATACTAAAGGAAATAATGGCGATAAAGGTGTAGTTATCGATATTAACCGCAATTTGACCTGAAATGACCTCTTAATGAACTTAATTAACTATATATAGGGAAATTTTTCATAACAAATTTACGACTTATGTGGCAATCGCAAACAAAACCTAGAGTTAGTTTATGTAAGTTTAAAGTAATATAGGTTAATTAAATAAATTAACCACGATATTATTTAGCTATTGGTTTGAACTGCGTCACTAGTATTTCAACCAGAACTGTACATTCCGTAGGTGTATTGTCTTTAAACCTAATAATATTTTATTTAAATAAATAAATAAATAAATATTTGTTGACAGAAATTAAGGGGTTTAAGCGAAGCCCTATATCTTTTGACTAAGTCAAATCATACCAGATTTGAATTCATCTTCACCAATTTGGTAATTTCTAAATTAATTTAAATTAATTGAATTAAAATCGAGATAACGTTTTTAGGTACCCGGAAATCCTAGACTTATTACTTCCGTAATAAGCGTTTATAAGTAAAGCTAATAATAATAATAATAATATAAATATTCTGATACTAATTATAAATCACCTTGTTTTTAATTAGGGCTTATAATTCGAGTCGATTATATCGTGATTTAAAATTAAGAGGCGCCATTGTGCATAACAGATTACTAAAAGTTTTGCCCCAAGAGCAAATTTACAGCAAAATAAATGGTGTTTGGAATTTATCGAGTGATCAAGGAAATTTAGGAACTTTTTTCATAACTAACGTTCGCCTCGTATGGCATGCCAACATGAATGAATTGTTCAATATCAGCCTTCCTTACGTACAAATCGTAAGCCTACTTTTTAAAAATGAGGCTTAACTGCTCAGGTTATAAATTGAACTTGAAAAATAGGCTTAACTTGCCTACTTTTACTATAGGTAAGTGTTAAGGTCAGAGAATCGAAATTCGGCACGGCTCTCGTAGTTGAAACATCCGAAAACGTAAAATATCTTTATGTTAGGCCAAGAAGCGATGTCTAGTTTATTAGGGAGAAGGTATAGGATGCCTAAGTATTCGCGCGCCATAGTCCCAGTCCCCCTTTCGAAATACAAGGGGGGACGTAAAAGGAAGCCGCCAGGCTATTTCGCCTCTCCTCAGTCGGAAAATATGACTGTAATTTTCGTCATTCGCGTCGCCGCGCTGACGTGAGTTTTCAAGAACCAATGAGATGCTGGTTGTAATTTAGAGGCGGGGATTATCTCCGGACCTACGTTTGGACTGGATATAAAGCTAGAAATGTGGCAAATTTATACCTTCTCCCTAGTAAACTAGATATCGCTCTTGGTTAGGCCTATTATTTTGCTAAGCCTAATTTGAAAACCTTTTAATTAAAGAGTGGTGGATTTATTTTGGGATTTAAAATTGACCCTCAAGATAAACTACAAGAGACGTACAAAGAGCTTTCGAGCCTTTTCAAAGTACATAGCGTCAATCCCATATTCGGGGTTGAATATTATATCGAAAACAAAGTAATTAAACAATCATTGGTATGAAAAATCCATGATTAAAATTCAATCATTTCTTTTAAACACGATAGCAAGCCGTTACGTTCAACGCGGAAGTAACTCCGATTACCAAACTAGACGAAGATGTAGAAATTATTCAAACTGACGATCACTGTGACGCAATTTCGGTATGTTTACAATAAAGGGACGGTTCAATGAACATTGACAGTTCGTGAAACTTCATAATATGTTTTCAATTAAAGACATACTTTGCTGACGGAAGTCACGTCAAAGACAGACTTCCGGTTTTTAACGAAGAACTTGGATTAGCGATTGAAAAAATAAAGGAAGGGTACACACTTTCGAGTTTATGGGATGTTTTACCCCAAAACTAATAATATTTCAAACAAAATAAATAAATAAATAAATAAATAACTAAATTTGTATTCGTTTAATTCAAAACAGACTTTACTTCTACGTTAATTACGTGTGTTCAAGGTAAACTTCTATGTTTTCAGGGACATGTTTAAAAGTTGTTTATTCTAAAATTCGCGATATTCAAGGCTGTGAGAATTTATAGGGCAACGTTAGTATTATCTAATGAAGTTCCGCGGGGTGCCGTAAACAAATCAATTTTTCTAGACCTAATACATTTTCTATAAGATATTGTTAATTTAATAATAAATATTTTAGACACTAATAAAAAGTCGTAAAACATTCACGATCTTGGTAAAAAAAAAACAAGATTATATCACCAATGACTTAGATAATCTCACGTTGCCCAGCTTGTCTTTTAAAGGCCGTAGTTCTCTTTTGTAGGGAAATACAACTACCGACATAAATATACATTTGTTTACTTTAACGCGATCAGCTGTTATTTGCTTGAAAGCCAAGATAAGAGCGGATGCATAGTTTCTTAACCGTTAGTTTCGTTATAATTTAGCCTCGAACATTGAAACGGGTGTCTAAATTCCCTGATGTAGTTGAAGTATCTGCGCTCTGAAGCGTCTAGCTGGTATTTTTTTTTCTAATGGCTTAAATCGACTGAATGACAGAAATCTAAGATTAGGAATTGGAAATAATTGTGTAGGAGAGATAAAAGGCGACCTTAAAGAGGAGTTAGAGGTTTTGTCCGGGGACATTGAAAGTTAGAAAGGAAGTTTATTAGAACCGTCTCCCAGTTTATCGCCTCTTTGGCTTAACACCCTCCCCGTTAGTGTGTGTGTGCTTAGAGCTAACTTCGCGCTAAAATGGCTTTAGTCTATAGAAAACTATATAAACCGCGAATAGTCGCGAATTTACGCGATTTTTCCGAGTTTACGCAGCTTTTCGGCCGTACTTCGACCCATTTTATATCCAGTTCCAGAAGTCTTACCAACGATTCAGGTAATTTGAATCAATTAAAGTTTCAAGGACTAAAACTCCCCGTCTGTTTTTTACTATGGCGCCCGATTTGTAGATAAATAATGATTGAATGTTGTATATCACGTGATTTCTGAGACTTCCTGTCTAGACAGGAAGTACGTTATG
This sequence comes from Phalangium opilio, assembly GCF_054372755.1. NCBI lineage: Eukaryota > Metazoa > Arthropoda > Arachnida > Opiliones > Phalangiidae > Phalangium > Phalangium opilio. The sequence continues at coordinate 7,194,352 of NW_028324182.1, read as the reverse complement.
TGTCTTAACAGGCAGCGCGTGTTTTTGAATTTCTTAAAGTCACATTTGACTTCGATGTAATTTAGGTATTGATGGAAAAGCGACTGAAGGTCCCGGACCACTAAGTGGAATTCGAGTTTTGGATTTAACTAGAATTTTGGCGGGACCCTTTTGCACTATGATACTGGGAGACTTGGGCGCGGAAATTATTAAAGTTGAGAAACCAGGGTTAGGCGACGAAACTAGGCAATGGGGACCACCTTTCAAAGGAAGGGAAAGTTGCTACTTTTTGGCAATTAATAGAAACAAAAAAGTAAGCTTTTATCTTGTTCACCAATTTTATTGAACTGACATACTTCGTTTAATCTTTAAGAGCATTATGGTCGATTTCAAGAAAAAGGAGGGAAGACGCATAATACAAGAAGTTAGTAATTCGTTTTCAAGACTATTTCAAATACCCAGCCATAACCCTAAAATCCCTATTTCTGCACACAGTTAGCAGCCAAAAGCGATATTATTGTGGAAAACTACATTCCAGGAACGTTAGACGATGCTGGTTTGGGTTACAAAGCCCTGTCCAAAATTAACCCTAGAATTATTCAATGCTCAATAACTGGTAAGAAATCTATACTTCTAAGCCTCGATCCTTCATATTTGCAAGTTAATCCAAGCTAGGAAGGAGAAAAACCCAAGGTTAATTCATAACCTACGATTCCAGGGTTCGGTCAAACAGGGCCTTACAGCCAGCGTGCGGGCTATGACGTCATCGCAGCTTCAGTCGGGGGTTTAATGCACATAACGGGACCCGAAAGCGGGGAACCCTGTAAAATTGGAGTAGCCATGACGGATTTGGCTACTGGTCTCTACGCTCATGGTGCCATAATGGCGGCTTTACTTCAAAGGCAGACAACGGGGTTGGGTCAAAAGATAAGTTGCGATCTTCTCTCAACGCAGGTAAGGTTAAACTTGATCGTCAATGCGTACATCCGGTATGGACTTCCGCTCTGTTTCCCTGAAGGTATCACTTCTGGCCAATTTGGGCTCTAATTACTTGAATGCCGGCAAGGAAGCGAAAAGATGGGGTACCGCCCATGAAAGTATTGTACCATATCAAGCCTATAAAACGGCTGATGGCTGGATTACCGTTGCCGCCGGTACCGACAACAATTTCCTAACTCTCTGCAAAGTAATTGCGCTCTTAGACTTAGGTAAGAGGTATCTATGCCTGAACACCTTGTTGATTTGAAACAGATTGTCGACATGGAACATTTGGCGGAAAATCCCGATTATAGAACGAACCAAGATAGAGTAGCTCACAGGGTGCCACTTATCGCCGAATTAAGCACACGATTTAGGCAAAAACCAACCAGTTACTGGCTTTCCGCTTTCGAAGGAAGTGGTATCCCTTATGGACCAATTAATTCAATGCAAGAAGTTTTTGCCGACCCTCAAGTACGATGTCTTTCAGATTTCCCGGTTAACCCTAGTTAGTTCTAAATTTATAAATCTTTGCTAATTAAGGTACAACATAATAACATGGTCGTAGAAATGAAACACCCGGTAAATGGACCAGTTAAAGTCACAGGTTAGAGCTGAAACACATTTTTGTTTTGTCAGTTTCTTCAACAAGTAGTTATTTTTCAGGACCCGCTGTTGGATTCAGTCGTGGAAGCAATGTACCTCGACTCCCACCTCCTAATTTAGGGGAACATACTAGGGAGGTACTGACGGAGGTACTTGGTATGTCCGACGATAGAATTGACCAATTGAAAGAAGTCAATGTCGTTCGTTAGGCGTTACATCATTAATAGTTTGAAATAGGTCTGTCACTATAAAAACAACTATTTTTGGACCAATCCCGGATTAAACTAAGGCCTAAATTTCACACTAATTGTACATATTAAGAAATTATGGAAATATCCCACCAAAATCTTTCATTCGCTGAAAATATTATATATCTTTTTCTGAATATAATTAAGTCCGATATCGTGCCAAAAATATTAAGAATACTACTTCAGCGTATTTCGCCAAAACGTTGGAAATTAGAGAGCTTACTATAATAACGCGGGAAATTAAGAAATTAAAGCCAAAACAGTTTATTTTATATTACAAAATATTTTATTGTTCTTAATTTAACATATATACGAGACATAATCATAAATGCTTAAAATTTTCAAAGTCTTTTGAATACGCGGATGACGATGCCCTTCTCTCTGTATCAGATGACGCTTCTAAATTGATCACTGAATTAGAATCGGACGTAATAACTCTAAAGAAAATGTTAGCCTCACGAGGCCTTATTTTTAATGAATCTAAAACTGTTTTTATGATTATTGAACCTAAAAAATTAAGAGGTACAACGCAAGACATAATCAAACTTGGGTCCTGTTATGTATATGTATGATAGTTCATATCCTTATGATAGTTCATATCCTCCTCGCTAGGTGCCGCTAGTGCATTAGGCCTAACGTAGGAGGAAATCAATAAAGCAGATCAAATATGGCACCCGAGCTATGAAGTCGTTGTTACTCTTCTCTCGTTAATAATCATTTAATTAGTTGTTTATATTAACCAATTATAAGCCAAACTAAAATATAACATGGTGCCAGAAGTCCGCACGACTCTCCACGCATAATTGTTTCTCGTCTGTCAGTATCTTCGTTCTCTTTTTGCATTTCTTGCCCGGAGGTAAGCGTACCAAATATGGCCGCGAATCTCCCGTCCATACAGCCCTTTGAGGCCGGGGCGAACCCGCCCGAGGCTTGGCGCCATTGGAGACAGGATTTCGAAGATTACATAGCGGCGTTGAAATATGACAATGAATCTGAAGGTACGAAAACTGCGCTCTTTCGCCATATTTGTGGTGAGGAATTGAAGAAACAATACAGAATGTTCTCCTTACAACCACTGGCGCCAGCGACAGCAGTTTCACTTAAACAAATCCTTGATGAATTCGATAGTCAATTTGGAGATTACCAAAACGAAATTTATGCCGCGTTCCTCTTTCTGGAAATTACACAGCGTCAAGGTGAGCGCTTTCAAGACTTTTATTCAAGATTGACACAGGCTGTTAAAGACTGTAATTATGAGAATAAAACGGATCGCATGTTGAGAGATAAGATCATCCAAGGCCTACAGGACAAGCCTCTCCAGGAGCGTTTGCTACGAGAGACGAGCCGCCGTGCTAAAACCTTACAAGAAGTTGTATCCGAATGCAAAGCAGCGGAACAATCTAAGGCCCAGTCAGAGGCCATGAACGAAAGCCGTAAAGAAGTTCATGCTATCTCCCATAAAGGTACCAGAACTCAAACGTCTCGTCCACAACAAGGTCAAAGTCACTCACAGGGCAGCTCCCACCAGCCAAATGTGAAGGCCGACTGTCGCTCTTGTGGAAGACAACACCCTCGCAATCGGTGTCCTGCTTTTGGAACTGTGTGCACCAAGTGTAACTTTAAAAATCACTGGGCATCACAATGTCATACAAGGCGTGTCGAAAATCCTAAACCAAAGAATATAGGAGGACACCACCGTTCAAAGAGCACAAATAGAAGAGTTCATGTTTTGGAATCCACCACTGAGGAACCACCTATTTACTTAGGAGCTCTAACGGTACAACCCACTGTCGGTAACCTCACAAACGAAGATGAGGAAGTAGAGTGGTCTGAAACTATATATGTCAACGACGAAATTCTTCTGGCGGGTTTGACGTGTGACCAGTGCATTCGCCGCGTCTGAGACGTCATATGAAGGCAAGAGCCTGTCGGAATGACTAGGTAAGAAGGAACGAAGGCGCCGACCCATCAAAAGTTCCGCTGGGGATTTTAACCCTGATGTGGGTGTGATGCGATAATCCAGTAGGACGGAATGCAGATCTTTTCCATCTTCGAAGGCCTTGAGCAGGCTATGTTTGAGGGTTTGAACCGACCTCTCAACTTGACCGTTCGATCGCGGATACAAGGGTGACGACATGTTGTGATAGATGTTCCATTCCTTATGAAAGTCGGCCATAGCAGATGAAGTGAAAGGCGGACCTTGATCACTTACTACTTCTTCAGGGATTCCATGTCTAGCATAGATAGTTTTCATGGCCATGATTGTTGCTTTGGCTGTTTCCCCATGCGTGAGTTGTACTTCAACGTACTTAGAGAAATAGTCCACCATTAGAAGATACTTCTGACCCTGAAGTTCGAAAAAATCGCAGGCTACCTTCTGCCATGGGCGGGTAGGTAGGTCCCTATCGAGCAAAGGTTCATGTGCGTTAGCCCTTTGCGATTCTTGACAAATTGTGCAACGCTCGACATATTTGTCGATTTGGGCGTTCATTTCAGGCCAATAAAAGTATTCCCGCGCCTTTGCTTTCATTGCGGTGATTCCTCTGTGAGCAGTGTGAAGTTTGCTCAGTACTTCAAGCTGGGCTGCCTTGGGTATGACGAGTCTGTGGCCCCTGCAGATCAATCCATCAGCCGTTTCATGCAGTTCTTCACGACAGTGCCAAAAAGATTGAGCATCTGCGTCTGAGAGTTTTTTGCTAGCCGGCCAACCATTGCGGATGTGATGCGTCACCGCTTGGAGGTGCGGATCGTTTTCCGTCTGGTGGTGTAACTTGTGCCAATAGCCATTTGATGCCTCAGCTATGACACAAACCTGGATTGGTTGTACCTCCACATCCAGCTCTTTAAAGGTAAGATCAGTGCGAGGTGCCCTGGATAAGGCATCTGCAATTAGAAGTTCTTTTCCGGGAACAAACTCCAGGTGGAAGTCATATCTGGTCAAGCGCAGTAGCATGCGTTGCAAGCGAGGAGTGATTTTTTGGTATGGTTTGGCGCTGAGGCCTAACAAAGGCTTATGATCGGTCTGGACAGTGACGCGACGGCCGTATGTGTAGTTATGGAAATGTTCCAGGCCAAAGATAACGGCGAGTAGCTCTTTCTCTATTTGAGCGTATTTTTGTTGAGTATCTGTTAGCGAAGCTGAGCCATAGGCTACTGGGCCGTTTTCTTGAAGTAAGACAGCACCGAGGCCATTCTTACAAGCATCTACCGAGACGGTGACTGGTTTTTCATTGTCGAAGAATTTCAGACAAGGGCTTTGTATTAAAGTCTCCTTGATTTTGTCGAAGTCTCGTTGTGTATTGGCATCCCAGAGCCACGCCGTGTCATTCCTCATGAGCAGGCGAAGGGAGGATGTGAGATCAGAGAGATTCGGTGTAAACTTTGCCTGATACGTGAGCATACCCAGGAACCGGTGCAAGTCGTCCTTGCTCTGCGGTTGGGGATATTGTTTAATAGCTTCAATTTTACCCGGATCCGGTTTAATGCCGTTCTCTGTTAGTAGATGTCCCAAGTACTTGATGCTGGTTTGAGCTAACTGCACCTTGGTTGGATTGAATTTCAGATTTTCTATCCTGGCTATCTCAAGCGTTTTACGAAGTAACGCGCAGTGTTCTGGTAATGTTTTCGTACCTATGGCGGTATCATCGAAATAGGGGTTGATGCGAGAGTCATTTTCGAAAAGGTCGTCCATTGCGCGTTGGAATTCCTCAGGCGCGTTATTTAAACCAAAAGGCAATACGAGATACCGAAATCTTCCCCAGGGTGTGGTAAACGTCGTGAGATAGGACGAAGGCTCATCGAGAGGAAGTTGCCAAAAGCCATCTTTGGCATCAAGGACGGTAAAGTACTTTGATCCTTGCAAATTGGCGAATATTCTGTCCGCTGTAGGGATCGGATAGTGTGCTAAAATATAACAGGTCCCTAGATATATCACGGGTAAAATCATATAAATATATCGGAACCATCATAGATGAAAAGTTAGATTTTATTGATCACATTGAATATGTACTAAATAAGGTAAATAAGAGACTCTGGCTCGTCCATCCACTTTATAAATGTTTGAACATTCAAAGTAAAATTACGCTACATAAATCTATGATCCAACCCATCTTTAATTACGGTAATTTATTTTACAATATTGGCCCCAAAAAATACTTACATAGACTTCAAATTATACATAATAAATGTGCCAAATTAATATTACTCCGAAATAAGAGATCATCTGCCACAGAGGCTCTTAAAAACCTAAATTGGATGACCCTATCTCAAGAATATGAATATCAGCTATTAGTACTAATGTATAAAATCTATAATAATCAAATGCCAAAGTATATCCTTGATATGTTTCATTTAGTCGATCATAACTATAATACCCGCATAAATCTTAAAACCTTTGTTCTGCCATCAAAATTAACGACAACCAACTTGAAAAGTTTAAAAAACAGGGGAATCCAATCTTGGAATAACTTACCATGTGATATAAAAAATATAGCTAACATTAATGAGTTTAAGAGAGATGTAAAACAGCATATTTTTAATGTTTAACAATTAATTTAACTAACGGACCCCTTTGTAAACCAGTTTCGACTGAACAGGGATATCCAATAAAGCTTTAATTATTATTATTATTATTATTAATTAAAATTATTTTGAACAATCCCTGTTGACGCTAGAGGGCCAATTACAAATTTGTAGTTGGGGGTCGAAAATGGTACCACTTAGACAGGTCTGTTCCGTAGGAACCCCATTGATGCACCAGTAGTACTTGGTACAGTCATCCTTATGGGCGAAGAAGTTACCACGAGTGCAGTCAACTACACCAGGTGGGAGAGTTGGTCGAGGTTCGGAAGTACTTGGCGGTGTCCACCAAGTCGGTGAGGTAGGTCCTTGGGTGGAGACGTTTGGATCGGGAGTCGGTACAACGTAACCTTTTAACTTTTCGTTCATGACCTCTAAGAGGGCGTTTTTGCGTCCGCATATCCCGTTGAAGTCGTCCATATCGATAGCCCAAACCATACCTCCTCCATAACCATGTTGTTTTATGTAGTCCATCTAGTGGTTAGAAAGTAAGTTTTAAGCCTAACGAATAATTAGGCTTAACAATTCAAGTATTAATACCTTTATGGCCAAACTGTTTTCGTCTTCGTAACCGACCCACTGGTCACCCTTGTAGGCGTAAGGACACAAACCAACATCGTCATATTTCTCTGTCCATTCTTTGCTTTGAATAACTGGGCAAATCTAAAACATAAAATTGACATTATAGACTAAAAATATGTTTTTAAAACTTAAATATGACAGACTTCGTAGTAGGCCAAAAATCCACTGGCGTTAGTGTAAGCCCCTGGCAAGCCTCCTTCGGTATCCCATTGCCTGATTGGTGCTTTAAGACCATTGTTGTTCTTATCTCCCAGAGTGTAAGATCGGCCGTAGAACGGGACCCCCAAGATCAACTTATGTCTGGGAGCGCCCATTTCGACCCACAGTAATAAACCATCATGCTGTAATTAAGTAATTAAGTTATTTCAAGTTGAAGCTTTTACGTGACGTTGCAATATATTACTTACAACATTGAGTTTTTCGTAAGCCCATTGATCGAAAGGTCTCTTATACAGAGGACTATGTACGTCGGCGAATCCCGCCCAGTTACCCCTAAGGTCGTAGGTCATGGCGTGAATGTAATCCAAGAGTCTGCAACGATGATGAAAACAGTCGATAAAATGAAACTTTAACTCAATTGCATAGGATAATTACTTTCCAAGTTCGGCCACTTCGTATCCTTCTTGCAATCTGAATTTTGCAACTGGTACGGCCGCGGTCAGCAATAACTTATGAGGGTCGAAGGCTGCCCTGAGTTCCTATTGGTAAATTTACGATTACTGTAATGTTAAAGTTGATATTTTGATCAACTTACTTGAACTAATTTCAAGAAGTTGGTTTTATCGGCCAATTTTCCTTGTCGGTCCGAAGCCCCGGGGTATTCCCAATCCAAGTCAAATCCATCGAAACCGTACTTGAGCATCCAATCTACGACGCTCTTAACGAAAATATCTCTTTGGCTCTTAACACTGACCATGTCCGAGTATTTTTTGCCCCCTTCGGCCCATCCTCCGACTGCTAACAGCAATTTCAATTCAGGATTTTTCTTCTTCAAAGCCACGAATTTTTCGTAACCACCTGTTGTTTGAACGAATGTAAACGGAAATGTACGAGTTCGCGAGTAGTTTATAAATTGTAACTCACGGTTTTCTATATCATACTCGGGATCGAGGCTCAACAGCTCCCAGGTTGTGTCGTTCAGTCCGACGAAAGAGTATATGACGTGAGTACATTTGTCTACTGGTATGTCGTCGATGTCATAATTCATAGGGGATGTCCTGGAGTAGGCCCAAGCGCTGAAGTAACATACTATCTTTGGGGTTTGTTGCGAACTCAAGTCTTCGCCTTTTGTTAGACAAAATTATTTTCAAAGCTTAACTCTTCAATAAATTTATAATGCATTAATTTTAATTACCTTTAGTTAACTCCAAACTGAGTACAGTTAAGGCAACCCCTAGCAATGATAAAACGGACTTCATTTTATCTTTGCACCGAGAAAGAGGGTGCGAACGGTAAATTGTCCCGTATTGGAATGAATTAAACAGGTTAATTACCAAATTATGTATTTGGGGACCGTTTTTATAACAGAGGTTTAATTCTTTATCAATATTTATTAAATATTTTTTCTCGGATAAAATTAGGCTATATTGTTAATCGTTTTCGAAATTATCTCCTGATTGGTGAGAACCTAACATCTTGTCAGGAACTAATTCATCTGTCGAATGACGAGTATCTTTAAAGAGGACGTGTATTAATGTTGTTTTTTAATTATTTCGTTAATTCTGATTTGGGTTTCAGCTGATACCTGTTGAGATATATTTGAATACCTAGGTATTTTTGTAATAAGAAAGTATGCTTATAAATTAGTCTTTGCAAACATCTCATATATAGAAAAAGCGATTTAACAATTTAAGTTTGTGAGGAATATTCATAACCAATTGAAAGCGTGGCTAATTCTTCTACTATAGCTTGTTTACCAGTCTCTACGCGTGGCCTTATTTTTCCAATTACTGAGTTTATTTCATTTAATATTCATGACCAATCGAGAGCGAATACTTCTATAATTTTAGTATAGACACGTAGATGTTCGAGCTAGCCCAGTCTCATTTAGCCGCATTGCTTGTATGTCTGTACTTTTATTTCATTTTAATGCTAATTGAGGAACACTGGTGAAGATCAGTACAATTTATCTTTCTTGTCAATTGTTTCCTCATCAACTCAACCTTGGATCGGTTTCAAAAATGAAACTGATTAGAAATTTATCTATTTTGAAGTAATCCAATACCGGAATTCGAGAATTTGGTCTTTTTGATTCAGTTCAATTCTTTATATAAGCATAAGTTTATAAGATATGTTCCATAAGCATGACACTACCTATACTTCGTAATTGTTGAGACTTACTGAGAGCTAGTTCGAGAACGACATGAGAATTGACTACACTCGGTCTTGCAGTCCATCTTGCAAACAACTTGACCCCAGTATAGTTAAACCTTACCAAACTTTATTGGTCAATTTTCTCGGACCAGGGAGGCTCAGCGTTCAAAATTTAAAACAAATTTTATAGACATTCCCTTAGCTAACTAAGATTTCGCCAATTATTCCCTTTACATAAGCCTATTCCATTGAATGGAACTACAATAGTCCGCTTTTAAGACCGCAATCTTTTATAATCATCCTTTCTCCAACGTGACGTAATTAGGTCTAATTCATTTGTCCCTCGTCAAACTCGTAAATAACAAATTGTTTCCTTCATTTTCGGTCAACCGTGATGTCTTCCGTATTAAAGATATTCTCTCAAGGTCCTAAAGTATGTGCGGGATTTAAGAATCATCTTTCATCCTCCAATACTCAAAGGAAAAGGTTACCCCGCACCCGAACAAATGAAGTTTAAATAATAATTTAAGACAATGTTCTCAATGGTAGTAATTATTTTGTAAGGGAAGGTTTTCTCTTTAGTCGTTTAAAATTCCTAAAATGTTATAATTAGAAAGAGTGGAAAAGTTTTTCGGTATTTATCAGAAGAAATAATCGCGAGTAAAGTTTAAACAAGCCCCCCCCCCCTCTTTTTCCTTTTGGGATTTCAAACCCCCTTTCTTTAATATTTAATATAAATGGTTATTTAGACAAGACGCAAACTAAAGGCGTTCGTTCTTATAGACTCGTAAATCCCTTTAGCATTTTTCAAGTTGAACCACTCTCGTAAGAAGGCGGACTTGTCTAGAAACTAGCACAATCTCAGAACCAACTTGTATCTGTCGCGACTTCGCCAGCAGAACCGTTAAGTGCTCAATTTATTCCGTATAATTAGCCATTAGACCCTGCAGGGGGAAGTTAGAAAACTCGATTCTTTAAAGATAGAATAAATAAAAAAATTTAAAATAATCGAAATATTTTCTCAAAGTTGCTAGACTTTGGATCTCATTTTGCTATTTATTTTTCGATACAACCAGTTTGTTTTATAAGATTTTAAAATCAAACAAATTCGATTCAAAAGTATACGAAAAATAGTTGCCCAATTTAAACCTTATCCGTATGCCAATAAGGGAACTATAGTGCCATAGAATATGACAAAATTAACGGAGTTCAGTCTCATTTGACGCTGTTTGACGTGTTTGTGAAAAAATTACGGACGTTTCAATCGAGTAAAACTAGTACCGATACTTGTAGAAGAATTCCCGGCAATTTCAGTATAATAGTATTGCAACAAAATGAACTAATTTAGTGTTTTAAATTAAATTTTGTTTAATTTTCAAGCGCGGTTTCCGTAACAATTGTGAAAAACGATGGAAAATTCTACCGTAATCAACACCGTTATTATAGATGGCAAATTCGGCATATTGGACTACAGTGTGTTCGCTGTTATGTTGCTAATTTCGGCTTTAATTGGCGTATTTTACGCCTGGATTGATCGGAAGAAGTCAACAACGAGTGACTTTTTAATGGGCAATAGATCTTTAAGCGTGTTTCCAGTGTCCATGTCGGTTATCGCGAGTTTTATGTCGGCAATCACGTTACTGGGGACACCGGCTGAAGTGTACCAGTTTGGTACCATGTTCTTCATGATTAACGTGGCCTATTTCTTCGTGATACCTGCATCGGCTCATCTCTACCTTCCGGTCTTCTACGGATTAGGCTTGACCAGCGCTTACGAGGTGTGTAGTAATAATAATGAGTGGGACATCGGGTGACATCGGTTTCTTGCCTTAAATTCCACCTGAAGCGTTACGTAACGGTGGTAGCGCGTGTTGCTTAATTTTCATATCTTTATATTTTCTTTATTTAATTGAATTAAAATTAGGCTTAAGATGGCAAACAATTTTATAATCCTTTATCGGCTTCTATTTGAGATTGGCAAGCTAATAATCGTAATTTAATATTGCCACGTGCTGAAGCAAAGACAACTTTAGAGATTACAAAGAAACTTGATACATCCGTATGATCTTCTGTAGAGTATTGAGGTCGTAACTTTAAGGTTATGCCTAAAGTCTTATTAAGAGGGGTCGGCCAATTGCCAGATAAGATAATGATATTTGTTTTACGCTAAACATTAGCTGAATTTAACAACGCGATATATTGATGTCTCTGATGCCACTCAAAACTATTTTATATTACAATTACAAAATGATTTAACTGTTTCAGTATTTGGAAAAGAGGTTTTCACGAACTTTAAGAACAATGGGGTCAACCATTTTTACGATACATATGGTGAGGTCAACATCATATTATACCTTAAGGCCATTCAACTTAAGTTAATAATATTTCTTTAATTTTAGTTGATGTACATGCCACTAGTTTTGTACGCCCCATCTTTGGCATTAGCACAGGGTCAGTTTCGTACATTAAAATGACCTTTGTACCCTAACTGACCTTTTGACCTTTATTTCAGTAACTGGTTTGAACGTGATTATATCCGTTCTCTCGATTGGCATAGTTTGTACCTTTTACACTAGCGTGGTACGTAACTCATACAATAAAGAAATAAGAACATTACGAACTGATATCGTTGTTTAATATCAAACAGGGTGGTATCAAAGCTGTTGTGATCACCGATGTTTTCCAAACCTTTATGATGTTTTTAGCAATTATAGTAATTGTCATAAAAGGAATTTATGATCTCGGTGGTTTAGGAAGAGTCTGGGAAATTAACGATTTAGGAAACAGAGTGGAATTTTTCAAGTAATTAATAAATAAACCCATTGTGACATTATGTAACTAATTAGCCCTTCAGTTTTAATTTAGATCCAACTGTCCGGCACACGGTATGGAGTTTGGCTATCGGTGGCTATTTTACATGGATGGGTAATTACGCGGTTAACCAAGCCATGGTGCAACGATACCTAACATTACCGACACTATCCGGTGCCAAAAAGTAAACAAAACCATAGTGAAAAGGTCAAAAACCTAAATTGAAATTATATTTTTACTGAATAGATGCATTTGGATCAATTTACCGACGTTACTTTTACTGATTACTATCACCTGCTTGTCTGGAATGATAGTTTACGCTAAATACTCATTGTGTGATCCAATATCTGTTCAGAAGGTGAACAAACCAGACCAACTCTTCCCCTTGTACGTTATGGATACCTTAAGTACCATACCTGGTCTTCCTGGTCTGTTTGTTGCTGGCGTTTTTAGCGGGGCTCTCAGGTAAAAACTTAAATGTGCCATTGTTAACAAGTGCTAGGCCTAATTTAACAACAATCCTAGCACCGTTTCGAGCGGGGTCAACTCGTTAGCCGCGGTCACTCTGGAGGACATCGTCAAAACATACATTAAGAAGGATCTGTCAGAACCATGGGGAACTAGGCTGACAAAAATAATTGGTGCGTATATTCGTGGTTGTGGCGTTTACCCTTTGACCTGAAGTCATTCCATTATTATCCTCCAGCAATGTCTTATGGAATTCTTTGTATCTTGTTGGTGTATGTGGCTTCCCTATTGGGCGACGTATTGCAAGCTGGTCTTATGATACATGGCATGATTGGGGGACCCATGTTGGGTGTTTTTACGTTAGGAATGTTCGTACCTTGGACTAATTCCTTGGTAAACGAATGAATAAACAATCACTTCCGTGAATGCATTATTCATAAGTATAAATTTCTTAAGGGCGCCGGATTTGGTCTAATCTCGGGCTTCATCATGTCCTTTTGGATTGGCTTAGGGACCTTCGTTCACAAACCATATGTACCCAAAGCGCCAGTAAGCATCGAGGAATGTAGTCCATTGTACTACAACGTTACTGGACGCTCCGAATTACCACAAATGGGAAATTTCACCGTTCAGTAAGTTATCCAAGATTTGTTACTTTTCGTAGCTCTACAAGTTTTACTTTGCCCGGTTTCTAACAGGGCTCAAGAAATTTTCTACGGATACCGGTTGTCTTATATGTGGTATAGCGCTATCGGTTTCGTCACCGTTATGACTGTAGGAATCCTAGTTAGTTTAATTTCCGGTAGAAGAAAACCGGAATTACTTGACAGGAAGTTGATCACGCCTTGTATGTTGAGGTTGTACGATTTCTTAGGAATCGGTGTGGGAACTGAACTTCATGAACTCGAAAAGTCAAAGGAGGTAAGCAACGGTGTGAATAAAAATGTATTTTAAAGAAGTTAAGCTACGCAAATATCAACTTTTGTTTTAGTTCTGAAAACTCTATATAATTCTCTGTATCAATGTTCTAATTAAATATATCAAATTCAGGCTGAAGCCGGGGCTGCTCTAGTGGAAAAAGTGGATGTTTCCAACAACGGCATCAAAACTCGTTCTAACGAAATATACGAAAAGAACCATACTAAACCTAACACCAACGAAATATACGTCACTAAGTTATAAACCTTGAAGGTTGGGGTTACGAATCCTAATAACCTTTTAACTATTTTTAAGTTTTACGAATTTAGCTCAATTGTTTTGAACCAACGTAATGTCACGATTATGCTTGATTATAGTTTTAATAAATTACGTTTTAACAAGAATTTGGGTGCGCAAAGGTTTCAAATCAACCCAACCCATACGATAAAATACCAATTAAGTAATCAAAAAGCTGATAAGAGCGTCTATAAGGTACTTCGAAGAATTTTTTCAATATCACAATTAATATGGAACAGAAGTAAGACCTGATAAGAGTAAAACCGAGCTTCTCTTTATAGAATTTGATTTAATATTCCTGATAAAATTAAACACATTCTTAGGGTGATTAATTAATTTATAAAGGTTACGAATTTTACACTGATTAATTTTACGACACACTTCACCTTATCAGTCTGAGAAATTAGTAACTATGGATTATGGAACTCATTTCCTTAATCATTTCTTCCCTAAACCCGCACAAAGGTTGGGACGTTGACTTTTCTTCGAAATGGCGGATAAGTTCGGAATTGTTGACTATAGCGTCTTTGGGGTTATGTTACTAATTTCGGCCTTAATTGGATTGTATTACGCTTGGGTTGACCGAAAATCGTCTTCAAGTAGCGAATTTCTAATGGGTAATAGGTCCATGAAAGTATTTCCGGTATCTATGTCCGTATTGGCTAGTTTTATGTCAGCCATCACGTTATTGGGTACTCCAGCTGAAATGTACCAGTTTGGTACCATGTATTTCATGATTAATCTGGCTTATTTTTTGGTTATACCCGCTACCATTTATTTCTATCTACCTGTATTTTATCAGCTTGGACTTACCAGCGCTTATGAGGTAAGTGAAAATGAAACTAGAATACCGCTTTTGTATTCTTTTTATTTATAGTAACTTTATATGAAAACCAGTTTAAAGTTATACGCGTTTAAGAAAATTAGTTTCAAATTAGCCATACTTGGAATTATACCGAAGTATGTTTTGATAAGAGCAGTGAAAAATGTTTACTACTTCTCTTATCTGCTTTGTGAAATGTCACACTGATTGTTTGGTTCTATTTTTAACTGTGGTAATTAAAGGAAAACACAACTTTTGTTGTTCTAAATCACCCCTTATATTCAATACAGTACTTGGAAAAAAGATTTTCTAGGACCTTACGTACCATGGGCTCCACAATCTTTACCATTCATATGGCGAGTAATCACTAAATACTTAATTAAGTTTAAGTATTTGTCCTTTCTGATAGTCTCTTAAATCATGTCACAGCTCATGTACATGCCTGTTGTCTTATACGCCCCATCATTGGCTTTGGCGCAAGGTCAGTTTGAGCATGACTCACTTTGTGATCTAGTGAAATTTAATAAATATAAACTTTTAGTCACTGGTTTGGATGTCGACTTGTCAGTTATTTCTTTAGGAATAGTTTGTACATTTTACACAAGTATTGTAAGTAATTGAGTTAGCCTTATTTGAAACACTAAACTAAATTAAATTCACGATACTCAGGGAGGAATAAAAGCGGTGGTCCTTACAGACGTATTTCAAACTGTCATGATGTTTCTTTCAATCATAGTTATTGATATTAAAGGAACATACGATCTTGGTGGGATTTCCCGCGTTTGGGAGTTAAACAACCGCGGCGGTCGAATTGAATTTTTCAAGTAAACACGATACGAATTAGTCTTAGGTTCCAATTCTAAGCCTAGTTTAATTTCGAGGATATTTCGTAGCTTTGACATTGACCCAACGGTTCGACACACCGTCTGGGGCTTAGCCATCGGAGGTTACTTTACTTGGATGGGTAATTACGCCGTCAATCAAACGAACGTGCAGCGATACTTGACCCTACCAACCCTGTCCGATGCCAAGAAGTAATTGTACTTCTTAAACCCGGAAGAATTGTATTTAATTAAGTTAACAACCTGAACAGATGTATTTGGGTTAATCTACCATCCTTAATTTTATTAATCACCATTACTTGCCTTTCCGGGATGATCGTTTTCGCAAAGTACGTCGATTGCGATCCAATATCAACGAAAGAAGTTGGTTCCCCCGATCAATTATTACCTCGTTTCGTCGTTGAACACTTGGCCATTCCAGGACTTCCTGGTCTCTTTGTCGCTGGTGTCTTTAGTGGCGCACTAAGGTTAAGTATACTCAATGTATTGTCTCTATGAGTCATATCTCATTATAATCTCTGATTAACAGCTCCGTTTCGAGCGGAGTCAACTCACTGGCCGCTGTCACCTTAGAAGACATTGTTAAGACATACATTAAGAAGGACTTATCACCATTATGGGAAGCTAGATTAATTAAAATCATCGGTAATTATTTGAAACCAGACCTTTCAGTTTCAAGTATAATAATTATATTTACACTATCTACGGATAAGCTTTAACATACGGTCTGTCCTCAATCGCTCTGGTTTCGGTCGCTAAAATGATGGGTCAAGTACTGAACGCGGCCATTACTATCCATGGTATGATTGGTGGACCAGTTCTTGGCGTATTTACTTTGGGAATGTTTGTTCCATGGGGAAATTCAGTGGTGAGATTTCTATGAACCATTAACCCATAAAAGACCCGAGAACGTTAGAATAGCCTTCAGATATATACATGGCCTTATAAATTAAATTTTTCAACGTTCTCCGGTCTTGTAATGATTCCTGATTGAACCACTTGTCCTTTTTTACTATTACAGGGAGCAGCATTGGGGCTGATATGCGGTTTTGGAGCGTCATTTTGGATTGGTTTAGGAACCTTTGTCCTCAAACACCAGAAAGTTCTTCGAGATGAAACTCTTCCAGTTAGTGTCGATATTTGTACAGATTTTTACTGGGATCAAAACAGTACACTTGCCTGGACTTCAAAGGAGTAAATAAACAAGAATTAGTTTCTAATTTCAATTTTAATTAAGTACTTGAACAAACGCGGTCAGATCAGAAGATGTTTTCTACGGGTACCGTTTATCATACATGTGGTATAGCGGAATCGGATTCTTCGTGGTACTGATAGTTGGTACCCTCGTTAGTTTCGTAACCGGTTGCCAGAACATCGGTGAACTTGACCGTAAACTCATCACCCCTTTTATGTTGAGGGTTTACGATTTTCTGGGAATTGATATTGGAAGTAATTTGGATGCTTTCGGGAGACTTCTTCAGGTTAATTTATTTTTTATACATAATAAAGAACGTTTTAAAGGGATAGCAGCACGGAATTCCTAACACGAGCAAATCAATGCAACGAATGATATGTAAAAGATTATTTAACATATATTCATTTTTAGAAAACACAACAAAGAGTTGGGTTTGAGGTGCTAGTATCCCTTTAAGGAAGCTAATAAGTTTGTGTAAGTTATTGAGAATGTTTAATTAAATCAAGGAAGATTCAAATGTTTCCCACCAAGAACTCTCTGCCATCAATAAAACTTTACGGCTGAACAATGCGGACGTAAAATATGGTGATATTGAGGTGACAAGATTTTAACAAAAGGCACCGTTAAGCATTGTAAAAGTATTAACTATTTATTGCACGATTTTATCTTAAACATTATATTTTAATAAATATACTTTTTCCGCAAATTTACATAATATATGTTTATAATACATGTATACGTCCATAAGTTTAACATTTCGTAAACCTTTACGAGAACGACGGTTGAATTGACTACACACGACGTTCCAGTCTATCTCCTTGTATGGGCTGTGGTAATTAACCCTCAACAGGTATCTATGACACTTCATCTATACGTAGTTGTCGAGAAAAAGGGGTTTATAATCGACTATAGATCGTCATCTAACGGATACTCAACGTCATTCTCATTAATTTCATCGCGAAGTCTCTCAAACCCGACTTCATTTTCCAATATGGCGGCCAGTCCTTCCGTTTCTTCAATGGCTAACCTCAGTACTTCCGTTACTTGCTTATCACTGGTTCTCGGGGTTGCCGAACTATCCCGACTTAGATCCGAGTTAGAGCAATTATTCGAAAAGGAAGTGGCGTAACAAGAAGTGGCTGAAGTTGAACACGTATACTGATCCGATACGACGTTGTTCCAGTCGGTGACATTGTCCGGAGGCAAGTAGAAACTGGAGAAGGACAACGAGGTCATCAACCCGTTTCCTCCCGTTGTCCCGTTCGAAAATGAGTTATTGAAACTGTCCAAGGACGTTAAGGCATCGTGTTGAGTACTTGTGATTCCTGGTAAATCTACTTAAGGGGGTTTAAAAATAAGGTTAAATCCTTAATGACGTCAGGGTCAATATGGGATACATACCACAGTTATCGTAGTAGAATGTTGAAACCATATCCCCGGTTTCGGTATTTGACGTGTTTATCAAATGTTGGTTTGTGGTGGATTGTTGAGATGATGACGTCATATTATCATCTTCCCCCATTGGTGGGGTTTTACCGGATATTTTCTCACCTTTTCGAAACTTGGCTCGTCTATTTTGAAACCAAACCTGAATAATTGTTGATAAATTTAAACAACAAATCCCACTTTTTTTCTGTCGAATAAACGAACTTGAACTCTCGCTTCACTAAGGTCAATTTTGGACGCTAGTTCCTCTCTGTAAAAAACATCAGGGTAATGCGTCTTTTGAAATGCTTTCTCAAGCTCATCCAACTGTTGAACCGAAAATGTTGTCCGATATCGCCTTTGTTTGCGACGTCCTCCACCGCTATGTGTTTGTCCAACTTGATTCGGACTATAGCGTAGTTCAAATAAATAGATAACTTCACGTTAATATATTTCTTATTTTTTGAAGTATAGTATTAAATCTCTGCATTGCCATACAGTACATCCAGTTTTAAACTATAGACTCTTGGTATAGTGTTCTAGGGTCTTGGCCTACATTGCAAAAATTTCATATCTCCGTAACTAAATTTTGTAGACCTCATGTTCTTTGACACTTTTCATTCAGTGTTGTCATTTGTGATTGTAGCGTAATATATTACCACATGACACTGTGCATCAGACAGAGATGTCAAAGTAAAATTAAGAGAAATCACCTAACATCGGGAAATATCGTGGAATCACCTTCAACATCTTGCGTCAGTTTTTCATGATCATCATCTGTCAGGGAAAAAATTTCAGTAATTTTCTCTATCGCGGGCGTATGTTGAAGTATATATGTTGGCTTCCATGGAATCGATCACCTTCCATTCTCCAATTTCTCCCAAAAGTTTAGCCTGTTAGGCCTAATCCAATTTAAACCGGGAGATAAACCCGACCGGGGCCCCGACCGCGTTAAAGAGCCAAAGGAACCAAAGGGAAAGCCTTAATTAAATTTAGCCACTTTACGGATATAGTCCAACTAAGGGAGGGGGAATACAACAACCCCCTTCCTTAACAAATTAAGTTATAAAAGCGCGTTAATCTCTCAACTGCAACTGGCAAAAGTGGTAGCCCTTTTTACAATCCCCTTAGAACTCGAAAATGATAGACCCTTTTGATTTAGTCCGTAGTTTACTTTAATTAACATTAAGCTTCAAGCTCGTGCTTTACCTTATTTAACTTTAAAATAATCTCGAGCGAAATACCTTAAACTAATTCGCGAAATTATTAACTACTTACCAAAGTAATTGGTATCGAATGACGTGATATTTTCATTCGAATCTTCGAAGACATTATCCAAGGTTTCGAGTTGTAATGCGTCAGAAAGGATGAGAGTAGATGTGACGTCATCACCGTGTACCGGTAGGGTTACCACTTGATCGGAATTGGGGTCGTGTAATGTAATTGTCATGTTGTCATCATTACTCGCGATTTCTTCACCAGAATTCATCTCCTAATGTCGTAGAAAACTTGACAAACTTGGTTGATTGGATGATGCGAAACGACCTAGCGCCTCTTCGATTTTTTTGGTCTAAAATAAAAGAACGATTCTTCTCTCGACAATGAAGCCATATTAAAGTTGGTTTTTATTGTATTGAAACCAATGAGGGCAATAGGGAATGCGCTGTATTTGGGTGTTGAATTATTGAACTCATACTCAGGCTTTATACGTATTAGTTCAGATTAGTTTAACAATTTGTGCACTGGTGACTTACTCTTTTTAACGGGGGTGTAGTGGGAAGTATATAGGAGAGATACAAGCTTATTATGTGAAGTTTCGATTTTATTTTGGTTCAACACGCGACAATGGGAATTGCTAAGGTTTCTGCTTTCTAAATAATTAAACGATGTTATTCGTAATAAAAAAATAAATTTTATTAATAATTTAAAACCAATACATTTAAATATAAATAAGTAAGTATAATTTTAAATTAAAATCCGCATTCAATTTTCTCTTTAAAGTCGCCAATAATATTTAGTTGGTACATGCAAGCAATAGTTACGAAGGAGCAATAGCAAACGAGGCAAATAATACCGACTTTCCAATCCAAAATCCATCGTCCCA
Organism: Phalangium opilio; assembly: GCF_054372755.1. Lineage (NCBI taxonomy): Eukaryota > Metazoa > Arthropoda > Arachnida > Opiliones > Phalangiidae > Phalangium > Phalangium opilio. Next base: position 7,174,185 of record NW_028324182.1, on the reverse strand, counting down.
ACCATAATATAATCCAAAATAAAGCGGAACACGCAAATAAAGTAACGATAGTGTATACTAGTGAATCACTATCTATGGACACGTGACCGGTTTGAGAGAAAGCCAGGGCGGATATCAACCATGGAAGACCCAAACATATTAAAATGTCAAAAATATTTGATCCAATTTGTGTCGAAAGTATCATATTTCCTTCACCTGAAATTGAACCCGAATTTCATGTAATTTAACCGAAAGATGCGTCTAATCTTTCCAAATGCAAGGTATACCTTGTTGAACGCCAACTACACCGAAGATTAGCTCGGGAATACTAACACCAGCTGCTAATATAGTTAATCCCGCGATTTCATCAGATATGCCCAAAGTATAACCTAAACAGAAATAAAATTCAACATTTAAATGTAAGTTAATGTATAAATTTAAACAACTTACTTATAATAGTCACCATCCAAACACAAACGTACGAAATCTTTAATAAGTTTAATTAAAAGGTTATTGTAAAGTTATTTATTTCATAAATCAGTTAAAAGCTTACGAAAGCCATCCACGTTAGGGACATGATGAATGTAAACACAGTCCACTGTCGCTTGGTTTGGCAGTTTGGAACCGTGATGTAGAATAGGAAAGTAGCTGGCCAGTTAAAAAGCCACCATAGAGTCCGGGTACCGCTTGAACCACGTGGAAATTTGAATGGGTTCAAATCCTCCATATCTTCTATCGCTGTTTAAAATTCAATATTTGTCTATTTCTTTATAATTTGCAAAATTTTATCATCGATTACCATTGATATTATCAGTTTCATCTACTTCTGGTTTGATATGTCTTAACCTCCTAGTTCTTCGGCTCAAGTACTTCATTGACCCAGACGTGTAGACACCATCAGGTTGGTCCAAGGACAGTGACGCGGTTCTCTGTCTTTCGTACCCAAACTACGGATAGAAATATGTGTTAATTAAATTACTCCGATTTAATAACCTATAATTAATAATTTACATTATCTTTAACTATTTTTCCCAATTTGGAGTTTAGAGTCACGAAAACAATGTACATGAAATACATTCCCACTAAAATGGCCGCTTCCCACCTGTAAAATACGTCATTATTATTTTTACACAAAATTACTGACGTAGTATAAGCATACGCTAACAATAAGTACGAGCGTTATTAACAGACAGACAGATATAGCACGGGTTTCCTAATATAAAATTACACAAACCATTGAACCTTTTCGTCCCATACAATGCCAACTAAGGCTCCAACGGCTATGACGTAAGCTGTAATCTCTCTGGTGATTGGATACCAATCCAAATACACCCTCTGAATGTTCAGTTAAACAGACATAAATTATCATAAATTAATAATAAAAATATGCTAATATATTTTACGTCATTTCGGAGCACCAGACCAGAGACGCAGGTAACTCCTAGTAAATTGAAAACAGCTGAACCTACTATGGTACCAACACCGATGTTGTTTCGGGCCACAAAAACACCTTTGAAACAACAGGATCAATTTGATTTTTTTTTCTAATTTGCATATTGAACGAACATACCAATTACTGAAGAAAAGAGTTCCGCTGAGCTGGACCCCAAAGCCATTAAGGTAGCCCCTGAGACATCCGGTGGGATTCGCAGGACTTAATTAAATTAGTCACGCTGTTAATACTAAATCGGTAAATGATCGGTAAGGGTCAACATACCTTTCGAGATTATACTTAAGGCGGGAATAAAATAACTGTCACAAATTGTGACCATCATAATACAACCGTATATAGTTATAAAGAAATGAACGACGACCCATCCCTGAAGTCTTTGTGATTGGCTGAAAAAATCGTCAGGAAATTCATAAATAGATGCCTTTTCGCAAGACGTTGAGTTTCCCACGTCAATCCAAGGAGTAGTGTCTATTAACGTTAATTAATTGCGTAATTTAATTAAAAAATAATTAGTAGTATGTTTATTAATTCAAACATACTCGACATCATGAAAGTTGTTAGTCCTATGAATATTTATATCATAATAAAATCGTAATAATATTGTTTGAACTTCCCCAAACCAAAAAAAAGTAAATTGTCATTGCATTAGTAATATTTCCTTAATTTCTACACAGTAATATTTATAATTAACAACAATATGTCAACTGATTACTGATAAAAATTCTAAAATCTGATTTTATTCTGATTTAGAGATAGGTAGTACCAGAAGTGAGATGAGACTAGAAGTACTGAGCTACCCAAATTCTTCACTCGGCGAAAGTGAATATTCTTGATAACACACCAACGGTTGGCCCTCTAGTGGCGGTTTCAGAATTTCCCCTCCAAAACGTGAGACACTCGCGGTGGTAGACGGCCGAACTAGATTCAAGCACCCGCGTCCGTGTTTCGCCGCTTTAGGTTGAGGGGAAGGGGGTAAGAAATTTTTTGGAACTCGACCAATTTTTTTCTCTCTAGCGTAGGCGCGATTGAAGCGGCGTAAAATCCTCAAATTTGTTCACTAATGCCAGGATCTATTACCAATGCTAGAGCCCTTCACTTCTAGTCTCATCTCACTTCTGGTAGTGCTAAGGGCATCAATTCTTTATCATCATTTCAGTAGAGGGGATTATGCCGTTCCCGATGCAGTGTTACCAGACCATTTCGATGTCAAGAGTTCAGTTTAAATCAGTACTTGAGTAACTTATCTATATAAAATTTTGATTATGAAAAAACAAAAAAACAACAAAGATATTAGTTTCAATTTTATTTACTATCGTAGGTGTTTCATTCAAATTTAATATGCACGTGCGTTGTTGTCGCTGTTGATGACGTACCATATTGACGTCATGAACAATTGTTTCTCGTACGATACTGAAGTAGCAATACTGTTATCTGTTTCATTAAACAATGGAACTAAGCTATTTTTGACAAAGTCCGTGAAAAGCGATGAAAAAATATTCCACAATAGCGTTTTCTTTCCTTCTAGATGGCAAGGAAGGTATAATATGGAGTACCGTTATGAGAGTTTCTACGTCATATCACATTTTATCTACTGATCTATTTGGTCTAGTTACATGACAATGCTTAAAGTTCGTTTGATTTAAAATTGGATGTCTTTCTTATCAATATAATAGCTTATTTTCCGATAAGCCTAAGAAACGTTAGAAGCCGGCGAATCTCGTTATAAATCGCTATTGTTTCTGAACTGGTCTCGTTTTCGACCCAGAACTCCCAAGGAGCTAACTAAATTACTCCGTACATCGTCTTCAAATTTTCTAAATTAAATTATTTGTTTTAATATTACTATGGATAATTTTAAACTATTAGTAAATATCTTCACTAGTTAGCCCTGAGAAAAGTCGCGAATTTTAACTAGTTCAGCAATTTATTCAACTAACGTTTATCAAAATTTATTAATTCAAAAATGTCCGGAGTTCGATTTTTACCAACTGGTTATGGAAAACGGAAGTTTGTCTGGTTATTTCCAGCTTTTATGTTGATGAACACATTTTTCTTCTACGATAAAGTAACCAGTAATAATGAAAAATCCATTTCGAATGATTATTCAACGCTAAATCATTCTGCCGGTGAGTTACGACTCCTTTTTTACCTTGTGTTTTCTTTAATGACATGGTTTTACCAATGCTAAAATGCAGCTGTTTAATTAAAAATAATTACTATCAATTGTACTAAGTAGCATGTGCTTTTAGAGTCACGTTTTCGCTGAATATCGAAAATTATATCTGCTTAAGTATAACAAAGAGCGGAGTGAAAGCTTATTTTTATCTTGTCCTTGGCATCAAAGATGTCGAGGGAACTGTCACTTCGTGTAATCGTATGCCTTTCAATGTATATTAAAAGGAATTACTCGTAATCTTTAAAAGCCTACCCTTGATAGTTGATAAAATCATAATAGGTAATAGGTAGGGAATTCAAGAGTGATTAGCCCCTCGGTGAAACAGACAACTAAAAGTTTCTAATAGGCTTTCTCCAAGGGGCAACTAGTCCATTTAATAAATGTAATCATAGACATGAGAAATATATATTGTTCTAGGAGGACGATCTCTATTGGAAACGAATCCAGGTGGTCGTGTGGATTGCATTCCACATTCAATCACGGATTTTCCTGGAGATTTTTTCACCCAAGATCAAAGACTGTATCAAGGAGGCGTTGTCATTCATCTTTTGATAGCGTTTTACCTTTTTTCGATTTTGGCTATCGTTTGCGATGATTTTTTCGTACCTTCCTTGGAAACCATTACTGACGGTACGCCCATCTGTGTACTTAAAGTACCCTACATTCTCTTAATACTTTTTCCCCATTATTCTTATCTACAGTTTTGAAGGTCCCAACCGATGTGGCTGGAGCTACCTTCATGGCAATTGGCACTTCTTCACCCGAACTCTTTCAATCGCTTATCGGTAAAAATTATCGAATTTTCCACTTTAGCCCATTAAGTTTTAGGCTTAAGGCGAAACAATTACTCGATTAAATGCTTTATCAAAAAAAAAAAATTCAAAACAGATATGTAGAGGTATATAGGCTTATGCTGTTTTAGGATATTGATAATCTCGAAAAAGTAAGGTGTTTCTACTTGAAGACGTCTGCTTAGTTTGACTTATTGAAATCCATACTATAATTAAAGTACACTTAAGATAATATATTTACATTAATTTAGACCAATATTGTGTTATTCTTTCGTCCGCAGTCTAAATTGAGTTTAAATACGTAGTTCTACTATAAATTCCTCCAAAATGGCTGCAGTTATTTTAACGACTGTAGTCTTTAAGCGGCTTAGAAATCAAAGTTGACATTGGGAGATTTGTTGTCTATTCAATTAATTTTTTTCTCTCTCGATTTTAATCTTTTAAGGAAGCAATTAGTGATTTAAATAATTTATTTTTAAATTTTAGTTTATAAGAATGTCAACACAGAGTTTATTAGCCGAATTTAACCGCGTTGAATGCATTTGTCCCCCTTAGGCTCCTTCTTAACGGAAGGCGATACTGGTATAGCCACCATAGTAGGATCAGCGGTCTTCAACATCCTCGGGGTCACTAGTATAACCGGTCTTGCTGTCTGGAGAAACGTAAATCAATTCTCAAATCTTCTATTCCATCTTAATCGATTCAAATTATACCGCGAAGAATTCCTGGCCCTATCATTAAAATAATCGTTTTTAAAACTTCTCTTCAACCCTTTCAGAATGTCGCTATTGATTGGTATCCAATTTCGAGAGATTGTACCGTGTACACCTTGACGGTTCTTGCCCTGATATTGGTTATTTATGATAATCTAGTCCTTTGGTGGGTAATTGTTTATTTTAGGCCAAATTATACCAACACATTTTTAAATTAAAATTAAACGCTTACTAAAGGTGGGAAGCTTTAGTTCTGGTACTCATGTTCTTTGCCTACATCATTATTATGTACTTTAACTCGTCAATTGAAAGATTTTGCCAAGATAAGGTATTATTTAATTTTAATTTTAATTAATATTATTGTAATTAAGGCTAAGATACGTTTGGTTTTATTTTAGATGTCCAGAATTAGGGGTCGTGGTGGTTACGTAGCTCCTGATGGAGAAAATCATAAAAAGTCCTTACCTGATGAGAAAACACCTTTGACTTGGTCCCAAGAATCAGATAGCCAACCTATTGTCTTTAATAGTCAAATTAGCTTCGATAATGGAGGAGTAAAAGTCGAAAGTCGAGAATTCACAAACAAACACAAAGATGGGGACTACTCGTACCAGGAAGCAACTTGTAAAATATTTAATGGCTCGGTTATAGCGTCCGAGTTCAAATGATCATATAGTCTCTTCAACAATTAGTGCCATTACCAAAACCAGTTGAGGATGAACCAGACGAAGACACGACTACAAACTTATGCGAAATGCCCATGGACAGTGCCGCGAAACAGATCTATTGGGTCCTAATGTGGCCTGCTAGTTTACTTCTGTTTTTAACCATCCCTAACTGTCGCAAATACCCGAAACTCTTTCCAATTACTTTCATCATGTCCGTTGTTTGGATAGCTGGAGGTAATTGTACTCCTAACACTAAATATAATCTTTACTAAGAATATTTAGGAAATTAAGATTTAATAACACTTATATTATCTTAATTAGTTTCGTATCTTTGCGTTTGGATGGTGACAATCATAGGTTAGTTTCATAATCACTGATTTTGGAAATTATTGGAACCGCGTTTAACATATTTCATGGTGAACTTTAGCGTACACCTTGTACATACCTGACGCTGTAGCTGGTATAACCATCCTAGCTATAGGTACGAGCGTCCCAGAAGTAATTTCGAGCGTCATTGTCGTGAGAAATGGTAAACCGAAGTTCCCGTCATGAGTCAAACCTGGAAAACATAGAAGCGACGTAGAGAATTCTTGTGGTTATGGAGCTTCTAGGCCTAACCCTTTCCAGTTGAGATAAAGACTTCCTGTGTCGCTTCTATTTTTTCTCTCCATACCTAGATAATTTATCATACTTTATATTATTCTCATTTTTAAGTTTTTATTGAGTTGCTAATGGCGTCATTATAGGTCTTGGAAATATGGCCATTTGCAATTTGATCGGCTCGAACATTTTTGATATCCTATTCTGTTTGGGAGCTCCTTGGATGATCAAAACATTGGGTTTCTCAGAGACTGGTTCTATTGTAATTAACAGTTCTGCCATGACTTATACCGTCATCACTCTACTGGCTACGGTGGTGTCTTTGTACATTATTTTCATCGCATCCGGTTGGCAATTGAACTTTAAAGTTGGATTCATATGTTTATTCGTCTACCTTGCCTTTATCACCATGTCCTGCCTCTACGAATTGAACGTTTTCGGGGACATTAACGCGCCACCGTGTCCTAGATTTGATTAAGGCTTCATACACCATTGATTATTGTCTAAAGTTATTTTAAATTACATTCATATTGTTCTTTTAATTTTCAAAAAAAAAAAAATCTAGTAGTTTAGATTACTTATATATTTCTGTAAATATTTTATAGCAAAAATAATTATTTGAAATGCAAATTTCATTATGTTTTTTGGTATTTGAATCTTTTGAAGTAACTCAAGGATTGTTGACAATTTTGTCTCTTGTGGTATATTTTTCGTTTCAGCCTCAGAGTCAGGGTTGCAGTTATGAACCTGCTAATATTCGTGTTCTTCAAACAGAACAATATATGTATAGGTTTCTTTCTGTAGACAATATAGAGGTTTAATTCCTATATGTAGGCCTAACTAAATATTTTACTCCTATCTCTAGGCTGGTGAAGATAATGAAAGTCTAAAAGCTCTCGACTCAAAATAGAAAAGTGATAAGAAATTTTGTACCTTTCCATCAATCGAATTAACTAAGGGAGCAAAATCGATTGAAAACAGCCGAATATGTCTAAAATATTAGGCCTATTTTTATTTCAAAACGACAAAGGAAGGTTGGCTTGATTTTGGAGTTCAGAATTAATTCCAAACATTTATGAGTGAATTCACGAAGAATTTCAATTCCACTATGAAGGTTTGCGATTAATTTTAAATTATTTTTTCAATGTCGAAAGAAAAAAATAGTACAGCTATTATATTGGTTTTTCTCAGTTTTCGGTTTTTAGTCAAGTGGCTTCGAATAAAATTGTTCCATTTTGTTTGCTGTTCGTTTACCTCAAGTGTTTTTGCCTGTTATAAGTTTTGAGTTCGAGAGGGCAAAGGACTTTATTAAGGACAAGATAACGATTAGTTAGACATATTTAACTTCAAAGTTAATCGTCTGGCTTAAGGGAGGCACTCCAATAATGTTACTAGGATATATTAAAATCAGGGAAATTTCGTCATCGTCAAAATGATCTTATTCACCTATTGTCTCAAGGCTCAATTCAAAGCTAATTTCAACGGAAATTTATTGGAATAAAACCTAGGACAAAGATGATGTCACGCATAAACCGAAACCATGGCTGTAGAAAGAGGTCAAAAAGGTTTGTTCAGTACCCAGTAGTGTAGCCAACAACCATGGAGTTTTTATTAATCCACGAATAACATGAGTGTCCGGTTTAGGTCCACAAATGAATAATTTACAAGTCATAAGCGAATTATGTAAAGTCTCCATGATGAATAGGCAGTATAGACGTTTTTAGGGATTAGGTTATGTAATTTCTTAATCAGAAAATACTTTCAGATTAGAATATCAAACGGTGTTTCACCACCAACATTAAAATATCGCTGATTAGACTACAGTCTCTAGTAGGGTAACTAAGTAACTTTTACATTATTAACTTGTGAGACTCTATAAAAATATCCTTAAGGCCTGTCTAAATTAGTTTAATTTAAAAAAAGAAAACATTTGCGTAATAAACATTGATATAAAATTCGATAAAATTATTTTATAATCTGTCAATCAATGCAGAAAAAATACGCGTATTTAAAATCCCGAACGATTGTTTTTGGCTAAAGAGCTAACTAAAATTCCATATCAGTTATCAAAATTCATGTGAGTAGGTACTGCGCATAATGGCGTTATCGTATCTCGTTGAAAATTATTATTTCTTAATCGACTCGATGCAGATAGCGGACACAATACTTTATGAAGCAACATTATCTCTAATGGTCGTCAGCGTTCGAAAACAACTCGATCAAAGTCTTTGATTAAAAATCTCTATAGTTATCGGGACACGTCGCTTTATAAGGGACCCCGACGCCAAAAGAAACTCTTATTCGCGAAGAGGCGTCACCGAGTTTAGAAGTTTCCCGAGCGACCATTCTACCAAGTTTTCAACCCCGGACTTAAATGCCTGGGTTGTAAACGCTGGAAGAGTGACCTTCCACACCAGCCACCATCCTGTCTAACAGGAAAATCGCTTTGTACTTCATTGCCCTACAGGGCGTCTCGTTTATGCTAAGCTGACGATGGCTTCTAATTCTCAACATTCTCTCAGACCTCGGAAGAGATGTCGTCAAAAAACTCTTCTCTTCCTTATCATCCTCACTCTCGCCCTTCCGCAAGCCACTTCCGGTTACAACACGTCCGACGAAGCTACGCAAACCACGCAAGGTGAGTCCTTATAAATTCAAATCTCCGATGTTATGGTCTCTAAATCAACAATGCTCTCCTCTTTACAGCTACGCACCAAATCGAATGCGTCCAACCCGCCATTAATGAATTCCCCGAAGATATCTTCACTGATGAAGAGCGTCAAAATGGCGGCATTATCTTTCATTTGGTGATAACCATGTATCTTTGCGCGACGTTGGGTCTAGTTTGCGATCGATATTTCGTACCATCTTTGGAACTGATTTGCGAAAGTAAGATATCTTATTTTATCACCGCTATAAATACTAAGCAGTTTGTTGTTATAGTCCTTCATGTCCCGTCGGACATCGCCGGGGCGACCTTCATGGCTATAGGAACGTCCGCTCCTGAATTGTTCTCATCCGTGATTGGTTCCTTCATTACCGAAGGCGATATCGGAGTTGGTGCAATTGTGGGATCGGCCGTTTTTAATGTAATTGGAATAACTGGGCTGGCAGGACTGGCCGTATGGAAAATGGTATGTCATTATTTAGAAAGCTCAAAAATCGACCTTGACTGATTGTTTTTACGCGCACAGAGTGTTCCGATCGATTGGTATCCAATCACCAGAGACCTTATTGCTTATCTAATATCTATCATCGCTCTAATCGTTATTTTAAACGATAACACCGTAATATGGTAAGTAATGAATCAGTCTGAAATCTAAAGTTCATGCCATTCTAAGCCGAAATTAATTATATTTAGGTACGAAGCGGTGATTTTACTCGTTATGTTTGTCCTCTACGTCCTCGTTATGGTTTATAATTCACGAATCGAAGATTATAGTCAAGAAAAAGTAATGTTTTAACTAATTCCCTAAGCCATGCTCATCTCGCTTATAAGAGACATCCCTTTAGTTCAAGTACTTCAAGTCGAAATTCAGCGGGTATAATAATCTGGATTTTAGCGGAAAGAAGAATACGACCTTAGAAAAATCGCCATTATTGGGTTCCAAAACAACTTACATTATCGTTGAGGAAGCGTCACAACCTGAAAAAAAGAAACCTAAAAAGAAGGTGAAATTCCAAGACGAATACCTGCAAATCAAGGATGACAGTGAAGAATGCCTTGTCCACTCTTACCAATATGAAACGGTAGTCGTAACCACCACCAAGAAGGAAGTAATTCACACGGATATGAACGGGAATGACATTGAAGCACCCTTTGAAGGTATTTACCGAGATATAGTTAGCTCATTATTTATACAACAAAGGCACGTTTCTAAATAGATGAGAAGAAAGACGACACGATTTGGACCATACCCACAAGCGGGGTTGTTCATAGAATCTTCTGGGTATTGACGTGGCCAGTTTGTTTCCTCATGTACTTGACCATACCGGATTGCAGAATCGAAAAGAATCGCAAATACTACTTGCTTACCTTTTCCATGGCAGTTTCGTGGATAGCGGGTTGTACTTATCTTAGCGTTTGGATGGTTACAGTTATAGGTAAATATCGTGTTATCATCCAAGTCTTATAAATATCTCAACCAACCAGAACTATAAAGTACTTCCGGTTATTTTACTAGGTTACACATTTGGACTTCCTGATTCCATTTCCGGTATCACTTTGCTAGCTATCGGTACCAGTGTACCAGAAATCATCTCTAGCATAATAGTTGTCCGCAATGGTAAATTTTTGTAATATAGCCCAAGCCATTTTCGCTATTTTTCGTTGTTTTCTGTTCGTGTTTTATCCCTTTACATTTATTTAAAGATTCAATGGTAAGTATGATAATCTAAATGTGTCTCTCGGTCCTATCCTTATATTTTATCTTCCTCCTATCTTTGTAAAATAGTTGAATATTCGAGTTTGTAAGTTCAAGGTAAGTAACGTTAAAATAGCCCCAAGTTCGGAATCAGGACGGTGGCTGGTTCGATATCAGGGCCTCGAGCCAAATACTGAAAGTACTGAAAATCGAAAGTCCACATAAGAACTATGGATTAATAAAATATACAGTAGTGTCCATCAGTTGTGGTAAGCCTAGCCCTGGGCTACACTGTTTCTATTCTATATCATCGACACTTATTTACAGTTCGTCCACGAGCCCATTGACAATATTCATAAAATTAGATTGTAAGAAAGAGGGTAATGACCTCATCTATTCTCTCTATTGGCTCTGGGACAGTGGACAACCATTAGAAACTGTACTTTGATGGAAGGGGAGGATTTTTATCGCGCAGTTTTTGTATTTCGTGTTTATGAACTTTAAGCAAAGTTTGTCCGAATGTTTCTTTTCGTACTTATGTTTAGAATAGGAGGTGACAGTTATAAATGTTATATTATTCGAATCACGTAATTCATTCTTGACAGCCTAAACAAGAACAGACATGACACGGAGTGTCTCCTTTCTTCTACTTAAGCCTCGCACTTACACTCTTTTTGTTTTCAGGACTGGGTAACATGGCCATTTGCAATCTGATTGGTTCCAACGTCTTCAATATCGTATTTTGTCTCGGTGCACCTTGGTTGATAAAAACCTTACTTAACTCCGATGACGGTTCATTGGTCATTAACAGCTCGGCCATGACGTTTACCGTCATCACACTCTTAGGAACCGTGGTTATCCTTTACGTGCTTTTCATCAGCACCAAATGGATGCTCAACAGGAATGTCGGGTTCGCTTGCATACTTATGTACATGGGGTTCTTGGTCTTAGCTGTCTATTACGAACTAGAATTGGCAACCGGGGCCTTACCAACGTGTACCTAAAAACTATAATTCTTTTATCTATTATAATGTTTGTTTATGGATTATTATTCAGTTTTAATGTAAGTTTCATTTGATTTTCAATTTAGTTATTTAGTAGAGATATCTATCCCTAATTTGGAATCTCATTAATGTACGTTTTTGTTGATGAGTTTGTCTCCTTGATTATTACCGGTGTAAGGATACATCTTGTTTGTTAATTCCTTAATTAATTAAATTTATATTGCAAGTCAATTATCTATATATTTATTTGTACCTGACCTACGATGCTGAAACTAGTTTCATGGGAAAGTTCAAGATGCTTATCATTTTGGAAAATGGCAACCAGAAAAGTTACCAACACTGACGCGATTACGACAATAAATGTTTTGACTGTACTAGATATAATCTTTGTTTACTATGTTTAAAGTTCATCATCTTCGTCGTTAGAGTGTTTATAAATTTCAATAGATAACAATTTATAGTGATTGTCTTCTTCTTTAAATATTTTTGAGATTTTCTAGGCATTAACTTTTATGTTAATTCATTCATATTACGTAAAATTGCCAGGTAAAAGTCACGTGAATTGAGCATTAGGCTAAGGAAATTAATTTTATGGACTAAAAATTATAATTAAATCCTTTAATAACTTAAAGAACTACCGGTATTGAAATATTGATTAATAGTCTAAACCTGAAACTTAAGAAGTTTTCAAGAACATTAAAATAGGGTGTGCCATGCAGAGAATACGGAAATTTAAAACCACTAAATGAATTTTATCTTCCTTAAAGAAAGTAATCATTTTTGACAGTGAAAACGCTGTTCGAAAAAGTGGCTAAACTAGGGGTATAAAGTTTTTAGTATTTTAACAAAATTTCTGATCACTACCTGTCAAGAATTCTTAATTTCAAGGCGTGATCTCTTACCGCTACTACCGGTAATCCTTTTTCTAAAGACAAAGTTCGTATTTTGAAAGGGTTAAGAAACTGAAGTCCTTGAAAAGTTGAAGGACCTCATCCACGTGCAAATTTCTTCCAAAGTATTTTCAAGTGCAGGATTAGGTTGTTACCATTTGTCGAATACCCAATCGTCTTGATCGCGAGAAAGGGGCTGGAGTTCTCGAGGGGCCAACCACATCGGTTAGTAGTCAGATGCCTTGGTCACATCCGCACTACGACATGAACCACGTGAACTACCCCTCGAAATTCGCTTTATTTTAATCTTTAAAGGTGAACAGACCGCTTAGAAACCCAGCCATGAGTAATTATCATAATACAGCTTTTAAAAACAAGATGAAGGGTTTTAAAAGAAAAAGAAAAAAAAAAGGAAAAACGGTTTGTGGACGCCCCTATAAGCGATGGCTCGCAGTGTTCCGGTATTAGAAGGGTTTCAACTTCAACGAAGGACACAAGTCCGTTATTTTCATTAAAAACATTTCAAATCGCCGACCGTTTCTAATTTTGGTGAGTGTTTTATCAGGGAGTTCTCTTAATTTGATTTTAAATAAATTAGTTTTCGTGGGCGTTTAAGTGTAGGTTTTTACGTGAGGATGTGATTTTACATCTAATAGCTTTTTAATTTGTTCTAATTAATTTAATTAGTTTGGAAAATTATGCCACGGGAAACCTGAAAGGCGTTTTATTTCATTTAGTTGGTTTTCATAGTCAGGGGACTACAAAGCTCGGAACTGATCTAATATGGGTTATTTTATAGGTTTTGACGGTAAAAGCGCCAAGATGTGGTGTTACCCAGTTTTGTTTCTCGTATTCGTAACTTTGAATGTCGCGTGGTCTGCGGAACCACGGAATAGTAGACCAGTTGGTACGTCCATCCTACACTTGTTCCTTTTTAACGTTGCTTAAAGTATGCTTCATCCCAATAAGGTTTATACACTAGAAGAAACTATCATTACCATCCACCAATTGTGACCGAGGATGCAGTAGCCATGAAGGAATCCTTCAATGACATCCAATCGGATGGTGGTTTCCCGGCGAAGATTGTGTGTTATTACAGCGCGTGGGCTAATTACCGTCCGGCACCTATGGACTACGATATTGAGGACATACCTGGAGATAAGTGTACACATATTATTTACTCCTTCGTTGGTCTTGACAACATGACTTGGGGACTGTTTAGTATCGATCCATCTTATGACCTTGAGAATAGTAAGTTCGGGTTTGACTAATTTTATGAATATATTTCAATATCTTAACTTTTCTTAATCAGAGGGTTATAGAAGATTCATGGACTTGAAGAAAAAACACAGTCATTTGAAACTACTTTTGGCTGTTGGAGGCTGGGCCGAAGGTGGTCAAAAATATTCTGAAATGGTTGAACAAAAGAGTCGACGTGACGCCTTCATCAAAAGTGTTATGCAATACATGACTGATTTTGGTTTCGACGGATTTGACTTAGATTGGGAGTATCCCGGCGCTTCGGACAGACAAGGGAAATATTCAGACAAAGACAATTTCTTGCTTCTTGTCAGGGTAAATAAAGTTCAGCCCATCTATCAGTCAATTAGCGCTAAACCTAATCGCTTACAAATCTGCAGGAACTACGAGCAGCCTTTGACCCTCATAATCTTTTGCTGACTGCCGCTGTACCGATTGCCAAGTTCAGATTACAAGAAGGCTACGAAGTTAGAGAACTTGGACAGTAAGTTACTGTTTAAACTATGCAATCGCGAACTCTAATCGCGTACATTATTGCTGATAGGCTTCTGGATCAAATTCACGTCATGTCGTACGATCTTCGAGGTAATTGGGGTGGATTCGCTGATGTTCATAGTCCATTGTATAAAAGACCTTTTGATGAATGGGGTTACGAAAAGCTTAACGTTCACGATGGACTCAATTTATGGGTTGAGTACGGCGCACCCAAGCACAAGCTAATAGTTGGAGTACCGTTCTACGGACGAAGCTTCACTTTGGGTAGTAAAGAGAACACAGCTTTGCATGCCGGTATTAAGAAATGGGAAGGAGGTGGTAAAGCTGGATATTACACCAACGCCACTGGCTTCTTGGCCTACTATGAAGTAAGTTGTGAACCTTTTATTGTTAGAAGTACTTGTCGTAACCAGGCGTTGATTAAAACAGATTTGTCCATACGTCAATAATAATACTTGGACCAAGAAATTTGACGATATTGGTATGGTACCGTACGCCTATCATGAAGACCAATGGGTTGGTTACGAGGATGAGAACAGTATTGGAATTAAGGTAATTCAGTCGTCCGTTGTGGAAAAATTATTGTCGCATCTTGATCTTATAACCTTCGAAATATAGATGGACTACATCAAAAATCACGGCTACGGCGGTGGTATGATTTGGGCTATCGATATGGACGACTTCAACGGCATCTGTGGCAAGAAGAATGCCTTGTTGGAAGTTATGAACGAAAGGTTAAAAGGTCACGTAGTCCCTACTCCTGATCCCCGAATAACTACCACCGAGAAACCCAAATCAACTTGGTGGCCGGTATGGTCGTCTACTACACCCGGACCGCCGTCTACTACTTCTGGACCTTCCTCAACCACAAACAAGCCTGACAATAACCCGACAAGCAGTAGCGCGGCCACGTCACCCAGGACGGATGCGCCGACTCCGGCCCCTGCCCCGAGTCCCACACCCGCCCCAGCCCCTTCGGACATTACTGAAGCGTGCAAGAATCCTAGCGCCGATTACTTCCCACACGCGACCGACTGCACCAAGTACTACTGGTGCGTATACGGGGTGGCCAGATTGGAAACGTGCTACCAAGGAACTGTCTACAACACCCAAAGGAAGAGTTGCGATTGGCCACTGAATGCGGACAGAGAAGCTTGTAGACCCAAGTATTTTTTCGTCAATAGAATTCTGTACTATCTTCACCCAGCAACTTACTTACGAAAGTAAGTTTAGAATTGAATACTCGATTTACTAAAGCCTGATTTTAGGCGTGCGCTAAATTTAGAGGTTTCAATTAGTCGACTATTTTATAATAATTTTGTTTGAATTTAAGTTTTTATTTCATAATCGAATTTTTTTTTTGTATAACTTAAAGTTTTACAATAATTTCATTTACATCTGTGATTTTAATTAAATTATAATATAATCGCGTTTAATGCGCTTATTAGCGTACCGCAAACAAAATAAAACCGCAGAATAACGTTAAATAGCCTAATTTATACAAAGTAAAATCCACACAAAAGCACTATAAGCTCAGCGCCACTTCAAACTTGAAAAACATTGACATAAATAAACCAAGTTACAAATTTAATTTAAAAAATATTACAAAAATTCATTTTATAATTTTACATGTACCAGAAATAAGCTCAAACTTTGTTTTAGATCGCGTTTTTTTAAAATATAACGAAAGTGTTCACGCTTTCGCGGAAGCAAAGTACTTTGCCAAATTTCTACTTGATACTTCTCTCTGATCTACTTGGGTGGACCTGCAGTTAGTTCCTCGTCGAAAAGAGCTTGGAGTTCTTCTATACTTTTTGTCATCACGATAGGAACCTTATTGTCTCTACCTTGATACAACATTTCGCCTTCAAAATCCAGAAATCCGTGCTTCCTAGCTCTCAATATGATGCCAACTACTTTGCTTGATATTCTAGTGTACATCTGATTTTGAAAAAAAAAAAAAGAAAATCCCGAAAAAATTTAACCACGCACTTGGCAGTACTATCACTGTCTAGAGTGCAATATTGGTGCAGTACCTGAAAAAGTTCTCCGAAGCCAATAATTGTCGAGCCATCTTCTTGTTTTTCTCCATATTCGTGTACTAATTTGCATAACAATTTCATTTCATCATTGACTAACTTTCCCGCTTGAATTCCACGTTTCTCGGTCGTGGAGCCTTCCTCAGGACGTCCATAACTTTGGAAATCAAGGTCGAAAAACAGAATGAGGTAAACTTTCTTCGCGTAGGAGCGAATCCAAGTAGGACGGCAGTGTATATCTAGTCATACTCTTAGATAGGGCAAATCTCTTACAATGAATGTTCGTTCATAGCTCTGAATGCGCGCAGATTATGGGGGTCCGATTTTTTAACACAACTTTTTTAACTAGTGTCATCCCGTGCTAGTTTCCAATACACAGCGATATGATGAAAGGCGGTAAACCGACAGTACTCTTTAGGTGTTAAGGAGTTTATTCTATAGCCGAACCATGCGCAATGAGAATACAATTTCGTAGAGTACTGATACAACGTAGGCGTTGACTGATATTAAAAGACGGGCGCAAAATTAAATCTGGATCGAGGGGCTAACAACTCTTTAACTCCCTGTACACTGCTTACGGGTACTACTTTTATCACTCCGTCAAGGGTAGGATTTTTAATAATTGCGTTTATTCCCTTTAGTACAGTCAAAGTAGACGGGTCCCTCGATTCGGATCAGTAACATAATTTAAGGAAATTTCCTTACCGGGGGTCGTTCCTGTCAAATTTCAGTTTCTGAGATCTTCTGAACTCGGATGAAAACGGATTAGAAGCTTGTTTTGCCTTGTGTTTATCAGCTTGTTTTTGAAACTGAGCTACTCTAGACGATAGTTCATCATTTCCATAGATTCTAATTGGTGTTTTTCCGCAATCTGCCATTGTATTACAATTTATAAATGAAAAGTAAACTTGGTCTCAGTAAAAGTAGAAGGCACAACCGGTTTCTGAGATTAACGCGTAATAGTCTGAGAAATTTCTCAGTCGGGAGTTACTGAGGACGTAACGGCCGCCTTTCCTAATTTCTATAAATAGTTTCACTCCGTTCTCTTTATTTATAACTCCTTGAGAAATTATCGGGATCGGGCCAAAACACTCGAACTCGAATTTTTCGAAGATGTTTACTTAAAAAAATCTAATTATTCGTCAATCTTTAGCGAGAAATTTTGCAGACACAATGTCTGGTCTAATTTGGAACTCGAAAAATTTCGAAATGGAATTCGAAATATTTAAGAGCTAAAACTTTTAATTTCTAATTAGGTGCGATACGTTTATAAGTGCCCAGTTCTTTCTGTAGCTATTTTTTTCTGTAACATAAATTTTTATATTTTTGGAACAGAGTAAATGAGTCACAGTGGTGGGTTTCCTGTCTAAGGGAAGAATTTATTGGAGCGTAGAGTATTTTAAACATCCCCGATTTTAAATTTTCTTTGTCGTGCCTATAATATGACCGAATAATTTGAAATTTTTCATGTGTTATATTGACTAAATAGGGAAGTGGCAGCGCCTCGTTCTTGAGTATGTAAATCTCTATGGAATGAAAAAATGGAATGCCACCTCCCTTCAAAGTTAAGTAAAACGGTAAAAAATGACATAATCAACACTTTCTTTTAATTTACTTTTTCAACAACGCTTACATATGATATTTATTAATCTTTAAATTGCTAACTTAATTATCAGAACGCTATTAATTTATTTATTCTGTTACTTCTGTATAAAAATAAAATACTTCAATTGTTAATTATTTTTCTGTACGATAATTAAATACAAATCCTGTACTTATCCCTCCATGCCACAGGTGTTGTCACGTGACAGGCGGCTTTTTGACGGCCAATCAAACTTAGTATATGTTTGCAACTTTGAAAAGAAAGATAAATTACGGTTGAATTTTTTTTACGTTAAAATTTATTTTAAACAAAATTGTAATTAATCCCTAAATTATGATGCTAAATTCATATATATATAAGTTAAAAGAATGATATTTTTTTAACAACCAAGTTTTTAAAAAAGGTAAGAGAAAAATCGATATTTTATCGACGCTACGCGGTACCGTACAGGTATATAAAAATTAAGCCTTGGCCCTAACTGACACTACACACTTTTGTTTCTTCCATCTACAAAGGATGCCAACTGGGTTTATCGTTTATTAACATTAATATTTTGTTTATTACCGGGAGTATTGTTCAATATGATGCCCCCAAATGCTCCGTATGGGGTACGTTTATCTAAAAAAATCAATAAAATCGCCTTGCTTATAATAGACACCGAAATTTTTGCACCTTACTAGATGGCACCACCTCAAATGCCTCATAATTACATGAACCCTCATCATCCCGGCGATATTAGGAACAATAATCCCATGATGATGCCCAATAATTTACCTCCAGGGATGCCCATGCCCCCATATCCACCTGGGCCCATGGCCCCTGGCTTTGGAATGCCTCCCTTTGCAACAATGGGTCCTCCACCAGCTATGCCTCCTCATAGTAAGCGGAACCCCCTTGATACTTAACATTATAAACGTAAGCGTTTTAACCATTTTTTACAGTGACCATGGGTGGTCCACCGCCTATGATGGGCACTCCTTTGCCCACAGGGCCCCCAATGATGAATCCTGGCCCACCTCCTAGTACAGTAAGTTCAATTCCAGGCCCTCCAATCATTAGCGCACCTCCTTCAAAACTAGAGCCAAACACTTCATTAGGAACTGAGGAACAACCAGCTTTGGTGAGAGTTTTGTAATTATCACCTAAATTTAATAATTAACACTTAATTCGCTTAATTTTTAGCCCCCTTCTACTCCACCAACAATTAAGCTTTCTGATAAGGTTAGACCTTTAGTTTAATTCACTGCCTCCATTTTTAATCTATAATTAAACTAATTTGGAACCTGTTAATTGTTAATTATGTGTATTTAGAGTAATTGGTCCGAACATAAGTCTCCAGATGGTCGAATTTATTATTATAATAATGTAACTAAGCAATCCAGTTGGGAGAAACCGGATGAACTCAAATCTCAGGCTGAAGTATAATAATTCATTTAATCTCTGTTTTAATTAGCTTAAATTAATTTAATTAGTTAATTAGAGATTGTTTCTAAATTTTCTAGTTATTATTATCTCAGTGTCCTTGGAAAGAATACAAATCTGATTCGGGAAGAGTTTACTTTCATAACATACAAACAAAAGAATCACGTTGGACCATTCCTAAAGAGTTAGAAGACTTAAAAAATGGTAAATTTAAATTAGCATTAAATTAAATTAAAACAGAATTTATAATCTATATTATATTTTTATCTTTATCTTTATTTAGCCACCCTTGAAAGCAAAGAGAGAGAGTAAGAAGGTTTTTTTGCTCAGTTAAAGGGAGGGTGAAGTAGAAAATCAAGTGATTTTTTATCGATTCTTCTACTAATTATAAGACCAGTCTGCATAGTGAAACATTCAGGAAATACCAACTCCGAATGATTTTAAAATTATTTCAAATTAGGTTCAGATTTTAAGGATAATTTTAAATAAGGACCTCCGACCAATCGCGTAACGCCCTGCCTTCCATTTAATAAAATTCTCGTGGCACGCTCCATGTCTCGCGCCACGATTATCACATCGCGCGCCTAATTTTATTAAATCTCGTGATAAATTTCATTCAACACGGAACGTGCCACGAGAATTTTGTTAAATGGAAGGCAGGGCGTTACGCGATTGGTCGGCAGTCCTTGTTTAAAATCATCCTTAAAATCTGAACCTAATTTGAATTTTAAAATCATTCGGAGTTGGTATTTCCTGGTGTAAATGTTTCACTATGCAGACTGCTCTTATAATTAGTAGAAGAATCGATAAAAAATCACTTGATTTTCTACTTCACCCTCCCTTTAACCAAGGTTTTATGAAGTTAATTAATTAATTAATTAATTTTAATTAATAGAGCCGCAGAAAAACAACTTGAAGCTGATAAAAAAGCCTTAGATTCAGCCTCAAGTAATGGCATTAATCTTCAGAGCAATATGGATAACTTAGCATCCATTCAGTTACCAGACACGGTTTCAGAGATGCAAGATAAAGAAGAAAAGTAATCATTAACGATTAATATTTTAATTTTAAATAATATTTTATTTTTATGCTTAATTTATTAAATTAACTTTAGAATTGAGATTGAAAAACCAGCTATACCTAAACCGGTTGTTTATAAAGATAAAAAAGAAGCTTTGGAAGCTTTTAAAGATTTGCTTCGAGAAAAAGATGTCCCCGGAAATTCTTCTTGGGAACACGCTTTAAAATTAATTGTAAATGATCCCAGATACGGAACTTTAAAGAAATTGAATGAAAAGAAACAGGCCTTTAATGCTTATAAAACTCAGAGATTAAAAGAAGATAGGGTAAAAATGAATGACCATGGATAAAGAATGCGCGTGAGGAAATTTGTTTTCACGCTATAGGATAGGCAACTCCCTATCTCGAGCGACAGCTTATTCTGTATACACTCTGTTACAACATCGGTTGTCAGCACGCGTAAAGCTAAGTCTCTATGTAACGTAGCTTTGTACGTGCTGTCAAGAGACGAGAAACTTCAGGATCTTCAGGATTTAAAATTTCCGCGAGTTTTTTTAGCTTGAGTGCACGGACCTCTAGGCCTTAGTTTCAAATACGTGTGAAATTGCCTACAGCCTACTACACGCATTTTAAACTAAGGCCTAGAGGTCCGTGCACTCGAGCTAAAAAACTCGCGGATATTTTAAATCCTGAAGATCCTGAAGTTTTTTGTCTCTTGACAGCACGTACAAAGCTACGTTACATAGAGAAATAGCTTTGAGCGTGCTGACAACCGACGTTGTAACAGAGTGTATACAGAATAAGCTGTCGTTCGAGGTAGGGAGTTGCCGATCCTGTAGAGTGAAAACAAATTTCCTCACGCGCATTCTTCATCCATGGAATGACCCTAGGTTTACCCCAAAAATGATAAACTTAAAATTTTCAAATGAATAAACAGGAAGAGATGCGTCTCAAAGCCAAAAAGGCTAAAGAAGATTTGGAACTTTTCTTACAAAATCATAAAGAAATGAATTCCACAATTCGCTACCGGAAAGCTGACCAACTTTTTTCCGATAACGATTTATGGAAGATTGTTCCAGAAAGAGAGAGAAAAGAACTCTACGAAGATGTCATTTTCTTCTTAGTCAAGAAAGAAAAAGTTTGTAGTTAATTATTATTTAATTAATTTCAAAGTGGCTATATGGGCCCAAATTTTGTACTAATAGCTGGTCTCCAAACATCTTACTATTTAGGCCCAATATAGCCTCACTTTTAAAGGCTGCTATTTAGGCCCAAAAATGTTATGCAACCAATTTTTGGGCCTGAATAGAAATATCCACGCGATGACTATTTAGGCCCAAAGTTTAGGCCTAAATAACTACCCTGCACCCAATGTATTAATTAGTCCTAAATAACTACCCTGCGCCCTATGTACTAATTAGTCGTAAATAAATAGCCCACACCCAATGTACTAATTAGGCCTAAATAACTAGCCTGCACCCAATGTACTAATATCTTACCAAATAAATCACACTATTTAAGCCCAAAATTTTGGCCTACAGAGTGTCCCTGGTTATTTAAACCCAAAACTAAAGCCTAAATAGAAAAAGCCATTTAATTTAAGTTTATTCTGGGTTAAACAATCGCAAAAGTTAATTCTCCGCTAGTTAAAATTGCAGGAAGAAGCAAAAGCCCTTAGGAAACGTAATATGCAAGTTCTCAGTGATGTTTTGGACTCCATGACCAGTATTACTTACCTGACTACGTGGCACGACGCGCAACAACTTTTACTAGACAATCGTACATTCCAGGATGATCCGGAACTTCTAAGTTCGTTCTTCCATCGTCTTAAATAGAAGATGGACGACGGTTTTTAACCAATTAAATCCTTATAGAAATGGATAAAGTGGATGCTTTGATCGTCTTTGAAGAACACATTCGCCAACTCGAGGTTGAGGAGGAGGAAGAGAAGGAGAGAGAAAAGAAGAGAACCCGAAGACAACAGCGTCGAAACCGCGAAGCGTTTTTAGTTTTTCTGGATGAACTACACGAATTAGGAAAGTTGACGTCAATGTCTTTGTGGGTTGAACTTTACCCGACTATAAGCGCCGATACTCGTTTTTCATCCATGCTGGGACAACCAGGTTATTAAATCGCCCCCCTCATTTATTAACAGGGTTCATACATACCTGGAAAACCAGGAAAACCTGGAAAAATCAGGGAAATAAATAGTTGACAAAAACCTCAGGGAAAACTCAGGGAAATTTATAATTTTTAGTAAAATTCAGGGAAATCAGGGAACTTTGCGTCAAATAGGGGCCGAGTAATTAAGCAAAATGTTCATAAACATACCCCCCTCCATAGGATTAACATTACACTATACTTTGGAGGCTCGTAACTCTGGTTCTACTAGAGATATGGGGATGTCCTTTTAGTATGTTACAGTTCAATTTGCCCCCTATACAACCATACTAAAAACTTAGGGCTACGACAAACAGGGGCCGAGTAGTTAAGCAAAATGTTCGTAAACATACCCCCCTCCATAGGATTAACGTTACGCTATACTTTGGAGGCTCGTAACTCTGGTTCTATTAGAGATATGGGGATGTCCTTTGAGTATGTTATAGTCCAATTTGTCCCACATCCAACCATACTAAAAACTTAGGGCTACGACAAACAGGGGCCGAGTAGTTAAGCAAAATGTTCGTAAACATACCCCCCTCCATAGGATTAACATTACACTATACTTTGGAGGCTCGTAACTCTGGTTATATTAGAGATACGGGGATGTCCTTTGATTATGTAATATTCATATTTGCCCCCCCTCCTTCGTTAACATTTGCTCCATAGGATACCCCATATGCGGGAAAAACCTGGAAATCTCAGGGAAATTTGTTTTCCAAAAGTTGTATGAACCCTGATTAATTACAATTACGCGCGTCATTAAATCAAATTATTTATTATTTATTAGGCTCAACTCCTTTGGATTTGTTTAAATTTTACGTTGAAGAATTAAAATCGCGATTTTACGATGAGAAGAAGATTATCAAAGAGATTTTGAAGGTTGGTTTTTAATTTAGCTTTGTTAATAAAAAGAAGGTTTTACCGTTTGTTTGTTCGTTATTTCTTCATTTCGAGTTAATTATTATTAATTTAAACTATTAGGGTCGTCAATTTAATGTTGAGGCTAGTACTTCCTACGAAGAGTTTGCTACAGTTATAAGTATGGATAAACGTTCCATGTCTTTAGATGCGGGAAATGTCAAACTTACATTTAATAGTGTAAGTATTTTAGGCCTAATAATACTCTGTTCAACAATTCAACTTTGAATGAACTAGCGTCTGAAATAAACGAAAAAAAAAATTAACATTTACAGTTATTAGAAAAGGCGGAAGCGCGGGAGAAAGAACGCATGAAAGAAGAAAATCGAAAAGTAATGACACATTTTGTCAAAATCAATGTGTAGGCCTATGTGTTATGTTATTTATAAAATCAAATGTTTTTTATGTTTCAGCAAAGAAGATTAGAGAATGCTTTTAAAAGCATGCTTAAAAATGCCATTCCACCCGTTGATTCTAGCATAGAATGGGACGCGGTTCGCGCGCGTTTGGAAAGCGAAGCCGCCTTTGAAAGTATCACCTTAGAATCGGAGCGAATTCGTTTATTTAAAGAATATCAACAAACTCTGGAAGAATCGTGCAGCCATCATCATAGTAAATCAAAGAAACATAATAAAAAGAGCAAGAAACCTAAAAAGAAGTCCAGATCAGATTCGGTAATTAAATTATTCTTAAGCATGGGCGAATACCAGTTTTTGACTGTCGAGACGAATATCAAATAGTGAAAAATTTTCTTATCGAATACCGAGACGAATAGTTGTTTGGGAACCGAATATCGAATAATTAGGCTTAATTTAAAATTGCCCTTATCGAATAGTTATCGAATAGTCAGAAATAGAAGGATTAATTAAAATCAATTTAAATTATATTTAGAATTTAGGTGCGCTATAGAGTAGTAGCACTTCAGGCCTATTTTCCCATAGAAACTTATACATTAAAAAGTGTAACTGCCATTACTTTTTTAAAACATTTTTAGGGTTAATATTTTTGTTTTCTCGAATAGTTAATCGAATATTTAACGAATAGTTAATCGAATATTTAACGAATAGTTAATCGAATTTTTAACAAATAGTTAGTCGAATATTTAACGAATAGTTAATCGAATATTTAACGAATAGTTAGTCGAATGTTTAACGAATAGTAGGCCCGAATAGTAAAATTCACTATTCGATATTCGTTCGAATACCCGAAATGGGGCTTATTGAATATCGAGACGGTTATTCGTCTCGATATTCGATCGAGTTATTCGTGTTACTCGAGTATTCGCCCATGCTTAATTATTCTTAATTAGTAATTACTTATTATCAATGTTTAATTGATTTAATTCTTAAGCCCTCGGAATCTGACGATGAACACGGAAATAAACATAAATTGAAGAAAAAGAAAAGGGCAAAATCCATTTCAAGATCTCGTTCTCGTTCAGCCTCTAGGGAATCTGAGATTAAATCTCCAAAGACTGATGAAGGTATAGTATTAATTAATTAATTTGTAATAATAATTAGACACTTACTAATGATTGTTTTTTACATTTTTAATTGTTTAGACGAAGTTACTTTGAAACGCCATAAGAAGAAGAAAAAGAAGAAGCAATCTTCAAGAAGTGTACTAAACAGTTTTTATCACGAATTCCCTCCCGGTTCTACCCCTAAAATGGCGGTGCTTAAAGGGAGGGTGAATTAGAAAATCAAGTGATTTTTTATCAATTCTTCTACTAATTATAAGACCAGCCTGCATAGTAAAACATTCAGGAAATACCAATTCCGAATGATTTTAAAATTCAATTTAGGTTCAGATTTTAAGGATAATTTTAAAGAAGGACCTCCGACCAATCGCGTAATGCCCCGCCTTTTTGTTAACAAAATTCTCGTGGCACGCTCCGTGTTGAATGAAATTTATCACGAGATTTAATAAAATTTGTGCGCGACGTGACAATCGTGGCACGAGACATGGAGCGTGCCATGAGAATTTGGTTAATAAAAAGGCAGGGCGTTACGCGATTGGTCGGAGGGGCTTATTTAAAATTATCCTTAAAATCTGAACCTAATTTGAATTTTAAAATCATTCGGAGTTGGTATTTCCTGGATGTTTCACTATGTAGACTGGTCTTGTAATTAGAAGAAGAATCGATAAAAAATCACTTAATTTTCTACTTCACCCTCCCTTTAAAACATCCTCCGCTTGTTTAAGGTGTTTAATACTATTCAAATAAAGGTTTTTATAATAAAAGTGGGTTTTTAATCTTTAGCCTTCAACAAATTCGGAGCAAGAAGTGGTGGATTCGCGAAGCCATAAATACAAGAAAAGAAGCCGGAGTAGAAGCCACAGTCGATCTCCAAGTAGAAGTCAAAGTAGAAGTCGAAAAAGCGAAGTTAGGGAAGAAGGAGAAGTTAAAGAGAAGGTAATCTCAATGTCCGAGATTAATTGGGGAACTTATTAAGTAAATATTTCGTAGGAATGGGGGCAATCTTCCGAAAGCGAACTTAGTGAAAACGAATTAGAAAAAAGAAAACGAGACATTTTGAAGCAACTGGAGATTCATAATATGTGAGTTTGATTTTGTCGCTCTTGCTAAATGCTAAATTTGAAATATATAAAAATCAACCAAACGAACGCCTTTTGAATTCGGTTTTTAAGAAATAAAATTTAGTCATCATCTTAGACTCGTAGACGTAAAAAAATTTGTTGACTTAATTATTAATTAATTGTAAAATCAAATCATACATACTACAATACAACTAAAAAAATATTCACATTCGTAATTTCAATAATTTGTTTCTTTTTCACTCTTTGTTTTGCGTAATTTTTTTTATAACCTTGCATTGCTTAATTAAGTTAATTGGCCTTATTCCTGATCAACGCCACCGAGGCGTAGCGGCGACTTTTGGAACTATAATAATACGGTAGCCAATTACAGGTGGCGGTGGAGTCGATGGACTCTGTTATTTTCTATGTTTTGTGCATGATCTTTCTGAATCATGTGAATAGCCAAGGCTTAACAAGCAATATGGTTTTAAAAGTATTAAAAGTTGATTTAACCTTTCTTATTCTGTCTAATATTATGAAATAAGACTTTCGGAGTAAGTTTTCATTCGATTTTGGTCTATTTGGAGATTATTAGGTTACCTAATAATAATTAGTTAAAACATGTTTTGAAGCGGTAATAATCAAAACATAGAAAATAACAGATCTCCATCAGAGTACATCGACTCCATCGCCACCTCTAATTGGCTACCGTATTATTATTAGGGGTGTGCGGGTACCCGATACCCGAAGATTACCCGTTCGGGTATCGGGTCGGGTACCCGCCCCGATACCCGAAAATGAATTTTCCAACTATTCGAAACTACTCGGGTAGTAAAAATAATCCCCCCCATTACCCGTGACAAGCTGAAACTGGTTGTCGGGTTATTCGCGGGTAGAAAAATAGGAATCAGAAGTGAAAGGGGACCACCCATTGTCCAGTTTAGAAAGAATTCAAATTTTAAGAATGACGAAATTCCATGAAACACTGTTTCAATGTGAAATTTAGTTCACATAAGGTATGCGTTCTGTGGTAGTTTCATTCTGAGACAGACCAGAATCACCACACGCAACGCGACACACCTATATATTGCCAGTATTCTGTGTTGAAATAAGACTAAGGGTTAAGAAAGTGAAAGCGGAACCAGAAGTTAAAGAAAGCATCAAAAAGAAAGAAACTGAGAAAGAGCATACATTGAATAACACAGGATTGAGATATAACTGTAAGAAGTGTACTAAAGGGAATTTTTGAAGGAAATATCAATTTATTTAAGCCTAATTACCCGAATACCAGGCAAAAAATTTTGGGTACCCACACCGATAACTAACTATTAGTCCAACTTTTAATACCCGACTATTACCCGACAACCATTTTTCGGCTAAGCCTAATTACCCGAATACCCGACAAAAATTCGGGTACCCGCCCCGATACCCGATAACAGTATTTTTGATTACCCGAACCCGATTCGAAATTGAAAAATCACTACCCGCACACCCCTAATTATTATAGTTCCAAAAGTCGCCACTACGCCTCGGTGGCGTTGATCAGGAATAAGGCCAATTAATTTGCTTTCATCCTTACTCTTACTTTCATCCTTACTCTTAGCATTTAATTCGCATCGCGCTATGATTAACTTTCGCAACAACAAACTCTCTCTCTTCTTCAGGTTAGAAAATGATTAAAAATTACAAACGATAGTTGCTCAACATTTATTTCATCAAATAATGTGTAGAAAAAGCGTACGTTCTTCAAATTCGTAAGTAAATTTAATTAATTTCCATCTTCATTAACAAGCCCAACATCACACACGCGTATTGTAATTAATTTAATTTAATTTTAAAATTTGAACATTAATTTTAAAATTTGAACATTAATTTAAAAAGTATTTAATATAATTAATATTATTCAAATTTAAATTTATTTTATTTATTTAGATATCATGATTTTTCAGTTCACTTTTTTCTATGTTCTTTAACGCATTTTATACTGCAAAATCGGCAATTATTGTACTCGAAAGGAACTTTGCCGGTTATGTCAGATCCGCATAAGAAACATCGACTGCGAAAAAGAAATCAATAAATTTAGCTAATTTTTATTAAATTTAAATAATGCCTCTTCTACAGTCAATTAATTATCTTCGTTAAAAGTATCACTCACCTTATAGTAACAATGGGAGCTTCCGGAGTGTTAGACGCCTCGGCCATAAGTCTCCTTTCAGCTGCCAATGCGCGCTAAAACAGAACAGATTTATAAGTTATCGAACGCGACCTAAATACGGGATATACAATACAATACTTTTTCTCTGTCGCTAAGAGCTAAATATCTTTTCCTTTCTTCTTCCTCCGCTTTTCTAATGGCGATTTCCACTTTTTTATCTTTTAAGCGTTCCTTTTTTACTTTTTTGCGTTCCTTATTTCTTTCCGCTTGTTTGGCCTGTTGCTCTTTTTCCTGTTCTTCCGATAAAGGTCCTGGAATCTATAATTAACATTCGCGTTTTCAATTAAGATCAATTTCCCGGTGATTTTTGACCAGTGGTGTGCGAGTCCCGTTTTTTCGGTTTCGAGCCGAGTCCGAGTATCGAAACTAATTTCTTATCGAGTATCGAGCCGAGTCTCAAAAATACTTTCGAGTATCGAGTATTTAGATTAGGTCAAATTTTGTTTGTTCTTTCGAGTAATTATCGAGTCTCAAATATTGACTTGTCGAGTAGCAATTTTGTAAATTTCTTGAAAATAACGAAGATGTTCAATTATCTAATATCGAACTAGTTCAAAAAGATTGTTAGTGATCAATTAAACATTGAACAGGTGATTTTCAAAATAAATGATCATGAACTCATCGTCTGCTATAGTTGTAAGCCTCGGACTCGAGTATTTGTCGAGTATTTAAGATGTTAAAAAGCTACTCGAATCTGTCTCGAGTATCTCAATGTGTTGTTATCGAGTATCGAGTCGAGTACTCGGCTCGATACTCGAACCGAGTACTCGAACTTAACGAGTACTCGCACACCCCTGGATTTTTCCCAACCTTTGATTGTGAATAATCAAATTTATCAGGGTTCGCGTCCCAAAATTTCCTAAATTCTTTCCTAGTTTCTTTGTCCTCTGTTAGAATGTATGGTGTATGTCCGGCTTTATTCCTATATAGCAAACCAATTAAATTAATATATCCCTTAACAGATATTTTTAGCTTAAATTACTTAATGCAAGGACTAGCTCCGTGTTCCATTAGTATCTTAACCAAATCCTTATGCCCCTCTTTGGCAGCTACGTGTAAAAAAGTTGAACCTCCTTCTCCAAAAGGTTCATTTAGTAAAGACAGCGAAAATACAAAAGTATTCTTAGTCGGGATTGAGTTATCTAAAGTTTCCGTCGATTTTTCCTCAGTATGGTTGTTGTTTCTGTGATTATCTTGATTATCAGTCGCTAATTTAAGAAGATTTAGTAGTTTTTCAACATTCCCCGCTTTGCAGGCTGAATACAAAGCAGTTTTAAACTGATACTCTTCTCCGTCAATTGGCGTGCTAATTGGACTTTCTTGGTGTCTTGGTAATGACGTTTTTCTTTTTCCTTTCTTCTTTTTGGGTCTTTTAGATTGATCAAAGGGTTTTAAATCATTTAGATTATGTATTTCTTCGACTAGAGTTAGATCAGTTTCATCTTCGTCTAAGATAGGATCAATATTTTCATTTTGCAAATCTTCATCAGGAAGAACTTCTAATTTGGTCGGAAGACTGATTAGACGGTTCTTAGAACTGTTTTCCAACTTAGAGAAGGATTTTTTTGGACTTTTATTCCCTAAATGGATTTTAGGCGATTGTGGAATGGTTTTTTCGTAAAGTTTATGATCGCCTGGAAAGTTTTTGTAAGATTATTATGTACATGTGGTGGTTGTAAGCGAGGGGGCAGACGCTCTAGATCTCTGTGTACACCCGAGTTCAGCTTTGACAGTGCATCGAGTTCAAATCCTTTGGAACTCAGAGTTCAGCTTTGACAGTACATTGGGTTCAAGTCATATTGAACACCTGAGTTCTCAAGTGTCTTCCCCCTCGGTTGTAAGTGTTCAATTCGGTGATTTTACCGAAACATTCTAAGGTTGAAAGCATTTTGTGCACTCTTTGCACTTCTTTATAAGTAGCGCGTCGAGTTGGGAAGGGAATGGTTCTCAATCTAGGGTCAGTTTTCTTAAAAGGGGTAGTTGTTGAATTTTTTCCGCCTATCAGCGTGCTTCTATTGATACCAGCGGCGCGGTAAAAAATACGATGACACGCTTGTAAGTCTTCGCTCCAAGTTGCCATCAAATTTTGAATATCCTATTAAATATCAATCAACGTTTTGACTTTACAGGGCTTTATTTTTTATCGTGATTAATTCCTAACTCTAATTAAAGCGGCTTCATTGTAACGTCTCAGCGTTGCTCCCCCTGATTTGGGGGCGCCACCCTTTGAGTCTTGGGCACCTTGGGAACCGCCTTGTTTAGCTCGGCAAGTGTAACGATGGAATGTTTTGTGAAGAATGCTTTTTTCACTGAAATTAGACCATTTATAAGGTGGCTGGAACATTTTTTTTTTTTTCAACTAACGGTTAGAAAAAGGTATACCCTTCAAAGACTGCAGCAGCAAAATGTCCACCACCAAGTAAAATAATGGCCCATTTCATTTGGGAAGGGACAGCTTGAACCATTCTAAGTAAATCTCCTTGCTGTTCCGGAGTATTCTAGAAATATTGGTGGGCTTAAGTTTAAGTTTAAGTCATATCATGGTTTTGTGTTTGGAACCAGAGTATATACTTGTTTTCCATGAACGACGCATCTATAGAGTGCCACAACATTCCCCTTATTATTACAAAGGTAAAGTTTTGGTTGAAATCGATTATTTAATGTTTGAGCTCTCTCATCTTCACATTCTGTATCAGTGGAAGTCACGCTATCCGATCTCTCCCTTCTCGGTAACCTCCCTTTCATTAGTAGTTTTGAGCGTAATTTTCGTCTGGGGCTTCCCACAGCCTCACTACCACTTGTGCTGCTATAACCATTACTATCATTGGCCGATTCTTCCTCTTCTTCGTCACTTTTTGAATCTGAACCGCTCAAACTGGATAGTTCATCTGCGTGTAAAACACTGAAATAAGATATACAACCAAATTGACCAATTTTAGTTGTAACTTTTATACCATCATTCGCTAATTTATCGAAGGCTTCCTCCGATACCGAAACTTCTCCTATTATCTTTTGTTTCAAATTATATCGATGCCAATCGAGTTTATAGTGTTGAACCTGCTCATCTCGACTCTCAAAGTCCGTGGAACAAACCGAGCAGGTCATTTTAGACGAAACATTAAGTAAAGAAGGGTCAATCGCTGGTTTATCATTTTTCAAAACCTTGCATAAATTCAGTGTAATTTTATTCTTCACAAGGTCAATTTTGGTCACTTCGACGTTAATGTCGGAACCCAAATAAAGGCTATGACCTTTCATGTTTGCTTTGTGTAAAAAACCATCTTGCCCCACACCAATATCAATGAATGAACCTAAACGATTCTCGCTAGCGACTTTTCCATCAATTTTTTGCCCAACTTTTATATCCGTAATTTGTGTAAAGGCTAAGAATTATTACAGTATTATTTATATATTGTTTTTACGTCTATGTATATTGGTTACGAAATCACCTTTGATCGGTGGACTCTCCTGGTATTTATCTTCTCTGCAAAAGCCGGCCAAGTAGATTCCATCAAGAAGTTTTATAACGGAGCACGTTTCATACAACTGGCAAGTTTCATAATTTTCTAATTTATCTTCCGATGTATCTTCCGATATATCTTGATTTTCTGACAAATCGTTTGTTTCTAATTTGGCCGGGGAAGCCATTTAATTTAATTTAATTAATGTTTAATTTAAATCTAATTAAAATCTTCAGCAAAGCGGAATCACATAAGTTAACTTTATTAAGTCTCCGTCACCTTGGAGAGTTGGCGTGGTGGGGGCTGTGGGAGGGATGGGTGGCCTTATTTGTCACGTTTTTGGGGTTTGCACAAGACGCTGCAATTTTCCAAAATTATATTAGGCGTGGAAATAGATAAGTTTAATTGCTTATATAAATTTAACATGGAAATAAAAAAAATACGCCTTTTCCACCATCAACTACACTTTTTTAGAACTGGAAATGTAGGCCTATTTTTTCGAGCATCTTATAATTTGTATTTGTGTCTTTCTCAAAATTTAGCTTCACATTAAAAGTATTTTTAATGTAATTAGGCTTATATTCTAATGTAAATTATCAGTTTGACGTGTATTTAGGACGGCAACGAAATTAATTTAAGCCTAGATCGATAAAAAGGACTCATATGACGTCATGAACTCTATCCTTATGCAAATGAGGAAAGTACGCTCTGTACTCTTTTTACGTCATCAGTCGCGTCCTATTCTATCGGGAAGAGTGGCTGCGAGTACAATGAGCTGGTCTGACAAATTGGAATTATTGCTGCAAAACTTTGATTTAAAAGCTAGAATTGGTGAGTAATTGAACTTGAAAGCTTTTTAAAGGAATAATTCCTTTATTAAGTACGATCAGTTAATACATTAGAAAATCGAAAGCGCAGAATGCGACAATAAGATTCACGCTTTGTAGGCCTATATGACATGATGAAAGTGAAACCCGAACAAAATGGTGGGGCCGCAAAGGGGGAATAGCCTTCATTTTGTTGCATTTAAACGCCAATAATTCGTCAACGCCAATGAAATTGTGTCACGTTTCCTACCACGGCTTTAACGATTCAGCATGCTAGCTACATTTATTACGGTGTTTTTAAGCTAATAATAAAGCTCTAATGCTAAGCCTAACGTCAGTCCCGTACTGAGTACTCGCAGAAGCGGCAGAATGGATGCGGTATGCTTTGCAGTGAAAACACCTAGTTGGCGTTTTATTTACTTTTTTGAAAGGGGGTGGGAAATAATTCTTGTTTTGCTGTGATCTACGCGTTTTGTGTAAAATAAATTTTCATTTTATGCTTTGTTGTAAATTTTCCAAAAAAAATTTATGCATATTTACATTTAATGTATTTTCACGCTGGATAATTTGTATTGGTTTAAGTTTGGTTTCGTCTGATTTTCTTTCACTTGAGTTCATATTTTATGATTCTTCAGAGCTTCATAGACTTAATTATGTCACGTAGTTTTTCAGTTTTCGATGATTTTGTGCGAATTTCGTTTTTGTTTTACTCCTGGCACACCTCCACTGCACCATTGCACCTCGATTTTGATTTTTTTTTTTTGCACTGCCGTATTTTTCCTTGTCAAAGTGTTTTCGCCTTTGTGGTTAAGAGAATATAAAACCAATGTATTGAGATATGTAAATAAAAATTAAGGTCATCATCCTGGCCATGATTCGGGAAGTGGTTGTTGTAAACCTTTCTTCATCTGTGACCAACAAGTCGGAATTATTCGCCCGGATTTCTGGCAACATCTATCGAGATACGGGCATGTTTTCATTCACGATACCATCACCGATACCGTAACTTTGAACCCCGATTGGAGGACGTATGATGAAAGAAGTGCCAAAATGGAGAATCTTTTGCAAGAACTAAGGAGACACAATATCTTTACCACCTTAACTGGATGGAGGGAAGAGGTCACTATCATCTCTTTTCGCGTCATTGCAAATATAATCCAGAGATGTAATTGTTG
The DNA here is from genome assembly GCF_054372755.1 of Phalangium opilio. NCBI lineage: Eukaryota > Metazoa > Arthropoda > Arachnida > Opiliones > Phalangiidae > Phalangium > Phalangium opilio. The sequence continues at coordinate 7,140,408 of NW_028324182.1, read as the reverse complement.
TATTGCGCATATTTTAGTGCTACGATGTTAGCTCTAGATTTGGTGAACCTCCATTAATGAAAATGGAACGTTCAGCAACTTGTAAGAAATGTTTTGAGATACGTAGTTTAGGGTTCATACAGATCTAGGAAAGTACTTTCTATATTTTGTAAGAACCCTCCGTAGATCCCTCTATATTCCTTCCCTTCCTTTAACCTGTGTAAGTATTTCGCGACAAGGTCTCTTTGGCATTAAACGCTATGGCGTTCACATAAATGGGTACGTTACGCATCACGACGGTAGCGTATCATTATGGATTCAAAGGAGATCATCCACCAAACAAACCTGGCCTGGAAAACTGGACAACCTGGTCAGTGGTGGATTTTCTGTGGGGATGACGGTCCAGGAATGTGTTAGGAAAGAGGCCCAGGAAGAGGCCTCCATCCCAGATGATCTGTTGGATACGATGAAGCCTTCGGGAACAGTTTCGTAAGGAAACTTCCGATTTCCTTCTTGACTTCCGTGAAGACATTGTATTTAACAACAAATGGTTCTGTATGTACGTTTATCAGTTTCATCTTTGAAGATGAAAGGGGAGTGTTTCCCGAAATCCTCTTCGTGTTTGATTTAGAACTGCCCTTGGATTTCACTCCTGAAAATGCCGATAATGAAGTTGAAAGTTTTCACCTACTGAGCGTGGAAGATGTGAGTTGAGTTCACGCAGTTTTGAAAGAAAAAAAAAAAAAAAGCGCCAAGATGGCGGGTGTTAAAAAATTGTCGTTCTTTTGTATTTCTTTCCTTATTGAAGCTGAAAAGAGTTCTTGTAACTGATGATTTTAAAACTACGAGTTCCTTAGTTACCTTAGACTTCCTAGTGCGTCACGGATGCCTCAATCCTGACACTGGTAATATACTTTATTATTATATAATCTATGGCGACGCGGTGTAGGCAGGGAGTTATTATTTGGAGGGTCAGGTAAGGGCAAAGAGGAGAGAAAGAGGGAGATAGAAACGCGCTTTATAAAATCCGCCGAAAAATGGGAAAATAGGGGGTAGTAAAAACAATTTTCGGTACGTTCTTTTGCGCATGGGGGGATTGACCTCCTCGCCTTATCTCTGTCATCCCCCACGTTAACTGTGTGCGCGAGAAAGCTGCGCTCAGGCGCCGCGGTGTACCGTAGATTTACCCCCGTTTTCACCACGCATGGATCACGGCTGCCTATACTGATTCTCTCTCCCTCTTTCTCTCCTCTTTTGTAAGGGGCACCCAAGGGGAATTCCAAGGGAAACGGACGGTTTATTTAACATAACATTATACCTTAAAAGAACGGCCTTTATCTAAATATAAAAGGAATTAAATATCAAATGATCTCTTATTACAAAATTATTAGCATTTAATTAGTCTTAAAAACAATCAAGGACTAGGACTACCGTGCCGCCATTTCTGTGGTGTGGTGGCGTCTGTTAAATCGAACCTACTTTACCTCTACCTCTCTCAACCAATCGCGTAACGGTAGTGGTTTGATTTAGCAGATACCACTAAAGCAATGGCGGTGCAGTAGTCCACGTTTTTAAGACTAATTGGCCATATGTCTAATCAGCGCCACTAGTGGATGGTCTGAAAACTACTCCCATAGAGTCTAGGTATATTTAAGCGGGTTTGCAGAATTTCCGTCAGATGGCGCGGCGTTCGAGCCACCTGGCTATGATTCTGCAAACCCTCTTAAATATACCTAGACTCTATGGGAGTAGTTTTCAGACCATCCGCTAGTGGCGCTGATTAGACATATGGCCAATTTAATACTAATTATATTATAATAAGAGATCATTTTTGTTTTAATATTTTAATCCTTTTATAATTAGAAAAAGGCCGTTCTTTTAAGATATAACGTTATGTTACCTGAACTTCTCCTTTAACAAAGCTTGTTTTCATACCATTCTGTGTGAGAATACAATTGACCTTTCCAAAAATTGGGTCTTTATAGAACCAAACTACACTCAGTTAGTGGAAACTGTGCATACTCCGTTACATCATCTCTACCCTTGACATTCGTCTCAAAAATGAGCAACTTCCTCCCCCCTTCCCCCCTTTTTATTAGAAACGCAACACCAATTAACAATCTATTTCATCTCTTGGCTAGATTATTACGAAACAAACGAATAATTAGGGTCTGAGGGGGAAATATAAACAGTTATGTAAATTTCAGGGCAAAATAATAAATAAATAAATAAATAAATAAATCTTCAAATAAACATTCGGGTTTCGGTGGAAATTATGGAAAATAAACAATATAATGGCCTTTTGTAGAAGTATATATATAGTACGAAGTGTTTTTTAAATCGTAAATAATAGATAAACGAATAAAATAAACTAGTAAACAAACGCCAGTCATTTGGGGGAAGCGCCTAATAAACAAACAAACAAATAAACAAAACCAAATTTGAAAATTTTTTGAAACAAAATTTCAAATCAAAAAGTAACGCAATTTTTATGCGGTTTATCATTCTTAGGTATAAAAATATGAAGACTAACGTAGTTATCAGTTAGTAGTTCAATATTCATGTGTAAATGAACATACATTCCAGTAGTTAGTTAAGTTAGTTAGCGTACGTAGTTTGGGGCCCATTTTTCCGCCGAAATCCGAAACTAAAATTAAAATTAATGTAAAAATTTAAATTTGAGATAAAAACCTATTTTTAGGTTTTATCCTTTTAAATAAACTGTACAAAAAAAAAACAAAACCCAACCGTATTTAGTTCAAATCAAATTTAGGTATTGGATAAAGGTAGCAATACCCGTTATTTATAATCTTCTAAATAACATTCTTAAGTTGTCTTTTATTTATTTAACTTGAAATTAGAAACTAATTGATAATTTTTAACTACGTAGTTAAATTAAGGAAGTGGAAGTGACATTTTTTTAACTCTGAATTAATTTAAAAATACCTGAATAAAATTGCAACTTTCAATGTATCTTCAAGAAGCGATATCTAGTTTACTAGGGAGAAGGTATAAGATGCCTAAGTATTCGCGCGCCATAGTCCCAGTCCCCCTTTCAAAATACAAGGGGGGGGGGATGTAAAAGGAGGCCGGGCTATTTCGCCTCTTCTCAGTCGGAAAATATGACTGTAATTTTCGTCATTCGCGTCGTCGCGCTGACGTGAGTTTTCGAGAACCAATAAGATTCTGGTTGTAATTTAGAGGCGGGGATTAACTCCGGACCTACTATACGTTTGGACTGGAGATAAAGCTAGAAATGTGGTGAATTTATACCTTCTCCCTAGTAAACTAGATATCACTTCTTGGTATCTTTAAACTGTAATAGTTTTTAACCATGGGAAGCATCTTTCTAAGGTTGTTTCGTTAAATTTTAAATGATTTTAAAGTTATAACGTACTTATTTTATTTTATTTATTTATTTAGCTGTTAATGTCAATTCCACTTAAAATTAAGATCAACTCGAGTTAAATTATTAAAAAATGATATAACCAGTTATAAATAGGAAACTAATTAATACACTCGTTGACAAATAAAAACGTAAAACATGAACGTATTTAAAAGCAAAAGCAAAAATTAAATGGGATTAAGAAAACCCATGAATATAGATTCATGGAAAACCTTAATATCGCCATAAATTTCTAGAAAAAGCTACAAAAAAAAACGCTTTCTGCGACTTTTTAATCGCTCCCAGGGGGTCTGTCTAGCAACTTAAATTGATTAAGGAAACAAATAATCTTCCCTATTCCTCAATTAATTAGATTAATAGATCTTAGCTAATTTACCATGAATTTTCTCATGGATATGTAAAACCATAAGTTTATCATGCCTCTAAGTACACAAATACGGGTTACAACTGGGCATCTTCCGCAGGCTACTGTGACGTTAGAACTCGTATAGCGCTAAGATCCGAAGAGAGAAAATTTTGAAATTTCTGTCGCGGTGCAGCCACCAAGCGGTCGAGACGATTACTAAATGGGTCACGTGAAAAAAAATCATCCAACGCGATAGAGGAGATTTTTACGTTTCGTATAGGCAGGCATTGGGGGGAACGAATTTTACTTAAGCAACCCCCAAATCCCTCTCTCTCTCGTGAGATAGAGGCGGTTTCAGTCCTGAAACATTCTAAAAGGGATAAAAGAAACGCTAGGCTAGGCAGTACAATTTTGTATTGAAGTTGAGGTGATAAATGATACGGAGAGAGTATAGGGTTTCATTAAAGGGAGCCAGACAAACACTATTGACATAGGAGTAGCAGCCATTTCTCTACTTAGAGGCATTATAAACTTATGGTAAAACCTCTTAGGGTCCGGAATTTCCATTCAAAATTTATTAGTTTGAATCATGCTTTTCTTTTGTGGAAGGAAAATTTCAATTTAGTATACGAAAATACATAGGGCCAAATATTTTTGCTTAAATTTTAGTTTTACCAGGAGTAATATGAGACTAGAAGTAAAGAGTATTGGTAGTAGATCCTGGCACTAGTGAAGAAATTTGAGTATTTTACGCCGCTCCCATCGCGCCTACACTAGAGAGAAAAAATTGGTCGAGCTCCAAAAAAATTTCCTACCTCCTTCCCCTCAACCTAAAGCCGCGGAACATGGACGCGGGTGGTTGAATCTAGTTCGGCCGTCTACCTCCGCGAGTCTCACTTTTTTAAGGGAAAACTTAGAAACCGCTACCAGAGGGCCAACCGTTCGTGTGTTATCAAGAATATTCACTTTCGCCAAGTGAATTAAGAATTTGGGTTAGCTCAGTACTTCTAGTCTCATCTTACCTCTGGTTTTACCTTTAGATTTTAGTTCCCAAATTCAATATTGAACCCAAATTAAGGACGAAAAGATGTTTATATAAATTTTCATTTTATTTTTCAAGTAAAACCAAAACTAAAAGGGGAGTATTTAGTTTTAGAAAACTCCTGCAATTTTGTAACATTTTTTCTTTAAAAAACACTTGAATTTACCCGAGTTAACAGTTATTTTCTCTCCCGATTCTAGTCAGTACTACTTAATGTAATTTTATTTAATTATTAATTAGGTAGTTTAATAATTAGCGGAACTTGTTAAAAGGGAAGATAAGTCAACCATAGTTGTGCCTTGATTCTTTATCGTCCTTTTTGGCAGTATTGTGATTGGTATATTTGTAAAACAACATAAAAAAGTAACTCAAAAAAAAATTTTGATACTTATACGTAACACTCGTATATATATAGTGTTTTTCCTAAGCTTTCTTAAAAGTTCATCATTAAAAGTAAATCAGCATTATTTTAGTTTAATAGGATACTCTAAAGATTTATAAATTTTTGGAGCAGTACTCGAAGTTGTTAATATTTTATTCTTTACGACTACGAGCTTATTTTAAAAACTTAGCCAGTTCTTTCTTAGACTTCGTCATCCCCACCTAGCTAAGCCAATACTTGCCAATCTCTTTTTAATTGCCAAAAATTTATCGCCAAGTCCCAAAATCTTATTACATCTATATGATTTTGAACTTCAGAACATTTTCGAAACTATTCCAAATAAATAACAATTTTTGTGATATATTACGACGTTTTTACCCCGTAAAGTTTTTCGTTGTATTATTTTTAAATTATTGTAAAAGACCAAGAATTTAGCTCAATTAAATTATATTAAATATTGTTCTCTGAATTTTTTCGAGTTAAGTATGAAAACAATGCATACCAACAAATGTAAAAGATAAATACTCACTTGTAAAATATTACACTCGCACTTTTTCATTGTATTTCTGTTTAGTTATTTTTAGCTTATTGTATTTTGTAAAAGTTAAAAATAGCAATTTATCACTTAACACCAAAATCATCACGTGTTTTGTTTTTATTAATTTTTCATTTGTAAAGTTTGACATTTTTTTTTTCTGAAAAAGAAAAAATAAATATATCTAATTCAGAAATAATTTTGAGTGGAAAACAATTTTTGGAATTTTGGGCGTATTTAATTTTTCGCGGCGCTTTTAATCTTCAAATATAACAACCTCTTTTCGCGACGCTTTTAATCTTCAAATATAACAACCTCTTCTTATTTAATATCGGGAATTTTCGCTCTCTCCAACGATTTACCGAAGAATCATCCATGTATGACCAACTATCGCTAGCGTTTAAAGGTTGAGTTGTACCTTCAACGAAACTTCGCATGCGTTTTCTCGGTGACACCGGTGTTAGATTGGCCTCGAAGAACCTCTTGGGCCTAGATCTTGAATGCGAAGAAATAACGGACATGTTCATAAATGATTTACATACAATTGATAAGCTTATCTTACGTTTTTGGCGTTGAAAAGTCCGGTGTTATCCAATTGGACGATTGAGCATTTGGGTTGATTGATCTTTCTAAAATGGTATCATGACCTGGAAGTTCCTCTTGTTGGGAATACTGGAACCATGAACTGTCATTCATCAGGACTTGCGTCGTGTCTGATGGTTAACGTAGAACAATATATAGGTTTAACTGAAAATGTTGACATATCAGATCTTACCTCTGTTTGGAATTATTTGTTGAAGCATAAGGTTCCGAACTTGAATTTTAAGGTTCTCTCGCGTCCAGTTTCTAGTTTGGCCAGGGTTGTGAAGCGAAGATATTTGTGAAGATTCCAGAGAATCTTTTTGGCTAAACTCTAAAGAATCTTGAAATCCGCCTTGGGACAGTTCTTCTAAAGAATCCATTAACGATGTTGATGATGAATGAGGAGTACCACGACTAACTGCTGAAGTTCTTGGTTTATTACTTTCGTTCATAGAGTAGTGCGCGGTTTCGTTGGCATTATTTGACTGGTGGTTGTCTTCCTGCGTATGTTGTTCCGCAACCAAGTTCGATGGAACTTGATATTTAGTATTGGGGTACTTTTCTTCGAACATTTCGATTAAATTCATGATTCTATGTTTCTTCAAATTTGGAGAAATTTGTGGATCGTTCGATACCACTTGTAAACACGACAATAGGTTTGTGTAATCTCTGTCTTCATTTAGGGACAGTTCCTCCTCAGCTTCTTCGTCGAATGAAGACGATGTTGATGCTTTTGAATCGAAACTGTCATCTTTGAGAATTTCCGTTAAGTTTATTTCGTATTTGGTATTTGGATGGGCATCAAGGAACCTTGTAACGGCGTTGCGTTTACCACGTTCGCGGTCATACGGATTTAATTTTTCGTTGACGTGCATTCGAATTATTTCGTCCCACATCAAATCGAAATCCTCGTCTTCAAGGAATTCCGAATCTTCGGGGTAGTCGCGATACCGGAATATTGTCCTTGAATCTTCACCATCGGATGGTGCGAAATATTCCGGGTCTTCAACTTCAAACTCTTCAATCGTTTTATCACTTTCGGGATATCGTGCGCGAAATATTTTGTACAGCTTGCATTTTAGGTACATTTTCCATTTAGGATCGATATACCGATCTCTATCGATAGCTTCAAACCTACGAATCAGTTTTTCAGCGTCTATGTCTTCGTTTTGAGATCTCGGAGACCTTTCAGAAACTGCCGAAGAACTTTGGCTGATTCGGTCGCCAACAGAGCCGGAAAATTCATTGATGAAAGCGGGTTGATCATCGTGGTGTTTATTCAGGAAGGTATTGAGTTCCGTTAATGACGCGGAATCATTAAGAAGGTGAAGTGGTAGTTGGTCAGCGACGTAGTCAGAATTTGGATGTTTTTTGTTGAAATTTGAGACCAATCTGGCAATGAGTTCGGTCTTCGAGAAGTCCGAACGTAAAGGGTCATTTTGAATCAATCTCAGTTGGGACATTAGGTCATCGTAGTCCCTTTTCTCTTGAACTGTTGGTACTCTAGATGAAGATATATTGAATGTTTGGTTTTGTGGATTTCTTTGTGACTCTTCCCCGAATGAGGATGATGTTGATGCTTTTGAATCATAGCTGTCATCTTTGACAATGTCCGATACGTTGATTTCGTATTTTGTATTTGGATAGGCTTCGCGGAATCTCTTGATAGCGTTGTATTTCTCGCGTTCGCGACCATATGGACTTAAATTCGAGTCGGTGTGGATTCGGATTATATCTAACCACATTGTTTCAAAATCCTGGTCTTCTTGGATTTCGGAATCTTCCGGAAGGAACCTTTGAGAGTACATTTCATCTTCTTCGTCAGATGGTACGAAACAACCCGGGTCTTCAACTTCAAACTCTTCAATCGTTTTATCACTTTCGGGATATCGTGCGCGAAATATTTTGTACAGCTTGCATTTTAGGTACATTTTCCATTTAGGATCGATATACCGATCTCTATCGATAGCTTCAAACCTACGAATCAGTTTTTCAGCGTCTATGTCTTCGTTTTCAGATCTCGGAGACCTTTCAGAAACTGCCGAAGAATTTTGGCTGATTCGGTTGGCAGTAGAACTGGAAAATTCATTGATGAAAGCGGGTTGATCATCGTGGTGTTTATTCAGGAAGGTATTGATATCCGTCAATGACGCGGAATCATTAAGAAGGTGAAGAGGTAATAAGTCAGTGACGTAGTCAGAATTTGGATGTTTTTCGTTGAAATTTGATACCAATCGGGCAATGTGTTCGGTCTTTGAGAAGTCCGAACGAAAAGGGTCATTTTGAATCAATCTCAGTTGGGACATTAGGTCATCGTAGTCCCTTTTCTCTTGAACTGTTGGTCCTCTAGATGAATATACATTGAATGTTTGGTTTTGTGGATTTCTTTGCGACTCTTCCCCGAATGAGGATGATGTTGATGCTTTTGAATCATAGCTGTCATCTTTGACAATGTCCGATACGTTGATTTCGTATTTTGTATTTGGATATGCTTCGCGGAATCTCTTGATAGCGTTGTATTTCTCGTGTTCGCGACCATATGGACTTAAATTCGAGTCGGTGTGGATTCGGATTATATCTAACCACATTGTTTCAAAATCCTGGTCTTCTTGGATTTCGGAATCTTCCGGAAGGAACCTTTGAGAGTACATTTCATCTTCTTCGTCAGATGGTACGAAACAACCCGGGTCTTCAACTTCAAACTCTTCAATCGTTTTATCACTTTCGGGATATCGTGCGCGAAATATTTTGTACAGCTTGCATTTTAGGTACATTTTCCATTTAGGATCGATATACCGATCTCTATCGATAGCTTCAAACCTATGAATCAGTTTTTCAGCGTCCATGTCTTCGTTTTGAGATCTCGGAGACCTTTCAGAAACTGCCGAAGAATTTTGGCTGATCTGGTTGGCAGTAGAGCTGGAAAATTCATTGATGAAAGCCGGTTGATCATTGTAGTGTCTATCTAGGAAAGTGTTGGGTTCTGTTGATGACACGGAATCATTCAGCAGATGGGGAGGCAATAAGTCAATGATATATTCAGAATTTGGATGTTTTTCGTAGAATTTTGACACTAATCCGTCAATATATTTAGTCTTCAAGCTTTCTGGTATTGAAGGGTTACACTCAATGCTATTCATTCTGAACATAACGTCATCGTAATCTCGTTTCTCTTGAACCGTTGGCCCTCTGGGCGGAGTTGCGTGGAAAGATATGTCTAATGTGCTTTTCATAAAATCATCACCATTCTTTGAGTCAACGCTGTCCTCTCCTTGATTATTTTGCGAAGGCAATTCATCAGTACTCGTATCAGCCTCTTGTTGGCCGGCCTCAGGCTGTGACTTGTCGGAAACTACTTGGATATTAAACTGCACCAAAAATGATTTATATTTACATCACCGGACATATTTTTGAATATAGAAAGTCAAATTGTTTCTTTTACCTCAAAGTTTATTTCCGGTTGAGAATGTTGATCCGCTTGTTTTTGCGCCACTTCTTCGATACATTCCTTGACTGCCTTGGTGTTTAGAAACCATTCCTGTAAATTCTGGAACCATATAGAGTTTGATTCCATACTCTCATGGTTTATTTTGAAGTCAATGTTGTCCATATTTGCGGATATCTTGAAGCAAAGTAGGCTTAACCGCTCCTTTACCCAAACACTAACTTAAGCCTAAGTTTGAAACTCGTGAAATTACTAATTTAAAGTCACGTGCTTCTGATCAAGAATTTAAAGGGGCTGGCCGGAGCTGTTGGGGTGAAGGGGGGGTCAAACTGTTGGTAATGGTTAGCATATTGCTTACCCGCCCACCGCGACAATGACAGTTTTTATTAATGGCCAAAGAGCTGTGTGTTTCCCCCCTGAACTAAGGGCGGACTTCACCCCAACAGCGCGGGTTAGCCCCTTTAACCTTTGCTAACTTTAAACTCGAGATAGACTTTGTAAGACAGATTTCGTTTCAGTTTTTATTAGTTTCATACATACAGTCGAGAATGAATTTTGGTAAAACATTTATCCAGTAAAATGGTTTAAAGTAATTTTCAATAACGCCATGGTTTTGGATGAATGACGGGCTTGAACTGTGGTTTTGTGCTCTTGTTAGACACTTGTGTCTGAATGCTAGTACCTTCCGGAACAGTTAAGTTTATAAAGACATTTTTAATTCGTTTTCCTTGACCTTCATTTTGTAACTGTATCATTAAGTTTCCTGATTGTTTCGCTTTAAATTGTTCAAGTCAAATTACTGATTTAAAATTTAAGAAATTGAGGTAATTACCATTGTGCGTTATATTCGTTGTAGGCAGCTTGGCGACTCTTGTTGGCGTTTTGATATGGTTGGGTCTCATTCGTTTTGCTGAATTATTTAGGACCAGAAATTATAAGTGTTAAAAGAAATTCCTAATAATTTTTACTATAAGATAGGTATACCCGGTGGTCCTGTAGCTTGAGGTTCGTGTGTGGGCACATCTGGCAAGGCAAGGTCCTTGTTCTTACCATATTTAGTTGTCCGAGTCTTGGGTTTAGGCTTATCTGATTGTACAGGCGGTTTCTTCAATGGCGTTTTCGATTTTCGTTTGACTGGCGATTTCTTTGGACTTACTGTACGTAGTTAAAAATATTAGGGATGTTCAATTACTAGTCTTGACGATAGGAAAATCTTACTTTTTGGTTTGTCAGTAATAACAGTCGGTTTCTTAATCTTAGATACGAGCGTTTTCTTGGGAACGTCTTTCGGTTGTTGTACTGATGACGATGAAGTCGTTTCAGGGTATTTTCCAGGGTACTTTCTTTCAAATTCCTTGATTAGGTTATCCATCCATTCTCGTTTTGTCTTGAGAGACATGTCCCGGTTCTTTTTTAGAGTTTCAATTTGTGAATTTAACAAAGCTAAGTTGATTTGAAAACTGGTATCCATCTGCTCTGGTTCAAATGGGCTCTCATCAATTATCTGTTTTTGCGGTTGTCGTTCAACTGAATTGTTATGAGTTATATGTTCCTGGATTATATGAGGACTGGACAATGAGTCCGTGTGACTCCTAGATGGTTCATTGGAACTATAACTGTTGCTTGTCTTGCTATCAAGTTCTCTATCTGTATTAAATGATTTATATAATTCACTGTCCTGGGAGACTCTAGCCAGCCGAATGTAACGTAAATCAATTAAGATATGTTGTATTTTCCATTGACGTATAGCCGGGTTAGTTTCCATTTCACCTTGACGTAGTCTTTCGTACATTTCTTCTTTCTCTTCTTCATTCAAAAGATAATAATCTAAGGCACGATCCATACGTTTAAAGTCACCGGACAAAACTATCTTAGCTTTGGGCGCTTCTTGGACAGAGAATGTCAAATTTGTGCTGCGTTCCAATAAATCCATTTCAGCCTGTGATATAGCTTCATCCTCTGTGTTCTGGATTGGAACTGTTATTTCTAACTGTCCAATCGGTACCGTTTTTGTTACTAAGTCTTCCAAGTTGTCTGGAGATTTGTGAATAATTGCTGTAAACGTCATCTACAAATTTGGTTACATTAAAGTTACGATGTGACATATTTTTCTTAGTTTCAAGTGAACCCTACCTCAAGGTGAATTGCAGGGTCATGTTCGGGCAATTTTGCGCTGCCCATAGCGTTCATATAGGCATGTTTCGCTCCACCACTGTTTAAAAACTTATGGCACAATGTTCTCATCCAATTTGGGGTACTTTTTAAGCCGGGGCTCAGTTCGAAACGTGTGTCCGTCAAAACTGTCTTAGCTTTGGGCGGTTCTTGGACAGAGAATGTCAAATTGGCGTTGGGTTCCAATAAATCCATTTCAGCCTGTGATATAGCTTCATCCTCTGAGTTCTGGTTTGGGACTGTTATTTCTAACTGCCCAATCGGAACCGTGTTTGTTATAAATTCTGGACATTTATGAATAATTGCTGTGAAGGTCATCTACAAATTTGGTTACAGCAAAGTTACGATGGGACATCGTTTTCTTAGTTTCAAATAAACCCTACCTCAAGGTGAATTGCTGGGTCATGTTCGGGCAATTTTGAGGGACCCATAGCGTTCATATAGGCGTGTTTCGCTCCACCACTGTTTAGAAACTTCTGGCACAATGTTCTCATCCAATTTGGGGTACATTTTAAGTCGGGGCTTAGTTCGAAACGTGTGTCCATCATTTTATTAATTAGATTTAAAGATAATTTTGGATAATTACTGAAATGTTTCACAAATTTAGGCTTAGCACCAACAATTTGAAACTTGAAATTAATGTGGCGCGTGCAATTTCCTAATGTCTCGTGAAATAAAGTGACAAATGACCAAAGAAAGTAATATTTAAATTTTATTGGATAAAACTGACACAATTTAGATAGTAAATTTTCTGATTTCAGTCTGAACTCTTTCTTTTAGTTGGACTTTTTGAAGATCGATTTTGGTTGGTTATTTTACTTGGTACAGCTTTGCAAATTTCGTAACTTGCCGTCAGTTCAACCTAAGATATTGAAATCAATTCACAACCAAAATTGTTTATTGAGTTGTAGTTTAACTCACTTTAAAAGTAATTTTCGGTGGTATTCCGGGCCCAGGTGGATTTTCCGTAACGCTTTGAAACAATTCTCTAGCAGGTCTTAGTTGGGTGATATAGTCTTGGAATTGTTCCAACCATTCAGGGCTATTCGATTCATCTCTCACTACATCGGGGTCAAACTCGAAGGCTGCCACGTGAACAAATTCGTTGTTGGATTTTGTATTGATCTTTTAGTGAAAAACCTTGTTACATTGGATAACAAAATAATGTTATAATTTACTTACCACACGTATATTAGGACATCTCGACAAATCGTTTAAAAATTCGTTTTCTTGAATTGCGGAAGTCATTTCTTAGTTCGAAAAGAAGTAATGAAATTTTGATCTGTTAGGCTTAAAAATAAATTTTAATATTTTAAATCTCGTGCCGTGTTTTGCGCGTGTACCCGAGCTTCGCGCGAAAATTATGCTACAACTCCGAAAACCATTAAAACAAAAATAATCTAGGCTGGAAGTACGTTAACCCGAAGTTATATGCAGAAATGTTCGACAGTGAAATTTTAATTTTAAATGTATGCAATTTTGACATTGTTCATATAAATTTAGTGACGTCTAGCCTTAGTTTTGCTGCCCTTCTGAGTGGAACTCTTTCTTTTGGTTTGAGGTTTTGTCAATTTTTGGTCTTTTCTTTGGACTACTGTTCTCTGTGGGGTTGAAGGGCTTGAGTTCTTCTTTGTTTGAGAGCGGGTTTGAATCGATTGTGATGAGGATTCCTTGTTATTTTCATCTTTATCGATCCATGATTGGTCTAGCCGCGATTCGGAGGATTGATTATCTTTCACGATTGTTTGTTTTCCAGAATCCAGATTACCGTCCACAAAATTTCCCGAACTGGAATCTTGATCAGACCTTGGTCTCGTTTCATTTGAATTACGATTCACCATGCGCGTTGGTTGGACTTTAATTGGGTAATTCTTTGGATCTGGTTGGAAGACTTCATTACTGTTATATACTTTTTCATAGGTGTCCAAATAGTAAAGAAACTCGTAAATATCGTCGACCAATGTAGACACATCTAAACCTTCTTCCATCTTTTTCAAAGCGTAATTACAAGCTTTGACATATCTCTGATAATTAAACTCAAAATAGTTCGAGTTTATTCTTTCAATCAGGAGACTCAATTCAACTTCGTCCGAGATCCCCTTGGCATGCAGCATGGATTCCAGCCGATTATAGACATCTTTCCAGAGTCTTAATTTTTCGTCGGGGTCGAAGGCCTCGTGCGCGGTTTCCACATCTCGAATAAGTGATTTTACGTCGTCTGAGTTAACACCATCGTAATCGGAGTACCTCCTTCCGCTAGTAAGTTCCCAATGCAAGATTTCTAGCTCTCCAGTCACTCTTAGGCTGTCTTGTCTCCTTATTAAATCCCAGTAAGTGCTATGTCCGTCATCAATTCCAGTTAAGTCTTTGGAAATGTTCACGGTGTAACCGACTTGTTTGAATGGGTTGTTGACTTCATCCTGAACGCGTTGCTCGGTCCTCGATTTTAAGTAAGGAGGCCAGTCGAAGATTCGTGGCTCGTCCTCGTTGGAGGGGCTGAAGCTTTCATCATCCTCGTTTCCTTCAGTTACATCAGCGTGCTCGGTTTGATTTTCTGGATTTTCATTAACATCTTCGTAATACGATTGAGATCCGGCATTCGAAGCTTGAGTAGTCTCAAGCGGGGGTTCGTCTTCCTCTTCAATTGGATAATTCTCTGGATCTGGTTCGTATATTTCATACCCCTTATCCTCATCGTCTATTTCGTAGGTGTCCAGATAGTAAAGATACTCGTAAACATCGTCGACTAAAGCGGCTCCGTCTAAACCTTCGTTCATCTTATTGATAATATAATTACAAGCATTCACGTACGTCCGATAACTGAACGCCAAATGATTGTTGTTTATTCGGCGAATCAAGAGCCACTTTTCTAATTTTTCCGAGATGCCCTTATCACGAAGCATGGAGCGAGCGCGTGCGTATAGTTCTTGTGTGAGCCTTCGTTTTTCATCGGTGTCGAACTCCTCGTACGCCTTTTCTACGTCGCGAATAAGTGATTGTACTTCATCTTTATCAACTGCGTAGTAACCGTTGTATCTCGATCCTCGATTAAGTTCCCAATGCAAGAGATCTAACATCCCAGTCGTTGTTAGATTGTCTTCTTTCCTAGTAAAATCCCAGAAACTGCTAGGGCCCTCGTCAATTCCTGGTCTCTCTGTAGACATGTTCATAGCGTAACCAACTTGTTTGAATGGATGGCTGAATTTTTCGTTGACGCGTTGTTTGGCTCTCAATCTTAAGTAAGGTGGCCAGTCAAAGATTCGTGGTTCATCATCGTAGGAGGGTCGAAAGCTTTCGTCGACTTCGATAGGGTAGTTTTCTGGATCTGGTTGGAAGACTTCATTCCTGTGGTATACTTTTTCATAGGTGTCCAAATAGTATAGAAACTCGTAAATATCGTTGACCAATGCCTCTCCGTATAAACCTTCTTCCATCTTTTCCATTACGAAATTGCACGCTTTGACATATGTCTTATAATTAAACTCAAAATAGTTGGAGTTTATTCTTTTAATCAAGAGAGACTTTTCAACTTCGGCCGAGATCCCCTTGTCACGTAGCATGGAACGCGTCCTGTTTTCGATATCTAGTGCGAGTCTTAATTTTTCGTCGTGGTCAAACACCTCTTGCGCGTTTTCCACATCACGAATAAGTGAGTGTAAGTCATTCATATCAACATAAGCGTAATCGGAGTACCTCCCTGCACGAGTAAGTTCCCAATGAAAGAGCTCTAGCATTCCAGTCGGGGTTAGGCTGTCTTTTCTCCTAATTAAATTCCAGTAACTGCTATGTCCATCGTCAATTCCGGCCAAGTCTTTGGAAATGTTCGCGGTGTAACCGACTTGTTTGAATGGGTTGTTGACTTCCTCCTGAACGTGTTCCTCGGTTCTCGACTTTAAGTAAGGAGGCCAGTCGAAGATCCGTGGTTCGTCATCGTAGGAGGGGCTTATACTCTCGTTCGTCTGATTTCCTGGACTGATGTTTTCTTCAGTCTGATTTGCTGGACTGATATTTTCTTCAGTTTGATTTCCAGGGTCAGATTCATCTTCTTCGACGAGTTTAATTGGATAGTTCTCCGGATCTGGTTGGTACACATGACCATGTCCCGCGTAGTCCCTCTCGTAAGTGTCCAAATAGTAAATAAACTCGTAAATGTCCTTAACGTATGTTTCTTTGACATATTCTTTCATCTTCTCTATTGCGTAAGAGCAAGCCTTCATGTACGTATCATAATTGAACTCGAAGAAATTTTCGTTTAGTCTATGAAGTAACAAAGACCGTTCTATCACTTCTGTGATTCCCGCTTTACGACACATGGAGCTGGCGCGCTTCAAGCACTGCTCAACTAGTCGTCGTTTCTCATCGGCTTCGAACACCTCATACGCTTTTTTCACGTCCCGTTTAATTGATTCTATCTCATCTTTATCAACACTCTTGTAATTGGAGTACCTTCTCCCACGAGTAAGTTCCCAGTACAAAACGTCCAACAATGCAGTCGTGGTTAGGTTGTCATGCCTTCTAATTAAGTCCCAATAACTGTGATGTCCGTCGTCAATTCCAGGTAGCACAGTAGCTTCGCTCATATTGAAGCCAATTTGTTTGAAAGGTTTATTGACGTCATCTTCTACGGGTTCATTGGCTCGCCATGGTAAGTATGGAGTCCATTCGAAGATACGTTCCTCGTCATCATAGTTTATACTGTCCTCTGTCTGATTTGTTGAACTGATTTCATCGTTGGCCTGAGTTGGACGGACGAATGTGTTTTCATGGTATCCCTGAGTTGGACGGACGAATGTGTTTTCATGGTTGGCCTGAGTTGGATGGACGGTGTTTTCTTCGTCAATGAGGGATGACAATTTTCGTTTAAGGT
This sequence comes from Phalangium opilio, assembly GCF_054372755.1. NCBI lineage: Eukaryota > Metazoa > Arthropoda > Arachnida > Opiliones > Phalangiidae > Phalangium > Phalangium opilio. The sequence goes on along the minus strand of NW_028324182.1, from coordinate 7,123,652 downwards.
TCTTGGATATGTGAACTTTCATTTCGAACTACACGCGGGAATTAGTGTAAATTTTATTTAGAGAGATTTAATAACGTCTCAACTTGTTTAATACACTTACTTTCAGTGTGACCTTGGGTTTAACTCCTGGCTTGGGTGGTAGGTCGGTCGCTTCTTGAATTAGTCGTTTGACGTATGGTAACTTCATTACCTCGTCTATTAATTGCATTAACATAACTGGACCATCTTTGAGTTTGGTATCGAATTCGAAAGTAATTCCGTGAACTATAGTATCATTAGTTCGTTCTGTGTTCTTCGAAATCAACAAGGAAACTTAATTTAAAAATCCCTGATAAAAACTATCAATAATTACACGCCGTACTTACAATTTCAAAGTTGGAGTACTTGGAAAGGTCGTTAAGAAAGTTTTCTTGCAAATAGGAATCCATTTCAACCCAATGACACAAACTCCTCACCTCTGAAACGCTAAAGTAGGCTTAAGCAAAATTTAAATCACAATGGCGCGTGAATTAAATCACGCGCATCTGTAACCGATACCACGTGACTATAAGTAACCGTTGCAAAACACCAGCCATGACTTAATCATTGGTGGGTTAAAATCCTGAATAAATTGAACGTGTTTCATAAATACATCAATTTATTTTATTAAAATGGCGTTACATTAATTTCGAATTTTTATATTATTTTAAGTTCACAATTAATTTTATTTGATTCACTACATTGAATCATCTTCACTCGTGCCGTACTCTTCACTATCTTCGACAGCGTCAAAGTTGAGCATAATCGGAGAAGGAGGCGAATTTAGTCGAAATCTGCGTATAATTATAAAAATATAACTTAAAATCTTAATTCAAAATCATAATTAAATTTGTAAATACTGACCTCTCTGGTAAGGGAGTCGAAGTGCGCGTTAAACTTCTATGATATCTTTGTAGGGGTGTTACTTCGTTGAAAGAATTTTTAATGGGACTTCTAGCGATTCTATAAAATGAAAAGGAAGTAAATTTTTATAGAAGTTCTTGATACGTCTTTAACTTACGGTGAGCTTTTAAAGTTCCCAAAGACGTCATCAGCTTGCACGTCATTCCCGAGGAATGTTACCTCTTTGGGAAACTCGTGAAACGCGCCAAACTTGGCTGGGGATGATAGCCGACGTTTCGGTACTCTGTGATGAATCCCTTCTCTCTCCTCGTTCAAAGAGTATCTTCTACGAGGGGCTTTACTCGGGAAAAGCTTTTTCGGTACAAAATCATCCCCTAAATATATAACCGAAAGCAATGAGATACAAATACTTAAATTAGATGTGACTTAAGTTTCACCAAAACTGGTCGCACGAGCGCGTTGCATTGGCTTTGGTCCAACCGCGAGACGTTTCAATTTTCTCGTGAAACTTGGAGTATGTCCTTGACTCATAGACCGATCGCTGCGTCATGTAGATGAAGGGATTAGACTTAACGGAACCTTCGAAAATAACCAATTACTTACGCGATTGTCCGTCTAGTCGATTGGTTGAGAGGCTCCGCCGAAACTATCCTGCGTCGTTTAGCAGGGAAGGCCGTTGCAGCCATATTTTTTGCACGCTCAGCCGCTTGACGCTCGGTCTCTTGACGCTTCTTGGTGAAATACTCGTTCATTTCACGCATTTCTTCTTCGCGTTTTTCTTGTTCCATTCTACGCTCTTGCTCGCTTTTAAGCGCTTGTAACTCTCTGCGGGAAAATAACAGAGGGTCTATATTCTGCATTTTTTTAAGAGTTTTGAGTTTTAATCAATTACCCGTATGTTAAACCACGTATGTTTGAAGTAGGGCGCTTGGGGGATACTGGTCTATGCAGTGCTAAAGATTTGGGCATTCTTTTAGCTCGTTCTTCAGCTTCTTTAGCATTCTTTTCTTTCCAGTATCGTCGTTCACGTTGGAATATCTCTTCTTCTTCGCGCCGTTTCCGTTCTCTTTCTTCCGGTGTCATGGCAGCTTTAATCTCCCTTGAAAATCTTATCGTTAGCGACCAAGTACGCGGACTTCACGCGAGAAATAAGAAATATAAAATAAAAAGCAAACCCATAAGTAGCCCAGTATCCTAGACGACCCTTCTTTTTATTCCTCTCCTCTTGGCGAATTCTTCTGGCTTCCTCGGCCCTTAGTCTTTCCTCCTTTTCTTTTCTGTCTCTTTTTAACCCCATTATATAATTTTCAAGCGCTTCATCCGTATACATCTTGTTGTACATCATCATATTCCAATGCTTAAAAGTTTAAAAAGACAGGGTCAAAGTTTAAACGACATTAAAACAAATTAAATTCTTTGACCTCCTTTACTTTTTCCAATGGATCGTCTCCGTACTTTCTGTCCTGCATTATGATGTCACGAAACTCTTCGCGGTCTTTGTGTCTCAGCTGTCAAATAACTTAACCCTTTAATTACATTTTAAAAAATATACGCAATCATATAAAGTACCTCATTAGAGTAGTTTTGGAATTTTTCCAACTCCTCCGGGGTTAGATTTGGCAATTCAGCTAGTATGGCTTCATTTGGTTGTAAAAACTGCTCGTAAATTGCTCTGTCTGCACCGTGTGAGTGAGGGGATATTAATTAATCCCAGAATGAAAAGCCTTTTAAGTTCAATTGAAAAATACCAGGATCGTAGAGCCAGTATTCGTCTCCCGTTTCCTCCATGGATGGGATATTGAAAGTAGACATGCCACTCCGTCCCAAGGATGAGGCGTGACTATGGGCCGATGGACCATAATCCCACCATTCTGAATCTATATATTAGGTTACCATTTTAAATGTGTTATGATTAAAAAGATATATTTAAGTACTTTGATTACGAACCGTAAGTTTGATAGCTTTCATCTTGATGATATGGCGAGTATGAATCCATTTTACTTGTACTTGGTTTCGTAGTTAAGATTTGATTATTGCCTGAAAAACGTTAATTGGATATCTATTAGATCTAGAACTTGGTTATATTTACCCCAAGATGGCTGCTTTCCATCCTCTACTCAAGTAGGCAACGTATTTTGGCCATCTTGGGGTAATAGGGTCAGACACCCATATTAATTAAAGAGCTAGTAAATGTATCTAAGTATATGCCTTCGGGGATTAATTGGGAGTCTTGCGTTATCTTATTCGTCGCTTTTTCAGTCAAGTCTTTTGCTTCTTTCAATAATTGCTTCTTGTTAAGTATTGTCTTGGCTTCTTTCGCTTCCTTGATTTTTTTCAAGATTTCCAAACTTTCACTTTTTGAAAATTTATCACCGAGTTCGCCTCGCACGAATTTTACACCAAACTGGTCCATTTCCGTCTCCAGGTTATCGGAGTCTCTGCGTATTTTGTTTGACGCAACCTCTTTAAGCTGTTTAGCTTCTGACAAGAGTTGTTTCTTCTGTTCAACATCCTGGGTCTCCCTGGCTTCTTTGACCTTCGCCATAAGGTTAAGTCCATCAGCTCTTGATAAATTTTTAAGTGATTCGTAAGCTTCACGTCCAAATTTTTCCAATTCAGAATCGACACTCGTATCAGAATCTTCGCTTGAAGACTGTTCCGAAACATTTGCTAACAATTCCTTTGCCTCGTATAAAAGTCTCTTCTGATCATCAACTGATTCCGCCTCACGAGCCTTTTTAACCTTATTCAAGATGGCAACTTTATATTTCCCGTTCAGGTGTCCATAATTTTCAAAGACGTTTCGTCCAAGTTCATCTATTTCCTCTCGTACATCGACTGTTTCTTTTGAATTTTGTGACCTTTTAACCCTGTAAACCTGATCCAGTAAATCTTGGGCTTCCGACGGATCAGAGTTTTCCAAGCGTTCTTTCAAATCTTTAAACCATTCCTGTTTGGCTAAGTCATTCATCAGATTCATCTTCTCCAGAGGAGTCGAGATATCCTTGGACCGTGCCCAGGTGCGAGCTTCTTGTACCATTTCAAACTGTTTTTGAGGGTCGTTTCCAGGTTCCCTCGCTTTCCGGATATTTTGAGTTAAAATTTCAACTTCATTCGCGGTCAGATCGTATCGACCGTTTTGAACATCCCATTGAAATTGATCCCACATCTCTTCTATCTCCTCTTGGTCATCGGGTATTGTGTCTTTATTGATAACCGAAGCCGAAGGTAAGGATGATTCGCTGTTGTCTTGAGAGATCTCCCTCGCAAGATCCTGCGCTTCCTTCAGTAATTGTTTCTTGGCTTCGACTCCTTTCTCTTCACGAGCTTTCTGTAGAATTTTTAAAACAGCACCACTGTTGGCTGCCACTAACTTGTCATTATTTTTGAACAAGTCTCTGTCAAATTTATCAATTTCATCCATAACATTTGCAAGTTTTTCCGCATCATGGTATATAGGTTGTTCTTTGCTATAATTTCTGCGTTTTAACTCTCTAAATATCTGGTCCAAGGCGTCATGGGCTTCAAAACTGGTCTGATCAGCATTATCAATGATGTTTTTCAAGTCTTGGAACCATTTTTCGTTGTCGTATTCACGAAGGAAAGCCAATTTTTCGATCGGCTGCGTCAAGTCTTTGGCCCTAGCTCTTATCTTGGCTAAACCGAGGATATTTTTACGACGCGTTGGATTATGGTCTCTCCTGGCGAATTTTAAGTCGGTAATGATGCCGTATGCGTCATCGGGACTCATATCGTATCGCCCGTTAAGTATGTCCCATTCAAGTTGGTCCCAAGCAGTTTCTAAGGAGGATTCGGGTCGGTAAGATCCCCGAGTCTTGTCCCATGGCTTTTGAAGTTCAAGGTCAAACTTGATCTGTTAAAATAAAGTTAACTATTTTGGAAGTTTGTTGAGATAAAAAAGTTACTTACCCGAAATAAGACTTGAGGCTCGATTCCTGTAGGTTTTGCTGCTGTGGCGTCCTTGAAGATATCCTTATATTCGTCCGATTCTTGGATTTGACTGAATATGTCGCGTAGCCATGGAGGTTTTTCACGTTTAGGCTCGACTTTAAAGGAGAGCGTGAAACCGTATCTCGGTTGAGAGTTCCTTACCGTTGACTAAATGTATCGAAAAGGGTAGTTTCAGGGGTTCTAACTAGTTCAGGGGTGCGATAGGCCTAACTTAGAAAGTTCTAAACTTATTCATTACTTTGCTTACAATCTGAACGTCCGACGCGTAAGGTTTCAAAAATTCTTTCGGTCCACTGGAAGTTGACATGAAATACAATGAATAATTTATATTTCTATAAAAATTTTTACATTCGCAGCAAAACTAGCTGGATTTTTTGACCGAATAATGTTAAGCCTAAATCTGAATTAATTTTATTTGAATTTAAAACGACCGCGAGAAATAAAAAGCACGCGGATCGACGCGCCAAATTCACGTGAGTTCAATTAAGGAATAATCACGTGGTTTCGATAATTTTATGCCATAAAACAGATCGGTTTATAATCTTTATTATTTCGCGAACGTTTGGGGGTAAAGTTGGTCGAGAATCGCTCGTAAAACGATAAATCTACAACAAATAATTTGAAAAAATGTCGTCCAACGTGAAGCACCATTTATTTTTCGCGTTATTGATCTTCTCCGAAATGTTTCACGTGGAATGCGTCCCTATTTTTAAACCATTGAGCGTCACCGGTAATGAAGAACCTAAATCAAGTTCTACAAATGTTTCCCCTATAAAAATACGGGCTCTTAGTGCTTTGGCAAACCCAATTAAAAGCGCCTATACCAAATTTCGCCCAGCACTGAAATTAATTGGCCTATTCTACATTGGATTTCAGGTAAGAGAGACAATAAAAAAATTAAATATCAAACAAGTCTAATTTGATTGTACATTAGATGGTCAATATGTTAATGCCTGCTATGACATCATCATGGAGTTCAACACAGACCATGGTCGCTGATGAAACTGAACATTCTCTGAGCCACGCCATTGGGGAGTTAGGGGTCAGTGCCATGGTTGAAGGGTGGAGGTTCTTCGACGATGATAATGGAAATGGTAGTGGTAAGGCGCCACAAGTACTAAGTACGTGGCAGGAACAATGCAAGAAGAGAGCCACTTGCGAACTGGGACGTTCCTTGTCTTCTAGAATGCCTTACATATCAAAAGTCATAGGGTATTTTAGGTACTAATTCATGGTGTAACGTTTTTTTATATCGATGAATTTTACACGTCTCTTTTTTTAATGTAGTTCAAGAATCCCGTTTATTGGTCATTTTGGCGAGGCACTGACCACAGGAATAAATACGCCGGATTGTAGTAATTTATATCCGGAATGTCCATACGTTCGACCAACGATAGAAGAACTATGATTTTAAGATTTTATGAAAAGAGAATTTTTTATTGTTTCCGTGTGATTTTTTTTTATTAATTTTCGCCGTGGTTTGGTGAAAGAAGCCTACATTTTTTTGCGTTAATTGTTGTTAAGTAAAAATGCTAAGTCAGTTTTGTATACGCGAGCATTTTTTAAATCCTTTTGTAAAGAAATGATGAAGTTCATATGATCATTTTTAAGTAAAAAGTACTTAATCAGTTTTGTATGCACGTGTATTTTTTAATTGTGGTATTTTAAAGTGAAAATCGAAACATGAATAAAGCTATTATGAAGTTAAAATATTCATTCTTTATCTCAACGTAACACTATGACCTTTTATCCTCTTAAACTGAGTTAATTTCCCTGGTTTTTGTTTGCATTATGTACAGAATTAAAATGAGAAAAATTACGAATAGTCTTTTTACATTTCATTAAAACCACGTCTAAATCTTGAAGAAGTTCAAAGTTCATGCAGTTGGCAATTTGCGTCTTGGTTTCCGTTCCGCCTTATGTTAAACCGTAGTAATCTGCCGCCAGGGAGCATAATTAAAGGGGACCCAGAAGTAATGTAATGCATTTTTAGGGACGTTTAATTCACACTCCGATAAAACTACTACATGGGAAATAGGTTTTTTTTTCTCAAAGGAATACGTCTATTTTATTGTGGACTTTGTATTTATAAAGAGGACGAATTTTTCCGACCCATACGCCATGAGTCTACCCTGCGCATGCCCACTTATGAAGGGTTTACGAGATCCATGATCTTGCCAATTTAAAACAACCTTTGACCGCGGGGACCCTGTGACCCCTCCCCCCTCCATTTCAGTACCGCTACATTCTAGGGAACGTGTGGCACGAGGTCGAACTGTTGGCAAATTTTTATTAGAGAACTTATTTCAATCGTGTCAGTCGCTTCAAACGTTTCGAACTTCGCTTAGAGTCGGGTTATATTATGGAGTTATCGTGTTATTTATTAGCTATTTTAGTTGTAAATTTATCGGTAATCGACTTTACTTTGGGCGCCAAGTTTGATGAAAGCGTAGTCTACCAAGATTACGATTCGCAAATGATAGATTCGAAATTAATCCCCGATGACGAAGTAACGAAAACTAACAGTAACCATATTAGAGATATCGTTGACGTCATAGACTTAATTACTCCATACGCGGACCTCATGGCTAATTATACCTTTGCTAAACCCGAGCGAGAGAAGATGCGTAGTGTAATTAATAGTTATAACGATGTACGTTAATTGATTTAATTGTTAAATTGTAATTAGGTTTAATATACGACGTTATGCAACGTCACTCATTATATATCTTGGGTTCTTGTTTTAAACCATGAAACGTTTTTCAGGTCAGACCTTTGATAGACGGTATCCTTCAACTTTACGACGGAAAGAAAGTGAACTACGCCGAGTTTGCTGTCCGGGCGTCGAAATTGACCATGTCCAACTTCTCCAAGTCCTTGTACCCGGCTTTAGCAATGACATTTTTGGACTTAATTGAAAATTTGATCTGGAACGGGCAGTGTACCGTGTCTGACCCTCGCGCCATCAAGTTTCTTCAAACGTGGCATAAGGAATGTCGACCCTTGACATTTTGCCAGTTGGGAGTCTATTTGGGGCGAAAATTTCCAACAGTTTCATTCATAGCGGGAATAGTTGGGTAAGTAACTAGTGACTTAATTCAGTATAGTCAGTCTTTCTGTTGGAGAGAAAGATTTCCTAATCTGCTTTTAGATCGAGTTTTTTAATTATTATTATTTATTTTTTAATTCAGAGATTATGTTCCGAGTGTAGTTGATTGGCTACCACCCCTCGTATTAGGTTTAGGAAACGCGACGGTGTGTGAATTAACTTATAACACGTGTACTTATGTTAATAAGAAATAATTAGACTAGATTTTCGAATCTTTTAGACCATTTTTATTTTTGTTATTTTTAATTATTCTAGTCTTACGTATTATTATGCAAATAAGGTGATTTTTATTTTATTAATACTCGCGAAAATAAAAAGTTATTTACGATTTATTTTCTTTTTATTTTATACTTATATTAATTAAAATAAAGTTGAGAGAGATGCATCTTTCTCTCCATTAGAAATAACCATTTTATTGTATTCTCCAATAATTATAATATTTTAAATCAAGTGAACTATAATAGCAGTATTTGTACACTTAAACAGTCATAAGCTGATTAAAAAATGCGATACTCGTGTAACCTTACTCCAGTTCCAACTACGTTAGGTTTACTATGGTATTTCAAACCTCTTCATTTAAATAATTATGATATTTCCCGCTTTCTGAAGCGTACTAGATTGGTTTCATCAAATCCTTTCCCCTTACTTCTCCAATCAATTTTTAGGCAGGGACCATGAAACCACTGACCCAGTAATATGTTTATGCTTTTAGTAGTAGTATAAATGGAACAAAGCCGAGTTAAGCCCTGGGCAGGCTTTGTAGAGTAGAATGGGTTGAACGTTGTTTAACAAGTTATTTATCCAACTTGTTTTTATTTGTTTCTATACAACCGCAACCTCCTTCTTCGACTTAAAGGTTAGGTTAGGGGGTTGGAAGGAAGGGGAATGGCATTCTCTTATATAATTAGTTCGCAATTAGCCAATTATAATCGGGGAAAAGTAAAACGAAAGATCACGTGACTAAGAAAGTATTAACTTACATTCCATGTTGTGTTTGCAACAAAGTTAGAAGCTATACCCCTGTTGGTTTTTGTAAATTCGGGCTTACTTAATGGTGCATTCTACGGACGTTTCTATCCTCCCCAAAAAAAGTGGAATAGTTGTAAGAATCGAGGTATCTTTTCAACTATATACATATATATGCAAATGAGTTCTTTCAAGCGACGACGCCTTGAGATGTCATTTCGAATTCCGCAGAAAATTGCCTAAGGAAATTTTGGTAATTACTGGAAACTCGGTGCATGTTCTTTGTTGAAGACACTGGAATAAAAAAATAGGCCTAGATTATATCACTTTTTATAGAGAATTACCATACATTATTTTTTATCCAAGGAAATTTTTTCTTCTTTGAGTTTATAATTAATTCGAATTACATAATAAGGAATGCTGTTTTCCACGGAGTATTTTTATTGGAGTGGGAATTTATTGAGGATTAAAAGTACTTCACATTTTAGCTAGATCTCACTTAATCTTGCTTATACACAGCTCTGTATGTTGCACACTTACGAGTAGATTGCTCTAGTTCTTGTTAAATTTTTACTGGGATTATAAAGCGTGAATAGACAAGATACTGGACTCGTATGAATTAATTCTCGCATAAATTTCGATTCTTTAGCTTGCGCAAATTCTAATTTACGTAAAAACCAATATTAATAGACGTTCTGAATCTACATAGTTATGAATATTTATTGGAATTTATCCCTTATCCAAATTCCAATCTTTACTCTAAAAAAAACTCAGACATTCTATCCATTTTATTAAAAAAGGCCTACGAGTGTTTGAAAGCGTAATCATAGTTTTTGAACAAGTCTAAAGATGACTTAAGAAGTTTTCTTGTTAGTTTTTGGTCCGAGAGTCGAATCTAGTTATTTTTTTCTCTCAACTGCCCAAATAAATGGATTTTATTGATTTTCGATTTGCGAATCCTAGAATTCCCGAGAATTAAAAAAATTCTAAACACGTAAAAAATTACTTTCTCTCTTTCGTAAACAGCGTAAGTCATCTTCTTACTTGTTGATCTGGACTAATTACTAATTACTCAAGGAAAGTCTAGGATAAACTCCGGCAGTCCCAAAGGAGCCTTCTAAATGTCGTGATTTTCTTTCCAAAGATTTCGTAGGTTGGGACACAACGTCTGGTAATTAATTAGAATTCTAGTTAGGTCCTTTATCTAAATTGGAAACAATCTCAATTCTACGTCAGAATAGAGCCAGAAATAACGTAATACTAGTTTAATAATTGATTCGTTTCGTTTCAATTTCGAAACGAGTGTCGCATTTATTTCGGGAAACAATTTAATCTAGTAAGTGTATTAATAGAGATAGAGAACTATATGTGACATAAAATTTAAAAGTTCTCATTTAAATATTTCAGTATTATGTGTCCATATAATTGTTTTCCGAGTTTATTTATAGTATTTCGGTGCAACTTTGATGATAAAATATAGACAGACTTGAATGTGAATGAAACGGAAGTTATTAAATATTAGAAATCTACCGAGAAACATGGCACACGTTTTTTTTAATTATTTTAAAGTTAGGCTTAACAAGTAATGAAAGTTCTTGTGAAATTTCGGCTTAACGAAATTAAACTGCAGAATTTCTTGGTTGTTACACGTTTTTCGGCACAGACGTACGTTGAAGTTTATTAAATACGAGCACGACCATTAATAATTTCTAATTAATTTACTTCAGAAACCTTGTAGTCGCAAACGTTTTGATCATTTGTCCGATGTAGATGGAAAGTTTATTTAATTAACACCATTAGTGTTGATGTTAATGTCGCTTTACACTGTTAGTAAGGCTCGTATACGCGTCTGATTCTATTGGGACAAACCCTAAATGACTGTGATATCTTCGTATAGAGATAAGGGAGAGAATTATCGCTGTAGTTTTGGGGAGTATCCATTTGGTAAAGGTGTTTATATTAATAGAATTCCCTCTATCATCACTGGAGGCAGGACAGTAGAGTGTAGTGAGAGAAATGGGGGGCTGTTTTCGTCTATGCTTTGGTCGCGATTCTGGGCGTTAGTCGCGTATATCTCCGTTCCACCGTTTGCGTTTTCGTCTCCATAATCGCCCATAGTCGTTGGTTATGTAATTAGCTAGGAAACGGGATGCCATTTCACCATTTCTCTCTCTTCGTCTGGAATGTACCTATAAATCCGTATAAAGTATAGGACTAAGTCTATCATCTTGTATTGGATTAACCAACACAACCTAGGAAGGTGTAGACAGTTTTATTACACTTTGAACAAGGTATAAGGGAAGCTTTGCACCGTCTAAGGTCATACCACTACCAACGAGATAGTAGTAGTGGTCATACAATAGGCTCGGAATTCGTGAAATTATACAAAATATTGTGTCAGTTTTACCAGAAGGGGATAATAGAAGAAGGATGACACTCTGTATCCTCTTAATGCTTTAGTAATGTAACCTATTTCGTTTTCTCTCTTGTTCATCAAACTTCAGATGGGAATGGCACCATGGGGTGAATTCTATAACTGTTTAGTATTGAATCCTCAGCAATCAACCCACGAACCTTGATTGTCTTGACGTGGGACAAAAATACACAAGCGCATGCGCCTTGGCAAATGGTTAAGCGCTCGTATAGTAATGATGAGGGAACTATTTATCGCGTATGAGATTCGGTCTAGTAACTTGCTCCAAATGTAAAATGATGTTGGGAAGAATCATTTTACAATAGCCCCGCTATGTGGTACACTTCTCTCGAATAGAAGTATTATATATACTTCTGGTTTTACTTATCAACCAATAATGGGAGTACTTTACTAGCAGATAAAGTCTGATAAACTCAATTATCCGAAATTAAAAACTTTTAAATAATTACGTTTAAATGTAATGGTTGCCCGTTTCTATTAGGAACTTCACAATAAACGAATTAATGTTATTTTTCTTTTAAGCTTTCCATAATTAACGCGTTTATTTGCTTTTAACGTTCTTCTCTCGCTGATGCCGAATGATAAAGAGTGATTAGGCCTAATTGCTTAATTCTTTCTTGCCCGCAGCGGTAATTTCATCGCATCCTTTCGAAGGACACGCGAGGACTAGTTTCTCCCAACGCTAATAAAAAGAGAAACAAAAAATAAGTAAAAACGTAGCTAAGAAAATGGCAAAGGCGGGTTCGGTTCTAGTTTCAAGAAGCGAGCAAGCATGCACATCGCGACCGACTAGCTCCTTAAGGAGTGGGGTGTAAAAAAGGCTATTTCTGTGAAGGGCGAAGAAAAAGGGAGTGATCCTCGAGGATTGTAAGAGGCTGAGACCGAGGATGAGGTGGGAGAGAAATGGATGATGGGGTGCTCGGGTTGACCCCGTTACATTCTCGGTATTCGGTCGATAAGCGACCCCCCCAACCACCCCTCTTCTTAGATAACCCCCCTCCCAAGAACGTGGCCTACGTTCGAGGGGTATAATACTTGTTAAAAATAAACTTATTGACTGATGTAAACAGGGGATACTTTAAATTTTGAATGGAGTAAATAGAGAATAGTAAATACTAGAATTTCTTCTTTTTGGGTTAAGTGTCCGATGTCTCGGGCAGGATGAAGTAATGCCTTCTTAGACTTTCTTAGTTCCTTTGGGGAAAAAGATGGAAAAACTCCGTTATATAAGCAATAAGGGGTTCCAGGCGATACACCCCTTCCTTACCAAGCTCAACAGTATCGAACTATATTAAAGAACGGACTTTTTTTTTCTTTTTGAGCTACAACTTTCAAAATTGTGAATATTTTCAGTTCCTTTCGCGGATTATTACAATCTCGTTCCCTCAACTGGGCGTTGAAACTGGGCCAATAGACAAAACGGAAGTTACAAGCAGAAAAACCAACACACAGGGGTGAGACCGCCATTTTGGTATTCTCCCTCTCGCCAAGAAGCTCCACTAGAGGCAGTGCGAGTTGGTTAGCCTCCCGCGCGTAGGGATCTCGACTCGGAACTCGGGCTCCGTCTGCCGATACTTCTTGGTGCGAGGGAGACTGCCCCAATGGCGGAATCTAACCCGCGTGTTGGTTTCTCTGTTTGTAGTCTCTGAATTTGTCTCTAAAACCAAAAAGTTAATCTGTAGTGTTAATTTTAAATAATTTTGTAACTATATGCTATTTTATAAACCAAATTATATATTTATGATTTGTCATTTTTAATAGAAAACTTGGAATTCCAATATATGGCGATCGTTTCTGTGACGTCACACTGGGCTGCTGAATAATTAATTCAAGTGAGTTTTATTTTTTGAAATTTTTCATTGAGGCCTAAATTTTGAGAGATTAATTTTGTCACTGAATTAAATATAATTTGGCATTAAATGTTTTACTACAAACTTTTACAAACTAAAAGGTCAAGGGTTAAATTATATAATTACAATAGGACGAAACTCGATATAGTGGGTGAGTGAAGAGTTTCTAAATTAGCGTTAGCAATATTGGTTCTGTCCAAGCGCCTCAACGAATATATTTAGTATTTATTGCATTCCTCGATGGATATTTCTAAGATAAACGTGAGAACCTCAAGGTTATAGAAACTGCGAAATTGAGTTTTCTTATCGGAATACTTAAAATTGGAGAAAGTGTCAAAGGAGGGGGGGGGGGGCTTACAAGAAGGGGTTGAACAGGGGATGGGATCGAATCTAAAGATACCGAGAACAAACTAGTTTGGTTCCGGAGGTGACCCCCCGCGTCATTTTACCCTTTCGAAGTAAATATTGATTTGACCGTTAGGTCTAACTCAAGCCTCTTCACACTGACACTCGCGCCTTGCTTGACTGCGTGCTGCTGGCTACCTTCCAAATCATTTTGGTATTACGCGATTACACGTTACAAACATCGAGGGGCGGATCACTCTTAATTAGGGTCCCTTGTAAACAAAGTAAAATTAAAACAAGAAAATCAACATTTAAACATTCAAACATGATTTAATCAATTGGAACATGAGTTTATCAATCTAATCGTGATGAAGTCTGGTAAAGGGTACGTTTTTAATTAAACCAGGGAGTGATTTGCCCCTCGACAAACATATTTCACAGTGAATTTTTGCCCCGTTGTTAACATTATCATTTGGAGCGCTACGTTTATTTGCGAGAAGGGTGCGAAAATGTCGCGGTGTTTTAAGTTTTGAATAAACGTAAAATTAACTTTGCTTCGTCTTTGAAATTGCCTGGAATTTCATTAAGAGCAAACCCGAAACTCTTCATCTTATTTTTCTATTTCTACATTATTTGGAAAAGTTTCTTAAGGGAAATTTGGCTATTGTCAACCCTCTTTAAGATAGGAAGATTTTATTTAGAACCGCACTTTCAAATTGAATTCGCAGAATGTTAATTTAAAATTTTATTCAATTTCTCCCTCGACACTCGCTTTAAGAGAAAAGTTTCAAAGGGTATTTCAAGAGCGTAATTGGTAGATACTATTGTTCGTTGTCTAGGGGAAATAATTAACAGTGTTGCCCGGTTGAGAAATAATGAAAACAACAAACATATATAATTCTAGAATTTACCATTTAATTAAACTTAAACCTCAATTCTCCTTAATTTGGTCAACATGGAGAAATTAAATATCTGCGGGCCATTTTGTTTGAAATTGATTTTAAAGTTTCAACCTAAATTATGCATTTTCCACGAATGTTGATTTCTGCAGGTGTTCCATGTAATGTTGACTTTTTCCAAGAATTTCTATGAACACTGTAATACCAAGAACTACCGTTTGTATCTACGTTATTCTTTACGGAATTTAGTATATAATATCACTCCGCCGTAGGTTTCTACACGCTGAATAGCGAAATTAGAATTTGCTTATAATTAAAGTTAAATGTTTATAGTTATCATTGTCTAGCCGTACCAAGAAATCATGACTGTGCGTTCCATTTAATATTGAAATTGCGTGAGTCAAGTGCAGTTTTCTGTAACTATGAATCTATTTCATTATCACAAGAATAAAAGTATCGCGGTGTAAAGGCAAAATGTTAGTCTCTTTTGATGGAAAAGTTCAGGTAACGTAACAATGGCCTATTTGGTTGCTTTCAACATTCACTATATTCGTGACAAGTTGAGTTTATTCGCAATACAATACCTTTTCTGTACATTTTATTATAAAAACAGTTCATGTTATACGATAAGCCTGTTTGATTCAAACAGCGCACTTTATTACTACTTATTTAACAGAGTCACCTTGCATTACGTACCAATGCTAATTCAAAGGTAAATTTATCGTATTTGCGTGAAGCCCCGTTTAAGACGCGTTTAGCGTATGTACGCACGGTCAAGAGAGATTTTTCCAAGTTGGAGTTGCTCAAGTATCGTTAGTCGTGAGTCTTGCCAGGGCTAATGTTATCGAGCCAGTTGATTAGCGAAGCGAATATAAAATTGAACCGTAGCGTGTGTCGACGAGTCATTTCTGCCTTGGCGCCAAACGGGAAAGGTTTAGATATTTTTTGACCACTGCCACCATCAGTCGATCGCGCGTCTGAAGTTTTCGGAAAAGCTTGTGTTTGGGGGAAGACGTTGAAAAGTCGCGTCTGTTTTCAAACAAACTTTTTAATCGTTAAGTCTAGCGCTAAATCTCTTAGCTACAAATTTTAATTTTCATATGAACTCGTACGTTTCGTAATAAAGTGATCATGGAGAAAATGGATATTGGACAATACGTTATTGACATGTAAGTCTGTCTAAAGACGTATTTTTTGTTTGAAGCGAAAGGGTTTACGCGGTTCCCTCATCGTTACTAGAAATATTATGAATATATGCAGATTTGTAACTGAACCCACAAACTTCGAGGAAGAGATGATGAAGAATTTTCTATCGTATAATGTGTTAGTTTAATCAAAACGAAACAAAAAATAATTATTAGAAATCGAACCAAGATGTTCAAAGTAAACATTTCCGTACGCGAAGTTTGCTTTGCTAGTAAACTCGTAGAACTATATGGGCCTAGATTGTATTGAGCGGATAATTTTGAGGGCAAAATACTTAGGCTAAAGTTAGTTTCCAATACGAGGAGACCGGAGAAGTTTAATTAAGCGCGATATAGCGGCAATGCAAATCTCATTATTGGCAAACCGTAGGATATAGCCGGAGAACATTTATGTTGGTTCAACTTGGTTGGAAACTCCTCCCCTCTGGCCTCTTGTAACTCTGGTGTTCGGTGTAGCGTTCATTACTTGATCGTAATTATCGACTATACTAGCAAAGTCTGGAAGGAACTTTATAGACCTTCTGGCTTTTTCTTTCTGTCACCACAACTATAGTACCAAACTAAACTATGAAAGTTCTTCGGTTTAAGCTATGGCTTTCTTATTTCTTCCTGTCTTTTACTTCTTGCCTTTCTAGCTTGAGCTCTAGACCTAAACCGATTACGGATGTTTTTTTTCTCTCTCTCTCTCTCTTTCTCTGTGGGAAGACCTTTAAGGGTATTTAAATCAAATTCTCTTCAGCTTTCTTGTAAATATAACGACCGCTGTTTCTAAGTTCGCGGCTTCGCAAACCAATCACAAAAAGTCTGAAGAATCCTAACTTAGATTAAAGTCTTGTCAAACGTTATAGCGAGCAAATTAATACAACTGAACTCTAAAACAAAGGCTTAACAAAATAGCTCCCGTTGTATTGGACTCATAAATAATTGTACGAATTCAGAGTTCTTAGATAAATATTTTATGAAATCAGAGCGTGTAGTCAACACAGCAGTATTGTATTGGATAAGACTTCTATATTTGCCGTCTGTCGGCCGCGATTCTGTCAGTATTTCTTATTGTAAACGTTCTTCCGGGAAGTCTATTCTTCGAGAATCAAGAGAGAGAGAGAGAGAGAGAGAGAGAGACAGAGAGAGAGGTGATTCTCTGGGGATTTATTTGAAAGGCAATCTTTAACGCGATGCGCTTTTCCTCCTCCTCCTCTGATAATAAAACGAGACTTCATGCTGGGAAACCAGCTTTTTATAGTCTGTAGTAGAATTTCCTTTCAAAAATTAATGCTGCTTCGTAAAAACTCAATGATTTTAGGGCTTTCAAAAGAATAGGGGATTTTATTTTCACTTTTATTGCAAACCATTCTATCTCTCATTTTCTCTCTGACACTCTTCAGCTAGAAACTAAAAGCGAGGATGAAAAATTCCACTTTAGGAAACAAGTCCAGGATATGTCGTTTTAATGACTATAATTAATTAGGTACTGTACGACATCAATAAATTTCTTATTATTAATTAATTAAACATTCCGTACAATTATGTAGGTCTATGGATATTTTGGAAATTTTTAATTTTTTATCTTATTAATTATCATCGCTTAATTTTTATTTTAGTTTTTATTAATTAACCAGTGTTTGACTTGAAAACATTAATTACGTTTTGAATTCGGGAAGAATGTTTAGCCTTAGTTTCCCATCGAACGCCTGCAGATATGTTTAAACTGATATCCGCGGAAAAGCCGACATTTAGGATGAACCTTTAACATTAACTTCCCATAGAACGCCTGTAGAAATGTTTACTCTGCCGAACACCGATGTCGGCGTTAAAGCCGACATTTAGGATGAGCCTTTAACATTAACTTCCCATAGAACGCCTGTAGAAATGTTTACCCTTCTAAGCAACCTTATGATTTTTTTTAAATGGTTTAGAACTAAAACAGTGCCAGTTTATAGGCATCTATAATTTTTTACCACTATTGATTGATCTATAGTTGAGAATATGAAGTTAAGGTGTGAAAATAATTATTTAAGAGTCCCTCCATGTGATGGAACGTTTTGCCCTGCTGCGAAACTCACTTTTAATGAAACTCGCTGAAAATTAAGTAAACGTCAAATACTGGGTAGACTATTTCATCCTAGTTTTAAAAGCAACTATTTTTCCAAAAGATTCGATCGTCTATCGGCGCGCGCATTTGCGGAGAAGTTCAGATCGATGACGTCTTCCGGTTCCGACGCATGCTCTTTAGGGTTCCCCTTTCACCCTTATCTTCTCTCTCTCTGACGTTCCCCCAAAATTGTACCCTAGACTGAGTTTCTCTTTGCCGTCGTACGATCGGATTTATACCGTTTTTCGCCGCGGGAGGGCGAGTCGTTGGGTTTTCCTTCATTCGCGTCGCGGCCGGGACTCGAAGCGGCAGCCGGGTTTTCGACGACCTACCGTCGGCGTTTTCGCCTCTCCTTTTTCGGCACTCCCCGGTCCCCTTTTTTCTTCACCCCTTCCGGTCCGAGCAAAAATCCTTCACCCAGCGGAGAAAAGAAGAAAAGGGGTCCGTTTGGGACCCCCGAAAACCGTACCTCCCTGACCCCTAACCCCGCAATGCCCCTATGTCCTCTCCTCTTCCAAAGAACGCGGGAAGATTTTCCCAATAAATAACTCTCTGATCTTCATCATCTCTCTCTCTCTCGACTCCTTGTCTTGACAAGACCGAGGCTTAAGATCTCTCTTTTTTCCCGCCGTTTAAAAGGACTTTGAGTTTCGGATGTCGTGGAATGAGAAATCCGCGCTAGCTCTATCAAATTTTTCTCCTTCTCGGCAAACCTATTCTATTTTAGCGACGATAATAATCGATTAATCTCTCGATATTGAGTCGCGAAGAAAGATTAATTTCAGTATTAAGATACTTAATAATCGAAAATCATTCCGCGCCACAGCTCGACCATGCCACGAAGTTTGAACTCTTCTCTGATGAAACCCTTGGTGGTGCTAGCTCTGCCCGGCATGTACCTCGCCTACAAGATCACCGAGTATAAAAGACAGCAACAGGAACAAAAGAGGCGAAAGGTCACCGAAAAGGAACTGACTAATCTCAATCACAAAATCGTGAGTACATCCAGCTTTCTTACTATATTGTACTCGCTTTATGTGGAATGTGGTGGTGGACCATTTTGCTAATTTTAAAATTAATTCTTTACAATAACGATTTGAGGGTATAATTCACACGTATAAACTTCAGCTGTTACGTTGGTCGTGAAGATAAATCAGTTACATACAACAGCAATGTTGAGATATAGATAAAATAATTAACCTCAACTTAATTAAAATCCACAATAAGGGGATTTTACGAAATAGATCTAGTTTAAAGCCTCGTATTATACATGAAATTCCAAGTCTGTTATCTTCCCTTTTAAATTCGAAGTAGATGTATGATTAAGAAATACTTGTTACAACATTTAAATGGACGAAATAGGAACCACAGAGTTTTGTAAAATATCGATTGTATCTTTAATTCAGGATGGATTGGCTTCTATTATTATAGTTCCGAAGCTTTCTTGGGGTATCTTGACTCCTTAGGAAAAATGTTCTAAATTATCATTCCGCAAATGGTTGCGTACTGTATAACAAATAACGAATTTAAGTCGAAGAAATCCTTCTTGGGATGTTCCCAAATTTTCAAACTTGGTTAATTCCCTCGATCCGGTATCGTATATAGCAGCTCCCTCTTTTATTCCGAGCGCTGCTCTGCATCTCTCCGCAGTACGCCAAGAGCTTGCTTTCCTTCGTCGTTGGGTCGATGACGTACATTTCGCCCCCTCCGTTCTCTTCCATCTCCCCTTCGTCGCCGCAATGCCCTCATGTCTCATTCTTTGTCCCATTATCTTTATTATTTTTGTCTCGGGTCCCTTATTCCCCTATTAAAACATTGACACCATCAGAGGGACCATTTTTTTTTCGCCGAGAATTTCTTTGAAACATTTTATTTTTAATATTTTTCGGCTCTGATATCCCATTCAAGAGGCATACTGGGTTTGCAACGACTACTCTCCTACCTACGTAGTTGTTAATCCGCCGCCGTGACCTTCGGTGTGATGCAAACTGCTATTGTACTGAAGTTGTTCTTTCGCACGATAGCTCTCTCCGTCATCGAATTTGCAGCTGCTTACTTGGTTTAACAATTAAATAAGAATAAGAATAAGAATTAGAATTACAATATAGCCAAGAAGTGATATCTAGTTTCTTAGGGAGAAGGTATAAGATGCCTTTGTATTCGCGCGCCATAGTCCCAGTCCCTTTTCAAAATACAAGGGGGGAAGTAAAAGGAGGCGCCGGGCTATTTCGCCTCTCCTCAGTCGGAAAATATGACTGTAATTTTCGTCAATCGCGTCGTCGCGCTGACGTGAGTTTTCAAGAACCAATGAGATGCTGGTTGTAATTTAGAGGCGAGGATTAACTCCGGACCTACGTACGTTTGGACTGGAGATAAAGCTGGAAATCTGGCGAATTTATACCTTCTCTCTGAGATACTAGATATAACTTCTTGTTATAGCCTTAATCGTGAATTCACGGAAATCCTTTATTTGCCGCCTAAACTCTAAAATATCGGAAGCGGAAGAAGTATTTATTTACGTTCAGTCTCGAATCTTAAGTACTTCTTAAACATTCTTGCTAGAAAGTAATTGCGCAGTAGATATTTAACTGTAAAAGTAAAAATACAATCTCGAATCTCCACCCCATGGGACCTAAGAAAAGACGCGGGAAGTTGATCTAAAAATAGAGAAACCCTGAACCGTTTTCCAAAAAATAATGGGGAACCTTTATTGGATACAATTACCGAATCGATAACAGAAACAATATTCATCACTCCCAGACAAACTCGAACCAAAAAAGAAGGTAATCATAATAGGCGACCCGCATTTCCGGCTCCAAAAAGATTTCCAAAATAAACAAACCATATATATATATAGGGATAAAAATTGGGTAATTTTGTAACATTTTTTATGACCTTTCGAAAAAACGTCAGAGCGCACTGAGTGGCGCGCTAGCTTTTAGGGCAAGGCTGCCTGCTTTTGTTTTTTGGGTTAGGGGTCTCGTTTTTAACTGACAAGGTCAAACCCTGCTCTTCTTTAACAAAATTCTATCCCCTTTGACCTTTAATGTTAGACTCTTGATATGATTCTGTCTCTCAAAGATTTGGCTTCATCAATTTTTCAAGAGGCCGTTTTGATATTTTTACTCTTTCACGCAAAGTACAAAGGGTGGAAAAAGTTTTTTCTTTCAGACCAATCCCTTTCATACTTGGTAGACAATCTTTTAGTGATGATTTAAGACTGAGCTTTTGAATTTAATTTCGTATAATAATTGGCAAATAAAATATAGACTAATTCAACAAACGTTTATTAAATTTTATATTTAGTTTCAACAGGGATAAACTTAATTTTAGAAGTAGGAATGGAGAACGGTTAGTATTTACTTCAGTCCGACTCGTAGCACAGTATAGAGTTCCTCCCCCCAACACGTAACGAAAATTTTAAATTATCTTATTGGCTCACTTAAACTACGTTTTGATGACGTTGCTGACGCAGACGGCAAAAAATACGTAATTCCTTTTTACCTCTGTCGCTATGACCCGCCTCTTCTTTCATACCCCCCCCCCTCCGTCCCGTGGAAGGGGATCAGGGACTTCGACGCGCGCCCACATTACTCTGTTCTCCATTCCTACTTCCAAAATTAAATCTATCCCTGGTTTCAAATTATTTTAGATTTTCAAATAACAAAACTATAGGCCTAAATTTAAGCTCAATTTTAACCCACGAAAACCTTAAGTGAAAATAAAACTCATATTATGCCTATCCTTTTATTTATTCTGTTAATTTTATCAAAAAGCTTCTTGTAATTAATTTTCTAGTCTTATATATAATTCCGTTTTCTTTAGGCTAAGTAAACTCGAATGCCTGAAAATAGCATCCGATATTACATACGCATTTCAAAGGCAGCGAATGATGTCCCGCGTAAAGATTAAAATATTTAAATCGGTTTATAAATTTTAAACTAGATTTCTTGATGCGGTATTCTGTTTGTTCTCGAGACCGAATCCCCTTCTAAGGGTATTAAACCATAAAGTTCATTTGTAAAAATATTCTCAACTTATTTTTAGAAAGTGTATAAGGGAGATCTGGGAAATTTTCACGATTAATTTTATTTTTATCTGAAATATCAAACTTTTCAATCTTTTACGTTCCCCCCTGTCCCCAAAAATCTCCCTTGGATGGAAAAAGCCACCCAAAAATTGCGTAAACAAGCTTTTTGAATAGAGAAATTCGCGGATGAAGTATAGGGGAATTTATTTTGAAAGGCCATTGAAAAGTTGGGAAACGAGACTACTACTACAAAGTCATTTATCAAAATTTTGAATTTTCCCAGCGAGCGCGACGGCTTGGCCCGCCAGAAAACTGACCTTATCCGCCTTCTTTTGAAGAAAAAACTCGAAAGGAATTTCGGGACCTGTCCCGAGGCACGAGGTGGAACTTGATCGAAACTTTACAAGACAAATATTAAGTTTATAATTGGGACAAACTACGAGAACCTGCAATCATTCGCGTATACTGTTGTGAAAATGAGTGTTTGAATAACACGGAAAACAGTGGGAATTGGGAAGGGGTTTCATAACAGGGGGGATTTGTAGGAAAGGTCAAGTTCAAATTGACTACCTCTAAAGGTCAACTGAATAATTGATGATTTCTTCGAAAGGTCAATGAAAAGTTGGGTAGTGTTCTAATGAGTGAATTTGAATATTTAGGAAAATTGAATATCAGTATCAAAGATTAAATAAGGGGATTTTAGTATTTTATGTATGACCCCTTCAATTCAATTAAAAAAACTGGAAGATGATGCTAATTTAATTAAAAGGTCATTCCTAAAACACTCAAATCTTAACTCGAAAACAGTGGCCCGGATGGCAAAATATCATGGAACATTTTTGACTCAAAATCACCCAAAGAACATCCCCCTTAATTTATGCCAGACCTATCAGAAATACCCTGTATTCGAAGGAAAATAATTTGTACGAAATCCGTACTTCTCCAAAAATCAAAACGTCCCTATGAAATATATTTGCTCTGCAGTCAGACCGAAAGCAGTCCTTTCTAGAGAATCGATCGCCGATATCGATTTTGATTTTTGCTCTTTTTGCTTTTTTAGCTATGTCGGTAAAAAGGGGCGGATAAAAGGGGTTGGTTAGTATGGCGCGGCGCTGGCTTGGCTGTGTAGGCCATCGAATGACTTTTAGCGTTGACATCAATCTCGGTCCGAGACAAGCTACCATTAATTTCTTCGGACATTCCCTAAAGAAGTAGAAATAGAATAGAAAAGAGACCGCTAGAAAGCCAAATGCCACACGGCTTAGACCAATTCGAACGCCCCCTTTGATTAGTTCTTGGCCGCCTTTCCAAATTGAGATCTCCAAAATGTGAAACCACCTTAAGCCTATTTTCTTCTACTTACTTACTCACTCAACCACCCACTCACCATCAAGACAATTCTCGAACTAGGGCTGCGTTCAGTAACACTCATCAGGAAAAACATCGATGTTTGGGAAAATGAAATCGGTGTTCTTTTGACATCATGATGACGTTGCAGTTGTTGAACGGCACAATTTTGTGTAATCGCTGCTTTTCTTAATGGTGACGATATTATGATAACGTTATGGCAGAGGCTTAAATAATAAATCCGAACTATTTACAAAGATCAAAATTCTGTCAGAATCCATTTTTTTTACCGAAATAATATATTGCTTTTTAGTATTATTATCTATAAGGATAATATTTGTCAATTCTTCATTATTTAAAATTGGTGGAGATTGGGATGTAGTTCCTCCCATTTTTTTTTTATCGCGGCGCAGAATAACGAAATTCACGTCATGAATCCGATGCTCATCAAAAAAACCTCCTTTCACAGCTGATTTTTCTGGTGGGCATCCGATGAGCATCATGACGTCACGCCCAAAGACGCAAAAAGAGTTCAGTAAGACATCGATGTCATGTTTTAGTCATCAATGTTTTTGATGCCGGTTACTGAACGCAGCCTAGCTCTTAATTTGTCAGAAAGGCTGTAGTAGTACGTGTCATACTTATGGAACATAAACTTATGCTTTTACTAAATGAAAACAAAAAATAATAGAGAGGAAGATTTCGCGATAAAGAATTGCATTGTTAAAGCTCGTATTCGTAAATGTTTATGGGCGTTGGTTATGTAATTTTCGGGCCGGCGTTCATACTATTCCAATCCATATTTCAAAAGCAAACTTCGCAGTTATAACCCGTGATTGTATCGCCAACAACCTAGGAAGAAGTCTATTTGGTTAAAAGCTTTTTCTCCCAACCATAACATACCTCCCGAGCGCTATTAAAAATGGTGGCTTTGATTTGGCGGGAAAATCGCGTTCGCGCGCGCCTTTTTCATGCCGTGAAAACCTATATTAGCTTAGTATTTTTTATTATATTCCCGGCGTGGAGGCTTTGGCAAAGCTCTCTCGCCACTTTGCTTTATTAGAATAGCCAGTGCATAAATATACCCGAGTCTTTTATCACGGAGATAAAGAAGCTGGAGAGATTCTCTGAATTTCTCGCCTTATATAATCCATTATAAATGATCTTATACCTTTATATAACCTTCCTCTGAATCGTCGTTAAAGCTCTATATACGGGAATTTAATAAGACCAATAATAATCTCCCCTTTTTTACGATCTCTCTCTAGCCAGTCTCGACGACAGACTATAATACGAGACTTCTAGTTCTCCGTTTACATTTGAATTCCATAAGAAAGCTATCCTGGTTATTGTTTTTATTACGCAATACGTGATTGCTCCTCTAAATTCTTTAGGAATACCTATAATTTTAGCGGAGATCTGTCGGTTAAGTGCACAATGACGACCTACTTACAATTGTCTCTGTTAGGAAGGCAAACTTATCGTCTCTTGATTTAAATTTTTCTTCATGGTGGTTTCATCAAGGGACTGCTCACACCGCTTATTACTGGTAAAATCATTTTAGGGTAGATTGTACACTGATTAAACTGAGTAACTGGCCCCTTGGGGAGAGGGGGGCTCTGATTTTCGAAATTAAACTTCTCAAAAATCTAATTTGCTTCAAATTTATTTATTTTTGGAGAAACATTTTTTGGTTAGGTAACTAATTGAATTCTTAAGCTCAGCGAAATATCTCTGTTAAGATTTAATTCTATTGAAAACAAGCCTTATTCCAATAAACCATGATAACTATAACATCACTAACCGCTACTAGTTCTTCTTTGAAGGCATCGCAAGTCAAACTATATACCCCATCTTATATACGGTTTAAAATAGAAACGTGGAAAAGCTTTTATATATTCTATAAGTTATTGATTTGTATCTATGAGAACATGGGTGTTTCACGAAGGACATTTCCATTTGGCTTTTATATGAGTCCGAAGCCGTTTTTGTCTTATACTAATACTTGTTGAGATAGAGAGGAAGTGTCGTTCTTTCAATTTCCGGCTCCGTGCGTTCTGCTTCCGTTTTTCTTTACGCCTCTGTCGATTCTTTTCCATGCGAAATATTTTTTTAAAGCCTTAAGCCCATTCCCTCGTCTGTGCTCGGCACGCTTTTACCATCCATTTTGTCTCTTATTTGGAATCCGATAAATTCATTGGAGCGTAAATGCGCGCCCTGTATGGGAAATAAGAAATTCTCGCGTTATAGCTGCCATGGCCCAATAAAAGCCGGACATAACTCTCAAGGCAATCCCACCTTCAAAGGATTTTGTCTCTCTGAAAAAAACTAAATTATAAGAAAAGGAAAGGTATCATGTTTTCAGTTTGGTTCAGTTTAGTTTTATGTGTTGCTGTTTCGCGCCATCTAAGAGTAGGCTTCAGTTTTTTTGTAATTATTTTCAATTGGAGCAAATTGAATCATTTCAATAACACTAAATTATACTCACTTACTTTTAATTTAATTTTATCGGCATTTATTATGGTCCCCCCCCCTCCCAAAAAGGTCTCTTAAACTCTTGTTACCGATATATCGTAGTTCAGCTATTTTTGCCTTTAGATGCCTATACTAGTTGGACGCTTCTCTGAGTTGTCATATCTAGATTCATGTCCCGATTTTATTGGCCCATGGAGCTGCTAAGAATATCGGATATATTTTGGAGCCCTTTTGGCAACTGCTGCGTGCCATATAGCTTGAGAATTCATTTTGTCGAAGAGTTTACTGGAAAAACGTGATAGGAATACGACTAGATTAATAATCCGCTATATTTTCAAGTTTCCAATGTACGAATCTAAATTTTCACGAGCTATTCTTGACTAGACGCTGTTATTTGAAAAATTGACTTGCAGTTTAAAGGGTTTAAAATAGGAAATGAAGTTGGAGCGCTATGAAATATTTGTACATTACAATTCTGCTCGCCCCAGAAGGATGGTAGACGAAGAAATTTCTTTTTGAATGATAACTCACTGTGATATCCATATCCACTAACTCACTGACTGATCATTGCGTCTCAAGAAGCCCTTGCATGAAACTATAGTTTAGTTGGGTAACTGATATTAAGTAACCATCTTAATTGAAACTGGCGAATATATAAATTACTTAAATTGTGTAAATATTTTACTGTTTATACCGAGTAAGTTGTTATATCGATTTCATAGATAATGTTAAAGATTTTTATCATTAGTTAAAATTATACTATCTTGTACTAAACGTTACCCATAATTATTCGCATTATTTATTTCATGGTATTAACTTTTATAAATATAAATAACCATTATAATTATAATTCATAAAACCATCTATAGCGAAGGGCGCATTATAAGCCCATTTCCGTAAGCCCTGGGGAAATTAGTTCTTTCAATGGCATACTTTCGCAATTATTGTACTTAAGCTGAAACAAATAGCTTAGCAGAATCTCAGTTTGGCTTCCTTAATAAGCCTTGCCTTAGTCTTAATCTCCCTACAAATATCGATTTAAGAAGACACTGTACGTCTCATTATTCTACGAAATATTCCTCTACACTATCCAAATTAGACCAGTTTAATTAAGTTTTAGAAATGGTATCGAGGGTAGTTCATTGAGCGGGCGGGACTGCGGTGATATCTTCTTTCTTTGTGTGTGAACCAAACATTCGTCTAGAATTTCGCCTATATCTAAACCATAAGTTTGTAAGATATGTTCCATAAGTATGAGACTTCGTAAGGCTAGAGACTTACTGGGAGCTGTTCGAGAACGCGAAGCGACTACACACGGTTTTTCAGTCCTTGTTCTTATTTAGTTTGTACTAAGTCTTTGACAGCGCCTCACCAGGCGTCGCTTTACGAGAATCTGTGACGTTTCAGCTACGTCACTTCATGACAAGCCACCAGTAACCCGTGACAAACTTATGGAACATATCTTATGAACTTATATCTGAACCTAATATCTTCCCCTCGCTACTATTACAAACAAAGTCTTTGCTTTTAATCTATACGTGCCTTTGCATCTGTCGTAAACTCGTAAGTAATCTCTCGGATATCGTAATGAGGACGTCCGAACAAATTACGGTTCGTTTGTTCGCCAGTCTCCGTTTTCACATCGTGCGACGGTACTGTCGTTCTAGCGCAGTTAGTATATCTCTCCCTTATGGCCTTTCGGAACCTTTTTCGCACCCTCTAATTCCTCCAGCGTCGAAAATGAACGTGCAGGGACTGACGTTCTTAAAAGGGACCGACCATCTTAAAAGGGCTAAGACTCTAGGAGTATTGGATCTCTTCCCGTTTTTGGAGGAAACTCAGCGAGCGTGACTTTTAATTTAAATTTTAATCTCCCACGTACGTAGAAGATGCGCGATCTAAATAATGTCTACATGTTGACTAATAAGAGTTTGTTCCTCTAATTTCGTTGGTGATGCATGGGCGCACTTCTGGCGTTCTTTTAAAGATTTGAACAATAATTTTAACTAAAATACAATTAAAAATGATTTATCTCTTAATTACGACCTCAAATTTTACAACTAATGTTAATAAATAGTATTTACTTTATTTAAAATAACCTGCTGCTGGAAACCGCATAACCATGCACTTGTTTATGTGGCTATTGAATCAGTACACTATATAGTTAATTCATTTCAACTCCAACACCTTTTCAATCCTCCACTTCTTTTCTCTGGGCATCCCTTTTCTATAAATAACGTTCTTTGGAAGTTGGCGGACGCTCCGAATTTTACCAGCTAGCTCGGGGTGGGGTCTAAAAGGAGGTTCCAACATCCGCACTATCATCGATTTCCAATGACGCTTGGTGGGTGGGTGAATGGGTGGATGGGTGAAGAAGGATGAATTTGGTCCTCCTATCCTCTTCCCTCCTCTGGACCAAATATTCCAGCTCTTTCGGTTCTACTTTTCCTCGACCGTCCGCTTCTCCAAGGCCCATATAGCGAGCTTCAATCCTTTTTTTACAGTTCCTTTTAGGAAGGAACAGAGTAGAGTGAGCTTAGCAGCTTGTACCCTTTGCCTTGGCGCGGGGAATTGTGGGTAGAAGCTTATGGATCGCTTGTTAGGCTCTCTAGTTCTCTCTCTCTCTCTCTGCTCGAAGCTTTCTAGTCTCGGTTAGTTTTATATAAAAAAGTGAGCTCCCATTTTTTATTACCCCTTTCGAAATAGGTCGTTGAGGTTGAATTAATAACATTTATCCGAAATTGGTATTTAGGTTTTCAGTTTGGATTTTTTTTCATCCATTTTGATCCCAGCGGGAGTTGTTTGGAATGGGATGCGGGTATTTTTTTTTTTTTTCAAGTGGCCCAATTGTCTCGTTATTTAATACAATACTTTTTTATTATTTATTAAATGCGGTAGGATTTTTTATTATTATGTTAGGATGTCGGAAACTAATAATTTAAAAATGAAGTTACTGCAGTTTTTAGGGAGAAGTGATGAAGGTAATTCTAGTTTATTAGTTATCATATGTTAATATAACACTTTCGAGCGACACTAGAATTGACTACACGAGGCGTACTTACTGTGCACCAATCTTTTGAAAGCGTCTCACCTACGTTATTGTACAAGAAACACTCTGTATCCAGTGTGAATGAAATAGATAGCTCTAACGCTTGTTTTTAAGCCGCGCTTGTTTTATGGAAGGAAAGTCGGGTTCTCTTTTATCTCTTTCAGAGCCTAGCTGTAATTTTTCGTTTTTCATCGTTAGTTAAGCCTTTGTTTGGTAAAATATCGAGACACTACGGTTAGAAGAGCTCTTTTATTCTCTTGTCCTATCTGGTGACGTTATCCGAACGGAAGTCATAGTAGGAGACGCGTTGGCCTTCCGAAAAAGTAGTCCGGATAAAAGGAATATCTAGTAGTATGTGTGCTAGTGTATATCTTTTTACCGCGCGCTCTTTCCACTCTTGTACCCACTTTCCTCCTTTTTATGGCTCGTGTCATCCTCTCTCTCTCTTTACGACGATACGAGTTTATTCATAGATAACAGAAATTATTGACGAGAAGTAAAACCGAGAAAAATGTTTTTGCCTATGTGCGTGGGAAAGGGTGAAATAGGACATATATTTTGAGCAGAGGCGTGAAAAGAAATCAAAGCCTTTGTGTTTGTTGATGGCATATTTTCCCTTCAACTCTGTTGAGAAATCCTTTAAGGAACTGTAAAGAATGCATCGGCGGGTGGTTAAAAATCATTTGAAGTACGTCACAGTTACCACGTGACGTCAAGACACAAAGACTTAACACGGAGTGGGATTGGACACCTAGTCCGGTTTTTCGCGAAATTGCAGTGGTAGTTTTTGAAATAAAACGATCTAAGCTTCTTAAAACTCACTCAGTCACGTGCCCAAGACGTATTTCAAATATTTTTCACCCTTTAATGTTCAAGAAGTATTCAGAATAGAAGAGATATGACTAGCACTTTATTTGTCTGCGAATCGCAACATGGTACAGAGGGATGAAATCGGTAGACTAAATTTGAGGTATAGTCAGATTTAAAAAAGTTCTAACAAAATAATTCTTGGAATTATCCCTTCCACGCTATATTGTTTTAAGTTATCTATGAATTTAACTCCCTGGCTCGCGCTTTTTCCCGCGAAAAGTGAAAGTACTCTATTACTTAATACGAAAGCCCCATTTCTTTTAAGGTAAAAATAAAACGCGCTCTTTTTTCTTTTCTCTCTCTCTCTCTTTTAAGCTATGCCTAACATCCTTTTATCAGTATTCGCCCACACGAAACAATACCTTACACCTTTTTGGGTAAAATGGGTTTAAAGTTTAAAAGTGTAAACCTTGTTTTAAAATCAAAAGTTAGACTAAGTTAATGTTCTGTAGGTATTGCAGTATGACAGAGAAGGCGAGTAAATAAATTATTCATTCGTTCGTTCGCGGGCCTTTTATTTGAAATTAATTCTTGAATCGCATCGTCTCTGTTTACACTGGTGCGAATTTAATCCTGAATTTCATATATATATTCTCTACTCTATTTAACTTCCAAAACTTCTTCAATCCTCCTTATCTTTTCTCTTGACATACTTTTCTATAAATAACTTTTAAAACTTTATATTTAAGTCTTTTAAATCAGCCTGATTATCATGACTCTACTGTACGTTACTATTGAATGCATCAGGTCGTCCATTAGAATTTTGTAGCCCGTTGACGTCATCTTTGCAAGCAAGTCTAACCCCTAGGTCCCTTTACTTAAACTTAATTATTCGTATAGTCTTTAATACTGTAGATGGACACTTTGAAATATTCAGTATTTATGCTCTTTGGGATAAGAAAGAAAACATTCTAGCCGGCTTTCATATGTTCTGAATCTTATATCAGTCCTTGCTTGAACCGTAAGAAATCACAACCAAATCGTATCTATCTCTTCATTCTCCTCTCCATCCCTCTTCTCTCTCTCTCTCTCTCTCTCTCTCTCTCTCTCTCTCTCTCTCTCTCTCTCTCTCTCTTTCTCTCTCTTTCTCTCTCTCCCTTTCTCTCTCTCTCTCCCTTTCTCTCTCTCTCTCTCCCTTTCTCTTCTCTCTCTCTCTCTCTCTCTCTCTCTCTCTCTCTCTCTCTCTCTCTCTCTCTCTCTCTCTCTCTCTCTCTCTCTCTCTCTCTCTCTCTGTTTCGAAATAACGTCCGTATTTCACTTTGGATTTCCGTTCCAGTTTCTTGGATAGCTGTCTCTAGTTTTAGATAGAAAAAAAGGAGATCGGAGAGAGTATTTATGGCCTTCTTCGATTGGGTGCGTCCAAATTCCAAATAACGGATGATGACAAGCGAGGCTTCAAAATTCATCTTTGTTTCCTCCGGATCTTTTCTGGAGAGAGATTTCTTCCTAGCTATAGTTTCACGAACAATATACTCTTGACCCGAAGCCTTGGCGTATTCCTCTAGAAGAAGGTACAGCGTTAGGCCTAGCATCTATACTAGAAATAGTATAGGAAAAGAAATTTAAAAGGTTCTCAAACTTTTATCCTAGAGATTATGGTCATTTGTTAGAGGTGTAGTATTTTTTTTTATTTGGCAAAGGCTTAAGAATTTTTTTTCTTAGAAATGTTTTTGAGAGCTCTTTAAGGAGGTAGTTACTAAGATCAGAAGTGAATTATCTCGTAGTTATTGAATTGGTTTTAAGGGTTTTACGCATCTTGTACAGTGTGAAGATGGTTTGTAGGACTCCGTCTCTCTTGATGTTGATATTTTGGTAGTAAGGCCTAACTTTTAGTTAATTTTCTTCTGTAAGTAGGTATTAACTGGTTGTCAAACTTTGGATCTAATGATGCGATTCAAGCTTCAAAAGCGAAAGAAAAAATATATCAGTCTTGGGATTAAAGATATTTAAGTTTTAATGATGTAGTTTTGATTACACTGAGCTTGGGAATAATTTTTCGTTCAGGTAGGGTATTAGGTTTAGCAAAGGTTCACCGACCGTCTTGATCATTAATTATTACATAGAAGTTTACTGGTAAGCTTATAATTCCAAGAAAGATTCCAGGTGGGTACTAATAAATATAATTGTCGTATATGCGGAAAGAACCATGTCTGGCCATTTTATTCTCAATTTTGGTTTGCATTTAAAGCAATTTTCCAAAACTTTATAAACCTTTATTACCTAGTTATTACCTTTTGAGGTGTTTTTACAATTCTGAAAAATGTCAAGACGTTTTTAAATCATGAATATTTCACGTTCCTCTGGGAATTTAAAGTAATTTTTCGAGACCAAGCCGCCACCAAATATAAGTTTAATTTATAAGTTGAAAACGTAAAATTTTCTTTCCTTGGAAATTGCTTTTCTTCAAGAAAGTTTTGGGTCTTGTAAATAACACGAGATATTCGATTTGAGCTCCAGTATGATTATGTTCAGATTTAAATTGCTTTTTCAGTATTAAATTATATTAATTTCAAGAAGGTTTTTTTAGGGGGATCATAAAGAAAATCTTGAGTGAGTTTTCATATTAGAGTATATTCCAATTGACAATAATTAAACTTAGTTTCAAACTTTTAACGTTACGTCAACACGTAAATGCACTCCACAATTTCATCTACCAGCATGTATCTATATATAGATTAGAAAGTGTCGCGTCTGTCTGTCAACTTTTCGTATGCATCGAGGAACGCGAAGTCCTTTGTTATATTCCTCGTAAACGAACTCTATCTTACTTCTACAGACATTACGTGTTCATGCTCCCTTTAAGTAAGGCACTTTGGAAAACAAAGAAAGTGGAGCTCGCGAAAAAAGTAATTTTACGGTTGAAAAGGGCTGCTAATTAAGTCTTTTGCCTTTTTCTCTAAATATACACCCACGGTCGAATTTCACCTTAACTACCCCTATATATAGAGAAAACCCGACAAGGCTTAGCGACGTTTTCAGTTAGTTCGTGCCAAGTGTCTGTGGGTGGTTTATTTAATATCCCCTTCACCGTGGGTTTTCTCTTTTCCCCAATGTCCCTTGATTGGTTCGTACGAGTTAAACGAATTTCTACTCGTTGCTTTTCTTGGCCTCATTATAAGCTAAAGAAAGTTTAGTTCAAACAAACGCTTTTATTATTCGAGAGTGTGGTAAATTAAGATTTAATTTAAATTTCACCATAGAAAATTTAGTTTGTGTTTTTGAAAATTTCATTTGATAACTTCCTTTTAAGTGTATTTGATAACTTCATGTCGAAGTAAAAAACCGTTCCCGAGAAGTTTTCCCCTTTTTCAGCGCCCCTAGGTTTATCTGGGCAACGACTCTTCAATAGAGAATGAAATGGAAAATTTCTCGGGAATTCACCGTCTTAGCTTGCCTCTCTTGAGCCCCTCCTTTTTTTTTGTATGGAACCACTGTGTAAAGAAAAAGGAGTCTTGAAAGAAACTTTGTAGCGAAAGGAGCTAAGAATTTTTAACCGAAATAAATTTCTTTTTTTTTGTTCATGTTTTACTTTAAAAATAGACTAATTCTTTTAAATAAATAATCCCCGAACCAACTTTAGATAAATTCAGTGTATAAGTTTAAAGCGCGCAATATGGCTTTATTTCATGGTGCCGAAACCCGGGAAGTTTAGATAAAAGCAGTTTAATTAGTTTATTAGAGATCGCGAGCGAGGTTAATACTTCGAGGAGACAAGAATTGAGTCCGAGAAGCGCCTTTAACTACGCACGATTAGTGAAGATGGACGACCCTGCAAGACTCGTAAGAAAAAGGGCATCATTAAGAAGTTCAATAACAAAGATGTGCAAGGCGATGGACAAAGAGACTGACCCTTCAGCACAAACGCCGCTAACGAACATTCAATTAACGACGTATAGATTGAAATTGGTGGAAAAAATCACCCAGTTAAAGTTAATAGACGAACAAGTCCAAAATACGATTGTGGATCAAGACCTGTTCGACAAAGACCTACAAGAGAGCGAAGACATTGAAGATAAGGTGCGTCATTATCAAGCAATCTGTATAGAGACAATTGAAGAGAACAATCGGTGCGCGAGTCACACGCCTTCGGTTGCGTCATCTCAGAACACCTTAATTACTCCATCCATTTCTACTCATCAAAATAACGGTGCGGTAATTAATGCAAACTCGCAGAGTAACAGTGTCGCGTTAGGTCAAAATCAGTTAAGAAACGCGGGAAACGTGGCCTCGGTAAAACTACCAAGAATTAACGTGGAAAAGTTCTACGGGGAGGTTAGCCGCTGGCAAGAATTTTGGAGTCAGTATGAAGTAACTATACACAAGAAAGATATAGATCCAGAAGATAAGTTGGTCTACCTAAAAAGTTACCTCGGAGGAACCGCGTTAACGTGTGTTTCCGGTTTAGCCATAACATACGGAGAAGCCATAGAGAAGCTAACTGACCGCTTTGGAAAAAGAGAAACGCTTATTCGAGCCCACAGAGACAAATTAAGGTCTCTCGAACCTGTTAAGAAATCTACGGACATCAAGGGTCTAAGAAGGCTCTTAGATACCTTGTCGATAACAGTAAGTGGATTGCAAGCTTTAAAAGTTGATTCTGAAAATTATGGCACGTTCATTATTCCTATGATTACGGAACTTTTACCGGAAGACATTGTTTTGAACTATTCCGTCCGGAGCCAAAAAGAGGGAATGCTTTGCATGAATAAATTAGTCGAGTTTCTCCGTGAAGAAGTCGAAAGTCGAGAACAGGCCGCGCAATTAAAGAAATCGTTCGGTTCAAACGAAAAAGATAATAAACGGCTTGATTCGGGTTTAAAAGAGCATTCAGGCCACAGGTCTAAACCCGCGTCTTCAACATTCTCTTACACCACGGTCGCAAACCCCACAAAATTAGCCGCTAAATGTATATTTTGCAAGGAAGCGCATGATTTAACAACTTGCAAACGGTTAACGGCTTCAGAAAGAAAAGAAGTACTGAAAGGCTCCTGTTACGTCTGTCTAAATGCTGGACATATTGCCAGAAATTGCTTTAAGAAAGGAATCAAATGCAAATATTGCACTAAACGCCATAGTCACGTGGTCTGTGGAAAGCAATACCCTGACGATCCCGTGGAAGCGACCTCGGAAGAAAATCAAGAACAAGAGACCATAGTTTCAATGGCCATTACAGATCAAGTTGAACCGGAAATAAAACCGGTAATTTACCTTCAAACCGCTTGGGTTAAAATTTCAAATAACGGCAAGGAAGTTTCCGCGAGATGTCTCATCGACACTGCTAGCCAGAGGACGTATATAACGTCGAAGTTATCAAAAGAACTAAATCTTCCTGTTTTAGGAACGGAAAATCTTGATATTAATTCCTTCCCAGGAATCTTGACTAAAGTCAAGCGATCACGCGTTAAATTTTCCGTCGGAAGCATTTACGAAACAAACAGAGTTAGCATGGAAGCGGTAGAAACCCCAAAAATAGGGGGGAAGATACCTAGTATGCCTAAAAACGAAATCGAAAGCTTGACTCAAGGTAAACGTTGGAAAATAGCGGACACGCCTCCTGAAGGACCACATGCGACGGATGAAGAAGTTTCCCTACTGATAGGGGCGGATTTTATATGGAAAATAACCACCGGCGAAGTAGAAAATCTCTCTACAAAACTCAAAGCCGTTGATACGATCTTTGGGTGGACTTTTCTTGGACCCCATGAAAACGCGAAGGGAAGCGTTACAGATACTAGCGTGTACAGCGTTAACGTATTCTTCACGCACGTGAACAATTCCCTGGAAGATCAAACTGAAGACGAACTTGTTTCTCAAAATCTGAAATCATTGTGGAATTTGGATTCTCTGGGAATTATAGACAAGTCGGAAGAAGACAAGGCTTATGAAGATTCTATTAACGAAAAATTCGAATCGACCGTTAAATTCGATGGGGAACGCTACGTTGTTAGACTTCCGTGGAAACCGGAAGTGAAGCTAACAAACGATAACAAAGCCGTAGCCGAAAGAAGATTTTTCAATCAACTACGTAAATTTAGAAAACAACCCAAGTTGTTTGAGGAATACGCTAAAGTAATAGAAACGTATCTTCAACATGGGATGGCAGAACTTGTGGACACCCCAGGAGAAACAGAGCGTACGTTCTACCTGCCACACTCAGAAGTTGTTAACGAGCAGAGAACCACAACAAAAGTCAGAGTGGTATTTGACGGATCATCTCACGGCTTTAACGCGCCTTCTGTCAACGATTGCCTAAATGCTGGGCATCCATTGAATGTCGATTTGTTAGGCATGTTGATTAAATTTCGTAAAAACCGTATAGCCTTTACCGCGGATATCGAGAAGGCTTTCCTTCAAGTACGTCTTGCCGAAGAAGATCGTGACGTAACTAGATTCTTTTGGATAGAAGGAAGAGAGTTGGATCCTAATAAGATGTCAATTATTACCCTGAGAATGACGAGAGTTCTCTTTGGATTAAACGCTAGCCCGTATTTGCTAGGAGCAACTATACGCCATCACATTGAAAAATACAAGGAACAATTCCCTACAGCCTACAAACTATTGAGAGAACAACTTTACGTAGATGACGTGGGAGGGGGAGCGGATGACAATGAAAAAGCTTTAACCCTTGCCACTGAAGCGAAAGAGATTCTAAAAGAAGCCGGAATGCCTCTCCGAAAATTCCAATCTAACTCCGAGTGGCTTAATACGCAATTATTAGAAGAAGGAGAGTCTGATCAACCACAGCCAGTATCATTTAAAGTTCTGGGAATAGCTTGGAAACCAAAACAAGATATATTCTTTTTCGAGGTTACAAGCCTATTGGAGTTTCTTAGATTGCAAAAGAATACAAAGCGATTCGTTTTACAAGCTTCTTCGAGGATTTTCGACCCAGTAGGATTTTTATCACCCTTCATTATCGTGGTAAAATGCCTATTTCAAGAACTGTGGGTACGCGGAACTAAATGGGATGAGCGTATCGATGACGACTTGATCGAACTGTGGAACACGTGGTGTCAAGATCTCACTAAACTTACGGAAATTGAAGTACCGAGATATTACGGCTATGGTCAAACGATCCAAATACATTGTTTCACAGATGCCAGTGAAAAGGCATATGGCGCCGCGATATATATCCGTTCAGAAAGTCAAGGAAAAGTAAAAGTCATCCTTGGCGCGTCAAAATCAAGAGTCGCACCTCTCAAGAAACTTTCGGTTCCCAAGCTAGAACTCATGGCCGCGGTCATTGGCGCGAGGCTTACGAAAACTGTCGAAAAATACTTCAGCGAAGAAAAGCCGTCGAAATATTTCTGGAGCGATTCCACGGTAACGCTTTCGTGGATTAAAAGCAATGCTAAAACCTGGAAACCGTTCGTACAGAACAGAGTTAGCGAAATACAACAAAGTACAGATCCAATCCTTTGGAATCACGTTCCAGGCAAGTTAAACCCAGCCGATCTTTTGACTCGAGGGGTTAACGCGAGCAAATTAAAAGAAAGCGAAACCTGGTGGAAAGGCCCGTCCTTTTTGTGGAAAGAACAATGTGAATGGCCGGCTCAGAAAAACGAAATCAAACCCAGTTTACCGGCTGAAGCTGAGAACGAACGCCGCGCGAAATACGAAAATTCTTCTGTATATTACGTAAACAATTTTCAAAGTCAAAGAGAACCACTGCTAAACCTAAAGAATCATTCAAAACTATCACGGGTAATTAGAGTGGTAGCCTGGATTAAAAGATTCGTCTTTAACGTCAGAAATAAAGACCAAAAGAAAACAGGAGAGATAAATACAGATGAGATATTGGAATCGGAAACTTATTGGATTAAAACGGTTCAAAGAGAAACGTTCCCTCAAGAACTCGACGCTATTTCTGATAAAAAAGAATTTCTTCAAACTTCAAAAATCGCCGATTTAAAACCATTCATTGACCAGAATGGGATTCTCCGCATGGGAGGGAGGCTAGGCTTCGCAAACCTTAGCTTCGATGAAAAACACCCGATTATTTTGCCAAATGACCACGCGTTCACGATCTTGTTGATAAACAAACGCCACGAGGAAGTCATGCACATGGGTGTCAATTCCACGCTGTCAAGTCTACGTACGCGATTCTGGATTCCGCGGGGCCGCCAGGTGGTAAAAACTACCCTTTTCAAGTGCCTAAAATGCGCGCGCGTGAAATCGAAAGCTCTAGCCAGAGAAACCGCGCCGCTTCCGCCAATTCGAGTTAATGAAAGCGCGCCTTTTGAAAACACGGGGGTCGACTTTTGTGGACCACTCATGGTCAAGTCGTATAACACGGATCAGAAAAGGTTTGTAGAATCGAAAACCTACATCGCGTTGTTTACTTGTGCGGTAACGCGAGCCGTACATCTCGAGGTAGTCACTAGTTTGAGCGCGGAAAAATTCATAATGGCATTTAAAAGATTCGTGGCGAGACGCGGTGTGTGTCGCATAATGCTATCAGACAATGCGAAAACCTTCAAGAAGACAGAGAAAGAACTCAACAAACTCTGGAACAGTGTCCTGTCCCCGGAACTTATACAATATTTTGGGGAAAAGAAAATTAAATGGTCCTACATTGTAGATCGAGCTCCCTGGTGGGGAGGAATGTGGGAACGCATGGTAGGAGTGGTAAAGGGTTGCCTTAAGAAAGTAATTGGTCGTGCTTTGTTGACTTACGAAGAATTGGAAACGTTGGTCATTGAGGCCGAATCTGTAGTTAATTCCAGACCTGTTAGTTATCTATACAGCGATAAACAGGAGCCTTCACCACTCACGCCTTCCCACTTCCTCTTGGGAAAAAGACTCGACACTCTGCCCCCTAGAAAGTTTAAGGTAGGCGAGTTATCCGTTAGTTATGGAGAATTAACTAAAAGGTGGAAGTACCGCCAAGAATTGTTAAATCGTTTTTGGGTGAGATGGAGACAGGAATACTTATTAGAGTTAAGGTCTGCCCAGAAATCTGGGAAATTAGTAAAATTTGCTCGTGATCTTAAGATTGGAGACGTAGTAATTTTAAAGGATGATCGTTTACCACGTCATTTGTGGAAACTATGTAGAGTACAGGACCTACATCAAGGTAGAGATGGAATAATTAGATCAGCAACCTTAAAAACTAGCTTAGGAGGAGAAATTAAGCGACCCCTCCAGTTACTATACCCTATAGAAATTTCAAATTAAGTACAGTCAAAGGAAAAACAGAGAGAAAAATGAGTCTTTTTTTTTTCTCAAATCCCCATTTTTGGGGGGAGTTTGTGGTAAATTAAGATTTAATTTAAATTTCACCATAGAAAATTTAGTTTGTGTTTTTGAAAATTTCATTTGATAACTTCCTTTTAAGTGTATTTGATAACTTCATGTCGAAGTAAAAAACCGTTCCCGAGAAGTTTTCCCCTTTTTCAGCGCCCCTAGGTTTATCTGGGCAACGACTCTTCAATAGAGAATGAAATGGAAAATTTCTCGGGAATTCACCGTCTTAGCTTGCCTCTCTTGAGCCCCTCCTTTTTTTTGTATGGAACCACTGTGTAAAGAAAAAGGAGTCTTGAAAGAAACTTTGTAGCGAAAGGAGCTAAGAATTTTTAACCGAAATAAATTTCTTTTTTTTTGTTCATGTTTTACTTTAAAAATAGACTAATTCTTTTAAATAAATAATCCCCGAACCAACTTTAGATAAATTCAGTGTATAAGTTTAAAGCGCGCAATATGGCTTTATTTCAGAGAGATAATCTTACCTGTATTATGCCTAACTTTCATCTGAAAAAGTTTTTTTTTTTAATTCCCTTGTTTTCATTTCATCCTGCAGGTTTATTTGGGAGTTAGTAAAGAAATATAAATAAGAATCGTGGACTGGTATTTAAGCTTATCTGTATCCCTGCACTTACAGATTTAGAATACAGTACTGTCTTCCACAGACTACTGTCTCTCTACCGTTCGCTGTAGTTTCCATTCTGCTGGCATTTAAAGTTGGTTTAAATTATGAGTAGGGTTATAATCCTCTTCTACGACCACTTTTCCATTTATTTCCGCTTACAAAATCCCTTAGTTTAAAATCTCTCTGGAATCCCAAAATCTCGGCTTGTATTAAGTTGTTATAAGGTCCATACGGGACTGAATATTTATTGAAACTCAGTGTATAACGATGCACGCTAACAAGGCCTATTAACTCGGACAAAATTTTATTGAAAACAAATGTGGTAAATAGGAAGGTGTTACACTTCATGTTTATTTCTTGAGCTTGGCTCCCAATTTGAACTTAGTATATTTTTCTTCAAAGATCTGGTCCTTCCGTTGGATTGACGCTCGCAATTAAGCCCTTTCAAGGAACTTACATTTAATTACGTACCCTTACCTTATTTGGTCAGAAATAAATAGTCAATACGAACGCCATTAGGGTTTTAATGTAATTTCAAGTTTTAACCACTCTGCCTAAGTTGAAGGAATATATGAAAATTAGGTTTAGCCTTTGCCATATGTATTTCGGTAAGGCTGGAAGCAAACGCGTCAAAATTGAAATCCTTTTCGCTAAGACCCGTCTTAACAGTCTCTAGGTGCGGTCTTGCGAGTATGAAATATATTATTAGACTTCCCGGTATTCCAAATTTTAATCCATCTCCGTTAGGAAATGCTTTATGTCGAAAGTGAAGGAAGTAAGGTTTAACTTTGAGTCTAAATCTTTCGTGATTAAAGTTCTACTGGATTAATATAATTTTGTCCGCGTTATAGAAAGGATTATACAACTGTCATATTCTCAAGTTATTGTTTGGGCCCTTGCCATATTACTTCCCTTGTATTACAAAGGTATTTGTGTGTTTATTTAACTCGGAAACTCCAAAACAATTTTAATTCTTGATCTATATTTACGTTTAAAATTCACACTCTGAATCGTACAAAAAATAGTAACAAAATCAAACTATGGAGCTCCATTTTTTAAAGTAAAATACCTAAAATTAAGTGTTATGTCGTCTCTTTCGACAAGGCATTGAGTTAGACGCTGATTTTTGGATTTAATAAAGGATTAAGAGAAGCTTGGAGGATTTTAAATAATGGAGCTTGGTAAAAGGGGAAACCTCCCAGATGATAGTTAAGCATTTCAGCACGCCGCCAGGCCCTAAAGAGCCACGTCGTTTGTCGTGTTGGAGAGATAGAACCCTGTGAATTTATTCAAATTTATCGCGAATATGGGCCAAAACTATAGCAAAAATTCGGGCTGGAATATATTTACGCTGATGTAAAATATCATTTTTTGAAATTTATAGATGGTAAGTTTGACTTACGATGCCTGAAGTAGTTTGTAAGAAAGTTAGTAAGATTTTCACTAAGAAAGCTTTTAAATCTACTCGAATCTTAGAAAATGGCAAACCTGTTAAGTTACTAAAACATCCTATCGCGATAACTGCATCGTCAACATTTTAATGCGCTATATATTACCTTTGTTTTTGTTTACACATTTTAAAGAACTCCTACTAAGTTGCAACGCTTATAAATTGCAACATAAAACGGCTTTATAGTTACTACCTTGCAATAAAAAGTTATAGAAGTCCAGAGTTATTTTTACCGAACACGCTAACTGAAACCGAATCCAATTAAGTCACTGTCTTTCAGGGTTAAAGAAGCTATCAACCGTTTACAATTAAGCTTTTAAAGTTGATTATTCTTGTTAAAATTTAATTTATTCCGCGTAGAAGTTAGAAAGAGAATGGTAGAGGGAGAGGGTTGCGGGGTATTTGAGTAAACGTGTCCCGCATTTGTGAGTCTAAAGTTAATTGAAAAGTTCGTCCCTGCAGGTCCCTTTAGCGGGAGGGGGGGGGGCAATTTTATTCCCCTTTGACATTCACCCACCCCGTCTTGTTTTCTTTGGTACGCTTCCGGA
The DNA here is from genome assembly GCF_054372755.1 of Phalangium opilio. Classification (NCBI taxonomy): domain Eukaryota; kingdom Metazoa; phylum Arthropoda; class Arachnida; order Opiliones; family Phalangiidae; genus Phalangium; species Phalangium opilio. Next base: position 7,082,261 of record NW_028324182.1, on the reverse strand, counting down.
GATTTCATTGTGTTCCTGGACCAGTCCCCTTTTGTAATGATTCAAAAAAGAATGCCCGATTTCATTTCATCTCCCGATCTTTTTTTCATCCTGTGAAATTAAGGCAACGAAGCAAATTTAAAACTAGAAAACTAAAGTTCTCATTAAAACGGGATTAAACATTTCATTTTGAAGTTCAGCCTAATCGAAAATTGATTTTTTTTTTCATTCTGACCGAGGCTTATTTTCATTATAGTTTAATTAAAACTACAAGTAATTTTTTTAATATTAATTTAACTGACAAAGACAGAACCAATCATACCGATGTAATATAAATGTTCATTTTTGCCATGCATGAGCCGACTTTAATGAATGTCTCTTTATTGCGAGATTAAACTTAAACCGTAGTTTTCTGTTTGAATTTTAGGCCTAGTTTTGACTGTTTTTAGTGGTTCAGAAATATTTCTCTCGTCTCTTAGAGGTTAAACAACGTTCTACACTTGTTTGTCTGTATATAGTGGAGCGGTGCCTAATTCATTTGTTTGATTAAGCAATTAGGTCTTAATTAAGGCCGACTTTCACTCCTACGCCATTAATTTTCCCCGCTTCTATCTACTCGCTGTCATTTTAATATTTACGACTTTATATATTAAGGCCTGCCTGCTTGTGTTTAATCAAGTTTATGCCTTAGTTGTTTGTCAAAATTCTAATCTAACCTCGTTTCACTTTATAGGAAACTTAAGGCTTAAATTTCAAATGTCAGTAGCAAATTCAATTTGCCTTTTATTTTCCTATCAGAAAATAGGTTAAAATCTATAGCCTATGTTCAATATTGTTAAAAGCGAGGACTCTTGGTTAAGTAGATTCCAAATGCTCATTCTCTCTCTCTCTCTCTATCTCTCTCTCTCTCTCTCACTCTCTCTCTCTCTCTCTCTCTCTCTCTCTCTCTCTCTCTCTTATCGAACGGTCTTAGGACCTTAAGACTAAATAAATAAGGCCAACATACTTTATACCTATAGATAGAATCTAAGATAATTTTCTTCAAGATGAGTTTTTATCGTGGTAGAAACTTCTGATTTAGTTTCCCCTCAATTTGGGGCACTCTATTTTTTTACTAAGTTTGGTCGAGGGGTAAGATACTAGAGAAATTAGGTCCTTGCCAAAGCTAAGTGTAGGAATTCAGGTGGGCACGTTGCTACTGAGTACTGACCCTCTCAGTTTTTACCTCCTTAACTTTTAAACCTAACGAACCGTGGTCCACTTTTTAGATTTTATCTAGACCGTTTCTACTAAAAACATCTCCGAGTGTTTGATGATTTTTCCCGTAGCTCTCGTTCCCCTTTAGTCAAAGGCAACAGCTTTCACGTTGCCCTCATTCCATCGAAACGGTCGATAGTTTAGGCGCAAAATTCCTAATACCCTTTAGCCTTTAGTGGTGCGGATATTTTGTTTCGGTCGGCACTATTCTCGTATCGAGAGTTGGGTTTCAACGGCTGGGGAATTGTCCCTTAGCCAGGCATCTTGCTCAGTTAGCTTCTTTTTGTATACGGTTAATTTAGTGCGGGTGGGTGTGCTCCAGCTCTCTCTTGCTCTCTCTTGACTCCTAGGTTTACGCTATAATGCAAACCCGTTCGTCTTTCCCGACCATCACCCGAAACGAGCATCCATTATGCATGAACTCTTAGGGATTCGAAGCTCTAACCCAACCGCCCTTTGGGACCGACCAAAATGCCAAAGCTCGTCTCTCCAATCTCGTCGTCTGTCCGTTGTCGTAATTCGTGAAACGGACGAAATGGTTTAAGCGACGTGTATGTACGGCTCTTGCTGGTCGTCAGTCTTGCGCTTTGAATCCCGACGTTGTTTATTTATATTGTTAAATATTTAAAACGTTCGGTCAGTTTTAAGCCTTAGCCAGTCAAACAATTTAGGTTATTTCCGCGGTTCAATCATTTGGTACTACCTTATATGTCCCTGCTTCTCTAATCAACCGAAAACGGGTAATTCTTACCGTAGAATGGCTCACATCCAATTTAGAGATGTAGGCCCATGCAGCTAACGACGGGAGAAGTTATATAAGTGAAGTGGAAATGGGGTGACATCACGTGATGACATACCTTTCAAATTAACTTTGGGATTTTAATCTATTCTATAATTCTATTCGTGAATAACCAACATCATCATCATCATCATCCTCAGAACCGGAAGAAAACCACTAAAATAATCACGCTTCTATTGAACACTTAGATATTCTAATTTATTCTGAATAGAATCATAGAATCTTTCGCCGGAAGGAATTTCGACCTCATTCTAATTTCAAAGTCGGTGTTAAATACTTATCTCTTTTGGGTGATGGGAGCTCGCGAGAGTTTAAAGAGGAGATAAGATAAATTAAGGAGTAATTGATAGTTTATCAGTTGGCGCTCGTGCCAGAAGAGGATTAAGTGTATATATATACGGAAGGAGAAAGAGGAAGCGACGCACGCCTCTTCTCTCTGAGTAAAGATAAGCGAATGATGCTGAGCCGAGGTGGGATGTAAAGTACCTTCGTTTCAGGATAGAGAAATAAGAGAGGGAAAGGTTGATATATATATTCGCTTGGTACTCCCAACTCTTTGCGAGAAAAGAGGGTTTTATTTTCGCGTTTTACTAGATTTTGATTATTTCTTTTCTCGAGTTTGTGTGGGTTTTAGAAGCTCGTAACATAAAATAAACAATTTGGCAATTTACTTCAGTTCCCATGCGGTTTTCGGGTTTCAACCCACGCGTATACAGCGTGAGTTAGTAAAACGAAAATTCAATAGTTCGAATTTTAATTTTTAAAGAATCCTTCAATGATTTCAATTCATTATCGTAGAGAACCATAATTATGCTAGATACTTACTGAAGATTAGTTCGAGAAGGACGCGAGAATTGAGCACACTCGGTTTCGTAGTCCATCTTACTATTTAGTCTGTACTAAGCCTTTGACAGCGCCTCACCAGGCGTCGCTTTATGAGATCACCTACGTCACTTCATGACAAGCTTTTAGTAACCAGTGACAAACATATGGAACATATCTTATTAACTTAAGGGCAACTAATATACTTGTATTGACTTCCAATAGCTAACTGATTCGCTTTGTTTGGAGTCTTCAGCAAAAGTCCTCGAGAACTTCTTTCACTTACAGTTATGTACTTTGGACCTTATTACTTGAAGTTTTGTACACAAGAATATGGCGCAGCTGGCGTATTGTATTTTCTTCTTTGGGAAGCGGGACATGCACTGATGACGTGGGATCACATATAGGGAAAAAGGGGATTTTCTATTTTTAGAAGGAGTTTTATCTCCGTTTTATCGATTATTGCTTGCCTTATTAGAGAATTCCATGATCTTTCTAACGTCACACGATATATTTTTTCGATGTGTTTTACTGTACTCCTGTTGAAGGGTCATTTTACAACCAATATTACCATTAAGATGAATGAAGTCCTGGTATTTGAAGTCAAGAAAGTTTTAAGAATGTTTCTTTCAAAATTGAGAATTATTTTATTCTATATAATACAGTTTTATAATCTTTAATTTGTCTGTAACAATCAAAATAGTTTTTAGAGTGGTCAAGCTTATACTTCGACTTTTGTCCAAGCGACTCAGACAGAAGAATGACAAATTCTATAATCTCTACCAACTTTTTCAACTCTAACATTTCTCTATGGTACCAGAGGGAATTATAACAATGGGAGTTGATTCTCTAGCTTTTATTTAGTGCTTTTCTATACCCGTTTCTTTCTCGGTCTAAAGTCATTCTTTGGAACTACTGGCAGAAGTTGCGAACGATGGCGCCAACCAGTCTTTCTACTCCTCTTGTTATAGTTCTCTATTTTTTTTCCTTCTTGTAGGGCATCTTGAAGATAAAAAAGGCGGGAAGAGGATTCTGGGGGCCCATAATCCTTTTCCATTATTTATAGAGGGTCCTGTCTGTATGTGTTTAAAAAGGCAGCATGCCAAATGGAATATTTTCCTACAAAAAATGGTAAAAATTCTTCCACTGTAACTTCATAGTATAGAGAAAAAAATTCCTGGAAATTAAATGGGGATGGGGGGGGGGAATAGAAAATGATTTGTATATTTCATTTTGAGTTACTATAAAAGACTTATATACCATGAAATACGCAAGACGCTCTAAGCGGCTTATTTTTTTTATAGAGATTTGAATACCGAGAAATATATAGAGTATTATTGAGTTAAGATGTGAAAAATTGAAATACGGAATTTTTTTCGGTTCTGAGGCGTAGTTTTCTCGCCAAGGCTTAGCTCGTATAGTTATACAAACTAGTGAATGATAAATGCAATTGATTATCAAAATATCAAGGGTACGTTGTGAGCTGCCTTTGGTTTAGACCACGTTTCCTAAACATAGTTAAATTAGCTAACACGTTCACTTGAGAACATATAGCAAAAGTTACCTTAAATTATTTTTTTTAAAGTAATCTCTCTCAAACTTCGCTTATCAGCGGAATTATAAGCGCATATAGTGAAAAAAAAATCGCAAATCTGTTAAGCGAAGCCATTTTTCTTTTTTTGGCGTAATTGTGATTAGCTAAATCTGTGTGTTTTTTTAATTATCTCCCACTTCACCCTGTCGTTTATTAAGGGAGGTAAGTTCTGAATAGAGTGCAAAGTATGACTAACGTCCCTTCTGTTAGATTTCTTTATTCGCCCCCCCCCACCTCTTTTTTTTCTTTTTTTTTATAATTAGTTCACCCAAGCATAGATGGAAAAAAGTAAAAGTCTCCTGGCGTTAAACCGAGTGAATCTAGACAGTATCCACGCTGGTGTCAAGAGACGTGTAGAGCTCTACATTAGTATTTTTTTTCAGCGCTTTTCTTACACGTGACCTTAGCCGTCTTTAATTACAAGCTGTCAAAAGTGATTAATGAAACTACGGGATTCTCCTTTCTTTTCCTTTCTTCTCTAACTTCCCGCGCTCCAACAGCATCTTCCTATTGTTGCTAGTTTCATTTAGAACTTCACCCTCCCGTAGTCAAGTTAGTTTCCTAAGCCTTGGCAATTTGACAGGCATAGCCCCCTAGCTGTGCCAAAATTACCTGCACCGCTCTCTTTGAAAAATTACCTGTATAATTTGTTTATCACATCACGTTAGGGTTAGTAGTTCTTTCTCGAAATTATCGAGGATGTGACATCGTATCTTCCCAATTTTCTCTCTAATAATGAGTGAAGTATACCTAACAGAGACTTTAGGTAAATGACAGAGGTAACGCGGAAATATGGAAAGGGTTATAATGACGTCACCGTACGTTTCCCTTTCTTTGTACCTTTCGTTATTGGCTATGAATCACTGAACTTACCGAGGCCTAGCCATAAGTACGTCGTGAACGTGAACGCCTGTAAAGGATTGAAAGAGTGACCGGAAACGGAAATGACCGTGGCGCGGCCGGCTGTTAGTTCGTGACGCTAAAAATGAAGAGCTTGGTCAATTTGAGCAGCTACTGACCGGAAGTTAGACGTCGACCTCGTATAACCCTTTATACCGCAGCTGCACGAATCCCGGGAAAATCCCCAGGAGCCCGTGGATTACCGCGACCTAACTTGCCCCAAAAAAGATAACAAGTCGTTTCTTTTTTCAACCCCGAAAAATAATGTGGCTCGTTAAATTGGTTTATATTTCATTTCCTTTAAAGCTGGAAAGTTGGGGAAAGTTTCGGATGACGATTCAATTTAAATTTTGGAATTTAGTAGAAACTGGGTGCCTTTTATTTAGAGGACTCAGAAAGCAGCTAGCTTTTTACTATTAGAAGGCTTTGTTTCCGAGTTACTCTTGAGCGTAATTAATTGTAATCATGATTTAATCAGATTTAATTAACCAAGGATGCACACTCAATCGCGTTATGAAAATGTATGGGAAAAAGCCTTTGCGAAAAATCTTGAGGCGAATGAATGAAATTCCAAAGACTCCAAAGAACAAAGCGTTATAATTATCGACTAAAACAAAGGCACTCATCTTCCCCTTCCTCCTTCAACAAGCTGACATTCTAGGAATTCTAAAGCTACGTCACTAACAGAAAATCCTTCCGGGTATTCACGTTTCACCATGAATTTACTCAGTTTTCCTTTTAATAAGAAAGCCATTGGTAGTTAACTAGCAATGAATTACACTACCCCGTCAAGATGTCTTGGTTTTGTTTCAGCCATTTTAAATATCTGTAGAATATTGTTATAAAGTATGTCTTTAACATTTCTGACTGCCATTTTCTAAGATGACTTCGAATAGAAAAACACTTCCTTTAGTGAGTATGCTACTACCGAAAAGTAACTTCCATGGGGAAATTCAGCTTCCAAGGTAACGCACGCGGTTTGGGCTCTACTTTATTTATCAGTTAGTCAGCCATGAGGGCATTATGGAATAGATTAGAAAATTAGGATTTGCAGGGATTTGATACGGGCACCTTCATTTACGTTTAACGAATATAAATATTGCAAAAGCGAATAAGCCTTGAAGGTTTAATGGCGGACATTATTATTAGGGAAAAGACAGGCAGTTTTACACCTCGGAGTTTACCCTGCTCTGATACTGTTCCTCGTGTTAAGGACAGGGTCTTTTATTATGGACTATTCCGGTTGCGATTAATTGAGAAAGCGGTGGGGCTTAATCGCTTATTTTCCTTATTGCCATTAATACTGGTATCAGGCTCAGCCAAAGGAGAGGCTCGACCAAGGTTTAACCCTATTAGTTTTATCGTCTCATTAAGCTTTAACGAGCTATCTGAAAGAGAAGCCTGCTAAGTTCCCTTTCTTGGAAAGAATGCTTATAAATATTCTCATTTCAAGTCCAAAAGTTTTCTAACCCCTATCAACTTATTTTTATTCTTTTTAAATGAATGTTTGGCCTATTGGAATTTCGTCTAAACATTCTTGAGAAAATAATAATGTTTAAGAGAAATTTAATATATAAAGTGCAATAGTATAGAAAATTTAATTAATTTTTTTTAATTTCCACACTTTTTAACATTAAAATTTCCTAATTGTTTGTTTATATTTAAATCTAATATATTTGCAAATTCTCCTGTTATTCGGTTTCACCCTGAACACTGACGCTTAGCAGGAAACACATTTCTACAGGGGCTATGGTAAATCGCGTGTAAATAGCACATTCAAAATATCATTTTTAAACATTCAAAGCGGGCGCAAGCGCGAACTGTGGTCTGAGTTGTATCCCCAGATGACCCAAACGAACACTGCGGTTTTCGCGGTGGCTGAAACTCATCTGCGCGATGACGAGAGCCCAGAATCTTGTCCAGGGTTCCAATGGTTTGGCTTAAATAGACAGAGGGGAGCGAAAAAAGGTGGTGGTCTAGGAGTCGTGGTTGCGGACCCCACCCCATGCAAACTTTTGCGGTCCTGCGAGGAACACATGTGGATCGAAATCAGGTGCGGATCGGTTGAGGTTCTTATCGGAGTGGTATATCTCGCGACGGATAAAGAAGACGTGAGTTGGAACGCCAACATTTTACAGTGTCTCGCGAGGGATTTATCACAGTTAACTACCAATGGTAGGAAACCGGTCTGCGTCTTAGGCGATTTCAACGCCCATATTCCGGAGCTAGATGGTCGTGATAATCAGACGGGTCGCAAATTCGTGTCATGGGCTATGGATCAAGATCTCACGATCCTAAACACACTCAGTGAAGTGTGCGTGGGCAGATTCACTTGGTCGGCTCGGGGGCTGGCTACCACCATTGACTATGCACTGGGAAATGATCAGTTCCTACGAATTCTGTCGCGCATGGATATTGATGAGGACGGTTTTTTGAGCCTGGGCAGTGACCATAACGCGATCACGCTGTCTTTAGACATCTCGGGTCGACGTCGTGAACCGGTGGTTCCGGCGCGTTCGCGACCGCGTTGGCGGACAGATGTTCCTGCCAAAATGGAGTCCTATCAAAGAACGGTCAACGAAGCTTTGAGTGACACGACGTCTATAACGCTGGAAGAGTTCCAATCTATCGTGGTTTCCGCGGCTTCTAACACGTTAGGACAGTCGTCGGGGAAAAGTACGCGAGGCCCACAGAAGCGCTGGTTCGACCATGACGTTAAAATGGCTATCCAACAACGCAAAAAGGCAAATCGTAGTTATCGTAAAGCCGCGAGGGAAGGCCGCCGTCACTCGAGTACGGTTTCGCCGGAGTACATCCAGGAGCTTTGGAACTCCTATTGTGCCCGTAAACGTGAAGTCGCGCAGCTTGTAGCAAGCAAGATTAGAGAAGTAAATCGGGCCATGGAACAGGATATTTTATCTGATAAACGTTTGGCTGGTAAAAAGTTTTGGCGATTATTTAACCCGCCACACCCATCTCAGACCCTGGCGGCAGTAAAGGCGGAGGATGGTTTTAATCTTATATCAGGTCCAGAGGCTATTAGATTACGAGTCTCGGAATTCTACCAGGCCGAGGAAGAAGCTTTCATAAAATGTCACGCGTTCCTTCCCGGGCTGCAAGGCGGTGTAGAGATGCAGTATGACGACTCTCTCCACGATGATATTCTTCCCCATGAGCTTGATACAGTTCTCAACGCTCTCCCCACGGGAAAGGCGGCGGGGCCTGACTCTATTTCGTATGACCTCATAAAATCCCTGAACGGGTGCTCGCGTCGGGTATTGTGCGAACTATTTAATGGAGTCCTACAAAATTCGACTGTCCCAGAGACGTGGGGCCTCACGGAAATAAAATTGTTGTACAAAGGTGGAGGGAAGGACATTGAAAATCTGAGTTCGTTCCGGCCAATTGCCTTATCACAGTGCGTCTCTAAGGTATTTGTGGCAATTCTAAAAACACGCTTGGAACATTTTGTTGAGACCAATAATATCTTGGGGGAGCTACAGAACGGGTTCAGGCGGGATAGGCGAGGGGCTGATAGTCTCTTTATAGTATACCAGTTGTTGGACATTGCTCGAATTGAACAACGTTCAGCGTTATTCGCTTTTCTGGACCTACGAAAGGCTTACGATAGCGTCTGTAGGACTCGGTTGTGGGCGTTGCTGGTGACCCTAGGCATTCCAGGTCATTTTGTTACTCTCTTGGATAGGCTTTATGAGGATGTAAAGTACCGGTTTTGGTTTGGGGATGTGGTAACAGATTTCGTGTCCAGTGGGGTGGGTTTAAAACAGGGGTGTCCCCTGTCTCCTCTCCTCTTTGCACTATATCTGGAACCTCTCGACAGGGCCCTAAGGGCTTCAAACCTCGGTTTTACGCTTAGGTACCCTGGCGGCGCGACGCGGGAATCTCGGGTAGTGGGTGGATTTTTTGCGGATGATATTTTTGTTGTTGCTGAATCGCGGGTAGGGCTGCAAGCCATTTTGGATATTTGTGGGTCCTACGCAGCGGAATATGGGTTGGCTTTTAGCCCAGATAAATGTGTAGTCCTCGAAAATAGTTTGCCTTTTGAGAGGGGGTCCGACCCTGTTTTCCTGCAAGGTTGCGTATTAGCAGAAGTGACTGAGGTAACCTACCTAGGTGTAAAGGTATCGAATAGGGGGAAGTTTTTGGAACCGCAGGAAAGTATTGTGATGGCTAAGGCCACCCGTCTGGCTGGTGCCATAAAGCACAAGGGGTACCACTCGTACAATAAGTACAATGTTATGAGGACACTATGGAAGGCTGTCGCGGTTCCGGCGTTAACCTACGCGAATGAGGTTATGTGTTTCTCGTCTAATACGAGTCGTCGACTTAATCAGGCTCAATTTACCGTGGGTAAGGCCGCGTTGGGGGGTAACTTTATTACATCATATGCCGCTGTCAAGGGTGAAATGGCCTGGTCTGCCTTCGAGGAGAGGGAGGCTAAAAGTAAGCTCCGCTATCTGGGTCGGTTATTGTTTATGGACGACATGCGCATTGCACAGCGGGTTTTTTGCTATATTCGAGCAATGCCCAGGAAAACTACCTGGCTAAAGCGCGTTGAGTTTTTTCACGAAAACTATGGTGCCGGAGTGTCCCGGAGCTCGGTTCAATCGTTACATGAGTGGTATGCCAAGGTAGATAAGGCTGTTGCTGAGTATTCTCAAGCACAATGGCGGAGGGATGTTGCTGACCATCCGAGTCTGAACCTGTATTCGTTAAAGGAAACACCGGGCATAGAACCTTTCTATGATAATTCCCTTGCTAGTGGGTTGTTTTTCCTGGCCCGGACGGGGGCGTTAGCAACATCCGCTCGTCTTTCCCACATTTTTGATAAGGAGGTGGCCGGCTGTCCTCTCTGTGGGGAGGTCTTAGAGGACATCGAGCATGTAGTGCTGTTTTGTCCGGCCCTGGCACAAGCAAGAGCCCCGTACCTGAGGTTTGGGCCCATTACCCTGGCGGATAGCCTATCTCTCGGGGATAGGCCAAATATGGAAGTCATAACTATCACAAAAAGTATTTTAGCCAATTGGGCGAAATTGCGCCTTCTCTGCCCCATGCCCTATTAAAGGATTGAATCATATGTCGATCAGCTGTCATTGTACATAATTGTAAATAGTTTTCTTGTTGACTTTGTAACGTGTAAATATTAATTTAGTGTTTTTTTATTGTACGACATTTAATGCTTTGTTTTAGTTTTTTTTTTTATTTTCGGACCTGTGAACCCACGTTAGAGGGTTCCTCCCTGTTCCAAAAGGGATTTGTAATCAAAAGGGTCAATAAACCATTCATTCATTCATTCATGGTGAAATACATGATATCTTTGAGCCTGTAAGTGGGCTTACCCTGAACACTTAATTTTAAACAGTTTTTACATGAACATCCATAGTGTTTTTCCGATGGAATGTTTTATGATGAAAATATCAAGTATTTAGTTAGATAATATAGTTATTTCTAACACATCAAAAAGCATGTCACGCTTTCCAAAAGACTGACAGATAAATTTAATATTTATCTACTTTTCAGTGAAACAAATAATTCAACTCATACTTTTATTTTTTGGAGTTGAGTTTTTAAGGCGCGGTTTCTAAACTTTTTATTACTTAAAAGTATACCTTTTAACGCTTTTTACGATGTTACCGGGTGTGTTTGTACATCGTTTTGATGTTTTCTTTATATAAAACATACACGTAAATCTTCCAAAACGCTATTTTTGCATTTTTCACAGCAAAACTTTTGGATAAACGTCTTTTCTTTTTTTTTTCATCTCCTTGGGGGCACCTATAGGCCCTGAGAATTTCGTGGTGACTGACCTCAGTATATAATATTTGCAAAAATTAGTGAGTTTATCAGGATCTTCCTATAATAAGTTAATGAAGTGTCAATGAGAACGCCAATAAAATTTCATACAAAATATTGGTAAAACGTCGCGACGAAATTTCGAGGGCCTATTTCTTATTAGTAACAAAACTTAAGCCTTGTTCTGAAGTATTTTAACTGGAATACTCTTGAATAATGGTCCCTTTCCACCGAAGTTCGCGATTATTACCGGTGCGAGAATGCGAAAAACTCCATTACATTATTTTTTTGCTCTTTAAAATCCCTAAATGACGCAAAGACACGATAAAATATAGCAAAAGAAGATTGCGTAACGCGATAATTCATATTTCCATCCTGCGCCCGCGTTATCTATAAAATACTTATTTAAGAAATGTTGAGAAGAAATCGGTTCAGGATGAGATAAAATTTACTAAACAAAAAGATGCTTAGCCAATAAGAGTTTATTCGTATAGGAGTATTGGGAGTTTGAGAAGGAGTAGCTTGGGGGGTCACGTGATGACCCCTAAAATCGGTAGAAGGTCGACGGAGGCGGATATCGTGAGAAGAGATCATTTGTGACGCTTCCTCGATCTTGATCATTTCGCGTTTTCCGATTTAGGTCAAGCTTGGCACGGTCTTACTACCTTAGCTACCTATTTCTCCGTGAAATGAGAGACAGCAGTTAAGCCTAACTTGAGGTAGAAAAGGGTTTGGGAAACTGTCTGAAGTTCGGTCAAGTATTAGATTATTGGTTGGGCGTACGACGACTTATTGGTCGTGACGTATTTATATCAGTTTATCTTCGACAAACTCTATTGATTGGGAAAAGCGAGCGATAAATAATAAATCTATTCATTCCGAAATTTTCCACTGCAAGATAGATGCTAATTTAAAACAAAACGTATCCAGCTTTGTAAGAACGTTGAAGTTATGTGGTAGAATGTCACCTATGGGAGCGAAACTTCTTGCAAAGTGACGCACGCAATGTCTAATACCGACTTAATCTCAGGGAGATGAACCAAAAAGAAACTCATCCGCATTTAATCAATTTTCGCCCGTCATTCTCGTACTGGATTTCAGCCTGACTTTATCAAGTATATTGACCGTGTTCTAATCTATATACGAACCGATTTTATCGGTTAATTCATTCTGTCACGATTTTACTCCATTGATAATCGATATGGCGTGATAAAACTATCATTCATATGTATAAAAAAACCTTGATTTAATTAAGAGATTATTTGGCTAAAAATATCTTGATTTTTACCAATGCTAAACTGACTCAGAAGCATTCTAGGCCATGCTAAAAATGTGACTGATCGAATATACAGAGATTGAATTTAGCCAAAGTAAACGTTGGCAACGTAAACATCGCGATAGCACGGTTTATCACTAATGATCCTATTTTTCCTGGAATTCGTGTTACGTAGCAACCAAAAGGGAGCGTTGCTATTTCATCCTTAAGGACCTATAAAGAGTTTGGAGAGCGGAGATTTATACTTTTGAGGAATGATCTCTCTAGAGAAATAAACGATATTCTTTTTGACAAAAATGCTTTGTTAGAAAATGTTTCCGCCCGAGCTGTTTATGGTTTCGTATTACCTTATAAATTTGTTACAAACAAGCGGAGCGGAAAATTTCGCCGTTGGCTCATGGTCCATGCCAAATGTAGTATTGTATTACGTATGATGTTACCAGTGATAGATTTAATTTTAGACAAGTAGGAATGGAGAACAGAGTAATGTGGGCGCGCGTCAAAGTCCCGGACCCCCTTCCACGGGACGGAGGGGTATGAAAGAAGAGTGAAGTAAATACTAACCGTTCTCCATTCCTACTTCTAAAATTAAATCTATCCCTGATGTTACTAACGAGTATGTTTTAATAAAATCTAGTGTTGTCTGCTATTTTAGACAAGTAGGAATGGAGAACAGAGTAATGTGGGCGAGCGTCAAAGTCCCGGACCCCCTTCCACGGAACGGAGGGGTATGAAAGAAGAGTGAAGTAAATACTAACCGTTCTCCATTCCTACTTCTAAAATTAAATCTATCCCTGATGTTACTAATGAGTTTGTTTTAATAAAATCTAGTGTCGTCTGCTATTAGAGTATTGTTGGTACCGTCAGTTTGTAAAATATAATTCGTGAAATACGGGGACAAGTTAGACAACCTCTTCTCAGGATTTGAATTATTTTTCTAACTTCTATCTTTTTCATTTCGTAACTTTCAAAATGTTGTAAAAGGGACATACATATCCCCTTCCCTGTTCTGTCCTGGCTTTTTACGTCATCAAAATGAAAAGACTTTGCTATATACGTTTCTGTCAGCTATCCCTATAGAAGAAGTCAATCTAACTTGAAAGCGGTACGGAAAACGAGGACCTCGCTTTTAGAACCAAGAATTTGTTGTAAGATTAAGGTGGTTCTTAAGCATTCAAGAATTTTTGGAAATAAATTTGAATGAAAAGATACGGAATTGGAAAAAAACATACGTTAAATATACAGGGTGTTTGTGAAAAGTCCATCAATAATGAAAGGGCGTATTTATTGGGCCATTTTGAGTCGAAAATGTTCTATGACATTTTGCCGTCCGAGCCACGGTTTTCGAGTTATGATTTGAATATTTTAGGGATGACCCCTTCATTAAATTAGCGCTGTCTTTCAATTTCTTAATTAAATTTAAGGGGTCATCCGTAAATTACTCCAATCATAACTTGAAAACAGTGGCCCGAACGGAAAAATGTCATAGAACATTTTCGACTCAAAATGGCCCAATAAATACGCCCTTTCATTATTGATGGACCTTTCACAAACACCCTGTATGTGGTCGATGTAACGTCTCGAGAATACTCGTTCAAATTTAAAATCTCGTAGCTATAAATCTTTCGCAATGTGAAAGCCATAAAAAGAAAGAATCGATTTTCCCATCTGTTGGTATGGAAATTTTAGTTTAAATTTTAGAAAATTCATTTTTGATATGAAAATCCCGTCATTGTATTCAAAATTTAGGTTTATATTAAAATGTAATTCGAGAGTTTGAGATTAATCAAATATTCGTTCAAAAGAATTTTTGGCCCGAAGGCTACTAATCCTAAATTGAATTGAACTGAACTGCGCCGAAGCTAAGCTAGTTAATACTAAATATATTTTAGAATTATACAAGTATAACCACTCGTAAATGCGTCACCACCACAACGCTCTAGCTTTGAATGTTGTCCATTAATTTTTCATTAAAACCCTTTTTATATTTCTTTTTAAGGATAAACTCCTGACGAGGTTGGAAGAGCATGAACCAGAGCTAGCGTCATCTCAAGATGAAGAGGTAACTTTTTTATTCCCTACAATTTATTTACCATTTAATATATTAAAAAGAAAAACATTAGGCCTAAGTACATTCAACGTTTTTTTGAAACTATCTTTTCCTAAATCATAAAAGCGCTGGTGAAGGAAATATAAAAGAGTTTGATTCATTGGGGGATTGAACAGAACCGAACTAAAGGTGTTTTTAACTCGTTCCACCGTAAATTTCGATAATCCACTAGATGTTACCTTTGGCTGGGAAAACTAAAGTTACTAAACCCGTGGGAAATCTTTGATCTTCGGAGAAAGCCCCTTTGGGAGACATTCGCTTGCCATAATCGGAGATGGGGATACGTTTTCCTCTAAAGTCTCCCCAATGCCCGCGACCTTAGCTCTCTATCGTACTTTAGCTAACGACAGAGATAGCTAAAAATAAGTTGAACAGCCATTTCCCACCTTTTCCATCATATATCCGGGGAAAACGATTAATTTTTGTTCTTCCTTGAATTTCTTATTTTGTAGGCTATATACCAAAAGTTTGTGACTTAGTACCCCATGCAAGTTCTTCTCTAAGATGTCGCGAAAGCTTTAATATTTATAATTTTGGGACTTTCATAATTCCCCACGATGTCATTGACAATATTATCTCAATTATTTATCGCGGTTATTTATTAGGAAGGTAGAAAATGACTTCAGTTCGGATAGACTAGACTGTTTTCTCGCGTCAACGCCACAGTGCTATTTACACTGTGAAACTGATTATAGACCTGTATCCAGCTTGTTTCAAATTCGTGATTTTCCTCTGTAAATTTTCCCTAAGGATTTTTTTCTTTTTGGTTCCAGTAAAAGTGGTAGAAGGGGAAGAAAGTAATGAAACGCTATTTGCATGAAAATGCGCACGCGTAATTTATTCGGGCGGTCCAAAAAGTTATGATGGTCGGAGAAAAGGAGTTTTTGTTCTTAAGCATAGATATCATAAATATTCCTCCTTCAAAAATGCTGAAATAGGCATTTATAACTAATGACGTTTTAAATCAAAATTTAAGTGGTTGTATAACCTACTAAAGAAAACCAATCATCGACAACTTCAATCAAATTTGAAATCATATTTAAATAGTTACGTTAACAAAATTGAGTTTTTGACTCCAAAATTTTCATTGCCTTTTATTCCCTCTAAGGTAACATCTAATAAAATATAGTTTCTTGACTACAGAGAGACTGGTTGACGACGCTTTGAAACACCCAGTATAGTAACCGCACTAATACCTAAAGTTATCTATGGTTTAATGTACCTAAGTGGAATTTTTGGTGAAAAGGGCTGAAACTAAAAGATTATTACTTGAAAGCTAAGGTGATAAGAAAGCTCAGTATTAAAGTCAAGAAAACTCGTTAAATTTTTATAACCCAAAAAGGTTAGCGAGCTGCTAACCCCACCTTTCAACTTTCCGCTTTTTATCCTTCGCTACAATGGAGAATAGGCATTGGACAAAAATAGAGAAAATAAAAAACTCTTGTAAAGTGCCAGAAAGAATAGCTCATAGGCATCAAATAGCTCCTCGAAAGGATTTTTTTTATTCGAGACGTTTCTCATCTTTCAAAACGACCAACCCAAGAAACTTCTTCAAAAAATCTACCCATATATACAGGTGTTATGCTGGGAAAATGTGTAAAGAAGTTGTAGGAGCTGGTAGCGAAATTAAATGAAGAAGTAGTCCTATTTGAAACTAAGCTATTTTCACTATCTATGGTCCAAAGTGGACAAGTATTTTTATAAATGGCCCAACAAATAATGTTGAGAACTAACTTCTACTAAATAATAATAAGGATTTTGTATAATATTTCACACGGTGCACGAAATTCAGAAGTTTTACGATTTTGGATTTTTGAGTCGGTTTTACTAGTCATGCGACAACAATATTTGTCGGGTTGCTGAAGTTGTAACGTAGAATCCCTTTTCTCACTCCAGAGAGCAGCTGCTCCACGCTCGGAAACATTTATTTGTCTTTGTTTTATCAGATAAAAGTTGGACCGTTAAGAGATTTTTTGTGTTCTAGCTCGTAAAACGAGCAATTAAACTAATACGTTCAAGTGCATGAGCCATGCAGGAAGCCTCTAGGGCCTAATCAGATCAATGTAGAGGAAAAAGCCCCCGTTTTTATTATTATGGATTAAAGGTTTCAAGTTTGACAGAATTCTTGGATAGGGGCTTAAAGTATTTACTTATACCAGTACACGAATTTTTATTAGGGATTTGAGTTAACCTTTAAAAAGAGGATGTTTTTCGAAGACTCGCGGGATTTGGAGCGGCCTTACTCAAAATTTTGTGGGATTTTTTACAGACTATATGGAGGCGATATTCGAAGTTAAAGAGGGCGTAAACTTTATTGATGAGGGCGTAATTATATTCTTTCATGCGCTAGTCATCCATTTTCTCCGGCTGAAAAAAAGCAAACTATAGGCCTACGGACCTTTGACATTTTCTCTAAACCTTTTTCGCTTAAGATTATTTTTTGATCATTCCGTATTTTTCTTGATTTTTTTTTTTCATTGTCTAGTGCGTCATATGTATCAGTGCCAAAGCAACCATGCAAACTTATCCCTGTGGCCATCGAGTGGTCTGCCGCAAATGTTTCGTTAAAACGATTCAGATGACGGTTTCTCAACGTCTCTTGCCTCTTCGATGCGTCATTTGCCGGACGAAAATCCTCCGGTTGAAGCAGTCTGGTCCGGGCAAAAATTGCCCGGCACCGACACCCATCCCGCCCGGAAGCTTGGCTTCTCTCCCCGTGGCCGCCCTAAGGCAGGCGGCAAGTGCCAACGGAGGCGCGCCTCCTTCTCTGGTCGCCGGTCTAGACGGCGCCGTCCCGCTGGGGGCTCACGCCAAGTGCGTCCTTCACAAACATAATAACCAGAGGAGGCGATCATCTGCCGCCTCAGACCCGACCAATCGACTGGCCCTGGCGGCCGTAACGGCAGCCCACCTGAAAGCGGCTCCCGAACGTGACAGTCCCGAAGCACGTTCACCCAACGACCCTTCTTCTTCGAAGAGCGCCCGACCACGAGTCGCTCCATTCGCCGGAAAACCTTCGATGCTCTTTACCATTCCGGAAAAAGAAGAAGCGGACCTTTACGACCCTCTCTCCCTGGCGCGAGCAATAAGGTTAAGGGCGGAAAACGGTTGCGCCGCCGTGATAGAATCCTCCTCCCTTGCCGGAGCGGCGGTAGCGTCCACCTCCGTTTCTTCCGACTTTCGATGGTCTCGATCATCTGACCCCTGGCAAGCTTCGCCGCCGAAGTTACAGTCCGAGCCAGGAACGAGTTCTTCCAATCGGCCGTTGAGTTCTTCTTCCGTTCGTTCGTCGTCTTCGATGTCTTCCAACGGCGCCAGCGCGGCTAAGGAACCCCGACAAATAACTCGCGCCGAAGTTCACGCCGATCCCGAACCGTGGAGGGATTCCCCACCGCGAAGGGCCAAAGACCGGGGAAAGCGCCCGGAGACACCCGGAAGAAAGAAGTCAGCGGAACTTCGCCGAGTACCAGAAATAGTCTCGGATGCCTCGCCCAAGAAGACAACAGCCCACAGACGCTCATCGCCATCCTCATCGTCATCGCCGACGCCATCTACATTATCATCTCGCGCCCACTCTTCTCCCGCTTCCTTTTCGGGTCAGGAACGGCGCGCACGTCAATCTCCGGACGTTGCCTCTGAATATGGACAAGGGTTGGTCGTCACAGCCGCCGAAGTTCACTCCGACCCGAGCGACGTTCTTTCTCCTCTTGACGATTTCCCCGAAATGATCAGCGAAAATGGTCGAGGATTCAATCCTCAAATCCTGACACCGGTCAAAGCCGACGCTCACCATCCTTGGGCGAACAGTCCAGTTTCTTCAGGCGCTCGAAACAAAGCCTCGCCAAAGTCGTCTCTTGTGGAAAACGGAGATGCCGACGAGCCTTTAGCTCTTTTTGATCCCTTGAAGGAACTTTCCCGACCACCAACACCTGGTTCCGGGACGAACACGCCCTCCACGCGTGCCAAACCTTTCGCCACATCCGGCGGCTCGACGACTGAGTCCCCGGAGACGAGAGAATTTGCCTTTGCTCATTTGGAGCCGCCGCCAAGAAAGCCCTCGAAATGCGCGGCGTCTCCAGACATCAGCCCCAGAGTATTCTTATCGACGACCGGATCCGATGTCGAAATCGAAGCCAAAATTAAACCTTCGAAGCCGATGACCTCAACGGCCATTCAAACGACGCCTGTCAACACCCTTCCGCCGCCGACGCCCTCGTTTTTCAAGGAAACCGAGGGAGAACTCGATCGCAATCCGTTCAAAGACGCTCCTCGCGTCATCGAGCCTGTCACCAAGAAATCGTTGCCGTCTGCTGCCATCGAATTGCTGGCCAAACCGTCGTTGTGGAAAGAAAATCCTTCCAGGTCCAGATTGAAAATGGGAAAGTCCGGTTCGGGCTTGTTGGGATCAAAGAAAAGCGGAAGTCGTTCGTTCGCCCCCGAGGTGCAGCCCCTGGTGGCTAAAATGCGCTCGGCCAAGATATCGCCAGCTAAAATGGAGATTCGTCAGCCTACTTTCGCGACCGATGGTTGGAGCGAATCGCCCACCAGAAACGGAAGTGGCGGGGGTTCAACTCGCTCGGCTATAGTCGACGCCATGGACCCTTGGAGAGGCTCTCCATCCAGAACTAAAGTCTTTCCGGCCACCTTCGAGATCGCGGAGATGTGGGGCGAATCGCTGTCCAAGCCGCTCTTATCTCCGCACAACAGCCCGCGCAAACAAACCAAGATGTCGGCCAGGGCCAAAATGGCCCAACTATCACCGTTGGCTAGTCTTCAACAATTACGCAATAGATCTCCCTTGAAAGTGCTACGATTGAAACACTCGTAGGCCGACCCGAATCGGGACGCGCTCCCCAAAAACAATCTCAACCCTCAACCATCCCACCCCGAAAGACTACTTACACGAGTCGAGAAACACGTAAACGGACAGGAATCAGACAAGCAAACCACCAACAGGACCCCGCGTTCGCGCGGGACATCCCAGAAGCAGGAAGAATCGGACACGAGGTAGCCACCAACCCACGAAAGATCGGGTCCAAGGCCAAAATGGAAAATGGCGCGAAATAAACTCCAAAGGTAAAACTTACGCGAATAAAAAAACTAAAACTGAAACCCCCACCATTAATAAACTAATAATTAACTCTCTAACAATAAAAACGTCATTATCTTTAAAATATAAATTAAACCGAGATAGTTAGGCCTATATTCGAGAATTATAAAGTTGAAGTAGTCGAGGCGTCTTTCGAGCCCTTTTTCTCGTCCCCCTTCTCCAAGCGCCTCTAGACCAATCCGCTACCAAACGAAAAACGATTATTTTATAGTCTTCATTTTTTAATTAATCACTCGCTCATCCACAGTTTTCCAATTCTGAAACTCTCAAGATTAATCCGGAGTAAAAAATGACCACTTTTATCCGCACTAAACCTAAAAATAATCGAATATAGTTTAAATAGAGGTGGAAAATCATTTACTTCTATAGATTTCGGTACCATCAAAATCGGTCCGCAAGTTACCTGTAGATTTATAATGATTTTTGATTTGAAAAAAGAAAGTTGTTTTTCGTTTTGGCGTCGAAAGGTTTTAGAGGTGCCCAGCCCAAATTGTGGTTTTTAACTTAGGCCTTTCTATAAAATAAAAATCTACAGTATATCTTTGTTCATCGTTCCCATAAAATACAAACAAACAAACAAGCGTAGTTGGTAAACATAAAAATACGGCGCGCAAAAAAATAAAATAAATAAAGGTAACATTTAAAGAAAAGTGCCATTAGAGAAGTCAGGATGAAAATTTTTAAAAAAAAGTTTTAATTTCGTCAATTTTAACTGTTCATTTTGCTAAAAAAAATTACTTGCAAATCAGAGTGCCTTGCTTACTTTCAAGTAAAACAAAATAAATAAAAACGGAATAGTAATAAATAACGATAAAAAGTTATCACCAATAAAAAAAATTTACGTAGGTAAAAAAATATACACAAAAAATACGAAAAATCGAGTCCAAAAATATAATAATGTTTTTCTTAAATTCCCGTTTGGCGTGACGTAGAGTTTTTCAAAATTATTTTTGCTAGAGCTGTTCGTTTTTTCCGCTATTTAAAAATTAATAAAACTTTTATCACGACTAATAATAAAAAGAATAATAATAATAATATTAAATTCAAAATGGCGCACGCTCGCGCGCGTTTGTTCCAAAACCGTGCCGCGAACGATATACTCAAAACAAAATGGCCTCGATGTTTTGTTTCATGTTTTATCGAGCTAAACATAATTCAGCGTAATGATATTAGGAAAAATATGTATTATTCTAGAATATTAAGCCACTGGAAAGAATACTTTGAACGTTAAGCTTACTATTTTAGGCCTAATTATATTCTTACATTAAGCTAGGAAACACCTAAGCCTAGTTTTCATTTTACCAATTGAACAAAATTCCCCCCTATTAGAGAGTTTAAGAAACTGACCGAAAAAGGCGTTCGAAAAAGTTTAATTCCCTAGACGTTTTGCACCACTGCGGGAGTTAAAACTAGTCCTATTTTGAAATAATTGACAAGAAAACACGTGTGCTTTTTGGCGCCAAAAAGGCTAGAGCGCTAGACATTTCGTACACATTTTTCGGTCAATAATAAAGCGACTTCTTCTTAACTAAGTTGCGAACCCTAACCCTAGCCGTCCCCAAATATAATCAAAGCCCAATATTATCCATAAGCATAAATATATCAAGTAGGACGATTTATCTCTCTTGGTTAAGACCGCATTATTAACTATCTTTGTGGCTTATATCTTGAATATGACATAAATTCCGATATCTAAGTTTTGCTAAAGAAAAAAAAAGTTAAATTAAATAAGAAAAAAATAGATTAATGTAACGTACACGAAATAAATATAAAGGACGTTTGCCAGTTAAGAGATTAGGGTTCGGTGTTAAGCAATGGTTATAATTAATAATAATTAAGAGAAAAAATCCAATTAAAATCCCCCCGAAAAAAAAATAAAATAAAAAAAAAAACAAGTATTAGAGCTTTAGGAAATAAAAAATAAAAAATGGCCGCGCGCATCCAAAAATATACTTTTTAAGATCCAGCTAGTAAAGATTATTTAAAAGTAATTAACTTCATTACAGAAGGTAATTAATAATAATGTTGATAGATTCTATGCATGATACTGTTCCTAAAATTATCATAATTCTATAAATATATATATATATATAAAAAAACAATACCAAAGAATATCATAGGTCAATTTTTCCAAATTTTAATTATTTTTAATTCGATTTAATTTTCCTGGCTGGATTTTAATTAGTTTTTTTTTGAATAAACTTTTTCCTCGAAAGTTTTCTCAAAATGTTTAAACAGCGTGTCGTGATTTGGGCCAATTAATAAACTACTATCAATTGTTGTTTGCTAAGCATAAAAAAAAGAAATTTAAAATGTTATATGAAGTTGTCTCAGTGCCAGCTGATTTAATTATTAAAAAGTAGTGAAAAAAATGGCATGCAGTTGTATCTCGGAGATCCATTATCAAAAATCATTGAATTGAACTGAATTGAACGAGTATTAACAAACACAAAACAAAAATTATATTATGGTAGGGAAATATTTTGTGGTGTCGTTATTTATTTCATCCTACAAACACTTTATGTTATCACACTTGATTATTTACCACTATATAACATCAAGAAGTGTTATCTAGTTTACTAGGGAGAAGGTATAAGATGCCTAAGTATTCGCACGCCATAGTCCCAGTCCCCCTTTCAAAATACAAGGGGTGAAGGGGGGACGTAATAGGAGGCCGGGCTATTTCGCCTCTCCTCAGTCGGAAAATACGGAATTTTCGTCATTCGCGTCGCGCTGACGTGAGTTTTCAGGATCCAATGAAATGCTGGTTGTAATTTAGAGGCGGGGATTAACTCCTGGCCTACGTTTGGACTGGAGATAAAGCTAGAAATGTGGCGAATTTATATCTTCTCCCTAGTAAAATAGATATCGCTTCTTGATAACATATAGATTGACGCACGAATAGTTAATTTTAAATTAGAATATTCATACTAACGTATTAACAATTTACTAACAAAGTTTCGTAGAACTTTTATCTAGTTCAACGTATGACCTATAAAACAATTTTTTTGATTGAAAACTAATTTATTCATTAATCCCATTTGTATTTCGAAGAGTGGAATAGACTTCATCGTACATCCGAAATCAGAAATATCTGCCTGTATTTTCATTGGATTTCAAGGATCTGGTATTTCAAGTAAGATATAAGCTTGCTGTTTAAGGTATCTCAGACAACCTAACCATGGACAGGAACTGAATATGGAACTAGGTTTGCTTAGAGCAACGCCTGACACTAGCGCTTTGGCGGCGGGTGTCGCAGGGTTATCACCAAACCCTAGTAAAATTATAAAAAACGGTTTGGTTTGGACCAAGGCCATAAAAACAAACGATATGAGTGAGGTTTATCAATTTACTGAAGTTCACATTTTACAATTTTTCTTTAATTATTTTAATTAATTTAATCCTTAATCACTATTTAATTCAATCGACTTATTTTACTTTTAATCGATTTATTTCCTCTAAATTCATTTAAAAAATTAAATATCTACCATATTTTAAGAACAATTCCATTTTTCAAAAACATTTTATCATGAAATAAATTATTTTGAAGGGAGTTCGTATTGAGGGATCAATATTCTTGTACTTGCACTGGTACAAGTACTGGTACTTGCACTAAAAATTAGTGAGCAGCCGTCCACGGTTAGGTGGCCTGAGGTTGTACGCTGAATTATTGCCAAAAGAATTATTCTCGAGGAAATTATAGAGGTGACACCGGGAATTCCTGTTATAATAGGCATATACTTATTGAACGGAAACGCAAGGTGTAGGCCTAATTTTCCCTTTGATCACTACATGGCGCCACGTTCTTCACTATTGATCAGATTTTGGTACCGAGATTGGATTTAACATATAGATAGTGTGCAGTAAAGGGGTTAGAGAAATTTCCTCCCCCATTTCTTAATTTTAACCGCGCTTCAGTGTTGCCAGTAAATTGTAAATGGCATCTCAGATTTGGAACCGAATGATCTGAATTGAAGAGAACTAGGGGCTTTTCAGTCTGTTGTAGATAGCGATTGAATTGCACTCATAAATAACTGGCAACACACTATCCATAGGTTTTGACGGCCAACTGAAACTTGCTAATCACATGGGCTATAAACTTTACACTTTTCCACGCCGAAAAAGTTGAGTAGTACCTACATATTTACTACACCCGGTAACGAAGAGTGAATTAAAAATAATAATAATTTATTTTTGAAGAAAATGCCGTTTTCCCAGCAACTCCTATGATATTTAATACACTGAAAGCGAAGCCTCAAAGATGATTAAAAAAAAGTCATTAAGTCCAGTGCATCTTTCCACATTGACTAGCTTAGCTGCCAACAATTAGACAACCTATAATTTGGAGCTGATAACCTTGAAAAAGGTTTCACCTAGTTTCTTAGCTGACGAAAACGTCACACGCAAGGGCGTAGCTCTTGATACCCCGTAATTGTTTTCGAGGTTACCAGCAAGGGGTTGTCTGGTCCTGGCGTGGTCACTGGACACTCCGATCGACAGAAGCGAGAAAAATGCACTAAAGTTTCTAGGAGGAACTGGGTGGGACTGTGGACGTGAAAGCCTGAAACATAAGAGCTAGAACATAACCGAAAAACACTTTGTTGACTGTGTTGACTGGGAAGCGTGAAATCTGGGGCTTTTATGTATAGACATAGAAAGAGGGTCTCTCCCCGCTTCCTGGCATTAGTACGACTCCCTCATCTGGGTGCTCTTAAAGTAAAGGTGAAAGGTCATTAGGAGCTGAGTGAATTTGGTACATCGCCTTGAGAATTCAAATTTCTAGCGATAATTTCTGGTTCCGACTTATGGGAAAATAAAAAAAAGGCTTAAAATTTACTCTTAGCGAACTTACATTTAATTTTGTTGCTTTTCAAAAGTGTTTGTTTCATCATCCCTTTATAGCAGGCTCTGGCTATACTATAAGAAGATGGATTCGGAGCTCTCCCTGACCGGGTGTCGAAGCGACACTCCTCGGTGGAAGGTAGAGAGAGAGAGAGAGCGGAGTGAATTGGAAAGAATAGGTTAGGAAAAGGAGATTCAATATCGAGAAGGAGCGAGGGGGCTAGAGGGTGCCAATGGGGGGCGGCCAACTTGGGCAACAAAAAGAGGATGGTAAAAGTAGGAATGTCAAACTCAGACGTCGTTGGATCTCGATGAAGGCGGATGGAAGCCTTGGAATCTCGCGCGGGACCCGTGCGGAAACCGGAAGTGGATTCGTGTCCGAACGGAAGAAGAAGGCTAACCGGAATGAAACTGTTCCACCTGCTTCTCCTGCTAGCGATGTTTGCCGTTAACTCGTGGTGCATATCAGCCGTTGACGCTAAAGGTAAACTATTTCGTCCCGTTTCCTTTAACCGGAACTTAAGTAACTCGGAAGTAACAAGACTTAGAAAAGGGATCCGATTCGAAAGGGCACCAAAATATTGTTTTAAAAAACGTTATAGTTACATCTAATTTTAATCTAAGTATCGTGAATTTTAATGTGTGGTTTTTAAATCTTGTTAAAATTATAGAGAGGGTGAAATGGAAAATGAAGTTAAAGTAATACTCGTCCTCAAGTATAGCTAACCCACCCTGTATGGAGCTCAACTAAATTTAAAGTTTATTATAAAATTATCATACGTTTGATCCCTGAGAGCTTGTTCGAGAAGGAAGTGAAAATAGTTACTCCAACCTCTCATTAAACAGTCTTTTATAAACACAATTAAATTCTTTAAGTCTGAATATGACATTTAGTTTTTAGATAAAGTCACGTTGTAAACTATGTGACTGTTTGGAGTGAGAGGTTGTCAAATGAGGCAACACTAGCAGCAAGGAGTGGGGACTGTTTTCTTTATTTTCGTTACTCGATGTGAAAGGTTTAATATTGAGTGCTAAAGAGTTGTAACTCGTAAGCCCGGTCGGTCTTCCAACCACTTTAGCCATAGATTTATCGGTGAGCTTGTGCCCCGTCTATTCTACCTTATAGCAAGCCAACACCAGTTGTTAATGGTTTTCTAGCACAAACTATTTGTAAGGTGGAAGGAATTTGACCGTCATCGGCAGATGACATCTTAATGGAAGGTCCACTTCTGTCTTTCCCCCCCCCTTCGTTTCCACCTCACCTCTTAAACGTCATTCCCGCGTTATTAACAACCTCCGTTCGAAACCAACGTATATTTGGGTTTTCCTTTTTATCTTAAGTTGCAATGTTTTAGCTCTAAATTTGACCATATATTAACTAAAATAATTACGCGAGGGGCTAGCCCCTTCTTAGGAAAGCCAATTTCTTTAATACTATATAAAAAAGCTGCGAATTAATTTAGCTCCCTTCAAATATATAAAGCAACATTGTGCAATAAAATATAAACCGTCGTTTTAAAACTAGAAATTTTCAAAGGCCTATATATGGGTCAATTGGTTTATAGCAAATAAATAACGTTCGTAAGGCGCGTACAATACAATTCTGCCTGGTGTCCGGCTATAGATTCTTTTGTAGTGAAAACGGCACTTTTCACTTTGGCATTAATACAGTGAAAGATACGGAAATGCCATTGATCTTCTAATTCACCTCTTGACGTTTAATAACTCAGGATCTCAGGGCATCAAATAATAATAAAAAAAAAAGAATTACAATACAGAAATAAAGTAGGGAAAATGCGAGAAAATGCTCTCATTGTTAAAGTGAGAGTGAACCGCAAAATGTATCGGTCTTCATTGATCTAAAACCAAGTCGGCATGGTGATGCGATTCATAATTCCTTTAAGAAGCCTGACGTGGAAGAGGAGAGAGAATTTACTACGTGGTTCTATCGTATCTGACTGATGACCTTCCACTTGGCCCCCTTTTATCCAGTTCTCTTTTCACTCCAAGTACCCAAAAAGTGGACAGAGACGGATGGGTCAGCCGCCTCCCAAATTTCTGGGGTCACCGCGTGCTAAGCCTATCCACGAAACTAGTCCAAATTTCGCTCGATTAGACACACTAAACATGGTGCAAACGTTGATCTACAAAATCAGTCGGGACTCTGACTTCCCCTAAAGTTTAAAGATGGTCTTTTTTTAGTAGTCGCAACCTTAGAATGGGTGCGAAATTTCTCTCAAAAAACCAATTTTAGTCCCGGAAAATAAGTCCAACATTCTTAGATTTCGGATATGGATTTCCGACAACGGTGTGGTTTTCTCGGATCAAAGGATCTCACCCCAACTTTGGCACGTTTCTCTAAAAGACCATTGGAAATCGTTAACAGTATATACTATCACCTTTTTTTCCAGACTGTCCTCCTTATGCTATAACTACTCCAGAAATAGATTAACTCGGACGTTATCAAAAATGATAAAGTGCGCAGTTGTTTACAACAATCTAATTATTTGTTGAGAAGCCATTGGACTTCTACCTTTGACAATACTTAGGATGTTACGTAATAGGATGAAACAGTCTAGATGATCCGTTAGCTCCTCGGAAAGAATTTAACCAATTTTTTTGAGACCCCGAACGTATTTGTAGAAAATCTTGAAATCCCTCAATGTGTGCTAGTTTTTACCTTAAAATCAGAACAGCCCCTAAACCGCAGGGTACATCTAAAGATAGTGTAAAAGAGAAAGTTAGCTATACCTATAACTGGAGGTATAACTATCTCCCAGCTTCAAACTTCAGTAGCTTTTCAACGTCGGATCTAGAGTACATATATAAGATGACGGGAGAAATATTGGTCTTTTTGTTAAAGCTCCCTGAGCAGCTGGTAGTCCGAGACTCCTACTAGTTTCGTGTGGACTGGTGGATGTGACACGCGTCGAAATGTCCACCCTTATAACTTGACTTATTTTTTGTGGGGGTCTTTTTTCTTCTTCTTTCAAAATACATTACAGGGGATTTTTTCCCCGAACACTTTTCCTTTGAATCCTTTGTCGAAATCTTTCCTGGGGAATAGAAGATTCAGAGGGATCTACTTTATAAGAAAGATATGAATAATTTTTCTTCTTAGCTCTGCCGATATATCCGGATTTGATTCCCGTTGAATTTTATTCCGGTATAGAAAAGATTGAAAAAAAAAACGTATGTGGAGTGACAATTCCATTCGTCAAATCAGAGACGTTACAATGTGTGCGAGAAATGTTACGTGTTTCAGGGTTGTTTAGAATTATGTCAATTTTAAAAGTCTTGTAGTATGCTCAGATCTATGTTAGAAAGAATTTATTGAAACTTCCTAAGAATATTGAGCTTATTTCTAAATTGCTTTGCCTATAGGGTATTGAGCATTAAGGGAAAGACATAAACTTGTTTTAATATTGGGGTATTTTTTTTCTTTGTCCGGGGGTTACCTTAATGTTCGTCCAGTCCAATCGATGGACCTTAAGGAGCTATAAAGAAAATCCCACTCTTTTTGGGCCTTAAAGGAAACTAAAATAAACTAAAAAAATATAGTTTCCTTTTTCCATTTTAGGTTGCAATAAAACGATCAGGACCACGAGAATCGTCAAAAGCCCTAAAGTGACCCGAGCCAATAAAGATCGACCGTTAACCTGCGTCTACAGTTTCTTGGGTTACGGAGATTCCAAAGCCACCAGTGTATTCGAGCTGGTAGTTCAAGAGCTTCAAGTTGGTCAAGTTTACAACGAAACGTACTGCGCGGGAGGTTATTTGCAATTGGTCGAACATCAACAAAGATTGATTAGTAGCTCTAACATCAAACACTATGGTCTTCCCTTAATAGAAGCTCAAAAGCACGAGTAAGGTTCACTTTAAGGTAATCTACTTTTGTTACATTGAAATTATTTATAGGATCAAGGAGGGGTTTGATGCAGCTGGACTGATGTGTGGCAAAACACGTCGAAGTAGGACGTACCTAGCTGAAGCAGTTTCGGTTACTTTGGTCTTTCACGCCGATAAGTTCACGAGACAAACGAGGTTCAAGGTCAGGAGCTCCGTATTACCACACAGATTGGCCAAAGAAAGACACAAAGAGATGGCTTCACCCAATCAAGGGCTTAGGGTCCCCGATACACGATGCGATCGGGTTTTTATCGACTGCTTAGGTCACTGTGATCTCATGAGCCCGGGATATCCTGGATTCTATCCAAGAAATGTCACTTGCATTTACACCATCATATTTAACAATACAGGTATGTTTTGTATCCTTTATTTATTTCGGTGCTAATCTTCCGTTATAGTATCTTTGGGGTAAAGAAATATTGAGTTTGCAAAGCATTTTTATCGAGCCTAGAGCCCTTTGATTGAGATGATCTCGCGTTTTGTTTCGTAGACACTCGAGTGACGTTAGGAGGTCACTATCTTGATAAATTCGACGTCTGGGGTGCTCCGGGATTCCAAGGGCATCGTTTATCGTCTTCTTTCTGCCCCCACGATCGACTCAGAGTCTACGAAGATAAATACTCCCTCTCCAAAACCCAGAACTGGTGGGGCGCGTCTCAAAACGAGCGGAATTTCATTGGCCAATTTTGCGGAAGAGGCACTTTACCCAGAATCGTCTCCAAAGGAAATCGAGTTAGTTTAACAGTTTTCAATACTTCCGTTGGACAAATTTAGTCATTAAAATGTTTTCAAACCCAGGCACATTAATCATCGTTTCAGGTTACTGTGGTGTTCGTTTCTTCTCCCGCTGGAACTCCATTTTCGGACGGATTCCGTTTGTCGGTTGGGTCCGAACGTCGTCCAACAAGTGGTCACACAGGTCGCGTATCCTCTAATAAATGGGGTCAAGAAATGTTAGCCAACGGGTCCTGCGATTGGTGGTTGAACAGCGACGAGGTTTTACAGGGTGTTATATCCAGTTTGAGACATTGGTATCCTCCCGGAACCAAATGCTCCTTCAACTTTAGGGGGAAAACTGGTGAAAAGATATGGATTCACTTTCAAGGTATATATTACACTTCAATTTCACGGATTATAGTGTTGATTTCGGTTAATGTTAAAATATTTATTATGTATAATGACGTCTAGGTTTTAGTTCACATCGAAATATTGGGACGGGAAGTAGAGGAGGATGTCCTGATCGATTGCGCATATATGATTCGGATTCTGCAAGCTCAGATAAACTTGTGGGAGATTTTTGTGCCGGGTCAAGTCGTAGACCCAACGAAACTTTAACTTCGACTAGCGAAAAGGCTTACGTGGTCTTTGAGAGCTCAGAAGGGTCTCACGATGGTTCCCAGTTCGACTTTTCGGCGTATTTTATGTTCTTCAACGGAACTCCTCCTAAATCCGCTGTTCCCGGAACCGCGTGCGATCAGCTTTTTGACGTCAGAACATCCAGGTAGGATAACTTACTTGATTAGTGATATCAATGTGAGTAACCCAAGTTTAATATTCAAAAGGAATGGTTTGTTTGATCTATTACCTGATCGCCTGCAATTGCGGAAACAACAGTTAGAATGTACAATTATATTTTCCTCGACGTCACCATCTGATAGGATACGTTTAGTCCTTGATGACGTACGCTTGGATCCCGTGAAACAATGTCCTTTTCCCTACCAACGTGCTAAACGTGATACCATCTCAACTGTTGGTTTGAACACTGAACTGCCGAAGAAAAGATCCACTTGTGACGAAACTCGAGTAAACCCACATGACCACGTAGCTGCTTACGATACTGATGGAAGTCTCTTGGAGTGTTTATGCGCAGACGCCGATAAAAAAGTCGAAATAGTTTCCAAGGGACCCAGATTGAAGATTCTTTTGCGTTTGTATCATATACATTATCTGGCTCACCGAGAACCAACCGCGTTCGTCTTTCGAGGAAAATACGAAACAATTGCCGCGATTTGTGGGACACCCACTTTTGGAGCCAACAAGGATGGACAACGCCTGACAGCTTCCGGGAGTGGAGAGATATCATATCGAACCCCTTTACTTGGAAACAGAGGTTATTTAACTTATTTGGTTTTCATAGAATTAAAATAACGGTACATTAATGTATTTTAAGGTTACTACAAAAATTACTCTGGGCGAGAAAATGCTACCTGCCGTTGGTCAATCGAAGCCACACCGGGTACGGCGGTTGTGGTCAAAATCATATCTTTAACACTACCCGGCAATTGTACCGAAGCCTCTGTAAGTTTCTACCAGGAAGATGGCCAATCTGAACCTTACGCCCAGCTTTGCGGCGGACATCAAAGTAAACCGGTTGAAGTCATGCCACCAAGATGGACTTCCAAGTTCGAAGGTCTACATACTAGTACGGGACGCGTATATGGACAATTAGAATCTCTGAACAAGATTTCTATCGTGTTTCGTGCAAAAACGGGAGCTCAAGTATTTTTCCGGCTACGATGGTCCCAAGTACGCGTCAGAGACAGTAAGGGACCGCGTTGCGAGTTTCAGTGTCCGGACAATCGGACATGTTTGGCTTTCGAGCAACTTTGCGACGGGTATATTGACTGTCCTCAAGCTAACTTTATCGGGGACCCTTTGGACGAGGGACCTTCGGTTTGCGGTGGACAATACGGGTCAGAGTACTTCGTGGCGTGTCTCTTAACTGCCAGCGTGGTCAGCGCTGGTGTCGTGACGTCAGCAGCGTGCGCGGTCATTTGCTTGTGGAAAAAGAAAGAGAGTAAAAATATCGGACTTTCTTCTCAGGTTGTAGATTCGAGAATTACTCGAACCAAAACTCCATTACTCTCTGATCAATCTCCTCAACCTTCTACAAGTAGACTGAACTCAACCAGATCTTCGTCGTAAAACTAATAGTTTTGTGACTTTTCGAAAAATAATTCGTCCGTCATCATTTTCGTACAGGTAACTAAGTAGTCAACTATAGGGGGAAAATTTGTATCTTGTCTATGCAAAATTATTATACGAAAAATAAATAGAACTGATTTTCTCCCCAGTTCTGATAGAGCGTGATTATTTCACCTCAAAAAGTAGGTTTAGTTCATTCATATCTTATCTCATCATCGTATAAAAATAAGAACAGAAGAGTTTTGTCTGTTGTCTGTCTATCTTGACGTATATTAGTAACTCTTGATTAGCTGTTTATATGTGTAATTAAATATGAATTAGACCCCGAGAAATATAGCTGACCAGTAAACAACATTATGGTAGTGACATACGATCCTATATTATGGTGTTATGTCTAAATAGGTCTGTCTAACTAAGGCTTAGACCACTTTGGTCCCCATATCATATTTCTTAACCACCCCAAAAATCATCCGTACACGATTCCTCGAGATGGAGAAGACACCCTAAAGTAAATAAAGAAATAGCGGGAGAAGAGTCAAACTTCACTGCGTGTCTCCTCCTTCAAT
Source organism: Phalangium opilio (assembly GCF_054372755.1). NCBI lineage: Eukaryota > Metazoa > Arthropoda > Arachnida > Opiliones > Phalangiidae > Phalangium > Phalangium opilio. The sequence continues at coordinate 7,050,358 of NW_028324182.1, read as the reverse complement.
CCCGACTCTAGCGGAAGAGGCTAATCCAATTGCTTTTCACCAGAGAGCAGAGAGGCTGATAAAAAGAGGCGCATGATGAGTGAAGCCCTTTCTTATGGATGGGGCGCTAGAGCCTAGATTTCGTACCGAAAGAGACTATTTCCGAATCTGTTTACGGAGCATGAGAAGAGTAATACTCACGAAGACCCCTTTAAAAGGCGGCTGGCTCTTCTGACCCCCCCCCCAAACTAGGACCACGAGTGCCACTTACAAATAGATATCGGAAGTTTTGCGAGTCTAGCTGCACAACTTATCGGATTTGTACTCGACTTTGTGAGTAAAATGATAGTATCTGATATCTATGCTAGACTGAAGAGTGCGGTGCTCTTGTGGACAGACCACTAAACCCAGGCGCACTTGATAAACACTATTTTTGTGTTACGAGCTTTAACATTGCTTATTCATCCGCGTCAGCGTTCCCTGTGTTAGCAAGCGCGTTGGGCAAATCTAGATAGCAACCACCACGATCCGTAACACGATTGACCTCGTCGGGTCGTCCATGATTAAGTGAAAAGGCGGGGAAAATTTTTAGAGTGACGATACTCCATTGACCGCTAATTGGATTGCTCGTCGCATTCTGCAAATAGGTTCTTCCCTCCAGAACGTCCCCCTTATATACCATCCAAATTACTCTGTTTTTCCCAAGACGTAGTGATACTCATCTTTACACTTTACATGACATCTCTGTCATTGATCTCAAAAATCCATTAATCGGAAGTCAAGTCCTACTTAATGTACGGTATTCACGAGAGGATAAAATTTATTCATGCCGTTATATAACTTTATACTTAAAGAATGAAATAACGCATTCCATTTACTCGAGTATGCGGAATTTAAGCGTGAAATTCGATTTTTTTTATTGAATTTTGCTCCCTTTTTAAACATGCACAATAAACAAGTACCATAAAATACGCTAAATTTTTTACGAGAAGGAATTCAGATATATTCCGTTGAAAGTGGAGACAAAATTAAAGGGATTCTAGTAGCCAGGAACCTAGGGGTAAGGAAATAGAAAGAAAATTGGTCAATTTTCCCAAAACGGTTGGGCTCTTTCTTCAACGATATCCCGCTGTGACAAATGACCCTACGCCAGACTGGACTGGTTGATTCGTTTCTACTCCAAAGAAAAGTCAAAAGGAGCCGAGAGAGCGTTCTCCTTTGTGTCTAGGTTCTAGAAGAAGAAGAATGAAATGATGGTCGTATACCGTTTTGACATTAAGCTACCACCAACTGACTTCACGAGGACAATTCCTTTGTCAAAATTCTCTTCACCGGAAGAATTCTTTCCAACTAAATACCAATGAGGGTCAAATATTATTGCGGCCTCAAAATTTGTTTATCATTTAGATGCTTCTTCTGGAAGGTTATGGAAAATAAACTGGCTTACCTTAACTTTGCTACGACCAGGGGCAGTGTATTAGGCGAGGGGTTTATCACTCTGAACATTGCAGTGATTTTTGACTTTACTTCAAAGTTTGTTTAAACTTAAATAAAACAAACCCCTCTTCAAAAACACCGCGTAAAATTGAACGTATTTGATATTCCATCATTGTTTATGTCGTGAAAAGGATTTTGACTTTCAAGTTTAATACCCTTGAGTATTATCAGGAGTTTGTAATTTAACCCATGAATATTGATTGAACTACCACTAGAGTCAAAATATCGAAAGTTCAAGATCTAGACTAACTTTGGGGTTAAGGAGAAGATTGTACATATTTATTTTTTCCCTTTATTATCTTTATTGATTGATTTCTTGTCTATATTAAACATTCTGAAGTGAATGTAATATATTCATCGTATTATGTTAAAAACATTTTGAAGCGAAAAGTCAAGACTACGTGAGGGCGGAATTTTTCCTTCTTCCGAATTTCTATTTCATGGAAAAAAAGGGAAAACTTTTGTTTTTAGTATTCCGTGAGAGTTGAGAGTGAGCCCCCTTTAAGCTAGGCGTCGATAAAGCGAAGGAAAACACCCCCGTAGCCCCTGCAAAAACCCAAAATCCCCATTCGGACCCGAAAAAGAATATAGTTTGGAAGCTTGAAAGGGTCTCTGTCGTAAGCCCTTGGGCTATTTTCTCGACGCGGGGCTTAACTAAGAGAAATAAGAAGAAGAAGACGCGATTTTAAGAAACATCCTAAAGACGAGACCGTGCTTTGGATTGCCAAGTAGGCTTTGTTACGCCTCAATTCTCTCAGACTCTCACGGTGCACTCTGTCCTCATTCGTTCATTCCTTTTGGGGCTTATACCCCCGGATTAGCCCTTTTATAACATACTCTCTATCTTATAGGAAATCTCATCTATCGAGTCTCTAGATCTGTTACGTACGTCTACTAGCGATTCGAGGATTTAGGCTTTTATTATTAAAGACATAAATAACTCTATACTCTAATGAAATTAGGCTTAGGTAACTATTAAAGTATATAAATAAATAAGTTTCATTCGCAATTTTATTTTCAATTTTGTTTATTTGGAAAAGTTACACGAAAATATTACGGAACCTTATTCCAAAAACGTAGATTATGGTTTCACACTAAACTGATGACGTACGTGTGCCCCATTCGCTGGTTTGCAAACGTAAAATGTTGCTCTTCTAGAGTATTTACTCTATAAAATAATATTAATAATAAAAAACATTACCTCAGTGTTTTATTAGAGTTAAACAGGTAGTTCAATACATTAATATGTTTAATGGCTTTTTCCACCGCGTTGGACTCCAATAAGGTCACTGTACAACCTCCAAAACCTCCGCCGGTCATTCTGGAACCCAAAACCCCCGGAATTTCTAAGGCCGCCGCGACTAATTCGTCCAATTCCGGACACGAAACCTCGTAGTCGTCCCTGAGCGATTCGTGACTAGCTACCATTAGTTTGCCAAATAATTGAAAATCGGAAGATTTCAAAGCGCTGGCGGCCTCAACAGTTCGTCCTATCTCAGTTATGACATGACGCACGCGGCGATACATCTCGCTATTTAGGTCCAAATTCAGTGCTAAGGAGTTGCTACCATGATTAAGTTTTATAGGCTCGACAAGGTTAGGTACAAGTTACAGTTAAGGTCTTCCATGGAAGCGAAACGTAGACTCTTCTTTCCCAACTTAACAGCGGCAGCTTCGCAGATGTCTCGCCTACTTGAGTACTCGGTGCCCGTAAGTTCGTGCCGAACGTTTGAGTTGGTTATTAAGATAGCTATGTCCGTGTTCGAAAACGGCACCAATTCAGAACCTAAAGAACTTTCGGAATAGGTTATTCTTTGTTCGATGACGCCATGTCACCCATGTGTTCGCGACTCACTGGCAATCAATTAGTAAGGCGTGATTTTCCTTTCCCATAAAGGCAATGAACTGGTCCATGATACCGCAAGGCATCATGGGAAACTCGTGTTCCGCCTTTTGGCACGCTAGAGCCTTTTCAGTTAAACTATTATATTAAGACGTTTTAAATGATTAACTAGTAGGACAAAAGCATAGTGCGGGGTCATTTGAAGGTCAAAAGTATCAAACCTAGTAAGGGAAGACTCTCCTGACAGTGCATCGAGGAAGGTATAAGTCGCGACTTCTAAAGAAGCCGAACTAGAAAGTCCACCACCAATAGGAACCGAGGTTGTAACGACCGCGTTGAAACCGTGAAGAGTCCCTAAGGTTTTCATAGGGTAAAGGTCACGGAATTTTACCCGAGATGGTATGGCACTATACCTTTATAATTAGCAACGACTCCTTTAACGTAATTAGCCCATTTGGGGTGACCGGGGAGAAGTTCTTTATCTTTATTAGGTAAGGGAAATTCGACAATTTTGGGGTAGTCGGCTAGAGGGCATAATGTATGTATTGTACAACTGTTGCTCTGGTTTTTGCAACCCACGATGACCGTATAAAACGGAATCGCCTTTAAGGAGAGTGAAACGCTAATATTGGTTCTAACCAACTTGTTTAGTTACTTTCAGGCGCGTACGAGACAATTTACAAACCATTGGAAGTACGAAGCCATCGTTGTAGTCGGTGTGCTCCCCAATTAGGTTAACCCTGCCAGGAGCAACAGCGCATATTTCCGGATTTCTATCAAAGTTTTCGCGAAAAGAAGAAACACTGTTTTTAACTAGATCACTTAAATCTGGTATTTTCTCCGCCATAATATTTGCAAAGGGAAAAAATTATATTTTTATGGAGAATTTTCGCGACCCGGATACTATTACACTGCGCTTTCGAGTGGAACTTTCCCCTCGATAGTTTTATCTAGATCACTCCAGTGTAGGAGTTTTTTGAAGTACTTTGACAATTTATTTATTATAGCTAGTTCCTAGCGACCTTGAGGCACTCGATAATTTAGAGCTATTAATGTTATGTCTAAAGTATATATCTATATACTTTTGGTTAAGATAATTGAAATACAAATCTCTTTCCTTTCTGGACACGCGAAGATTTCAAATTTGAACTTCACGATTTGGGAGTGCCGGCTTCATTGATTTGTTTACAAGAGCGTCACGAGGTTTAATGGCCTTCGCTTATTCAACCAATCAGAATCATTACACTCGAATGCTTTTTGGGGTTGCAGTGTTATATTCTGATGCCGTAAAACGCGAAAATGTTATTTAATTTTACCTTTTAACGAAGTTTTTTTTTATTAATATCAAATCTAAAATATCAAAACCTTTAACTTTCGAAATGTTTCGCGGGAAAGGATGGTTTTCTGGAAGTTTATGGAAGCCAAAAAATCCACATTCCTTGGAGCATCTGAAGTAAGTCCAAGGCTTCCCAATTTACTACGAACCAACCTACGATTTAATTTAATTAATAAAATGGCAAATGTCAAAACCTTGACATAACGTATCTTTTAATTTAATCTACTTAGGTATTTATATCACTTATTATCCAAAAATCAAACTGTTAATGATCAAAATAGGAGTTTGTTAGTGGAGACTTTAAGATCTATTGCTGAAATATTGATTTGGGGTGATCAAAATGACAGTACTGTTTTTGAGTAAGTTAATTTAACTTAATTTTATTAGCATATCCTTTTAATTTTATTTAATTTAAATTTAATTTTAAAATCGTATAATTATAATTTTAGTTTCTTTCTGGAAAAGAACATGCTTTCTTATTTCCTTAAAATTATGAAACAAAAATGTGGTAGATACGTTTGCGTGCAACTCCTTCAAACCTTAAATATATTATTTGAAAACATTAGGAATGAAACTTCCTTATGTAAGACAGGTTTATTCAATGTTATTAATCGTTAATTAACATTATCTATTATATCTTTAGATTATTTATTATCCAATAATCACGTAAACTCCATAATTGTACATAAATTTGATTTTTCCGATGAGGAAGTAATGGCTTACTACATTTCATTTTTAAAAACACTGTCCCTGAAGCTCAATAGCCACACTATTCACTTCTTTTACAATGAAGTGAGTTATCTTTTTCAATTTAACGATAGCCCACTTGATCACGCTGGCTGCACGCGCTATAGAAGCCCGCTCAATCGACCCTAAGAATGAGAATAACATAGGTTCGGTCTAAACTTTCAAACCCGTCTGGTTTTAACATGGGCGTCTATGGGAGGGGACCGGTTTTTTCAACGTTTTTGACAATATTAGTGCATCTGCTGGTTCAAATCTCTTGAATTTTTAATGAGACGTGTATTGAAAGGTTTGATATTATCCTGTAAAATTTAAAGTCTTCAGCTATAATAGTTTTTTTATAAAAAATAAAAATCATCACATAGTAGAAAAATTGAAGGATTTAAATCTTTCAATATGTGATGATTTTTATTTTTTATAAAAAAAACTATTATAGCTGAAGACTTTAAATTTTGCAGGATAATATCAAACCTTTCAATACACGTCTCATTAAAAATTCAAGAGATTTGAATCAGTGGATGCACTAATATTGTCAAAAACGTTGAAAAAACTGGTCCCCTCCCATAGACGCCCATGAATTTTAGACCGAACCTATGTTATTCTCATTTTTAGGGTCGATTGAGCGGGCTTCTATAGCGCGTGCAGCCAGCGTGATCAAGTGGGCTATGATTTAACATAACTATTAAGCTAATTTATACATTCTAAACCATTATCTTAATTAGCATACAAATGATTTTCCATTATACACTGAAGCTATCAAGTTTTTTAATCACAGTGAAAGTATGGTTAGAATTGCAGTTCGCACCTTAACTCTCAATGTCTTTAAAGGTAATTGTATGTATTAATGCGCGATGCTCAAAATTTAAATAAGTTATTAGCCATTAATTAATTAATTAATTAAGGTTTTTCAATTGTTTATTTTAAAGTGGATGATAAAGCCATGTTAAAATTTATCAGGGATAAAACAGCGGCTCCTTATTTCTCCAATTTGGTTTGGTTTATCGGGAATCATATTTTAGAACTTGATACTTGTGTTAGGGCAGATTCAGAGTAAGATATGTTTAATTTTTAATCAATTTAATTAACTTGGGATTAATTATAATTACTTTTTATTGGATTTAGTCAACAAGGCAGACTAGCTGATTTAGTTGCTGAGCATTTAGATCATTTGCATTATATCAATGATATCTTATGTCTGAGAATTGACGCTTTAAATGACGTTTTATGTGACCATCTGTTAAATCGGTTGCTAGTTCCTCTTTACGTTTATTCTTTGACTAAAAGACGAAGGCAGTCTCAAATAGAAGTATGTTTTGCAATGGAAACTGTCTATTTTTGAACTAAACCTTACATTTTTATATAATTATATAAAATAGGATGATAGACCACATGTTAGCAGCGTAGTTTCGTTATTTTTGCTGTCCCAGGTATTATTATTAATTAATTAAGAATAATCAGAAGTGAGATGAGACCAGAAGTACTGAGCTAACCCAAATTCTTAATTCACTTGGCGAAAGTGAATGAATATTCTTGATAACACACCAACGGTTGGCCCTCTGGTGGCGGTTTCTGAATTTCTCCTCCAAAACGTGAGACACTCGCGGTGGTAGACGGCCGAACTAGATTCAAGCACCCGCGTCCGTGTTTCGCCGCTTTAGGTTGAGGGGAAGGGGGTAGGAAATTTTTTTGGAACTCGACCAATTTTTTTCTCTCTAGCGTAGGCACTAGGCGCGATTGAAGCGGCGTAAAAACCTCAAATTTGTTCACTAATGCCAGGATCTACTATCAATGCTAGAGCCCTTCACTTCTAGTCTCATCTCACTTCTGAAAATAATTAATAGCAGTGTTTAATCAAATTTTATATTGAAATTAAAGGTTTTTCTAATAATCTCTCATAAACCTCTGGTCCAACAATTAGCCCATATAATTTTGAATCGGGACATGTCAGTCTTTAGTAGTAGACATAGACACGATTCCGCTTCAACCAAAGACACCAGTTCAGAACCAGAGTTTGTTCCCCCTGAAGAATCATTAGAGAAATCTTTGGAAAGTACAATTGGACATCGTAGTAGTGTTTGTCAATCTCCAATTCGAGAAGATATAATAGAGGCAGTACACTCCCAAGAAGAGAATTACCCTTGTTCAACCAGTAGATTAAGCACTGTAACAGAAAGTGTTTCGTCCGAATTAGAGACAAATATTCAAGTGACGGAAGGACTTCCTGATGAAATATTGTCGCGAGAAGTTGAGGAATCAAATGATGATGTTTTTGTTCCCAATAAATGTGATCAACCTGAAGGTGAGATATATTTAGTGTAGAGGTGTGGCGGGTCCTAATTTTTAGGTTGCGGACTGGTCCAAGTGGAAAACTTGGCTCGCCTAGTCCTTGAGTCCAATTTTCCAGTACTCGCGAGTCCTCAAAAAGTCAGTAGTAATACCATGGATGAAGGATGCGCGTGAGGAAATTTGTTTTCACTCTACAGGATCGGCAACTCCCTATCTCGAGCGACAGAATATTCTGTATATACTCTGTTACAACGTCGGTTGTCATCACGCGCAAAGCTGTTTCTCTATGTAACGTAGCTTTGTACGTGCTGTCAAGAGACTAGAAACTTCAGGATCTTCAGGATTTAAAATATCCGCGAGTTTTTTAGCTCGAGCGCACGGACCTCTAGGCCTTAGTTTCAAATACGTGTGAAATTGCATACAGGCTACTACATGCATTTGAAACTAAGGTCTAGAGGTCCGTGCACTCGAGCTAAAAAACTCGCGGATATTTTAAATCCTGAAGATCTTGAAGTTTTTCCTATCTTCACAGCACGTACAAAGCTAGGTTACATAGAGACTTAGCTTTGCGCGTGCTGACAACCGATGTTGTAAGAGTATATACAGAATAAGCTGTCGTTCGAGATAGGGAGTTGCCGATCCTATAGCGTGAAAACAAATTTCCTCAAGCGCATTTTTTATCCATGGTAATACCTACTCAGATATCCAGGAATCCAAGATGGCCGCCACCACCACCACCAAGATGGAAGGCTTGGCTCAAGGTCAAGTAGATGCTGAGTAAATGCACATTTTGAGTGCATTTACTTTTAAATATTTGTTCAAGTTTTGGTTTGAGTTTGGGATGGCGTCATCGTCGCCATCTTGAATTCTTGCATATCTGCTGTAGCTATTACTACTAAAGTCACAAATTAAATTGTTGATTGAGTCCAAAACTTTACTGAGTACTTGGACTCAGTACTCGCGCAGGCCTAGATATTTACTTGTTGATTTAGAAAGAACCTCTTTGTAAGAGAATTATTATCTATAGTTCACACGCAACCTGATAAAACTCCTTCAGACTTTATTGATGGTGGACAAAATGTAACTGATGAAGAGAAAGTTCAAGCTCAACGTTTTTCATTAACTACTTTGGTTAAACTTCATCAAGAATTTACTTTAGCTGATAGGTAATTATTATTATTATAAATTTAATTAAAAGTAAGCATGGGCGAATACCAGTTTTTGACTGTCGAGACGAATATCGAATAATGAAAAATTTTCTTATCAAATACCAAGAGGAATAGTTGTTTGGGAACCGAATATCGAATAATTAGGCTTAACTTAAAATTGCCCTTATCGAATAGTTATCGAATAGTCAGAAATAGAAGGATTAATTAAAATCAATTTAAATTATATTTAGAATTTAGATGCGCTATAGCAGGGCCCCCAGAGGTCCTATAATTCCTATAAAATCCTATATTTTTAAAACTGTCCTATAAAATCCTATAATGTTGGTTAAAATCCTATAAAATCCTATAATTTTGAAATTTGGGCGAATTCTAAGCAAACCATCGGTTAACCCAGGATTCGGGTCTAAAAAATATCATGAAATGGGGATGGTTTCCCTCGTATTGTAGCTTAACTAGTTAAAAATAGCTCGGTATTTTATGGTTCTGACAACAGAATTAACGTTCAGTGTGCACCACCATTTATTTTATTGTCCTATATAATTCTATTATTCTGGAAGCCCCTGTTTGTCACAGCCCCAAGTTTTTAGTATGGTTGGATGGGGGATAAAGAGGACTATAACATACTCAAGGGACATCCCCGTATCTCTAATGTAACCAGAGTTATGAACCTCCAAAATTGCGTTTAATGCTTTTCCTATGGAGGGGGTATGTTTTTGAACATTTTCCATAATTACTCGGCCCGTTTGTAGTAGCCCTAAGTTTTTTGTATGGTTGGATGGGGGGCAAATAGGACTATAACATACACAAAGGAGATCCCCGTATCTCTAGAGTAGAAGTAGAACCAGAGTTCTGAGCCTCCAAAGTTTAGTGTAATGCTATCCTATGGAGGGTATGTTTTTGAACATTTTTTTTAATTACTCGGCCTTTGTTTGCACTACTGGTTCTTAAAAAAATTAAAAATTAATATTTTAGTGTCCTATAAAATCCTATATTTTCATGAAAAAGTCCTATAATTCCTATAAATATTTTCGAAATTCGGCTGGGGGCCCTGCTATAGAGTAGTAGCACTTCAGGCCTATTTTCCCATAGAAACTTATACATTAAAAAGTGTAACTGCCATTACTTTTTTAAAACATTTTTAGGGTTAATATTTTTGTTTTCTCGAATAGTTAATCGAATATTTAACGAATAGTTAATCGAATATTTAACGAATAGTTAGTCGAATATTTAACGAATAGTAGGCCCGAATAGTAAAATTCATTATTCGATATTCGTTCGAATACCTGAAATGGGGCTTATCGAATATCGAGACGGTTATTCGTCTCGATATTCGATCGAGTTACTCGAGTATTCGCCCATGCTTAATTAAAAGCTACAAAACCAATATAATATAATTTAATTTTACTTTTTAAGGCCTTTTCTGGAAGCAGTCTTTAATGCATTAGAGTGTACTGAGAATGATCACGCAGCTCTGTTTGCTTTGTGTTTATTATACGCTCTAGGACACAATGCTGGTAATATATTTTATGACTTTGTATTATTGTCTCTTGTCTGTCTTTGCTTTTCTCCATTTAGAATTTAGTTTAATTTCCCTTAATTAAAATAACCTCTTGCTTTACGCTCTTTTTACTTATTTAAACCTGGATTATATTAGCTGGTATGTCACTTAGTAGGGTCAAAGTTAAACACTACCTAAAGTTATTTAATTTTAAATATTACTTTTAAATCACTTCAGGTATTAATCAAGATTTATTAGATTCGGTATTGATGCCCACTGACCGTTCTGAGGTTAGTTAAAACCTTAATAATTAAGTGGAATTAATTTCTTATAAGTTTATTTATTTATAGACCAAAAAATTGTACAATGTTCATTTAGTCGAACGACTCCTAAAGATTATTTTTCTTAGCTGTCAATATAGTAAGACTTAAAAATAGTTATATTTAATTTACATTGTTTTAAAATTTAAAATTAATTACTAATTAGATAGTAAAGTTCGTTTGGCCACTTTACAAATGAGTCTGCTCTTGTTGAAACAATTAGTGGTTAAAGATGGAACTAGTTTTCTTGAAGACCGTCATTTAGCAGCCATTGAACAGTCGAGAGAAGAAAGCAGTCAACTTTTACGCAATTTCTTTAAAGTAAATTGATTAAATTTTACTTTAATTACTTAAAATATTATCTACTTAACTCCCAAGTTAAGTTAAACTCAATATCGTTTCTCAATTTAATTGTAGAGTGAAGAAATCTTTTTGGACATGTTTGAAGATGAATATCAGGAAATGATGGTAATATAATATATTAATTAATTTGGTAATTAATTATTTAATTGAATTAGGATTATGTTTCCAGAAACGTCCTTTAAACGTTGAATATTTAATGATGGATGCTAATTTATTGTTACCTCCGACTGGAACACCAATGTCGGGAATTAGTTTTAATAAAAGGTTGCCCTGCGGAGAAGTTGAAAGAACAAGAAGGGTGAGTGAGAATTTTTCTAAAGGGGATAAAAAAAATAGATCTAAACTAATTAATTAACTAATCTATTTTAATTAGGCAATTAGAGTATTTTTCCTTCTACGGGATCTTTCCTTAACTCTGAGAGACGAACCAGAAACTCAGCTACCGTTAACGAATGTTTCACAGTGTATACAAGTTGATGATGTTTTAGATCATAGTATGGGCTGCTCATTAATTACCGTCGTTTGCTTAATTATATAACTTAATTATTATATTAATTTTATTCTTTTATTTTTCTTTCTTTTTTTTAGATAATAGTGATCTTTTAGGTTGTATCGTTGTTACAAAAGATGGAATCAAAGTTAGAAGGTTTATGGTGATAGACGTTTTTCAACTAATTCTTGTTGAACCTGATACCAAAAGAATTGGTTGGGGGGTTACTAAGTTCGTTGGATTTTTACAAGTAAGCAGTTAAGCTTTATTTTAGGCCTGTGCGAGTCCGTGCAGTTCTTTAGTGATATTTTATTAAATTTTCCATTAAAAGTTTTTATTTTTTTGAAAAAAATCGTGAGTACTGGGAAATGGGACTCAGTGGATTCGCGAGTACTACTGGGAAACGGGACTCAATGGATTCGCGAGTACTGGGAAATGGGACTCAGTGGATTCGCGAGTACTGGGAAATGGGATTCAATGGACTCGCGAGTACTGGGAAACGGACTCGCGAGTACTGGGAAACGGGACATAACGGACTCGCGAGTACCAGGAAACGGGACTCAATGGATTCGCGAGTACTGGGAAATGGGATTCAATGGACTCGCGAGTACTGGGAAACGGACTCGCGAGTACCAGGAAACGGGACTCAATGGATTCGCGAGTACTGGGAAATGGGATTCAATGGACTCGCGAGTAATGGGAAACGGACTCGCGAGTACTGGGAAACGGGACATAACGGACTCGCGAGTACCAGGAAACGGGACTCAATGGATTCGCGAGTACTGGGAAACGGGACATAACGGACTCGCGAGTAACAGGAAACGGGACTCAATGGATTCGCGAGTACTGGGAAACGGGACATAACGGACTCGCGAGTACTGGAAAACGGGACATAACGGACTCGCGAGTATTAAGAAACGGGACTTAATGGACTCGCGAGTATTGAGAAACGGGACTTAAGGGACTCGCGAGTATTGAGAAACGGGACTTAAGGGACTCGCGAGTATTGAGAAACGGGACTTAGCGAACTCGCGAGTATTGAGAAACGGGACTTAGCGGACTCGCGAGTATTGAGAAACGGGACTTAACGGACTCGCGAGTATTGAGAAACGGGACTTAACGGACTCGCGAGTACTGGGAAACGGGACTTAAGGGACTCGCGAGTTCTGAGAAACGGGACTTAACGGACTCGCGAGTATTGAGAAACGAGTTTCCACTACTCACACTTGTACTCGCAACCAAAAAATTAGGACTCGCACACCTCTAGTTTAATGGTGGAAATAATTGTTGCAAGATTGTTTTTTAATATTTTAATTAGGATATTGAAGTAACTGGGGACAAAGATGATAGCCGTTGCCTTCATATCACAGTTCACAGACCCGCGGGAGCCGCTGCTACTACATATTCAAACAATAACCTTTGCGTAGCCGCTAGTTTAGGAAACAGAGCTCCGTTATTAACAGCGCGCTTTATATTTGACGACAATATCAGGTGTATGGCCGCTAAACAAAGATTAACTAAAGGACGATTCAAAGCTCGTCAAAGAAAGATGCATCAGATTGCTCGTCTCTTGGAACTTCCTGATCATATCCAACCTTGTCCTTCACCCCTCAGACATTCTATGAGGCCGTCCAGTATCGCCGTTTCTAGCGTTTCTAATACGGAAGCAACGTCTAACGCGCCCGCTTTGCCAAGAAGTCATTCTCAAGATGCCGGATTAAGAAGTAGATCAGCCTCTTTAGCTCCATCGAGTGGGGGAGGAGGAGGAGGTTCGGGACATCATCACCATCACCACCACCATCATCACCACCAGGTTTATCGACCATTATTCTCTTCTGGAAGTAAAGTTCCGGGATTCGCGACAGCTTTGCGACAAGATGGTGCCGCTGCTGGTGGCGGTGGTGGTGGTACTGGAAGGAGTCATTCTCGAAGCAATCAAGGCAGCTCAACTCCCTCTTCAAATGTTAAAGGTTTGTTTGAGAATGTATTTGAGGATCTGTGGTTGGTTTTCTAAGTTAAGGGTGGGCGAATACTCGTCTAAAACGAATAATTCGATCGAATATCGGGACGAATAGGCCTAACCGTCTCGGTATTCGTTTGAACCCATTTTTACTATTCGAACGAATATCGAATACCGACTTTACTATTCGATAAATATTCGACAACCAGTTTCGCAAAGGGCCAAGGCCTAACTCCGCTATTTCAGGTACCAAGATGTGTACAAAATGTGAAATATTAACCCCTAAAAATATTACTTTCACTAAAAGCATAGTCATTTTCATTTCCGAATAAATATTTTGTAAAAAATGGGTACTAACAACCTCCTTTAGTACTTCGTCAATAGCAGGCCTTGATATTCGACAAGTATTCGCGAATATTAGGCCTAATATTCGCGAATAGTAGGCCTAATATTCGCGAATAGTAGGCCTAATATTCGCGAATAGTAGGCCTAATATTTGACGAGTATTCGATAAGACTATATTTTCGTTAAGCCTAACTATTCGATATTCGATTAAAAAATCATTATTCGTCTCGGTATTCGATAAGAAAATTTTTGGGTATTCGATATTCGTCTCGATAGTAAAAAAGTGGTATTCGCCCATGCTTAGTTTTCTTCAACGCTTCCATACTGTTTATTTTAGAAGGAAGTGGCGGGGAAAGACATCGTCGGATAAGTGGTAGTCCTTTAACAAATAGGAAGAGAGGATCTTCCGTGACTAGATCCAGGGAACATTCACCTAGGATGAGAACATACAGCGGAAGTGGAGGAGGAAGTAGTTCCGGAGGTTCGGAGGAAATTCCTTTGGAAGATATGTCAAAGGGCAGAGGCTCTCGACATAATAGTCCCAATTTGAGGAGGAGAAGCAGTAGCGGATTACCACAAGTAATTAAGACCCGTCAGTCCATGATCGATTTCTATAAAATGCATGATTCTTTTCTTCTTCTTTAGGCCCGCATCAGTGCCCCTCCTTACATGCCTCACTTACCATTGAGCAGTCCAAACATCTCTTCCAATAAACAATTGAACGATGAAGAGGAAGAAGATGTCTTCCAAGATAGGTTGTCCAGTCACAGTAGGGGATCGCGTTCGGACCAAAGCAACTCCTCCTCGACTGATGCCTCCTCTTTCCCCGCTCGAACCCCTGGCGCCCCCTGTTCAGATAGTGAAGGGGATAGTCCGAAAGAATGTACAAAACCATGTTGCGCTAATGAGGCTGCTGTTACTAAAAAGGAGAAGGATCAAGGATCAATAGAGGATAGCGGTAAAAAATCACGTAAAACTAAAGGAGCTATACAAACTGTTTAGGAAGGAACTATATATTGTTTTTTGTTGCATTTTTTCCGAAAAGCTGAGCTAGTCTTGATAGATACGTAATCTTTTGAAATATATTTCTAATTTTAGATACACGCGTCAGAATCAAATTATAAATAGTAAGAAAATGCAATAGTTTTGAAATTTGAATATTTTTAAGGGTTATTTTATTTTATTTAACTTTCTACGTTATAACATTTATTTATAGTTAATTAAATAATTATAAATTAATCACCTAGCAAATAGAACTTTTTTCACTCCCCCTCACGTGGTTAAAGGATGTATTTTGTGTGAAATTTGAAATTTCACTTATACATCTTTGATGGGTGATTGAATGTGTAATATTTACTTAATTACTATTAATTAGTTAACAAATAAAAATATTTTAAGGAATTTTTAGATTGTCACTAATTATTGGGTATGTGCGAGTACTCGGACTCAGATTCAACAGGTTTTTCTAGAAATTTGGGGCGTACGTGTACTTGACGAGAGTCTGAGTCGGCAGTGCACTCTGCAAGGCTAGTAACACTAGTCCCCTTCCCTAGTCTATTTTTGGGTAAGTCCATTTCGTCTTCACGAGGATTGAGGTAAAGAAAGCTACAAGTCGTCTTTCATTACCATAGGCTACTCGATCATGTGTATATATGTCAGTTGAAGGGGGGAAACGTCACAGTTGGGCCTGCCAATAAACGGAGCTGGTTTTCACCCTCCCTCCGTGCGGCCGCTGAAGAACTCTATGCTAAATTTCCCGCACAATATGGCTCCTAGGCGTGGACTGGCGAAACCCCGCCTCAAAAGCTCTCCTCCCCCCCCCCGAATTGAAATAGCTCTATAGTAGAGCATGGTCGAGTAGGCTATGTCAAGACAACGGGGGGGGGGGCAAAGACTGATATAGAGAGCTTTCAGTTGTAGGAGGAGCTTAGTCTCGTGACATAATTTACGCTGCCATATTGGACGTGGGTTTAAAGCAGGAATGAAGCTGAGACCTGGTGGGTTTAAAGCAGGAATGAAGCTGAGACCTGGTGGGTTTAAAGCAGGAATGAAGCTGAGACCACCCGATATGGCTACCAGAACAGGGTAAGACTTGGGATGGTGTGACATACTACTATCCCATCTGAAAGCTCTCTATAACTTTATTTAACACGCGTATGTTGCGCAATAACGCATTACATTCCACAGTCCGTGCTCGGTTTTCACTTCACTCCGTGCACGGTGCACTTGCTCTTAGGCTAGCAAAGGCTTACAATTTTTGACTTTTTTGAGGACTCGGTCGCTAGTACTGGAACATTGGACTCAAGGACTGGAAGAGTCCACTTTTCCCTACTCACAATCTAAAAATTAGGACTCGTACACCTCTACTAATTATTTCAATGCATATTTATTTAATTTTATTCATGATTTTATACATATAACTTCAAATAAATAATACACAAGTATTATTTTAAATTCCAACTTTTCCCAATCTAGTATCAGTTTTAGGATTAGCAGTGATGGTTTGAATCTCAACAATTCCTTCGTTAATTTTTGTTTGAAGGTTGCGTAAATCTCGGATGTACAATAACCTCAGCACTTTAGCGGCTGAGCTCATGACGTAATCATCAGTTTCAAAACCTAGATTCGTATCTTTCAATGATAAAATTAGTCCAGCAGTTGGATCAGGGTTTTTGGCAATATTTTCAAGCGCTTCTTTATTGAATCTATCTTTGACTAAATTGCAAATGGCTTCCAACGTAATTAAATGGTCAGGGTGTGAAGTGACATTGAGTAACTGGGCTAATTTCTCAACGCCAGATTTGAATTCTTCACTTTCAAAGTCCATATTATCAAGTACGCTCTTCTGGACCACTTTTGGCGCCGCGTAGCTCTTAATAACAGTTTCCGCGGTGATTCCACTATATTTCTTAGCGTCATCGGCGTATTCCAACCTGACAGCGAAGCCAAGAAGCCAATCTATGACGCCGGGTAGGTTGGTATCCGCTTCAGTAGGGTCAAAGGGACAACTGAGATCTTTGAGATATCTTTTAAATGAATCGTTCCAATTCGGTGCAGCCACATTCCTTAAATCGCTTCGTTCTTCGATCTTATAATGCCTAATTCTTTGGTCTTCCAACCATACCACTAAGTATCGAACTTGGAGTTGGTTCTTGATATCAAAAGAATCTGGTGCATGATGTTTTAGTGCCACCAATTTACGTTTAAAGCTCATAGTAAATTTCTGCTTTAAAACGCTAAAACTAATTATGTTTTATATTTATTTTTTACACTCGAATGTCGTCACAATTGGCACACTACAACTGCAAGTGGCAGTGACTGTGAGCACGCTGGTTTACAGGTTTAGTGATGCCATTGTGATCAGGGTTGGAAATAAGACAGGTTTTCAATTGCTCGGACTAATTCGTTTATTCCAAAACCTGGGGTTTAATTAATTATCGTTTTTGGAAAAAATAGACGGTGGGACCAGTTTATTAATTCGGGGTTCCTTATTAGAAAATTTCTAGCTCAAGAGTCAACACGTTTTCTACTAATTCTACTCCTATGTAGTTACTCCTTGGCTACAACCAATGAGTTAGATAGAGTTACAATTCAAATCGGCTTACCGCGAAACACATTGTGTTTATCAAGCACGGTTATCAAAACATGACAGCGCCACCTGTCACCCTCTCGCGGAACTAATTACAACTTTTTCTCGCTTATTTGCAATCAGAAAGATCGTTATGATTTTATTTCTTCTATTTATAGACCAATTCGAATATTACATGCAGAGAAACAAACTTCCAGGGACAAGCCGCCATTCTGAATAATTTCTCTCCCGCCACGAAACACCACTAGAGGGCAGCCCAAGCTCACTGCGTGTTAGAGGCTAGCAAGCCCGGTCATGCCTCTAGCGATGTCTCCTGGCGTGAGGGAAATTATTCAGAATGGCGGCTTGCCCCTGGAAGTTTTTTTTCTCTGCATGTAATATTCGAATTGGTCTATTAGATTGAAAAGGACTAGAGTTTTTATTATTTAACTCGCGTATTTTATTTAACACGTTTAGAAACTATTTTGACAGCTTGTTACACAGATTATAGCAGCAGACGGTAATAAAAAAGTTCTTAGGGTGGCCTGGCGCCACGCGTATTTGATAAAGATTCATGCTCGACAAAAGGTGTATCGCGAAACGTTGATCTCGAGATTTCACGTTGTGACTCTAGTTTTAATATATATATTCTATCTCATTGATTGCAGACGACAGATTGGCAGAATTTTTGTGGTTAATTAAAACGTGTTCGGTGTTTACTCTAACGCATTTCGTTTTAAAGTTAATTATAATTATTATAATATGGACTTAAATATTGTCGTGAGAAACAGTAAGGAGTCTGTAGGAAGTTCAAATATATTAGATCGCGTGAAGACGGCGTTTAAACGTAAGATATTTTTTGACTTATATATATATAAGCCAAGGCTTAAGTATGTTGGGGAAATTCAAAAGTTGAGAGTCTACAATTCGGGCAAACACGTGTAGTACTACCATAAGGACATTATATCTCTAAGGGCCCAAGATTCTATATTACGGTTGAAATGTATGTATGTCCGATTTGGTCAGCCATCCGTCTCATCTCAAGTGGTATAATAATTGTATAGCCTAAACAGAGGCCGAGCGCATTCGTTGCAGAGTAACCCGGCATTGAACATTTTTCCCTCCTTCAAAGATTTCTCACGACAGCTCTTCGCGATTTTTACTAAGCGCGAATTTACCTCTTGTGTCTGAGAGAGCTGGGGGGTTCTGGAAATTCTCTTACTTATTTTTTCCCCTCAGTCCTTCCTCTCTCGCCTACCCGTGTGTTTTAGTTTGATTCACAACCGCTTGGGAGCGTTATCTCAGAGCTCGCGTCTAGACCACGACCGGCTTAGGATATCGGCCATGGCTGATTTTGAAAATTATTTTTCTCTCCCGCGAATTTCACGAAAAATTCGGAAGGAGCCCCTATACAAAATCTACGTCACATCTAGCAGAACTAGATGTTTTTGCTAATAGATGCGCTTGGGCCCTTAGAGATATGATTTCCTTATGGTACTACTACATTATGTTTTGTGCTTAAGCTTAAAAAGAGGCTTAATATCCATGTTACTTTTAGTTCTTAAATTTTAATTTAATTCTTTGAATCCTTAAATGGGATTAAAATTATTTAACAGTGGGATATGAGGTTGTGGCTTTAAACACTATTTTGGAGGAGTCAACTTTTGATTCTAAAGAAATACACGTATGTGCCAACTTATCTATATAGCTTTAATATATAATTATTAACTTCTGATATAACGTTTATTATAAAAAATATGACGATTAACTGTTAGATTCCTGAACCTTTGAAAGTAGCTATAGGAGAAAATGAAAAAGCGGAGATACAAATTGGCATAAGAAATTATAAGATTTTAAACAGATTAACAGTAGTAGTTGGTGATAATTATCATGTACACCGTTTGGTAAGAAATTGGAGCTAAATTAATGATATTTCCGAGTCTAATTATTTAACTTAATAAAGATGAAATCCCCTGTAACTAAGAAATATGATTTGATAGCCCTCCAACCCAGTAATTTCAAAATATTTCAGGTACTATTCTCTAAATAAATTTTAAACACAATTCAGTTTTGCATTAATAAATATATATATTTATGTATGTGTATAGCACATTTGTGGATTGTTAGACTATGATATCATGACCTTTGACCTATCATCTAAGATGCCATATCATTTTAAACATAATAATTGTAGACAGGCAATTCAAAATGGAATCGTTTTTGAAATTCAATATTCCCCTTGCCTTAGAAGCTCAACAGAAAGAACTCTAATTATATCCAATGCTAATAATTTAGTTGATGTTGTTAAAGGAAAGGTATGAGCAAATTAGAAATGTTATCATACCAAATTTCTATAGTAAATAAATAAAAATATATGTAATTTCAGAAAATAATTTTAACTAGTGCCTCGTTAAAAGTAAGCTAGCCCCTTTATTACAACATGTATCGTAAACCCAAAGAGGTGTTTTTAATTTTTATGTATAAATTAATTTTAATTTTTATACTTAGTCTATGGAGTTAAGAAGTCCCAAAGATGTCTCAAATTTGTAAGAACATTTTAGTCAAAATTAGAGGTGTGCGAGTCCTCATTTTTAGGTTTCGAGTCCGAGTCCGAGTCCTGGAAAAGTGGACTCGTCGAGTCCATCGAGTCCTTAAAACATGGTTTCGAGTCCATCGAGTCCTTAAAACATGGTTTCGAGTCCATCGAGTCCTTAAAACATGGTTTCGAGTCCATCGAGTCCTTAAAACATGGTTTCGAGTCCATCGAGTCCTTAAAACATGGTTTCGAGTCCAAAAAACATGGTTTCGAGTCCAAAATTCTTAATCCGAGCCCAAAATTCGTCAAATTTCATTTGCTCTTAAAACATTCTGTTTTTTTTCTAACTGTTTCAAAACTAAACATTAATAGTAATTTTAACTTTTTTAAATATGAAAACATTTTTATCAGTAGCTGATAAAGTTGCCTATTAAGTTGGTAAAGAAAAATGGACTCGACAAGCCCTAAACGGGTAATTTTAGGCCTTGGACCAGGACCCGGGTACCCGTTCGAGTCCTAGGAAAACCATTTTACTCGGAATCAAAGTCGAGTACCCATCATTTTCGAGTACCCGCACAACCCTAGTCAAAATTTACCCCCAAATACTTGAATACTTGATTTTTGTGTTCAATTAAAAATTTATTGACTGATAAAATTCTTCAGAGGATTATTGTTTGGTATGAGTAAGGAACAATCAAATGCATCAGTAAGAGAAAATTGCAGGGGAGCTATTATTCATTCCGGTATGGTTTTTTTACGCCTTCAATCAGTATGTATGTACTGATTAAAACTATTGAATTGAAAACTTCAGAGGTTAGAAATAAAACTGGACTAGGAGTTGTTTCCATTGAAAATCTCTCGGAAGTTGCTGGTTCTGAAAAATGGCTTAAAGAAGCTTGTACATATTTAACCACACTTCAAGATAATAATGATGAACCCGCTAAAAAATTAATTAAATTGGAAACTACAAAGTGATTAAACAAAAAAATAAAAAAATTCACAATTATTATTAGTATATTGGTTAGTAATAAATTTAATAATCTTTAATGTACAGTTTGTTTTGCGGTAAGCAAATTCAGCAATTATTATTATTAATTAATTAATTAATTAAGTTAAAAATTTGGTATGGTTTATATATTTTTTTTAAACTATCTAAAATTTATTAACAGAGAGAAACAAAAAATAAATTTATATCTATTTTAAAAATTAATTAATTAATTAATTTGATCCACTTTTTGTTTTAATTAGCCTTTCTTATTTTTTTGGACTTTGTTAGTTAAAAAAAACATTAAAATAAATAATTATATTAAATTTTTTCACCGGTTAAAAATTAAAAAATTATAAGATTTGGAAAATTAAAGCACTTAATTAATTAATTAATTAAAATCAACCTAAATTATTTAAAAGCCTAAATGAACATCTTTTTCTTTTAGGATAAAAAAGATTTAAAATTAAAAACAAATGCTTATTATTAGTTATTACTTAATTTAAGGAAATCTAAGGCATTGAATTCTTTTCTTTTGGATCATTATTCATTCGTTTTTCCTCATTAGTCATTCATTTTTTTCTCCCCAATTTAGTTATTCAGTATAATATTTTAATTAATTAATTCCTTCATTATTATTTTTTGGAATCAATCACAAATTCATCCCCATCATTAACTTTATAGGCATATAGCTTTCTGGAATTAAACTTCAATTCTTCAGCTCCCATACATTCACTCATTTCATTGTCCACGTAAAATAATCTCATTTTACTAATGGGTAAACCGTATATAGCCGAGAGTTGATTTTTAAACTCTAGCACCGTTTTATAAAGATCTAGAGTAATTTTTTCTGTTTTATCACAGAAACGCACTTCAACTTTCGCAGTTTTTTTCACAGTGAAATCTATTTCCACCAATGGTTGAAGCTTCCCGTGTATCGCCTCCAAATCAAAAAACCTTTTTAATCGTAATTAAATTAAATTAAATTAAAAAATTATTAGTTTATTAAATAATTTGATTATGCAAAATTATTTAAAAATAAAGTAATCTAAACCTTTTTGGTCTTTCTTCTTTATCTAAAAAATATCTAAGAAAGGTCCTTTCCGCATCTTCCCTCTCTTTAACGGTAATATCACTTCCATTTAATTTTGAGGCTTTTGGTAGGCGGGCTATTAAATGCTGGCGGCGTTCAACCTCCTTTAAATCCTAATTGAAATTAATATATTATAATTATATATATCCACCTAGCTAGTTCAGGGTTCGTACAAAATTTTTGGAATGAAATTCCCTGACTTTTCCAGGTTTTCCCTGACTAACTTGAACAAATTTCCCTGACCAATTTCAATAATGTACATGGCGAACATATATGAAAACCAATCTAAATTCACTAGAGTCATTTTTGCACGAATTATTGTTGTAAATAACTAGAGCGAGCGAGCGAAGCGAGCTCCGCAAATTTGTTGCTCTGCTCAAGTCTCAGAAGGTTACCCTACTGTTATCCAGACTTTAAATTTCCCTCCAATAAATTTTCCCTGACATTTCCCTGACTTTTAAGGTCCATTTTTAATTTCCCTGACATTTCCCTGACTTTTAAGGTCCATTTTTAATTTCCCTGACTTTTAAGGTCCATTTTTAATTTCCCTGACTTTTAAGGTCCATTTTTAATTTCCCTGACTTTTAAGGTCCATTTTTAATTTCCCTGACTTTTCCCTGACATTTCCCTGACTTTTAAGGTCCATTTTTAATTTCCCTGACTTTTCCCTGACATTTCCCCGACTTTTAAGGTCCATTTTTAATTTCCCTGACTTTTAAGGTCCATTTTTAATTTCCCTGACTTTTCCCTGACATTTTAGGCCCATTTTCAACTTCCCTGACTTTTCCCTGACATTTTAGGCCCATTTTCAATTTTCCTGACTTTTCCCTGACATTTTAGGCCCATTTTCAACTTCCCTGACTTTTCCAGGTTTTCCAGGTCGTGTACGAACCCTGTAGTTTTTTTTTTAAAGAAGTGTTTTGAACTCTAACCTCTAAAAAAGGCAAACCCAAAACTCTTATATCTTCAATCTGAGGTATGCAATTAAGTCTGTCAATATCTTCCCAGTCTTTAAGAGGGGCATTATTGATGCTTAGGCAACGTAGAGCTGAGAGATCTTGCGTCCATAAATTAGGATCAGGGATGGTTTGGATTGCGCAGTCAACCATTATTAAACTTTCCAATTTAGGGAAATTTTGACCCAAATGTACAACATCTTCCCAATTTTTAATTGGATTGCCACTGATGTGTAATATTTTAACGCTCGGGTATCTTTTTTTCGTGTCCATTTCAATGCAATTATAATTATTCAAACTAAGATGCAATTCTTGTAAGCTAAAGAGGAAGTTTGAAACATTTGAATATTTTTCTAAATATTCTTTTCTTTATTATTTACTTTGGCATTGCATCTAAGAAACACGTTAAAATATCCCAAGGTATATGCGTGTGATTAAGAACTAGAGACTTAATGCTAGGACACGTTGTCATTTCAACAGGACATGTTTCTTCAAAGTCATTATGACTCAAGTTTAAAAACCATAATCTTGACATTTTAGAGATAATTTTATCCACCTATAGTAGTACATTGTTTATAAATCTTTTTATTATTATTATTATTATTATTATTATTATTATTATCAGGAGTGAGATGAGACTAGAAGTGAAGGGCTCTAGCATTGGTAATAGATCCTGGCATTAGTGAACAAATTTGAGGATTTTACGCCGCTTCAATCGCGCCTATGCTAGAGAGAAAAAAATTGGTCGAGTTCCAAAAACATTTCCTTTCCCCTTCCCCTCAACCTAAAGCGGAGGAACACGGACGTGGGTGCTTGAATCTAGTTCGGCCGTCTACCACCGCGAGCGAGCGTCTCACGTTTTGGAGGGAAAATTCAGAAACCGCTACCAGAGGGCCAACCGTTCTTGTCTTATCAAGAATATTCACTTTCGCCAAGTGAAGAATTTTGTTAGCTCAGTACTTCTGGTCTCATCTCACTTCTGTTATTATTATAGAGTAGTGGCACTCCATGTTAACTACCCATAGAGCTTAATACAGTCAAAGGCAAGTAGGTGCCATTACACTATAAGGCGTCTAAACAAACAAACCTCCTTCAAATCGCATAATTGATTTTGAGTTAAATCCAATTCTTCTACGTCATGGCAAAGTTCTTGTATCGTTCTTTCACATCCTGCTGTTGAAATCCCGCTATTAGTTGAAGATAAAGACCTGGGAACTATTAGATATCTTCCATCAGGTGTTGAACGGCTAGGAAAACTCCCAACAACAAATATTTCACAAGTTGTGTTTAAACCCTCCATAATTTCTTCTCCATATTTCGCGCACAGGGCATCAGTGAAAGAAAATGCCATTTTTTTTACGCTTAGTAATTAAAAAATTAAACAAAAAAATATTCATCAAAATAACACTCGACACTTGGAAAACCAGTGCATGTATGTATATGTACTTATGTAGGCAGTTCATTTCATTACTCACTTGAGTCACTTTTTTTGATAGAAAATATCCTTCCAGAGCTGCGATCAAAATTTATATAACTTAGTTAATTTTAATCGCATTTATATTCGCGTTTTGTAAAAAAAAATTTCGAAATTTAATTTAAATTTTAAACATAATAATACCAAACTCATGTTTGTTTACGAACACACAAATTAGTGGCGTATTATTTTTTGGTGTGGGAATGGGATACGAAATAAGACCACAGACTACGCGATGTCATTAAGTATACGACGGGTCTCGATATTCCGAATTTTCACAAAGGAATAATATGAGACCACTTTGCGCGCAGACTGACGGTGGAATGCAAAGTTTCCCCGTAATAATAGTATGAGATAGAATAGTTAGAGATACGACGGATAGAGGGAATGGAAGTAGGCCCTAAGCCAAGTTGACCTTTGTGGGTTTATAAGGGATACGTAATTGACCTCCAGTTCTTGTGGTAGGTCGTGATTGGATTCGCCGCTAGTAAGATCCGACCGGACTAGTACCGAGGCCAAGAGAAGCGCGTCACCCGTCGTCAGCCATAATAATCAGCGATGTTACACTTTTTCGAATTAATTAGAAACAAATCGAACGATAAAGGTTAATAAGGTGAATGAAAATTATGGAAAATCCAACCTCTGGCTTACACGACAAGTTAGTAAGCGTTTTTTTTTATTTATTTCTTAATTAAGTCCGAATTTCGTCCGGAGTTTTCAGACTCACTCACTCACGCCGAGGTTTTTTGACATTAAGCCTTGGTTATTAAATTTTCCTTGATTTCATATGATATTTCTCAGGTTAAATAAGTTTTGTTGTTGGGGTGTAGCGTAGTAGGCCTAACGAGAGTTTATTTCCCTTTTTATTTACCATTAAAATTAATTAATTATTCGTATTGTAAAACCATAACTATATAGCCAATCTCTAGAATTAATTGTTAAATGCGTCTTAATTTTTTAATTCAGCCCCACCTCGATCCAAATAATATTTGATAGGCCTGGGCCTCTCTATATCTACATGTAGCTTATATGAAATAAAAATTTGTAGATGAAATGATGAAAAACGTAATGAGTCTAGATGAGTCTATTGTTAAACAGAGATATTTTATCTCTAGTTTTATTGGAACACATTTTATTAGGATAGGTGTGACAGCTTATCATTTAAAGTAACCTTTGACATTATCAGGCTAATTGCTTTGACAAAGCTTCCCCATAGGTTGTTATTCAAGTTACTTTTAAGAGTTATTTTCAAAGTTATATTGGATACTATAGGGTAATGGCAGTCCTCTGCCTTTGACTGTATTAAGCTCTATGGGGAAATAACATGGGGTGCCATTAGTCTATTCTTATTGCTCTTTAAGCTTAATATTTTGAAGCAAATGTGCCTATGGTGTGCCTGAGATTATGTACCTTTTTGTTGTAGGTTGGGTAGTTTAAGCAAAAGTGATTTACTCGTGACTAAAAAAGATGAACCTAATGGTAAAACCATGGAACCAGTAGAAGCCACGGGTGATCTTGTACAAAGATGCGTTATTATTCAGAGGGATGAGAAAGGCTATGGGTTAACTGTTTCTGGAGATAATCCAGTCTTTGTTCAAGTTGTTAAAGAAGGTAATGTTCATGTGATTTTAAGCCTATTTTATGGGAGCCCACCGGTCCTATAATTCCTTTAACTAAAAATTCCTATATTTTTGAACCAATCCTATATTATCCTATAATTTCATGAAAGGTCCTATAATATCCTATATTTTTGACTTAGTCGAAGTTTTCGTATAGTTTACCAACAAATTTATCAAAATTTAGCTTTTTTTTTTATCGAGATCACATTTGAATAGACACCAAAATTGCATTTTTTTACATATTATATTTCATTTTAATTAAGTTGTTCTGAGTTTTCAAAGTAAAATTCAATTTGTTATTTTTTATTTTTTTTTTTGGGATTTTTCTACATAGTTTAAGCCCCAAAATTGTATTATATATATGAGCATTTTTAGTCCTATATTTTCCTATAAAAACACATGGTTTTTTTTCTCCTATAAAATCCTATAATTCCGGAAAAAAATTCCTATTTTTCCTATAAGGAATTTTAAATTTAAGAGTGGGCTCCCTGCTATTTTATGGGAACTAGAAAGCTCTGTTTACTTTATTTAATATATATTAATCGTAACGTATAGATGGTGCAGCTGCTAGGGCGGGAGTTCTTCAAGGGGACCGCATAATTAAAGTAGGAATTAAAATTAGTGTTAAAAATTATGTTTCAAATTCATGACTATTAAATTTAAAGGTTAATGGAACCCTAGTCACGCAATCGAATCACCAAGAGGTTGTTAAACTTATAAAGTGTAAGTAAAGTATTTAGGCACGGAGAGTTGTTGTAGGTTTCTTCTTTTTAGAGTAATAATAATAAAAATCAATATTTTTAGCTGGTTCATATGTTGCACTTACTTTGTTGGGTAAACCTCCTGGTCAAGGGGGTGTGGGAGGAATACGGGGCAATCCAGTTTTGCCTATAGCTATTCCTTCACATCCTGTTGGAGGACAAAATCAGACAAATCGTCTGTCATCTTCATCCGAAAGAATTACGGGTCCTCAACCTGTTGATCCCGAAAAGCAGCAAGAAGTTAATAATAATAGAATTCAAACAATTAAAAAGATGTATGATAAAGAAGTTGTCTTCTTAGAGGTCTGTTCTATTTGTCTGAAATTTTAAAATATGGTTATATGATCCAATTATCCTTGTTTCTTAAAGACTTTGCAAGCTGAGTATTCTAAAAACCCGACAGAATTGGTTTGCCAACAGATACAAAGCGCCAATAAAAGAATTAAAACTTTAGAAGAACAACTAATTAGCCTGACTGGTTGCCATCCTGAATACGCTGCCCCACGTTCGCCTCGTTCTCCACCAACACTTAGACAGTGCCATTCTGAAAGTTCTCGATCTACACATTCACCAGCTCATGGACACGGGAAGCATTTGACCCATCAGGTAAAGAATATCTCAGTTTTTCCCTTAGTTGTACCTAGATTTTCCCTTAACCTTTGCTTTTTCATAGACTTCAGCTCCTATGTTGCAGAAGCCCGATCGGTCACCCGTTCCAATGGACGAGACAGCTTTCAAACCCCCTTCATCGCCCCCTGTACCTTCTTCCCATCCTCCCCCAGCTCATCACAATAGACAGAATAGTCGGAATATACCGCCCAATAATGAGAATTGGACGGGTTTTCCCGGTGCTAGACCCATAACTGTTTCAACATCATTGGAGAATCTTTCAAAGAATAACTCTAATAGTGCAAAAACATGGGTAGGATTTACTTTTAAGATTAATGTAAAACTTAACGAATTTAAAAAAAAAATTTCCTGCCTAAACAAGACTGGAGGAAAGTGTTTCATTGTAGACCAAACTAGACTTAAGAAAAGTAATAGAATTATAGGTCAAACGTGGCTTAAGTAAAGTCTTCCATAGTAGGTCAAACTAGGCTTAAGTAAAGTCTTCCACAGTAGGCCAAACTAGGCTTAAGTAAAGTCTTTCACAGTAGGCCAAACTAGGCTTAAGTAAAGTCTTCCACAGCAGGCCAAACTAGGCTTAAGTAAAGTCTTCCATAGTAGGTCAAACTTGGCTTAAGTAAAGTCTTCCATAGTAGGTCAAACTAGGCTTAAGGCCAAACTCGGCTTAAGAAAAGTCGTTTTTAGTAGGCCAAACTCGGCTTAAGAAAAGTATATAATTATAGGCCAAACTAGGCTTAAGAAAAGTCTTTCTTAGTAGGCCAAACTAGGCTTAAGAAAAGTCTTTCTTAGTAGGCCAAACTAGGCTTAAGAAAAGTCTTAGTAGGCCAAACTAGGCTTAAGAAGAGTCTTTCTTAGTAGACCAAACTAGGCTTAAGAAATGTCTTTCTTAGTAGACCAAAGTAGGCTTAAGAAATGTCTTTCTTAGTAGACCAAACTAGGCTTAAGAAATGTCTTTCTTAGTAGACCATACTAGGCTTAAGAAATGTCTTTCTTAGTAGACCAAACTAGGCTTAAGACGCGTCTTTCTTAGTAGACCAAACTAGGCTTAAGAAATGTCTTTCTTAGTAGACCATACTAGGCTTAAGAAATGTCTTTCTTAGTAGACCAAACTAGGCTTAAGACGCGTCTTTCTTAGTAGACCAAACTAGGCTTAAGAAATGTCTTTCTTAATAGACCAAACTAGGCTTAAGAAGAGTCTATCTTTATAGCCTCACGTTGGTCCAACACATTCCCGCCAAAGCTCGAGTCCCGAGTCTCTGCTTCATAATATCAACTTGCAACAAATACTTCAAGAGAAAAAGAAGATAAAGTCTACAGAATGGTTACTAACAAGATCCCATAGTGAATTGGGTCAGCAATGTTATCCTAGGAAAATGAGCGCAACTGATGCCTTACAAAATGACTGTGATGCTCCTAAT
Source organism: Phalangium opilio (assembly GCF_054372755.1). Taxonomy (NCBI): domain Eukaryota; kingdom Metazoa; phylum Arthropoda; class Arachnida; order Opiliones; family Phalangiidae; genus Phalangium; species Phalangium opilio. The sequence goes on along the minus strand of NW_028324182.1, from coordinate 7,021,491 downwards.
AACAAATCTTGGCGACCCACGAATTTGCCTTATCGGGTAGGTCATCGCAAACTTTGTGGTGGTGAAAGTTGGTAAGTCCTAATTCACTTTTCAAAAACCATTGCCGTTTTCCTCCTTTAGGGTACTTCATATCACCATTTTGACTTTCCTGGCGAAAGCCCTCACAACTCACCACCTGGAACTCCTCCTCCAACGTCAGTTGGCCATGGTCATGATGGTTATGAAGTTAAAGGAATTGATGTTGACGAATATTATGGAGCTGAAGAGGTAATTAATTAAAACTAATTACTACTAACAAATTAATTTAGTAGATCAGAATCTTAAGTTTAAGAAAAGCATGATTGATTGCTATTACTTTATTTCAAAATCGTCTTAATTTGGTTGAACTTAGGAATAATTTTGGGAAACTAGTTTTGTAGAATGTTTTGCTGGTGTTGGTTTGACAATGATGGTAATTGGTAACGCGCATTTAGGCTGCATGTACGCCGCCTACGGAATGTTTGCATGCCAATTTTTCCCACGGTTCTTTGTCATTGGGAAATTTGGCTGAATCGGAGAATGAAATTTTGGAAACCATTTCGCCTTTGAGTCCCCAATCTTATCAAGATGATCTTAGTATTTTTTCCGCTTCAACTCCCGATTCTAATTCGTCTTTCATCGTCTCGCCTACAACTGGCGCATTAAAGGTATTTGGCATACGAACTTTTTGATTAACAAGCCTAAGCCTGTCTGTCTATCATTTGTTTTTTGGGTGAAAAGTGTTTTCATTGAACTGTTTTTAACCTTAACCTCTTCAGTGTTTTAGAAGAATTGTTTTCGCGCTTTATGATGTTAACAAACTAAAAACTAATAATTATCTTCATAGTATGGTACACCTCCGGAAGAACAGTCTTCTCCTACTAGTTCTATCATGACTCATGGGGGATCCAAAATTGGGTCACCTCCCTACATCGTGTGTATGGAAGAAGAGGAAATGTCCTCTGACAGCGAGGTAAGTACTTCAGTAATAATGTTCCGTTTCTCATTATTCTGTTTTAAAAAATTTGTAATGTTTGGTTTCATCACAGGGACATCGAGATGACCATGGCCCTTTCAACAGTCTTTGGAAGTTACTAAAAAACCAAGCGCACTTGGCTGTATTTATCCAGTATTTAATATTGAATCGAAGTCCGGCCAGTATGTTCTTCTACATACTATCAAATATCTATGAAGCTGGAACCGGAAAAGAGATGAAAAAGTGGGCTTATGAAATTCATTCAACGTTTTTGGTGCCTGGAGCGGTGAGTTATGCCTTTTCTTTTCTAAGCCTAGTTTGGCCTACAAAGAGAAGACGCGTGCTAAGCCTAGTTTGGCCTACAAAGAGAAGACGTGTTGCTAAGCCTAGTTTGGCCTACAAAGAGAAGACGCGTCTTAAGCCTAGTTTGGCCTACAAAGAGAAGACACGTGCTAAGCCTAGTTTGGCCTACAAAGACAGACGCGTGCTAAGCCTAGTTTGACCTACAAAGACAGACGCGTGCTAAGCCTAGTTTGGCCTACAAAGAGAAGACGCGTGCTAAGCCTAGTTTGGCCTACAAAGAGAAGACGCGTGCTAAGCCTAGTTTGGCCTACAAAGAGAAGACGCGTGCTAAGCCTAGTTTGGCCTACAAAGAAAGACGCGTCTTAAGCCTAGTTTGGCCTACAAAGAAAGACGCGTGCTAAGCCTAGTTTGGCCTACAAAGAAAGACGCGTGCTAAGCCTAGTTTGGCCTACAAAGAAAGACGCGTCTTAAGCCTAGTTTGGCCTACAAAGAGAAGACGCGTGCTAAGCCTAGTTTGACCTACAAAGACAGACGCGTGCTAAGCCTAGTTTGGCCTACAAAGAAAGACGCGTCTTAAGCCTAGTTTGGCCTACAAAGAGAAGACGCGTGCTAAGCCTAGTTTGACCTACAAAGACAGACGCGTGCTAAGCCTAGTTTGGCCTACAAAGAAAGACGCGTATTAAGCCTAGTTTGGCCTACAAAGAGAAGACGCGTGCTAAGCCTAGTTTGGCCTACAAAGAGAAGACGCGTGCTAAGCCTAGTTTGGCCTACAAAGAGAAGACGCGTGCTAAGCCTAGTTTGGCCTACAAAGAGAAGACGCGTCTTAAGCCTAGTTTGGCCTACAAAGAAAGACGCGTCTTAAGCCTAGTTTGGCCTACAAAGAAAGACGCGTTTTAAGCCTAGTTTGGCCTACTAAGAACAACATACGCCGGCTAATGGATCTAGTTAGCGCAATAAGGAATGCTTTAATCAATATTTAACACCTGAAATGAAAGAAAAAAATCTTTCTTTTTTTTTATTGTTCCTTATTGTTAGCCTTTACGAGTGAAAGACATTGAGGAAACAATTCTGCACGAAATAGACGATGGTCTTCAGCATCATTTAGAAAAAGAAGACACGCTGCGTCCCATATTTAGGAGAGCCAGGAAAAAAGCCAGAGAAAATTTAAACTCTGTCTTAGCCGAATTTAGAAATAAACGAGCCATTGGTTTGGGAAACATATATGGACCAAAGGACTATCAATTAGACGAAGCGATACACGATAAGAATAAAGAACTGAAAATAATCGAACAAGTTTTAGTCCCAACATTGGAAAAGATATCGTAAGTGTAAAAATTGATTTTAAAATTTCGTTTTTGAAGTAGTAATACGATGTTATAAACATCACCACCACCACAGTGAGGATCCAGACAATGTTTCTGACGAAGATTCGGCTTTAGCATCCTCATTGGCGACGATTCTAAAACAATTTGGTGTTAAGGGACCTCAGGCTTTAACCCTAGTTGATAAATGGCCGACGTTTGTTGCAAAGGAAAAGTCTAGATTAAAGTTTTTGCAAAGGAACAAAAAGGTAACGGTGGTGGTAATTACTTTTGAGTTGTACCATGGATGAAGAATGCGCGTGCGGAAATTTGTTTTCACGCTATAGGATCGGCAACTCCCTATCTCGAATGACAGAATATTCTGTATATACTCTGTTACAACATCGGTTGTCAGCACGCGCAAAGCTAGGCCTCTATGTAACGTAGCTTTGTACGTGCTGTCAAGAGACAAAAAACTTCAGGATCTTCAGGATTTAAAATATCCGCGAGTTTTTTTAGCTCGAGTGCACGGACCTCTAGGCCTTAGTTTCAAATGGTGTGAAATTACCTACAGCCTTCTACACTTATTTGAAACTGAGGCCTAGAGGTCCGTGCACTCGAGCTAAAAAACTCGCGGATATTTTAAATCCTGAAGATCCTGAAGTTTTTCGTCTCTTGACAGCACGTACAAAGCTACGTTACATAGAGAAACAGCTTTGCGCGTGCTGACAACCGATGTTGTAACAGAGTATATACAGAATATTCTGTCGCTCGAGATAGGGAGTTGCCTATCCTGTAGAGTGAAAACAAATTTCCTCACGCGCATCCTTCATCCATGGTTGTACTATTGCATCTCATCATTATAGACTCTTCATCTTAGTAATACTTAATTTTTTTTTTATGAAATTCAGAGTATTTGCGTTCAAAATCATCAGTTTGTCCCTCAACATTATTGCTCAGTTACTTATTGCAATCATTGTCAGAATATTATTTGGGGAGTTGGAAATCAGGGTTATCAATGCCAACGTAAGTGCATGCATGCCCTTTTTGACTAATGTTTAAATTCTCTGACGTGTTTGTTGTACACATTGTTTTCCCCCACCAGATTGCGAAATGAATATTCACAAATCTTGCGTGAAAGTTGTTGAGGAGTCCTGTATTGGTGCCTTTAAAAGTAAGAAAGACAAACGAAGAGAGCGTTATTCTGGCCTGATGGAAAATATCATCGGAAAAAGCCGGAAACCCAGTCATCCGAATATTGGAGCTAGTAAGAAATCCTTTATATATTTTTTCGTTCTTAGTTCTTAGTTCTTTCCCAATTCCCAAAATACTTGTTTAAAACTTAAAACTTCCCTTGTGTCTTTGGCTAAGATATTACTTCTTAACCAGCTTGCTTCAAGAACAAAGTTCACCCCCTTTTTAAATAAAAAATTAGGCCTAAAGATTATTCTACAAAGACGTTGTTCTGTTCTGTTCTCGATAGAAATTTATTTAGTACTTATTTTCCAAAACCCCGTCTTATTTCTTCTTGCAGTTGAACGAGCGAAGCGGTTGAATGAAGAGGCTCATATGGATAATAATGCTGGTCATGACTACTCTCATATCATTGATCCTGGTAAACTATTTTGATTATTATTATTAATTAGGCCTATATTACCAGAAGTATATAATACTTCTCTTCGAGAGAAGTATATCACAAAGCGGGGTAAGTGTAACGTCACTCTTCCCAATCCCAACATCGGAACATTTAGAGCAAGGTTACTAAACCGAATCACATACACGATAAATAGTTCCCTCATCATTACTCTATTAGCGTTTAAATATTTGGCAAGACGCATGCGCTTGTGAATTTTGTCCCACGTCAAGACTAGGTTTGTGGGATGATTGTTGGGGATTTAGTGCCAAACAACGATAGAATTCACTTTACAGTGCGATGCCCATTTGTAGTTTGATGAGCGGGAAAGCAAACTAAAAGGGGGAGCCTGGGAAGAATGACGTTACATAACTAAAGCATTAAGAGGATACAGAGTGTCATCCTTCTTCTATTATCCCCTTCTGTTATTATTAACTAGTCCTATATTACTTAATTTGTTATTTTTTTGTTTTTTTTAACGTTTTATTTGTGTTTGTTAATTATACTATCTAATTTGCGTCAGTTTTGTCGTTTATTTCTTTAACAGTTGAAAGGAGTAATTCGGGTGTTTTGAGAGTTGATAAATTACGGGAACGGTTTGAAGCTGGTTTTGACGATACAATACCATTAGGAATTCCGCCTGGTGTTGCCGATAACATTGACAAAATTCATAAGTGAGTAGAAATACTTTTGTTATTCATTTTTTTTCGTATTGTTTGTGTTGTACTTGGGATTTTTATTAGAGTTAATGGGATAGAGAGCTTTCAGATGGGATCGTAGTACGTCACACCCTCCCCCCAAGTCTCACCGCTGTTCTGGTAGCCATATTGTAACCCTGGGTGGTCTTAGCTTCATTCCTGCTTTAAAACCCACCAATATGGCCGCGTAAATTATTATGTCACGGTACAAAGATCCTCCTCCAACTGAAAGCTCTATACAGTAGACCTTAGGCCAACTATGATGTCATGGCTTCGATGTATATTGGTAATAGTTGTAAATTATCGATGGTGACACGAATTCTTGGTGTATCTTTATAATTTACTGATGATAGTTAGGCCTAGTATTCTTTTATCCTGAATGATGGTAATGTACCGCTAGAATCCCTAATTAACTAATGTGGTAGCTACCAAAACTGTTAGGGTCCCACCCTGTTTCGAATATCCTTGGGTTATAGATTGGGGGAAGGTACACCACCCCACTCCGTCCGTAGCCATACTCTTTATTGTTGGTATAGATAGGGAAGCACCCTGGCCACCCTGAATCAGTCTCCCTGGTAAGAATGGATCCGGGATCCCGTTGTTTAGAGAGAGAGAGAGAGATAGAGCAAGGAGTAGTAGACTTTCAGGGCGAGCCAGATGAGTGAGAGAGAAAGAGAGAGAGAGGATGAATTTTCTTTCCATTCCCCCTACGTCCATGTCGGTGTCTCGGCTTTGCTTTCCCCCCCATCCTCACGCGCCTCTGAGCATCTCTGCCTCTCTCGCTCTCTCTCTGGATAAGTCTCATTCGGTCTTTGAGGATAGAATCGTAGGGATCGCGGGAAGCTGCGCCTCACTCAGTAAAGGAGTCAAAGAGACAGACACCGCCGCCGTGTTCGATCCCACCCACCCATCTCCTTCCCTTTATGAAAGGGAATTAAAAGTAGTCTACTCTGAATCCTAGTGCTACGCGATAGTAAAACGGGAGGAGGAACCACCCCCATAGTCTAGAAAACGTCAATTTTCGTCCCCCTTTACACAACGCGGAGTGGAGAGGGAAATAATAGGATGTTTGGCTTCCGAGCAAGACGAGAGATTCCCTAACCGGGAAGGGAAGTGAAAATCGGAGTCAGTCTCCCTTTTTTTTTTGCGCGAGCGCTGTGTTTATAATTTTATTCGCGGCTTTTTGGCTACAAATGTCAATGAATACGAATGGTTTCGTATAAAAATTGTTTTCAATCGGAAAAAGTACAGAGTTTTCGGATTAATTATTGCGCGTTATGTTTTAACAACGGGGGATTTTCGTCTCGCGCGTGACCAATGGGAGTTTTTTTCTCGTTTAAATCGTGATTTATTTTAGAATTACCCGTTTTACCCCGACAACTACCAAAAAACAAAAAAAAAGGCTTATATCAACCTTTTTAAGTTTGGCAATGTGCTTGGATAACGTCTACAATTCGCCATGTTCCCTCGTTTCAGTGCCAAGAAAGGAACTTCAATTGGCAGATCCGAGAGTTTCAGACAACGGGTGAGTTTAATATTTTTTTTCCTATTATTATAGGCCTACCCTTTTGTTTTTTTTTTTTGCTTTTCGTTTTGCGTTACGTTACTACTGAAAGCGAGGTATACTATTTTATTATTACACACAAATCTCGGTGCTAGAAAAACGGTTATGTAGGCCTTGGTTGAAAGAAAATAATAGTAACTACTACCAAGGAGCCGGTATATTATGTTGAAAAAGAACCAAACCGGGGGATAGTAGATGTTGTATCCGCTGGTTACTGGATAGAGAGAGAGAGAGGGGAAGTCGGTTTAAGCTTAACAAGGGGTGGGATACTTTTCCAAGGAACGCGGTCATTTTTGCGTAATGTAAGAGATTAAACTTCGCAATTGGGGTTGGCTAATGTCCATATCCCTTACGCGAATTTTAAAACTAAATGTTATTCGGAGTAAAGGTTTGAGCAAATCCTTGGTGGTAAAATAACAAATATCCCTACCTTTTAACATGACGGAAACCGCCGGTCGATAGTGGCCCTAAGCTTTTGTGCAATGTACATTGGAAGGGGAAAAAAATTTCCCGATTTCTCCCTTCCCTCGGCGCGCAGTCTTGTGTCAGGATCGTACTTCTATTAAATGAATTTACTTATTTCTCACCATGAATAACAAACAGTTATTGCGCTATTTTTGCCCCTACACTTATCGGCTTCTCTGCCTTATTCGCCTTTGAAAGGGTTAGCGTAGTAGTTCAGGCGAAACGCGAGTTGTCAGTCACTCGTAATAATATCTGATTTCAAAATGATGTCACTTTCGATTTCGCGAGGTCAAGTTATGGATGAATTTGCCATACGATTTCGCGGAATTTTCATTTTCACATAAATTTGTTCTAAATTGTAAAATTTCTCTTGATTGAGAAATTATTTTCTTATTTTTCTCCGAGTGTTTTTTGGTTCACCCTTTTCACTTTGTACGAAATATCGTAACTTGTAGTTTAATATTCGTGGGGATATTTTAGTTTATTCGCGGAAGCCGGTACATTGGGTGGTATGGTTATAAATGCTTTTTTTGCCTTCCTTCCACGATTAAGAGCGGCCTGGGTTGAAAGTTTAGAAGCTAACACGCGCCGCGCGAAATCCCCTGGAATTCGATTCTATTTTAGGCACGAAATGCCACCCTGCGCCATGGCTTTCTGACATTGAAATGTCGGTAGTCTTGGATTAATTAGAGACAAAAAGGCTTTGGTATTCTTAATGAGGCGAATTGTAACTACACGAACGTGGCCCTTATTTTTTTTAAGGCAACCTTGATTGATACGTATAACGTATTTTGCGCTCTGGTGATTTTTCTCTCCAAAATTCTAATTTAGCTATATTTGTGCTAAAATTATGGAATTGGAATTATTTCGTTTTTAGTCAGATATTAGAAATATTGTGGTATAGAACTCCTTAGAGTTTGGTTCGGGAACTAATTGTAATATTAACTCTGATATGCCCGAGATCTGATATTCGAATCGAGTAACAGTGATTGCGTCGGATTTACTATTTTTTAAAGGATATCCGTTTGAAGTTTGAAATATGTTTTAAAATAATTTATATATATAGACTTCCGCGTAATTTATGATGGCAGGCCTTGTTTCTCAATTATTCTCTAATTATTTTTAGGCCAGATTGATTTATTTTTTTGGTCGGGGAAGTTTAAAAATAGGCTAAAAAGTGTCAGGACATTTTGATTTTATTTGAGAACATCTTCTGAGGTTTACGAATTTGAGGTACTCTAATATTCGAGAAAAAATACAGGTCCTCATATAGGCCTACATCCTTCAGGGTTCATAGTTCATATAAACCTGGAAAACCTAGGGAAGTAAATAGTTGACAAACTCGGGGAAATTTCGATTTTTAGTAAAATTCAGGGAAATTTGTGAGGTTTGAGTAAGTTTGCTCTACAACAATAAAAGAAACCCACTCCCGTTGTTATTACTCCATGTATGGGATAAAACTCAGGGAAATCGGTTTTCCAAGCGTTGTACGAACCCTGATCCTTGTCCCGCTAGCCTAACTTTAAACAGTAATGGACTGACCTTGATATACTAGAATCTTAAATATCTAACGGGAAAATACAGCGTCAATAACAAGTTATTCCGAATAACCGATTTTGAAATATAGTCTAAATAATTTTTGTAACGATTCAAATTAGTTTTGAAATATATATGAACTTATGAAGTGGTAAACAAAATTTCCAAGAATCGTCCGCGCAAAATCGATTTATTTCTCTGGACCTAATTTTAGCTTCAAATCATTACTGTTAATTCTAAGAACGTTGAGTTTTACTAATTGCCTTCTCTCTCTCTCTCCTATGACGTTATTCGAATTAAACGTAAATCCCAATTCAATATAAAGGAAATAGTTTCGTGGCGAAATATGAAATATATATATATATATATATATATATATATATATATATATGCTTCTCACCACAGTCGACCCTCTTATAAACGAAATCATAAGTTTATAAGATATGTTCCTACCATAAGTATGACATTACCCATACTTTGTAATGCTAGAGTATTAGGCCTACTGAGAGCTCGTTCGAGAGCTCGGTTTTTGCACTTTCCATCTGGGTCCTATTTAGTCTGTAATAAGCCTTTGACAGCGCCCCACCAGGCGTTGCTTTACGAGAATCTGTGACGTTTCACCTTAGTCACAGGGTTGCCACGGGTCAGGGAAAACCTGGAAAAGTCAGGGAATTTTTGAAAATTTCAGCAAAGTCGGGGAATTTGATTTTAGTGGGTAAAATGTATGGGGATAAGTCTTTATTGAAAGAGTAATCCTCATCCTCTCTTAACACAGAAAACTCTAGAGCAATCCTTAAAAATGTCTAGAATTGTTTTTATAAAGTAAATGCCTTTAAAAAAATCTCTTAGACTGTTATTTATGGTTAAAATGTTTCTTAATCATTTTGGTGCAACAAATACGTTGGAAATCTTAATGTAGAGAGTTTATTTAATTATAAGCACTTAAAAACGTGCTGTAAACATTTACACTTTCGGCCTGAAAAGGTCAGAGAAAACCTGGAAAAGTCAGGTAATGGCAACCCTGCTCTCAGTAACCAGTTACAAACTTATGGAACATATCTTATGAACTTATTACGATATGTATTAATTCATGTCGAGAAATAAGAAAAACACTAAAATCGAAATATATCCGGGCCCTAACAGAACTTAATTACTCAGTCGTGACACGAATTTTAAATTTGTTTCCCTCTCAAACACCAAAGAGATAGAGAGAGAACATAATTTCTAGCATTTTTTTTCTTTTCGTTTCTGATCTTTCCCTTTTTTTGACGCCGTTGTTTTGTAATTGAAAATATCTAGGACAATATAGTCGGTATATATCCCCTCGAAACGTGTCACTTTTTAATATATATATATATATTTCTTTTTCTTAAGCGCCTGAATTTTTAATTAGTGCTCCAGAATAAATTGCCGGATTATGTAAATTTTTTTTAAAAGGCAATTTTTGAGGTTTCTATCTTGGCTATCTTTTTCTAATCTTTTAACGACAGTTTTGCTTAAATTTTATCCCAAAAATTATTATCGTTCAAGCGTTACTAATTTAGGTCCCACGTGACTGCGTGCGATTCAGTTTGCGTACCTTAAAAAGAATACCTGTAAATTTAGGGAAATGGTTGATAAATTTATCAAGAGTGAAAATGACCTAGACACATGAGAATATTATTACAGCTCCGGAAACGTTTTAAGATATATTTAAATATGTGTTGTTGGGTAAACGAAGCATGAACAGTTCGAACAATATTCGCATTAGAATTATAAAATATTCATTTCGGATTATAAGCCAAGTTTGAAAATATGTTAAAAAACAACGTGAAGTGTTTTTGTGAACTTTATTAACGTTTTGGAGCATTTTTTACCGTTCAACATCAAATTATATGAGTTTGTTTAAAGTCTTCACGCTTCCCTTGAAATACATTTTGGTTTATTCATCGTATAACAAAATTAACCAAACTCAACAACCTAAGTATAAATCTCCTTTCCTCTTTACAAACCTTATCATATTTTACAACCAGGGATAGATAGACTTTTTTAAGACGGAATAAACAATGTTTGGCCTTTACTTCAGTCCGACTCATAGACGAGTATATAGTCCCTTCCTTCAACACGTAACCAAAAAATTAAATTATCTTATTGGCTCACAAAAACTACGTATTGGTGACGTTGCTGACAAGGAGGGCCAAAAATACGTAATTCCTGTTTAACTCTGTCGCTATGACTACGACCCCTCTTGCGTTGTACCATAGCCCACTCGATCACGCGCGTCACGACGCAAGCTGCTCGCGCTATAGCTATAGAGCGCGGATCGAGTGGGCTATGGTTGTACAGATAAGCGTCTTCACAGGGGTTCAAAATGGAGCCGTCTAAATGCGAGGGTCCAGGCAATTATTCGGGAATTGTTTTTAATAGCAATTAAGAAGGTTGTTAGTGAATTTGGCGCCGGTGTTTTGGATTTGGAGTACATCTGTAAAGGTGAAAAGTGTTCGCTAATTCTTTCTTAAGCCAATCATTTCTACTATCCTCATGATTTTGTAAACGAATTTGATGAAGTCAACCAAGGCTTAGTGAATGGTCAGGAGTTTTGTGAGCTTAGTGTTTGGTTAAAACCTGTTCGTGCTGTAATATCTATGAAGACTTTTACTCAATTCTAACTCACTTTTAATTTTCTTGGGTCTTCCCCGTTTTTTTATCAGTTGCAAGCCCTATGTCTTGTGTAACTTCCATTTTTAAACAATGTTATTTCAAAAATTACAATCCGAGCCCATTCCAACTTGGCAGACGAATGGGCAGACGACGGGCAGACGACGTTTACTTGACCCGGATATACATACAAAGCCATAACGAAAATAAGACCCGCCTCTTCTTTCATACCCCTCCGTCACGGGTAAGGGGGTCGTGGACTAGGACGCGCACCCGAATAACCCTGTTACCCATTCCGTCTTAAAAAAGTCTATCTATCCCTGTTACAACACAATTAAGCGTCAAAGGCTCGACGTTGACTTCATTAAGTGCTAGCAAGTAGCGATATCTAGTTTACTAGGGAGAAGGTATAAGATGCTTATGTATTCGCGCGCCATAGTCCCAGTCCCCCTTTCAAAATACAAGAGGGGACGTAAAATGAGGCCGGGCTAATTTCGCTACACTCTCCTCAGTCGGAAAATATGACTGTAATTTTCGTCATTCGCGTCGCCACGCTGACGTGAGTTTTCAAGAACCAATGAAATGCTGGCCTGTTGTAATTTAGAGGCGGCGGGGATTAACTCCGGACCTACTATACGTTTGGATTGGAGATAAAGCTAGATTATAAATGTGGCGAATTTATACTTTCTTCCTAGTAAACTAGATATCGCTTCTTTGTGCAAGCTTTTGAGTTTCGTCTTATCTCCCTAGCGCTTTTATCACCCAAAATAAACTTCTAACTAACACAGTGGCACTGGTAGCTTTGCTATACTTCTACTTGTAATAACATTGAAGCGAGCTAAGCCTAGTGTCGAGAGAAAAAATCTGAACATTTAAAGCATTTGTTTTTTATCCGATGGAGATTTTTTTTCCTCGTTTTCATTATCGAAATTAAATATTTCTTTCAACACGCTTGTGAAATCGTAAAAATCGTGTCAAGGAGGTTGAAACAGTAACACAACAAGCCTCTACTACGAGTTCCTTTCGAACCCTCCCCTTTCTCCTTTTAATACCTAGTTTTTAAACCGCTTTCTCCTTTGTAACGTTTTAAAAATCGTTAAATATTTTATTAAAGGGAGGTTGAAGTTTTTTATTTGCAGCTAGGGGTTTTAATTTTTAATGTATATTTTAATCAGGGTAGCTTGAGAAGTGTCAGTTTTATAACAGGGTTCATACAAACCTGGAAAACTCAGGGAATTTTGTTACGTTTGAGTTCGTATGCTCTGAAGGGATTGCTTCAACTAAAAAAAACCACTCCTGTGTTATTACTCCATACAATTGGGGCGGGCGGATAAAATCTACTCTTAGACCGATTCGGAATTACATACAGAGAAACTAACACGCAGGGGCGAGGTCGCCATCGCCATTGGGTATTTTTCTTCTCGCCAAGAAGCCCCACCAGAGGCAGTGCGAGTCGGTTAGCCTCCCTCCCCATGTAGTGAACCCGGGCTCCGTCTGGTCTCGCTTCTTGGCGCGATGGAGAATACCCCAATACAAAATAATAGGGGTTACAACAACTACAAGTTGCGGAAGTATATGCCTTCAAAATTTATCGACATGTCCTTAATTATTTATTCGTTTTATTTTTGTTAAGATAATCTCATTTTATCTTAAAAGCTTTCTCCGCACGAAATGTTTGGATTTATATTTATCTCTCCAATCCTTTTAACAATATACTTTATGGCGTTAGTTAAAACTGTATCTTTACTACGCAACTTCCTGATCTTATTCCGTGACCTATTCTCCTTGAAATTAAGACGTTTTTAAGGTTTAGACGATACTGTTTTTGTCTGCCACGTAATATCGAGAGACGTTGTCTAGGCTAGCAATTAATAAGTTAACCTTGGTTTGCTTTAAGGCGGATGCCCACTGGCGTCGCGTGTAAGTTTCACGCGAAAATTTCGCGCGTGCGCATGCGCAAATCGGTGGAGAGTTGTCGCGCGAGAATTTCTACGCGTTCATGCGACGACTTGCGAAATTTGAGCAGCTTCCTATTTTCGTAAGTTCGCGCGCGAAAATATAAGCGACAGATGGCGTGGAATAATTTGTGAAAGTTGCGTTTTTCCGCGTTTTTCGGTCTGTTAAAACTGACAAATCACTCAGTAGCCTTCGTTGATACCTGATTTCGGATTAAAATGGATTTTAACGTAAAATTAATTTAAGAATTGATAATTTTAAACATCAAAATCACCGCAAAAGAGAAGTGCATCGGAATTCATGGCGATCCATTGCTTTGGCAATGAATACGGATAGTGAGTGAATATTATTTACTTAAAGTCTTTGGGTAGAGTTGTATTGAACTAATTACTGTTAAATTATTAGTACAAAAATTTTCTATCAACATTCGGGCTTGATCATTATGAGCCATTGAATACGATGACCTTCTCGGCTTAAGCCTTTGCAAAATCTACCCCTGTGATCGGAAATTTCGAGATCCACTAACAAATTATGAAGGTCCCCTTGTTGCTTTCTTTTGAGAAAAATTTCTCGAACCCATTTTGACCATTAGTTTTTCTTGTTCTTTTTTTTCATTCAAAACTAAAATTACACTTTTTTCACGCGACTCCAGCGGGAAGCAAAATTCCGGTGTGAATGGTTTTCGCGTGAAACGTTTGAAATACATCCGCGTTAACGCGTTTTAAGCGAACGCGAAATTTCGAGCGACCTCAGTGGGCATCCGCCTTTACTCACTGTCATCCATTCCAAAGTAAACGTGACCCTGGGTGTAATGTTACACCCACTCTTTTGAAGAAAGGATCCTTCTTTTGATCAAGCAAACGAAACTGTCTATGTACTCTATATAGTGTCCAAGTGGCCTTGAGTCCGTGTCCGACACGTGAAAACCATGCCTACTAAAAAGCCTAAAGAGAACTGATCTATTTTAGAAATAGGTCTTATTTGAGTTATCTATTCAGAGTGTCCCAAGGAATAATACAAACCAACAACCGTTTTTGTCGTTGAAATGAAATCGTGTATTCTTACCGTTACGTAAGAACACCTCTCGACTCATACAGACCAACAATGAATGGTTCAATGTAAGGAGATGACGTTGATGTAAATACAAAAGGTAGTTTCGAGGACTTCCATAGAAAATATTCTTTCCTTTCAAGAGCACACGTAAGACTTGAGGACGTGCGAATAACCAACTTCGGTTTCCATTAGATCTTACGTTTCGCGATTCATCCTTACGTGCGGCGATGCCTTATAGACCATTTTGGAAAGCTCTGTAGGGTATATCACCGAAACAGCGGTCTTTTTCAGTCTTTGAACCACCACCACCTTACAATCCTCACACGGATTCATGACATGGTTCCATCAAGAAGCGATATCTAGTTCACTAGGGAGAAGGTATAAGATGCCTAAGTATTCGCGAGCCATAGTTCCAGTCCCCCTTTCAAAATACCGGGGGGGGGCGTAAAAGGAGGCCTGGATATTTCGCCTCTCCTCAGTCGGAAAATACGTAATTTTCGTCATTCGCGTTGCGCTGACGTGAGTTTTCAAAAACCAATGAGATGCTGGTTGTAATTTAGAGGCGGGGATTAACTCCGGATCTACGTTTGGACTGGAGATAAATCTAGAAATGTGGCGAATTTATATCTTCTCCCTAGTAAACTAGATATCGCTTCTTGGTAACTTCCATCAAGGACAAGATGTTGCTCTTCATCGTGTGTCCTGCTATGTTGCGTTTTACATGGGTTTGCTAGTAAACATAGAGTGGCAATAGGACGATGTGAAATGTAAAAACCTTACTGTTTACTAAAAAATATTATGTTTATTGGGAACAGTATTAATACAGCTAGATTTCACCTTAACTATTTACCGAAATTTCGCATCTGTTAAGTATATTTTCTCCTTCATAAATATTTCCTTTCAAAACCCCGGTAAAACAAACTCATTCCCCGATAAAATGGAAAAGCTTAACACGAACTGAAAAATGAGGTTGTTTTCCGATTGTCAAACCAAAGAAGACACGAAAGCGTCATTTCTCAAGGCCGATGATTGCGTGACTTTGTCCCGTTCATCCTTAGAATTTCTTATCTTTTCCTCCTTAAAGGAATACAGTCACGGAAATTGAAAAACGGTTTGTTTTTTTAAAATCGATACTGCTGTCTTTTATAGCCATAGAATTAAGCAAGCACCATCACTCAAGTTAAAACTGAACATACAAGGTTTTAAATAAGAAATGTGATTTGGTGTGAGGGTAACCCTTTAAAGCACCCTTCACCCCCAGATCTAGGTCCTATAGGACTATGCTGCTCCTAAGCCTCGGCATTCAGCAATCTTCTTGCGTAGACCGTGCTTGTTCTTTTTCGTTATAACTTCCCGAGCTTTTATGGGCGGCTATAATCGCTATCATTTTCAGTTAAGACCGTTACCAGAGGCTAGGCGACTTTTCTATTTCTCTTCTGGTACTTTTAGGTGACATTGAATGTGAGGGTTTTTAGCTTCTACGTTCAGGGTTTCCTACACCATTTTTCTTCGCTCTCTATCGAGTCACTCTCATCCTTGGTTTTGTTCTTCCCTCTCTCTCTCTCTCTCTCTCTGGCGCGAGCGGGGGCGTATGGGGTTGGCGGAAACGTGCTGGTAATTTTACAGAGCTGCCAGTTATAATAGGAATAGGGTGCTCCTCGCCGACATCATATTTCATTCGCTACTTCTGCCATAATCTCATTTTAGACCCGTTGCAGAGAAAAAAAACAAACCCGGGGAGATACTGTGTTAGGACCGTTTGTAGTAGTTTTATACTTGGAGGATGACATCTTTTCAGATTCTGTCTAATTTTAAAGACTTCGGTAAATCAATTTGATTTGAAAGTACCAAGGGAAATACGGAGAATTCCTAATATCAGAAGTATCTCACAATCGGGGTAATTGTAACATGAGCCTCCAAAGTTTTGTGTAATGCTATTCCTATGGAGGGGATGTTTTTGAACATTTTGCTTAATTACTCGGCCTCTGTTTGTCGTAGCCCTACGTTTTAAGTATGGTTGGATGGGGGGCAAGTAGGACTATAACATACTCAAAGGGCACCTCCTTATCTTTAGTAGAACCAAAGTTATGAGCCTCCAAAGTTGGGTGTAATGATATTCCTATGGCGGGCCATGTTTTTGAACATTTTGCTTAGTTACTCGACCCCTGTTTGTCGTAACCCTAAGTCTTTAGTATGGTTGGATGGGGGGTAAATTGGACTATAAGGTACTCAAAGGGCACCCCCGTATCTCTAGTAGAACCAGAGTTATGAGCCTCGAAAGTTGGGTGTAATGCTATTCCTATAGATGGTGAGCCTTGGAAGAATCATGTTACGTAACTAAAATATTAAGAGGATACAGTGTGTCATCCTTATTCTATTATCCCCTTCTGCTAATACTCAAAAGACATCATTCATTTGCTTACGTCGAGTACTTTCGCGCTAACCCAGGCCACTCTTCCAAACGCTGGACTTGTAAAAAAGTTAATTTAGGGTAGCACCAATGTTCGTATCAAGATATCGCCGTTTGTGTGAACTTTTCTATACTGTCCGGATGATCTTGTTTATATCTCGCGTTTCGTTTTCCTTTCTGTTGCCTCAATTTATCGCCTTCACTTAGAAGTAATCATCTTATAATTCTGTCAACGCCATTGCCTCTTTCAATGTCTACTCTCTCCTCGGCACCCACAACCATTAAAGCCATGTGCGGAGAAGAAAAAAAAAGAAAATGAGAAGGTTTTTTGGAAAATACAAGCTGTCTGGTATTGCCATACTAACAAAAAGTAACGATGATGGGTTTCGAAGTCATCTTCGTGTTCGCGTGTTAATTCCCCATCATTTCACCTACTAAATTGACTTCCGTGACCCGTGTTAGACCTTCGGTTAGACAGTTGACACGAGTAACGTAACCTTCAACTTCGTGTTGTATGTACACCAGTAAATAGAATTCAGTAGCTTACCCAAAAAATTCTTCAGTTTTTGTGGTTATATAACCACCGATCATTACTTAATAAGAACGAATAACGATTATGATTATTAGTCCTTTTTAATAATTGAACCAGGACGTGACCTTACTTTGGTTGTACCTTAACCTTTACCCACCGATTCTTCTTTTATCTTTATATAAAGATCGATGAAATTGATCTGTTTCTTTTTTGGTCGCTGGTCCGATAAAGGCAACGCCCGTCCCTGTCAAAAACGAAAACCCCCAATTCTTTCACGGTTAATGGCCCTCTTCTCTTTTCAATGCCATCATCTCTTCCTTTTCCCCCTCACTGCCTATCTTTCACGGATAAACCTTGTAAAATTGAATCGATCCATTCCATGCCGTTCATGCTTCAGTTTGCCATACTCTTTAAGTTAGGCTTTCAGGCCTCGGGACTCTCGAAGGAATCTCCTAATCGCGGGCCTTGTTCATGGTGTATTTTGAGAATGAAATTTATGTTGGGTACTTTATAGTCGCTTTGTGCCCTTTGATCACCTTTAATGTCCACCCTCGTTATCTACGCTTGGTTGATTACGAGTGGAGAATTTGGGAATGGAGATTCGGGGATGACGAAGCTAATCACGTGTACGTTGTATTTACAATGTCGAAACCATTAATTTATAAAACGATGTTCTTTTATTTTTATTTCGAGGTATTTTAATCGTTTAAAAGTGAAGGGTTTTTTCGTGTTCGCCAATGATTTATAATTGGTAACAGTGACAACGGGAAATGTGGTGCTCCTGGTAGAGAAGACGAAAGTTAATGGGTACTATTTGGGGTGGAAGTATTGGTTGGGTTTTGAAGGTTTACTTCCGTCCCAGTATTTCCCCAAACGTCAGTGTTTGCTCACCATGAGGACTACTTAAACCTAAGGGGTTTCCGAACCAGAAAGCCTCTGCTCAAACGTGGACCTTTAAATAACCCTGTAGAAATCAAAGTATCTTCATGAAACCTCACGGTCTTCCGTGCCAATCTTAACTCTTCCTTATCAGAAGAACTGAAAGAACGAAAGTTAGGGTTCTATTTGGTGTGGAAGTATTGGAGTTTGAAGGTTTTCTTTCGTCCCCATGCAGTAAAACCGTAAACCTCATAGTGTCTCCGCACCATTAGGAATTAGGACCTCTTAAACCTTACTTGGTTCCGAACCAGAAAACCCCCAAACCTGACTCTTTAAAAAACCCTGTAAAAAATAAAGTATCTTCATGAAACCTCACGGTCTTTCTTGCCAATCTTAACTCTTCCTTATCAGGAGAACTGATAGAATGAAAGTTTAAGTTGGTATGGAAGTATTGGGTTTTGAAGGTTTTCTTCCGTCCCCAGTAAGGCCGTAAGCCTCATGTCTCCGCACCATTAGGACCTCTTAAACCTTACTTACTTGCTTCCGAACCAGAAAACCCCCAAAACCTGGTCTGGCCCTTTAAATAACCCTGTAAAAAACGGAGTATCTTCACCAAGAAACCTCGCGGTCTTCATTAATGAATCAGGGGAACTTTGGGAACTCTTAAACCTAAAAGCGGTCCATAAACAATGAGCTGTTATGGATCATCTACGCTGGAATGATATTAGGGAGTTGTTGATGGCGCGACCTTCAATATGGAATTCGTTAAGAAGATTTCGGAATTTTTTTAACGAAAACGAGACTTTTTCGTGTTTTTACCGGAGGCGAAAGAATTTTTGGGATATGGGGAAGAGGACATCGAACCGAAAAAGAAGAATGTTTAGTTTTTAGCGACAAAAACGATAATTTTTAACGAAATTAATTATTAGGCCTCAAATTTGTCATTCTATTAACTGATAACTTATTATCAGATGTCGTAATTTTCTTCTTTGTTGTTGTTGTCTATACTCGAGAACGTTAAGTTGTTTACAGCAAACATTAATGTTTGGTTTCATTTAGGATAAATAAGTCAGGCGAAAATTGCGTAACCCAAGCGTAAATTATATAATCAACCCCTTACCGAGATACATTTTTAATTTTAAAAGAGCTTTTGGGCGAATGTAATCAAATTCAATTTCCCAAATTCTCAATCCAAAATCTTTCTCTGAGAGAGAGAGAGAGACAGAGCTGGAGAAATATATACATCGAAGTGAAAACGGCGCAGGTGTAAACTGAATGTATTAAGGGGCGCCTTTTTTAATAGCGAAAGATATTACCAGGTATTACGTATAAGTAGAATTGGAAAAACTCGTTTACTGCCTGGGGTGCCGAAACGTTCTGGCGCTCACGGTATACCGACATTTTTAATGAAAACGAAGCGTATGACCCCAAAATGGTATAGGTTCTTTATTTTCATCAAATGCTTCTAGTTCTAGCGGAGGGTTTTTTGAGCGCGTTTCTTCGGCTCCGGCAATCTCAAGTTTAATATATTTTTTTCGTTTGTTCGGTCGTTCCCCAGTGCCCGCGCGAGATTTCGCGGTTTTTGTCGTAACCTATTTTGCGTATTAGCACCGTTTCATCACGTGGTTAGGTGCTAAGGTCACGTGATATATTGGCCCTTTTTTGTCATAGTTATTACGCCGTGTATTATTAGGTACGGGTTACAATATCGACCGTTTTTCTTTACCAAAATGTAGCGTAACAAATTAATTTTAGTATGTTGTACCTTGAAGCGATGGATATTTTAAACACCAAATTGTTGGCAACATAATGTGAGACTTTTGTTGCGATGCATGGATTAATTTACTAGAGAATACCATCATGGTAAAGACAAATCGAATTGGATCACTCTCGAAGGTCAGTCAGCTATCATCCCCTGTTTTTATATTAGTTCTTAGTCCATTATTTGCGAGTAAAATGTATGGTCCGAACTGGACTTAGTTCGGGCATCTGCGCACTCGCCTATTTTTACTGGTTTTTCTTCTGTTGACGTTTACCATCTGCTCTCCACACTTTTATTTTGACCGCTTTCGCTTTTATGACTCCTTAACAACTTCCGCGGCTCACACACACCCATCCCTAAACCGGAAGTGTTCCGGTTTTGCTATGAAAATAATTTAATATTATGTTTTGAACTCTCGATCACCCTTTTGGTTATATTGAAGAGTACACTTAGTAAATCATCGGGTAAAACATTTTATTATCGTTAATTTGGATACTTATCCCCTGTAAACATCGGGAAACATTGAAATGATGACTTCTATCAATCATGTTAAATTGTACTGTAGGCGCTGGCAGTACTTTAGAGTTAGAAGTCAAACTTCCGTTAGAAGTCAAACACTGCACGACACCAGAAACTTGCCGTCGGTCCAGATAAACCTGGTGTACATTTTAAGATAACTCTAATTGTGGTTGGTGAATTTTAAATTTATTTGGAATGAATTGCCATGGAAGGTAGTCATAGCTTTTAAGAATTTCCAATGTAATTTTACACCTAGCTTGCCTACGGAAAAAACTTGTATTTGAATCGTTGCGATATTTCTTAGAAATATTTTCTTAAAAATCTTTTCAAAGACACCCACTTAAATGTTTTACCGGTGAGACTAATGGAATGTTTAAACGAAATTTCCGCGTGACGGCCGCTAACCACTAACCGTATATGGGGGTGTAAACCATTCATTAACGAGCTGTAAAGATTCGAAGTAGGCCGTGTGTGTTTGTTTGTTCTTAATCCCGCGGGTATTGATTGTTTTTGAGGGCAAAATGTCCTCGAATTATTTTAGTTTTTCCAATATTTAAGCAACTGTGGGCGTTGCGTATATATAAATTTAGGCTCACTGACCCAACTCCGCTCTTAAAGATCAGACCATTATAGACTCTCGCCCGCATTCAGTACTCAAACCCAAAGTCTATATACATGAAAAGGATTTCTTGAAAAATTCGATACCGTCCCAATCTCGTGGGTGGAAATATAAAATTATATTTTAGTAAAAGAAAAAATACTAAATACTAGTTTAGAAAATTTGACAGACGTCAGAAAACGTGATTATGGCCTGGGAAAGATGATAAAGGGAAGGTGAAAGAAAGGCTGCATTCATCTTGAAGGAGAGAGGGATGGAGTGGTGAAAACCCCCATACCTATAACGTTGCCTCTGTACCTCACCTACAGCACCAAAGTCCTCCCAGGCTCCCAGCATCCTCAGCGTAAAGGACGCCCCCTCTGTCATAAAAATAGAAGCTAGTTTTGATACAAATACTATGACGCTACGCGGCAGCACTTAACAAGCCCTGCCGAGGGATAGGGGAGTGCGCTAGGTACACTGGAGAGTTTCAGTGCCGCTGGTCGCCCATCATCATTACCTCATTTCTCCCTGCCTGCATTCACAAAGTACTTTCCTAATCAAGTAAAGCTAGGGTAGCTTGACAACCTGTTAAATATTAGAAGAATATTGTTGTGTTTCAACTTCACTTTAAATTAACTCTTGGTGTCAAGAGCCACTGAGCCAGTCAGTGTACGTGTTTCTCAACGTTCGGCAAAAAAATTCATGGTTAGCTTTTCGAATTCTGCCAAGATCTTACTTAGACTTGCACACCGTACCGTTACCATAGAAAACTCCTAGAACCTTTTTTTTGAAACTTGGTACAGTTCTACTTACTTACTACCTACTGCATGATTTAATGTAGATGATAAGAGCGAAAACAGACAGGCCCATATCTCGAACGAATTCTCCTCGACTTCTTATGTTTTAGTCTTTTCTAATCAATAAATCTCGAAATAGCCCTTGGTGACATAAAGGGATGTCTTTGTTTACAGAAGTTGATGACGCGAAATAAGAGATGATATGATATAATCTCAATTGAAAAAAAAGTTTATATATGGGGAAGTGCCATTAATGGAAATGTTGTAGGGTGGGGGGTGGTTTACCAAGTCAAATTTGTGGGTTGATGACGTAGAACCCCCCCCCCCCTTCCAATTGGAAGTAAGAGCTTTAGGTTTAAACCTTTCTCAAAAGAATGCCGCGTGTGTGCTATTGCTAACCCTCGACGAACCAAATTACTGGACTAAAGCCAAGTGTCAAATTGCTTCCTATGTATGAATGGGTTCCACTTACACCGTTATAGCGGAGCGGTGGTTCCCAAAGTTTTACGAAGATGCGTTGCGACGCGCACCATTTGCCCAAGTATAAGTTTCTAACACACCTTTCCATGTGAATTTTTGGCTTATACATTTTTCAATAATATATGTTAAATTTTTGTCTAGTAAATTACTCTAAAATTTTTAGACTCTTAACTATACTTGAGTTCTAGACTACCTACGGATGAAAAATTAGAAAGCTTAGCCCAAGGACTATAGAATTATAAGCGTAATGGGCTCGAATTATATCTAATGGACCCCAAACTTAAAAGGATTGTTTGTCAAATCTAAAGGAGTCCAAAGTAATCTGAACGCTAAGGAAGAAGGTTTAACCAGATAGAGGAGACAGATATTGGATAGATCATATAGCGAAATACCCTTATTTACAATTCACTAAGTTTTATTGAATTGAATTGAATTCTATTTGATTTCTTCTAACTTTAAATATTTCTTTTTCCGAATATTAGTGTGTCATTTTATTCAGATCAAAACTTTTATAGTACGTACTAAGATATCTTAACGTGAGTCAGAAGTAACCTTAAACTTTACAGGGAGTGAGGAAAGTTTAAGTGATACTAGACAAAAAGATATTTAACAACTGAAGGGTGTCTTAGACATCAGAATTACGTGGCCTATTTCGCAATAACTTCTTACCAGTTGTTTTATTTCAGTTTATAGGCTTAGTATGTAGTTAATTTACGTTTCAGGGTTTCTTATTCTGTGGAAACTTCCCCTGGGAGAGGGTTTAAAGGGTTGTTTTAGAAGCGAGGCGATTAAGTCACGACTAGTTTTAAAAGTTTAATTTTAGCCGGGCCCGTTTTATGTATTTTCATTGCCGACTACGACGCTATCGTAAGCTAAACACACGCTCCTTGACGTTGAAAGATTTCCTCATAACTACATACGTTTATGCCAAGGTTTATGCTTTTAGTTTTACGACTCTGGTAGCGAGCGAAGCACCCTTAATAATATTTAACCCCCAGACAAGAGTGTCGACACGCGCTAAAAAACTTGGCGACGGTCTTGAAAATGTTGATCATCTTATTGCCTGAGAAAGAAAAAAACAACCCCGATACGTTTCTATACACCGTGATATCATTCGAACGTTTATGTACTTTGTAACTGAAGTTAATTAAGCTGTAGTTATGTGATTACTATTGAGTCGCCATTTTCCAAGATGGCCCGGAATTTAAACGTGAAAACGTAAGCTTAAGCTCTTTTGTGGAATTATGGATTCAGGTTATAAAAATGGCGGTAGAATCCTTTGACATTTACGGTTGGTTATTCTTGCTCATCCAACTATTTTGAAAAATGCGCTACAGATTTTGGAAATGTTTCCCATCTCTCCCCTTTCTAAGAAAACCATGATTTGTACAGCCATATGTTTAGGCAGGGGGTTCTGCCTAGGTTTAGAGTTCGAACTACTGCTGCTGGGTCCGTGAGAATTTCTCGATTAACTTTCATCCCGGCTTTCTTTTATTGATCTTGCTCTTTGCGGATTCTTCCCATTACTTTATCCATCTTATCGATCTGTGACGAGTCTGTGTTGTTGTTGCGTTAAGTCTCCTATTTTTGGAATCTTTAACGTTGGTTTTGGCGCCCGAGAAAATACCTAATCTCCGAGAAATCTGGAAGTCATTCTACGACTCGTTTGGCGCCTTTTTTTTTAGCGCCAAAAACGAACCAAAGACAAGATTGATTAGGGCTCGTATTAGCTCCTACGTTTTCACGTAAATACAACGGGAAATAAGGGTTCCCCCCTTGAAAAAACAAACTTCCGTAGAACGAAATTAACACCGAAATTATTAGACAATTTTAGGTTATTTAATACGTTTCCATTAGTTACAATTTAATAGGCCTATTTGATGGATATTTCGAACTGTTTCTTAGCACATCTGCCTTTATCAATAAAATATTTCACATTAAGGGAGACACTGTTTTACTGGGAATTTCCTCCTCTTTCCTAAAGGCTGTCGCCACCATGTCGCTTTGATGTAATATTATAGTTTATAAGTGGCTTGGAAGCAACAAAAAAATATTGCAATTTTAGTATATTCCAAGCATACCCACCCTTGTTGTTTCTGCAATGTTCATTGGACAAATATGGAATACCAGCTCCTAATTATTTGCGAGTAATTGTCGTAGGATGTCTGACAGGCTTAGGTTCTCGGAAAAAGAGATGCTCTTGGGCCTCCGTGAGTGATTTTTCTCTAGAAGAGGAGAGTCTATTTTTGTTTTCCCTCAAAGCCTTTGTAACGTAGTTGTTTGGGGTAAAGCGGAATTTTGTCCATTCTGCAACCGTGTTGTGTAAACTGCTGGTACCGTTACGTTAGAAAATAAACTGAACACTTATACCGAACTTACGTTTTAACCATCATCTCCATCGACTGTTGAAAGTAGGTTACCAATTGGGTGAGATTATCCAGAACTTCTACAAACGCAATTAATAACAACCTGTGTTTAAACTTTTTACGGAAAACTGTAGGTTGGTGATTAAGCTCCAGAATTATCCCTTGTCAAATAATCTAGATCATCAGTCATTGTTCGTTAAGTTCCGAGCTAATTCGATTGTAGAAATTATTTTAATTCTGTTACGTACTCGCTCTCTCGAGTGCTCTGGATCAGGGTAGCTCGTCTTTAGTTAATAACCGCGATGCTTAGTGCCAACTCTGAAAGGGGAAAAAATATAATTAGCGCCAATTTCCATGCAGCCAACGCGATAAGCCAAAACGGAGGCCGAGGAGGCTCCGAGCTCTAGCTAGTTATTGCAAAAATGATGGAGTCATTAGCGTCCAAACCACTAAGATTGAGTGGCCTCGCTAATGGTTACCTTTAATTTACCGACTCCACTCCTATCGCTTGACTGAATAAATTCGGTTAACTTCATGAATGTCAAACGCGTCATAGGCTGGGAATCAAGTAGTACGTGTAACTTTTGTGAATTGCACTTAGGGCGTAATTTAGAAAATTAATCGTTTATCCATTCGGAATAAATGATGTTAAGGCTCAATATATTAATAGTTAAAGATTCTTGGTTGTATTTAACGTATTCACGTATTTGCTTCCATATCGAATGAAAACGTGAAACTGCGTAATTTCATTTCTGGCCAAATTAAGCTAGACTGTTAATTGAAGAGCAAGAAAGGGCGTTTCGTACCTCGCTTTAATTCTGTTGTTTTATTTTTGGGTCCAGCTAAGTGGTTAATTGATAGTTAATCTAATTTAGAACTTATTGGAGCGTTCTTATTTGAATCTCGATGCACTTTTAGAACGTGAGCTTCAAAAACCTTTTTTTATATATCCGTGGGTGATGTAATGGAATAGCAAACACTCGTGAGTTGTTAGCCGGCACATTTGCTGTACTGTGTACATTAGAAGTGTAGTTTTACCAGTCAAGTTGGTTCCAAAAGGAAAATGTACTATATTTTGGTACTTCAGATCTTTGGGGTAATTTGAGCGCCGTTACGTGCCTTTCGCTTTGTTTGAACGATAACTCTCGGGTTTTTGATTTATGATGGATGACCTTTAAAGAAAAATTTGACCCTGAAAGAAATATTCAAAATTGACCGACGATTTTACTCTGTAAATAGACGCGATCCAAGTACTAAAACAATTCCACTCTTATTGTTACAGAGAGATAGCAAGCCTTCTTTTCGAAAACGGAGTGATCCGAATATCCCTAGGTCCAAGAGTGATGTGGAGGTCGAGTCTAATTTAAATAACTCCGGAAGCTCATCAAACTCTAGCCTGTCAGCCAGGTATGTTGGGTGCGTTCAGGTTTTTTATTCAACACAATATTTAACGCATTTTAATTCCTTCTATAACGTTTGAATTTTGAAAGCAGTGTATATTTGTAGACTGCGTAGATAGAAAATGATTGAAAACTGCTTTGAAGCAATTTTGTCAGTTTAGTCTGTTAATTGGCTTCAATTCGTAATTTTAGCCTCGACAGTCCTAGCAATTCGCAGGAGATGGTCCACCGGACAAACTCCAGCGCTACGACCACCGATAGCGTTAATAGCAACGCTACCACCCTGACTCTTGGTCCTTCGTCCAACACATCTTCACTTAACCATCCTTATGATGATTCCGATATGGAAGCGGAAGCTGACCCGCCTAACTGGCAGGAAAGCGTCGACTGGGACTTTCTTAAAATGATGAAACCCAAAGAAAAGAAGCGACAAGACGTCATCAATGGTATTACGAGTCATGTAATCTCGAATCTCGCGCGCGTGATTAACATAACTTTTTGGTTATCTTTAGAATTATTCCATACGGAAAGAACACACGTTCGTAACTTGAAGGTGTTAGACAGGGTGTTTTTTCGACCAATGTTACACGAACAGTTACTGCCTGCCGATCAGCTACAATTACTTTTTCCCAATGTGGAAGAAATGTTGGAAATTCACGATGGATTTCATCAAAAGATGAAATGCTTGCGGAAGGAGGACACTATTATAGGCAATATCGGCGAAGTTATGCTACAAATGCTTGATGGCCATTCCGGTGAAATGTTGAAGAAAGCGGCGGCCACTTTCTGCAGGAATCAGTCAATGGCTCTCGAAAACTTAAAGAATAGACAACGGAAAGATCAAAAACTCGCTGTGTTCTTAAGCGAAGCTGAAGCCAATAACGTTTGTCGGCGGCTTCAACTAAAAGATATCATTGTTACGGGTTTTCAGAGACTCACAAAATATCCTCTACTATTAGAAAATGTTGCCAAATATACAACTCGTAAGCCTATATAACTAATACAGTCTAGTTTAAAATAATCCTAACATGGTTTTCGAATGTAGCTAACTCCGACGAGCACACGAATCTTTTAAAAGCGGTGGAATGTAGTCGCCAAATTCTGGCTCACGTCAATCAAGCCGTGAAAGAGGCGGAAAACATTCACAGGCTTAGCGAGCTTCAGAAGAATCTCGATAAGAGCTCCTTCGTCAAAATAGATTCGCCCATCTCTCACGCGTTTAGGGTAAGTGCCCAATACTTCCCGACTGTCTTGTGGTAGTGAGTGTACATATTGACGTGATTCTTCCTAACTAAAGCACTTGGACTTCAACAACCACAAACTCGTTTACGAGGGTCCCTTAACTTGGAAACTGAACAAACAAAAGTCCATAGATGTTCACGTGGTTTTACTCGAAGATATTTTGGTTCTGCTGCTAAAACAGGACGAGAAATACGTATTAAAGTTTCAAAATATCAACATTACGACGAGCAAAGAGGAGGGGAAGATGTTGACCAGTCCAATCTTGAGAGTTAGGAATTTGTTCACTAGAAACGTCGCGACAGGTATTTTACTATTTCAGCAATTATTCTTGGAGAAGTTGTTGTAATTTAACTAATTATGAGTTTAATTAACAGATAAAAAGGGCTTCTTTCTCCTAACTACTTCTGATCAGCACGCCATGTACGAGTTTGCCGCGGCGTCCATGTCAGAGAGAAAAACGTAAGGTTTCAGTACGGTAAGGACATTTCTCAACCTAATTACTTCCGTGTTATACTTTAGTTGGCTCCGGCATATAACAGAAGCGATCGAACTGTACAAAACTAAACCAAGAACTCAAGAACCTTTAGTTGTTCCTGATCGAATAGAATCAACGGAGGAAAATAATGAAGAAGCTGAGTCGCAAAACGAGTAAGTTATTAATTTAATTTAATTTAATTTAAGTGTTCAATTAACTTTATTCTTAAATTAGCGTCGCTCCGGTTGAACCTCATTTGGAGCCCAACGACCAAATGGAGAATCAAGAAGCGGGCCCAAACTTTGATATTTCCCCTCAAGATGGTAATCCAGAGTCCACTTCTGACGAAAGCGCGTCTTCGCAACCTTCTCAAATGGACGCGGCTCTTTCCCCACCGACTCAACCCGACAACGTCGTCGCGTCCTCTCCTGGTAGTAAGCTAGACGAAAATGACGATGGTCAGCAAAGGATGGTTCAGAGAGTTGAGATCTTGAAGATAGCTGATGGACCTCATTTGATCGAACCCTATGAAGTGGTTGTCAGGCCAAGTGCCATTTTACAAACTGCGGAACCAGTTTTAACCCCAGTTGGTAAGAGAGACAGCGCGTCATTGATTGCTGAGCTTCATGCATGAAGATTTTTGTTGGTAACTCTCGTTGTTGATTGTTTTTTAGAACAACTGAAAAGAAAAGATATGCAAATTAGAGCGGCGTTAGCGGAAAAGGAGGAATTGGTGGCGAAAATATTACAGGTTCCCAAGGAAGAATTTGGACATATCTTAGAAATGGCGGAGGAAGGTGATGGCGAGAAAGATGTCCAGGAATTGCTTCTTTCAGCCATTAATCAAGGTAATGTAAAATAATGTTGTTTATTATTGAAGTTTTATTTGAATTGTTCATGATGGCGATGATTTTGCAGCCAATCGATTAACGAAATTACTAAACGAAAGCCTAAGAGTAACGGAGGAAGACGCGATTAGCGCAACTAGTTTGGATGATGGTGAGTTATTACTTTGTTCTTTTGAAATGTTTCAGGAATACACCGCTTCATTCGGATTACGCGAATCCCTGCGTGATTTAAAGGGAGGGTGAAGTAGAAAATCAAGTGATTTTTTATCGATTCTTCTACTAATTATAAGAGCAGTCTGCATAGTGAAACATCCAGGAAATACCAATTCCGAATGATTTTAAAATTCAAATTAGGGGTTCAGATTTTAAGGATAATTTTAAAGAAGGACTTCCGACCAATCGCGTAACGTCCTGCCTTCTTATTAACAAAATTCTCGTGGCACGCTCCATGTTGAATGAAATTTATCACGAGATTTGATAAAATTAGGCGCGCGACGTGACAATTGTGGCGCGAGACATGGAGCGTGCCACGAGAATTTTGTTAAATGGAAGGCAGTGCGTTACGCGATTGGTCGGAGGTCCTTGTTTAAAATTATCCTTAAAATCTGAACCTAATTTGAATTTTAAAATCATTCGGAGTTGGTATTTCCTGAATGTTTCACTATGCAGACTGGTCTTATAATTAGTAGAAGAATCGATAAAAAAATCACTTGATTTTCTACTTCACCCTCCCTTTACCGTCATTATTTTTCATTTCTTTTTGCACAGTTCGCAATTCACCATCTCCTAAAATAGGTCGCAAATACGGGAGACTAGTTGGTTCCACTACTACTAGTCTCAGAAGTATATCAGCCTCGTTAAATAAATATTTAACTCAACTACTGGTAAGTTCGTTCGTGCCTTATATTCTTCATTCTTCATTTACCAATTAGTAGTTGGCTCCTTTCCGTGTGTGTAAAACACTGTTCTTTTACTTTGCACCCCCCCCCCCTTAGGTTATTGTAAGTAGTAGAGAAGAAGAACGAAAACAACTTCGGAAAGAACTTTATAATTCTCGAGAGCAAATACATTTGATGCACGAAGCTCACAGACATTGCTCCGTTCGGTCCCGGTCTCCTAGTAGCAGCGGAAATCACAGCGCTTCCCAGCAAAGTCGCCCAAATAGTTTCGTTTCGGTGGCTTCATCAACGTCCGAAGGCGTTTGCGATTTGCATCACGCTTCCGCCGATGATATTGCTCTTTTAACGAATCCTTTGGTTTCAACTGACAATAGTGATAATGGTAAGTACATTATGTTGACGCGTAATGCCTTATGAAAATTGATAACACCAGAAGGGGATAATAGAAGAAGGATGACACTCTGTATCCTCTTAATGCTTTAGTTATGTAACGTCATTCTTCCCAGGCTCCCCCTTTTAGTTTGCTTTCCCGCTCAATAAACTACAAATGGGCATCGCACCGTAAGGTGAATTCTATAGTTTTTTGGCGCTAAATCCCCAGCAATCATCCCACAAACCTTGATTGTCTTGACGTGGGTCAAAATGCACAAGCGCATGCGTCTTGCCAAATATTTAAACGCTAATAGAGTAATGATGAGGGAACTATTTATCGTGTATGTGATTCGGTTTAGTAACCTTGCTCTAAATGTTCCGATGTTGGGAAGAGTGACGTTACACTTACCCCACTTTGTGCTTGTACACTTCTCTCGAAGAGAAGTATTATATACTTCTGATAACACCTTATTAAGGTGCAACAGCTACTTATTGTTGTAGACAGTCACGGAGCTTTTTAGACCATACCCGAGTTTAAGTTGTAGTTTCAGCTATCTTACTTGTTGCAATGTGTATGACAGATACCTTAATAGAAAACGAGTCATCTACCGAATTGAATCGTCGTTTGTGCGGAGACGTCTCTACGACAAACTACGTTTCGGATTGCGCGAACGTTTTGAAAGATAACGATTCTTCGGTCACTTTAACGACGTCCGTCACTAGCGAAGAGGGAGGAGGAGAAATGTTCGTGGATGCTCCGACATCGTTTCCTCATCAGCAAAACACTTCTTCTTCGACGACTAACAAAGTTATCGAGGATGATTGTAGTAATCTACCAGTTACCGATTTGGATAGTACTAATCAAAGCCCTTTGTCCCCTGATGGCGAAAACGAGCTCGAAAATATCGAAGATAGTTTAAAAAACATTGAAAACGAAAAGACGATTCAGGAATTAGAGAAACAATCGGTCGGTGCCAAAGAAACGGTGACCACGGTCGAGGCTACAACTTGTAATGACGAAAAACAACGGCAAAAAGGGAACGAATTAGTTGATCCCATTTATTTTTGAAATTGATGTAAGTTGAACATTTTTTTTTTAGAAACGGAAAAAGGCTAGGTCAATTTCTTTTCTTTTTTTTTTTTTTAATTATAAAAATTAAAAAATTTTTAAGTGTTTTTAATAGGCCTACTTAGAATTAACGAAATTTAAAAAAAACCTTAAAGTTAACCTTAAACTTAAGGTTATGTTAATTCGGGGTAAAATTAATTTAATTTAATTTTAATTAAATTAATGATTATTTTTTCTCTCTCTCTCACTCTACTTGCGGTAATTGGTTATATACCATTATTCGCGTTTTAGTACCGGTAAAAAATTTTTCCAGTTGATTTAGCATGTTATCGAAAATAAATTTAATCGAAATTCTATTTAAATCGTGGTTAGTGGTTTAATATTTAAACAAACGGTGGGGAAAAGGACAGACCTGGCTATCAAAGGCTTATTTCTCAATATTTTTGAGAAATTAGGCTACAAGGCTTAGTGAGTCAGCAAAATTACGATACAAGGCTTAGTGAGTCATCAAAATTACGATATAAGGCTTAGTGAGTCGGCAAAATTACGATACAAGGCTTAGTGAGTCGGCAAAATTACGATACAAGGCTTAGCGAGTCAGCAAAATTAGGCTACAAGGCTTAATGAGTTGGCAAAATTTGGCTTCATTAATATTCTCAACTGAAATTCAAAATTTAGTAAAGCTTTTCTTTAAAACCTTATTGCATATTATTCGGTTTAGGATTGATAAAACATCGATTAGAGATATTAACTGTGATCTTATTATTCTAATTAATTCTAATTATTTCTAATATCTTTTTTTTTTCCTTCGTGAAATACAATTTATTTAAACGTTATGGGGAGCCCAGTATAGACATAAAACTTACATAAACTTGTATATTCATATTTTTAATCAACCCTTAATTCTTAATTAGATTAATTAACTCTTTAGTTAATATAATTAGTCAACCCCCCTTCATAATCCGCCCTTAACTTCGTTTTGCAGATAAATTATATTTCAGTTAATTTTGGACAAAGAAAATTTTTGTTTGGTCAGGTTCTATGCAATTTTAATATGGCGCTATTAAAAAAACTGAAATACGTTGAGTTAACTTAAAAAGATTAGACTGATTAGATTTAATTTTAACGTAAATTAAGTATCTTTATAAATTAGGTCAACTCCCAAAAAAAAAAAAAAAAAGACTTATGCATATAATGGTGATAACTAAAACTTAATTCCTATCTTTACACTAAAGCTTAATTTGGGTGCGAAATAATTAATTAGCTAGAATTGTCAGACACGTTGAAAGGGTTTAGGACTACCGTTGCAGACGACAGTGGATGGAAGCTTCAAATTTCAAACCGCTGGTTTATGCTCAGTCCACCGCCGTCTTGTAACTACCTCGACCCCACAACGTAAAGATTAATATCCACGGGTAAATAATATTAAAAGATAAATAACAACGCTATTAATTAATTTCTAACAATTCACGTTAGAATTCACTAATTAATTTTTGGTTTTATTTATTTTCCCTGGGACTACGTAACTAAAAAGCTTAGAGTTTTGACCTTTGACCCCCCCCATATTTGAAATGTTTCGTTAACGGATATACGAAATATATAATTTTTTTAACCAACTTAAAAAAGAATTTGTACATAACATCACCGTGACTAACCAAGGATTTAGAAAAATAATTAAATCAGAGCTAGACAATTTGGTGCTGAAAATATTTACATAAAAAAAGGTCTCCCAAATACTATTAGAGGCCTTATGTTAATAAAAAAAAAATATATCCAAAACATTTTTTAAAATGTCAATTTTAGCAGCGCGCGATCGGAATTTAAACAAACTTTGAAATCGTTCTACGGAATTTCTTCATACGAAAAACTACACTATCTTTGTTCAAAAAACTTTAAAGAAATAGTCTGTGAACTTGTATATTAGACAAAATACTTTGACAAGCGCAATGGTGAAAATTTCACTTATTAAATTTATCAAACTAGATGAACGAACGAAAAGGTAAAAATAATTAAAAATTGGAATAAAAGTAATTTCAATTTTTATTAATTTTTTTTTAATTGTTTTCCGTCAGGTTATTATTATTATTATAAATAAAAGTAAATAATCAATAACCTTATATCCCGTAAAATAAAAATGATACGAGGTTTATGTAGATACAAGATTTTTAGTTTTAAAAAAAAAATTAAGTAAATTTGAGAAGAAAATAAAAATTTGAATTAAAAATAAAATGATTCAGGAGTAAGGAAAAAGCGCATTAGAATAGTTAAATTAATTAATTAACTAACAACTAATTAAATAAAAATATATCATATATGAAAAGGGCACATTTCCTCATAATATCTTTCCCCCTCCCCATCCCTCAATCTTAAAACAACCCAAGCTATGTAATTAAAAAGTTCAAAATAAGAAATATAATCTAATAACCATTTTTTAAATATTAAAAACTAAAATATATCCTTAATTAGGGATAAATTAAAATTTTGAGACAAAAAATTACTGGAAAAAAAATGCGCTTTTTCAGAATGTCGTGAACAGTTTCTTGGGCATCTTCTGACATCTTGAAAATCAGAGAGTAAAAGAAAAAGAAGAAAAAAAAATACAGTGTAAATATTAT
The DNA here is from genome assembly GCF_054372755.1 of Phalangium opilio. Taxonomy (NCBI): domain Eukaryota; kingdom Metazoa; phylum Arthropoda; class Arachnida; order Opiliones; family Phalangiidae; genus Phalangium; species Phalangium opilio. The sequence goes on along the minus strand of NW_028324182.1, from coordinate 6,988,085 downwards.
AGTAAATTTTATATGTGAACAACTGTTCTCTTAATTTAATGGCATCAATAAATGTATAATTTTCATTGATTCTGTATTGGTTTATTACGTATGGGGGGCTGCTCCGGGAGCGGGAGCTTACCAAGCTGCTTGCGTGATCGGGTGGGCTATGCTTAGGCTTCTAACAAATAATAAAAAAATACGTAAATGTGCGCCAACGTGGCACGTGGCTCTTACTGTAATTTAGTGTTGTAATTATAATTTTCTTATTTTAATACAACAAGTTTATAACTAATTAAGTAAAATACAGTTTAAAGATCATCCTCAGGTACGTTTCGTATCATAATGATAATCTGCATCTACCATAAACTGAAGGTTTAAACTCGAGCTTAGCTAAGCCTTGGTTATAAAATGAAAAAGCTGGAAAACGTAAAACACGTTTCGACAATTCTAATTCCTGCACCGTTGCCTACGTTAACGTAGGCAATGCTTGCACCCAATACGGACAGCAAATGGTTTTAGTTGACTTTAATCTTTTCAATATTAGGCCTAGTCTTGCGCGCGTTTTACATTCGGAACAAATACCTCAAACGTCAGTTAACTGTAAATTCTTAAGTGCCTTAAAAGCTTCGAGGAATCGAATTAACGATTTGAGCAAGCTAAAGAAAAATTAAAGAGGCTTAGCTGTAAAGGTCCTTTGATGTCGGAAATTACTGGGAAACTAACTGGTCAAGGATTCTTTTTGGATTCGCGGAAGTTAAAAAGTCCTAAAGTCTGACGAAGCTAGTGGTACTGTCTACTAAGATTTATGGCCACGAGCCATCCCTGTTTCTTCCCTGCATGGCGCGGAGTTACGAGTAACGATGTCAGGATGAAAGCGAATCCCAGCTTTTTTCCATTAATATCGCTTTAGACGTGACCTTTTGAATGCCAGGGCCATTTAGTATTTCTTTTCGTTACCCTCACCACTCGACCAGTTACGTTTTCAAAGCAACTAAAAAGACTTCAAAGAGAATTAAAAATTGGTGAAAGAAAAAAATATATAAACTTTGCGCGCGGAGAAAACCGCCACGGATCATGGACCTTCTAGAGTCAGGAAGTTAAGTGATTTTTTTTAGATCAATACTCGAAAGATCTGGATTGCAGGATGGGCCCAACATTGAATCAAATTCGAGTAAGTTTTCGTTAATATTTTATACCTATATTATTTGAGCAGCTTGGGCGCCACCAATGCTTGTATTGAAAAACTCGGTAATTTATTGGAATTTCTATCGTTCCTAGCCATCCAAAATAGTATTGATTATTATATCTCGTGTAAGACACCGAAATCCATTCTCAAGGGGGTAGACACTAGTGAACTCAAAGTCTATAAAGCAACTGTCGGCTCTACGTCCCAATTTTATCTTACCAATCGGATCTCGTTCTCAATTGTTAGGCGGAACTAAAACTAGCCTTTGCTAAGCATATCGGGCCATTCAACTCCATCCCTCGACTATGGGAGCATCTAGTGGCATTTTTCTAAACTACGCACAGCCGAGACTTGCTTTAAAGAAGACAGATGAAATATAATGTTTTTCCGTGGGAAGTTTACTAGTTTAAAATTTTTACTTTTTGTGGGTAGCAGATTCAATACGACTATGAGAAACTAAACAACATTATTTCTTACTTAATGGTTCAAGAGCTCTATTTGCCTCACGAACCTAAAATAAGAGCTTTACCGTAATGCTTCGTAAAATTCCCTACATTTGCTGTCGGATTGAGCGAAGCTGTTAGTTTTTTCCTATGGTTTTTACTTATGTACTTTGTCCACTTTGTCGGTAGTAACTTTTCCATTAGTGTTTGAGAGTCAAGAAAACGTGCTGTTTTTTATTAACAGTCTGTAAACAGACAAGTGATTCCTCGATCTGAGCCAATAATTCTAGTCACATGGGTAAAGTAGGCTTAACGCTAAAGGATAAAAGAGAGTGCATGCGTTGTAGTTCCAGGAATCTAAAAAAATATTCGTACTGTTGTAGGTGGGATCCTCTAGTCGAGAAAGGTCGGAGGTCAAAATTATTATACACTCTGTCGTTTATCTTCAGTTCAAAGTGACCAGCTTAGATTGCTAATCTGTACTCTCAGTTACCCAGTTTGTCACAGTGATAACTTTGACAGGGTTCATACAAACCTGGAAATGTCAAGGAAATAAATTGTTGACTAAAAATTCATCGAAGAATTTATAATTTTGAGTAAATTTTTGGGTAAAAGTTATAATTTTTAGTAAAATTCAGGGACATCCGGAAATTTTGTGAAGCTAGACTAAGTTTGTTCTTAAGGAGTTGCGTCAACTTAAAATAACCAATCCCGTTATTATTACTCCAAAAAATAACAACCGCAGTTATTAGGTGGCCTTACACCTGGAAATATATGGGAAAAATCAGGGAAATCAGGTTTCCAAAAGTTGTATGAACACTGCTCCCATAGTTTTGATCACGTTTGGTACCTCACGACATTGTTAATTGTTAATAATCGAATTATTACGGCTTCCAATTTGTTAAAGAAAGTAAAGAAGATTTATTGGAGCAAATACCGTATACGTGAGGCAAACCACACCCTCTTAAAACTTTACGATATATGGTTGAGCGAATAATTTATAGGCAAATTGAAATAGTTTGTCACTGCACACCGACCCGATTTCAAAGGGAATATTAGCCGAATAGCCCCTCGGGAAAATATAAACGAGCCCTATTTAAAGAGTTACAAATGGTTGCCTAATATAGGAAAGAGGCTGTTACTGAAGCTTTACAAATAAATTACGTATAGAAAACCACATACGCCGGCCACTAAACCCCCTCGGTTCCAAACCATCGATACCTCCATACCCCCAGCGCGCGCGCAGTTTTTGAAATATTACTAAAGTTTTCAAAAATCAAATAGCATTTATAGTAATGATACCTATTTATATCGTTTCCTCCCCAGCAATTTTGAAAGGCGAGCCCAAATACTTCCTTATAGTGCATGCTGGCGTCGAATCCCAACCCGAAATATGTTCTTACTGGTTATAAATAGCTTCTCATGCAGCAACGAGTAAAGAACGATACCGAATTTGAATAACAGAAAATACAATAAGATTAAACAAAGAGTTCCAATTTCTCATTCGAAGCCATCTAGATACCAACCCTTCTTCCTCTTCCCCCGCTAGAAAAGTACTAACCCAGCCGACTTTCTCTATTTCCAAAATCACAGGCTGTTTATTCTATGATTACTTAAAACATGGAGCTGGATTTCTTGATTTCATAATGTATTGAAGCGATACTATTCTATAATGTTTATACGAGAGACTTTGAAATGTTGAATTGTAAAGTTTCCCGCATTGATAGATGGTTTTCACACATGGAGAATTCATACCATTTACACCAGGAGACCGGGCTATCAGGAGGACAAAAAGTAGACAGATTTCTGTCCTCCAGGTAGCCCGACCTCCTGGTGTAAATGATATGAATCCTCCATGTGTGAAAACTATCTATTGATTTGGAGAGGTAATGAAATTCGCGATTTAAACTTTCTCTAGGCGTGTTTTTATTTCTAGTCCAAGGGTTATATTAGTCCTATTTCCACCCTATAACGTCCTAAATCGTTTCAGCCCTGAGAGAAAAATGTAATTGGACTCCGGGTTCTGGTAATGGATGGGCTAGCGACGTTACTAAAAAGCTAAGAGGGACGCTGAGCTCCTCTAACTTCTGAAACACCGAGCGTCGTGCAACAATCGCGGTTTACCAAAATAAATGTTCGCGGCCTAAAACTTTTCGGACATCTTCTCTTCCACGGAAGCTCAAGAGCGGTGGAAGGATGAAGATTCGTTCTCTCTAACATTCTTGGGTGGGAAAAATAACCCTTGACAAAGTGAATGGGTGGAAATTTTATATGTAGAACGGAAAGAATGACGTTTGGTGACTTTTCATCGCGCCCATTAGCGATACGGAGCGGTATTTTTCATTTTGGACTTCTTTTTTTTATTCATTTCATCCTTTCTATACCCTGGGACCAAAGAGAAGGTCGCGTAGATAGCCTTCGAAACGAGGGCGGTAAGGGTGTCATTTCAAATTGGTGCCGTTCTAAATACGAATGTGTCAAGTCAAGGGTGAAAAATATGATTTGGAAAATGGTCATTTTGACAAAAGCCAAGTCCGTACAACATTTATTTTAGGAATACAGTTGGACAACCAATTGCCTCGTGAATAGTATCAACCAGTGACAAGTTTTATTATTGATTCTCATATCTATGATATGATGACATAGGCAGGCTATAAATTACGCGACATAAAATTATCGAATTATCGTTTCGAAAGACTCGTCGTCATTGTAATGATACAAGTTTGGATTGGTTAATATTTTATTTCTATCAATATTCTTTAACGTTGATTAATTAGTTAATTTTCGGGTTCCTAAATATGTCAGATCAGGAGAATTTCGATACGTGATCTCATTAAATTTGGATTTAATTTTGGGTAGAAAATATTCTATCTATAATTAGGATTGGAAGTTTTGGGTTAAGCTTATCAGACAAACCGTTAATAACTCTTGTAAGATCACCGCGTTAGTTTCTCTTCTCCCATTGACATTCGCGTCCCCTAAAGTTTCGAGCAGCGAGTGTGACGGGATTTGGCTAATTAGAAGTCCGTAGCAGCTGCCGACCGGTCGGCATCAAATTTATAATTAGCTTTTCGCGAAGACATCCTTGTTCGACTCTCAAAACATTTCCCTTCCTCTCACTCGTTTTCTAAATTGGAAAACTTGAACGAAATCGTTGCCTTTAAGATGGTTGAATCCCGATTTAATAATAACGTCATACGTATGTTCTTTAACAATACCCCCCCCCCTTTTGGGTTTACTATACGGTACGAGTTGGCCAAATAATTGTTTAATATTAACAGCTGTTTCAACATCAAAATTCAATTCGAAATTACGAATTTTCCTAAAATGTTTATTTTCCTCGAGGTGTATAGCGGGTGAAACATTTCTACAGGGGCTATGGGAAAATGCATTATAGTTTTCAGCCTGAATGCGGGCTTTTCCTTTTTACAAATTTTCCTAAAATGCTTAATTTCCTCGAGCTGCAGGGCGGGTGAAACATTTCTACAGGGGCTATGGAGAAATGCATTATGTTTTTCAGCCTGAACGCTTGCTTTTCCTATTTGTTTTACTAGGTTTCATTTCTAATTTATCGAATAGACTTTTCAGTTTAGTTAAATTAATTAATGAAAGTTTTAAACGATTTTACAAATAAAGAGAGTTTATTTATTCTCGATAGCACTTAAGATTAAAGTTTTACAACTGAAATTTTTTTATAGAAAGGTTCCACTTAAATATCATTCACCCCCTTAAACTTTAAAACGATGGAAACAGACCCATTAAGGCAACGTTTTGGAAAATCCGTTCTACATTCCAGGGACTGACTTGTCTCTCTCTCTTCTCTAGTCTAGAATCAATCCCGGTTCATCCATTCCGGAGTATAAAACAGGCGGAGAAAGATGAAAAGAGAAAACTCATTTTATTTCGCTAATCATTTGATCTTTCACGCTTAGTCGAGCGTACGCGTCGTTACGTATTAGCGGGAGGGGGTTGAACCCCCGAAAGAACGAAAAGCTGACAACGTCACGCTTCGACTATAAACGGAAGGGAACCTGCCTCTCGCTTAACGAATGTTTCTTTTGTCGGACGGGAAAAGGACGATCTTCGAATAAAGAGGTGGGACCATAGCCCCTTCACTAGAACCCCTGGGCCCTAAATGAATACATTCAATTATCGCCTAAATATTTAGCCTAGCACCCATTCCTAGCCTCAGATAAAATGTTTATGAACTACCATGTGAAATAAGGTAAACATTCTGATGTTAATTTTCCGTGACTCATCAGGGCCTTTTGATAACCGTTGGTGAACCAAAAGACTCCGGTAAGCCTAGGAATTCCGCTCGAATCAGTGCTTGACTATCTTGGCTCACAGAGGTTCTGACAACACCTAAGAGAAGTAATTTAGTCAGGGTGATATGAGGTAATATGGAGTTGAAATGATGATGGGCAACCTGCGGCACTGAAAACCTTCCAGAGTACCTCGCCCACGATTGTTAAGTGCTGCCGCGTAGCGCCATTGTATTTGCCAGAGAAATATCTTCTATTTTTAAGGCAGAGGGAGCGTCCTTTTCAAATCAAATTTTTTCAAATTCAAAATGTTTATTTTTTACTTTTCATTACATATACAGTTTGCTACGGGGCTAGGTCACGATTCCTTACTCGACCCTACCTAAACGCTTAGGATGTTGGGAGGACTTTTATGCCGAAGGTGAGGGTACAGAAGGAACGTTACAGGTATGGGGGGTTGCCACTGCATCCCTCTCTCTTTCAAGCTTTAGTTAAAACTATCCGTCAAGTTAATAATATCTTAATTATTAATGAATCGCGTTGTACTCTTTGTAGTTTAGTACTTTCGCGATAATGGTGCGCATTCTTGGGCCACCCTTATGGGATTCTATTAGCCTTTCTGTAATTTTCCACTGGTCTCTACTGGGCCATGGGAACTAGAGATAGATTAACGACGGTCGAAAAGAAAACAGTTTTGCCCATCACACGATTGTTCTTTCAAGTTGGCCTCGCGAAGATTCATGGCGTTTAAAGGCACTGAAGCGAACAACGTCTCTTTTTATTTCTTTTCTCCCGATAGTCTGAAAGCTTACTTTCGTGGCGGCGATAGTTGCCTGACAGTTACTCTTTTCACTGTTGTGTGTGTTTCCGATTTGGACTGGCTACGAATAACGAGTTTTTACCGTAAAAATAAATCGGATGTTGAATACGTAACTGAAAAAAGAAACGTATACAACATGGAACATTATTCGTGAAAGTGACGCGCGGAGAAATGGTTCAAGAAATAGATCACTCTTTGCTGCAGAAAATAATTTGTTTCTTTAGTTTTTCTATACTTTATACTAAAGAAAGCTATTTAATTCGCGCATTGTGGCTTAAAGGTCGAGATCCAAGTTGAAACAGAGATGCACGTTGAAACAGAAACCCATAACAGGATCCTATAATTTTCAATTATATAAGTTCGACGGAATTTTCCTTCCATTGACGCATACTCTGTTATCCCTTTTTTTCAGGATAATTCAAAATAGACCTAGACCTACATTTAGTCAAACTCAAGCTATAGAACAACCCTTTTGCCTTAACCCCGGCCTCTAAAGTTAGAAGCCATGGATATTGCCTGATTTCACTAGACTTTTTCCAACGCATAAACTTATTTGAAATACGTTGTAAAATTTATATAAATTTACGTTATCCGCGAAGATTCTATAAAACACCTTTCGCCTCTGTATCTTTACAACGAAAAATTCAGGTACACGGTTTCCGGGGCCCCTTTTTCTTAGAAAAATAACTGGCGGGATAATACAGTTAGTACTCTTTCTTGAATAGCCATATAGACAGGGTCATGTCGCGTCGCGTATGTCGCGAGATAAGCCAAGGATGGAAGGAACGAACGCGGTTGAATATTTCCTAAAGTTCTCCTAAGGGCATAAAAGGTTGTAAAGTCGCTGCCACGGGCTAAGGTATAGGGCGGAATGCGCTTGGTACGGCATGGGAAGTCCAGGGATGATGTTTTCGCTCGAACGCCAAAATCCGCTGGCGCGCTTGGCGAATGGTGGCGTGACCCGAGGCCACGGTGTCAAAACTGATAAGAGCGCCATCAGCGTCGGGAGAGTGAATTATGTCTTACGCTAAAGAAGAAATTTTTCCTCAATCTCCATAAATTTCCATAGTAGGCGAACGAGACTAGGCTAAAGCTTCCTTAGTTTGCCCCTGCTTGGATAAATTTTCCATAAAACATAAGGTAACAGAACGACCGCGCTCTCTTAAGTTCTTAACCAAGTTGTCTCGTAAAATCGTAATGCACGCGCCAACCGTTTTTCGGAGCCGTGACCTTTCTCCCATATATACCTTTTTCATTTGACCCCCGCGTGAACGGTACGGCAATACTAAATTTTTAAGTAGTTGTCCGTTTTCAGGGCATTGTAATCACTAAAGTACTTGCGAACAAAGTAAGCTGACGCCAAAAAATAAATGGCTTGGTAAAACACCGCTGATTGACATGCTTTTCAATACTTTGAAATTGTACTTTTAACCTTTCAAGCCATAGATGAAAAAGTTTTTTTTCAAAAAACGTGAATCATTGCTTTAACCAATTCCATCTTCGATTTCTCGTTAATGAGACCACGAATTCGTATTTCTAAATCTTCTCTATAGAATGAGAAGGGCCGCAACTCGTTCCTAATTAACTATATATAGAAAAAGAAGGAAGGAGCCTGGTATAAGACGACCTTTGGTAACATCGACCCCATTTTTTCCCGTTCAATTGGTGTTGCCCCCCTTCCTTATACCGTCGCATTCGATTGGGGCTTGTTTCGTATATACACCGTATCAATTTCAATATAACACTATGAAAAGGGGAAGTCAATACCATCGGAAGTGGTTCAGAGTTAGATTGATTTCCTGGGGGATTTCTTTGATTTTAAGTATATGGAGGAAAGACCCCCGGCAACCCCCCCCCCCCCCGGAGCCCGAATTAAGGCCAGACTAATTAGAGAAAGGAATGGGACTTGACTTCTCGGTAACTTGATCAATTTTATGTTCCTTCTCGAAATGGTAACTACAACAAACTTACTATCCCACGTTGTAATTGATTTTGGTCCATTCTTTGAATTAAGGAAACTATCTAATTTCTCGCATTAAGCTTTATTATACGATTCGTTAACGATATCTGACTTAATAACAGAGAAAATTAACAGCGGAGGAATGGACTGCGTTTATTTATTTTTTAGGGGGGGGGGAGAGGAAACAGATGTATACATACAGTTGGCAACGCTAGAATGATTAAGTGTTTGAGTGTTATATTTCTTTTCTAGTCAGCTAGCCTTCAAAATCCGATTCAGCGACTAATATTTAAATAGATTTTGAATAAAGGGTGGGGTGGGCTGGGTGCAGGGTGCAAAGGTCACGGTGGTGAAGTAATATGGTCGGATAAAAATCGTCTTTTCAATGTTTTATTCATGAAGCGAGAGCGAAAAGCCTCTGAGAAAGATATGGATGAAAATAAAATACTGTTTTCCTTTATATAAAAATTCCACGAAAGGTATATTGTTATATCGCCCGTATACCCCATAGATATCAGGAATGGGTACAAACTTAAATTTTCTTTTGAGGGAAAATGCTGACCTATTCAGTGTGTGGCTTCAAGTTGAATTTATTTCTAATGTTTATGGCATCTATGAAAGGTTGGATAGAAGACGTAACAGTGACCACGCGCGCTTCAGGCGGCGTGTCCTTCCTGAGGGACGCTTGTCCGAGAAAAACAGCTATCATTCATCAAAATCCTGAGACCCGAGGCTGCGTGGACTTATAAATTATTCCGCTTTGTCGAAGATTCTTTTATTACCCGAAGGAAAAAGTTAGAAGAATAAAATGGAAATTTGTAGCTGGCACGCGAAAACCCCCCTAAGAATGATCGGATAACCTTTCGGGAAATCATCCCCGCGCTTTTTGAATTGTCAAATTGAATATAAGAATCCACCTTCACGTATCTGTTTCATTAGAAAGATTAAGTAAAACCAGAAGGGGATAATAGAAGAAGGATGACACTCTGTATCCTCTTAATACTTTAGTTACGTAATTCATGATTCTTCCCGGGCTCACTATACTTCTGGTTTAATTTTATAGAGCTTGCGCAAAACGCGAACGTCGGATACGTAAACTTACGCATTGATCGCTGAAATTGGGTTCAGTGCGTTTTGACATAAACTGTTTTAGCAGGAACTTAAAGGCATAAATAATTTATGTTTTTTGATCACTTTGGACTTGGTAAATTGAGACGAATTGAGTTATAAAACCTGCCCTATCGTCAACTAAGATCCCCACAGCTGTAAACCATTTTATTGAATTACAACACGTCGCAGTCCAGAGTTTTTCTTGAAACATTTAACGCCAATAAATTGAGTTAATTTACCTTAACCGCTCAACTAGTAACTTGCAACGTCTGATAATATATAAAGGTAACGATATTGGGTCATATTCGTAATCAATCACCAGTTAATGAAAACGGCGTTGATTAATATAAAGCATATGGAAAATTAACCCAATAGATCGTTAGTCTAATCGTAGATTACATCTATACATTCTACGTATCGCTAAAATTTCCAATTTCAAAAATGTTTCGCAATTTAATTATAAATTCAGTGAGAAATTGAAAGGTGACTTATACGAAAACTGTACTTGTATTGAATTGAAATGGTTCTACGCCTTTCAGTAGGGCTAGTTAATGATATTCAGGTCTGGTATACGCCTAAATAGTAAGTTGTTATATGAGTTGAAGTCGGTGTTCATCTTATATTAATGAAGTAAATTAGTAGAAATGGAATATCATGTAGACCGGTTTTAAGAAAATTCGTCTGTATCGAATACTACGCGTTAGAACATTTGAAGTTGAACGATGGAGTAGCTAGGACAAAGTTATAATAATACGGTATAAAAGTTGGTACAAAGATTGCGATAGGCTTTGCGTTTGAAAGTAACCGTCGGAGAAAGTTATCAGAGACGTTGGACGCTTGTCAGTTAAAATTAGCCATATTGTGTACGAACTTCGTAAGGTCTTCGGGTATGTTGTTTGGTGAAGGCTCCGTTTTTCTGGGAGAACTTGTCCCAGCTCTTGGATTTCGTCGGAGAAAAGAGTTGGTAATATTTTGAGAGCGTCTTGGTGCGTGCGATTGTGAGCAAGCACTCAATAGAGTTTCATCTGCATGCGATTCATCAACGTCTCTATTCATCGCGTAAGCGAGATCTAGCTGTACTGAAAGAAACGGGTGAGGGTGAAGGAATATATCAACCTTTCTCTTTACATTCGCCTGATTTAGACTTAAGCCTAACTTCACGGAACGTCTAAGCAGCGCGTTGGCCCATGAAGTTGCTCTATCGCTCAATTCAAAGCTAAGGGATAAACACGTCGTCTGCTCCAATCTTCCGTATCACAAAGTCACTAAATAAACAATTTTTTTTGTTGTTAGTTTATCTTTCCCTCTCTCACTGTCTTTCATATTTAATGTGGTGTACCACGAACGCGTACGTTCAATGGACCATCATTTGAGCCTAATTTGAATACACAAACTTTTCACCATCTAAAAATAAATCAAAATTCATTTATCTACGTTACTAGTTTGTCAGTACGAAATATATTCTAAGTGCCATTATCCAATATGGCCGACAATTGAAAACAAAGAATGCATCTGGTATTGGGAATGAACCATACTCGCTTGAACAACTAATATTTGACCTCTATCCGCGTGACCTTGACCTGGCTGGTCTCTAACTCTTATAAATCATATTCTAGACAGTTTTGGGCCGGGATATAACCGATATATAACTCCTCAAACGATAAGACGTAACGATTAAAGACAAGTTGAACAAGATTGAACACCATTACACCCATGCAGCCTTCTCATCTTTATTGATGACGTAATCCGATTCTCTTAACCCCAAACCCCGCGTGTGTCCTATACTGATCGCGATAAGAACAAGAATGGTTTAATATTCTTGAAAGTCTTTAATAAGTTCTTGGTGGATGCGTTCCGCTCGGGAGGAGATTGTTGGCTACCCAGGATTAGTCTTCTTACCATTTCCGAAAAGTATTTTCCTGATGAAGGCTTGTTTAGGATAGTAATGCTAGAGAAAGCACCACCACGATAAGTTATGTGACCAAGCTCACCCTAGTCGCGGCTCGTTTCGCCATTTCGCTTCTCTGCCCATCCGCGGTAGTGTATCTACGCTACGTGGTTGGGGTTTTCTACCCCAAGTATCCCGCAAAATGATTTAAGGAGAGCGGGGGCCCATCCTCTCCCCAACATGCCCCCGGTCCCTTTCTGTTTCTGATGTTTTTTCGTATTTTCGCGTTTTAGACCCTTCGAGAGAGATACGGTTTCAGGTTTATGCCACGTGATATCTTTGAAAATTACCTACAGTAAATTAGCAATTGAATTGTGGGGATAGGGAAGTTCATTCGTGATCAGTAAACATGCAATGAGTGGAGTTATTACATTGAATTGACTTTGAACTCGGAAAGATTGAATTTTCTGTCTAGGATGAATGCTCGTATTGGGCGTTGCGACATTTTGTTATTTATTATTTAATTTAATTTAGAATATTTATTAAGGTTCGATTGTCTAGGGTTTTTATAATTTTGATTATTAAATGTCAGCATTGGTATATTAAAAATAAGGGAACATGACTCGGGGAATTAAACTTGGAAACAACGTGTTTATTTAAATAATAAAAACAGGAAATTGTAATGATTGCCTCGTATGAGGTTTAACATAATAACTTAAAATCTTAATGGTTCAAAATTGTTCATATTAAGTTTAGGCTGGTTAACCCCTGAAGATTTCAAAGTTTTTGTCACTCACGGTTATTTACGCGTGTTGGTTGTCCTTGTTCTTTTGTTGTTCGAACGCGTGGAGAGATCTCGCCGATGCTGGGGCACCATTGGTGCCGGACGGGTCGGTACTTGGTTCCGTACGGTCCTCAACATGTGTTCGGCCGGAGCTTTGGTGTTTAGCGGCAATGACTCAGCGTTTCATCCAGGATACCTCGTTTAGGCTGTTCGGTACTTTTTGGACGGCCATCGGTTATTCGGTTGTTTAAGAGTCCGAGCTCTGAGCTTTAGAGCAAGCTAGCGAGTTAGAGATTGTCTAGATCTAAAAAACTCTTGTCTATTGTTTGTGCCCGGCTTTTATAGCCGGGGCCTTGTCCTTTTTCATGAAAAGCTCGACAGCGATTGGGTAGAAGTTTTTGCGCTTTCGTCAGAAAGCCGGAGCGTGGTTGGTTGGTTTCTTTTATCAAACCCGAATATTCCGAGTGCGACCTTTGACCCGTTGGATCGCGGGTCATCCAACTTTGCAGGTGTTCGCATCGCGTACGACTTCGCGCACTTTTTGTTGACCACAGGGGTCCGTGATAAAAGATGGGGTTAACCAGGGGGGTGTAACCAGCCAAAGGGAGTTTATAAAAATAAATAATACAATGCTTTGAAAGCATTTCTTAAGGTTAAATATATACAGGTTCAAAAGTGGGTATTGAGTGGTATAAAATTCGTCACAACTCTCCCCCACTTAATTTTGAACGTCCACGTGAAACAAACTTCGTGGTACATTAACAGGTTCCAAGTGAATAATAATCAAAAAAAAAATCGTATACGTAACTATGTACAATGGCCATAATGAAAACATCAACAAATGAAATTGTAATAATAATTAAAAAAAACTATCCTACCTAAATTAGATTACAAATAAAACATTAAAACAGGGCAGAACATCATATGGTAAATTTAATAAGGGGCAATTAAATTTAAAAAAATCTATACTAGTACTAGTTAAAACAATAGGAATAAATTCCTAGAAGCAATTAATTTACGAACAGATTGCTCGTCCAGTAACTGGATTGCGAGGTCTGAGGCTACGATAATTAGAGGGGTGTTCATTGTCGCTTAAATCGGCAGAGGGTTCACTATCATCGTCTAACGCGCTACAAGACTTATCAATGTCGGCAGTACGCACGACTGGCAAAGGTTCTATGACCTGGTCAATTTCTTGGGTGGCAATACGCGCAACCGGCAAAGGTTCTAAGACCTGGGTAGGTTCTGGGTTGGCAATACGCACAACAGGGGAAGGTTCTATGACCTCCCTAAGGTCAGACTCGGCATCACGCGCAAAAGGCTGATTCTTAGGACAAGGGGTGGCAACACGTTCAATGTGTTGTTTCAATTCATGAATGTGAAACGTGCCTTTGAGGACTCTCCCACCCTTAACACATTTCAATCTGTAAGTTAGTGGTGAAAGTTTCTCAGCAATAAGAAAAGGGCCATCCCAACGGGGGGCTAGTTTTGAGGTGAAACGAGCGCCGGCGGACGACAAAAAGTGGGTACGCTTATATACTAATTGGCCTATGGAAAACTGAACATCGCGATGGTGCTTATTATAATACGCGGCTTGACGCAGTTGCGCGGCCGCCAGATTTTCTTGGGCTTGGGTTATCGCGTTTTCTGTGGTTTCTTTAATAGCTGTAGCGTGGGAATGTAAGTTAGCATCATTGATTACGTCATCAGGGGATAAGGGGGTACCTATGTCAGCAACAGTACGCAATTCGCGGCCGAAGTTTAAGAATGCAGGTGTGAATCCTGTGGATTCCTGTGTTGCGGTGCGCAGGGCCATGGCGTATTGTTGGATACCAATATCCCAATTCTGGTGGTTTTCCTCAACGTACGTCGCAATCATTGTTGACAACGTGCGGTTAATTCTCTCTGTCTGATTAGACTGGGGTGAGTAGAAGGAAGTGTACCTATTACTGATACCTAACACTCGGAAACTATCTCGTAAGATTTTCGAGACGAATTGTTTACCGTTATCACTAACTACTGTCAAAGGTAAACCGAAACGGGTAAAGACCTGGTCTACTAATACAGTAACTATAGCTTTGGTCGTAGCTCTGTGTAAGGGAAAGATTTCGACCCATTTGGTCATCATATCCGTCACAACAAGGAGTTGGGTTATGCCGCGCTTACTGGGAGTATAGGGTCCTTTTAAGTCAATTCCAATGACGCTCCATGGGTCAGTTATTTTGGCTGAACGCATTAGGCCTGCAGGGGATTGCTGGGGGACTTTGTGCCTTTGGCAAGCTTCGCAAGAATAAACATAGTCCCTCACAGCTTTGGTCATACCATCCCAAATATACCTCTCCTTCATGCGTCGAAGAGTTTTGAAATTTCCTAAATGGCCAGCTGACCTAACGTCATGGGTTAATTGTAGTACTGTATGGTAAAGGGACTTTGGGACCCAAATTTTATAATTGTCATCAATAGGTGCAGCGGAGCGGGGTAGTCGATGTAAAATCCCATTAATTAATTTGCATTGTTTAGCTAACTGAGAATCATTATTTTCACCTGGGGGCAAAGGAATGCTATCGGATAGGAATTTCATAAAAGGGCTAAGGCGATCGTCCTTAGCTTGTTCTTCTATGAAAACTTCCGGCGAAACGGCTATAAGATCAGGGGGTGCTGCCAACGCAACGGCGATTACGCCATCGGTTTCTGAATTCGGGGTCGCGGACGACTCTTCCTCCATGGCCGCTGGTAAACGTGACAACGCGTCCGCTATCACATTTTTATCGCCGGGAATATGGTGCACGGTGTAATTAAAAGCCTGAAGCTTTGCATACCATCTCGCGTATTTGCCGGTAGGGTCGGGTGTTTTCAAAAGCCACACAAGAGCTGAATGGTCGGTATAGAGGTCAAAGTGAACGCCTTCAACATAAGGGCGAAACTGACCCACCGCCCACACTGCAGCCAAGGCTTCCCGTTCAGTGGTACAATAATTTTTCTCAGCGTCACTAAGGGTACGACTAGCGTAACGTACAACAAGTAGTTTGCCATTATGTTTTTGTAGTAAAACGGCGCCAATTCCTGAATCGGACGCGTCCGTTTGGACAATAAAGGGTTCTTTAAAGTCGGGCGCGACGAGAATGGGGGCTGATGTTAATTTGGCTTTAAGCGCATTAAAAGCGGAAAGATGGTCCTCGGACCAAATAAAGGGAACATCCTTATGAAGTAACCCAGTTAGGGGGGAAGCCAAGGTGGAAAATCCTTTTACAAAACGCCGGTAGTAGCTCGCCATCCCCAGGAAGGAGCGTAGCTCTTTAATATTTTTAGGGGGCGCTAAAGCACTAATCGCGCGGGTTTTCTCGGGATCAACTGAAATTCCCTCTGTACTAATTACATGCCCTAATAATTGGGTTTTATTGACGCAAAATTTGGTCTTGCTAGCCTTAATGGTTAGCCCTGCGTCAGCTAAGGTTTTAAAAACTTTGGACAATGTAGCCAGGTGTTCCTCAAAAGTTTCTGATATAATCAGTAAGTCATCTAAATAGGCGCTAACACCTTCTAAAGCTAAAGGGGCAAACAAACGGTCAATCATCCGCTGAAACGTCGCGGGGGCATTGGTAAGCCCGAACATTAGGACTTTTGGCCGGAATAAGCCTCTGTGTGTAATAAACGCGGCTTTATCACGGCTTGCGGGGTCAAGAGGGACCTGCCAGTAACCGGCTTTCAAATCTAAGGTTGAGATGAACTTAGGGGAGCGTACCGAATCAAGTATGTCGTCAATGCGAGGAAGGGGGTAGGAATCTCTAATTGTGACTTCATTTAAAAGGCGATAGTCAACACAAAGACGAGATCCACCATCCTTCTTCGAGACGAGTATACAGGGAAAGCTCCACGGGCCGTTACTAGGTTCTATTAAGTCTTGACCAAGCATTTCGTAAACTATTTCGTCAATTTTCTCCTTTTTGAATGGAGAATAGCGGTAGGGGGCGCGGCCTATAGGGGTTGCGTCACCTGTGTCTATATGATGCGTTATAGTATTTGTACGACCAGGTTCTGTAGCAAACAAGTTTCTATGTTCATAAACAACTTTGGATAACAAAGAGCTTTGGTATTCTGACACATGAGCTACAGAAAGAGCGGCTTTTAATTCAGCCTCGTCGATTTCGACGTCTGTCATATGACATAATGAAGGGTAGCTTGATACCTGCTCGTTTGCTACAGTTTCCTCGGTATAGAAATCATAGGATTTCGTGGGGTCACTAGACCAAGCATAACGCATTTCTTTGTAATTAGCTATAAGGCCACACTTCTGAAGCATGTCCATTCCTAAAATACACTGACAGACTAAATTTGGTACAAAATAAACAGTATTGGATTCAGTTTTATTAGGTAAAGAAAACTCGGCTATGGAAGAACCAGTGGAAGTTAAGCGTGTTTTATTCGCTAATTTTATTCCTAATTTATGCCTATTTCGGCGATTACGAGTTAAGGTTAATTTATTTTTAAAACTTTCGTCAACTAAGGTGAAAGAAGATCCAGGATCTACTAGGGCCTTGCATTCTTTACCATTAATACGAATCTGAATCCAAGCTAATTTCGGGAGATCACAATTCTCGCCCGAAATATTTCCTAAGAGTGGGTCTAAATTTAATTTCCGGGGGGAACGACCGAACTTTCCCCTCCGGTTGTTCCGTTTCCCTGGCGGTTACGAAGGGGACAGCGGGGTTTGATATGACCAAGTTCTCCGCACCTGTGACACTGCGGGACAAAGGGTTTTGCGTTGGCATTCAACGGCTTACTTGGTTGCTGTATCTGAGTTTTACTCTCAGCTCGCCTGGGACAAAATTTTTGATAATGCCCGTGACCACCACAATTCATGCACGTTAGCGGCGCTTTCTGAGAGGGGGCCGAAAAATTTGAGTTTGAAGGCTTGGTCTTACTAGATTCTCCGCGGGGGTCAAAAATGGCATGCTCTGTTAGGACGGCGTCGGACAATAACTCTCTTACACGAGTGTACCTTTTAGTAGCTAAGGGTGTTCTAATATCCGTACGCAAATTTCGCCTAATTAACCGTAATTGATCGCGGATTGATAGGGGCTCTGTAAGCTTACGCATAAGAGCTAACATAGCTTCAACATAATTGGATGAATTTTCCCGCTCTTTTTGATGGCGATTATTTATTTGTTCTAAAATATGCTCATCGTCTATATCTAGCTGGAATTCAGCCGTAATTGCGGATGAAAATTCACCAAAATTATCGAATGGGGGCTTAGTTTCGAACCACTCCCATGCCAATCCAGTTAACATGCTAGGCACCCAACGTTTAATGAAAATATCCTCTGGACAGTCACGGCCGGCAAGGATTTGGCGCGCTTTCGTCAGGAATTCCTTAACGGAAGTGCTATTAGTGGCACCAGAGAAACTTGGCATGGTTACAGATGGTAACCATGAAGTTGGTAGCCCTGAGTGAGGCGGAGAGGGATTTGAATTTGAATTATTTACTAAACCAGTTGGCGAAGAACCAGAAACAGAAGGATTTAAACTACCAATACTTGGCGGGTTTATACCTACTCCTGGGGTACTAACAGTGGGGATCCCAGTACCTAATAAGGGGGCATTTAAATTGGGATTAAGAGAACTACCCTGTGGCGATGGAAGGGGTGTGTTTCCGGAGTTACTCGCGGGGCTACTAACACTTGTATTTATTGCGCTAATTACAGGGTTGGAAACAATTGGGTTTCCAGCGTTAATGATGGCAGGAGTATTAGCGGGTGGGTTTCCTAGGTTATTTGCAATACTAACAACACCAGCGTTTCCCGTACTATTAGTCGCGAGGGCTGGGTTTCCAGCGCTAATTAAGGTAGGGGTGCTAACACTACTAGAAGTGGAATTCCCCACATTAAGAGAATTTGTTTGCGAAGGAACGATTGGCTGACTGCTAGGCTGGGAAACAATAGCGCTTGGGGCATTTATATGCATAGATCCTACTGGCACTTGATTACTCGGATTTGGATTATTTGTTTGAGCCGCGAGTTGGCTGGTAAGAGCTGCGACCTGTTGCATTAACGCATTCATTTGTAACTGCATTGCGAGCATGGGGTCATTGGAACCGGAATTAGACTGAATCGGGCCTAAATTCGTTCCTACGGACGCCGAAACTATGGGTATTATGGACGGTGTCGGCGCTCCACTGCCGGGACTATAAACGGTCGAACCGGACGATACCGAAGCGGAAGAGGTTTGTGTCAACGTGGTTTGGGTCAGCGATAAATTATTCGCGGGGCTGGACGGCACATTGGCGCTACTAGCGGGCGGTACGGGAAGCGTCCCGGTACCGGTACTCGCCTGGGACATACCGGCGGAATTTGAATTGGCTGCCATAGATTTACGGCGGGCTATACTTATTTTCTTTACTGAGGAAAGGGGTAAGGAGCTATTTGACGTTCTACGGGACGCGCGCTCGGCTCTCTCAAATTGTTTAAGGGCTCTATAGCAATTATCACAACTAAGTTGGCGACTATAGTGGGGCAAACACTTAGCGTGTTTTGGCGTAAAATTCATGAATTGAAATTACCAACAATACCAATAAGGTTCCCCAAAAACAAAATAAATTAAACTAAAATTTTAAAAATTATCCCACAAAAATAAAAAAAACAAATACCTCAACGGGTACGACTTTTGAACGTTAAATTTTGACCTAACAAATAGAAATTTTGAGCTACAGGTCCTACGATTAAACAAATTACACTGGCTAATATTGCCCGTATTCTACCCTAAGAAATACGTAATCAGATTAAGTGAACAATTAACCGCGGGCGCAAAGCTAATATCTCAAAGTCAAGTATTTAACGCATTAGGGCCCTAATAATAGCCCTAGTGAGTGACTTAGAAATAGCCACAATGAACATTGGTTACTGCAAATAGGGGGGTTTCGATTTTAGATTTAACTAACTTACTAGCTTAAATTAATTACTAGAAACACATTCCAAGGTTTAAAACTGCGAGTCATTAAAAATCCCAAGGACGGACCCCCAAAATGCGACATTTTGTTATTTATTATTTAATTTAATTTAGAATATTTATTAAGGTTCGATTGTCTAGGGTTTTTATAATTTTGATTATTAAATGTCAGCATTGGTATATTAAAAATAAGGGAACATGACTCGGGGAATTAAACTTGGAAACAACGTGTTTATTTAAATAATAAAAACAGGAAATTGTAATGATTGCCTCGTATGAGGTTTAACATAATAACTTAAAATCTTAATGGTTCAAAATTGTTCATATTAAGTTTAGGCTGGTTAACCCCTGAAGATTTCAAAGTTTTTGTCACTCACGGTTATTTACGCGTGTTGGTTGTCCTTGTTCTTTTGTTGTTCGAACGCGTGGAGAGATCTCGCCGATGCTGGGGCACCATTGGTGCCGGACGGGTCGGTACTTGGTTCCGTACGGTCCTCAACATGTGTTCGGCCGGAGCTTTGGTGTTTAGCGGCAATGACTCAGCGTTTCATCCAGGATACCTCGTTTAGGCTGTTCGGTACTTTTTGGACGGCCATCGGTTATTCGGTTGTTTAAGAGTCCGAGCTCTGAGCTTTAGAGCAAGCTAGCGAGTTAGAGATTGTCTAGATCTAAAAAACTCTTGTCTATTGTTTGTGCCCGGCTTTTATAGCCGGGGCCTTGTCCTTTTTCATGAAAAGCTCGACAGCGATTGGGTAGAAGTTTTTGCGCTTTCGTCAGAAAGCCGGAGCGTGGTTGGTTGGTTTCTTTTATCAAACCCGAATATTCCGAGTGCGACCTTTGACCCGTTGGATCGCGGGTCATCCAACTTTGCAGGTGTTCGCATCGCGTACGACTTCGCGCACTTTTTGTTGACCACAGGGGTCCGTGATAAAAGATGGGGTTAACCAGGGGGGTGTAACCAGCCAAAGGGAGTTTATAAAAATAAATAATACAATGCTTTGAAAGCATTTCTTAAGGTTAAATATATACAGGTTCAAAAGTGGGTATTGAGTGGTATAAAATTCGTCACAGCGTAGAGAGCTGGGGTTTGTTCTACTAAAACTTCCCATCTTGTTTCAAGTTCCCCTCTGTTCTCATTAAGCTACACATCTTTGTTTCACTTCCCGAAAATAGCCTCTAGACGATAAAAAACTTGGTGGACTATATTTTATTTTGCTCCCTCCTTGGGCGGGCCATGATGCGGCGCGTTGCATTACTGTGGCCAGGGCTGAATGCCCCGCGTTCGTTTCTAAAATGGTCATTGTTTGTTGAGTCGCGACACACGCCTCATTTGCCGTAATAGAGAAATCCTCATCCGTTTCTCTCCTTCTAGGCTTAGCTCAAGCGCATTTTTTTCCTACTCTCTCTCTCTCTCTCTCTCTCTCTCAGAAAAATCATTCCCATTATGATAGTGGAGTTCTCACTAGAGACCCACTCGTGGCATGGTCGGTATTATCACGATTATGGGAGAGGTTTTAGAAAGATGATGGCCACGCGAAATTCGAGGCAAGTTTAGGATGTGATGAAGGAAATATTGATTAGGATTGTAGTATGACAATCAAGGTCAATTTAAATTTAATTTCATAACTCTTTGTTTAAAGCTAGGCACGTGAGGCGAACGTATCAATATCCGTGTTTGTAAATCATCACTTTTTAATTTCAACGAAAGTCTAAACTATTTCTCGGATTACACGAAGACCTAGCTAGCATTGCTCCGTGCACAGTTACGCAACAAAAAAATGTGTCGAGAAAGCTATATTCTTATTGGATGCTTGGCACACAATGGCGCTGTCTCTTTCAACGTCCAAATCATCTTCGTCTTTCAAACCCGTTTCAAAAAAAGAAAGAAAAAACCAACCTCGAAAGCGAGATTACTTTTTTATTTCGTGCAGTTGCCGTTCTGGGTTCATTCCATCACCTTCTTCTTTTCTCGAGATTTCAAATCCTAAATGGAAACTTGGAAGATGAAACGCGACTATAGGGAGCGAGAGCGAGGGTTGAATCGGAATGAAATGAAAGAAATCTATTCCCGAGCCCAAACCACCCGAATTTTTCGAGACGCGTATCGGTAACAATAGGCTGTCAAGATGGAATCGAATATGTTCCAGATTTCCAAGAACACATACATATATATGTATATAGATAACTGACTCCCATCTTCCAGTACGTTTCTCCATCAGGACAAAATTTAATTTCCACTTTCGATTGGAGCTTTGAAAGTTCTTATTTTGAATTGCATCTCATTTATCTGGTCATAATTTTCGTTATCGAGTGAAAAATATGGGGGGAAAAATAGGATGAAAGTTGTCTAAATACCCATGGCCTCCTGGTCTGAATGGTATCAATCTTTCTAGTCTGAAAACTATGTATATTCACATTGTTTTGGGACTACAATTCCAATAGAAATTGTGGGAATGTACTAACATTACTTTGCGATAAGTTTGGCTTAAATATTCTATGACATTTTGCCCTAAGGGACACTGTTTTGGAGTTATGATTTAGATCCATTTTT
Source organism: Phalangium opilio (assembly GCF_054372755.1). Taxonomy (NCBI): domain Eukaryota; kingdom Metazoa; phylum Arthropoda; class Arachnida; order Opiliones; family Phalangiidae; genus Phalangium; species Phalangium opilio. Next base: position 6,966,154 of record NW_028324182.1, on the reverse strand, counting down.
TAGGTTTTTTTATGTTTTTTACCTATTTTTGCAGGGTTTTTATCATATTTTTTCATCTATTTTTTCAAGGTTTTATCATATTTTTTCATCTATTTTTTCAAGATTTTATTATATTTTTTCATCTATTTTTTCAAGGTTTTATCATATTTTTTTTCATCTATTTTTTTCAAGGTTTTATCATATTTTTTTCATCTATTTTTTCAAGGTTGCATGTATCATATTTTTTTCATGGTTTCTCATCTATTTTTTCAAGGTTGTATCATACTTTTTTCATGGTTTTTCATCTATTTTGTAAGATTTTTTCATCACTTTTTATCTATTTTTGCAAGGGTATCTATTTCAAGTCTATATTTTGTTGTATAAAACGTATAGCACCCCTAGTAAGTTTATCAGTTGCTGAACGAAACTCTGCCCGTTTGGTATTAGAAAAATTTTAGTGCGGGAAAAAATTAGTCCGGGATATGCGAATTTAAATTAACGCGATACACAAATATTGCGTGTTGTTTAATCGTCATCGAAGTATTTTACTGTAAGTTAATTTTAACTTGAAAGGTTTTGATAAACCAATGATGACCACGTAAGGAAAGCCCTTACATTTTTTTGGGGGGTTTTCGGTTTTTACCTCTATAACGTACTGACCTAAATTGGAACAGTAATTCTTAAACTACAGCAGACATGTCTGGTAGGCTAGTTATATAATCTCATTACAAAGGTTTTACCTCGTATTTTTATCGGTTTTTGTACACTGTAATTTGAGTATATAGATATTTTCTTTTGTTGATGTTGCGCCACAGGTGGACTGGTGTTGTTTTCACGTATTTCTAGCAGCGCTTTTTTCTTGATTCGGTGCCCATAATCACGGTGTAACTTAATAATAATAATAGTACAGTTTTACTTCAGTAGTAACGTGGTAATTGTACAAATTCATGGCTTTTATAGTAGCAAAGTTTGAAATGATTTTTTTTTAAGAAGAAGAAAGAATTATATAGGGGTTGAAGTGTATGTTTTCCATTAGGATGTTTCAGGAGAGAGGATTGAAGAGGTAGGGAGGGATGGATGAAGGAAGAGGATGGTAAAGGAAAAACATTCTCTAGTTTTTTGTTGCGTTCAGAAAGAGCGGGAGAGAGGAACCGTTTTTATTTCGTTCCTGTTCGCTTTTCCGTGAAAAACTCCTCGAAGCGTAGCGAAGACGGAGCTATCTCCTCCCCCCTCCACCCTTTTTTATTCGCGGGGGACCCTAGGGGTTAGAGGGTGTCCGAAAAGACGAGAAATATATCGGTTGATGGGGGTGGAGACAAATGTTTTCCGTTTTACCACTCCGAGCACCGGAAACGCGCAAAACGCCCCGGTAATCAGCGGATGTTCGTTTATTATCGGACTCAGGAAGTTGCAGACTGTACTATAGTGTATACACTATGACTACGAGTCTCGAATAGGCAACACTCAACGTAGAAACACTAAACCGGGGTGCGAGGGAAGGTGGAAATACTCCTGTCTCAAATCGCTTTCTACAATTTCTTCTCGAGGTGCAATCTGACACTAAAATCTAAAAATCCCCTTGGAGTCTGATATCTTTGGGTTATACTGGTGCGCATACCTTTTTGGTGTCTCGCGGATTTCAGGGACCCCGTCAGTAGTTATTTCCATATTGTCTAAAGATTTTGGGGCACCTCTGAACGCACTCACATCTCTAAAAATAGTGTCACGTCAGTGGAAGTACGAAGCAAATATTTATAAGTAAAAATATCTTTATTCAGTCTTTAAACGTAGGTATGCAAGTACCGGCTGTAAGTCGTACTTGACGCGGGGAGATGTTCTCTTAGTAGGGGCTGAGCCTTGGGCCTTATCCCTCTACTAAGAGCGGAGAAGCTAGAAAGTATAGCAGGGGCTGGACCTTAGGTCTTATCCCTCTGCTAGCTATCAGCTAATGCTTCTTTCAAGCCAGGGCGAAGCGGCCTTTTATACTCTCCTCGTATGCCGAGGGCAATTTAGGAAACTAGAGGACACGTTCGCACTGGCTTCTCAATCTATTCCCGACAGCTCCCCATATAAAAGAGCGCCGGCCCGGCGATCAACATAAAAACAGTAAAAATACAAATATACATGGAAAATACAAATATACAAGATGAGCATGCGAACACAAAATTTAAAATTGGAATGATTAAATGTATTTAATTACGCGATAGTATTAATTTAAAATGAGAATGATTAAAATATTTACTCAGTATTGTTTATAGTTTTGCAGTTTATGGTATTTATTTACATGGTTGTTGAGCGTAGACTCAGCACTGTAAGTTCGTCGCGAATACGTTGGCGAATGGTCGGCATGTCTTTAGCGGAGAAGGAGAAGTCGCGGTCAGCGATCGCGTGTCGCGCAAATTCGATGCAAAAAACACCGCTGTCGACGCCGTTCATCTGTCGCGGTAAAGTCGGCGGAATGGTATCGAAGTCCTCAAAATTGAGGCCGAGAATACCGCGTTTGGAAGATTCGACCCGGAGAAACGACGAAAGTTCGTTAAGTAGTTTGTGGTTGGGGGGAAAGGAATCTAAATGAAGGAATTGTTGTCTGTCGATGTCGATAAAAATGAGACTCCAATGGTTGAAGCGTCGTACCGGGATAAAGAGCATAGAGACACCGAATAAATCTTCCACGTGTGACACGCATAGTGAAGCTTTGTTGATGCCATGTTGATGGAGAACGGAGTAGAAACTGGACGGGAAGAAGTAGGATGGTCTAGGTGAGTGTGAACGGAGCAACTGGAAGTATTGGTCAATAATTTCCGGCGTGAGGCAGTGATCGTTAATGTTGGCACAGTTTTTATGATTGATAGGTCGTAGAAATTTAAGGTCCAGATGAATTGTAGAAGATGATGGTAATACTGGGTTGATTTTCATGATTCGTCGAATTAGTTGTTTTCGTTGGCGTTTGGCGTATCTCATCTTAATAGTAACTACTTGTACCGTATCGGTCAGGAGATGCGCGGAAGCGAGTCGATCGGCGAAGTGTCGGTGAAGAAGTGATGGTTGGAGAAATGGAGCTGGTGCCGGTCGTGGGACACCTGTATGGTATGGAAGATGATTCAATTGCAGGAGCGTCATTTACGGTAATTGAAGAAGCTGGAGAACCCTCTGTACAATAGAAGTGGGTGACTGGCGAATCGTCAAAGTGCACCCTCTTTGTCGGTTTTGGCATTGAAGTTGGCAATTCTTCTCGCGGATGGTATGGTTTCAGTCTTTCGGCAGATACGAGATCGGTTTTCGTGCCGGTGGAATCCATTATCTCAAAGTTATTGGGCGCGGTACGGCGTAAGATACGGTAGGGTCCGCTGTATTGATGAAGCAGTTTTTCAGAGCGACCCGGAATCCGTCGGGGGGTGCGCAGAAACACCAGGTCCCCTTCAGTAAAAGTGACTTCTCGGCGGTGTTTGTCAAAGCGTTCCTTGTCCTTTGACTGGGCTAATTGTTGTCGTTCGGCGGCGATATTTCGAGCCCGCTGGGCATAAAGGATGTTATGGAAGCCGAATGGAGTGTTTAGCTTAGCCGCAGGTAGTTCGAGGGCGGCATCCACGTGTAGATCGGCTTCGTAGCCGTGTAAGAGAAAGAAGGGAGAGTATCCCGTAACGCTGTGTATGGAGGTGTTATAGGCGAAGACCAGGTGGGGTAAAAATTGGTCCCAGTCGTTGTGTTTTTCCGACACATATTGAGACATCATGTCAGCGAGAGTTTTGTTAAAACGTTCTGTGAGGCCATTAGTTCGAGGATGGTACGCTGTAGTTGTTTGATGTTTCACGCTAAAAAGGAGAGTGATTTCTTTCAATAGGTTGTTTAAGAATTCTTTTCCTCTGTCTGTAATGAGTTCTTTTGGGGTTCCGAATTTTAAAAATACGTTTTTCATTAGAAAAGATGCTGCCTCCTCCGCCGTTCCCCTTGGGACCGCGGCCGCTACTACCGTCTTCGTACAATAGTCCGTGCAGACGAATATGTGCTTGTTCCCACTAGTAGACTCGGGAAAGGGGCCAAGCTTATCTATTCCGCATCTTTCAAAGGGTTTGGTCGTTGGCGGGATTGATTGAAGGAATCCCGCTGGGCGAAATGGATATATTTTTTGAGAGTTGCATGGTATGCAGGAACTAACGTAGTTTGATATCTGATTGAGCATTTTAGGCCAAAAGAAGCGTTGTCTAATTTTTTCCCATGTGCGGCGGAAGCCTAAGTGGCCTGCGGTGACGTCATCGTGTAGTGCGTGTAGGATTTCTTTTCTGATTTCTTTAGGGGCAACCATTACAAGTTTGAACCCGTCTTCGGTTTTTACGCGGCGATGAAGAATGTTACCTAGGATCTCGTAGCCTTTTGCCATTTTCTTAACGTCTTTAGAAGGCGAAGAATCGGGGCTCTCTAGGCAATTTATTATCTTTGAAAAAACGGGGTCCTTTTGTTGAAGGTTACGGATATTGAAATTTCGGAAACGCTTGAGTGTTTCGGCTTGGTTTACTGCGGCAAGCAGGATAGGTATTTCTTCCTTGGGGGCTGGATCGAGGGGAGCTCGTGACAGTGCGTCAGCATCCATATGTTTACGTCCATTCTTATGGGTTATCAGAACATCGAATTCTTGTAATTGCAGGGCCCAACGGGCCAGCCTCCCATTTGGGTTCTTTACCGATTTTAAATAGCAGAGGGCGTGATGGTCTGTTACGACTTTGAAGGGTCGTCCATAAAGGTATGGTCGAAATTTCTGGGTGCCGTATATGATCGCAAGGCATTCTCTGTCAGTAGGGCTGTAGTTTCGTTCAGCTTTGTTTAATAGGCGGCTAGTGTATCCAATTACATGCTCACGCCCATCTCGTCTTTGTTTCAAGATGGCACCGATGCCGTATGCGGAAGCGTCGCTATGTAATTCGAATGGTTCTTCAAATACGGGGTGAGAGAGAATCGGCGATGAAATTAGACGTTCTCTTAGCGTTTGAAACGCTTCTTCTGCTTCGGGGGTCCATTCAAAAAGTGAGTCTTTTGTGGTAAGGTCTGAGAGAGGTTTTGCGATGGATGAAAAGTTATGGATGAATCGACGATAATACCCAGCGAGTCCCAAAAAGCGTTGTATTTCCTTGACGTTGTTTGGTTTGGGAAATTTCTCAACAGCTTCGATTAATCGTGGGTCGGGATAAACCCCCTCTCCGTCGATCACGTGACCCAGGTAGCGAATTCGGGTTTTAGCGAAGGAGCATTTCTCTGGTTTTATTTTTAGTCCTGCCGTTTGGAGACATTTAAAGACGTTTTCCAAATGGTGTAAGTGTTCCTCGAAAGTACGGGAAAATATAATGATGTCGTCTAAATAAGCGAGGGCTACTTTCCACATGAGAGCACCAAGTACTTTGTGCATGAGACGTTGGAAAGTACTGGGAGCGTTGCATAGGCCCATTCCCAGTACGTTAAACTCATATTGGCCATCGGGGGTGACGAAAGCGGTTTTTTCTTTGTCATCCTCGTGTAACTCGACTTGAAAATAGCCTTGAGCCAAATCAAGCGTTGTGAACAGGTTTGATCCGGAAAGGCGATCCAGCGTATCGTCAATGCGTGGTAAGGGATGGACATCTTTCTTGGTTACGGAGTTTAATTTCCGCCAGTCTACGCAGAATCTTATACCCCCGTCCTTCTTTTTGACCATTATTACTGGAGCGGCCCAGGGCGAACAAGATTCCCTGATGATGTTGTTGTGGAGCATTTTGTCTACTTCCTTTTTGATAGTATCTCGTTCCGTGATAGACTTACGATAAGGTTGGGATCTGACTGGTGATGCGTCCCCCGTGTTGATTCGGTGCCGGACCAACGACGTACGTCCGAGATCTCCGTTGTGACGGGAGAAAACCGTGTGATATTTTTGAAGCATACTTTTTAAGGATGATAATTGCGACTCGTTAAGGTGGTCTCCGAAATCCAAGTTATCAGGCAGGGTTTCATCCGGGCTAAAGGTCTCGTCAAGGTAGTTTATGTCAAGAACCGGGTAGCCTTCACCCACAAGTGTTTTTTCAGGGAGAATTATCGGTTGTTTACCGAGATTTGCGACTCGCAGAACGCCTTTACCCTCGTTGAAAGCGGTTAAGGTTTTACAAACTAAAAGTTTATATCGGTCAGCGGTGTCGCGGGCTTGTTCTACGAGTAGTGTTAAGTCGTCGTGCTTGCACGTAACGTCCAATACTATTTCTGATTCAGGTGGTATCACAGTATCCTGTGCCAGCCTTATTTGTACTGGACCTTCAATAGTGGGTGTAGTTGCAAAGGAGAGGAGTTCGTCCTGAATTTGAACCGTAGATTCTCCAAAGTCTATTACGATTTTATTGTTTATGCAAAATTCTAGCCCGAGTAGTAGGTCATACGCGAAGTCTTCAATCACGTAAACGTCAATCATTTGTGTGGACTGCCCGAGCTGGACAGATGTTTGAGTTTTCCCGAGAGGTTTAATGTTCTGACCATTGGCGACTCGGAACACGATATCGGTTGCAGGGCTGACGGTCAGCCCCAGAGACGCGGCTTTTTCTCGACTTATTATGTTTTTAACGCTTCCCGTATCGAAAATAATGTTGACCGGGTGATGAGAAATGTCTAATGATGCTGAAAGTTGAACTAACTGATGAGATGATTGAATAAAAAGTGGGAATTCTTCTGGGGTCGACAAAGGGTACTTCCCTACATCCTCCGCCGGCGGTCGTTTCCCGAACCGTTATTCGCGTTTTGGGTGTGATGTCCCGGTTCACTGCGATAGGGTGAGTCCGAGCGATTTCTGTTTCCGGGGTTTGGGGAAGCTGATCGCTGGCTCGCGTTGTACGGCGAGGGGCTACGGCCCCTATTAAATTGTCGGCTGTTATTTCTGTTATTATAGGGCGAGGGGCTACGACCTCTATTAAACACTTGACTACTTGTTCTATTAAAGTCCTTTCTTTGTTGGAACGAAGGTCCGCTACCCCGAATATCGCGTGCTGGGGATGGATCTCGCCACGAGCGGTGCGTGGTTTGGCGTTGGTCTTGGCAATAAGAAGCCCTGTGGTCATTACGTCCACACTGTGAACAATTGAGGCTTTTCTGCATCTTTTCTATATCTGTATTAAGATGCCGATTTTCATCTCGCAATCTACGTTTTTCTTGGTTAATTTCGAGAATTTCGTCACGTAGCTGTTCATTCTCGTTTGTTAGTTGACGTACTTCCCTACGTAATTGGGCCAGCTCCTGCTGGTCAGCGGAATTATAGGGAAATGCAGTCGTCGCGGCCGATGAACTAGGGACGTTGCCAGCTAGGGCCGTAGCAAGGACGTCGATTATTTTGTGGTCACCATGAGACAGGCTGTCCATGGACGATGATAGGAGTTGTATATTGCCGAGAAAGTCAGCAGTCGATGCGGGTTGCATGAGAACAATTTTCTCACGTAAATGAGGTAAAATACCTCGCAAAAGATGGTGGAGTTTCTCCGTCTCGGACATAGAGGGGTTCACCCTCGAACAGAGATCGATGACATTTCGATAATACGTGACCGGAGATTCACCGGGCATTTGTTTGCGAGACAGGAGTTCGTTGAACGTGGCTAGTGAATTTTGGCCAAATTCAGCCTTTAAGGCGGCTTCCCAGTCGGGCCAGGTGAGAGCGCCTTGTGAGGAAGCGGCACTCTGAAGGCGTATTCTCGCAGAATACCAGGAAATCGCTTTTCCCTGAAGAACAGTTGGCAAAATGGCTATTTTTTCACCATCATTTTTGCCCGCCAGTACTTGTTTAAAAATGGTCAACCAATCGTGAACATCGTGAATAGCGGGATCGAATTTCGGGGCATCCCGAGCGAGATTGATGGCAGCAACGGCAGCGGCTACGGCTTGAGCGATATCGGCGGAAGTCGCCATGCTGGAAAGTATCGTTTCTGCAGCAGGGGTTGATTGCAACGGCAAATGTATCTTTTGCGCCGGTGCTGAGGTTGAACGACGAGCGCGTGGCGGTTTTGTGTAACCGTAGAATTCGGGTACCAATTTTCGGCACCTCCGTGAGCTGCGGGGAACTGGATCAGTCGGCCGGAGATTCCCGAGAGTCACCGTTGAAATATTGTCCGCGAATTTAGCTTCGAAATCGGCGGTTAACGGTAAGCTTAAAAGCGAAGTGTTGTCCGGATACCAATAAATTTCAGTGTCCGAAGAATCGGTGACGGAGCTAGAGCTCATAAGCCAAAAATGCCGATATAAGGACGGGCGGATACGGACCGCGCCTCCACCACTTGTCACGTCAGTGGAAGTACGAAGCAAATATTTATAAGTAAAAATATCTTTATTCAGTCTTTAAACGTAGGTATGCAAGTACCGGCTGTAAGTCGTACTTGACGCGGGGAGATGTTCTCTTAGTAGGGGCTGAGCCTTGGGCCTTATCCCTCTACTAAGAGCGGAGAAGCTAGAAAGTATAGCAGGGGCTGGACCTTAGGTCTTATCCCTCTGCTAGCTATCAGCTAATGCTTCTTTCAAGCCAGGGCGAAGCGGCCTTTTATACTCTCCTCGTATGCCGAGGGCAATTTAGGAAACTAGAGGACACGTTCGCACTGGCTTCTCAATCTATTCCCGACAATAGGATGCCCCTTATAACGAAATTTAGGGAGTCCGTTTAGCTGTATTGGACTCTTACACGTTGGAAATAGCCAACTCAGCCTACACCCTTCGTCGCCACTGTCGGAACAGTCGGATATAGCATGTTAAGTTGTTTTGATAAAAATGTCTAGTACTTTTCCTAGGTAAAGCTACTTGGGCTGGACATTGATGATCGGTCACTCACTATATACAGCTTCATTTTCTAATCCAAAACTAATTTATTCGAAGATGAGGTCATTTTCGCGTCATTTAAACACAGACCGTTAATAATTGCTCGTTAATATTCGGATAAGTTAACTCGAATGATATATTAGTCCTCCTTTTCAAGTTTTCTTTTAACTTTCAAAACAATACACTATACACCGATAAGGAAATTAAGCGCGGACCTAATTAGTTGGTCATCCCCTCTCGAAGAAGAAAAAAAACCCTCTCCAAAAACGAAAACAAAACCAAAAGAGGGATATTTCAAGCTAGCTTTCCGTATTATAGCTTAACCCCGCTTGTACAAGTTTCTCTCTCGAATGATCCTATCCTAAGCACTTTGGTAATTAAAGGACTAGACTATCCCGGTAATTTTCGATTAAATAAGACCTTAACGAAGGCTTCGTAAGCTTGGACCAACAAGCGTTCAAAAAATAAAAAGAGCTAGGCTTTGGATGGAAAGTGTAACAGTAGGCGAGTTGATTAATTGACTACATAGGCGAAATTTCCAACAGGGAAGGGGACGCTCTCTCGCACTTTGGCGCGCTTTTGAAAACGTTGCGGCTTCGTCACGGGGTCAATTCTTGCATTGTTAGGAAAAGACCCGCCTCGTGCCCAGACACAAAAGGAATTAATTACCGCTGGATGCCAGACCCATTCATGGATATGAGAAACGTATTGACACCTTTCCCCTCTGGTTATACGCGGTTGGGCTAGGTAGGAGTAGAAACAAGAGGCCTAATATGGACTCCTAAAGTCCCACGGCGAGGAAAATGGTCTCTTCTGTCACGTGGGTTACTATTCGTACATATTGAGCCACTATTATGCGCCCTCTCTCCAATACAAAACGTAATCTTTTCAGAATAGTCTCCTACTTGGTTCTATTTGAATTTCCGATATCTATAGTTCTCTAAACGGGCTGTTTCATTACTTACCAGGCTGCGCCAATCCACGCATCGCGAGGCGCGGGATAAGGCCTAACGATTCGAAACCAAAATGTGTTGCGGCGTGCTGCCACAAGCACGAGTTAACTACCTTGCGTATACCTCTTAGAATCCCTTTGAAAAATATTGAAAGAAAAAGCATTCTCTAGCCCCCTCCTTTTCTCTTAAGTTCCTAACTACTTCCATAAGAACAACAGTCTCGCCTTCTCTTGATGACGCTATCTTCAACAACCAGCCACCGTGGCTTAACAATTCCCTTCTTGACTCCTTGAATAAGTATCTCTCCTTCCTTCGCGGCTTCAACCGTATACTTGGCCACCACATAGATACCAAAAATATGGAAATATGACTAGTAATCGCGGATTAAAAAACACTTCTATCGTAGTTAGCATCTAGGCCAACTTCTCAACAAACTTAAAGCGTCGCGGGTCAAAGGTCACTGGAGTTTAATCAGTCAGTGAAAGAGTGGAGTTATTGCTCTTAAGTATATGGTCTTTATTTCTGATATCTATAGGCTCGTGACGCCTTTTGTATCCTCTGGCAGTATAGAATAATCTTTTAATTACCGCAAGAAGCTAGCCTTTTCTCCGAAGCCTATACACATATAATAGGCCAAGGCTTAGGGTTCTCGGTTTTTGACATTGAAAAATGAATTTTAAAAGTCTAAGTGGTTTCGCGCAATAAAAGTCATTTATCAGCGAGGGCCATAAAAGTGACATCGTTGTGGCTAAGATTATTTTCTACCGATAAGTTTCGGGGCTTTTCTTAAAAAGAGCTCTCAAAGTTCATTAATTGCGAAAGTCGACAATGGAAGAACCCTGCCCTTTGAACTCTAGAGGTACTCAAGCCTCAATCCTTTAATTATTGGCCCATAAATTGAATTTTTCTTTCTGTATCGATGTCTTTCATTTCCTGGAGTGAATTATGGATACTGTTTGAATTTAAACAAGAATGCTTAATTACTCACGAAGGGCATTCATCAAGGACGTGTGGTATTTTTGTCTATTTAATTTTTGATGTCTATGATTATGAGAATCTGGTAGGTATTATGAATCCAGTTCATCGATTTTGTATAATTTTCTCAAAGGGCTGTTTTAATTTTCTTCACGAGATATCTCGTCACAACGTTTAGCCACGGTTAAACTAAGCAAATAGTCCAAGGTGTAAGCTTACTCCATCAAATAGGCCTAAAATTGCGAAGAAAAACAAACTAAAGAAGATTTAGGCGTGGGTGTTTGAAGAGCGGACCAAGAGCCTGTTTAAATATTCCTTTCGATAATCTCCAGTGTCGGCTTTCTCGATTAAGCCTCGGTTTCCTTGGAACCACTTTCGGTGGTACTTAATTATTTTCAGTCAAAAGAAACCCAAGGATTCCAACCAAAGCTCGATCTAAGGCAAATAAATGACTCTGTGCGTGCAAGGTGGTTAAGGTATCTGCATTCAATTGAGCTAAACTCGCCCATTTATAGAAATTTCCCACGCTTACCAGTTCTATTAATACATTGAAATTGAATAGCTAAACCGCGCTTAAGGAGAGACCATACCGGCTTAAGTTCTTTAGAATGATAAATCAGTTTTCTATATATGTAATCCAAAATTCCCCGAGTTCTTTTACTGATATTAAAAGGCGTTTTTCTATTTTTTTTATGGATTTCGGATTTCTGGATCAAGCCATCGGCCTCGCGTGGGAAGGGATAATCCTATTCGGGTTTCCAAATGGATTTTGTTTATTTATGCCATTGAGGAAGACATAGAAGATCCAAATCCGTCGTTTTTTGCAATCATTCGTTTTATATTAAGGGTGTAGTTACTCTAAAGCTATGGATAAGTGTTTGAAATATTGAGGATTATGGTGATATAGTGTCACGCTATGGCGATTTGGTGATGTGGCGAGCTTAGAAACCGTTCGGGGTAGGAATATGGGTTGTAAAGATAACTCCTTTGCTCGTACGTGATTTGGTATGCCGGAAATTATTTAAAATTGAATTGTTACCTAATATTTTTGAAAATAATTCAAACATTCATGTGGTAATTGGGGGGTAATTCTGCATAAATTATATTATATATTATATATTGTTTTTAACGCAGTTGTACTCAACAATGTTTCGTTGAGAAAAAAATTATATTTTTCAAGTTTTAATCATTTCTGACATTGACGTACGTCAAATTTCATACATTGTAAAATAGTTGAAGTCTCATGACATTGTTCGAGTAAGAGAGGAAGGGTGGTGGTGTAGGTAGAGAGGAACACTTCTATTCAGGAACTATCATCTTCTGATATCTAGCAGGCTCTAGTATATTTCTATAGCGAGTCAAAAAAAAATTTGTAATAAACTAACCACGGAGCAGCAGGGTCTTGGAGCTTTTTAGAATAGAAATTGAACACGTCTAATATCGGATCTTTCACTTTTTTTGACAGCTAACGTTTTCTAGGCGCGCGGGAGGTTGGTCTTTTGGGATATAACCCCCCTGGCGGTGAAAAAAAGAAATTCAACAAGAATCAGAGAGTGATATAGAGAGATATACTTGTCTAATTCCGCCTGCTCTAGAGTTTGGTCGGGAAAAAACTGTATGTACTCGAGACTAGAAACTTTTGAGATAGCGAAAATCCTCAAAATTCTAAAAGCTATCAAGAACCCTTATAAGATAAGAGAACGTTCAGAGATATTGAATTGGGTTGTAGCTCACATTGTGCGTGGTTATGGTTCGTACTTTCTCGGGTCTACTATGGGTTCTTGAAGTTACGCAGGTCTAATACCATGAGGTAGAGAGAGGACAAAAGTTTTAAAAGGGTGCATGAAATATCCATTAAAAATGCGCCTAAGATGACAATCTTAAGAAGCTTAGGTAAAAACGTTTGAAGTTTTGGGGAAATTTTTAGAGGGGGCAGACACTTGGAAGAATTTTGTTCTGATTCCTCTTCCCTGGAGAGTATGGATTTGAATTTGGGTGGTATTATATATACAATCCGCGCGCAAAAAAAGAAAAAGAAAATGTGGTTAATGAATGCACTCATCTTCAATCTCCGCGCTTTCTTTTGGAACTGTGCAATCCGATACGATAAGACGAAGTACTGTCTACCCCTTCGTTTTTTTACCATCATATATTTTAAAATATGACGAATATTGAAAATTTAGTTTTCCTTTTAAGATGAAATGTGTTAAGTTAAAAGAAAAATATTTATTTTTTTCTTCACAAATTGCATATCTAAAATGTGAGTACTCTGTATGACTAGTAGCGAATTTCGCAGTGTACATAATGCAGATATATTACAAATTTAAAACAACAACCGCCTATACAAAAATAGCCAAAATAGTTTCAAATTTACTTACGTTTTTAGAACTCCCTATGTATATTAATTTATTATCATAAAAGGATTCATATTACTATGATTACTATGATTACGTGGATTATAAACCTATTTATTTCCATGACAAAATTACTGGACTCAGCCCCTTACTCTAATATAACTTCTTCATGGTTTGAAATTTAGAGAGAGAGAAAAAATGTTCCAATTTAAGATTGGAGAGTTAAAAGCCCATGTAACGAGCCAGCACTTTTAAGAATGCAATGGACCCTTCCCTTTCTACCTCCCTTTAAATTTAAAGTCCAGGGAAAAGATGGAGGAGGTTGAAAGAAGAAAAAAAAATCTCTAACTAACGCGTTTTATCCTAAACCCAAGTTAGTATTATGTAAGGATAATACCTTGAATTTATTTTATTCTTTTCAAGAATATTGAAGTATGTGTGTTGGAACGACCTGGGCTTGGGTATGAACAGGGATAGATTTAATTTTAGAAGTAGGATTGGAGAACAGAGTAATCTAGGCGCGCGTCAAAGTCCCGGACCCCCTTCTTTGGGACGGAGGGGTATGAAAGAAGAGGCGGGTCATAGCGACAGAGGTAAAAAGGAATTAAGTATTTTTCGCCGTCCCCATCAGCAACGTCATCAAAACGTAAGTGAGCCAATAAGATAATTTAAAATTTTCGTTACGTGTTGGAGGGATGTGCTCTATACTGGGCTATGAGTCGGACTGAAGTAAATACTAACCGTTCTCCATTCCTACTTCTAAAATTAAATCTATCCCTGGTATGATTTTATTATCAACAATTTTCTTGGAAGGATTGTGGAGATTCTTGATTACGTGTAGGTAGTGGTGTATATAAGAGTATATCCCGAGCAAGGTTTGGTCTCCCGCCAAAACTTTGCTTTTGAAATTTGGGGTACGCGGCGGGGCCCATTTCGAGTTAATAGCTTCTTAAATGGCATATTTAGGCAGTCAAGCTGACTCCATAAAGCGGGCTGTAGCGTCTCGCTAGGGGAGAAGAAATTTGTGTATGAAGCCACTTACGGTAATGCAAGGTAGCATTAAAAACGCATTTGTTCCGTCGAAGGTACTTTAAAAGAATGGCCACCGTCAGGCCGGCCAAGCGGGGCGCCATTATATCCGTATACGCCGCGCGGTGCATCTAGCTAGGGCCCAATCCAGCCCACGCTACTTTTAATAACCCAAGGTTAACCATAAAGGTGGAAATATCTAACGTGTAGCTCGGGGAATAGCCCTAAATCCAAAACAAACCTATACTTTGATGTATAAGATGTTTTTACCTAAGCGGAATTTCATATATAAACATCCCTAATTAACTGTACTGGTGATTAAGGCGGTCAGGAATTTTATGTTGGTTAGAGTTCGATTTTTTTCAGGCCTAACCAAAATGAGCGCCTAAAAAGATGCCATAAACGGTTCAGAACAGTTCAATAAATTTCAGATATATTATTTATTGTAAATTCCTTTAATCTTAAATGAGGAATTAATGTATTTTAAATAAGCTGGAGGAAGGACCGCGGTCCGAAAACTCCCAAAGTTTTAAATTTTAGATTTTAAATAAACATATAAAATTTACTCCATGAAGTAGCAGTTCTTATTGAAATTAACAACATTAGAAATATTAAAATAGCATGGATCAGAAATTCAATATCTACGAGGAAGCTGGAATGAATGACACTTAACATTTCTTCAGTCAGAGCTTTTTAAATACCGACAAAGAATAAAATCTGTTTAAGATTTAATTTAACCGTTTTAGAAAACTACAGGTAATTTCACATCTCAAGGTGTGGCAAATAAAGTGTATATAGGCATATATATACACGTCTACCTTTATCAATTTTTCGTAGAACCGAAGCAGGTGGCTCAAATGTCACTGTGCACTCAGTCATGAAGTGAATAGTTCTGTTTTAGATGCCTTTTATAAAAATAACAAGGCTGAGTTTCGAAAAACAGTCCCGCTGTAGACTTCTTTCTTCTTTTTGTTTTTTTTTTCTTCAAAAGGTGACGAGGTATCTAGTTTATTTTATTCCTCCAGGGGGACAAGACAACCATTTTTGGAAACGTCTTCATTTTAGGATAAATCGTATCCATGTCCGGCATACGTTTTATCCTTGGAGATATGAATTAAGGGATGTTTAGTATTGAGAGACTCGCGAGAGGAAGTTACGGATGAATAGGGGTTACGAGGTAACGGCATGGACCGATTCTCCTTCTTTAAATTAGTCCAAGGAAGACATTTTTTTTAAGAAATAAACAATCTCGCGAAAACTCTCGCGAAAAAGTTGACATTTGACTCTGATTTTTCTGAAACAAATCGGCGCGAAACTGAGCGACAGATACCGAGATGAATATAAATGATTTTCAGGGATCTCGTCCGTGACCATTTCTCGCCCCTTCCGGCCCTTTGCTTGTTATTTCTGATTTCTCTTTCTTTTTTTCTTTTACTAAAAAGTGAAAGCCTTTAAGGAGGTCGAATTTGAATTCTTTCAACTGAACTTTTCCATTTATCTTACGTCTTTTTAAAGAAAACGTTTCTCGAATACAGACAATCCGTTTGAACTTTTAGCTTTAGACCTAACACCCTATAACCCATCAGATTTAACTTGGTTCTGAACTTTTTTTCTCAATGCCGGTTTTGAATTTGGAAATGAATCAGTGATAGAACTCTTCTGTAATCGCGTAAAATACCAGTTCAATTTCCTTTGGTACTCTGTATCCTCTAAATACTTTAGTTATGTAACATGATTCTTCCCAGGATTTCCCTTTTAGTTTACTCCTCCGCTCATCAAACTTCAGATGGGCATCGCACCGTGTAGGGTGAATTCTAAACGGTTTGGTTGGTACTAACTCCTCAGCAATCAACCCACAAACCTTGATTGTCTTGACTTGGGACAAAAATCCACAAGCGCATGCGCCTTGGTAAATAGTTCAGCGCTAATAGAGTAATGATGAGAAAACTATTTATCGCGCATGTGATTCAGTTTATTAACTTTGCCCAATCAATTTACAATTACAACGCTTTGTAGTACACTTCTTCCAAAGAGAAGTATTATATACTTCTGGCAATATTTACAAGTTAACGTGAATCGATAATTTTTGGCCTTAAGGTTACGTAGTTCTAATATGATAAGTATATGTTAATCTTAGTAAACAAACGTATGCGTAGTAAAGTTCGAGGTTATAGGCAATTTACCTTATTTTAAAGTCCTCACTGTCTAAACTTCCAAAGTTGTAATCATTCATTTTCATTTGCAAGTTAATTCAAATTCAGCTATTAACATAAGTTTTACGGCGCGTATGGGTATATTTCTGATATCTATGTCTCAAGTAAACCGGGACCTTTATCAGGCGTATACATATAGTTTGTAATGTAAATAACACACAGGGGTTGGAGTTTTGGGAGAATAGATTAGTGGATTACGAGGGGCATTTTGGCGAAGCGAGGTATAAGAGGTAGGGGTTGGGGTCTACATAAGTTTATAAGATATGTTTCATAAGTATGATCCGTTCTAAACTTCGTAATTAGAGCTAGTTCGAGAACGACAAGCGAGGATTGACTACACTCGATTAGTTTTACAGTCCATCCTGTTTAGTCAGTATACTAAGCCTTTGACAGCGCCCCAGTCACCAGGCGTCGCTTTACCTCGAATCTATGACCTACTTTAATCGCTTCATGACAAGCTCTGAGTAACCAGTGACAAACTTATGGAACGCATCTTATGATAGAAGTAACCCTCTTCGGAAAATTTCTAGATCCTAATTAATGCGGACGAGCTTAAATCTGTCAAGATCTATAGAAGCGAATAAAGGATAGCTCGGCAATGACGAAAGTTTAAAGGGAAATTTTATTTTTAAAAGTCAAGGAATTTAGCGCGTTGTTGAAAGGGAAGGACTTTACAAGCCTTCTTGAAGATTTCGTTTTCAGAAAGGCCTGATTAAGCGCCCCTCCCCTCCACTGCCCTTCCCCGCTCTTGTCTCTGCCGGGTTTAAGACAAGGGCTAAGCACCTATCTATACTCTTAAATTTAAGATGCGAAGACTTGAAGAGAAGTTACGCTTATAAGTATGAAACGCGCGCTTTGTTGTACAGAGAATATTTAAACAACCCGTGAAGAATACTTCAATAGCGAAACATAATCTTTATCGATTCTACGTAAAAGTAATATTTGTTCTTCGGTGACTCTCTTGATGTTACGTCATTACTATTTTCCATCGAGGTTTACACTAATTCCAATAGAGAAGATAACACCACAGGGGAGATAGACTTTGCTTCTTGGGTTATTTCCCTCGCGCCAAGAAGCACCGTTAGAGGCAGCATGAGTCGTATGCTGAACCCTGGTTCCGTCTGACGTGACCTCTTTTAGCAAGCCTGTGTATTGGTTTCTCTGTACACAGGTCTATTCTGCGTGTAGGAGTATTGTTAAATAAGAATAGAACTATAATTGACTTCTTGAAATAAATCCCAAGATTATTTTCCAGGAATTTGTTTGGTTATCTAAAAAAATATTATGATTATTTCACTCGCTATATTTGAGGAAAACTTAACCTTCTTTCTCCTGTAAGACTGCTTCACCCTGAGTACCGATGTACTGCGTGAAAAACATTTTTACAGGCGTACTATGGGATTTCGATTATAAAGATTGCCCCTAAAGAGTAGCTTTCCCTCAAACCCCATAAAATCCCTTGGATTCGTAATTAAATTACTTAAATACAATATTTAATCATTTATATTTATAGAAATTTTAATTTGCACCCGTTAACTTCGCCCAGAAATGTCATTTACTATCTCATTGAAATAGACTAACTAAACCATTCTCTATTGTTATCTATCAATTCTTGTGAATTCACCTACACACAGAATAAAAATGCTGTAAAATAAACACTATGGTAATGGCAATAGCGTATGCCATCAAGATGATGTTAATTTAATTGCGCATCCTCCCTGTTTTTAATACCGTCAACAATACTGTTTTTCTAAACAGTGGAACTAACAGTTTTAAGTATTAATTGTTCGTGTATTCAGGGGCGTTTGTAGCTTTTAAAATAACCGCTTCAGAGGTTGTTTCAAAGACAGTCTTAACCGTTGATTATATTGTAGGGGTCAATGAAAAAACCAGCACTATATGCTGTTTTACTACCAAAAAATCACAGTTACATAAAATTTCTGCTGCTGTAAAACTAACAGCAAAATATGTGGTTTTAAACTCACTAAGCACTGTGGATTAAAACGTGGATTGCTGTGAAAATAAAAACACATCACGCTGTTTCAAACCGCTTATAGTACACTAAAAATATAGGGTTGCTGTAAAAATAACAGCTCTTAGAACAGTTATAAATCCCGGAGCTTATTTTGATAAAGACGCTCTTTGCTGTTAAACTAAAAGCACTCAAACCTTTATTAAAAACATTAAGCTCTGTTGGTTAAGATGCAACTTGTCATTTATATAAGACGACTAGCTGTTTTTAACATACTGTCCATTAGGGCAGATTTATACTGGTTGCTGTTATACTCTCTTAGAAAAAGCGGTGTGCTTTAACACCTTTAAAAGTAGTTTATATGGGTCCAAATTTGACACCATTACAAGTGTTCATTTACACCCCAGAAAGGGTTTAATAACACTTATTTGAGCAATTAGTGTCAAAGATAAGAATAAAATGGTGCTACAGAGTTTCAGTTTAACACCATTTTAACTCTTATATCGAAATAAAAGTTAATTTTTACTCCCTTATGAGTGTTGTGAAATTCCTTAAAGGGTACAGCATAACACCTTTCCGAGTTTAAATAACGCTTTCTGAGTGTCGCATGACATCTTCCTGAGTGGTTGATTTATCAGCAAATAGCGCTATATGCTTAGCAAGGTAGAACCTTGAGAGAACTTATGAGGACAGTTCTAACAAGCAAGGGTAGTTCTCGGATTAATGTGAAACTACATAAAAAGTTGGCTACTTGATCGACTTAAAATCCAGCGTGAAACTGCATGGTAAGTTGGTCATTTTCACTGACTTAATAACTTCTGAAAAAGGCAGAAAGTTATAGATTAGTATAAATGCATCGGGTATTAAATTGGTTTTGGAGGCCCTAATATCCCAGCAGTAGATCCAGACGTATTCGTCAAATTTAATAATCTCTTTTCACGAAGAGTTTTTCGAGCACCAGAAACGCGTTTAACCTAATCTACTCAACCATATTTAAAAAGTTAGTGTTCGGATTATTTTGAGGGGACTAACTTTGAAATTTGGGGGCGCTATAGCCCCCATAAAAGGCCTAGCGACGCCACTCCAAGAGTGTCGCATAACGCTTTTAAGAGTGTTGCATAACTAGGCCTGTGCGAGTCCTGTTTTTTGGGGTTCGAGTCTCGAGTCCTTAAAAAAGCTCTTATAGAATCTCGAGTCGAGTCTTCTAATTGGTATCGAGTCCTCGAGTCCTTAAAGCAAAGGGCGGCTCCGTTGATGCCCCTGAAAGATGCCTTTTCTGCTACACATTGGCTAAGCTTGGCAAAGGCTAGTTAAACCAAAGGCAGGAACCAATGGGACCTAGTGCATTAGGTCTGATTGGTTCCTGCCTTTGGCAAGGTAAAATTCGTGTTCAGAAGATTAGCCAGCATGCTAGGGGTGATAATGGAGCCGCCTGTTACTTTAAGTCAGCTTAAGAACTAGGTTTCAAGTCCAGTGTCGAGTCCTGATATATTATATCAAGTCCCACTCGAGTCCTATTAAATTAATTAAATTAATTCTCTTAATACTAACTTTTATTAATTAAACTTTTAATTTTACATAATTAATAATACAGGAATTATAATAAATTCTAATTAGGATAAATTTTACTCATAAAGTATAAATCTCACGACGAAAATGACGCGCAGTAACAATAATTTTAACTTTTGGTTCTGGTTTGCTTAACTCCTTTAGCTGAAGTCAAATTTTTGTCCAATCACCTGTCTATTCTAAACTTTAAATTGATTAAAACCCACAAGTTTCGGCGCTCTACTTAAAATTCAGGGTCACAAAGTAAATATTTTTGGACTTGATAAGGCGTCAAGTCTCGGTTCGAGTCCTCCTCGAGTCCAATAGTGAAGATTTTTAAGGACTCGAAATAATTTTCAAGTCCTAAAATTTTTATTTTCGAGCCTCGAGTCGAGTACTCGACTCGAGACTCGATCGAGTACTCGCCTTCATTCGAGTACTCGCACAGGCCTACGCATAACGCTTTTAAGAATATCGCCTAACACGTTTCAGAGTGTCGCCTAACACGTTTTGTACATTTTCGGCCAATTTTAGAAATAAGTAGGTTGAAATTATAATGAAGAAGAGAAATTGCAAAGTTAAAAAATTGGTTTTAAAATTAGCAATTCACTGACTTTCCAAAATATTTTTATTTTCATTTGGGTCCTTTCATAATAAACGCGGACCTTTTCCAAAAGGCTTAGCATGGTTAGGTAAGATTAGGTTATATTGCTTCAAGGTTTAAATTAAAGTGCTTCAAGGTTTAAATTAAAGTGCTTCAAGGTTTAAAATAAAGTGCTTCAAGGTTTAAAATAAAGTGCTTCAAGGTTTAAAATAAAGTGCTTCAAGGTTTAAAGTAAAGTACTTAATATTCAAATTAAAGTATGCAAAACTTTAATTTACGGTGGATTATACAGTAAAATATACGTTAAATTTATACTTAATAGTGTAACTATCTGTGTTTTTAATTATACACTACTGTATTCTTCAAAGCAGAATCCTTTTTTCCCGGAAAACAGCAACGTTCTATTAATAATAACATATCCTGTACTTCCGTTTGAGAAATAAAAACTAGCTGTTTTATCCACAGTCGTTAACATAAAAAAACAATGTTTTGCTGTATATTTAAAATTAAGGTAATGTAATTTCAAAAAACAGCGACTACCTGTATATATTAAGGCATGTTAGAGGTTTTTCTGGATAACAGCATTAAACAATCAAAAACATGGTGAAAACTATTGTTTCTTTGACATTAGTTTCTCAGTGTGTACGCAATGGAGGTCCTGTAGTTTTTCTGTCTTTTATTTTTGGTTTCTGCTTTCTAACGAATAAGATCTATGTTCTTTTAAGACTTTTTACGGCTTATACTATTACTTATATATATATTTTTTTTATCATTGAAGTTGCAGAATCAGTTTTATTTCTGTAGATCCCTTGTAAAACAATAGTAGAAATTTAATTGACTGCTTCCAGGGAAAAAGGATCCCTCTTCCTTCCAAGATCTAAGGATTACTTTACGTCCGATTGAGTGAATCGAGACACTCCAATGAATTTAATGGGAAAAAGCCAGAAAGAGCTAAAAAAACCTCATAGATATTATAAAATAATAAAGACACAACTCCGTCTGTTTGCTAATAACGCTGGCGTTACGGTCATAGCGACATCTGGCGACGCTATTCACGCGAGAAAACTCTTACCCTACGCGGTGCATCAAAACGAGCTGATGTGCAGTAAGCTTTACCCCCTACCATTTGTACGTCACGAAGCGTAAAAGTCAAGGTATGGCGTCTTAAATTTGAAAAGCGATCGTAATTACGAATAGTACGGGAAGTTATAGGTTCGTTGAGCATGTAAAGATTAAAGATTGGAACGTTTTACTTATATGAAATAATATATTTCAAATATCTATGGTAGAAAATAGTAGAAAGAGAAAGAGAAGAATCCCTAATCGTTTTTCATTTACTTTCGTTTTTGTTTTTGCGTATGTTCGCGGACAGTTTTTATTCTTGTTCCTTCGAGTTTGTTAGAAAAGAATATAACATTTTACAAGACCTATAAACTTAAAATACAGGGTGTTTGTGAAAGGTCCATCAATAATGAAAGGGCGTATTTATTGGGCCATTTTGAGTCGAAAATGTTCTATGACATTTTGCCGTCCGGGCCACTGTTTTCAAGTTATGATTGGAGTAATTTACGGATGACCCCTTAAATTTAATTAAGGAATTGAAAGACAGCGCTAATTTGATGAAGGGGTCATCCCTAAAATATTCAAATCATAACTCGAAAACCGTGGCTCGGACGGCAAAATGTCATAGAACATTTTCGACTCAAAATGGCCCAATAAATACGCCCTTTCATTATTGATGGACTTTTCACAAACACCCTGTATATTAAACCTCATTCAACCCAAGTCCTTTTAGAGCACTTTTATACCGTCTGCTGATTATATCGAAATAGAATAAGTCCTAAGTTACATTGTATCTAACCGCAATTGGCCAATTTTTTGGAGTTTGATGAAGTGAAAATTGGAAAATTTACTGCAGGGTTTAATCTTAGCCAAGATAATTTTTTTTAATTTTCAAGAAAGTTTCTATTGAATCTTCAGTTTTATTCCAATTGCTGTATTTTTTTTTTTTTTTTTGGCTGCATTAAACCTAAATTCCTCGATAAACACTCTCGGCTCCGCTCTCGGTATCTTTTGACGTTTTGAAAGAGGAAAGATATCGGACTGAGCAATGCGCAGCTATATTGGAAATGTAATAGATTAGTCATTAAGACAACCCGAACCGCGATCCGTTTTCGTAGCGATGGATTTTTCACCGCACCAACTTGACTTTACTTCTGTAAGGAATTACGCTTTAATGGATATCGTCCACTATGATAAATTATAATAGAAATATTTGAGGCGTTTGTTTTATATTTATATAAGGGAAACCATTAATCAAAGTTTGACGTTAAATATTCTTGAAGTTATACAATTTTGGATTGGACTGGTCTTGTTTTCCAAAGAGCTAGAAATCGATTAATCCAACTGAATTCCACTTGGGATCTAGTTATTTAAAGTTGGAGTCTAATTTAAATTCCAAACTTCAAATTCTCCAAGGATGGAAATCTTCAAATTGCAAACTTATTTGTCAATTAAGGATTGGACCTCCGTTGTCTATTAAAATTGATCTGGAATAGGTTAAAATTAGAAGCGCCTATCTCACCTGAAAGACATTGAACTTCCCAAAATTAAAACGCACCGAGTCCAACAAGAAATCGCCTTGTCCTTCGCAATGTATTTAAAATAATCTCTCTAAGATAAGTGTACGCGGAGATATTACAGTAACGGTACATTCGTGACAATCTTAAAGCGAGCTGTGACAACGGACAACTCGTTAGATAAAGGAACTTCTCGCGTTTCAAATTGGCTAGATGTTATGGAGCGCGGGGAGACCGGAACCTCGTTATCAATGATGGGCTCCCCTAAAAAAAGACTACTTTGCATGCAAAGCATTCTTAGTCTTTTCAACACTCTCTCTCTTGGCCAAGCTATTTCGTTTTCGTTCGATATATCTGCTTGGAAGATACGGGAACTGGGATCCTATTAGAATCCTTGGGTGACGAAGCGAGATTCGAAGAAACTCCTTTAAGAAATTGGCCCGGCCAGCGAGCTAGTCATCGTATACTCGCGTCTTGGTTCGATGGGTTTTTTGCTTGACGCATTCCAATGAGGTCTTCTCGGGGTTGGCACGCACCCACTGCGCTATTTAGATAAGAACGCTCGATTTATGTAGCTATTGGCTTAATGATGATGACGTTTAAGGGCTTTTTCGGGGCTTCCCCCCCCCCTTTTCGATAAGCAGACTAAAACCCTAGCCAAGACTTGATCCCTGGCGATTATCATTCCAGAGTTATTGGCGTGATTTTTTGAACTTTGATGTCTTGGTATTATTATGGGCATGGATCTATACGTTACTTTTATTTTTAATCTGAAATATAGTAAGGTTAATTGTATAAATCTTTATCTAGTAACAGAAGTGAACTATTAAATGGTTAGAACTTTGCGTACGCTGGTGAAGTAATGCTATTTACTCCATGTTTGAATATTTCCTTCTTTTAGGGCCCAATAAAAATGTTTGGAAGCCCATATCTCCTTCCTTAATTAAATGTTGTAGACCCATGTTATTTGATACTTTGCACTGTTTCACCCTAAGAACATACCCTTTAATTCATGGCAGACTTACCAGAGGCAGAAATAAGCTGTCTTATGTACTTACAACAGTGTTATCTTTAATCACATAAATTAATGAAGGAAACTTTCAATTTCAATCAAAATTAGGGACAATTAGACATTGTCCTAAATACGGAACAGTGCATGGTGATATGTAACCAAAATTATTAGTTTTAATGGAATACTCTTATCCCTGGCTTGGTTTTAAATTGGTGGTGACGTTATAGAAAGAGTGCACGACCATTTTAAAAAAATTTCTTCGGAAGGGTTCCTTCATTTAAGTTGTCAATAAATCAAAAGTTCCACCATCTTAGAACAAATTAGGACAAATATGCAATTAGTGAAATTGGGGTCCAAAATACTGGCAGTCCAGTTGGCCCCTGTTTGGTCCCTCTCTCTCTCTCTCTCTCTCTCTCTCTCTCTCTCTCTCTCTCTCTCTCTCTCTCTCTGTCTCTCTCTCCCGCCATGCACCGAAAGAGGAAAGTAAAATTAATTCTCTTCTTCCAGTTTTCTCGGCTTGCTGGTTTGGGCAAAATTTTGTTCCGGCATGGTTAGTTAATGAAGGAATAGTTTTGTGGTAAAGTTGAATAAACATCTCGTCCATTCGTATTGTCTTTAGTAGCACTTACACGGCGAATACTCGACGTTGTTTCGGCCACTGAACTAGATGCTTTAGCTTCTCTTCATCTTGATTAACGATATTTTAAAACGAAAACGTAATTAGCCTTTCCGTCGGGCCCGTTTTCCTCAATTTTAATTACGTTTTTAAATGGATTTCTCCCATTTCTATTAGTTCAACTCGGAGTAATTGCTTTATTTGCCTTGACTCAATGAGAGAAGTCTTATTTGTTTTATTTTATTCCAAACCCGTTCCTATATAATTTGGATACATATTTCGAATTATGCCTCGGAAAATAATTTTTTTGTTCTTATTGAATTTTACGTTTTTTGTAACGCAATCAGTGCTTACCGTTTACCACTATCTTCATCAAGAAATACAAAGCAGTGATATTAAAATAGGTAAAATAAAGCGTAAAGCCAAGTGTTATTCACGAAAAAACCTCTACCAAAGTTTTGATTTTTAGACTATGTACCCCCTTCTTTTTTTCTGGATTTTGCTTAGAAGTAGAACTTAGAAGCGGGTCTAAGTCCTTAGGAAGAAAGTTTTATCCCTTTCCTTTTTATTTTGATCGTAAAATCTCTTTGGGTATCGATAAAAAAGGAGGCCCTAAACCTTCCCGGAAGCTACATAGTCCAGCGTGCATGGGTCCAATGTATTAGACCTAGCGGCGGCTCCAGCCTGGGCTATAGTATATACCCCGCACTGGTTAGGCTTAGGCCTTGGTATGGGCGGTTAAAACCAGCCTATATACTATCAAGGATTTTTTATAGCTAAGATTTTGGTCATCGATCCGATACTACTTTCTTTAGACTTTGGAGATATCTAGACCTATAAGAGTTAAGTATTTTTTTTTTATTTTTGTCAAGAGTGTTAGTAGTGAGAAAAGTTAACAGCCACTCAAAATGAAATTTTTAGCAGCTCAGGAAACTATCATGTGATCCCCAACGTGTACGCGTACTGAGGTCACGTTTACAGTAAGCAACCTTTTTTTGGTAACGCCAAATTTGATTGTTAAAAAGTCTTGTATGGATGGACCAAGGACGAAAAAACAAACGATAAGAGTGAGCTTCATCAACTGATTGAAGTTTCAGATATTGAAATTTTTCTTTTAAAATTATTATTTACATATCAATAGTGCTAGTGGTTTTGAAACCTTTCAGGGAAGCGTGGAATAGTTTAATAGAGAGATAGCCAAAGAACCCTCCTAGTCTGTTGATTTTGACCATATTTTGGCCACCATTACCACTGATACTGACCACAATCATTACTTATGGAGTATAGATAGTCTGCCTTTCGCGAGTCCATTATATGTTTGGAAAATTACTACGGTATAAAAATGAAACTGAATCAAGTGACAGCCACGCGATGGTTCAGTTAGACTATACGGAACGTTATTTTTTTCGCAAGGAAGGCAGTTTGTATGTGCGAGCTCCGCTGAGTAGTCTGTTGAGGCTGTCAGATTTACACATTCTTTTGGAAGTTAGTTTGCACGAATGCGTTTGATGAAACAGACTCGGTTCCTTTTTTGATTCTAAGAAATATGGTCGAGAATAGCTCACAAATATCTGCAAAAAAAGAGAGAAAGAAATGAAATGTTAGCCCGCTCTTATATCTGGTCTCCGGGA
Organism: Phalangium opilio; assembly: GCF_054372755.1. Taxonomy (NCBI): domain Eukaryota; kingdom Metazoa; phylum Arthropoda; class Arachnida; order Opiliones; family Phalangiidae; genus Phalangium; species Phalangium opilio. Next base: position 6,939,890 of record NW_028324182.1, on the reverse strand, counting down.
TATGGACGCTGGAGACGATCTTTCGCTGCTGCTGCATGGGACTGCGCTAGACTATAGAACCTCAATCCCTTTTCTTTAGCCACGGATACGCGTCACATTTCTAGATGCGTCGTTTATCACTGAGACTATGTAGCCTTCACTTTTTCCCAGCTTGGAAAGAGTATCTTCCCCCATATGGAATCCTTTAAAATCCTCGTGAAATATACGGTTTCCAAGGATGGTTTCCTTCTCGCAGTCGGCTTTCAAACATTTTTGCTCTTCTTCCCCCTTTTTTTTTCTAGCAGCCACAAAATCCGCCTGGCAAGAAAAAATTATTTCTTCAACTTTTTGACAACGACCAATAGTTTTCTATCCCATTTTTCGGTTTGGCCTACCAGCCAGGGAGATGAATAAAAAAGAAACGCAAACCCTTAAGATGCATGGGGAAAAAAGATATTAGATATATTGCTTCTATCTCAGTTGGAAGGTCTTTTGCGTAGACTTGTATGTATGTGGTTTCTGATTTCAAATAACCATTAATTTCCGTTTCGTAGTCGGGCTCGTAAGGCGTCAGATTCGGATTTAGAAGAAGTTGAAAGTAAATTTATTTGAATAATGATTAAAATAGTAATCGACACTAGGTTCAAATTCATGAAAAATTAAAAATTCGCTCTCTGAATATAAATTCCTTTATTAGATCGTGTTTCTTAGTCTATCCATTGAAATAGAGCCAATAGGGAAGTCAAGAATATTAAAATTCTCATAATAATATCATTACCCGTATATTATTTTTTTCTCCTCGTTTTATTTTCAAATGGGTCTACATTCTAAACCCGCCAGTGGGTAGACATTACAAAGAATAATGGGGCTTGGTGATATATCCCGTTTCTGTTCCTTATTAGTCTCATCTTGCAACAGCAACATCTCTTTCCCAGTTGAGGTTTGACGTGTGGGTCGAGTTTCGGTGTTGTGTTGTAATAGGTGGCTCATGCTAATTTAATTTATTTCGTATGCAAATGAGTTCGTTATTATTAATAATGCCCATTAATATTATTTTCACTCTTTTTCACTTTTCGTGAATAAATTTTTTTCCCCGTACTTTTCTGTACTTTCTCAGTTTTCACCCTTAAAAATATAGAATTCCATGTCGTTAAATTTTCTCTTCTTTTTTCATGGAAAAGGGAGAGATTTTTGTAGTAGAAAATCCCCCTTGTTTCGTAATGATAACACAGAGGTTCCTCGCTCGCAACACTCCCTCTTTCTTAAATATTTTATCTTTCGTTTTTAAGAAGAACAATGAAAAAGTGTTCTTAAACTCTTTAAAGCCGGAAGATTCGAAAGGGTTTTCGGTATTGTTACTTAGAGCCCAATTTGACTAGAAGGCCCCTGAATACACCTATGCATTATAGATTTTATTATAAGAGTTTTCGTACTAGTTTACTCGAGTTAGGCTTCTTTTAAGTGTTTTTCTTACTTAATTGTTGTTTGTTGAAACGTAGGATCTAAACATCGAAAGTGGTCAGTTGTGGTCATTGAATAACCTTTGTTACTTAGCTATTTGAGGTCAGTAGGTTATATAATTAAGTGACCTTTGAACTTAGCAACGACACCATGTGCGTAATGATAAAATCGTTCAAAACAAAAAAACTTGAAATATAGTAACTTTATACATTAAACACCAATATGAGGGGGTTTAAATTGGTCTTTTCCAACTTGTTTCTTGCGCTTTCGCTATGAAAACATTCCTGAAAAGAAGAAAAGATTGCTTTATGCGAATAGTGTCTTGTTTTCCTCGATTTTATATATATAATATTTTTTTTTTCTTTTACCTTGGACGAGTTCTTGCTTTCGTTACTTACATCTCCCTCGTAATCTGGATTTTTTGGAAGCCGGGGGGGGGGGAGGGGACGCTGCTGCTTATGTTTCTATCGGTAACGCGTTTTTAAGCCGTCAAAAATGCACTTTCATCTGTCGCCGCTGGCGTGAAATGGGGCACACGTTAGGCTTAGCCTACTTCTCATTTTGTAGTGCAATATTGATTTTTAATTCAAAAGTACTTTTTATTTCGCGAAATACGCGACGCGTACCCTGGGCTTGATTACTTCTTTCATGTCCAACCAAACTGAGCCAATTTACGGAAAGGTACACTCGTTATCTTTAATTGCGTCTTAGCTCCTTTCTCTTAACTGCATCGCTCTTAATCTAAGCTGTAAACTGTAAGACTAATATTATTCTGAAAGATTTGTAAGTCACCAAAATGACATTTTTTGTTGAGCTCATTGAGAAGATTAATATATAGACGTAGCTAATTTAAAATTTGAGACCAAATTATTAAATAAATCGTTTTCTTCTCTTTAACAGACTGAATAATCTTCAAATAAATTCAACTTTGAACTTAATTCTCGGTTCTGAGCAAGCCCCGCAACTTCACAAAAACATTAAAGAAAATTTCTTTCGAACTTCTCTGCAGCATGATAACATTTGGTAATTATGAATTTTAACTTAAAGTAATTTGCGATACCAACTTAAGAAGTATTAGATGTAAGTTTTATTTTAACCTTGACCCGTGAAATATCACGGTAAATCACATATGGTGAAGCTCCGTAATCCAAAACTCGCAGTGGTTTTTTTATACCATACAAAATACTGATATTAATCATGGCCTCTTCAACACATTTTTCCATCCCTCCTTACTTATCAAATATGGCCCTTAAAAATGGGAAAATAATGGCTACTCCACTACCTGATCTGATATGATGATACCCGTATATAAATTGAGTGGGGAAGTGTGAAGCCGCACCGTCCATATTTTGATAAGAGGCACGATTAAGGCATCGTAACCACAGCGGCGGCTTACCGATGTTGGTATGCCCGTCTTATAAAAGATTTAAGAGGGATTGGACGGTTACTCACTACTTTTTTAAGGATATTTCGTTTTTGATTCGTACGCGTAAACTTTATTTGGACAATTGTCCAACTACACGCGAATATTATTTCCCAGAGGTATTTTGTACGTATTTTTTTTTTCTAAAGAAGTTTTTATTCGGAGGCAGCTTGTTAAGTATTCAGGATGGTTTAGGTATTTGAGATCGGTGTCTTCATAGTATGGTTACTAGTTATATCCCTTAGTAGTTAAGTTAACGTATTGTTATCTATTACAATCTTATCCACTTATCAACGGGCTGTTCAAACTACTTTATCTAGGAAAAACTGGGGTACCACATATCTCTTAACTTACACCTACAAATGCAATTGGTTTCGAACAGCCAAACCATTCTCTAAAAATTATGACGAGGTGTGGAAAAACTTTCTCGCCAAGTTCTTGGGTATGAAGATTAGTTTTTGGCGGATCGAGAGATCGTCCAAGTAATCTTGAGTGAGGTAGATAAGTTTTGAGTCAGTTTCGCCACCCCCCTCTTCCCCTTAACGCTTTCTGGGGCGTTCGAAAGGTTAAGAGGGGTGGAAAATCGAGGCTCCGAAAGGTGATGGCGTATCAAGCCTCGTGCCAAATAACGCGAAGGGAAAGTTGATTGATGGCTTAGAAATCATCTTGAAACCATTTTCGTAACTTCGTTTTCCAAAATCTGCGGCTTGCGTGTCGTGCTGATGTCAAAGCTTACTGAAACGTGTTGTGTTTTTCAACTTTTCTGCTTTTGGTTTCGTGGTTTATTCCCTGTTCCCATCCATCGACCAATAAACCAGAGGACACCTAGTTCTTTCTCTCTCTAAAATCAGTAACCTCTGAGATAAGATAGGTTAACAAGTTAAGATTCAGTTATTTTATTCAGCGTATTTTTCTTCTTTCTCATTTCACGTGTATTTTTTTTTGGCAACTAAACTTGCATTTCTAAAGCATTTGGCCTATTTGAAACATAGTTAAGAACTTAGGGTTCGGTAGACTATAACCTTATTTAACTTTGAAGTGGAGAAGTCTCAAGAACTAGGTCTGAATTCTTAATGCCAAACTCTTACCACGTTTAATCGAACATAGGGAAAAGTTAAAAGCTAGAAATAGTTTGGAGTTTCGTTTGAAATAGCAACTTGGAAGATGGATAATGTGGCCTACTCTAGTCTATGTATTTTTTTAAATTCTGGGTCTTCACTCAGAGAATAGATAGGCTAACATAATAACATTGGATGGATAGTTTCTGCCACAATAGACCTTTTTTTCTCTCAAAAATCTATCGACAGTTAACTTAACCGTCTTCAAAGTACTCGACTATTACTTTTTTATCTTTTCCAAACCACCTAAGAGAAACGTGATCGAAATAAATCATTTTTTCTCTACTGACCCTTGGAAAACTTAACTAAGGAGTTACATATATATTAAGCTTGAAAGTAGTTGTTAATACCTTAACCATAGATTATTGACAGCCATTTAAATGATGTCATGAAGCGTGATAGGATGATTAAATACGAAGTGTAAATAGGGTATCCTAAAATATAAACGCAAGTGATTAAATTATCTGTCATATACGAGATGCCAAATTATTTGCGCTTAATACTACCTCAACATAACAGACCTTATCCATTTATCCGTTGTTTAATACCTCCAAGACCATACAGTTTAAAAAAGGTCTAAATTCAAGTAGGCTCTTTTCTGTTAAAAAAAAAAGTGGGGATGGCTATATACCGCTCCGAGTTTCCTTATTTAAGATTCCTATGGCGTATTTGGAATATCTCCAGTATATCGGATACTACTTTGTAACCTAGTACGGCTATAGATACAGTATCCGCCCTGCCCCCCCCGGTGCCGGCCCGGTAACCCCTATGGGGTCATAGTTATATCTAGGGCATTGCTGCCTTACATGCAGAATCAACCCCGTGTATTTTTTTCTTAAAGGGATAGTATACGTGTAAATGATTTACTTTAGCTATAAGCTTTAATGAGCGCACTTAATTATTATTATTAAAATTTAACTCTAATTTAAGTTAGAGAAGGCGGTATAGTAACAGTGTCTCAATATTTTGCTTTATTAATTATTTATATTAAAGACGTTATAAAGTGAACGAAAAATTCGAGATTTTTATGAAGCACAATGTGTTATTCGTCTTTCCGAGGTGCTAATGTAGTTCAATGTGTCACTCATTCCTCTTTACAATACAGTGCTGTAGTTCAATGCGTCACTCATTCCTCTTTCCAATACAGTGCTGTAGTTCAATGCGTCACTCATTCCTCTTTCCAATACAGTGCTGTAGTTCAATGCGTCACTCATTCCTCTTTCCAATACAGTGCTGTAGTTCAATGCGTCACTCATTCCTCTTTCCAATGCAGTGCTGTAGTTCAATGTGTCATATTAAGTCTTCCAAGATGCTAAATTATTACAATCTGTCATTGAAAGACGAAAAATTACAATTATGCGGTTATTACACTCTCTTGGTCAGAGAAAAAAGAAATATATTGATAGAGAAGAAAGGGTTAGAAATATTCATTTCTTAGTACAATAAATTCATAACCCCTTTTGTTCAAAACTTCAATCAGGAAATAGAGCAGCGAAGCCGTTGTAATATCTGCAAGGGCTGGCGTACGCCCCCTCTTGTTTTTCTTATACTCTTTATTCTCGCTATGGGTTTCAATATATAAAGGCTTGGCTAGAAGTGAAAGTATATTTTCCGATCATTCATCCTCGGATGTGTGGCGGCTCGAATCCACCAACCGGAATTGAGTTGCTATTATAAAGAGTGCGTTTGCCCCTTTAGATATAGTAGAGCCCCATTGCCCCTTCCACGATTGCGTCAGCGTGGGCAGAGAGTCCGGGGAAAGACCCGGGGAAACCAAAAAGAGAAACCGCGCCATTTTGAAAAAATCATAAGCACGCGTCTCGACGTAGAAAGATGGCTTCGCTAACCGGACTTGTCACCGGAAAATTATGAGACCCGAACAAGACGCCTCCTTTTTATTCGAGGGGTTGGATAAAATTTATTTGAATCTTATCATTTGTTTTATAAAACTGAAGAGCTACTTTTACGTCGCGCAACTTGCAAATTTGCTCATTTAATTTTATGTGCGTTCACTTTTTTGTATGTTGATTAAAATATATTCATGGGCCTTATCAACAATTTCATGTGTATTATGGTAAATTTTAACGAGTTTTTCACATATCCAGCGTTGGATTCTGAGATATGTGCTGGTATCTCGCGTCATTCAAAGCTAATACGTCATTTCTTAGCTAACTTGGTTTATTTCGAAAGATAATTGTGGTGTCTCGTATGCATGAACCACCATAGATATCATAAAATGTTCTGTGTAGGTATTTTCACACGTGTCCAACCCCTTAACTTATAACTGAGACAGAAAGAAAAAAAACACCAGAACTTCTTCGGAAAAAGGAGACGCGGAAAATGGTGGGATTGATATATAGAAACAAAAGATTTATTCTCGCTAAACCTAGCTCTATCTAATATGTCTCGAGTTTTTTTGTACAAATATATATTTTTGGTCAGGGGCTAGCGCGTTTCCTATTATTATCCGACAGGTCCTCGTTTAAGGTTCCCATGCAATTCTCATGGGTTATGACGTTTAGGGATTGAAATGTTACCCGGCACCCATGCTGCACCGCGTTTGAACCAATGACGCGCGCTAAAACCGCTACGCGTTTCTACCGTACATACAGAATAATTTCGCGCCATTTCGGTATATGCCGAATTGAATTCCTGATGGATTAGGTTTTTATTGAATATTTTTTGGAACATTCCAATGTTTCTTATAGTAATGTATTATGATTCATGATTGGTGTTGCCGAAATGTAAGCCTGTAACGTTCAGAATCTAAGAAAAGAACAAGACATTTTCGGTATACCTTAATTCCGAACAAACTATGATAAAATGAACTCTAACCTCTAAAATCTTTTTTAATTAATTTTATACAAAATTTATAGTAAATCATTTATTTTCATCAATGCTTTAATTATATTTACACGTAAGAATTTTCGGCATTCCTCCTTAAGCTTTATTATTTTAATTATTTTATTAATTTTATTAATTTGGGGGTCATGTCATTGATATATATATTAAAGCTTTTAATAATTTCTTCAATTGAAGAGTAATGTGGACGTTTTTTTAAGATAGCAGAGTGCGATTTAATGATTTCTTTTAAATAAAAACTATAACTGGGTCTATAGTTTTCACTAAATTTATAAATAAAAACTTCACAATTAAAATCGTTCATTTAATGCTATTAAATATTTTCGTGTGATTTAAATTGGCCAGGTGTTTCACTCAACACGTATTTACAATGACGATTGACAATTGAAAATTTTCTGGTGATTTTTTATATCCACTTTTTAATCATATATTATATTATATCTTTTTAAAAATTACTATATTATAATTTGTAATTATAAAATCACCGTTTATATAATAAGTTCTTTGTGACGATTTTGGGTTTAGTTGATATTTATAACGTTTTTTTTCTTTCAATTATAGCGACCTACGATTCATTTCTCTGATATGTTTCGAATTTCTTATCAATGAGCTAAAATTTCTAAAAAGCACACTTATATATACGTAGGTTTAAAACCACTTTTAAATTTTTCATCAGGCGCGGTTTAAAACAAAATATATAAAAGATAAATTCAATTTTAAATTTTTATTGGCTTAAGACTTAAAATTTGCGAGAGTTTTCGTGAAATTTAATTTTATTTTGCAGTTAAAATATTATTTTTTTTTGTATTAATATTCGGTCTTTTTGAAATTAGTTATAACTTCATTATAAAACTTAGAACTTATATTTTAGACTAGGCTAGATACAATTGCGCATGCGCAGTTTCAAAGAAAAGCACCTTGTCTCAAGCAAATCTTTACTTTATCAAATTAATTGGAAGAAATTGATTGTGCTTTGGGTTTAGAAATATTTTAAGATAATATATCAGTTTGCTGTTTAGTTTAAGCCAATTAAAATTTTGCATTGCAATGGATAAAATTCACAGAACGGAAAATCTAGTTTCCTATTGAACAGTTTCTTTAAATAGTTTCTATCTTTTCTTTTATTCAGTCACTGTCGCCTCGCGTCTCTTCCAATATTCATCCGAAATACATTAGATGGTAAAAGGCGAATTTTATTTTTGGCAACACTTAGAAATAGTGTTACAAATTCTATTTTAAAACTCAGTCTCCGGCGTATTTTTATATATGTTTTTAATGATATATAATTTTTTTTTTTTTTGTTTTTCCTAAATATTTTCTTTTTTTTGTTATCTTTGGAGTTCTGCCCTTTTATGTTTTGACTGAATGGCACTTTGTGACTTAGCTTAAGTGGAAGAGCATCTTCAACATACACACGAGAAAGCTGTGGCCAACAATGTTGATTAATTACAACATATATCCGCGTTAACTGATACCTGTAAATAGACAATATAAACAATATAAACAGTATAAAGAATGAATTAGCTATTTAATCGATGGCAATTAGTAAATTATGGTTGGTGGTTAAAATTATACACTTACCGTGTTTAGTGCTATAGAAACCATGTTTGAATACTGAACATAAGCATCACTAGGCAGATGGCTAAGGATGATGTAATAGCCGAGCATCCGCATTCTGGTGATGTACATGGTATTTCTGAAAAATATACGAAATATTTTTGACATAGTAATTGTGAACACTTTAATTATAACAGGGATAAGGGATAGATTTAGTTTTAGAAGTAGGGATGGAGGACAGATTAATGTGGGCGGGCGTTGAAGTCCCGGACCCCCTTCCACGGGACGGAGGGGTATGAAAGAAGAGGCGGGTCATAGCGACAGAGGTAAAAAGGAATAAGGTATTTTTCGCCGTCCCCGTCAGCAACGTCATCAAAATGTACTTTAAGCGAGCCAATATGATAATTTAAAATTTTCGTTACGTGTTTGAGGGAGGGGCTCTATACTGGGCTATGAGTCGGACTGAAGTAAATACTAACCGTTAGAACTCCATTCCTACTTCTTTAATTAAATCTATCCCTGATTATAATTTTAATTGAGTAGTCGGTGGTTTAAAAGTTAAGGTTAGATGACACGGTGAGGACAATAATGGGATATGATACAAGCTTCTTACGCATACCATCGTGCTATACCTTAAATATTCCCAGTGTTATTTCTATCTTTCGTTTCCTATTTCGTATACCAACTTTAAACTCTGTTTTCCGAAAGTTGTATATATACGAGTCCTGAATTAGTACATTGTTATTACACCCCTAATGTTGCAGTTAACCTTTTCATTGTTACCAGGCAAGCTAAGAGCTTACAAGTTTCTTTTTGTGTACTTTAAAATTTATCCTCTTTGGAGACATTTTAAAGCGAGGAATGATTTTGTATTAGTCTTGAACCCGATTTCCTACAGGTTTTGTCTTTTATTCCGAGCCTGACTTCGAAATAGATGGAGGTGATTGGCCGAGATAGGAAAAACCTTGATAAAAATCGCCAAAGACTTTTCGATAATGGAATCAGGAAAGTGACTTTTCACTTTTTCCAAGATCTCCACCACCCGTATACCAAAATCGGGAACCTCTTTTGCCAAAAAAAGAGAACCCAATAGGGATATTCCCTTGAGATTTTGGCTTCACTTTTTCGAATTCGAATCCCAGTCTCGGGGAATAAGCGATAGGGTTCCTAGTGATTTAAAGATGCGGTCTTTTCTTTGGCAATTCGGGGCTTGCACTTTGCACCTACCAAGATATCTCATAGATATTAGTATTATATATAAATAAACTCGTCTCGTGCTGTTAGTGAATTTCTCTTTTGGTTAAACAACGGTGGATTTGAAAAGGAGATGGATTGTTGGGTGGCGTAGTGTTCTACGTCACGCGAGCCTAGGCTCCCCCCACAGTGTTAGAAAGGGATTAAATTGGTTCCTTCTTGTCACGTGGGTTAATGTTTGTATATTGAGTTGTTATTTTGCGCCCTCTCTCCCACACTAAATGTACTAATTTCAATAACGTCTCGTATAGCGATTGCGCAACTACAGTCAACGAACACTTTTTTCCATGCGAAGTACATTTCAGATACTGTACAAAATGAATGAACATTCTCAAAATATTCATTGTTATTTAAAATGTATTTCTGATGTCTATGATGATATATTTTTCTCCATTGAAGTATACAAGGTGACGTCACTCTCAAACTCTCTGTACGAAAGTCGAAATGAAATGAAAAAATCCCACAAAAATAAAATAGATTATAGACCTAACCTTCGGGTACTATAAAGTAATGGAGAAGCATTTCCATAGACTTCCTAAGTTAGGGTTGAATAGTTTAAACGACAGAAATTGTTAGTAGAAGTCATTTTTTATCGTTAAACCTTCCATGTATCTTTTCCCACTTTTATTCCTCCTTGCAAATAGCTATTAAGGGAAAATCGCTATATAGGAGAAAAAGGTTTTCTAACCCATATGCCTAGTAAGATACCTAGCTCAAAGGCAAAAAGACCAACTTGGGAATTACGTAACTATGGTTAGCTTTCCTTCTTATTTTCGTATATTGGCGTTATACAGGGTGTTTTTGAAAGGTCTGTCGGAAATTAAAGGGATGTTCTTCGAGAGATTTTGAGTTGAAATTGTTCTGTGAAATTTTTGACATCCGGACCACCCGTTTTCGACTTAAGATTGGAGTATTTTAAGGGTGATCGTTTAAATTTAATTAGGAAAACGGAAGACAATGATTTATAATTTAATTAAGGAGTTGTCACTAAAACGCTCCAAATATAACTTGAAAACGATGGCCCGGTCGACAAATGTCTTAGATGTTACATTTTCGACTCCGAAATCACAGAAAGGAACATCTCCCTTAAAGGGAGGGTGAAGTAATGCCACGAGAATTTTGTTAATAAAAACGCAGGGCGTTACGCCATTGGTCGGAGGTCCTTATTTAAAATTATAATTAAATCTCAACCTAATTTGAATTTTAAAATCATTCCTAAGTATTTCCTGAATGTTTCACTATGCAGACTGGTCTTATAATTAGTAGAAGAATCGATAAAAAATCACTTGATTTTCTACTTCACCCTCCCTTTAATTGTTTACAGACCTTTCAGAAGCACACTTTATATTATTATAGCTAATTCAATGTTATAATTACGGAAATTAATTTTAATTTTTTGTGAAAGTTACTTAATCGCATCTCTTATATTAGCTTAAAACCCAAAAGGTCCAAGGTAATTTTGTTTACTCAATTTCTAACTGACGTTCAGTATAATCTAATCTCTTTTTTCAAAGATATTATAAAGGCTTAGAAAGACCACTGGCCTACCTAACACTCTACAAAATATATTAGCCTTTTTCAAAAGAACTGGGATTATTTAAATGAGTTCAGAACTAAGGAGTTTAGCTAGTGTTTAGGCTTAAGACCGTCTAGGCAAAACCAGCGTTGTGTTATGTCAAAGACTTAAATTCGCTGGAACGGAAAAACTAGAATCCATAGACGTCCGTGATTATGTAAAACCGAATCTAAAGAATGAGGGATGGTAAGAGGGTTAGTTATGAAGTGTCGGATAGTGCAGGTCTGAACTATCTTTAAATATTGAGGTTTTAGGATGGTCGAATCATTCCTTGTATTAGTCGACTAAGTCAGGGAACCCAGCGGACCTATAATTCCTATAAAATCCTATATTTTTGAACCTGTCCTATATTATCCTATAGTTTCATGAAAAGTCCTATAATATTGTAGACATTAAATTTAGGATCCATGGTGTTTTATTATTTCTAATTTTGTTGATTAGAAATCCTATAATATCCTATATTTTTGACTTAGTTGAAGTTTTCATATAGTTTAGCGACAAATTTATTTAAATTTAGCTCTTCCATCGAGATTACGTTTGACTAGACATAGAAATTGCGAAATTTGCTCAGTGTTTTTTTAATTGTTATATTTTAATTAGGTTTCTGTTTTCAAAGTAAAATCCAATTTGTTTTGTCATTTATTCTTTTTTTGAGATTTTTCTACATAGCAAAAATAGCATTATGTATGAGCATTTTTAGTCCCATATTTTCCTATAAAAACACATATTTTCTCCTATAAAATCCTGTAGTTCCGGAAAAAATTACTATTTTTCCTATAAGGAATTAAAATTTTTTGTCTGGGCTCCTTGAAAGTTTAACTATCCGACACCTTTTACTTTCTTGGTCTCTTCTTGGTACAAGCATCACCACTATCGTATTACCACCATCACCCATAACCCAAAAGCGTAAAATAAAATCACTGTCAAAAAAACACCCTAAGAATAATCTCATGAATATGAAACGGGCTACCGAGGAGAGAATGTGATTATGTGATTATATATGTCCTGGTTTGGAAAAGTAACTATACCAATCTGAAAGGTTAATACGTGTAAAGCTACGTATACTAGTGTGTAAATCGTGGAATCTCACTATACTATTCCTGGTATGAACTAAATTTCGTTTACTGAAATACACGCAATAGAAAGAGAAGCAGAGAATACGCTGTACCTCAAATACAACTGGTATTATCTACCTTTCTCTGCATTGGCTTTAAATCTTTGGTCGAAGTATAAATCAGGGAAAACCAACTTAATTTATTTCAATTTGAGTTAGCAATGAAGTCTATACTGTGATCAAGTATGATTTGATATCATTAGGTATAGGTTCTTACGCGTTGTAAATTCAGATTGGGATAAGCCTAGATGCGCGTTACTAGCTCGTCAATCATACCCCGGTTTTCGGACTCATGTTTCTTGTTAACAAAAGAAATCTGAGTTAATTAAGGTTTTTTTTGGGTTGGCTCTCTCGGATTATACAGATGTATAGACCGGGCCAACTTACGTTTTTGATAAATTATTTTTCGTGAGATGGTAGGCCTATATCTGGAATTTTTGTTTTTCAATAATAATTGAATGGGATAATATTTTGAGCTGCTAAGGCTTAGAATTCTAAATAAAAGGCAATCAATATTTTTTGTAAATTTCACATCTCTATAGGTATGTCTTAGATTAGTTTGCGAATATTTTTAAGGAAATAGAAAACAGGATATAAAGAAATTAAAAGGAAATAAGCAAGGAAAGCTTGTTAAAAATAATTTTAAATTTAAAATAAAAGTTCTATAGTTACCTTTTGGTTCTTTGATGAATTCATCTGAAAGCGAGAGAAAGAAAAAAGCGAAAAAAAGGAAAATATAAATTAAATAAATTAAAACAAAATAATAAAATAATAATAGTAAATAAAAATGCGGGATTTGAAAAGGAAAATAAGGAACGTATAGAGCGAGATTGATTAAATGGAAATATGATAATGTAATTAGAGAATTGAAGAATTTTTGTAGTGTGGTTTTTGATATTTTTGGCCAATGCTTATTTAATCTAGTAGTGATTTTCGGTAATTAAATTGAGTTTGTTATGTTGAACAACTCTTTATCTTGACATTAATTTAAGATAATTTACATCATATCATTTGGGACTCTCTAAAAAATTATAGAGAATTCACGTTCTTATATAGCTAAACCACTCTGCGCATGCTCCGCATAACATTAATTATGCTTGTAGTAGATTTTCAGCGAAAGTAATTTGATCCGTATCGAAGATGATGAAATTAAAAATATCGAGAAAATTATCCTCTAGCCTGTTTATCGATAAGTATATTTATCAGTTATAAACAATACTAAGAATTGATTCAAATTGTAAACAGAATTATTCATAGATATTAATAATTAATATACCCATTTTAATTGTTGCCTTATAATACATCTGTGTTTTACCAAGACTTAAAATTATACTATGATCCCCCCGGTACTGTTCCACGTGTATCGCTTTAAATTGATAACTCGTATTGTGTAATATTTACGATATCTATGGTATGAATTTGTAAATTAATAACCCGTTGTCCGCAAAATAGGCCTTTGCTTAGAAATATATAGGGAGGTAGGAAACTGGCTTCTCTCTTGGGTCTTGTTTATAAATGGTCACCGTTAAAATTTGAAACTGGGAGAAAAATCGTGCGCGGTCAGACTTGAAGAATAATGACTTCAATTTCGGAAGGTGCCTACCATTTGTGAACCACAAATTACAAAATTCAAGTTTCTCAGTTACGTGAAATTTAGCCGTTGCTTCGAAACTATTTATTTTCAACTGATATCTTTACCTCGGTTATGTCTCAAAGGACCATTTAAATTCTATAATACTATGTACAGGATGAAACTAAAACAGGACGGTGTCTAGTTGAAATTATTTATTATTCTAACAACAGAAACCATGCTGTAAATAAATAGTCTTATTCCGTATGGTTTCCTAAACGAGAGTAAAGACAACCTTAAATTAGAAAAATGATCAAAAATATACAGTGACGAAAACGTTTTAATTAATCGCGGTTTTTTTTAATAGGGACTTAATTTATAGTACGACGTCATGCAACGTCACACAAGCTTCCACTGGTACTAAAAAATATACCAGGAGGAGGGGGCTTGAATAGCTTTTATTGTGTAAAAAGAAAATATACCATAATTTCACTGGGGCTGGAGCTAAGCTCGAATTATTTGGCAAAACCTCATTACTTGAAAAAATTATGTACTTATAAATTCTCAGATCTATTTAACAAATTCTGAAGATGATTTTAATTTTTTTTACTAGCAGCAAGGCCCCTGGGCATTTTTAGGCTGGGCCTTGATTGTTAGTCAGTCAGGACTAAACGTTATCATCGAATCTTTTACCAAAACTTGAACCTACTATACATTAAGAAAATGCTTTTAGCCGTGTAGAACCATGAAGCTTATTACGAGACATTTGTCTATGTGTCAGCTTCAAAATTCAATTGAGATTATGGTTCACATCAGCAGGCAATCTTTGAATAATTCAGGCGCGTTTATTATATGGCCAAATTCCCCTTTTCCCTTCGTCGTCGTCCAGAAATTAAGCCCCTCATCCTTCACTGACCAAAAATGTATAGGTAGATACACTTTTAGAACAAGGGACTTAATTAGAAATGGACTTGTATAAATTTATCTCGCTAACTGTAACAGCTCTATATACTTTCTCTTCGTGCATTGCTTTTCAAATTTGCGGCGCGTGGAGCGACCGGCTTAAGTTCTGACAAACGTTATATAAGAATATAAGGGATAGCCCAGTTGCCCCGGTTTATACGAAGGAATACGAACACCCCGTGTCTTATCGCGCTCAATGTCCGTCCTCTCACTTTACGTATTTAGGGTTAAAATTTAAAACAGACGCAGAAACGAACGACCTGAAGCAGCTTGCTTCCGTTGAAATTGAGAAATTTTTAAATTAGTTTTCTCATTCTCTCCCCCCTTCCATCTTAGCTATACTAAGCCTTTGCAAGGTTTAAAGCTTTCTGGACGTGAGCCTGAAACGGCCTAAAAGTTCATAAATTTTATGGGCCGGGTATTTAAGTACGGTTCTAGCTTTCTCGCATCCTAACCCCCCGAACCAGTTCTCGAATCACTTGATTAATGAAGCCAATTGTGGAAATAGGAATTATTGCCAAGCGGGTTATTGATAAAACACCCATTGGTACCTTTACCCCTTATTAACAAATCCATCGCGAATATACTGAATGTTTCAGTGTTTCAATTTATTTTCTTGGGCATCAGACACCCATTTTGCTATACTAAAATCTGTCTTCAAATGCCCGAAGAATGGTTCAGATATGGTTTTGGATTTTATGGAATTTTACCATCATTCTAAGAGTGTCTTGATTTTTCCGGTATGGTTTAGGTACTAATATTGTAAATAACCATGAAATTATGAAATGTTATAAACAGTTCCAATTTTTCAAAACACGTTACGTTCTTTAATGTGTTGGAATAGATCCTTTCGAAGATAGAGGCAGAGTATTATCTCCCCACTTTTCCCTCTTAAATTCATCACGAGGGAGAAAATTTTACAGACACTTTTACAGAAAACTGATAGCTTATCTTTCTTTAAGGATGTACTGCATACTTTTAGGTTTAATATACTTCTGGTTATAATGCGAGTCAGTCGTGATCAATACGACTGTTTGGGGAACAGTTGTACGTTCCAAATTAAAGCTACACCCACATTTCAGTACCCCCACCCCTCCCTCTATCACCCCCACCTCGATATTTGTGCTCGCTGCTCGCCATATGTTAGAATCATGGATCCCCGAGTTTTAAGGATAAAGTGAACGAAGCTTTGATCGATGAAGACAATTAAGGAATTTTAAGGCAGAAATCAATTTGAAAATTTTGAAAGTTAAGAAGCTTATTTTTCATCAACAGTCTTAACTTATTGCTTCCATAATTTAATTGTAACCGTTCAAGGCTTAGCGTTAAGCCTACTTTCAATTCATTATCAGGAAGGCTAAAAGTCTGTACAATACTTCTGACGGAAGAAATAGGTAATTACAAACCTATGAATCTGAGTGTAGAATTAGAACACTTGCTAATTAGCAGTTATCACCTAATTAGGTAATATTTAATTACGGATAATAGGAGATTAACAATTAGAATGCGGCACTTGAAATTTGCAATAATTACTAAAGGCTATGAATTCTTCGACTTTGGTGGTGGGCCAATTGTAGTAGATACTATTTCCAGAGAAATCCCGGTTAGCAGAGTTTGAAGTTTACATATTTTTAATTATTACTTTGGGTCTAATATTGCATTGGAATTTCTCGTCATAAACGTGACGATCTTAGTGAATATATCTTCTAAGACTAGAAAAAAATTCTATTTATTCACACGTCAATCACAACTGAATTTTCAAAAAAAAAAAAAAAAAAAAAAACTCCTATTCATTTTCTAATCACGAATTTGAAAAAGAACTGATTGGTTTCCAATTCCGAGTTGGTCCCTATTAGCAAATTACGCGGCCCATCGTACTCGAGGAAAAAAAGATTATAAAAGAAATCCCAATGAATTAGACAAGAAGAAAAGAGAAGAGATTCCCTTTTCTTCAGTTTTCCGTTCTCAAATGATGTAAGGAAAAGAAAAAAAGTAAATGGTTTCGTCTCTGCAGCTCTTGTCTCTCCACGGGGTTCAAGACCTGACCCCCCGAAAATAAAAGAATCTATGTCTTTACTTTAAGAGTTGGTGTAACAAGGGTTTCCTCAGTTGTCTCCCTAATATTTAACGATTGGGTTAAATCCGGTATAGAATCAAGTGAAACATGAATCAGAAAGTTCTATTTATTTAAAACAATTCAAGGGAAATGTGATTTCCTGAAAATTATGAATCGTTGCGAAGTAAAATCATTATTTATGGGATAATTGAAGTAATTCATAGTGTGGTATGGTATACCAAGTAAGATGGTTTGGGCATGGACCCTTATACCCCGAAGACCCATCATCGAATCTCCCTCACTCGCCTTTCTTTAGCATTTCTTATAGTGGGCACTAGAGGAAACTTCGATGGAATTGAACGCCAGAATAGAAAGGGTGGTGATGGTGGAGGTGGTTCTTGTACTAAGATGGCACCCGTGCCGCCGTTACTTTAATTAATCTGTTAAGAACACCTGGCGGAATACAAAACGAAACGGGTTTCTCCCTATAGTTACGATGACGATTCTTACGTATAAATATCCCCAAAGAGAAAACCTTAACCATTCTTTGGAAGCCTGTCCCTAATACGACACAATGGACGGCTGTCTTTCTTCGAAATCTATTCGTGTAACACGTCATTTGTAATCAGATTTAATTGAATCCTCGGGTTTCTTTAGATAATGAGATATTTGACGCGAGTTCATTTATTCTACTCAGATTTTATGATTAAATTTGAGACGTTGAGATCTCTATTTTAATTTGTGTCTATGGGGTAAATAACGTTACCCAATTTGAACAATATTTTAAATGAAAACTTATTTCGATATTATTTGAATTAAAAACGTATTATATTTCTTCCGCATTATTGCGGATTCTTTTTATAGATAAAACAATTTTAAAAAGTATTTTATTACGGAAGCCATTGACTTTTCGAGGGGCTTCCGCGTTCATCAAAGACCAGACCTTCGAACGAACCATAACAATACCGTTCAATTTATTTTTGAATCGCCGCGAATTCGAATCTATTGTGCTTCTAGAGGTGATCGTACGTTTGAATAATATTAATTAAGCTAGCCAATGTTCTAAAACTAAAGTCTATTCACGAGAAAAGAGACAAGAGCTAGCTGGTTTTTCCAACAAAAGACCACCACCACCAGCTTTGAATTTGGCTTTATTAATGAAAAAGTTGGAAAGAACTGAACGCCCTGTTGGATATACATGGCTTACGCATTCAAGGACTAAGCTTTGGCTTTTTATAGGGTGTCGGACACATTTCTATCACCATCCCGCTGGTCTGGTTGTTCGCGTGTCGCATAGGCGAGAGGGTTTAGCCTTTTACCCGAAATAAGTTTCCGCTCTAACGATTCAACAGATGTCGCTACGTAAGATATAGAAATATACGCGTGATTGCTACGAGGTGGGTGAAGCCATTTTGGATTTGTTCCACCTACTTACTTCGGACAGACTATCCCAGAAGATTATTACAAATAGAAGGGTCTCAACTGTTTTAGCACAGGCCTATTTTTATTTTGAAGCATGGCATTAGACTGACGAAGGAAAACACGAGAAAATAATTCTGGATGCAGGGTGCCATGGTACTTTCCTCCAAGAGGTATATTATACACTTCTGGCTGGTGGTTACGCTAGCCTCAAAGGGTTGATGAAAGACGTACAATGAGACTCATTATTATAGGCTATCCCGCATGGCACCCTGGGTAAAAGAAAAAGAGATATACCCATATATACGTTACTATCCTTCCACACCATGGATCGCTTTTCTCGCGAGAAATAACTACATACCCCCGTGTGGTTCTTCATTAGGGAATCTAAAAGCGCTCGTGCCCAGCCTAGTGTCCCGCTACTCTCTATATTATCTTATGTTCTAGAACGGAATGTATTGCCTCAATGGACGAAGGCACTTACCTTTAATCGTAAAGTACGCTTTTACTGACAAGTTAGACGGTGAAAGTAAAAACAACTGAACAGAGCGTATACTCTTGGATTCCATTAGCGTAGCCCAGTCTACCATGTCAGCTCTGAGAGCATGAGAAAATATATAAAAGGAATCCATGAGCATTTATGGCAAGACACCCCGTAGCTACACCGGACTTGACCATTAAGTTGAGTACTGTCTTCTCTAGCAGAACTCAAATGGTTTGGATTTTTTTCCTTCTTCAAAAACCTAGGCCTTCTAACAGGTGGTGCATGCTATACTGAAAATTTGTTAAATATCTAAACTCTGTTGAATTTTAGCAGTCCAAAATGATCAAATCGTTTCCTTTCTTTCGAACTTCAGTTGATGTAAATTTGAACTAACTCTCGTCCATAATCAATGAAGGGGAAGACTTAGTTCACACTTAAGTGTATTAGTTTATGTTACTTAGGTTCAAAAATTTAAGCGAGTTAAGGGTGAAATAAAGGATTTTTCGATAAATCCATAATCTGATAGGTTATCGGCGTAATCGAGCGAGGGGTATTTAAACCCCGCGGTCTGCATTATACCCCCGAGGGGAGAAATCCCCCTAGCTCATTCGCTACGAAATGAAATTATATATATTTTTTTTTCTTCTAAAGCTTCGAATGTTCAGTCAATTGACTGGTTGCCAAGCAATGTAAACCTTTCGAATGTAAGACAAATAAGACGTTATAGGAAGGAAGAACGGATCTGTCTGAATCTTTTTCTCTATCGATGTATAGAAGAAACGGGCCGCTAGCACTTTCAGTTTTGTTGGTCTAACGTCTAAGCCTCTTTGTTTTTAGACCAACGCTTCTTTTCTTTTAGTTCTGGGTTCCATACATGGTCTTAGGGATCGTTTGCGCTTACATTTCCACTAAATCCGCGGCTCCCTCTCAGAGAGTTTGGTAAACACCTTAAAAAATAAGCTGGTGGTCCAATCGTAAAACTTGTTTCACTGCGTGGCTAGGAAACAAAACCAATTTTCAATTTGAGCCGAGCCTTCATCATTTCAGACATATTTGAACTGAATCAACGGAATGTCTTGTTTTACTTGGACTATACAGTAATGGTTCAAATTCAACCACCTTAGGTACAATTGCGTAAAACATCTTCAAACGTCTTGAAGGCGAAACTTAGATATCTATTTTAGGTCTCTTTTTCGAGCTTTAAAGGAGAAACCTTTGTCTATACCTGTCTGGAAATACTGTATAAAAGTTTCTTATACTTTTGGAAACTACTGGCCGAGTTGATCCTGTTTAAAGATCCGCTCGGCGCCAGAACATACAAAGGCTTAAATGGTATAAAAAGGATTCGAACGGCTATTATCCAATACGCTATCTTTTTCAGGTATCTCGAGTACCCTCTATATATTTGTGGAACTAAAGTCTGCATCGGTTTTTAAAAAAGGCCCCCTATTGAAAAAGAACGGGAGACGAACTAATCTGTCCAGTTCTTGCTGGTCAATATCGATTGCTTTCAAAGCTAAATACTCCCAGAAGTACATAACCTCGAAGATAAATTCCCTGAAAAAAATTATCCTCTGATTTGAAACTATATCGAGCTGTTACTGAACTTCGAGTTAATATACTTTTTTATCTGATCAATGAGAAAAGTTCTCTTTTAACCGTTTTTCGCGGTTTTTTCTCTCCCCAAAGAGATATATATATAAAAATTCCTTTTGAATCGAAAAAACCGATTTATTTTTATTTATTTATCTCGTAAATAAGAGAAGAAAGAGAGCTGGGGGGAATTAAATGTTTACTTAAGTTTAAATCTGGTGGAAAAATTGGTAACGCGACCATGTTTAATTTTTAGAAATATTCAATTCTTCATTTCAATACCGCTTTGTGTCTAAAATTGAAAATATTGTTATGTATATAAAGTTTACATATCCTCAAATTTAAAATTGAAATTATATTATTTATTTTGAATATTATTTGATAGTGGTTTGGAAATAAGTATTTTTTAAAAATAGAATAATTCGCTTTGAAGATTTTTGTACGCAATTTCAAATTTCTTTAAATCTCCAGCTTTTGTTATAGTTCCTCAAATTTTGAAACCATTTTGATACATCGAAAATTTCTCCCTGTTAACATGAAAAGAAAATCCAATATCATTTTGTTTGTCGTTATTTGAATCCCTATTAAGTAAACAAAACTAAACAGATTCTTTACTTAAATTCTATTCAACTGAAACATACTTTGAAAAGAATTTTTTCAATATATCAAGTTACGGAAAATTCGCATTCGGACAAAACTTATCTGTGAGTTTAATTACGTAAAATTTCATCTTGAAATAAAAAGTTAGAAAGATGTTGTTTCTAATGGAGCTATTAGATGGAAAGGCAGGGACTAAGAACGTTAGGAATAGTAGCGTCTGTACGCGTGTTTCTTTTCTTAAGCTTTCACTTCATTGGCTTTTATAAGCATAAGTTTATGTTAAATAAGTATAACACTTCGCTGTTCTTTCCGTATCATGGGTTATCGTTATGTTTTAAATCTCTTTAAGGGTTCCAATTGATATACTCATTATTTTATACGCTATTTCTATTAAAAATGAAACTATTCTATCTCATAGTATCCCTTTAAAGTCATGGAATTGTTTAATTTATACAATATGGTTTTGATAGTTTTAAATCAAGCAACCGCATTTGACAAAAATTAGAGCTAGACCTTGCAGTAGGAAACTAGAGAGAAATTTTTTACCTCGATGCCAAATCTACACTCTACCACAATAGTAACTTATTTAAAATGTATTATCAACTTATGATAGTCGTAAAGTATTAGGAGGCTCAAGATGGAAGGGAATGGGAGGAAAATAAATATATTTTTCATCTCACGAAGAGGGGAATAGAAAAAAATGCAATTTTAAAACTGGGTTTCATCCATATCTATCTAGCAACAAGCGAGTACGTATACGAGATTGAAGAGATTGACCAAAGAAAAAAAGAAAAAAAAATACTTTAGCTAACGCCACACGACGAAATAAAAAAATAATATAAAATTCTCTTGAAGCCGGAAATCAGTGGAAAAAAAATATATTATATATATAAAAGAAATTGAAATAGACAATGGAGAGGGGTGATATATAAATTGCTGGCTTTGTTAGACGACAAAAGAATCCCATAGAGTTTTTCCATGCGCCATCCCGTATATCCCGATAATATCGCCCAAAATGGGAAAGAATTTTTTTATAACTTTTTTCTTGGAATGTTTTCCAAGAGATGAGATGTTCTTTAACAGTTTACAAGGCGATTCCCGCTGCGAATCGCTTCTCGTTTTAAGCTTGAAACTTGTTTCAAATAAACGCCGACTTTTCTTTATATAGCGAGTTTCGGACAAGATTTTGTGACTTCACACAGCGGGGCTTCAACATTTAAGTTTAAAAGTCATTTTTAATTAATATTTGACGGTTTCCTTGCCTTGCAAAAGAGTGTTTTAGACTTAACTGAGAGGGAAAGACACTTGGGTATAACTTTACCTTCCATCTCGATTTTCTGTGCCTGCGCTCTAGGCGTTTTGGGTCTGCACTGAGAGTGCGTAGAGGTGACTATGGGTCCCGATAATGAGGGTTGCCCACACCCCCTTTTTTACATCGAAGAGGTTTATTAATTAATTGGCCTTTTTTGCCAAATTAAATATTAGTGTATCTAATCATATTGATAGAAATAGATAAAAATTTCACATACCTATCCAGCCATTCGTGAATATAAAATAAACCCCGTTTATTGTCTTATTTATGCTGTTGTTATTAATTGCTAATTAAAAACAATACAATTAATTTAAAAACAAGTGGAAAAAAATTAAATCCAAAATTTCCTGGATAAATTTAAGGTAAAAATAAAATTTAAACGAATTATTTATGCTGATCTTGGGAGGAGAGTAGGTAGGATGCGTGCATGCATGTCTGTTTGAAAAATAAGAAGTCAATTAAGTATAGAAAATGGCTGAGGGGGGAAAAAGGGGTGATACCCCCACCCAGTCATCCTAGGACGATACGGTCCTACGGATTCACTGCCAAAAACAGGGACAAAACTATAATTTATATCAAAACTTATAAACTGGGTCATTTATAACTCCTCTCTCTCTCTCTTCTCTTCTGTGGTCCTCTTTTTTTGTCAAAAGAGAAAGGGGCGTATCCCCCCGAACTAAATGGCATTTTTCAAGAGACTAGAAACAATTTACTCTTCGGAAGGAAGCGCGACAACCCCTTGCCAATTCGCCCACCCCATACCCCCTATTTCCGCCCACCCAAGAAAGTATCGGGTAGGGCAAAACGGGCCCCCGCTTACTTTGGAATCTCTGGACGGTAATGGTATATTAATATGTAAATACTGTAATCAATTTTGTGTGCCAGAAAAAGGGGGTTTCAACCATTCTAGAGTCAGTTGGAGAAAAATATCATTTGTTTTCACAGTTTTCCCTTTTCCCTTTTGGGAGCGAAGAGCACGAGCCTTTCTGACCCCCCTTTTTTTGAAACATGAGGGTTTTGGAGATAGGGTAGGGTCGAGCGATACTTTTGAGTTATTTAGGTTCACGACGGTGGTTGCGATGTTATAATAAATGAGTGATTATCGGCGTGGCCTTAATACGGTCGTGTTTCAAGGGCTAGGAGGGCGTCGAACTTCTGTCTAGAAACTTTCACTAATTTATGCATTCGCACCGACCGCCAATGTTTGGGAATAGCTTTAATGAGTGTAGATTAAACCGGAGCGATATTCTTAACTACTAAACCCGCGTAGATCAAGTGCAGAGTTGCTCGTAATCATTTTACCACCGTTAAGGTTTTTTAAAGGTTAAACTGATAAAATCAGTGGTATATTTCTGTTCGATTTTGAGGATTAGTTTTTAAGTTGCTTAGAACTAATTGGTGGTTGCTCAGGTTAATTTAATAAGTAATGAAAATAAATTTTATATTTAGGTCTAGAATACTTATATTTTATTGTAATCAAGTTAACTATTAAGCTCGCTAAACTACGTATCCAAGCCACCACTTGGTTTAATTCAGTTAAATGCCAGTAATTTTACGAAGTTTGTCAGAGTATCCAGACAAGATGAATGAATGTTTTAGACGTATTAGTTAAATTGAAACGGAAATGAGTTTTGGGCGCGAGTGCTATAGAGGAATCTTTACATAGGATAGGGGCTAAAAAACTCTTCAAAAATGTTTGGTAAACACAAATTTAGGAGGAGAAACATTTTGGAGGATGCTTTCCAGAGCCCGTGGAATATTTTGTCTAAACTTTAAGAGCGGACCAGACATATCCTTTGAGGATAGAGAAAATTTGTATACTTTGGAATAATTAGAAAGAGCCCTCGGTTCCGAGACCGAGAGGAAAGGGTTAGGAGGGAGTTTTGTTTATTATCCTAGTAGCCCCCCTGTACCAAAACTCCGTTGTTTGTGTTTTGAAGGTATTTTGGGAAGATTTTTCCGGATACCTTCCTCGCTTGTAGTGTTTGTGGACTGTCACGAGCTTCGCGGAATACTTAGGTTTATCTTTTACGAAACAAAAGCGTGGGACGTATTCCTCGTGCTAGCGCATACGTCACAATTAAATAAGCTCTTGCACGCGCTTAAAACCATTATACGATGCCCTAAAGTTTTACCCACGTCTAGTATTTTGATTTCTCAACAATTTTCTTAAAATCTTGAAGCGATTGTAATAACAGGGTGTTATTTGCTCCTCTATCCAGAATATAGCCTTAAACCGGTAATGTTTGGGTACACTTTTCAATGTCGATTGTAAATTAACGTAATTTCGAGTGACACAGGTATATTTCGTGGAGAATTATTTTCGTGATTACTAATTTCACCGTTTAACGAACGTTTTAAAAAATAGATTTAATTTTCGAAGTAGAACTGGAGAACGGGTTAGTATTTACTTCAGTTATTCCCTCCAACACGTAACGAAAATTTTAAATTATCTTATTGGCTCACTTAAACTACGTTTTGATGACGTAGCTCACAAGGACGGTGAAAAATACCTTATTCCTCTTTACCTCTGTCGCTATGACCCGCCTCTTCTTTCATACCCCTCCGTCCCATGGAAGGGGGTCCGGGACTTTGACACGCGCCCAGATTACTCTGTTCTCCATTCCTACTTCTGAAATTAAATCTATCCCTGCTTATACCCAGAAATTGACTTAACCTCATTTAAATGGTGTAATAGCTATTTCTAGCGCAATTATTAAGAATCATCTTAAAGGATATTAGAAAATACGCGTCGTCAACTTATTTATTTTGACACCCACTTTTCCCGAAAAAGTTTGAAAGAAAAATATTGGATAGCCGATAAAATATATAAACTGCCGCCGCCGTCTTCACGCAGCCCTAGAATTCTAGACTTTAAGGTTTAGTGCCTTTATAAGTCTCGCCATCGGAGAAGATTTTTAAAACAGGAAGTTAACTGGCAAGATGCCTCTATCGGAGGAGAAACTTTGAGAGAGAGTTGAATCTCCGAGCTTTGCCATCTTTACTCTCGTTGGACTCGCGCCAATTTCCGGTTTCTTGGATAAAGCCAAAAATATTCAGTATACTCTACCCCCAAACACTCAAAAACTACCAAGAGCTACGGCCTTTGAGCGTCTTGGAACTTTACAAAATCGCGGTATAAAAACCCCCAATTGTCAATGGGGTGTTTTGTCGCTTCTACGTCGCTTATAGAGTACAGTTTTTGCTTCCTCGATACTTAAGATTTTCATTCGAGTACCCTAACTATATAAGAAATAAGGAGGATGTATAACGTGAAGACGAAACTAAATGACGTTTGTGTCATCATTAGATCTTAATACGTCTACTCCACAGATACATCCTCCTTGTTTTTTCAATAAGATTTTAATCGCGCATACATTTTTTCAAAACTAAATTCTGTTTTGAATAATTTTATCTTTTTTACGAGATATAAAAACGGCATAAAAAAGCCCGAAATGTTAATCCTACTTCCAACTCGCCTTCTCTTTCGAAAACATCGACATGATTTTGACTACATCTTTAAATAAAGGCCTACTGCAATATACGATTCCAAATATTTCCCGCGTGGTTATGCTGATTTAAAAACATTGTTCAAATAATCCGCGATGGCTCAAATTTCAAAATTTAAATATTTTTGTTGTGAATTCACCTGTACCGAGTCAAATACATATATATGTTGTTTTTAACTTTCATATATAACCATTAGAGTTGATATAACTATTATTAGTTAAGCACTGATATTTTTTTTGCAAGTGCTACGAGTTTATAAAAAATAGATGAAAAGCTTTACTGTGAATTAAGATTTGGTCTAAAAATGGAATTCACGTTGCCATTCTTTCCTTTCCTCAATATGTTAAAGTTCTTTGGTATAGTTCCGAACTTGTCACCCGGTGTCGCCCTCTTCCATTGGCCAGCCGAAACGTGTGACATAAACGTCACGGAGGGTCAAATGATTTACGACACAAGCCTACCCACAACCTTTCCCTTCAAACACCTCCCCCCCCCCGATATCCCAGTTAAGAAAAGGGTATGACGTTAGGCTTAACGTTTCTTTTTATTGTAAAGAAAAATATGAAATTTTCGACCGATAATATTTTTAACCCTCCCTTATGGCTGAAGGTTCCCTTCTCGAGCTAGCCACAAAAAAGTGCCACCGAGAAATGATCTTCCTCTATTATATTTAAAACCAAAAGTGTGTCGCTGGGCCTCTCTGCCTATTGTGTTCCGCTATAAACCATAAATCTTTTGAGGGGTGCGAAAAATTCGATATATCATTTTCCTGGTGTATATATTGCTATAATGTGAAAGTTTAAAACTTCAAAATCAGCCGCGTGGGGGCATTTCAGAAGTCGCGTTATTCATAACAGCTATTCACCCCGAGGGATTTACTCCTTCCCTTTTGTAAAGATACAACAGAAATACCAATTTTTATACAAATTTTACTTAATTTCTAGGCCTTATCACCATTTCAAAGAATTAATTCTCGTTACTGGGGATGTACCTTAATTTTAGCCTCTTATATAATATAAATTCGCTTACCTGTTGATGGTATGTACGTCAGCCTTTCGTGTAGTTTAAAATCTGTGTTGTTAATTAGAAGTTCGCATTCAAAATACAAGGGATCCGTCGTTTCCTCTAGGTTGTCTAATTGAACGCTTAGTTTGATATCGTAGACTCCTTTTTCATTGTTGAGCATCTTTTTGCCCGGAAGTTGAATCTTCTGAGATCCTCCCGTCGGAAGTTTGTAGATTCTTAGTTGGGGCAACGGGAATACCCCTTCCGCTTCGCAAGTCAAATTGACCCCTTCTATTGGACCACCTTCCGAAGCGATGAACTTCAACTTCTCTGGATGGGCTGATCCCCGACATGAAAGAGACCATTAGGATTACTCAGGGAAAAATTTTAACCGAGGCTTAACTAAGATATTAATTCAGGGAATTTATAAAAATAAATGTGTCCTATAGTTGTTTGTTAGAGAAACTTCAAGATATTTATAAAACTATTGTAATATTTCAGTTTATCTAAGGAAATGTGACAAATTTGAGAAACAACTGTGAATTAAAATGTAGGCCTATTTGTTCTTCGAAGTTTTCAGTCTGGAGACTTCAGTTGTGAAGGAATTTGAAAAGATAAGCAATTAGTGAAACTTCAGTAGTTTTAAAATATTTAATCCGCTAAACAAGATGTCAAAGTTAAAAATGTAACCAATAAGAAAATTTCAGGGAAAATGACTGATATAAGTAGTGTTTATTTTGTTTTCAACTTTAAAAGCTTTCTAACGAAACAAAAACAACTTTTATTTTCGCTTTAATTTAAAAACTCCCTGTAGACTTATTTCCGAAGCTTTCAACAAAGTGTTTACCCTAGATTTTTACTGCGAATTACGTCGCGTTCTTAATCAATATAATTCATTGTAAACAGATTTATATTAACCTATCTCTGGACCAATTTTATATTTGCATCTAAGAAAGCTTTCACGCGACGAATCTCTAGAACTCTGTGCAATCTGTATCTTATCTTAAGAGAAAGAAAAAGCGAAAAAGTAAAAATTACGAATGATACAAGAAATCCCGAAAGACTTTCAATGTTTGTACAAAGAGAGACTGTCCTTCGAACGCTAGCTGTAGTGGGAATATTTTAGTTACTCGGTAAATAAGAAACTGACGCCCTGCAAATGGTACGCTTGTTACAAGCCAGAAGGAAGTTGGAGCTTTATACTTTGGATGGAGCCTAGATATCCAAAATCCATATAAATTTGTATGTTTTCAATAAGTAATCGAGGTATTGGGGATTCGTAAAATATCAATTGAATATTTATGGGCAGGGACATTCCGGGGTTAACTAGTGCCACAACGCGAGTCTAGAATCCCTCAATGAATTTTGAAAGGGAGGGACAGACCTAAGGTTAGGTACTGGTCTGAGCGCTAACCAAGTTTTCCTATTCTTGTGGGAGTTAATATCTGCGTTCAAAATAGCTCGTATAATTTCTCTCCTTTTCTACTTCTCCCGGTTATGGGTTACCAATATTTCCTATCAGTTTAATGCTGAAATTATTTTTGATAGCTATGGGCCGAATATTGGATGGTAGAGCAAGATGTCTTAAGATTGGACAGGGAACGAACGAGTGGAGTTAGTTGGACTTCTGGTTAAGATTCGTAGTAGTACTAGCTAAACATAAAATGGGCGGAAAAAGAGTCAAACTGTATAGTTGAGATCGACGTCCGAGTTAGGCTACTCCTAGATGCCCCTTAATCCCCAAAATCGTAAATCTTCGTCCAACCCCATCTATTTCCTCGCTCGGACACTAAAACTACTGTTTTTTACGATTTTCTTCTTTTAAACACGAATGACCAACGTCCGTTCAGTTTACTAATAACATGGACTAATATACCCAGGACAGCA
This sequence comes from Phalangium opilio, assembly GCF_054372755.1. Classification (NCBI taxonomy): domain Eukaryota; kingdom Metazoa; phylum Arthropoda; class Arachnida; order Opiliones; family Phalangiidae; genus Phalangium; species Phalangium opilio. Next base: position 6,911,147 of record NW_028324182.1, on the reverse strand, counting down.
AAACGATCAAAGTCTGCAATGATTTTCATTTATGCTTCTAAACTCTTGGTTTACATGATGCGTCTCTCTGGGAACTTAAACTATAGTACAGTTAAGGAAACACGCTTGTTATCTCGATACCGAGATGATGAAGCTCAAAATATATGTCTATTTGGGATGGAGAGATTGGGAAAATAGATGTTCTACGGCTTGTTCTCGACTATAATCAGTCCATGATTTTGGGCAGCCCCTGGTGATAAAATCTGGCCGGGATCCATCAATTTAGGGACATAAATCTCTTGAAAGTCCCGGGAAATCTCGATTTCGGAAAGTGAAACCTTGATTAAGAAGGGTGGTCTAAGCTAGTTTATGTCTGGTCTATTACGTGTTACCAGTAAGACTTATGTGCGCAGCGCTAATTTACGCTACCTTGTCAATAATATAGCTCTCGAAATTAGTTCTCCCTCGTTGCGAATATTAAACCGCCGAATTAGATTGGAAAATGTTTAATGATCAGAGCGGAGATTGTGCCTAAAACCTTATTTTTATCCGCTTCTTAAATAGTTTGGCGTCTTTTTGTTTGTCACTGGTTACTGAGAGCTTGTCATGAAGTGACGTATGGTGAAACTTATAGATTCCCGTAAAGCAACGCCTGGTGAGGCGCTGTCGTAGGCTTAGTGCAGACTAAATAGGAAGATGGACTACCAAACCGAGTATAGTGAATTCTCTCTTGTCGTTCTCGAAATAGCTCTCAGTTAGTCTCTAGCATTTCGAAGTATACTTATGGAAAATGTCTTATAAACCTGTGGTACTAAGCCTATTAAAACTTACCGTAAACAACCATAACCGAAGCTTTGGAGTCCTGACCATCGTAAGACAAGACTTCGCAACGATACGTCCCCGTTAATTGCGTCGTTGGACGTTTAATTCTTAATGTTCGGAACCTTTTGTCGTTTAAAGTGGTCTCTGATAGTTGACTTTCGACCAGGATATAATCTTGATATTTCTCCGAAGTTGATTGTTTCATCAGATCTGGTATCCACTGATAAATTGGTTCAGGATCGTCGTTCAGATACCATTTTATCGCGACGTTTTGTTCACCTACAGCTACGTCGTAATCGCAGTCCAAATCCAAAATTTCATTTGTGCCATTCTTAATTGACGATGGGACGGTAATCTCGTTTATTTTAACTGCGCGAAGTTCTGTAAAAGGAAATAGAAAACAGAAATTTAGAAATATGATCATTAATATATGGTTAAAGAAAAGTCTACTTTATTTAGAAAGTTTAATATTTTCAAGAGTAAATCAACAAGGAATATCGAATAGGGAGGTTAAATTATATCTATCTTCACTTCTGTCGCAGTTGAACTGAATTATCACACTTCTTATTAAGCCACTCTTGATAGATTGCTTCTTGTTTTAATGATGTTTGACTTTGCAAATCAAATTGAGCGTAAAATTGGAACGAGTACGGCAGGGAAGTATGTTCGTCTAGGTTTGTTATTTTATGGAAAACAAGTTAAAATTAGGAGTTATAAGCGTTACGCTCAATTTAGAAGTTATAGGCTATATCAATAAAGGCTCGTTTTCATAGAAGCTAGAAAATTCGAAAACGCTCACGCTTCACGAGTTTGAATACGCGCTGTAACGTACTTTTTTCGAACGTTTCCGCTTTCGCTCGAAATTTTCACGCAACTCGCGCCTATGAAAACGAGCCCTAAGAGTTTGTGGTAGTTGGCGTTTGCCTAAATTTGATGGGCATTGGATCAACGCGTCGTCAATATTGAATTAACATTAACCGCAGCTGGTTTTCCTCGAAACTATATATATACCCAGTTATAATGTACTTAACTAGATTATATCGACGTTTATAAGCTATAATAAATTTCACATTCTATTTTATCTCTTGGCGGGTTTAGTTTGTAATATCCCACCGCGGTAGCTTCTTCCCCGCTGATTTTTCAAGGTGTAATGAACTAAACCAAGAACCCATTAACGTCTGAGAACATACCAAGACCAACTTTACACGTACATAGTATCAGATTCTCCTGTAGGACATTTACTTCTTAAAAAATAATCTTATTGTAAGTGCAGACTTGGACTAAGAAGGTTAATATCGGTTAAATGAGAAGATTAGGTTTCAACTGAAAGTTTGTTTTCAAACCTCTAAATTTTGACAATACCTGTTGGTTTGGTTTAAAACAACATGTCAAACTTGACAATGATTGACGTAATTCGTGATTAGTCACTCAAAAGTATCAGTCCTGGCCAAAATATCGTTTCTCTTCTAAGAATTGGGATATTAATCTACGGAGAATGTTTCCCTAAAGACTGTAGTGTGCCAAGTTAAGTATACGTGCGCAGGAATTTTATGATTCAGTGTTATGTAGTCATATTCGTTCATAGTTATTGGAAAAGTTTGGGTGATCTAATAGTTCTGTGCGAATAAACTTCGGATCAGACGTCCTTGATTCGACCTTGTTGGTTTTTGGAGTTTGGGTTGTGCCAGAAATAGAACAGAGTAGGGGGATATTCATCGTCGTGCGGGTCTTTTGCGCCAGCGAACTCGGGATACGCGCTGCCAAATGCTGTTAACCTTTTCCTATATGAAAAAGAGTTTTCTCTGAGCGAGCAGAAACGTCGAGTGAAGTTGTCTGGCAACCCAATATCTCTCCATACTCCTACTCGCCTCGTCTGGTAAACAGTTTCCTTCAAATATTGCTTACAAGATGGTCAGGACCTAATCCTTTTACCTCGATCAAGTCACCCGAAAAAATACCTTATTGGTTTAATAAGGAAAATCCGGCATTCCGTATCATTTTATTTTTCCTCTGACACAGTTTGACAGCGGCCTCAAACGTTTGTGGAATATGGTGGTCATCTTGCTCTTGTATCGTTTTTCCAAGGTCATTTAAGCTAATATAAAATGTTTAGCTAGTACCCCAAGCACCGTTTCCACACTCTCCTCAAACCGGAAGCTTTTAACCATCCGGATTTTTAGTCGTGGTACGCAACCGAAAGCCCAGTTGCTCTGAGCATCGGTTGATCTCACGCACCCTTGACTCAACTATGGCTATAGGAATATATACGATCCTCCTTTTTTTTCTTCCCCTCTTGAGTTTTTCCGGTCCGCGACTTCTAAGTTAGCTCGATTCGCTCTCGTTAAGAGCAGCCCAAACTTATCTCCTAGGATTGCGATGGCTCGATCCACGAGCTTCATCCCCCAAAGTTAGTTTAGTCATTCTTGGCAACTAAATATAGTACATTCGCGACCGATTCCAGAAAATTTGAGATTACGTTTAAAGAAGAGAAAAAGACGAGCTTGTCAAAAGTTTCTTCTCTCTCTTCTTTACTCTCCTCTCCTTTCCATCCAATCCAATCTTCAACGCATCCCGCCCGCTTCTAGGTTATATAAATAAGAGCCGAGATTGAAAAAGTGTTTTTTAAAAACGTTCTCAAGAAAAACCACCCTACACTTATACTTAACACGTGGTGGGTGCTCTGTTATATTTCTTTTTTTATTTTCGAAATAGCTTCAAACCATATTTTACGCTTAAGTCAGCCTGAAAACAAAATGAACAATCGACAATTTCACGACTGCCTTTAAGCTAGTTTATAGCGCGACTGACTCTGAAAATCTGAAAGATGTTTTTTGTCGTTGCAGTATACTCCATCTATCTAGGGATTTCAGGACTGTACAGGGTGTTAATCCGTTTCAGTTGTCATACAGTATTACTTGGACCGCCTTTCCAATAGCGGGAGTTCACGGTGATCAATGGTGAAGGCCTCACCCGGTATGTTTAGTGACTCGTGTCTGAAGCTTTTCGCGTAATGGCCAAGTACTTTAAAATAACCGCTATTGCCTTGTAAAGTGGGCTTTTTGGAAGTTTTGAGTGAATGAAATATATAAATTCTTTCGCACCCATGCAGTCTTTCAAAATGTATAGAGGTCTATTATATAAACTTCTTTTTGAAGATTTGACATAGATTTGGCAAGGAACACTCTCTTTTTCAATGTCTCTTTTGTTGATTTGATTAATTAGAATTTAAAGATGGGGTGTGTATTTAAATCGCCTCTTTAAGTACTAAAGGACTGTGATAACGTGTTTATAATTAAACCTGCGTCCGCATGACCTTCTGACCTCCAAACAACGAATTGCGCCTCATATTATCGGCCATCGTATTTAGCGTTGAAGCGAATATAACCGTTAGAAGCGAATCATTTGCCATTAAGGAAGTATATCAGAGCAATTCGAAATCGGAAAATATACCTTCCTTTTTATTTGCGGTGGTGTAGCTATTCTGGAAAGCGGGCGTATCAGTTCTCTCTCTTTTTTTTTACGAGTTTAGTTTCGGGGATAGACCATTGGGAACTTACACTGTTATACAGTAACTTCTCGGATCGTACTCCCAGAAGAGCTTTTGCCCCGTAGGCGCGATGGATGATCCGAAAATACCAATTCAGTGCCTTTTTGCCGGGTCCCGGACGGGTTCTTTGGTTAGTGCCAAACCTCGGGGGCAATCTTTTTACATAACCTTTCCCCTTGTTCTCCCCTCCTTACCAACCCTCCCCCCATCTCCCATTCTGAGAGAAACAAAGATTCAGGACTTAAAAGCCCATTTATTTTTTTCTGAATTTTTTTTCCTACTCCTCCCTTAGTTTTTTTCCTTGGACTTTTGTTGTCATCCTACAAAGTGAACCTCAAAAGGCGTACCGCCATTCCATTTGTCATTTCTTCCCATTTATGCCTAACATCGCGAGCTAAGGCTTAGCTTAGGGCGGGCTACGACTCGGTCCAGTACGAGGGGTTTGACACTAACGAATTTGCAAGAATTTACATTCCAAAACACGTACATGAATACTTAGTAGTCGGTGGAAATTCTGGATTATTTATTTTTTAATCGTGCTACAATAGTAGAACCACAGGGATTTATCAGATTTCGAGCAAATTACATGGTCCCTATAATCACATGCTATTTTTTTTAAAAAAAAAAACCTCTTGATTCTAAAATATTCCCAAAGTAAAATTCGAATAATTTGTCTGAACCCTAAATAATCTTGATAGAATTTTCTTATTTTTATTGATAAATATTAGGAGTTTGAACTATCACTCCAGTACATTTACTACTCCATGTGAAACTATACGCCAATAGAAAAGTGTGTTTTTCTTAAGGCTGTAGAAGCAATAAGTATGGAGGAACCCCTTGGTTTCGGAAGGGACTTTTGGAAGCTCCCAAATCCGCTAAGGGTTTTTTTTTTCCTTCTCTATCTCTCTCTTTGGCCAATTCTTTCCACAGGCTCGTATCTTTTTATCTTTATTTTTTCTCCTCCTTCTATTTTTTCTATTTATCTATCAAAATAAAAGTTCTAGCTGGATAAAAGGATCTAGGTAAGAGCCACCGCCATGAATGCAGCCTTATATTCTGATTTTGTTCTCTTTCTTTTATTCTTTCTTGGAATATTTTATACTAAAGTTTTTTATTTATTTATTTATTTTCTTAAAGGCCATTCTCTTCCTTCCCTGTCCAAAATTTGACTGTAACAATATGCGCAATTTTCACTAATGAAATTGTTAGGTTTTCTTGTATCTTTCTTTAAGAGATAGATAGTATGAAAGCTAAGCGTCAGTTTCTTCAGAAATATATAATACTTCTCTACGAGAGAAGTGTGCTTACTACAAAGCGGGGTAGTTGTAACGTGATTCTTCCCAACATCATTTTACATTTGGAGTAAGAATACTAAACCGAATCATATACGCGATAAATTGTACCCTCATCATTTACTCTATTATTGCTTAACTATTTGCCAAGGCGCATGCGCTTGTGGATTTTTGTCCCACGTCAAGGCAATCAAAGTTTGTGGGTTGAATACTGAGGATTTAGTACCAAAGAAACAGTTCTCGAATTCACCCCACGGTGCGATGCATATCTGAAGTTTTGTAAGCAAGAGAGCAAACAAAAAGGGATCCCTCGCCTGGGAAGAATCAAGTTACATAACTGAAGTATTAAGAGGATACAGAGTGTCAGCCTTCTTCTATTATCTCCTTCTGGTTTCCGGTAGTGGTACCCTACTTCTTTAAATATTTGAAACAGTGAAAATTAAGCTTGTTAACTTAGTTTTGTTATTTGAGAATTGAAAATTTTTGGAAATGGAAAATATCTACAATTTTTTCTGGTTGATGTTTGAAATATTTTTCAAGAATTGAACTGAAGCGAACCTGGTTCAACCTTCAAAGAATTAAGTCTTTTATTAATCATTTCTATGGAGGAAAATCCAGGAATAGTTTTATTTACTATTTAGTTTGAAAAGTAATGGCCAAAGGCTTAAGAAGATATAAAGGTCTTGGGGATTTCTTGGTTTTTCCAAAGCTTTGGGCGAGCTTTAGACTCTAGACTCTTCGCTAAGTAGGGAATATTCTAAATAAACATTTTTACTCGTCCTGCATGGACGTTCTTTCTCGTTAAGGGTTAGCTAGTGTACGTAGGAAAACCCGTTAGGCAAACGAGACGAGAGCCGCCGACCTATGGTGGTTGTACCCTGGTGATATAAGCAAAGATGGGCTATGGGCGCTCGCTTTTTGGGCCCAAAATAAATGGATGCGCGTCTTTGCTTTTCGTCAAGATGTCTCACTCCCATTTGCTTTAAGATTTATGTTCCCGGCATGCCTCGCAAATACTCTTATACCGTCGCGAATTTATCCAATTACATCACGAAAATAGAATAGATCGAACTCTTCTAGAACCTAGTTGGTTTGATTATCACCGCATCTCCGGAACTCTTTGAAATATTCTTTGTAAAAATGAATGAATGAATGAATAGCGAAACTCTCCTTTATTTTTAGTACAGAGACGATGAAGATTCTCTCTAAGCATCCTATACCGACCGTTCAGATTAATAATGTTCCACAGCCGTTTTTTATAACCCTTCCAAGAGCATAGTGGGTCATTTCAACCGTCAACCTCCTCGCGATCTTCCCAAACTTTTATAACGTTGCTATTTTTAAACTTCAAGAGCCTGGCGTTATATTTTCTCACTGATCTCGTAAAAGTGGTCCTTGATTTACTATATAGCTCAGGTCCGTTCTCCCCCAAATATGGGTTAAGTGTCGGATAAACTTACAGGAGGAGGCCGGTGCAGCCGCCGGTTTTAAAATTTCCTCCGAAAACTCCGAAGTTCAGAAGAGTGCTTGACTCTTCTGGGCAGCGCTTCAGAAATAAGCAAGCAACCCGCTCTTTCAAAATTGAAGCCGGAGAATAATCGATCATGGCGTTTTCGCTTTTTCGGTATTTTCTCTTCATCCGTACGGCGCTCGGATTATAAGTTTGATTTTTAACTTCTTGTTGTGAGAATTGGTAGGGTGACTTTCGCTCCAATATCCGGTATTTTCATATTTTCCCAGATTGAGGTTGAAAGGTTTATACGGAAAGCTCTTTCGGCTGGTTGGATGTCTTGGCCCCTTTTCGTGTGCGCAATTTGGAACTTGTTCAACAGTACTTCTAGTCTGAATCAGTTATAGGTGGCGCTAAAATAGTTATAGATTATTTTTATTAAAAACCCGGGACTTTCACGTCGTAGTCTAACGCTCTGACTGTTTACCACCGTTCATTTATGCAAAGTTTTCATCCTTTACTGTTGACAGTATGAGGACGATCAAGGAAAATAGGGGTCGGACATTTGTTTTTTCAAGTAGCTGTTTTATTTCTTGATTTTTACCGATATTTTATCGGAGAAAGTTTTCTGCCGATAGAATGTGTTCAAATTCATGCCACCACCAACACCCTAACAATTTTATCAGTTCATTTCAGAATGAAAGTTCACCACATTTATTAGTTAGTAGTTAAATATTAGATACATTCAGGTTTATACGCCGTTGCATATTGAACTTGGGATATACCAAACCGAACCGTGAACTTTCGTTCATAACCCCTCACCCCTTTTGACCTGGTAAGGAACCGCGTTCAAACTTTCGCTGTACACACAACGCTTGATTGAAGGATTTACTAGTACATAAATTTGGAGTGAAATTTAAAAACTTGGCGTAAACACTATCGTATATATTTCAATGGTAATTTTGCAGGCTGAAGTAAATTTAGGCTGCTTTGGGTTTTTCATATTCTTCAGAAATGTTTTAAAATACCGCACCACAGCATTTTAGGTTGGTATCTTTTATTCAAGATTGGTGTTTAAAAACGTCTGTTTTATGGCTGGATTTAGTTAGAAAATTCCTCTTTTTATTTTTGGTCAAAACTAAAGAAATATAGCTTTATTTTATACCAATATCCAAAATTTATCCCTTGAAGTTTTTCGCAAGCACTCGGGGTTACGTGCATAGGTCATCTTAATATTTCCAAAAATATAGTCTCGCGCGTAGATATCGTAAATGTGTATCTTGCAATATACTGGAACGATATCATTGGACGCAAATTTAACCATATTTTTAAGCTTGGGAATTTTCCTCGTATTTACAATAGCTATGGTTAAAAGACATTTTGTCTCTAGAGCGGCCGTGGAGTGTCGAAATTTACGGGGACATTCTTAGGAACTAATAGCCTGGGACTTAAGCCTATTTCGGGCCTAACGACTCTTCTTTACTTGATTTACGCCGAGGTTTGGATGACCCGGCGGCTGTTGCTTCTAAACTAGGCCTTTATTCTCGGTTATTTCTAAGCGAAGGGAGAACGCCTATCGTTACTCGTAAAGGGAATACAAAATGTATTAGGGCTTAAGGAAGCTCGTATACTTCGACCAACGAAAAATGTTTCTGGACGACAGAAAATGGCCGAATTATACCGAGTTTATCTTCAAATATCCGGCAGGCAAGCCAGAGTTAAGACAAACCCAACCATATAACATGTTATTCCCCCATAAAGCTATGTATAATTCGACGTTTCCTTGGTAACATAGTAAATATATGTTGTCTAACGGTGAAATCAACAAATAACAACTATAGGCCTTTTTATAATTTAAGAGCTCTAATCTTTTAGCATGGTTGTAAGTTAGTTCGTTGTCATTGCGATTTAGAGCATCTCTAACCACGAGATAAGTAATTAAAGATAATTTAGATTATGGAGCATGTTAATATTGAGCTCTTTTTAATAATATAAGCTTAGTTTCAATCTAACTTAAAAAGAAAACATGTAAATGCGAGCTAAATTTAAAACTCTTCTATATACATTTTCTATTAAAAAAACTAAACATCGGAAGGCAAAATTTCAAGAATTTCCCTGAGAATCCTTATGTAGCGCAAAAACATTGTTAAAAAATTGCAACTTCTATCCCAGCGCTTACATTGAATGCCGCACGAATCGTTTTCGTGAAGTGACTTTGAAATGAAGACGACATTCTTACCCCCCCTCCTACTTTCATCCGCCCCATGGCCCCAGTAACGCTTTTCTACTTCCTGAGCCCGCCACCGGAAGTCGGAGTTATACCATACCATACGCGACCCACGTGCGGACATATAGCCAAGAAAAACTGAACTTTCTCTTAGACGATTGCAGTCGACCTACGCTAGATTAGTGGACATATACCCAAGGCCTAACCCAAGACGTAGGTTTTAGTTCTCTTCAATTTCCCATGCTCCATGCAAGTCCTTGGAATAGAGGCCACGGCTCCTTTCTGAGACGCGTGTACAGTGTTGCTGCGCTTGGGTCTTCTCGACCATTAGGCTTAACGAAAAGGGAAGGAATCCACGTAAGCGCTGGCCGCCGGGTCCCGAGTCCCTGACTAACGGAAACTGAACCAATTTGTCGGTCATTTCCGAGCATGCACCGGTCGTGGTTAATGCGAAAAACGTACCCAACTATAAGAGTTTTACGTATAACGAATATAAACTTTAATAACCCACTCTTTGATGTCGTTCTCTCGCATACCACTTAAAAATATCTTGAATTGCCTTAAGGTTGGAGGATATTTCTAGTGATCTGTAGTCATCCTTATTCGTAATTAGTTAGTACCTGGTCGCAGCAAGTTTCTAAATAGCATATAGTGGCTTCTTAGGTACTTGAGGCATATACCTTCTAAAATCTAATGGCTTTCATTATAGTTCCAAAGATGAGCTGAACGAATTTCCATCTAAAAAAGTCTTATCTAGCAATTTAACTCTAATAGTTGAACCATCTTCTAATTATCATTATTTTTTTCTTTGAAAGTTTCAGTTGTCTTTGCTTAATTTTTTCTAATTATTTTCTTTCTAAGTTGTTTTACCTTGTATTGTCTTATCATTTATAAAAGTCAGGAGCTGTTCATTAATTTCGTTGTAATGAAGTTAAGCCCCTGTATAAAGGCCGGGTCAAAGCGAAAGTGTTATACCCTTAAGCTTTCTCTCGTTAGTTCCAAGTAGTGGCACCAAAAAAAGAAATGAAACAAAATCCTAAAAAAATTGTCGCGAATACATGAATTAATTCTTAGTGTCCATAAATATTGAATTACAGGAAAGACTAATGAACCGAAGGTGACTGAATAAAGTTGGGATAAGCATTAGTGTGGGACAGAGCGCTGGAAAATAGTCCTATTGCATTCTGGGAGATGTTGCGTTATTCTTGCGACACTTTCCTAAATTCTTTTCGAAACTAATTGGTAGGAGCGGCACTCTGTCGGGTCGCGTCTTCCAGAGAATCATTCTTCTACACTAGGGGCTGCCTATAAGCGTATGGTATATTGGAAGGGAACCATGGGAAGATTGTAATTCGACTGATCTCGGAGTCTCTCACGTACTCGCTTTTAGCTGATATCAGCGTTTCTCGCTGGAAAAAGATGGACGAAGCAAAAGTACGGAAAACTTAAGGAACAGGGATAGAGTTAGGGTTAAGGATAAGAAAAAAAAATAACACGATTCTGCAAACGCTAGAGGTACTCGCTCTACGCAGTAGTATATAGTGTGCACGGTGGTTAACTCGAGACAAATTTGTTCTGTTTTCTTTTCTCAAGATGTTGTAGACTTTGGGAGATTCGGAATTTTCGGATTTGCCGATTGGGTGCATGGGTATACGCCTTTTATTTACACAAGTTAACGATATATAACATGAGGTTTAGCAAATCGAATTCAGTAGATTCTGAAGGTGCGTTACTGTCCCTCCCGTAATCTATTGTGGTTTCCCCTGCTCGATCGGAAATAAAATATTCATGAAATGTTTAAAATGCTGCGCTAAACAAATCTCGAGAAAACTCTTACTAGAACCATTTAAAGTAGTCTGATTTTGTTTTTCCTAACATCGTAGTTATAAAAAATACAAAACTGTGTATGAATACGTAGATGATTGAGTTTGACACACCTGCCACTACGTTATGTGACATTTCTTGTTGGAAATGTCCCCTAGAAACAAACAGTTAGGCTTAAACGTATAGCCGAATAATTCTACTTAAAATCTAAAACCTTCATGTCCCAAAAATAACAAAATGTCATGGAGTTTAATGGCTATGGCCTTACAAAGGAAACAATGAAGCGTACGTCTACATCCTTAGTTGTACTTACTTGTCCAAAGAAAAAAGCCAAATCCGAACTATAGAAGCGGGATTTGGATCATACCAGACAGTATAAAAAGAAAATCAAGGAAAACTTAACAGAAAAAAATAAAACCCCCGTTAACCCACGTTTTACGGGTCGTAACCACTTCATGGACAATCCTCTAAATTGCCTCTAAAAACTTTGCCAGCAACTGGGAACAGTAACTGCCCTATTTACGCAACTTCTTGCCCGACCTCCCTATTGCCCAAAGAAGAAATACGCCGTACCAACCATCTATACCAGACGTGTCCCAACCAACACCGACTCGACCCGCTCGACACAATTTTCGATTGAGTCAAAAAAAAAAAAAGGATTTCGCTTTCTTTATCCGAAATGTCCTCCATAACCTATCCACCTTTCCTTTTTGCCTGTTTCTACGTTCTCCAATTCTGTACTATGTCCTAATGCCGACTTGCCTTTCTTAACTGAGATTTAACAAGGTTCACAAGTCTAAGTTCGTGTCCTTTTTTCTCGCTCTTTTGTAGCCCCATAGAGTATCAACAAAAGTGGATCCTTGACTATGGTACGATAGTGACCTATGAACATCTTTTAGAGACAGGATTCTGTTAGCTGCAGATTTACAAACAATAATTTACTGGGTTATTACGATCCTAATTGGTCGGTAATATAAGGGGTAAAATTACCACTGGACGAGGAGCCTCTCAGTAAAAATAAGGTGAATTGTCATCCTACCACGAGGAATATTTTGGAGTTTACCTTCCATATAAAGAAAACCGAAAACTTTGCAGGTTTAAAAATGCTACTGAATTTCGTATTTTTTTTCTGGTATGGAGGTTTTCAGTTCTTTCGCTGTTCTGGACGCTATTACAGTCGCTTCCGTTTCTTTTGGGGGAAGGGGGGATTGCTAGCTAACAAGCCCTCAACACGGTATAGTGGACCCATGGACCCCCAAAAAGAGAAAGGAAAAATAATAGATCTGAAAATGGGCTCCTTTTTTCTAGGGACCATATAAAAGTTGGTTGCCTTTTCCAAAAGCTTTCCATTACTCCACCGTTTGATAAGACTTAAAAGAAACTTTGGTTAAGTATTATAGAATGGTTCCTGAAACGCGAGTACTGACTTTAAGATGACAAAATGGTGCTGGCAGACCCAATCCGCTTTAAAGTTTCATGTCCTTCCGTTCATACGTCTGTCTCTGGATTATATGTAGGCTAACTAGATGTCCATTTTCCCTATAGACATCTTTTAAAACACGGTGTCAAAATGTGATCAGTCTTTTTACACGTCGAGCACTATGTATTTCTCATTCCCTACAGTTATTGTCAGAGTTCTAACGTGCTAAAAAAGTCTATAAATTGTAGTCGTTTTACACCTTAACAATAACGAGGGATCGTGCATTTCAAAAACCTTGATTGCGTGTAGTTTGTTATGGTCTAAAAGGCAAAAGTTACACCTAATTAACGCACCTTATTAATAACCCAAAAGCACGTAACCAAAAAGGCTAAAACTTTGTAAATTTTTTAATGATTTTACGGTTTAACACAGACCTGTACGCCTCCGTCAGTTTGTCAGAATAGGTTTGGCAAAAAGAACTTTACTTTAGTCTGGCGTCTTAAATACCATTATAAGCCTAACAAACGCTCCATGCATAAGTATGTGAACTATTTTAATAAATATAAATGGAAAACTATCCTATTAGAATTTAAATTTCATTGGGTCATAATCTCAGTACTAAAACCTTAATTAATAAGTCTAGAGCTAATTTATACTAAGAAGCAAAAATTTTGATGATAAATTTCTGGTTTTACTGTGTCAAGATGTGGGGCGGAACTAACCGACGTTAAATATATCAAAAATTAACCCCTAGTGACGCTTGCCTATAAAAGCGTTAGCGAATCCGACGGGATTCGTTTTGACGTTGATCGAGGGCTAAAAAGTCAATTGCAATTTTCCTATCACGACTTGTACGAACGCGTTTAAAATGACGTGTAGCTAGCTCGTTGACCAAAAAGGGCGCGCGAATTCCCTTTTCGGAAACGTGGATCACGCGCCAATAATTTTAAGCCTAAATCGGACCTCGGTCGCGTGACCGCAACCCACAAAGCTCAGCTTAGGATAAAAAGGAACGTTTGTATTATACAACCGGTTGCGTGTGACGAGACGTTTAGTTTAGCGGAACGGACGGGTGTTAAGGATCATAACGAGACTTAAGTTTAAATATTCAGCTTTCGAAACCTCTAAAGACCTAAAGAATATTTTATTTTAACGCGATCCCGTTATAAATCTAAGCCAAACCTTTTATTCTTGACTTTAAATATTTTGCGGGGAAAATGTGGAAAAACAAGATTAACAACGACCAAACTTTAACCTTATCGTAACTACTCCATTTCCATATCAGTAGAATAATACTTTTTGGGCACATTACAGCTTGTTTATCTATGGGTGACTATGGCACACTGGGTCGTTCAGTGCGCATACCAAAGAGATTGGTTATGTAAAAGTAAGCCAGAACTCGTTTTCCTTAGTTTGTTGGGTGTCAATTTCCGTAAACAGGATTGTCAGTTTCCAAAAGTATACGAAACAGCTAGTAAAAATTTATCCTGAAGGATTTTACCAATCATCTATTCAAGATACTTCAGAAACTTTCTACATTTTTTCGGGTTAAAATTGAATCTCGCATCGAAATTCCCTTGATAAAAGCGGTCTAGACTATTGATTTATTCAATGCTGGAATACGTAAAATATATATATATATATATATTTCTTGTTCGTTTGATTTAAACGAAACGCCGAAAGGTTTGCGTGGAGGAAAGGGATTATTCTTAGCCCTAGATTCCATAAAAATTCGAGGAGAATTTTGACTAATAGCTAAGCGCCTCCGTAAAGAGATATATGAAGGAAAAAAAGGGTTACGTATCCAACGAAAGCACCTAAAAAGAGTTCTTCTCTGTTGAGCGGCTTTAAAATAATTGGCTTTTTGCCCGCCTATAGTTTCCCTAAAACTAAAAGCGAAAATGGATCTTTCGAGCAATTGGATGAGTGCATTATAAAACGTAAAAATATAAAAATGTTCAAAAAAAACCCTGGAAAATTTTCTTGGTTTTATTTGGAAAAGCTCTAGAAAATTTCAGCCTTTTCTATAGTTAAATTTCGTTCTTTTTGAGTTAGCTTTTTCAGTGCGAAAGAATTTTAATATCCAATTTTCTTCACCCTCAAGAATTACCCACAATCATTCTAGAATAATCGTCAATACATTCAAAGCTAGAATATTCGAGTTATTATTTCAAAGAGATCATAGTAGCCTTTAGATTTATCTTTGTTGCAAATTCAATCTGATTTCACAGTCATGACTGTTGGGGTAGAATTTAAACGTTTTCAGAATTTAAAGTAAGCTATACAGGGTGTTTGTGAAAGGTCCATCAATAATGAAAGGGCGTATTTATTGGGTCATTTTGAGTCGAAAATGTTCTATGACATTTTTCCGTCCGGGCCACTGTTTTCAAGTTATGATTGGAGTAATTTACGGATGACCCCCTTAAATTTAATTAAGAAATTGAAAGACGGCGCTAATTTAATGAAGGGGTCATCCCTAAAATATTCAAATCATAACTCGAAAACCGTGGCTCGGACGGCAAAATGTCATAGAACATTTTCGACTCAAAATGGCCCAATAAATACGCCCTTTCATTATTGATGGACTTTTCGAAAACACCCTGTATACTTCAATGGATAATAAGATTATCTGAGATAAAAGCCTGAAGAATTCGAGATATTTTTGGTATAAAATTGGATTAAATCTAATGCCGCAGAGTGCCGCGTGCCATCTACAATAAAAGTGAAGTTAGGACTAATTAACTTTAATAGTTAATAACCCGAATTAAGAGCAACTAAATTAATATTTCTCAAGGCGTAATTGATAATTAGTCGCTCGCTTATAACGTTTCAAAGAGAGTAGAGTAAATAGTTTATTCAAAGAATAATAAAGTATCCTTAAATCCAGTGCACTTTGTTTCAAGATCATTTTATATCTTCATATTTTATTCTTATTGAATTTCACTAGTCACGCTTTTAATTCAGAAGCAATTCAATATTCACGAATGAATTAGTTATCTATCTCTCGCAAGACGTTGAAGAGATTTCAATTTAATCTCCCAATGTTTTGATTGGGCTTCGCCATGGATAAACTTCAATCGCTCTTGAAATTGGAAGTTCCAGTTTGGCTCTCTTTCTCTATAAGCGAGTCTCATGCAGCTTCTATAAGTAAATTTATAAGACGCGACGTAAGCCCATATAAATATTGTCTCGGCACTAGATACTATTCAATAATAATTTATAGTTATAAGATTCTATATCTGTCCCCTTAAGGTTATAAGTCAAGTTTCAAAGGGCTCTTAAAACTTCAATACGTCGCTCGCGAGATAATAAGATAGAAACTGATACGGTTTGGTACAGTACTTTCCAATCTTAATAATATGAACCATCCATACGCTTCTTAGCACGGAACCTTATTTAATATCACGATATACTTGTGGCGTTGGAAGTTGGTTAAACTGAAAGGTATGAAGTGTAGCTTTGTATAAAACAAAGCTGAAATGCGGTCAAAATTAAGAGTAATGTAGTTCCAAACAAGCTAAGGCACTTGACGCTGCCTGGAAAACCTAACTTTAAGTATATTTTAATCATAAGTTCACCTTATATCTGAAGAAAGCTCGAGACGTCTAATTTAAGAGAGACACAATACGTAGCTGGCTCGTTGAGTCGTTTTGTACTTGGTTAGGCAAACTTTACGTTAGATAGGTGTTAAAATTCAAATTCTGCAACCTTAGGTGTTGAGATTAAGATTTTGCAGATTTTCCCCAGTCTTTGTATATAATATTAATTGGAGAGGGCATTAATAATTTCGCATTAATTCATAGCACTTTAACCTCCGAACGCCTTTATATTGTTCCAAGTGTGGCTTAAGCTTAGCCCACAATTGACCCGTGGCGATATTTGGAGGTATATTAATTTATTCGAAACCTTTGAAGCGAGTTAAGTGCAGTACGATGCTTCAAAATGATTTAATAAACGATTTTCGCCAAATAATTGCTCCTCCCGAGTTTCGAGACTTTGCCGTAGCTCAATTATCGTAGAAGCTGACTAATTGTTCCTGGTAAACATTTATAAGGCTGAAGAGGCTATCGTCATAGTAGTTCAAAGTATCTTTAATATAAGGGTATTGTTTGGATTTGAAGATTGCATCCCTAGCTAAACTGAGCGAAGTAATTTTAGAAACATTGTCCTTACCAGTTGCCTATTTCATGTGATGAACATTGTTTTCTTTGACAATTTTATCAAGAGACTTGCGCAACACTATAATTCAAGACAAATGTCTCTTTCAATGTTTATGAACTTCAATTAAAGTTAATGTAGAACCCAGGCTTCTCTATTTAATAGGATTTCTAAAGGTTTCGTTTTTTGGGAGCGAGTAGTGTTCCGAGAACATTGATCCTATAGTTAGTAGTGACACTTATAGGACGGGTGAATGTTGTAAGTGCCTAATGAAGTTCCATTAGCCTTAGGGATTGCGGCGCCCCAAAGAACATTTACATCCACTCTCTTTTACCCTTTGTAAATAAGTGAACGGAACCCATTTTCCCGACTCGAGAAAAGACATCTTTTACAGAAAAGACATTGAAGCTATTTCCCACTTTCAGAATCTTCGTTCCTTTTTTTTTACTAATTTAAAAGCTAAACTCTATAATGAGGTATGTCTCGGTCGGTCTGTTGGTCTTTGAAGTACACCTGAAACCTTTTTTTTCACCCACTTAACGTTTTTGAATAAAGAATTAAAACGGGATTTAGTCAAGGAAAATACAAGTGGTTTTGCGTACGTTTTCAAAGGCTTAAAAGGGTGCTTTTGAAAGATGAAGAGGAATTGAATATCAAAACGATTTGAATGAGGAGAATTTATTTTGAATTCCACAGAATTTGGACTATTCTTAACTGTAGCTCTTTTCAAAAGACGCTTGTCTCAAATTCAAATGCATCAACCTTTTTAATAGTATTAAGTTGGTGATCATATATATTTAGAAAGTTCAATTCCCTTTCAATCGTTACAACACTCGAAGCATATATGACATTCTGTTCAACTGTATCCGGTTTGTTTGCGGGAATTAACATTTTCGCTATGAATTTAATGAATAGGGCATATTTAAATTGAAGATCACAAGTTTCATGTATTGATTAAAGCAGGAGCGTTATAAGGTTCTGGGATTTTCAATTTCAACGCATTTTCAAGTGAATATTTAATACATTCAACGCGTTCGAAGATATTCCCCCTGGTGAAGACCTACGAATGCCAATTCTATTGTTGACAGCAGCCTTCCCAATAATCCTAAAATTTTAAGCCCGCCAGTCCTATTTCGTCGGAACTCGAAATGGACCTAGTACTCATAATGAGAAACCGATATATATATTCGGTTTTAATTCGGGGGGCATATACCTACGAATAGAATCAATTCAACTCCAAACCACAATCAAAGTTATACTCGGAACCCTTTCAACCGGTTATGTTGGAATTGATCAGAACTCGTGTCGTATAGCTCTCCTTAAATCATTGGCCAACGTTACATCGCCGAATCTAAAGCGTCCAAGTTATAATACTAATAAGAGTTTAATCTTAGAAATATATATACGCCAAGGCTTAGTTATTGCACGGTTTCTATGGCAGTTCAATAACACTCCATCGTTATAATTATGAATAAGTTCGTTAAATTTAAGCATAATCAGGGATAGATTTAATTTTAGAAGTAGGAATGAAGAACGGTTAGTATTTACTTCAGTCCAACTCATAGCCCAGTATAGAGCCCATCCCTCCAACACGTAATGAAAAGCTAAAATTATCTTATTGGCTCACTTAAACTACGTTTTGATGACGTTGCTGACAGGGACGACGAAAAATACGTAATTCCTTTTTACCTCTGTCGCTATGACCCGCCTCTTCTTTCATATCCCTCCGTCCCGTGGAAGGGGGTCCGGGACTTTGATACTCTGTTCTCCATTCCTACTTCTACAATTAAATTTATCCCTGGTATAATTTTGCCTATTTATTATTTTTCTATTCGAGATGGTTTTATCCAAGTTAACCTCTTAAGATTTCATCTATTTTCGACATTGATTTGATAGAAATATATATATTTTTCTTCCAATGTGGGGCAGAGAGTTAAAATCTCTTCTTTCAAATTATTAAAAGGTACTTTTGTCCCTAGAGATGTCGTATATTGAAACGCTGGAGAAAGAAAGGCAGAAAGCGAAAAAAAATAAAAATAACAAAAAGTTAAAAATTGAAAAAGAAATAAAAAAAAATCAATGTCCATAGTAAGAAAAAGGGGATATCCCATAGAGTTGAAGAAAAAGTTACAAATGACTTGGAAAGGCTTTTGGAATCGGCGTTTTTGCCTCTAATGACAATAGGTGCTGTTGTGATTTATGAAGTAACGACCAAGTGCTCAGTCTTCACGGCCTCAGAGAAAGAGCCGGCTCAAAAACCATGGACTATTCTTTGAGGTATTAACTAGGGAGGGTTTGATATTTCATTAAATTGCTAGGGCCCCTAGTATTATTTTACTTAATTTTTTTTTATTATATTGTATGTTAATTGTTTCGGCTCAAATTTATCAACGGGGAGGTTGAAATTTTGCTGGACAGATGTTTGTTTTTCTAATCTTGTTTAGGCCTATAATAAAACAACTGTTCAAAGAAATATTCGGATAAGTTAAGTTCTCGAGGATAGCGTCTTTATGTTTTACCCAACTTTCAGGGTCAACTTTCATATAACATACTCCTAAAATACTTAAGCCGAATTCACACTAGATAGTTTGAAACCGTTTTGGTGAGACTTAACCAGTATTTTAAAAAAATATCTATCATTAACATTATATTTCGACTAGAAACAGTTTCGAAATTTTTAGTGTAAACGCGACTAAGACTGCAATATCATTTGTGTTTTTGAGGTTCCGGAAGCTCTTTATTTTTTTTCATCCAAGGCTTAGTGTTCCCCGCACGCTTTTCCCATATTTGACCTAGTTTAACTAGGGAATCAGACTTGAAAGTTGGTGATGAGGGAGCGAGCTGGAAAGACGCTCAAGATGAGATGGGGAGACGCGAGATAAAATAATAAAAAAAGCACATTTTGAGTGTTCTTAAATTTGAAAACCTACGTCTAGGACCCGTTCCATATTTCGTGACGAGTTTACAAGACATTTCGATGATGTTATTCCATCAACGAGACGTTTTGTTGGACTTTTTGGCACCCTACATATACACCGGGGGTCTACTAGGGTGATTTCAGTTTTGAGACAGACAGTTAAGGAGTTTATGATGTACTCCTTGCAATTTTCTTTCAGTTTTTCGACATCAAAAGAGAAAGTTTAAAGTTTTATAAGTTTGACTTTCAGTGATGTACTTGTCCAAACAATACGTGACAATAATTTTTGAGCAAATATTTTATTTTCACTTGTCTTATTTTGAATCAAGGAATTTTGGAAATTTATGCAATCAATATTTGAAGTAAAAGTTAGTCTTAATTTAATATAGCATTATTTTCTTTTGCATGCATTTGAGTGGTTTTATTGTTTGTGTATTTATTCATATTAGTTATTTTTCAAATTTTCTTATATTCACAGAACTGCATTGGTGAACTCTAAATTATATACACCTATAGAGGATTGAACTACAATTCGGACGCAATGCATCAAGCTGTAATATTTTTTGAACGTACGGTTTGGGAGCGTAAGGTAAGTACAGACTTTTGAAATATTTCACAATTTTTTAAATCGACGTTCGATTTAATTTTGAACACTGGGCCAAGTGGTTGTCTTTTCGACCTATGGTAAACGTATAAAAATCACTTTGTAGCTAGAAAATGTATAATTGGCCCAATACCAATATGGCGTCGGGCCAAATACTTCGTCGCATTTATAACACTGACCCCACGTGACTCGAGACCTCAAGTTGAAAGTCATTTTTTACGAAAGCCAGTGCACTCTACTGTACCTAAACGCTAAGCCTAATCTAAAAAAGTCTATCGACTCTGAAGACTCAAGTCATTTCATTTTGGGGATAAAATGTTTTCCATGGGAATTATTTGGCGCTCCTTTTATTCAGGGTTGATTCTTCATTCATAGTTACAGTCTTGTAGATCCAGTTTTCTAAGAATCTAACCTTCGCGCCACAAATTCATTAAAAGCTTCTATTTGGGGATGGAGTGGGGGGGGCAGAGGTCGGGGGAGATGCCATTAATTAATGAGTCAACTTAATGATAAGAATTCATCATCTATCGCCCGCTATTAAAACGCCTCGCATCTCTAAATATTACCAAATGGATCGTATGTCAGTCGTATATAGCTTATTAAACCCGACCGACCCGTCAAGTTACTTGGAAACTAAAGCCGCCTAACCCCGCTCCCTGAAACTTTAAACTCTGTACTCTATACCTATGAATGTCTTAATTTTTACCAAGAATATTAACTATCTTCGGCAATAATTGGAATAATTATTTTAATTTTGTATGGTTTTTATGGGTATTAGTTTGACCATTTATTAATTGTTCTAATCGTAGAAAATATATGCCTACATAAATATTAATCAGGAAAACATTGTTTTTCCATTTTAATATTACGTAAAGGGAGGGTGAAAAGGAAAATCAATTAATTTTTTATCTATTCTTCTAATTATTATAAGACCTATTTGCATATTGAAACATCCAGGAAATGCAGTCTCCAAATTGTTTTAAAATTAAAATTAGTTTGAGATTTGATAGATAAAAAATGTAAAATTTGCACCTCCAATTGACAAAATTCCAACCAATTCCCCCTAGTGTTAGTGATATCAATCATTCAGTATGATGAAATTAGGTAAATAACTGTGCCTGTGCATAAAGAGACACATATAAATTACCGAAGACTTAATATATACCTGTAGAATCCAGTTGATAGAGGCTGCAGTTGTAAAATGTTAAACCTTATGTATCGCAATATTCTTTGGGTATACTCGTTAGACTCTTAATTGTCTTGGTATTAGCGACGCTATACTAAACGAGTATAGTAAGTTGGCCCTGCACCGGGCACCCCCCTCGATGAGGACTAGTTTTATACAGAAGATAATGAGTGATGGGATAGTTCATGTAAAGGCCAAAAATAAAGAGGGCCAACCTACGCATTGTTCTAATTAGGGCATATTCAGCGTGTGAGAATCATAACGTCCCAGCTTTGTAGTAGAAAATTACTAAGGAAGCAACAAAAAAGAAGAAAAAAACCTTCCCAATTCTTTTGTTTTATATTTCATTATTTTTAAAGAAAAACTCATCCTTTTGTTCGAATTGTTTATCAGAGATTTTCTTTGTATAAAATCGCCTTAAAATATGAGATTGCTTTTTCAACTGTTGTACCGTGCAATGCGACATTGAAAGCAAAGATAAGATACCTAGACTTGCCCATGAAACTTAAAGGCGAAATTAATTAATTAGACAAACTTTATAGATAAAATAATCAAATCTATTTTAAAAGTTAGCTAAGAAGGAAGATGATGAAATATGTAGTGGGATAAGATGGTTAAATTGGGAACTAGTCCTACTCTGGTCAAAATATATCAAACCCTTATTTATTTACTAGTAAGTTGATTTTAGTAATAAAAAATAGTCACAAAATATTGCCAACTATACTTACCAAGTTCTGCACTTAAATATGCTCTAAGGTATTTGGTGTAACTTTATAAATTGTTTATGCTTAAAGTGTACTAACTCTTACCGTAACTTCTGAAAGAAAAATGCCTTCCGGGCATTCCATTCAGTCAGTCAGATTTAAATTATTAGTCTATGGAAGTAAAATCATAGTGATTTTACTTTTCTTCGCTATTTACTCTTTATGGGTGATTTGCTGCACTGTTTGGTTTGAGATTTAAATTCAAACAATGGACATCTATTGTTAATAACAATTTTTATGATATTTTGTTAACAAAGTAGGCTTAAATTTTGATAATAATGGAACCTGTTGTTCGTGGCAAAATAATAGTTTTGACCTCGCATCGCAAAAATGAAAAAAATACCATATTTGGTTTCAAATCTTGAGATTTTACCCAAAATAGCAAAGACAGGATCAAATTTAACGAGCGAAATTCAATCTTTAATATTTAATATAGAATATATTAAAATTGGCATTGCGCACAAGTTCTTCTTAAATCAGAAAGTTATAGAGGTTACACATAGAATTATTATTATTCTGCAATGATACCCATAGATATGGGCGTATATCTTGTATAATATCAAAATTATTAACGTCAATAGCAGTCACCAAGCGTCGCTAAGTTTCACCAGAGGAGACTGGTTGGTAGGAATTCCGTGTGTCACCTCTATAACCTTCTCCTGAAACTAATTATTTTCATGCAGTTTCTAGCTACTATAGTAGGGAAACGACTATATTATAGTTGTTTCTATAATATAGAAAGTGAACAGTAAAAATATCAAATGCCATTAAAATAAATATAACCCTAGAAAAATTCCTCGCATGAAAGATAGAAATATATTTGTCATATCTAAATTATAACTTCGGGCAAAACATTCTGTTATAAGTTTTAAAATTTATACACTAGAAGAAGTTGTCCTAAATATTATATTTCTCTTTGTGAATCGGGAGATACCATCTTATATTCCACCTCCCTCATCTTTTCCCATCGTGTTACGTCACCATAAACCGACTATGAATATTAATGATACCTTGAACCGTATCTATATCGTGTCATGGGGATTGTCGTTGTCACAGGAGGCTTGTTTTTTTGTGTGTGTTTTTATCAAAATGGGAAGGACCCTATGCCTCTATGAAAATATTTTTTACAACTGTTTAAAACGGAACGGATATTCGCTTGAACTGGAAAATATATAACGTTGAAAAATCTTTTGCAATATATTTAGTAAATATAAAAGCATGGGAAACGGATATATAGAAGCGATTTTATACTGAATGTAAACTTACCGGAATTCAAAATCCCCCTTTTTTTTAAATAGGTTTTTTGACTTTTACTAGCCTGCTATAGCTATAGTTGTATACTATTGTAGTGTATTGATAACCTAACAGCCATAAGTATCCCGTATAAAGTTGATATCTTCTTTCGAACCAATTTGCTCAATAAAAAGTAGTACCGAGTTTATTTAAACTTCATCCAATTTTTCGTATAAATGACCCTATACTTTATATTATATGTAAAAAGGAAAATTTTAATTTTCAATAGAAAATATGATCCGTAAGTTATCATTTAATAGGTGAAGCTAAATCTTTTGTTACTGTGTAGTGACGTAGGTATAACGTCATTGATTCTTATAAAGCGACACCTGGGGAGAGGCTCCCAAAGCATTTGTTCGACCTCTCTGAGATTGTTGTGAAATTTACCATTACGAAGTATAACAAATGTCATACTTATGAATTGTATTTTATAATATTATGATATAACTATATTCTACGGTTTTTAATATTAGAATTCTAAGTTTAAACTCTAGCGTCATTCGAAATATTGACCATTTTTGATAACTTTATGAATCTAGGGAGTTAATTTACTTTTTAAGGAATCAATACTTAAACAAATTAAGAAAAGATAACGATATAATTGAATGATAAGTCATTTTGACTAATTGATTAAATCGTTTTGCATGCAAGTGCTCGATTATAATTGGAAAATTGCAATTTAATTACTTACGATTGGCAAAAAGCGCGCATAGTGTTAAAACAATGCAAGTCCAATGTTGAAGCACGTGTCCCAAATTGGTCCCGGATGGTCCCCGGTCCTGAATTCCGACCATGGTCGTAGTTGGCGAGACGTTTGTTGGTCCTGATGGTACGATGGATATGGTGATTCTCTTTTAATTGTAACGGTCTGGCTGTTTTGGGAAGCCGCGTGGAGTGTGGCTCCGAACTAGGCTCGTCTTGCTCGGCTCGGAGGAAAGTTTTCCTTCTCTCACTGAACTCTCTCCGCTCCCCGACTGACGGAGAAGCCGAGTTAGACCCCCGCGACTCCAGCACCTGGCTCTCGCGGGATAGAGAATATTCTCTCTTCCGCGCCTGCGCCGAAACACCTGGCTTTCCCAGCAGCCAACGGAACAAACTCCGTTTAAAATACAACGCGGGAAGTCGGCGTAATGATGATAGAACTACTCCCTTTCACGCTTCAGTCGCTTCTGGATTTTTATTTAATTGCGAATCATCCCGACTTTCTAACGGATTTTAAATTAGTTTGCGACTAAACTGTATTATTGGAAATCGGTTTCGAGCCAAGCTTTAATTCAGGAAGTTAACGTACAATTGAAGAATTTTGTTTTAAATCAAGTCTTATCATTAAAATTAGTTCAAACTTTAATCGAATTATTGGAAAGTTTTTCAAGTTAAACCTAACACCATTTATCTTTTTATATAAATTATTCTTCTGATTGGAATAAAAAAACAAAGATATAAAATTTTACTTAGTAATTAAGAAAATCCCTACCCAAGAATATAGTATAATTAGTCTAATTTGGCGTATAAAATTTGCGAGTTTAGGCAAGAAATCCTTTTTAACTAGAATTCATTAGGATTTTTTCTTAACGACTTTCGAGTTTCTTGAAGTGAAATTCGAGATTACTTAACCATTAAAGTACAATTTCCATCATCGCGAGCGATATTAACAGTTGTTTTTTTATATTTATTTCTGGTTTTATCTACTTGAGAGAAAGTCAAAGTAATTAAAGGTAAATTTTCTTTTATGCATATGCATATTTTTTTTAAACTCGACTCACTCAAGTACGTAAGTAGCTCTCTAAAAGTGAATGCAAAATACAATTTAATAAGGGTGGATTTTATTTCTGTTCGTCTGAAAGGAGCGCTTGCTACAATCAGAATGAATCGAAATTTTTATCCGAAGAAATGTTCTAAGCCGCTGTTCCCCTAACGGACTGGACTTATATTGGCTCCTACTTGTGTGTGTGTAAAAATGCTCTTCTCTTTGATACGTTTCAAAGAAAGCTCGCGTGAGGCTGGATACTTTTACTTAAATTATTTTAACACTAACCCTTTCTCCGAATTTATTTTGTAATTTGAAAATGCTACGTTCTCCTTCATACTTCTGTTCTGAGGCTGTTTATACTTCCCTTTAAACACATCATCTTTTATTTAAAGACAAATAAGAATCTTTTTCCCATCAAGGTAATAAGGTTAACGTTTGTATCTTCTAATAAATATCATTGTTTAAAATTTTGTAATATCCGACCCCTTGGATGAAGGGGAGAAAAGGGGGGGGGTACCCTTGGATCAGGGAAGCTGAGGCCTGAGAGATTATGTAGAGAGAGAAAGAGAGAGAGGGAATGAAACTTAGGGATGTTCGTTGGGAAAGTTGAATCCAAGAGGATGGCATTTGGGGAAAGTCGGTGGCGCCAGCGAACGTTTCAGCAACGAGACTCTAGTCTAAAACTCGTATCGTGAGAGAAGTTTGCGCGCGAGATCGAGCCTCCAATAGGACGAATAACGCCGCCTGTCGGCGCTCCAAACACGAGTTTATCGAACCGAGTAGAAAGGTTATTCCTAGCTCCCAGGCAGCTCTTTACCGGCTTGCCGTCCCAACATTCGGTCAGACGAGAGTTTGCCATCGTCGACCCAAGCTCACGGTTAAGAGTCGAGTGTTACTCCAGAATTACTCCCAACGTTTTATCTTTCTCGTGTCGTGTGATAAATATAAACCGGTGCGCGATCGTGTTGACCCGGAATAATTCAAGTACCCTCAAAATTAATTACTTAAAAAAAAAAATAATAAATATATTTATGAACATGTGACGTGATAAAATTTTAACCGTAAAACAATATTGAATAACCCTTATTGCGGGTACCGTGTTTTCATCATGATGTTTCGTAAAACGCATTGAACAATTAATCCCTAAGATTGAGTTCGATATAAATATCCAATTAAAAGAATATTTAACGTAATCCTTTTTCGGTATTCGCTCCTGGACGGAGGAGTGTGGAGAAGAAATATATATACATTTCTTCATCCTAAGATCCCGGGGTGAAAATACTTTATCGTTGCGATATGAATGAAAGGATGATGGGACGTAGGGATCAGGATCGGGAGGACGGAGAGAAGAAGCTCGGGATGAGAAAGGATGGTGATTATCAGCTTTCTCGTCCCTTTTCCGCTGGCCTTCGATTTTGGCAGCGAGTAGTGAACTTTTATCCGGGATGTAGCACCGATTCAGGACGCCGCGTACGTTCGGGGAAAATATCGAAATATTGTTACTTTTCATCTTGCGCTTCTTTTTCATCTTCGTCTTCTTCTTCTTCATTTTCGGGGATCGCGTTCGTTCTGACGATGCTCACTTGGGCTTTTCTAACCACCTCAGTTCAAGGTATGACTTAAATTTATCCATATATATCAAAGGGCATGTCACTGTTATATTTGTTTACGTTATAATCGTATATTTGTCTGAAGTTTTACTCGTAAGTGTTTCTCTTAATTTAGAGGCAGTGTGTAAGTTAGAAATAACTTTTGTGGGGCATTTATTTGCGTTCTTTAAAGATGAAAACGTATCATAGGGAAAAATATAACTGGAATTGTTTTAAAGCCACATATAAATATAAAAGTTGTTTATAGTTTATTTTGACAGGTGGTTTTCTTATTGCGAGAAAAACTCGATATAAATATAATAATACCATAAAACCCAACACGTATAAACACGTTTTCTGTAGGGAAATATACCTCTTTCTAAACTTTGAACTCTGTTATAAAATAATCTTTGACAGTTGGTTTACGCATACGCTATTGTCATATGGTTTTTTTTTGTATTTTGTATAAACATAAGTTTTACTGGTTGGATGCTACTCAAAATTTTTAAATGATTACTCAAAAGTCTACTGTTAATCAAAATTCGATTTATAATTTTAGGATAAACATCTGTAGTTAGTATATTCTTAACTTACTTCGCACTATCACTTGTAATCTAAATAATATTTGACCCAGATTCCGAGGTTCCTGCAAGATGCAAAACTCGGAATTCCACAAATCCGGCGTTACTAGGGGAAAGAAACGAGTGTTAGTTCGGGAGAGAGAGGGAGTTGTACCACTGATAATTATTTCCCACTTGGCTTAACGACAGTTCAGCCAAGTTTTTCTCAAAAACTAAAAAAAAAGAAGGAAAAATGTTCCTCCAGTCTTTGTGAGTAGATACAAGTATCATTGTGCCACTATTTTTTTCTTGGTGCTTTTGTCGGTCAAGCCACAGTCTCACTCACCAAGGCGAGATCCGATATATTTTTTGACTACAAGTATTTTCTTCCCAATCTCTCTCTTCCTATCTGACTCGGAGTTTGCTTCGAATAAGGTTCTTAGCTTTAGCATAAGTATATGATCAACAATAAGCATCAAACGCCAAGATATTATAACGACGTAAGTTCCAAAGAAACGTTCCACTCTTCGTCGATATTAAGATTTCGTGTCGTATAGACGGAATTCCAAGCGGCAAACTTGTATTTACGTATGGAGGTGCTAAAGAAGAGCGCCACCTAGAGACACGCCCACTTCCTGACGTACATAGCGCTTAACTTAAGACAGAGCCATGGTTTAAGCCCCTTATATAAGGCTCTCATGTGACGTCAACCGTTGTATAGAGAGTGATTGACTGTAGTAGGGTTTTATTATGGTGGACGGAGACTTATTTTGGATGACCTTATGGATCTGGTGGTGTTACCATTCCTTCGGGGACATTTTCACCCGGTCTTTTCTGATTACTTTTTAACTCGAGAATGGTAGCTTTAACCCCGTGGTTCCTTTAGAGCCACGTCGTCATCAGCTCGAATGTCTTTTTCGTGGATTTTCTCTTCGGAATCAAAAGGGTTCAGAAATCCCACTTCTTTTTTTTTTTCTAGTTTTCAAAGTTCTTTCTGGAATTAGGAAGTTTTCATCAAATTATTTGGTGTTAAGATGTCTTATACCAGAATTTTCCTATTATATCCTTTTTCCGAACAGTTACGGATTTACTACGGAGTTTATCTCCCTAGGAAACCACCGGTCTCGCTGGGGACTTAGCGACCGTTTTTAAAAAGGTCAAATTGCGAATATTTCAGGTAAAACAAAGGCCTTCGTTTTAGAACGAAATTATTATCTTTGAAAGAAAATTATAAAATTTAAATCTGTAGATGAGCTTTCATTTTCTTTTATTTAATAATATCAACCTTAAGAAATTTACCGAAAACTTAAAAAGAAATACAGTATAACCAATTTTGAGTCAAAAATGTAACTTCTGTGACATTTTGTCACAAGAAACACCGTTTACGGGTTATGATTTGAGTGTTTTACGGATGACCCCTTAAATTTAAGTAAGAAACTGAAAGACAATGCTAATTTAATTAAGGGGTCTTCCCTTAAATAATGTCATCGAACATTTTGGACTCAAAATCGCCCATAGAAACCTACTTTTCGACGGTTCTACCACAGTTTTTGGTATGCAATTATACTTCAACAGCACATGTTCAAGACTGAACTGAACATTTATTTTATGTCAGATAAAATATATTTATATTTCTCCAAATTCTTATATTAAAGCCACTGGGTAAGGAAAAAGTGCATAAGGCACCCACGAGAAAACTTAATTAAATCTTTCGTACAGCCGTTCAATCATTGGTATAAATCGCGCTACATTAATCAAAGAATTTATTTTAAAGAAAGTTACTTAAAAAAAAGTTTTTTTCCTCCTCAATTTTAAAGCAAGTTTCTCTCTCTTGAAAATCAAGTGAGTAAAAGAAATAAGAAAATTTTTCAGAACGCTCGTGTCATTTCGCCCAAAAATCTCGGAACTTCCGAGTGACGTATTTAATCAAAAGTTACCATTTCGAAGCGAACCAGGAGGAACGGAACGGGATGGGAATTGGGGGTGGAGGGGGGATCTGAATTCGTTGAAAACATTTCTGGCGACAGCTGTATTTGAAAAGGTAATATTTGTCGATCGGGAACCTCAAGAACGGCCCGCTAGAATCCCCTATAGAAACAAGTTGCGCCAACCTAAGTTTTAAAATAAAAATATATTTTGAAATTCGAGTGACAATCAAAAACCTTAATAAGACTTCTAATATATATTGGTAAACCAAGACAATGAACAGTTTATTTTATACCTTAAATCCTCAATATTGCTTCAAAAATATTATTCTTGGTTTTCCCACCAAAATAGCTTGCGACTTCTTTACCAAAAATTTCTATTTAAAATGGCGTGTTGATAGAATTTCACGTGGAAAATTTAAAAAAATGCTAAGCAACAAATTTCAATATACGAAATCCTTCAAAGCAATAACCCTCAAAACCTTGAACTTTCCTGAAGGGTATTTAAAGAAATCTGTTCCGATGAGCTAGCCTGAAACGTCGAAAAAGGCAGTTGAATTTTCATCTGGTTCTTCCTATAGCTTTTTCTTTCTCTCTCTCTCACTCCGGCGTCCGATCTTTCGAATGAACGGATTCGCGTTTGCTTCTCTTATAATCCTGCCTTTTCCAACCCTTTCAATCCGTATACGGTGTTTCCATCTAGGCATGGCCGGCTCGGATTCGTATACTTGCTAGAATTCTTGTACAGGAAGCATCTAGTAGCCGCCAACCCCGGTCGTCAAACTGATTCTATAGTCGTACTTCTCGAAAAATACTCCTGTCAAAAACAGGCCGCGGTGCTCCAAATGTCGAGACGAGCTTGTACTGTACTTTGCTCCCTCTCCTTAATAAAGACTTTACGTAACCTAACGGGCCACCCCCACCCCTCGATCTCTCGCTGATAGGGGGCGCTTCAACCCCTAGTATGTACCTCTAGTTTAGAATCGTATCAAGCTGCACGAATTCAATGTATGAGAGAAGAGAAAAAAGGCCCCAAACAACACTCGTTAATAAGTTGAGAGTACCAATTTTCTGATTTTATGTTCGAATGATTTTCAATTTGACAAACGTTCGAAAACTACTTGACATTTAAAACTAGTATATCGTTAGTATCTTGTCATCTTGGGAAATGGTTCATATATGTATTGATGACGTCAAAGATACGTCACTGTATGAAACTTACTGATATAATTTTGTATCGTCTATAATTACTCAGTTTTCAAAGACGTATCATATACTTTTTCTAATTGTAAACAGAATTTCATAGGTCTGTAGTTTAGTATACCGATTTTTCCCATCGAAGATTGCTTCCGCGCAGTATACCCCTTTCACTTCACTACTACCTTGTTTGAAAAAGAAGTAAATTTTTTATTTATTTCCGAAACTGCGCCCAAATGTAACCAGGGATAGATTTAATTTTAGAAGTAGGAATGGAGAACAGAGTAATCTGGGCGCGCGTCAAAGTCCCGGATCCCATTCCAAGGGACGGAGGGGTATGAAAGAAGAGGCGGGTCGTAGCGACAGAGGTAAAAAGGAATTACGTATTTTTCGCCGTCCCCGTCAGGAACGTCATCAAAACGTAGTTTAAGTGAGCCAATAAGATAATTTAAACTTTTCGTTACGTGTTGGAGGAAAGGGCTCTATACTGGGCTATGAGGTGGACTGAAGTAAATACTAACCATTCTCCATTCCTACTTCTAAAATTAAATCTATCCCTGATGTAACTCAAGTTGTAAATAGAAAATTAAGAAAAGACAAAGTTATTTTTGACGGTTAAAGTAAATTGAAAATTTGGGGGATAAAGTATAGGAAACCGAGGTAAGGGAGAGGTTATTTTGAAATAAAAAATAAAATAATTTTATCGATTTGATATAAGCAACAAATCATTTGAAAAGCCATTTTTGCGGACCCACCTTATAAATATTGGCGTTTTTTTTCTCTCTCAAGATAAAAAATGAAAGAATTTGGTGCAGGGGCTACTTCCTAAAAGCGTGTTCGCCTAAGCCTTATTGGATTTCAATTCGTCTTCTTAGTATCCCATCGACTGCGCTTTTAGTATACTATTCGCGCGGGACCTCTTTA
Organism: Phalangium opilio; assembly: GCF_054372755.1. Lineage (NCBI taxonomy): Eukaryota > Metazoa > Arthropoda > Arachnida > Opiliones > Phalangiidae > Phalangium > Phalangium opilio. Next base: position 6,879,719 of record NW_028324182.1, on the reverse strand, counting down.
ATGTTATCAAAACGAGGGATGGTTTGAAATCATCAAACCTCCCCCACCTTCCACGCTATTAACTCGCTAACCTCGAATAAATTCAAACCATCTTTAGCCTAAAGAACTAAAGAACCCCTTTCTCTTCTTTATTTTATAAGAAAAGAATTTGAGGGGTTGGATATTAACCCGAATACTTTTAAAAAGGAAATTAGCATAACGGTATAGGAAAGTTTTTATATAGTTTCCATCCTCTTGGAAAATTTTCTTTTACTTCTTCCGAAAAAAACAAATAAAATAAAAAAAATCTCGTGCTGTAAGGTTAAAGTTTCAGCCTTGGAATGGGTTAGGAAAACGATGTAACTCCGGTTTATATGCACGCATTTTTACGTTGCGCTTGTTTATAGATTTTAGCAGAGGATGAAGGGGTATGGGAGTTAGTCTAACGTTTTTTTCTCTATACGAAATGCGAAGCTAAGCTAATTTCGCCGACCATATCAAGCAAATATGATCTGTCGGAGGCATCAAGCCAATCCATACTTTTCAAAATCTTGACTCCCCCGTTCCTTTTTTCTTCTTCCTTTCTTAAAGTCCATATGCAACACTAGCTGTTACCCTCGGCGTCGCTCGCGTGTAATAAGAACTTCCATCAAAATGATATAAAGAATGGGTAGATTTTACTGCTGAGTAATATTTTTGTAGCACCCTAGGAGCGAAGGCACTCGGCATTGCCCGTCAGCCCGTCGGGACATTTTTTATTACTTTCCATGCGGACATTATTCCATAAAGAAGGGTTTTTAAGTTTTTGGCCGCCACTTAAAAAGATGGCAACAAATCGAACACAAAAGACCATTCAGCCCGTCTATAGGTTAAAGGAAACCAGTGTACTAAATATTCGTCAAATCGGTTGAAACACGCGGACTTTGTTGCATAGAGATGTTTTTTACATTTCTGGTAGCCATTTTTTGAGATGGCGGTGGATTGGAAAAATCTTTCTTAGTACGCGCCTACTCCATATGAGTAACGTTCCTGCAAATTTTCAGCCTTCTAGGGCTAGCGGTTTGGGCTGGGCGTTGATTATCAGTCAGTCAGTCAGTACTTTGATTTATACATATGCAACATTAAGAAAATATTTAACTTAAAATATAACAAAAAATCTATGACTAGCAGCCTGATCTACTCTCAATAAATCCTATTGGTTTTCAATCACACTTTTGGTTCGTGTTAGATTTAACATCAAATGATATTTTGCGTGTAGGCTTTCTTCTTTTTTTTAGAGCTAGACTGAAAGCAAGGCGCTACGCTATACCGACCCAATTTTGAATTCCCGTCCGTTCCTCCGTATTTGAAATTGTCTTTCCCGCTCCCTTCCCTTCCAAACCACCACATATCACGTGGTCCCATCCCATCATCCCGCGCAACTTTCCATTTGCGAAAGACTTTTTCCGTCTGTGTCTTTAAAAGAATTTTTTGATTGGATTCAAAAAAGGCCATTTTTCTTAATACAAGGTTTTTCTTCGCCCGCAGCGAGTTGCAGTTCGGTACGTGGGGAAAAGGGGAAATTAATTAGATGCTATTTAAGACTGTTCTTCTGGGATGAATCGGAATTAAAAACAATTATTTCCGTAACAATTACCCTCGAATTTGGGTGATTTCCAGCACAGTATGGTATTACTTTAATAGATAATTTAAAGAAATTGGCGCGAAAACTCGCACGTGGTTTTTCTGTTTTCATTTTCAAATTAGGAATCAGGCCTACAAGTTCTTGTGAAATAGAGACTTTAGGAAATTAGGCCTAAAATGCTCTGTAATGACCTATTATGCTCTAAGCGAGTGACTGTGGCAAACACTGTTTACTACTCGTGTAGCGAGTTTGATCTTCACTCCATGATGTATTTAATACTCCTAGTTAGGCTTAACGTTTCAGTTCTTTTCCCATTCTGCACGAACCGCGAGACTAGCGAAGTAGCTTTTCCCCATATTGGCTTTCTAAATATTTAAATTTGAAAAGCCGAAACCAAAAAGGCTCTTCCCATTTTTACGGAGCATTTTTTTTATCTCCCTTTTCCCGCATCCTTTTTTTCATTCTTCTGAAAGATGAGAATGCAATCTTTCGCTACATCGTCTTATTTGAATTGCTAAAGACAATTTCGAGCAAGAATTTTTTTTATATTATATATCCTAATACATGGAATTTTTCTTACTAGCACATTTTTTTTTCAACGTTTCTCTATTTAAACCCATGTTTTTCGACTCTTTTTTATAGATTGGAGATTCAAAGTCTGGTTTTCTAATTAGAAACTATAATTGCAAAAAAAACGTATGCTTAAAGCTGTTCTATTGGTTACGTATAAATAAACCTCTAATCAATTGATTCCACTCTTTTCTTGTAATTATTTCAAACGAATTATTTTGATTGGTTAGAGGTCCGTAGGCGGAATTTGTAAATTTGTTTATTATTATAAATTTTAAATTAAATTGGGTTATTAAAATGTGGTCAACACATTTAGTTTTCACTTTGAAAATTTAAATCTAAATCCATAAAAACGAATTTCTAAGTTTTGAAACCATTTAATAAATATTATAATATTAAAAACAAAGACAGCGAGAAGCGCCTTAGATTTGACCTCTTTTTGAGGCCATGGGGTAATTTATCTTTTATTTGATTGTAATTATACCGTGGGAACAAAACTTACCTCATTTGCTAAGAGCTATAGTGTCGTTTGTTATTTTACGGAGATTTTTGTGATAAAGAAAACTAGATTTGGCATATATTTCGAAACTAATTTAAACCAAAATGGTTAATATGAACATTGAGGGTTTTCCAAGTTGCGAACTTGCGGGTTTGTTTTCGTGTTATTTATAATCTATAAATATAATATACATTATTTCTGATAATGCTTGCCCGGGAAAACCCTTAAATGGCTTCCTAGAAAACTTCATCAATGATTTACAAGTCTTAAAACTAATTATTTAAACGAAAACTCTTCGCATTGACCTACACTAAGGTTAACTTGATTATAAATTTAATAGAACCAGGACTTAACTGTAGAAAAAATATATATGTTTAATATTTAGTGCCAGCTTTAATACAAAACTACTTTCGGTGTTGTAGGTTAAAAGGTGCTGAAAATACAAAGATCATGAGTGAGTGGGTTAATTTATTTTATTTATTATCAAATTGAACTAATTCAACGTATGCAAATCGTATCGAAATTTAATTAGTTTACTATAGGAGAAATCCAGATTGCGTCTCTAATTATTTAACAAATTAAATATTGATTTTGAAGTTTGAAATGCAACTTAGCGATCTAAATAAATAAGTTAACCTCTACTATTTATTTTGTACAATAGTTAAATTTAGATTTATTTACCCAAAATAGTATGACAAACTTTAAAATTAAATTAGTTTAATTAGGCTTTAATTAATTAAATTTAATTACGAGATGGGAGATGGGACGCGGTACTTGACTTGGAAAATACTTATTTACTCGCATTTTTCAAAATTGATGGTCCAGTTATTTTGTACGCTTTGTTTTAACATCGTATCTCAAACAGTGCACTTTACGCTTTTTAAATTTATAAGCTGATAAAAGGCCATTGTATTGTATAATATTTACAGTAAGGGCTGCTGAACCTTATAACGGTAATAATTTGATATTCGGCCGCTAGGGAACGCTGGCGAATTAAAACCCCAGTATTCATTATTTCTCTTGTAAAACTTTTATTGTCGGTAGTTGCGAAAAGCGGCTTCCAAAGGGGTTAAGGGGCGTTGTATTCCCTGATGGGTAGCGCTTGCAACGTGCTTTTTACTTTGTTTTACTTAATTTTACTTTACATTTGAGACTGCCGGCGATACATTACACCATAAAAATGTTTTAAGGCCATTATAAATATCTATACCTAGATGTTTTCGAGTTTTCGCGCGTATTTTTATAATTTTTAAATCCCTTAATTTTGTGTCGCGAGATATCTTGGTCTGAGAGTATCAAAATTATCAAAACCATTCGAAATGTCTATAATAGGTGATTTTGACTTATTGTTAGTGATTACTTCATACTTTCATAGGCCCTGTTATAGACTGTATCATAAATTGATAATCTACCAGTAAGTTTGTATGTTTAAAGGGGATTTCCTCACCAATATGTCTATACAAGATCATGATCGGTTAAAAAAGTGTTAAAAAAGTTTTTTCGTCTTTTGCCATTTTCTTTCTTTTCGAAACCAAAAAAATTAGTAGCGTAAGGTGTGGAAACGTACCACGGGAGTCGGGTAAAAACATTGAGGTAGCGGTAGAAAAATCCCACCTTAAAAGAGACACCCTAAACTAAAAATTTCAACCCCAGGGAGTCAAGTCACCCCCATAAAAATATCTCTTGTACTTTTGGCGTACGATTTCTCTTAGGCGCTGATGTAAAGGGGGCAGGAAACGTTCCATCAAAGACGTAATGATGGACACTTCGCTTATGACTGCATTAATGTTTGGTCTCGAAACCTAACATGGACGCCAGGGAGTATGAAGAGCGTGTCTTCCCCAGATCAAAATTAGATATAAAGTTTTAAAGGGGGGTTTTATTTAGAAGTTACCGCTTGTCGAACTTGTCATTTTATTTTTGTTATTCTTATTTTCCTTAGGGAAGGAAGGTCCCTGTTAAGCGTGTTAACTGAGCGGAATTTTAACTAGATCCGTTAAATTTGGGGACGAAACGGCTCGAGAGTCACGTAGCTCGTGTTCGATGAAGGTTTCTACTAATATACTATCATTCTGTCCCCTATCCTGTATACTTTCAAAATAGAAAACTCACGTGTAGGAGCTTTAATTTAAACGCCAGAATCCTTTTACTCTAATTAGAGACATCGATTGATCCTCGCGCCTGTAACTCCTGATTCGACGTCTATTTTTAGTCTATAACTCGATTAGCCCTGCAGACGAGATAAAGACTGAAATTACGCTTGATTCTAAGTTAATCTCACGATGCTTAACCCAATTTTAATCACAAATTAAACTTGAACCTTTCCATTTACGCGTCACGGACGGTCTTTCAACAATGAAACCAATATACGAAATATAATTTATTAAAACTGATTATGATATATACCTTTAGGTAATTAATTAATTAATTTGACTTAGTTGACTATACAGGGTGTTTCTGATAAGTCTGCTATAAATTTTAGGGTATGTTCTTTGAGTCAAACTCCACATTGAAAGCAGATTCTTTCGGTTAAACCCTTTTTAATTTGATCAGAGATAGATTTAATTTTAGAAGTAGGAATGGAGAACGGTTAGTATTTACTTCAGTCCGACTCATAGACCAGTACAGAGCCCCTCCCTCAAACACGTAATGAAAATTTTAAATTATCTTATTGGCTCACTTAAACCACGTTTTAATGACGTTGCTGATGGGGACGGCGAAAAATACATAATTCCTTTTTACCTCTGTCGCTATGACCTGCCTCTTCTTTCATTCCCCTCCGTCCCATGGAAGGGGGTCCTGGACTTTGACGCGCGCCCACATTACTCTGTTCTCCATTCCTACTTCTAAAATTAAATCTATCCCTGATTTGATGTAAGACTACTTAATACATATCTCCTCCTCCAATCTCGCTTTTAAATGTTAAGGTTTGAAAAATGACCACTCTGTAACATGGATAGTGACGTTAAGTCGTGAAGGAACAGTCAATCGAAATGAAATTCGACAGATTGAACGTTTATGATAAATCGCAGGCACGCATCGGACATTTGATAAATAATAATAATAAAAAAAATAATAAAACAAGACGTTTTATTTAAATGATCAGTATATGATTGATGAGTTGCACGGTTTAACATCGTACGTCAAGCGAGCGTTATCTTTATTTAAGGCTTAAAATTTGCCAAGGCCTAAACTGAATATAATTAGGGGAAGAGATCGATTGACGCGCCGCGACGGTGCAAGTAGTCTTTCCAAAGAAACAATGAAGAATAAATAGAAAAAAGCAACAACAAAAACCTCTTTAGGGCTTAGTTTGTGTTTTTTAGTTTATTCAAGGGAAAGCGGAGAAGGGGAAGGGAAAGGTACCCCTTTAACAATAAAAAAAACCTAAGCAGCTTCTTTCGCTCTCCGTCGTTAAGTTATTGGGTTAAAAGCCGGGATTTAGGAAACGAGAAACAAAGGAAAAACGGCGAACCCGAGGAACCAAGCACTTGTCAAAGGAAACTTTCTTCCTTTCGCCGGTGGGAAAATGACATTTTCTTGGCGGCAAAATTCAATTAGCGCCAGAGTAAAAAAAAATATATATACCCTTTCATCCCGCCTCCCTCGGTGCGGGCCTGGGTCGCCCAGGCTTAGCCTAGGCCTTGGCTGGCTTTTTCTCCTGCTTATATACAAAAGCGAAATTAGTTTTTTCCTTCCGCCATACGTCCCTTTTAGTAATAATAGAAGCAAAGATATAACGGAAGCTGTCGCTGAGACTCAAAATGATTCTAATTCGACGAAGCTTCAAACTTTGGGGATGCCTTTTTAAGGATCATATTTTTACCCTGGGTAAGTCGAAGGCTTCCGTAGTTATTGATTGCTAGGATACCTGTTATGACAACACGTCGTTTTAAATTAGTTTAGAAGGTTATTAGTTTAGTGGCAATCCAGTGACGTAGACCTAACTGTAAGGTATCATCATGACCTGTTAATTTAAATTTATTTAAAGATGATCTTAAATTTATGTTTGATTTTTAAGGGGTTAAGTTAACTTGCCAATCTTGTTTTTTAATTTTCTCGAAAAGACCTGGTCAGGCTGAGCCTAAGACAAAATTCTGCGATATCAATATTAAAATTTTAAAAGTTTTTGTGTATTTTTGAAGTATCTGCTAAGAGGATGAAAAATTCCGCATATTTAAAAATTAAATTAGACGTTCTATAACATAGTTCACAGACTAGGAGGACTGATACCATTTACAAAAGGATACCAGGATCCCAGGCTTCTTTGTACTGCACTCAGTCCGCCCTGGCCTCCTGGTATTAATGGTATCAATCCTTAGAATGAAAGCTTTGCATAATCTAGGCTTTATCTACGAAGGAATATTCACACTAGGCCCACAGCTTATTTACATGTGGCTCCCTTTACATATTTGGTGTCTACCATATGCCACAGCTAACAGACAGCGCCCTCTACTAACTATTACCATTAACCACATCAAGGATTGAAACTCCTTTAACAAATGAGCAGAAAACTTGCAAATTCTACGCAGAAGGATTGTTCCTTAGTTTTCCACCCTTGCCACTGGCCAGGCTCGAACCTGGTACCCTCTTGCTGCGAGGCAAAAACGATAACCGCTTTTATTATACATTTTTTTCCACGTTGTTTCTGCATTAATGGTAGGTGCAATATTTGTTTTTATTAATATATTCTTGAGGTAGAAAAACATTTTTTTTCTGTTTTTTTTTAACAGCTTAACTTAACGAGAAATGGTAATGGATTATTTATTGCAGGTTCGTATTTGGAACATATTTTTTATTTTTTATTTTTTAAATGAAAATAATAATACTAACAATAAAAACTTTCACGTTGCTAGGGTGAAGGTATAGGTAATGCATAAAAAATGATTACTTATAAGCTCTGGATACGTTTTAACCATTAATCAAGGTAGCTAATAACCATCTTCGTACATTTCGTGTTTACATTTACGAAATATGTCTGCGCGCTTCGATCAGAATTAATCAGTGAAGTATCGAGCCTAAATCAGGTTAATATTAATTAATCGTGGAAGACTTGTTTCTCGGCAACCATGTTAAAAGTGTCTTGTGGAAACGGCTTTAACTTTGAAACAAAATATTCAGTTTATAGAATGCAGCGTAATTAATATGCACAGTGGATTGTGGTAAGTCCCATAGAATCGCGACTAAGCTTAGGTACAATGTATATATATGTAAATATTAATCACTTTCGAAACTTAAAACTCTCTTATGCTCGCGACTTTGAACCTTCTAAGTTACATGTATGTTGATAATTCGAGAAGCTAGGGTATAAAGGGTTATAAATTGGGATTATGAAGGACAGGTCCTTCCGTCGACGGATTTAGTTTGCTTCCAAAAGGGTGTAGATGATGTATTGTGTGGTAGCATTGGAGTTCCAAGAACGATGTAAAACGGTCTTTGTTGTTCGAAAGATGGTTTCGCGGACGACAAACGTTTAAGAACCACATATAGACCACTATAGAGAAATAACCTTCTTAATGGTGACAATGAACTGTCTAATCTTGACTTGGAACTTCTACCCTCAATTAACGTCTTTAAGAAATACTTTTAATTGATAGATTTCTTGATCGTTTTATGTAAATTAGGGAACCAGGAATACATACAGTTAATTGGAATCATTGTGTAGCCATTTTCTTAACGTATCTAGGCAGGTTATGTGGGAAGAGCTACCACTTATAATTATGCCAAATACCCCGAAAATGTCTCTCGCTGCGCGTTACCTTGGTAGTCTTCTCATATGGTGGAATAGGGATGTTGGCCATGGTTTTAGTGAAAGAGGAAACCGCTCTCGTTTTGGAAATTTCATCCCATGTTGGCGGCCGGCGTCTGTTAGGCCGAAAAGGGTAGTATAAAAGGCCAAACTAGGAATATGAGGAGAGCCGCAAAGCGGTTTAGGGTTAACCTTGGAAATATCGACTTGCTATTATGGCAGGGCATAGTGGACCTTCGGCATATAGCCTCACTTTCACAACCTTACTCGCGACTTATAGCTTGTTGTGGCTTGCTTTCTCGTGTGTGTACAAGCTCAATTGTTAACGCCGTTTATGGGAACATTATATTCTTGGCCATTGGACACTGGTTAGTGCCTTGAAGTACTAATGTATGATGCGCCATCCACACAAGGAAAAATAAACAAATCATTATAGGCAAGGGACCAATCATTTAGCGAAGTCGCGGTGAGTTACTAAAAGGATTACCCTATCCTTGACAGTATACTAAAATGATTACGAAGAATCTTGGTATTACATTAGATTGATTAGCCCCCCGATTACTATTGGACGGTTCAATTGTCACAAGAGTATATCTTAATATATAGAAATGTGTCGTTTCAAATCTTTGGACCGACGGACATTTCTTAAATCCAGCATGTGAAAAAGAAATGAATACCAATGAAAGACAGTCAGTCAGTCGTGTTTTAAACTTTCAAATTTTCGCGCCAATGCGAAGGTCTACGATCCAAAATTCTAGACAGCGTATTGGTCTTTTCATGCAGCAGAAACTATACAGTATATATCGTAGACGTCAATTCGCAAAGCCCTAAGTGCATGCACGCCGGTTCTATTTTGAGAAAAGCGGTTGCGAGTCTATTTTGACTGGATCACTGTATCGTAGCTATACCTATTTCTAAACGACTGGAGGGAATAGAAAATGTTTTTCTTCTTTCAAATTTTTCAACGTCCTAAACCTTACCCCACTGTCTAACGGCAAAATTTTTGACGCGAATCCAAGAAAACTTTGAAACACCCGTACTCTCTTTGCACCGCTTCCTTCAAACCAAAATTCAAAAAAGTTGAGGCCAAACATTTTATACAAGTACTATACCGAAATTGATCAGTGTGATAACCTACGTCTTTGCAGTTTTGCACCACAATGTCAGGGTCTTGTAAGATACTTTTAGACGGAGCTAATCATGAATTCAGAACCACGAACACTTTTGAAGTTCTTGGTGACAAAAAAATGTTTATTGTGGTTAAAAACTATTTTTATCGGTGAATTGTACTCCTTGATTTACTCCTGCCTTATGCAAATTAGTTTGAACTTGTGTCCGTTAGGGAAAACTTTAAACCCATTCCATTAAAGGAGCCCTTCGTTACCAACGTAATACGCGCCCTTTAAAGTTTGTAGAGTGATATACTCGAGTACATATATAAATGTATATATGCGTGCCTTCTTTTTGCCAGTGTTTCTGAACGTTTCTCGAATTCTTAGTGCTACATACATACACAGGGTGTACCAAAAAGATGGTAGGGACATGTTTACAGATTTTGATTAGAGTGTTTTAGGGAAGACCCCTAGATTAATTAAGGGGTCATACCTAAAACACTTCGAGCATAATTTGTTTAGGGTGATCCTTTGGAGTAAAATGTAATAGAACATTTTTCGACTCAAAATAGTTTATAGAACCCACTGTATTTCGGTTGTACCACTGTTTTTGGATCACCCTGTATATATTTGTGGTCCAGTTTGCCCGTTTTGAATACCTTCTAAGGTTAAGTCGGTACTGAAACTTTATGATAAGTTTATTACTATGGCGAGTGTAAAATTTCAAAGGAACGTGCCGAGTGGAATATTTTCGTACAGTATGAAAATTTAATTTTGAATTGTAAAATGAGTTGGGTAGAAAGTTCTCATTCGAAGAGATTATATACTATACCGGGTCGTTTAAATTTGCGGATTATGCGAAATCTTAAATAAGATTCAAATTGCAATTCTTCCTAATCCTATACTCACCACCATGGATGGGAGTCTTTAAGATGAATTGAGTTTGTTCCAGGTAAAGTTTCGTCATGAAGAAACCGAAATATTCGCGAATTAAATAGTTCCATTGGAAACCTGTTTTTTAGTCTACCTATCAGGTTACAAAAAAACTAATTAATTTTATTATTATTTTCTTTTCGTCTTTTGATTCATTACCACATCATTTACATATCGTTGATATTATTACTAACCAACTTTAATTTACGAGCTTCCTTAAACGGGCGTCATGTTCCAATTAATTATTTTATTAATCTTAATTACGTAATAGCTATAGGAAATTTATTCATAAATTTCCCACTGCAGGCCAGTCTCAGACCGACCTCAACGCCAAATATAATACAAGTGTAAAACGAGTCTTAAGTAGGCGTCCATAATTTAACGGGTAACGTGACCTCTCGTTAAACTCGTACTGTACACCTATGATGAATTTATTTAAGTTTTCTCACGAATATGTGCCGAGCAGATCGCTTGTTTAAACTGCATACCTAATTCACAAAGCGGTCTCGTGGGGGAAGATTTAATATTCATTCGTCTATTATTCGAGTAGTAATATAGCTAAAACTAAGCCTAAAGCTAAGAGAGGAGATCGATAAGCCTTGGCTGGTTCTTCCTTAATACTAAGTTCATTCGTGGTCACTTAGTGAATTAACTAGAGAGGTCTTTAAGGATGTTTCAATTCTAATATCTCATTTATTTATACCTGTATTATCCTTTATTAATTAAAATATTTCGTACTAACTTAGGATATAAACGAGATAAAGTAAAACTTATATAAACTATTGTCAACAGTCTACAGACATAGTTTACCTTCAGCAGTTTCTATTGAATAGAGTATTTACTATACAAATATTTTTCCCAAGTTTGCCGGTGAAGTTTAAATTTTGAAAATATTTATCATATATGTTTAAATTTCCGAGAAAACTCTTCAAGTACACTCTGAGGATTTTCATCCACCTCTATTTACCTAAACCCTAGTTAATTTTTTTATCTTTAAGTTAAAACATTAGGCACCTGAGATAAACATTTATTTGAGCCGCTCAAACAGTAGCGCCCAAACTATACGGAGTTTTAGAGTCTTTGATGAGGAAGAAAATTGGGAAAATTACTTGGAATCTCATGTAGGATTAATTTATTTCAAATGGTTAGTTTTTGATCACAGCACGTTATTCTTAGATTAAGACCCCAAATATTTCCGGTATGGTTCCTATTTTTTTTTTTCGGATGTGCGTAGGCGTAATTAGGGCCGAGTTAGAGGGCTAACGAACCCTTGGGCGTTGGAGGCGCGTTACTCTAATATTGACTGTCTCCATTAAATAAATATTCCACGACGCAATTATCAAAATTGGTTTTACTTTATTTTCATCTTTGGTTCGTCGTAGTTATTTGACGCAGACTAATTATCCGTTAAGAATAATCAACCTTTGCGAACATTGTGTTTTTCTGTGCATATTCGACTCCACACAATAGAGAATTTTCTTCAGGGGAAGGCAAAAATTCGAGAGGAAATAAATATAAAAGGATTTCATTTGTTCATCTTCAGTTCGCTAGAACCACATTGCACGGATTTCAGTTAGCTAGAACCCTTCCAACTTTTGACCCAACTTTTCGAAAATCGACACGGTCGCTTCATTATTAGTCTCGTTGCTCGGTTTTCAGTTCGCTAGAACCCTTTTCCCTGGAAGTCGGCCTTTAAACTTTTTTTTACATCTCAGGAAGCGCGACAGGGTATTTCAAATTCCCATAATCCTAAATCGAGATGTGCTTAACATACATAATCGTTAAATTTGTCGGCGGCCAGGAATATGACACTTTATGGATATTAAAAAAGTTTTCAGCACCCTCCCTCTCTCTCTCTCTCTCTCTCTCTCTCTCTCTCTCTCTCTCTCTCTCTCTCTCTCTCTCTCTCTCTCTCTCTCTCTCTCTCTCTCTCTCTCTCTCTCGCGAAGTTCAAAAAAGTCCTGGGTTCGCGTTCCGACTCGACGCCGATGAAAGAACCTTGTTCGTACAGTTAACGAATACCTTTCCCCAACCAAGATTTATGTATAACGTTCCGCCCCCCCCCCCGAGGTGGTTTCCATAAAAAATAATGAAAATTGGCGTTTTATAATTGATTACGGGCCTCAATAAATCTTTATTCGTGACCCCCTCCCCCCCGGAAAGGTCCTGTTCGTATTTAGTCATTGATAAAAGGGTGAATGATAACCAAGTTTTATTCGCTACCTTCGTTTAGAGCTTGGAAAAAATTGAAATTACTGGAAAATGGAACAGAATGAAGTCGTATTTAAAGAGAAAGATGATTGATTACCAAACCGTTAATGTTTTTTTTTTGGTAAATATACATAATCAAACGACTCAGTTGGTGTACTCTGTAAACAAAGGTTATTAATAGTAGAATCAAATATTTGCGGAGTTGCGAAAATTTTATTAAAGGAATAGCGACGTGATTTAAAAATTATCTCAAATCTAAAGAAAACCTTACTTTTTTGAGAGTTTAAACTCTTCTGATTCCAAAAATATGCTTGAATAATATTTAATTATGAGGGAAAACACAGAAAAAAACCTTTGAAAACTTGAAATTTGGGGGACCAAGGCAAATTTGCGGAGAAGATTTTTGGCGGGTTTTTCTCCTTGATACGTCACTCACGGCATCTCGCGGAAAAGCCAAGCGCGAGACTCCCGAGTCTACTAATGCGGCGCGCTCGCGAATCTGAATAAATTAGGCTTAACGCGGCGCGGCGACACTAAGAGGCGCGTCACGTGAGCGACATCTAGAGTGAAAATTTCTCCTTACTACGTCATCAAACGAAAGAAAATCTCAACTAGGCCTTTTCCAAACACAAAACTTTGATTGCAATTTAATAAATTGCTACGAAACCAAATAAAAAAGTAAACATATCATAATAAACTAGATTTTTCAAGGATTTTTTTCGCATTTTAAGTTTGAGGATGACGAAAATTATGTCACTAACACTTTAATCTAACTTTCAATCTAATCCCACAATTAAATAAAAAACAAAGCTTTCTTCGTGAACATTTAGTTCATAAGATAAACTTCCCCAAAAAACTATTTTTTAAAAGAATTTTATGTTTTTATAGTTATCAATCGGTGAGTGATTGTAATGTATTTCAGAATTATGGATTATATTATTATCATTTATCGGAAACATTAATAATTTATCTCCCTGTTTTATTTATTTCTCGTTGAAATGCAGTCTAGCAGCAAAGCCATCATACAGGCTGAATCAATCCCATGTATTTTCTCATAGCCCCTGTAGAGATGTTGTACACGCTGCACACCGGTTTTAAAAATGCCTTACCATTTAATAAACCTTATCCATACACGGAAGAATATAGTCAAAATATTTTAAGATAATGGTTATTCGATTCCCCGCTGTTCTCTATTCAAATACGCCCAACTTCGATTTTTATAAAGAAATTTAAGCAAAGGCTTAGATCTAAACAATAGTCGCGTATGTTGGCCGGGTTCCCTGGAAGTTTTGGAAAATAAATACATTCAAGTAGTGTACATAAACAGGGGTGGGTACAACAATATTCATTCGTAGAGAGGTTATTTGTTTCCCTCAAAACCCCCTCACTGTCTAAACCGTCGCGCAGCTATTTTGGGAATTCTGAATCGCTGGCTGTGTGAGGTTTAGAGGCGTTTATCTAGGAAAGATTCGCTTACAGCTAAAGGTACACTTGTACTGTAAGCAGACTACATACGGTTTAAAAGCAAAGGCAAGCAAAGGCTTAGGTATAGTCGATCCTTGAATCCGTGCCAACTTCGGTTGGTAAATGAAAGTCAACTACAACGTACTTGGCTGCAAAAATCAACATTTTTCTCCATGATTACGCCGGTTTTACCCATTTTAGTAATACACGGGTTATTTGTTTGTTAATAAGTATGCCACTAAATTGTATAGTCCATGTAAAAGATACATATTGCCGCCATAACAGCGAGCTATAGGTTAGTTTTTCAGGTATTAGATGGGACCACCTTATGCAAAATTTAGTATGATATGAGACTTTTATCTACACCGAAATAACAAACATTTTACGATAGCATTGAAAAATGAAATTTACTATTGCGGCGTACTTATTTTTAACTATGTTACTTATGTGTATACATATACGTTTGGGAGTTCGTGCCAAGTACAGAAAGCTTTTGAATGAATGCAGTGCCTATATTGCCTATTCGCTTGAGAATAGCAATTGTGTTGGGTTTAGTATATGTGGAATATTAGATTGAAATGAGGGAAGCACGTTTAACCGTAATAACGTAATAACCATAAGGAAAAATGGGGAAAGAAACATGACCAAAGTAAACACGCTGTTCACCGGAAAACGTAATAAAACTCAATGGTGGTGGCGCCGCTTTTGGGAGGCTTGCATAATACTACACGTTTTAGGAAACATTTATTCTTATTCAGGAACCCATAAAACATACGCATTTAAAATACAATTTATATAATTAATCATTATGAGTCATAATTTTTAATATATATATTTTTTTATATTCTGTTAGTATAATTCGTAATAGCAAGGTTATGAACCCTTACTTCTTCCAGAACAAAGCCGATAATTGAAATACTATTTATGGACACAGTCCTGCTTGTTAAACCATTAATGTATGAAGTCCTCTTTATTTTTTTAGAGAAATACATAAGTTGGAGTAAGTTTAAAACCAGAATTATCAAACCGGTTTGCCATATTGTGGGCCTAATCCGCGAAGCTAAACCTAATTTATATTCGATTTGGCTTAGGAAATTCCCACGAAATTAGCTACGTACATGTACCTTGACTAGCTTGATATTCTAAACCGAAACACTCAACCTTAAACCCCCATGCCTCTGAAAGATTGGATCTAGATATTCCGAACCCCCCAGTATTACTTTTCGTGGCCTTTTTCCCCCGCGGTTCAGGCGAAAACTTGACCCGTTCTCCGGATATGGAAGAGCTCTCTCTCCCTTACTTCTCTCCTGACTCTCTTCTCGATTTCATTTCGTTGCATCCTTAGAAAAGAGCGACTCGGTGCCCACCAGAACATCTCTCGCCGGATCTTTCTCGACTTTCCTTCTCTTTCTCCTCAATACTCCCTTTTTACTCTGGGTCGCAACAGCCCTCATTCGCCCCCCCTCCACTCTCTCTCACTCTTGTCCGTCCGAGAATATCGCTTTCCTCATCCTTGAAAACAAGTTAGACAAGCCATACCTTAAACCCTCTCCAGGAATAGATTTAATTTTAGAAGTAGGAATGGATAACGGTTAGTATTTACTTCAGTCAGGCTCATAGCCTAGTGTAGAGCCCCTCCCTTCAACACGTAACGAAAATTTTAAATTATCTTATTGGCTCACTTAAAATACGTCTTCATGACGTTGCTGACGGGGACGGCGAAAAATGCGTAATTCCCTTTTACCTCTGTCGCTATGACTAGCCTCTTCTTTCATACCTACCCCTCCGTCCCGTGGGGGTCCGGGACTATGACGCGCGCCCAGATTACTCTGTTCTCCATTCCTACTTCTAAAATTAAATCTATCCTTGATGTAGGTAAAGCTTAAAATTGGAAAGTAAATCTTTCACAGCAATAAGTTGGAAAACCTCCTAATTCAGCCGGGTTAATGTTTTTCATTGGGGAACTTCTTTCATGGGCGGTACGGTACGACCTTTTTCCTGGGAAGTCTTCCTCCCTTCCGATGTCGGTCGACTTCCCTAGTCCCTACACTCTCATAGGAAACTCGGAGCAGCTCAGAGCGGGAAAAAAAATCCTTGGGACAGATGAGAAAAATTGGGATGAAATTAAAATCGGCTTTGCGACGATGGGTGGCCTGGGAGTTTAGGATCCAGGTAAGCGTCAAAGCATTCTATTCGCTAAGCCTTTGTCTGTCATCGCGTGCCGAGCTGGTAGGACAGAGTCACCCATCAACTCCAAAGGTCAAATTAAGCAAAAGAGCCCTTTTTAACGATCCTAAAATTGTCTGATCCCTTACTTTTAGATAGGTGTCACGAACCAAGGTTTAATAAAATCACCTAATTTTTTTCATTTTATTTTGTAGACTTAAAGATTAAAGTTAATGTGTCATTTTGAACCACGGTTATCGTCGAGGGGGCATACACTTTGAGTAAAATTCAAAGGCCCTCGGCTCAATTGAGCCTGAAATCTTTAACGTAATCCAGGATAGCACTTTGCCATATCAGGGATAGATAGACTTTTTTAAGACGGAATTCCCAACGGTTAATATTTACTTCAGTCCGACTCATAGACGAGTACATAGCCCCTTCCTTCAACACGTAACCAAAAAATTAAATTTTCTTATTGGCTCACTAAAACTACGTATTGGTGACGTTGCTGACAAGGAGGGCCAATAATACGTAATTCCTGTTTACATCTGTCGCTATGACTACGACCCCTCTTGCGTTGTACTAGAGCCCACTCGATCCGCGCTCCCGGACGCTGCGCTGCTCGCGCTATATAGCGCGAGCAGCTTACGTCGTGATGCGCGTGATCGAGTGGGCTATGGTTGTACAGAAAAGCATCTTTACAGGGGTTCAAAATGAAGCTGTCTAAAAGCAAGGGTACGGAAATTATTCGGGAATTGTTTTTAATAGCAATTAAGAGGTAGGGAATTTATTGCCGGTGTTTTGGATTTGGAGTACATCTGTAAAGGGTGAAAAGTGTTCGCTAATTCTTTCTAAAGCCAATCATGTCTACTATCCTCATAATTTTGTAAGCGAATTTGATGAAGTTAACCAAGGCTTAGTGAATGGCCAGGAGTTTTGTGAGCTTAGTGTTTTGTTAAAACCTGTTCGTGTTGTAATATCTATGAAGGCTTTTAAAGCATCACTACAACTTCATCAAAGAGAAATAAATCGTATTTCAAAATGTGTTTTGGTTTCAAGCCCTATGTCTTGTGTTACTTCCATTTTTAAACAATGTTCTTTCAAAAATTACAATCGGAGCCCAATCCATTCCAACTTGGCAGACGACGTTTATTTGACCCGGATATACATACAACGCCATAATGAAAATAAGACCCGCCTCTTCTTTCATACCCCCCCCGTCACGGGTAAGGGGGTCGTGGACTAGGACGCGCACCCGAATAACCCTGTTACCCATTCCGTCTTAAAAAAGTCTATCTATCCCTGGCCATATACATTACATTGAATTATCTGTGATTAGGGAAAGGGAGTAATGGAATTGCAATAGGAAGAGTATCTTAGTTCAGTTACCACATGTTGGAATTGAGCAATAGTTAAAATTAAAACTGATGACAAGTTCAGTTAAGTGGCTAATAGAAAAGTGTTTTTTATTGAGAAAATAATTGATTTCTGAGTATCCGTCACCTCGGTACAGGTAGCTTTAGTTCGAGTTAGGATTTTCGAAAACACTGAAAGAAAAACTATGTGTAAAATGTAAATTCTTATTTAAAACTACATTTATTTCGGTTTGTTAATGAGATAACTGCATTATTTAGGTTAGTTACAAGCTGCTCAAAGAGTATGGTATTCTCTCCTCTCTTCGTATATACAACAATATTTATGATCATTTTGTTTACACTGGATTTTAGCTGACTAATTTGATTCTATAAAGCAACATACATAGCCAATATGGTCGTTTAAATTTTGACCTTATATAAGTCCATAACGGGTAATTCGTATCGGCGTACGTGTATGTATACATTACGCGCCTCAGTTGGGGGCCCCGAGAGTTAATTGATAAATAAATTGATATATCCGTTGGAATACTAGCGCCGGGGCCCCCGCGCAACTTCTCGCTGAACGTTCTTGTTCGAGAACCGAGGGCCAAATGATTAAACCAGGGACCATATCCCGGAATCAATAATCAGGAAGCTTGTACCGAAGAGAACAGGGCGAATCCGCATCGTGAGTCGCGGAAGGATTTTGGGTATAGACCTATAAAGCTACTAAAGGGAGCCCCCATAGCTTTGCATATATCACCTTATCATGAATATTAACGATTTTACGTCCGAAAGCGTATACGGATTTTAAGCTCCTTCGCACGCAGTACCCTTCCTTCCTTCCTTCATGTGGAACCAACAGGGTTCACGCAAAACTGGTAAACCAAGATAAAATGTTTTGTTTTTCATTTAAGGTAAACAACCTATAAAGGCAGCGTTGTGTATATTGTTAAGTTACATAGTTATAAGTAGTTTCACTATCTATGGCATAAATAGAAAGACGAATTTTAATGTTGTCCCCTTCGCCCTGCACGTGAAAAATCACGAGTAAGGTACAAGGGCGCGTAGAATTCGTCGCACGTGAGCTTTGACTTCCTTACGGCAATAAGACATTCATATTCACGAGCTGTTTGTAAAATAACAACGCGAAAGCTGTGACTTTTTACCTCTCCGAGTGACGTATGTCACGGAGAGGTATTACACTGGACGTGTGTGTGTGTGTGTGTGTGTGTGTCTGTCTGTCTGTCACGCCCCACGTGACCGCGTTCGCAGTTTGCGTATCGGAGCAAACGTGTTCCCAATTTCCGGACTGCATTGACAGTTCACGGAAATTTGGGTTTGTCTCCTCTGGCTATTCTACTTGAGTTCCAACACCACCAGCTTTGGTTTTCGTCCACTCCACATGGACACTAGTCTGTACTTGCTAGCTTCCAAGCACAACCATCTTCTGTTCTTCGTCTTTCGTCTATACCACATAGACACCAATCTGCAACATTGGCTTCTAACACCACCATCTACTGGACTTTCGTCTATACCACATAGACACCAATCTGCAACATTGGCTTCCAACACCACCATCTACTGGACTTTCGTCTATACCACATAGACACCAATCTGTAACATTGGCTTCTACTCCATCATCTTAAGATGTACGCGGCGAGCGGCTAGGGTTACGAGAAACGTCTAGCCTCCCAATGGCAGGGCTTCCACCATCGGTTCACGCGAATGCGTTTTTATCTATTATTTGGTTTTAAGATATACGCGGCGATCAGCTAGGGTTACGAGAAACGTCTAGCCTCCCAATGGCAGGGCTTCCACCAAAGGTTCACGCGAATGCGTTTTTATCTATTATTATAATGGAAACGGATCGTATATATACCCCAAAATTTGAAGAAAGCGGGCAAGAAGGGTACCCTTCACTTTAAACGTCAATATTAGCAAAGATTCGAAAGATATTATGAACAACTTTATTTTAAACGATTTAACTATTTTTAAAGTTATTTACTGGCGATTAAAATAATTTAAAATAATTATATTTATTTAAATATTAAAGATAAACCCAAGTACCGAAGTCGTTAAATCATTGCCTCCTATATCTATCAAGGCCCGTGCATTGCGTTATATTTCCTACATTGCCTCCAGTATCTATCAAGGCCCATGCATTGTGATAAATTTCCTTCATTGCCTCCAATATCTATCGAGGCCCGTGCATTGCGATATATTTTTGAGAACAACAACCAAAATGGGAAGCTCCTCTCAGAACCATAATAATTTGTTTTCTCAGTTATATGAAATGAAAATATGGATAATATTTTCGGCAATTCGATTTGAATGGCTCTTTCTGATGTATCATTCTCTCAGCACTGTTCATAATGGACAGGAACGTAGAGATTCGAGACACTAGGAATTACGATAGTGTTTCAAATCCTCTGTATTGAGGGCTTAAAGGCTTGGAGTGAGTCGAAAGATAAATACACATCCTATTTTTTAGTTGTACCATGCGTACCACAATGTTGCCAGGCGTTTATTGAAGGATGCTTGGGTACTTGGTACAGACTGTTACGTCTACCAAGTTTCCTAGCATCCAAGAATAAATAGGATTCATAGAAGCCAGTGTTAAGGGCATGTCATGGGTCAAGTCGTTAAATATATCGACGCAGTTAAATAGCTGATGGCATTATTTTATCCACTTTCCCATTGCCTTCGAGTGGAAGTTCAACTTTGGCACGGACGACAGATGGCGCTCTTAAACTTCTACCCCCAAAAATCGTTGTTGTCTGCTCGTTTTCCCCTTCCGCGTTTTTTCGTTATAAACTTATGATTTAACGAACTGTTAAGATAAAATTTCATATTTCCTAAGACAGATAAGCTTCTACTCCTTTCATATTACTCCCAGTTAGATTTAATGCTTAAAAAATATATTTTCAATAAAAACACCGCTTCCACTAGTGGATTTATACTCCTTGTTAGATTAGTGTAGGTGTAGAGAGTAATCATTACAAACGCTAAAAAAATATTTTGGTGGTAAGATTGGTTTAGAAAAATCCAAACGGCTAGATATTGGTAAAAAAAGACATGTGTAAGCTATTTGTAGATGAGATAATTGTTTTACATGTTTTAAATGAGACTAAAACTTCCACTATTGTGTCTAAAAAAGTGTTGGCCATGTATATTTTTTAAATATGACGGAATTGCGGTTGATATGATAGCGCCCTATTTGCGAAAAAAACCTTTTTTTAAACAGTTGAATCATTCTTTGATAGAATTTCGAAGGAAGAAGTTAAGTGTTAGATTTGCTCGATTAATTTTGTTCGGCAAATAATATAATTAAGCCTTACGTATTACTGAAGGAGATTGATTTTGCCAACCTTTGTGAGTATTTAACTGTTTAATAATTATTTTGGTTAAGTGGGAGCCTAGCTTATGTGTGATTGGGTTGTGGCTTCCATGATTTGGGCACATTTGCTTTTTGTGTGGCAAGGTATGATTCAGCTTTGATATGGACAAATGTTACAAATCATACTGGTAGACTAAGAATGCGGTTGAGGTATAGCGAGAGAGTAGAGTTTCCACAGCAATTGAGAGATATTGAAAAGGCTTGAACAATAGACTATTTTAAAATTCAATTCCTGCACTTGCAAAGAATTAAAAAAAGCGATAGATGCATATATTTAGGTTGTTTAAGGGGTAGTGATAGTCATCTCCACTCGGAGAGGTAATATTTTGGCTTTCCCAACTTGTTAACTTTGCGTGAATAAAAGACAAAATAATAAATCGTTCAAAACTGTTCTTGGAAACAGTAGGCATAACTTCCTAAGCAAGCCTTGCACGTAAAGGAAAAAGTTAGGCATAGTAAATTTAATATCCAAACTACCCAAAGGCGTTCTATTCGAATTTTTATTTTTTATTTTTTAAATAAAGGCTGGTATATATATTTTACCAGGAGAAACTTTCAACACGCGGTTTGATAAATCGGGTCAGTTTTCAAAGTTTGTTCTTCGGTATACTTTTTAACCCTCCCCAAGTTTTTTTTTTCCTTAATTTTTTTAACCAAGACGGGAGGGATTCTGCGGGGAAAGAGACGAATGGGACTAGATAGAAGAGGAGAATGTTAAATCCTATAATTTATTTCGGTTTTCGGAGAAGGGGACCCATTGCGAGGTTGATTTAAGGGCCAGTATAAAACGAGGGAAGACAAGCCAACCCCATTCCGCCCGCAATTTAAAAAAGGGCGAAGAAAATAAACAAGGAGGCGAGGAAATAAATAATAAGAAAAATAGGGAAGGAGGATGCTAAAATGGAGAAAAAAGAAGACCAAGAGCATCGGCTTTCTTATGCTTATCCGGATAAAGATGCGAATGGGCCTCTTTTCATTCTTTTTTTTTTCTTTTTGCGAGAGATCGAAGAGGGATGAGTAGTAGAAGGGAATTTTGCTCTTCCGAGGGGCCTGACACTCCTTTCAAATAGAGTTAGCTGAGTGCATAGTGGGAAAATTAGAGGTTGACTTTGGAATCAAGAATCCAGCGTTGAATCCTGAACTCTTTTTGTCCCAAATAATCCCTCGCGATGATACAGGAGAATTTATTAATCTTATGTAATTTTAGAAAGGTTTGCTGTTAAAATGAATAGTCTATAATAAACAGAAATGGAATACTCCACTATTTTTCGTCCATTCGAGTAGTAATTTGTGTGGAACCTCTCGGACTGTCTTCTCTTTCTAAATCTCCTCGCATCTCGAGCTAGCGTGGGGCTTGAGAGTGCTAGACTAGGCGTGAATTGGGTGCTATAGAATTTGTAGATGTAATAGCTGAGAATAAGGGGAAAAGTATCAAGGCAAAGCTGCGTAGGCTTTCATTTGGTGCGGGTCTCGCTTCCAAAGCACTGAGAGATTTAGATGTCCACTACGAGATAAGCGAGAGAAACAAAGCGACGCAATGAGAGTTTTTGAACCTCCTCGTCTAAGGCCTTTACCCCCTTTTCTCCCCTTTTGCCATTCTTGTTTAAGAAACCGCGAAATAAAGATATTTTAAAAAGGGTTGGAAGCTCCTATATAATTTGTAGTTTAGTATGACAAAATGCTAGCCATTTATTTTAAAGATACTTTATATATAACGAAATATTTATATAAATATATTGTGAATTTAATTTGTGACCCACGCTAAATTAAATTAATCTTCAAATTCGGTAATCTTAACTCTGTTTCAACAGATCTTTATAATTAGCTTTAAGATATTTTTATATAAAATTAGGAGCAACTTTCCATTCGTGACTAAAAATTATAATGAGTTTATTATGTTTATTTTGTTTGTGATACAATGCTTTTCTAAATATAAATTGTTGATAAAATCAGAATGAAACCACGTTTAACGAAGATTAATAAATATTAATTTATAATATTAATTTTTAATTCAGCGAAACTAATTTTTTCATCACGCCAAATTAAGTTTAATTTTAATTTTAAAACGCGTTCCTCTTTCGGTAAATGTTCGTTATAAATTTGTGATTTTGGTTTAAATTTGTCCAATATATAATTTGTCCTCTTTCCTAATAAAATAATTGATGATATCTTTATGTATGTTGAAAAGGCTAGGGCGCCATCATTAAGGTGATTTTAGGAGCATTTTAAAAGAGTCCCTATATGGTAAACGAGTGAGGTTTAATTTATTAAGGATGGAAAACGGCGGGAGAGTCAGTTTCTGAGCAATCAAATCGCCATTAACGCCAATATACCTAGTCGATTTAACACACAGCTCGTGACCCCATTCGGTCGAGTGAATTTTGAGCAACTCAGCAGACACGATTAGAATCGAGTCGACTCATTTTCATTTGAATAGGGCGCATTATAACCAACATTTATTTTTCATTACCTTTTGGAATGAAATTGTTTCGCGAGGGATTGGTCACTCTTCACGTCAGGTGTTAAGTTTTGAAGTAAGGGTGACGTAACGGTGTCCCTTAGTGCAAAACTTCACAGAACATTTTTCACTCAAAATAGCCCATAGAACACACTATACTTCGATCATGTACCGCACCAGTTTTTGAGCAAGCATCCTGTCTATAAAGAAATTTAAATAGATTTATTTTCTGTAAATATAATTATTTTTCACGTTTGAACTGTAATTCCTTTGAGCTTTACAAAATATTTTGTACTTTCACTCGAATTTCATCTATTTTAAGTTTTTATACATTAAGATTCTGATAACTAGGTCGGATATTTTAAAAAATCAAGGAAACCTTTTTAAGAATAATATGAGATGCGAGTTAAGTTTGTTTACAAAAATCCCAAAACTTCCAAAAAATAAAAAGTAAGTAAAATCAAAAACTGCTCTAGTTCGTTAGAGAAATTTTAAATCAAGCCCTTCCCTTTTATAAATTTTGAAGAGTATACGCGCTGTCGAGTGTATTGGTACCCAAAAATATTTCATCCTATCTAATACTCGGTGTTCAAATTCGATTTTAACCCCGACCAGGGTTTTTTTCTCTTCCATCTTCTGAAGACATTAAAGGCAAGAGAACAGGGATGATGGTGCGTCATGAAGAGGGAAGAGCTAAGATGTAATATGCAAAATAAGGGCCTCACAAATTTTATTATTTCTTTCAAGGGGTTGAAGTACTTATGAATTTACAAAACTCTATCAGGAAAATTAATATTATTCAATCTGTACGCGATAGTGTCTACAGAAATAGTACTTGTACTTCAATTGCCATCAGTGTTAAAGTTGTTTTCCTAAATGTTTCGTATCAATCACGGCTCTGGGAAAATTCCGGGATCAATGTTGAAACCAATCTTGACCAAAGTTTGTCAACAACAGTTTTTCGTGGTTATAGTACTTCAAAGCAATTTGAAATATCCGAATGGAACGCTACTATATTTGACCTCATTCTGACCCCTCCGAATACACCCTTGAAAAGAGTTCCTTATCGATTTATCAAAATTAATGACAAAATCAGAAATCTGGCTTTTGTTTATTTATTAGTTACTCTGATGTGTTTTAAATTGGGGATGCTGTAGACTTATTTTGAGAAGTGTTTAACGGATAAATATTCGTGTAAAGATAGAAGGAATTCTTGTGGGTTGCCTATAAAGCGCTTCGAAAACGCATTAGCTGGTGAGTTTAAGAAACGTCCCTTTTGTAAAGAAAATGATGTAGGAGTAATTCCATTTTCTCGCAGACCCAATTTGGCTTTAGCATGCGGTACTCCCTTCTCTTTCAAACGCCTAGCTGCCCTTATACCTTAACTCTGCCCTTAATATAAATAAATTTTGTAAGAAGATTGGTAAGGACGGCCCTGGCCAATTGCAAATAAAAATAAATTAGTTTATAGCCATTTCTTTCGCGTATCATTCATTGGCACTTCAAATCAAACTCAAGATTACGTTGTCGCTAATGCCAACTAAATCTTTCTAATATTTTTCTCTCGGTCGCTCTACGTCGTATTTCAAATATTTGGTAATATTATTATACCATGATGTGTTAGTACTTCCCTTCCTACAGCCATGATTACCCGTATGTAATTAAACACAATTCCTTTGATCTTTAATGAAACCTAACGAGATCCAAATTTAATTCTTAATAACACGCAAGACCTAACCTTTGTTGCAAAAATAAAAAATACTGTTTTTTAATTAGAAAAACACGTATCGCTACGCTAAATATACTTGCATCCTTGGAAGGGTTTTAAATTACGTAGAAAAAACATATCTTTTTAATGTTAATATAGGTCACGATCCAATATCTTTTGTAATTAAATTTCGGTACTTTTTATTTTATTG
Organism: Phalangium opilio; assembly: GCF_054372755.1. Classification (NCBI taxonomy): domain Eukaryota; kingdom Metazoa; phylum Arthropoda; class Arachnida; order Opiliones; family Phalangiidae; genus Phalangium; species Phalangium opilio. The sequence continues at coordinate 6,854,280 of NW_028324182.1, read as the reverse complement.
CGTCGGTCGTAAGGGGTGTTACCTTTGCTCCACCCAACGTACTTGAGATGAATTTTAACTATCAAAGGTTCTTATTACTTTCCCCTGTTAAAACGTTCTAAATTTAGGCCGCGGAAAAATTGGTTTTTCTTAGCACTTAATTACGAAAATTTGGGGAGGAGAGTTGGGGTTTCCAATGTAATTAGACATAATTACATTTCAGGCCAAAGGACCCTTAATGATTTACCTTAATTGGCGAATTTGATATTAATGTTTACGAATTTACGATATTTCCTTACATAAAAATGATAATGTGATCAGCAGCGATGCAAGCGTCTGAATTTCCCATATTTTAATTGCAATTTTTATTTGTTTTCTATTAATTAAGGTTTAATTTGACTTTAATTAACAATTTTAAAATACTGGTCTTAAATATAAAAACAATGCGGAATTTAACTAAGATGAACTGGAAGCCCCTATGCCATGAAAATTGCAAAAGAAATAATTAGTTACAACTAAAAGGACGCTACAGAAAATATCTAATTTAAAATTCTAATGTAAAACTTATTTATTTTAACAAGGTCGTCTCGGTTCTGATTTCCAATTGAAATCTCGAACGAAATCTTTTTGTTAGGATTTCGTTATATATCTTGTTTCGTAATCCAGATTCTCATTTAATTGGTTTTTCCAAATAACGCGAATATAAATTCTCCTATTACGGTTAAACCTCGTTGTAGACCGGTTTTCTTTTTCTTCCCAAGATATCGGAAGTATATCTTATTTTTCTTTAAGGAATTTCTATAGCCCAACCCGTTTTAAATTTTAACCCGCGTTTCTCTTTCAAAGCGTCTAAATTATTCATTATATCTATGACACTTTTTTTCCCTGAACCGTGGTGGCTCTTCTTTTTTTTATCTCTTTGTTTCAAATTTTAAACAAAGAGTTCTCTTTCTGGGACAAAACTAGTTATTAATAAGGCTTGTTGAGTTCGGTAACAAGAGTAACCGTTTCTTCTTTTTAATTAGTAACGCTCCAATTAAGCGTGTAGTTTGTAGCTAGTTTTCTCAATTAATTGTTCAACGATCAGCTTTCAGCTAAATTTCGCTGAACAATTATTTATAAAGTATACGGGGAAATGTTTTCAATCTTTTGATCAAGAAAAACAAGCCAATTTCTATTAGAGCTCAATTTCTAACTAGTGTTTATACCGTTTTTCTCATACCTGCTGAAGTTGAAGTTTGAAGTCTGTCACTTTTTTTTTCTTGTGATATAATTCCTCTAGATTTTAGTATCGTGATACTTATACTACCGAATAGCTAAGAAGAATAAAGGGTCTGTTTATGAGTAGACTTTTCCAGAAAAGGTTCCAGCAAGACTGATCGATACGATATATTAATAGTTCGGTCAGCGATAAAACAAGAACTTGCTTGTCGCGAAGTTATTGGAATCGACAAGCAAACAAACCAAACCAAAAAAGAACCCATGCGCTATACGCGTAAAGCATTACAAAGCTGAGGGAGAAACTTTTAGGTTATAGTTTCCTTGGTGAGCTGCTTGGTCAGGCGGCCGGTGAAGAAAAACCAAAATCAATATTCATTTCGGGGGTGCGAGGTTGAGGTAAAAGAGGGGGGAGGTTGCACCTCCTCGTTTCCTCGTTGTGGTTGTTCCTTGAACCCTCTCTGGACCCAACCACCGTCTAGTGCTATATGATGCCGCCCGTCTCTTCCCTTTCTTCCGCGTCATGTACCGCCAAAATACCACCTAAGCCAACTCGATATATTTGTGTTGTTCTTATTTTGCCATACACCCGAGCTGCTCGACTTAGGAGGACTAAACTCTAACCCCAGGAGTAAGCAAGAGCCTCGTTATTCTAGTTTTGTTTCGCGTATGTTTTTGCGATTTTTGTCTAGAACGACCCGAGAAATTTTGTTCAAGTGTTAAATGTTATGATCGATACCGTTTAGTACTCGTATTTATCGTTGGTACTGAAAAATTTAAACTTTAGCCCATACCGATAGGTATCTCTAACGGTTCCTCCCAAGTTCATCTGAGTTCTGTATGGTCGGACTGACTTTAGTCTTTCTTCAAAGCCTAGTTTGTAATCTTATTTGGACTCCTGATGGAAAAGCGGGTATAGGTTTATACTTCTAGTGATTTCTAGTATATGGTTCTTCTGTTTTGAACCGCGGCCATCAGAGCCAATGAAGCGATGTTACGGATAGGAGAGGAAATCTATCAGAGGGTGGTTAGAGAATCAACCCTGGCTAGCTTTCAATTCATTCGTTTCATCAAGTTGGATAAAGTTTCAACTTCGCTCTGTTTCTTGGTTTGCCATCTAACCTCGTACCGTTCGCCTATTACCCAAGTGTCTTTCTCCTTTTTCCTTTCGTTGGGCTAGCAGCGTAACGATGGGATAAGAGGGGGTTTGGTATGTCCGAATTGGGAAAGGGAAAAAGGTTTTTGGGAGTCTATGGGGTTCATTTATTATACTCGAACGGCTTCGCGCCGCCTTTACTTGTCGAAACCGTTTGTCAGACCCATAGAGAAAAGGCTAGAAATACCCAAAAAAAAAGGAAAAACTGTACAGACTTGAGCCTTTGGAACCTTTGCCTCTCACGCCTCAAATGTCATTGTAATATTCGTTTCCGTATTAGATTTCTTCCAACTTTCTTTTGGCTCTCCCCGTACTGTAGAGCCTTTTTGAACCCTTAAATACTGTCTTACAGAAAGGTTTTTAGCTATCTTTATTTGATCCTTCAAGATCTTAAGATACCCATGCTAATGCGGGGATACATTTGTTTGTATTGTAAGAACGTTTAATTTTATGGGCTGATCACTACCAGCCAATCATCTGTAGGAACTAGCCGAGCACTACAGTGAAGTTTAGAGACAGGAGAAATTGGAATTGACCATTTAAATTTCAGACATACCACTAACTTTAATAATGTACTATTGACCCTTAGAGGTCGAAAAATATTTATGGGCTAGAAATTCCTTATTTATTTATAACCTATTGTATGATATCGGAGTATACCCTGTTCAACCTTGAAGCGTTCGAGCATTGTTTTTACTCTCGTATCTGATGGGTTTTATGCCTCCTTGTCTATCTTGTTGTTATAAATCGTAAGGAAACCTTGGTGTATTCCTTATCCAACCCTCTTCCTTGAAGAAAACCTGTAAAGGAGTATAGGTTTTTCGTAGAAGCGGCCTATAATGAAAGTCAATGGGGATTCCTATAGCGAGGTATTCCAGCCGCGTGAAACGCCTCTAATGGTTTGGATGCTTCCGCCAGAAAAAATAAAAGAATAAGAAAGCTAGTTTGTTCTGTTTTCTGTTATACATCGCTATCTTAGTTTTTTTAGACAGTTTAAGCTGAAACCTGGCATCTGGAATCAAGTACGGCGTGTAGAGATTTTATCAATGCTTAAACTCTCTAATATTTAAGAGCCGGATGAAACTTCGCTGAAATAAAAAATAGGGCTAACTTTAAAAACCATGGTTTGAAATTAACATAATGTTTTTTTCCTATATCTTTTTTCATTTCTTTCCGTTTTATTTATATTTTCCGCATTTTTCAAGATTGTTTCTGATGGTCAGTAACTGGGTGGTTACAAAGCTTTAGTAGTACGATGAAAGTTTAGCGTAAATTTAAAACGTTACCATAAGTTAGTTCATAAGATATGTTCCTTAAGTTTATCATTGATTATTGAGAGCTTGTACTGAAGTGACGTAGTTGAAACGTCATAGATTCTTGTAAAGTTGCGCCTGGTGAGGTTCTGTCAAAGGCTTAGTACAGATGAAGACGGACTGCGAAACGGAGTGTAGTCAATTCTCGTGTCATTCTCAAACTATCTCTCACTTGTCTCTAGCATTACGAAGTACTCGGAAGTGTCAGACTTATGGAACATATCTTATAAACTTATGCGTTACTTATAGAAAACGACAAGATGTCATTCTGACCGTTGTGGGAATGACGTCTTGTTTTAAAGGTTTTTCCTTCAACCCAAATAGGGTGTGACCTTTTCTTGAAGTTTGGGCGTAAACCGATATAAGTATCCATCGATTGGGTGCAAGCGCAACGGGCGTTAATTTTACAACACTCCATAGAAATTTATTCGTTAATGGCATCTTCAAAGACAAGGATAAGACCGTTTATTATTAATTCCAAAGATGATATAAAATACTGAATATTTCAAAATGAAACATTGTATCCATCTGAAATATTAAAGAAGTTTCGAGGAATGAAGCTTTTTGAGGAGAATGACATTGTAGGTTCGACCAATTACAGTCCACACACACCATTACGTCATAAGCCGCTTCGCAGAGAGGCCTAACGGATGGACTGCTATAAGAAAATGTAATTACTTGAATTATAGATACAAACATGACTCCTGTTTTAAATATTCATTAGTTTGTATACTCTTTCTTATAAAAAAGAGTAAAAAATTGCATGGTCCTTTATTTATGTTTCTACGAAAATGTTGCCAAGGCTTAGGAGGTATAAATTGTCCGTAACCTAATAAACCGTATATACTGTACTCGCGTGTCTTTATATGTTTGGATAGGACGCGGTTTTCTAAAAGATACGAGCTTGGAATCTTTTCCCATCAATCGCTATATTGCAGGATCAAAGGGGTCCAAATTTTCTAGCCCAGTGCTGTTGATGAATTTTTCTACACATAACCATAACCCAACCGATGTGTATATACGTCCGTTTTAGAAACGAGTTTATGGCTGCTAGCGATGTTTAGACGTAAGAAAATAATTCTCCCCCCTTCATTTTTCCCTTTTCCCCCGCCGGTAAGGGGATCTAGAAAAATCGTATCTCCATTTCCTGAAGCGATAATGTTTCATCTCATTCCTTCCTCTTTTATACAAAAATTTCTCTTCGGGACCACCGCGTCCTTTTTAAGAGAACAGTTCTAAGCTTTAGAGCCGCGCGTACATCTTCCTCGCGTACACTTCCTCTTTTTAAAAGATGAGTAATTCTGGGGCAGTAAGGCTCCCTTTGCTATCGTCTCGAGGGCGATCAGGAGCTCTATTTGCTTCTATGTACTCATATTTGGTGTTAAAGGAAAATTTGGGCCAACATTTTTCAGTTTTGTATCGCTTGTTTTTAAAAATCTCATCGGAAGCTTTGAAACGCGTTCAATTATAGACGAAAATTGAATGAATATTCCGAAAACTTTCAAGGACTATTTGACAACTTGAGGAGTTATATCGTGTTGTAAATAAAACCGGTTTTTTAGTGTGAATATTTTTAGATCAAAGAGTGTATCATGGCTCCTCGTATTTCGTTTATCCCGATGAAGGGATTAAACGTATTCCTGATTTAATTAGTTCACAAATAATGTTTTGCAATTAGACAATTTTTGATTTTTGATTTTAAGTAATTCATTAATTAGCTAAATAGTACGTTACTTTTTAAAACATGTGTGTAATCAGTCTTTGATAAACCAAAACTTTGTTTATTTTGTCCCAAATTTGACTGTTTTCGTCTCATATTAAAGCTCTATTCAATTCTGTTATGATCAAAAATATGAGGAATTACTTCTCCTTTGGTTGTTTGTGGCCGATAGTGAATTTCTTGGTAGTTGTTTCTCTGGTGAAATGCGTCGAAAGCCTCTGGTAATGTCGCCTTTATATGAAAAGAAAGGGAGAAAGATGGGACTCGGGCTATTTGAAGGAAAGAGAGTCGGAGCTGAGGAAGTGTACGCTTGATTGACGTATATGTAAACTTGCAGTTCGCCTGGGTACCTCGCGAAGAATGTGGAACTCCGGAAAAGCTGGGAAAAATATAGTTTGTTGGCAGGCGCCTCTCTCTCGTTACTTCAAAAACGCGAAACGACTCTTAAAAACCTTCTTTTTCCTTTACTATCAATTTACACACCGAGACTAGGAGCATTAGCCCTTCATCAACTGGAGGAGAAATTCAGACCCATCTTTTCCCTAATTTCGTAAAATAATTAATTTAGGTATTCGATTAATCTCAGACGCCCAGAGATTAATTTCCTAATAATTAATAATTCTTAGTCATCAATTACCTTTCCTGCTTAATAATTTCAAGATAGATAACAGAGAGTTTAAGAAACTAACCTAAAACTTGGCCTTTAACTTTAAAATCGTCAAGTTTAAATTTCTCATTTAGCGCATTTTGAATATGATAATTGAAACGTACTCTAAAGCTTTACAATTCTAATATCTCTCAATATTGGCGCATTGCTATTTTCATTTCAAATTAGGCTAAACACGTAGTTTCTGTGAAACTTAAACTTAACGAAATTAAAGGGACAAACGTCAACAATATTTTTCTGTTTTGTTTTTGGCCTCATCTAAGGTTTCAGCTAAGTTATTTATGTCACGATAAATATGGCCATTTGACATTTTATTAAGCACGTACTGCCTAACAAACCATCGTGTGACCCCTCACCTCCAGTTAAGGAAATAAACGGTACTCCTTGGTCAAGTTTTGGGTGTTTTGGGGTCTAGTTGACGTGTCCTCGAGCTAGCGTTTATATCGATTATAAGAAGCGTGCGTCTTCTGTCATATAAACACCCAATAGCGGAAGGGTTCCTCAGTCGCTGGCTTTGCTGTATAGTAGGGACATTTTCTAGATCTTTTTTGCTTGGTAATAAACACTCGAGAGTTGACTGTACAAGCTCGCCAAGGCTCTTTCTCAATTGACTGCGTTGAAAAGAATATGGCCCCGGGGCAAGGCGAGCTAGAGATCCCCAATCTTGGAAGGTGTAGGTGCAAATAATCTCAACGCCAAAAAGTCAAGAAGAAACTCAAAAGGGAGTCAGGATGCGGACCGAGTATGAGACACCTTATCAAAATATTCTCCCAGGATTCTATCAAAAAGAAATGCTTTCTTTATATAACTCTTTCTTTACTCTTCTTTCCTTTTGGACTAGCCACCTTCCCACGCACCTTTTTGAATCAAGTTCGACAAGACAAACATTTTGAAACCCTCGAACTTTTTTGAATTATCAAACTAAGTTGGTTTTCCTTTGAATTGCGTATAAATAAAGAAAATATAACAAACCGAATTATTTCACTATAACTTCTGCTATCACCTTCGTCTAGACAGAGTATAGCCAGAGATAGATTTAATTTTAGAAGTAGGAATGGAGAACGGTTAGTATTTACTTCAGTCCGACTCATAGCCCAGTATGGAGCTCCTCCCTCCAACACGTAACGAAAAGATTAAATTTTCTTATTGGCTCACTTAAACTGCGTTTTTATGACGTTGCTGACGGGACGGCGAAAAATACGTAATTCCTTTTTACCTCTGTCGCTATGACCCGCCTCTTCTTTCATACCCCCCCCCCCGTCCCTTGGAAGGGGGTCCGGGACTTTGACGCGCGCCCAGATTACTCTGTTCTCCATTCCTACTTCTGAAATTAAATCTATCCCTGGTATAGCTGGTATGTTCTTTTTCGTTGTCGCTATTAGTCAAAGAGAACCATCCTCTCGCGTTTATCACAACAAACCCCGTAACCTAAGCCTTTCAAATGGTTTTCAAAAACCAAGTCTTATTTGTTGGACTCGGGATATTTTTGTCAGTTAAACTCTAGTTTGACAGTTTCCTCTTTATATACCTGTTTTTCTTCCCGAGGACGCGAAGTCGATTTCCGAAGTTCCTGGATTAAAATCCGATAATTCAATTTCGATTTTAGGGTCCAAAGCCCACAAAAAAAGGGGAGCCCAAACTGATAGGCCCACGTTTTCGCAGGTGTCATGATTTACAAGAAATCCAACAGTTGATCGATCTCGATTCTCCAATCGAGAATCAACTTCAAGCGGGTGCATTTTCAAAAGATAAGCCTTGGCCAGTTTTTTTTAAAAGCATGTGTGGTTTAAAAGGATTTAGTTTACTTTGCGTAATTTTTGTGTCAACTTCGTAAACGTGATGGATAGAAAGGGCTGAGTAGAAGAGTTCAAACTTATCCAATTTAGAATCCTTAGAAGTTTATCGAGTACTTATAGAGGCGAGGGAGGGGGGGGGAAAGACAGTCGGACACTTTAGTTTTCAGTTCCTGAATAAAGCTGAATTCAGGTTTCGTTGTATTTAGTACATACAGTATATTTCCCCTCGATTTTGTGCAAATGCAATTTAATGGATTGCAGAATATTCCAAAGATATAGGCCATTTGGCTTTCTACTTTATCGGCTTGTACATAACCCTAAATAACAAGGTAGTAATATTAGAATGCGTTACATGTATGGAAAACATGAATTTGCATAAATATGTATGTATGTATGTACGTATGCAATCTGTTTATTCCTTAGCCTAATTTTACAAAGTGAAGTTTTCTCATATCGTGTATATTCAAATATGTATATTTTTGTTTTGAGTCTCATTATACGTAAATTTTTACATAAAAATAGAAATTTACATTAGACACACCATTTTCTCGCTACTTAAAAACATCGAATCGATCCGAAAATCTATTCCTTTAAATATCAGGTTCTCTTATAAGGAAATTTGCTTAAAGCTCTTTGACTATAGTAACTTGACGCTCCCAACAAACGAACACTGAAATTCTCGTATTAAAATTAACGTATTTCATTTCTCAGTTAAGATTATTCCGTCTTTCCGTAAACAGCTATAAAATTACCATTTAAAATATATATTATAATTGCGTATATGAAAACTCTGGGAAGCTATGGTTTTAGGATAATGTACACGTTGAAACAGTAGGCCTAAAAATTTGCAAAAAGTGGCTTAATTTTGACAGCTCCTCCTCATTTTTAAAAGAGCGGAAAAACCCGTGAATAAACCTTTTTAGATGCAAATTTCATTATATATTCGTCTATATATAGGTAGCATTACGCGTCTCGTTTATTTTGATCGTGTTTATATCCAGAGGGATTAAATTTTAAATCCTCGACACTTGTAACCTCGCCCGCCTGGTGAAATCTCCCATTTTAGGTAAGTATTGCAGCTGTATTTAGACAAAAAGAAATACCAGCCTGAAACTTAACCCAAGCATTCTGTCTACATCGATTACATTTTCAGCCTTCACTAAGTCACTCTTCTCTGATATTCAGTTACATTTCCTAAAAGACTGCAAAACTGTTTAGTCAAACATTATATTGCAAAATTTAAAACCATTACAATACGGAAAAACACGAAGAGAGATATCGTATATACCTCGTTTTCTTTTCTTATTACTCTCTCTCTCTCTCTCACTTCTACTGGCTCTAAAAGAGTAGACATCTATTCAATGTGTAAAAAGTATATTTGATATCCTTGGTATTACTATTACGCCCTTGGAGGAATTGCAATTGCAATTCCAGAGAAGTAAATTTATCGCCTCGTAGACGCGGTAAAGAAGTTGTATGGTAAAAACTAGAAAACATACATAAAATGGCGCTGGGGTGAGTTTATGAATAATGGCGAAGCCGCTAAAAAATAACATTACCACCCTTATACCCTAGCCACCAAGGGTTTGGCTATATTGGTATTCGCTTGAGCTCAATGAATCGTAAAGAAAAGTTATAAAGTGCTATTGATTCCGGCCAAAAATCTCTCTTTCGGCGCTTTTCAACAACTTCTGCACTCCCTCGAAGCATTCCAAGTTTGCAACGCACCAAGTTCTTATCCAAGATCACAAATTTATTCAATTTCAACTGGAATATCGAACTCTGCCTTTTGCATAATCAGAAAATATCACGCAGCCTCGCGTTTGAGACTTGGATTGCAGTATGAATTCATTCACGTACATACCTCCTTGAATATGGAACCGTTATAACATATCCTTGTCGAAAAAGGATGGGCGTCAAATCGCGAATTCAAATTCTAAAAGCGGTATAGTTCTTGAACTGCAATACCTACCGCTACTTCTTGGGAAAAATGAAAAAATTCACTACGAAGTAACAATATGCTAAGCTACGCTAGGGTTAGTTGAAAAACATGGTTGGAAGGAAGATGGAAATGAGAATGACGTCAGGCCAATGACATTTGCATCCCAAGATGCAATGGATCGTAGAGGTTATAGTGGGGAAGTGGTTTTCGTAATAAGGATTTACTAATTGCTTCTTACCTCCTGCAGTTTGTCGCTAATCATTTTCTAAAATTAAGTGGAATAGGATAATAGCTTGCTTTTACTCCTGATAGGACCATCACTGTGTTCAAACCAGTGAAGTCAAATACCTATGTCCGTGATAAGCCGGAGTTTGGAGTTTGGCTTTGAATTCCCGCGGTTCAAATTCGGGATGTATAAGAGATATAGCTGAATTGTAAATTCCATCGGCAGACTTGTGAGAGCGCGTGCAGGCTCGAGAAACAAATTGGAGCCAAGTTTGGTAGCGACGGAGCGCGTTCGCAACTCATTTCACTTTCCAAAGACTATCCCCCTCACCCTCCTTATGGAGGAAGCTTCTTTCTCTAAGTTGCCTACGGGAGGAAAATTCAAAAACATTTCCCAACTCGGGGTTCAACCGTTTTAAGGTTTTAAAGGCGAACCCCGGAAATATCCCGAATCAATCATTCCAGCTTGGAGAGAGAGATGACCCGAATTTTAATCTCGAGCCAATTTAATCAGAAATAAAGCCTTAAAGAAGAAAACAACGTGGGAAATTTAATGTCTATTTTACCGCATCAGCCAATGTCTAAGTTAAAAAAAAATTGATTTACAGACTAGCAGCAAAGACACCCATCAGTCCATTGGTACATTTTTTATTACTTTTTGGGCTACCATTTTAAAAAATGGGTGGCAATTCGAACCCTAAAAGTCATCAAGCCCAAGTGTACAAATTGAAATGCACAGACAATTGGCTTTGTACATTACTGGCCGCCATTTTTCAAGATGGCGGCGGATTGGAAAAATCTTTTTTGGGGCAAGCCTTCTACTAAAGAGTAAGGTCCCTGCAAATCTTGAGCCTTCAAGGCAAAGTGGTTTTGGCTGGGAGTTGATTATTGTCAATCAATCAGTCAGTCAGTTAGGACTTCAGAAGGGGATAATAGAAGAAGGATGACAGACTGTATCCTCTTAATGCTTTAGTTTTGTAACGTCATTCTTCCCAGGCTCACCCTTTTAGTTTGCTTTCCCACTCATCAAACTACAAATGGGCATCGCACCGTAAGGTGAATTCTATAATTGTTTGGCACTAAATCCCCAGCAATCATTCCATAAACCTCGTCATGACGTGGGACAGAAATGCACGAGCGCGTCTTGCCAAATATTTAAATGCTAATAGAGTAATGATGAGGGAACTATTTATCGTGTATGTGATTCGGTTTAGTAACCTTGCTCTAAATGTTCCGATGTTGGGAAGAATGACATTACACTTATCCCGCTTTGTGGTACACTTCTCACGAAGAGAAGTATTATATACTTCTGCTTATATATAGATACGATATTACACTGATATAAATTTAAACATAAATTATGATAAAAAGAGGGCGTTTTCTCAAATTATTTCGCCAAAAATTACGAAATAAACGCTACGAACGAAAATAAAAATACTTTAAAAATCAAAAAATTCCCACGAGACGATCGGGCGATTATGAAAATTTTTGATTACGAGCAGATAGCTTTTCTTTTTTTTATCTTTCCCTTGAACTTCCCTCGCGAATAAATACCCAATTTTTATGTTGTTTAGTTTTTCAGTTTAACACTGAATGTAAAAAAAAAATTAAAAAAAGCTAAAGATTTTGGCCGGGTCGGTTTTTGTTAAAAAAAGGAACGATGTCACGCAAGGTTTGATAATTTCAATCGAGGCTAAAGGAGAGAGGGAAAACGTTGGAATATAGTGAAAAGATAAGAGACATTGGGAGCGAAATTGCTGTAGATGGGGAACTCCGGGGGGATTCCCTCCTAATTAAGATGTTATTCCGCTGCAATAAACTCGCAGCAATGATTTCCGCGATCGACTCTGAAATGAGTTTTTCTATTAACTTCAACTTTCTCCCCCCATCCGTTGCTGTAGAGTAGAGACGCGGTCCCTTCTTAAAAACGATTTTAGGGTACGCCTAGTTATCCTCGACCCGTAATTAAATTCTGAAGAGAGTATAATAAGATTGAATTAGCTGTTGTAGTTGTAGTTGTGGTCTGTCGCTGAGAGTTAAATTCAAATCTGTATCTTTGCAACACCCTGACTGACTGATTGATAGTGAAGGCCCAGCCCAAATAACTTAACCTAGAAAGCTGGAATATCTCGCTGACGTTACGCTTAAGTAGTGGGTGGTCAAAAGGAAATATTTTTTCAATCCGTAGCCATCTTGGAAAATGGCGGTTAAAAATATAAAAACTTAATTACCCATTTCTTTAATATTTACTACAATTGTTCACTATAATCTATAGACGGGCCCTATGTACTTTGAATTTAAATATGTCGCCATGTTTCAAAATGGTGTCCATAAAAGTAACCAAAACGTTCAGAGGAACAAGCAATAGGCGTAAATTTACCATCTTTAAAAAGTTTTCTTTGAAATATTGGATTATTTATATTTCTTAAAAAAAGGTGACATTTTTGGAGGAAAATATGGACAATATTCTTGCCAGAGCTCAACAAATTCGGTGTGAAGCGATTAATTTAAGCTTAACCTTCTTGATACAATTGGTTTTCTTTTTAAAACAAAGCTTGAAAAAATTGTTTGAGAAAAAAATTAAAGGCGAAAGTTTCATTTTTTTTCCAAGTCCAAACACGGATGATTAATTTCCGAAACAATATGAAGTTGACACGTGTAAATCTGCGCAATAAATCACCAAAAAAAGTCAACTCGCGTGGCAAAGGAAGAACCCCCTTTTTTGATAAAAAAAAATGTGTTAGAAAAAAAATGGATCTCTCAGTGAATTAGCGCAGACCGGGTGCATGGTTGCCGGTTTGGTCTCCGTATGGAAAAGGTCACTGATGATGAACTAAGGCTTGGTTGCTGAGCCTAGAGCTCTATGTACAGTCAATTCTCGCTTTCGCGCCAAGCGGCCACACCTATACGGAGGACTTCTCTCGAGTGGTGATAAATCATGTCAGTAGATAAATTTAACTCGGGCCTTGGCGAAAAGCGAGTGAAAGCTAGGAATGCGGGAATTATTTTAGCGTAAACGGACTTTGCGGTTTTTGACGAAAGTTGGATGCCATCGAAAAGGAGAAGTGGAGGTAGAGAGGTAAGAATTTGGAAAAGTCGATATTGTCCTTCCTCCCGTAGGGTTAATAAGTTGGTTTTCAAAGTGTCTATGAAATGCCGCGAGACTACTGATAAGTTCCCGCTATTGGGTGGGATTCTTTTTTAATCTTCAGAAATTTCTGAAAGCGTCATAGATAAAATCAAGAGTTATACTTCATTAAAGTTTGCCTCTCAGAATGGTGTCAACCCCCTCTGCGTATGGTTACCTTCGCGACCGTAGCACAGGGAACATGCGTGAATAGGCTCGTATAGTAGCAGAGGCTCTAGTACCAAGAAATAAGGTCTTCTCTGATTGATTGATTGGTTCGTGAAGGGGTTGATAGGAGGGTAGTAGCCAAACGCTAGGAACTGTAAACGAAGTACACTTTGTGTTTAATCAATGGACTTTTGCTTATAGCATTGTTGCAAATTTCCCAAGAACAAATATGTTTCTAATCAAATTATTTAAAAGTAAAAAAATTCACGTACAATGTCATTAGGCCTTTAAATTATCGTTGAGATAACCACACCTTTTTATCTTACCTTAAAAATATCAAACTCAATTAGCATAATGAACTTTAACTCCCAATAAAACTAATTAATTTAATAATTTATATATATAAAAAAAAACTATAAATATATTAATCTTAGGGTTATTATACGCTTAACTGGTTAGGGAAAATTTAGTAATGGCAGTTTACGATTCTACCAAATTAAATTTTACGCGTTAGAAGGGTGGTAGTGCCGTATCACGATATAGCCTCAGGGGAGGTGTATTTAACCATTGAAACGTACTTAATGCGAGGGAAAAAGTAAAAAGGGGACATTTTCATTATCTGTCTAAACAGGCAGACAGTGTGGCATTAATTAGGATTGAAAAAATACCAATGGTTCGGAGAGAAAGAGACTAATAAAGAAAAAAAAAGGAATCTCTTTTCGATCCAAGGGAGGGTGAACACAAAGTTCCATTATGATTTCTACCTAATGCATGGTAGCGGAATACCAATACAGCTTCTTGAGCGTAAATATACATCTATGTTTAACTAAAGCGAAGCTAATGCGCTTCAATTAGGGTTTGATAAAATATTCACGAAGAGAAATTATCGAAAGCCGTCTGAATATTTGCATATACTTATCAAAAGCAAATAGAACTATCAAAGTGGGGAAGTTAGGACCTCGGGCCATTTGTGATTTAGTAAAAAAAAATACTCCCCTACCCTATATTTATCCACGATATACCCTTTATATTCAAATATATAATCCATTAAACAATCACGGTTCTACGAAAACAAATCTCCCCGGCACTATTTCGGATTTCCTAATCCAATAATCGTTACTCTTTATTTCTTCCTAGAAGTTTACTTTAGCGTCCCTTCAGAAAAGGAGAAAAAAAAAACATTACTGGGGGGAGGGAGGGAATGGGAGCATTACGAAGGTGTTTGTATTGGGTTCTCACTCGAAAGCGCCGCGCTCCCGTCTATAGTAACAATTAAGTACCCAACAATCGTCCTTGGGTTTTATTTCGAATGAATGACGTCATCCGATAAGAAATGGAGCCTGTATACCGCATTAATTGGGCGTTCCATGTGAGAAAAAACAAGCTCTTCAATTCCCAAGACAAAATTGCCGACACTGATGTACCGGAGGAGTAATAAGAAGAAGGGGTACGGTGAAGAGGAATAGAGTTTAACAAGGTGGTTGGACAGGTACTACAACCCCAATGTTTTACCTATGGTCCGTTTAGTTTTACGAATACTTATTTCTGATATCTATGCGTTAAATCTTAGATGATCTCGCGCGAACGTAACACATATATATAGCGCGCGCGCAAAAGCGTAACCACCGACGCGTGCCCAGTTTCCCGCCAAAACCTTATTGTTAATAATACAGAGAGCGTAACGTATAGTGAAGTACGACCCTCTCTTGTAATGTCAATTTACAAGACGACGTCAAAACTCGGGAAGTTTCCGTCCGGAATTGTGTTCCTGTCGAGCTGGTTTGATACAAGTCAAACGATACCGTATGGTGGTGTAGCGTTAACCTTAACCCAAGACAACGCTTGTAGCATTAGCTGAAGAGTTGTATAGACCAATTGTCATAATGGCAACGTGAAAGCTTCTTGGTCCTATTTCAATTAAGGCACTTTCTAAGATAACCCAAATAGTAGTTTCAATCCTTTAAATAAATTATTAAACGTCTTGCATATAAATTACTAATTTTGACGCTACTTATTCTCTGTCTACCTCGAGGATTTAAGCGTAATCTTGAAAGGGCCCTAGCCATGATTGGTCTAAAATTAATTCGGGTAACCCGTATTTCGCGCACCCTATAATTACCTTTACCTGTCCTTGAAGTAATCGGAATTCCCAAATATTAGATACGGAAGTCTACCTGTGTGAAAAAGGTGTTGATAAAGGTTGTGTCATGTTTATTGACGGACACGTTTACAAATAAATTAATATTTAATACGTTGGGTTAGGTTTAATTAGAGTTAATTTTAAGTTTGTTCAACTGAAGTTTGAACAGTTGAAAAATTCAAACAGCAGCCATTATACAATTCAATGATTTTGTATCGGTTCGATCAATAAGATTTATTTGATGGGATTCGATTATTTTGGTAACCTACAGCTTCAATATATAAACCGTTTTATCATATCCTTAAAACTACCCCATAGAAGCTTCTCTGTATAAACACTCGTATTTCGTGGCCCACGAGTTTAATTAAAATTGTTTTCGTATAAGATGAGAAAATAAAATGAAATGGGGAAATTTTTCCCAGAGAAACCGTCCTTAAGGTTTTACAAAGAAAGTCTCTGTTCCGGCCTTAATTTCGTATAAATCGCTCACTCCTCCTGCCGGAAACTGAGGGAAGCCAACGTAAAAGTAAACCGCTGGTGGGTTAGAGGGTGGCCATGGGGACCCCGCAACAAGAATGGAAATAAGCCGTGCACCGCCACACTGGGAAGAAGGTCCAAAAGTCTGACACGGCTTATATAATCCGTCCCTAGGGGCCATGGGACGGGAGACAGCGTATGCTTGGTATGACTATAAGTATAGATAGAAGGCAACCACGCGTTAAAGGTATATAACCATCTTTACCAGAATCCCTCTCAAGCCACGCGTATCTCCTGTTGTCGGTTGAAAACACCAGGTGCTGTTCGTGAACCCACCACTGCCGCCGCCATCGTCTAGTATAATGGCTTGCCTTTCAGAAATAACGGACAAAAATGACACCCCCGTGTACTAAAGTTATTCTTTCAATATTAAGTAACATGCTAATGTTTAGTATGATACTACCAATTGCCTTAATGCTAAAATACTTAATTTTTTTCCCTGATAAGGGTTTTGTTGCTTGTGTGAACGAATTACGAAATTCTCAACACTTAGATTATAGTTACCCAGGTGTACATACTGAAATTTCTTAAGGAATTGAACTGGAATACCAAAGCCACCATATTCTGTTTGTAAAATACCTCGTGAAGGAAACTGATAAATTTTATGTAAATCAATTAGAAAATAACCAAATAAACTACGCGCATTTGTGAAGGTTTCGGATGAAAATGGTAAACGTCTCGGCCTGAAACGTTGAATATTTCCCCCATACTAATAACGGAAAGTTCTCGTAGAATCCGCACGAATATGAAATCTGAGTATAGAAAGGGGCTGCATTTTATTTGAGTATTTGCTTCTTAACAGAAGTGAGATGAGACTAGAAGTGAAGGGCTCTAGCATTGGTAATAGATCCTGGCACTAGTGAACAAATTTGAGGATTTCATGCCGCTTCCATCGCGCCTACACTAGAGAGAAAATAATTGGTCTCTTTCCAAAAACATTTCCTACCCCCTTCCCCTCAACCTAAGCGGCGGAACACGGACGCGGGTGCTTGAATCTAGTTCGGCCGTCTACCGCCACGAGCGTCTCACGTTTTGGAGGGAAAATTCAGAAACCGCTACTAGAGGGCCAACTGTTCTTGTGTTATCAAGAATATACACTTTCGCCGAGTGAAGAATTTGGTTAGCTCAGTATTTCTAGTCTCATCTCACTTCTGTTCTTAGAGGGCCGTGGCTCTTCCTTATATACCTCAAGACTGCACGCTCTCATTTCCCATAATGTTGGTTTTGAAATCCCCATTGTATACCGGAAATTTTCGCCCCAAAACTCATTTTCCACGCGGCTTGAGCGAATTTGATCTTTAGTATCGTTATAAAAATACGTATTACATGGAAGCTCAAGCCAGGATGGTGATTCATACGCGAAATTTCTGTAATGACCAAATCTCTCACACCCTATACCTTTCTAAGCAATTTACGATGCTATTGAATAAATTAACCACGCGAACTGGTGAAATTCAAAACCATATAAAGTCACCTAAAATATTAATAGATAAGACTTAAATTCAATAGCTTTAGTTCCCTTCAAAATCAATTGGTCAAAAACCATCTTACGTATAAGTCATATTTCAACCAAATACCCAACGATAGCAAGAAGTGATACCTAGTTTATTAGGGAGAAGGTATAAATTCGCCACATTTCCAGCTTTATCTCCAGTCCCTACGTAGGTCCGGAGTTAATCCGCGCCGCCTCTAAATTATAACCAGCATTTCATTGGTTGATGAAAGCTCACGTTAGCACGACGCGAATGACGAAAATTCCGTATTTTCCGACTGAGGAGAGGCGAAATACCCCGGCCTCCTTTTACGTCCCCCCTTGTATTTTGAAAGGGGACTGGAACTATGGCGCGCGAATACTTAGGCGTCTTATACCTTCACCCTATTAAACTAGATATCACTTCTTGGTTCTATTTCAACCAAATACCAACTAAATGTTGCCGCATATTTCTTAGAATGAATTTCAATATTCATCTAAAATTTTACCAATTTTTGAGTTACGTGTTTAGGATTTATAGTTATGTTATTTTAGCTTCAACAACTGGAGTGTTCCCGAAATCGAATATTTCAAATTTAGGATGACAAAAAATTACTGGGTCTTTCAAACAAAATTTACTTTTTTCAAGTTTTCCGAGTATAGTATTTTTGTGAAATTCAACTGAGGTAATATGATAGAATTTCATCACAAGAAAGATAAGACTCCTCCATACGATGCTTTCTGGAAAGTTTACGATGTATTTTGGTTGAGTATCTTATTACGAAGTCTATTTGAAATCTCCCCCTTCAAAAAAATGTCTACTTCAGACGACTTATAGCCAAAGTATCTTATCATAGTAAAAAGCAACATTAAGTTGGGATCATATTTCTGAACTAAATTTACCTGGTTGAAGATTATACAGGGTGTTTGTGAAAAGTCCATCAATAATGAAAAAACGTATTTATTGGGCCATTGTGAGTCGAAAATGTTCTATGACATTTTGCCGTCCGAGCCACGGTTTTCGAGTTATGATTAGAATATTTTAGGGATGACCCCTTAATTAAATTAACGCTGTCTTTCAATTTCTTAATTAAATTCAAGGGGGTCATCCGTAAATTACTCCAATCATAACTTGAAAACAGTGGCCCGGACGGAAAAATGTCATAGAACATTTTCGACTCAAAATGGCCCAATAAATACGCCCTTTTATTATTGATGGACCTTTCACAAACACCCTGTATTTTGAAAGAAAGTTGGGTACTCTAAATATTGAGAATAATCCCTTATACTAAATTATTAAATTGTAGCCCATTTATGGAACCATGCAGACATTTTAAATCCTTGTATTTTTTATATATAGGTTACACTTTCCCATAAGGTTTTACATGTAATATTTTTACCATGCGGAAGTAACCAATATACTTTTTAAATTCAAATATTTGAAAGCTTGAACTAATCAAGAGTAAATCAACTTAGAAGTAAGAAACTCAGAGTGAAGTAAAATTGAGAAACGTTGGGGTTTAAATTTTTTAGAAACCCGCTTCACTCGTGTAAAATTGTTGCAAGTGGTATTTAGAGGGAGGAGCTACAAGAACGTGACGCCAATATTGGTAGTCTAAATTGTTTGGCCTTGGTAGACTTCATCCAATATGGTTGCCAAAACCGAGGAAAGAGGTCGGAGAGTGTGACGTCATGTAAAGTTCGTAGTGGCAGACTATAGTATTCAGGTTCGGAGAGAGATGTACCTAATTGGACTCATGCATATTCTCGAGTTCGGCCCTAAAGCGCATTACGAGATATTCTGTTCACTTATCGGTGTTAAAGAATTACATCCCCTGTTTAACTACTCTTGTCATTATATAAGAAGCTTCCAGCCACCGGCGTTATAAAATTCTTAAAAATTCAAAAGTTATACTTTCACGTCGTTTTTTATTCAAAACCTCCCAAACGTTTAAGGGATAATGTTTTCTTACTTCGCTAAAGTTTAGTGTTTATTCTATAGGTACGACCTGCATTTTGACAGCATCTTGGAATGCCTTAATGTTTTCTCTTATATATATGGGGAAACTCCCAATTTTAAGACTACAACTGTATATAGTTTAGGGATCTCACTATGTAGGTTGCCTTACTCTATCCTCTGGGGGAAAATCTACCAGTTTATATACAGACATAGTAGTTTTAGGGTCTTATATAACAGAATATATAGTTCTACCTAAACTCTTAGAGACTTAGACATTTACCAAAACTACGTTTTATATCTAAGCTTTAAACTTTAATATTTTTTTTTATTCATTTTATAGAAAACAATATATATTTTTTGTTGTTATTTTACTTTTGGGATTAGGTTGTTTTGTAAAATGGTTAATACTCATTGGGTATTGTGAAAAACAATAATTTTAATATTATAATTTAAGCTGTTTAATTTTATATTGAATTTTAATCTGAAATTTTAATGTATTTTCGCCTCGCAATATTTTGAATTTTATCATTTTAAAGACGTTTAATTATTTAAATATAAATTGAGTTTTCTTAGTAATTACGTATTAATTTGTGTTTAATTAATATCTTAAAATAAAATTTATACCCGCAGAGCGAGGTTAAAAAAGTATTAATTTTCGAACACACACACAAAAAAAAATTAAATTGTCGTTTGCTAAAATAGTAATTCAATTAAACTACGGGTCAATTGAGCTTTGATTGCACTTCCTAATGCTCACACCCCCTTGTCCAAAATTAAATTAAATCAAAAGGGAAATTACAATGCTTTAGAAACGTGCTACCATCAAGCAAACAAAAAACTGTAGAGATGCAGGCAAGCTTAAAAATCATTGAAAAGGCAGAGTAGTTTCTAGCGGCTTTCAAATTTGCAACTCCCCGATTTCTAATTTTCTGATGTTGCAAAAATTAAGAGGGGAGTATCGTTTTTAGCCATAGATATCGTAAATATGTTTTAAATGAAAATATCCGTAAATGAAATTTGGTACTGCATTCGTGAGTTTTTTGTAATTAAACCCTGTTGTATAAATATTTTTTATATCTATGGCGTTGATGGGAAAAACGTTTCTGGCTAAATTTTCAATGTTAATTAAAAGGTTGTTTATTCTTGCGAGGCGGGGAAGGAGATTGGTTAGCTATAGTCTCTTATTAAATCTTCACCTTCGGGGCTAATTCGGCGTTGTCGGAACAAACCGAGCGAAATGTTTCAGGCTCGTGTCTTCTTTTCCATTGGCTAAAAAGACGTCGAACTAGAGCTAGAGGGTTCGAGCCAAGGCTTATTTACATTAATTCTTATCCCAATGGATGGTGATGGAGCGACCCCGGGAAATAATGGCAAGAAAAAAAAGCTGTTCTTTTAGGTTTTTGGTCCAGGGCTGACATTACGGTAACGTACTACTACTCTGATAACGAGTCCGCGCCTTGATCCTTCCTTAATTAACTGGTAAATTGCTCCCGTTGCCGAAAAAATACATCTAGAAAGAAAAAGGGGACCATTTCTTTTCGTTTTTCTATTTAGCTTCGTTTCGGGAGTTTTTGTCGATCTTCGCGAAACCAGTATGTTTGAGGCAATTGTTTGAATTATTTATTTACCTTATTCAAGCCCTGTTCACCACTTAATTTGAGAATGAGCTTCATACTCTCTTTAAACTTTGAGTTATCGTCTATCACCATTAAGTTTCATAAATAATAGCGAGAAATAATGAAAGAAAGGGAAATTTTTCAAAAGAAAGAGTGTATATAGTTGTTGTCAACTTGGCGTTACGTGTCCTTTTTGTGCTAGTGGTTTCATGCGCGCTTCCTGCGGGCTGCATGCGAAACAACTCGAGCGTATAGCACCGTAGCGGTCACTCTTCGGCGACCACTCGCTCGCTCCACTCTAGGCACGCGCCATTATGACAAAAAAAAGAAGCCCACCCCCTCAACTTATTCTTATACGTACGTGAAAGATACATTCATTTAACCTTCTGCTAACCGTAAACGGATATCCTATCGTGCCTTTGACGTGAGCCACGCTGTCTTTCGCCTACGAGCTTGTAGAAAAAATGGCTAAAGATGAACATTTTTGAAAGACAAAAGAAATGCGGTAATATAATGATGCCCCCATGGTTTTTTTTTCATTTTTTCCCAAAACATTCTGTTTTCCATATTTTAAAGAGCGTTTTGTTGGACAGTATTCATCGTGTCTTACGTTTTAAAAAATAAAACGCCAAAACCCCTTGATTATTTTTTATATAACTCTTTAATTTTCCTGAATTTACCTATTTTAAATTTTCTCTTAATTTTCTATTTATGCTTCTCTGAATCATAGATAAACAGGGGTAAGATGTGCTCTTCAATTTGAGAAACAAGACGACGTAAGCAGGATTAAGTGAGTAAGTGTTGTGAGTAAAGGGTTAAAAAATCAAGGATAAAACCTCGTGCCAAAATCGACAAAGCGCGAATGAAGTATACCGTCTCATCTCATTCCATACCTCTATCTTGAGCCTAAATTCGCCCACGCGTGCAGCAATAATTAGCATCTGACACAAAATAAGACGTTTTCGTTTGCTATAAAGAAAACAGAGCCTTAAACTAGCTTCTTCCGCTCGGAAGATGAAGGAAACAGGAAAGGGTTAATGGTTTCTATCGATGCATCGTATAGGCTTCAATAATAGAAAGTTCTAGTATGTTTTACTGATAGAGAATAAAGTCTGACCTTGGTGGAGACTTCCTGATTCAAAAATCAAATTAATCAGCAGATGTAATATTCTCTCGTTTTTTCACCAATTATTCATTATTATTTTCACATTTTTTTAGGGAAAATATATCCTTGAAATATTTGCAAGAATGTCACTGATTTATTTCCAAATATTTCCCGATACATTTTTCCTTTAAGACGAGGCATCTTAAGAACCTAACCGAGAAGTTTATTCCCGGGACCAAGAAAAGCTTTTAGACGTCGCGGTACTCGCGTAGTGAACTAATAATGAAGACAAGCGCAGGGAATCACGTAAATAAGTAAAGTAAATAGTGTAGGAAACTCTACCTGTTAAGCCTTATACTCTATTCAATGGGTGAACTCGAACTGGATGAATTTCCTTGTCGGATAAATGTCCAACTATCCAGGGCGAAGCTTGATGGAAAATTTAATATAGCCGACCTTCAGGACAACATATCTTTCTCCTTTCACCCTCTTGTCCAAAAACGACCCTAAGCTAAGGTCTAATATGAATGTACTTAATTCTGAAATGAATATTTGCCTTAAATTTATTTTATAATCGATATCACTAATGTCAGTTTTGAAACATGGAAAAAAAACATGCTTGACCTCGGTTGACCTACACTGTGTTTTTCATTCCTTGATCATGTCGGGCTACCTTTCTTGTAAATGATGCTTATACCTTCTCAACCCTGTTTATGGAGTCTTAACGACTTATGGTACAAGTCAGTATTCTTGATATTATTATACAAATTCTAGGGTATACATGTGCTTTTCTGTGATACTGTAGCTTTCGTTTAATTACTGCAGGAAGTTTCTTTATTAGATAAAACCATTTTAAGCCCACTCACTGTCTCTCTCCTTGTTGTAATAATGCTGTTTTGTTAACGCCCCGAAGCAAGTTTTGGAAGTTTAAGGCGCCTTAATTAAGAATAGGCCAAGCACTATTAAGATTGTAATGAAGGTCTAAAACCATGCCTGACGTCTCGGGTTTTGCCTTAACGCCTTATCCTCGCTACGTCTCGACTTTAGCCTTACTTGATTAAATTTCTTGATGCCTAAGCACCCTTAAAGGAGGTTCTGTTTAGCTTAAGCTATGTTTAGGACCCAACTAAAAATCTCTGGGGGTCTTGATGTATGGTATACTTTGTAAACTTGGCTGTAAAACCTTACTTTCACGCAGAAACACTTCTTCTTTGGGTCAGTGGTAACGGTTGTTGTAACGAGTTAAGATTGTTGTATGTTGTCTTAACTCCCTTTGTGTAATGGTTGGAACACTTCTAAGTCGTGCTAACTTTTTAAATAATGGTTATTTTAAACCAAAATAGACCAAATAGATTAAAAAAAATTTCTTATTTCTAATTGTACATCCAGTTTCATATTTCTGCATTTTGGTATACTGATTTCTCCCGAATTTCTAAACAAATACATTTTTTAGGCGCTGATTTCTTCCTCAAAGAAGTATTGCTGTATTTTGTCGGATTCCATTTTCATGTCTTTTTTCTTTGATACGGAATTCCATGTGCCTAAAAAAATATATATATACGATGATATAGTACCTATTTTCCAATGACCCTACCGGTGCATGTACGGAAGTAATCCTATGGGACTCTAAGGTTTTTGGGAAACAAGAAAGACTACGAGAGAAAAGTGTAATATTCGAAGCTCCAAGGAAGTTAAGGGACGAACGGGATTGAAGTGGCCTTAAGCGAAAAGAAAATCGAAAATGGGTTTTTTTCAGCAACAAGTGCGGATTAAAAGTGATAGTGGCGCCGTCCTGGTACCAGCTATTGTTTTTTCTCTTCATTCTCCAATCTTACCTCTCAAGTTCAGTTCACTGTATACAGTTTCATAGTAGACTATATCAAGAAGAAAGGTTTTTACTTGGAGTATCATAGACAAAAACTATACTTATCGAAGGTAGTTCTTTTATAAAAAACCGTATCGTGAACATAACGTCACAAATAATTCATTTAGGCATACGATTGAACAGAATGAAATTCTTCTATTTAAAATACGCTGATGCATCAAACATAATTGTTCTTGAATTCAGCGTGACCGTGTTTCCAATATGCAAAACATTTCCGCTTTATTTTGAGCAAGATGTTTAAATCTTTACTCTACGTATGATGGTATACTAATACATTTAGGATGCATGGTGTTTAGTTCAATGAAGAGTATATGACCCTTTTAAAGCTGTTTGTCTATGAGTTTCTATGTACAGGTTTAACGAGAAGAAAAACTGTAGAGTTTTGAGATGGAATAGAATGACTTCTCGACGAACTATAGAGGAGGAGCGTATGGGAGCTGGAATCTCTCGTTAACGAGATAGTGAACTAAGTCTGCTGCTGCTTTAGTTCTTTCTTTGACCCCACGCGCACGTTCTTGTAACCCGCGGCTTCGAAACAAAAGCTTTTGGGAGAAATAAGAAAGAGTAAACGAGCTAAGATCCGGCGAAATAGGTTTTTGTAATTCACCTTGTTCCTTCTTCGGTTTTTCTGGATTTCGATATCTCTTCTTGATGTAATACCGTGATTATTCTCTCTCTCTCTCTCTCTCTCTCTCTCTCTCTCTCTCTCTCTCTCTCTCTCTCTCTCTCTCTCTCTCTCTCTCTCTCTCTCTCTCTCTCTCTCTCTCTCTCTCTCTCTCTCTTGCTCTTCTTGACCCCGATCTTCGCCCTTCGAACTTCTTCACTTATTTGGGTTTGATTGTGAGATAGTATCCGCCAAAAAACAGCTGACTCCCTAGCTCGCTTATAGATCCGAATATCTGCTATATGTTTCTCCAATATACGTTTCCGAATCCAAATTTATCGTTAGGCCAAATGAAATTATTGCGTTTCGAATCTCAGTCAGATTACAAGGAATTGTTCTTCATTACCAGCCGTTTTTGTTACTTATACCAAAGCCTTTTTACTGCTGGAATTGACGTAAGTTGTAATGAATCAAAGGGTTAATACTGACTTTTGTTAAACAAGAAGTTCTATAAAAAGCAAACTTTGTTGTACCAAATTAAGATAAATAGACGTAACAAAGTGAGGAAGTGAATACGTTTTGTTATTCACGTTGCTATCTAAACGAATTAAATTTATCCTGGTCTGCATTACGAAATCGATGATCATGTTAACTTATAGAATGAATATTATATACTTATGAACATACAAGCAAATTTAAAAGCTTTCCAAAATTTAAGTTTTAATTTAATATGTTTTTATTCAACTTTATATTTATGTTATTTTTAAAACTTAATTCAAAATTACAAAACAAACGAAATGTAACAGACATAGTGTATGGCACGCCATTCAGGACACAATTATTGAAAATTTATTTTCTATAGAAGTATGAACTCTTTCTTTAAGTTTAAAAACGCTTTCTTTAAGCTTGATATTAATTTACAATAACGTCAAAGCTATTTCATTAAGGTTAATAACCACTTTTCCTAAGCCTAAAACTCTTTCCTAAAGTAAGAAAATGACTTTCTATAAGGATGAAATTTATCTGTAAGATGTTTAAAACTATCCTAGAAGTTAAAAGTAAGTTTTTATACGGTTAATTTTACCGTTATTAAGGTTGAAATTGACTCTTCTATAAGCTTGAAATATTTTCTTTCTCTTTGTTTGAAAAATTTCCTTCTCTAAGCTTGAAAACTTTTTTCTCTAAGCTTGAAAACTTCTTTCACTAAGCTTGAAAACTTCTTTCTCTAAGCTTGAAAATTTCTTTCTCCAAGCTTGAAAATTTCTTTCTCCAAGCTTGAAAATTTCTTTCTCCAAGCTTGAAAATTTCTTTCTCTAAGCTTGAAAATTTCTTTCTCTAAGCTTGAAAATTTCTTTCTCCAAGCTTGAAAATTTCTTTCTCCAAGCTTGAAAATTTCTTTCTCCAAGCTTGAAAATTTCTTTCTCCAAGCTTGAAAATTTCTTTCTCCAAGCTTGAAAATTTCTTTCTCCAAGCTTGAAAATTTCTTTCTCCAAGCTTGAAAATTTTTTTCTCCAAGCTTGAAAATTTCTTTCTCCAAGCTTGAAAATTTCTTTCTCCAAGCTTGAAAATTTCTTTCTCCAAGCTTGAAAATTTCTTTCTCTAAGCTTGAAAAGTTTCCTTCCCTAAGCTTGAAAAATTCTATCAAACGATTCTCAAATTTTAAAAACCACAATCCACAAGCAGGAAAATAAGCCTTGCTGTAATGTTAACGCACATCAGATTCTCTGCGCGTTATAGCCCCTTTTTAAAAGTTTGGGGAAAAATAGTCCAGAGTTAGACCACCTTGTTGCCTTCAGACGGAACACCCGGTGTGTGGTTCCAGTTCCAAGGACGTTAGATTTGACTTCAAATAAAAGGAGTTTGGTGGACTGCAAAATTTGAAGCCCTATCTATAAGGTCTTTGCGTACACATACCGCCCGGATGTTCCGTATCAACTCTAATTCAAGTAGATGATTTTGCGCCCCCCCCCCTATTTAAAAGGGTCTATTGGAAATTTTAAAAATTCCAAGGTGCGTGAGCATAGACGAGTGAGCGAAGAATTAATGCATATCATCTCTACTTCCCCCACCCCCGGCAACATTTTTTCGAATACAACTTCTTAAAGGGAGGGTGAATAGTAAAATGAAGTAGTTTTTTTAATCGATTCGTCTACTAATCATAAGGCCAATCTGCATAGTGAAACAACGAGGAAATATCTCGGAATAATTTTAAAATTCAAATTAGTTTGAAAATTGTAAATTTGCACCTCCGACCAACCGCGTACCTACCTTTTTGTTAACAAAATTCTCAGTGGCACAAGATATAGAGTGACTATATATCTCGCGCTAGTATTGTCACATGGCTCTCAATTTTTATCAAATCTCGCTAAATTTTATTCCATATAGAGCGTCTCGTACATTTTGTTAACAAGAAGGCAGGGCTTTACGCTTATGGTCGGATGTGCTGATTTGAAATAATTTTAAAAACATTTGGATATATTTTCTGGATGTTATACTAGGAAGATTTCTGTTATAATTTGCAGACGAATCGATAAAAAATCACTTAAGTTTTTTCCACCCTCCCTTTAATTGGTCATTCTTTAACGCATTCTATGATAGAGCATTTAAATATTAAGTTTAATCCCTTTTTTACAGTCAAAGGTGGATTGTGCTCACCTTTTGAGCTTGGTGAGACTGGTTCAGTTATTTTAATAATTTAGTTTAATTTCAATTGACAATAACAATTTAAAATTTGCTACTACTGCTACCAGAAGTCCATTACTTAATTCCATATGGTACTAGGTAATGGACTTTTGCTGCTACCTTGAAGAAATACGACTCTTATATTATTTTTCAGTTTAAAGGCTAACTGCCTTCTTTTAATACTTTTATACTATTTCCCCAATAACTGATTATGATAGAGGTACCCAACAGAATTCACTCCACTTACCGTTCAATCTAAGATTCAATCCTTCCTAATGCAAATTAGTCGTTTTTAAATTCCATTTTACATTCATTATCGTAACAAGTAAGGAAAGATCAATTTTATGGATTTTTTCAGCTTATTCTAGAGGGCCGGTAGGCCCTTGTAGATATGACTTGATACCGTTTTATAACGTTAAAGTAATATTCACCCGCTTTTGCTAATTTCCTATGGAGATTAACATGGGTTTTTCGTGATTTTTCCCCACCGCTAACTTAAAAACTACAGCGAAGTTACTTTTCGGAATTATCTTAAATTAACAATTAAGTATTCAAGGTGTGGTAACAGTCAGTTTGATCAAAACAATTAAGTCTAAGTATGTTAATTTTAGTTAATTACAGAAGTACGGCTTTGACCATCGTGATTGGACATAATAATTAGCTAGATCTCTTGGAAAACTTAGACTTACCACGTGTCTGTGGTGTAGTGGTTATAATAAATATTTAACAATTATTTCACTTCACTTGGTTTAATAATGTGACATAGGTAGCGTGCTTTTTCCCTACTTTTAAAACCATTAAACTAAGTAATATTAGAAGTTCAACAGATTGTCAAAAAAAAATGTTAAAAGCCACTGTAAATGGTGTTTAAATGCCTAATATTCCCTTAATACTTCCAAATAATATTAGTAAATGGCGTGAACTGATCATAGAAATGGGGTTAAAGTACACCCTAAATGATGTCTTTTTTGGCACTGGAAAAAACAACATATATGGTGTTTGAATGCACCATTATATTTTAGAGTGCAAATGTATGACGGTAAAGAAAACATAATTATTCAAAATTTAATTACATTAAGACTGAAGTGACAGATATTATATAAAAACGTCTTGGTTTGGACCAAGGCCGAAAAAACAAACGATATGTGTGAGGTTTATCAATTGACTGAAGTTCAGATATTGAAATTTTTTTCTAGTTATTTTTATCCACTCAATCCTTAATCAATATTTAATTCAATCAACTGATTTTACTGTTAATCGATCTAGTCCCTCTAAATTAATTGAAAAAATTACATATCTACGCTTTTTCAAGAACAATTACATTTTCCGAAAACATTTTATCATGAAATTAATTGTTATTGAAAAAGCGTAGATATGTAATTTTTTCAATTAATTTAGAGGGACTAGATCGATTTAAGTTTTCCAAGAGATCTAGCTAATTATTATGTCCAATCACGATGGTCAAAGCCGTACTTCTGTAATTAACTAAAATTAACATACTTAGACTTAATTGTTTTGATCAAACTGACTGTTACCACACCTTGAATACTTAATTGTTAATTTAAGATAATTCCGAAAAGTAACTTCGCTGTAGTTTTTAAGTTAGCGGTGGGGAAAAATCACGAAAAACCCATGTTAATCTCCATAGGAAATTAGCAAAAGCGGGTGAATATTACTTTAACGTTATAAAACGGTATCAAGTCATATCTACAAGGGCCTACCGGCCCTCTAGAATAAGCTGAAAAAATCCATAAAATTGATCTTTCCTTACTTGTTACGATAATGAATGTAAAATGGAATTTAAAAACGACTAATTTGCA
Source organism: Phalangium opilio (assembly GCF_054372755.1). Taxonomy (NCBI): domain Eukaryota; kingdom Metazoa; phylum Arthropoda; class Arachnida; order Opiliones; family Phalangiidae; genus Phalangium; species Phalangium opilio. The sequence goes on along the minus strand of NW_028324182.1, from coordinate 6,825,149 downwards.
TTAGGAAGGATTGAATCTTAGATTGAACGGTAAGTGGAGTGAATTCTGTTGGGTACCTCTATCATAATCAGTTATTGGGGAAATAGTATAAAAGTATTAAAAGAAGGCAGTTAGCCTTTAAACTGAAAAATAATATAAGAGTCGTATTTCTTCAAGGTAGCAGCAAAAGTCCATTACCTAGTACCATATGGAATTAAGTAATGGACTTCTGGTAGCAGTAGTAGCAAATTTTAAATTGTTATTGTCAATTGAAATTAAACTAAATTATTAAAATAACTGAACCAGTCTCACCAAGCTCAAAAGGTGAGCACAATCCACCTTTGACTGTAAAAAATGGATTAAACTTAATATTTAAATGCTCTATCATAGAATGCGTTAAAGAATGACCAATTAAAGGGAGGGGGAAAAAACTTAAGTGATTTTTTTATCGATTCGTCTGCAAATTATAACAGAAATCTTCCTAGTATAACATCCAGAAAATATATCCAAATGTTTTCAAAATTATTTCAAATCAGCACATACGACCATAAGCGTAAAGCCCTGCCTTCTTGTTAACAAAATGTACGAGACGCTCTATATGGAATAAAATTTAGCGAGATTTGATAAAAATTGAGAGCCATGTGACAATACTAGCGCGAGATATATAGTCACTCTATATCTTGTGCCACTGAGAATTTTGTTAACAAAAAGGTAGAGCGTTACGCGGTTGGTCGGAGGTGCAAATTTACAATTTTCAAACTAATTTGAATTTTAAAATTATTCCGAGATATTTCCTCGTTGTTTCACTATGCAGATTGGCCTTATGATTAGTAGACGAATCGATTAAAAAAACTACTTCATTTTACTATTCACCCTCCCTTTAAGAAGTTGTATTCGAAAAAATGTTGCCGGGGGTGGGGGAAGTAGAGATGATATGCATTAATTCTTCGCTCACTCGTCTATGCTCACGCACCTTGGAATTTTTAAAATTTCCAATAGACCCTTTTAAATAGGGGGGGGGGGCGAAAAATCATCTACTTGAATTAGAGTTGATACGGAACATCCGGGCGGTATGTGTACGCAAAGACCTTATAGATAGGGCTTCAAATTTTGCAGTCCACCAAACTCCTTTTATTTGAAGTCAAATCTAACGTCCTTGGAACTGGAACCACACACCGGGTGTTCCGTCTGAAGGCAACAAGGTGGTCTAACTCTGGACTATTTTTCCCCAAACTTTTAAAAAGGGGCTATAACGCGCAGAGAATCTGATGTGCGTTAACATTACAGCAAGGCTTATTTTCCTGCTTGTGGATTGTGGTTTTTAAAATTTGAGAATCGTTTGATAGAATTTTTCAAGCTTAGGGAAGGAAACTTTTCAAGCTTAGAGAAAGAAATTTTCAAGCTTGGAGAAAGAAATTTTCAAGCTTGGAGAAAGAAATTTTCAAGCTTGGAGAAAGAAATTTTCAAGCTTGGAGAAAAAAATTTTCAAGCTTGGAGAAAGAAATTTTCAAGCTTGGAGAAAGAAATTTTCAAGCTTGGAGAAAGAAATTTTCAAGCTTGGAGAAAGAAGTTTTCAAGCTTAGAGAAAGAAATTTTCAAGCTTGGAGAAAGAAATTTTCAAGCTTGGAGAAAGAAATTTTCAAGCTTGGAGAAAGAAATTTTCAAGCTTGGAGAAAGAAGTTTTCAAGCTTAGTGAAAGAAGTTTTCTAGCTTAGAGAAGGAAATTTTTCAAACAAAGAGAAAGAAAATATTTCAAGCTTATAGAAGAGTCAATTTCAACCTTAATAACGGTAAAATTAACCGTATAAAAACATACTTTTAACTTATAGGATAGTTTTAAACATCTTACAGATAAATTTCATCCTTATAGAAAGTCATTTTCTTACTTTAGGAAAGAGTTTTAGGCTTAGGAAAAGTGGTTATTAACCTTAATGAAATAGCTTTGACGTTATTGTAAATTAATATCAAGCTTAAAGAAAGCGTATTTTAAACTTAAAGAAAGAGTTCATACTTCTATAGAAAATAAATTTTCAATAATTGTGTCCTGAATGGCGTGCCATAATAGTGCGCTTTAAAAATTTAAAACTTCGTGGAATTTCTTAAAAAACTTTCTAATTTACTTAAGTGTCGTCCTTTATAAAGCAATTTCTCAAGTCTTAACGTGACTTAATAATTGGGTATTCGTTTTATACTTCATAGTCTTTCGTATAGTTTAGTTTGCTACAAAATTCTACGGTTGTGCTGAACCAAACATAGTAACTTACATTTACCTATTGATTTAATAATAAACAGTGGAAGCTTTCAAACCAGAACTAACGCGAATTCAATAACTTAAACTTTAAATAATCAAGTTTATTGTGTTCGCGCAAAGTAAACATAATTTTTATTTTACATGAAATAGGGTCAAAAACTTTGTTCCTTGTATGTTACATTGAAAATCAATAACTATTTTAATTTAATATTCGAAAAGAGACTTTTTTTCGTTTCAATGCATGAAACTAGAGTTCATTTTTAAAAACTCTGTCTTGGTCGAGGAGCTAGCTAATCACTCTAATTTTAAAACACTATATAAGCTTGAAGGAGGGAGGGATGGAGTGGTAACCTCATACCTATAACGTTGCCTCTGTACTCCCACCTACGGAACGCCATCCTCAGCGTTTCGGTCGCTACGCGGCAGCACTTAACAGTCGTCTACCAAAGGGTAGGAGCGTGCGCGAGGTACACTGGGAGAGTTTCAGTGCCGCAGGTTGTCCATCATTACCACTCCATCTTATACCTTTTTTCTCACTGATATATCATGTGATCGACACTGAGCTTTAACAGACCTTTAACTTTCTTGAATGAACTTTTGTATCAAAGACTCAAAACTCTTAGAGAACATGTGATAAAACTCGTATCTGTAATATAAGTCAAGTGGGTAAGAATTATTCGAAGAGTTACAACTTTCAGCTGCTTATAAGTTCTCCGTTAAGTATAGTTATAGATATCAGTTCGGGATTATATTCCGTATTCTCTGGTCGTTTCGTGACTCCCTCTGCGCCCTCTAACAGACGTTATCGAGTATTAGAGAGGGACCAAACAATCTCTGTGGAGTTTTAGTCGAGTCCCTCGAGTCCTCTAATAATAATCTCCCCTTGTTCCACAGATACTAGCTACCAATAGATACGTAAATTAAATTGGACGTTAGGTCATCTTCCCTAGCTACGCGCGTCATGATTGACATTTATGATTAGTCCTGCATTCTACTGTTCTTCTTATAATTTTCTCTTTGCAAGAACGAGACTTGGTATAGTTGAAGAAAGTTATATGATTACGTATAAAACGGGAAGAATACTTTACATGGTTATATATTTTCTTGTCTATTAGAGTATCTCTGATATCAGGAACGGTATAGGAATGATAATGTTAGACTTTTGTCCTCCGCGTCTCGTTGTTTCCTTGATTCTTCTCTCGGATGACAAGCTGTAGTGCTTGGAATTAACCAGCTGCTCGTGACACGCTTTGGACAGTGTAGCCTAGGCCTTTTCCCAGTCTCGCGTCATTTTTGCGTCTCACTCTTAACTTGTACATCAGCTGCCGTCTCTCGATCTAATTCCTTATTCTATATTCCAACGAATTTATATTTCTGTTTATTTATTTGTTTGTTCGTCGTTCGTGGTTTTCCTGATTTCCTTACGCCTTTCGTGTCAAATTGTTCCTTTAATAAATATTTGTTGTTGTCATTAAGATTCTCGTACGAAATGATTATATCGTGGTGACATAGCTAAATAATTTATTACTAAGTTAAATAAATACTTTAAGACAAAATTTTAGTAGAGTTTAAAATATTGCGGACATAGCTACGAAAACAGTCCATAAACCAATGCCAATAGCAACTATAAATTATGTTAATATTTTTTTTAATATACGGGTAGTTTTTTAAATAATATCGATAATTACTTCATTAGTGTGTTTCATAATTAATTTTTCGGCCTTGGTCAAAAGGCAATTTTTTGTTTCGTTTTCAATTTCACTTTTCAGTTAAAAAAAAATTAAAACAGAAAAGAGCGTCATTGTTATTAGTAAATTAGTTTTTTGAAAAATCCGGGGTAATAAAAGTTATGGAAGAAGACGAGGAAACTAATTTCGAGGACTTTTTTTTCGTCCCCTGTGTCCCAAGCAAAGTCGCCAAACGTTTCGTATACCTTCCTGGACTAGGGGCTTACCCCCGTTAGGAAAAATAATTTCCGGAGAAAACCCACGTAAATTGTCCCCCCACCCCTTCTTGGAAACCCCCCTCATAACAGCTCAACTAATTAAATTCTCTTTTTACGTTCCCGCCCATTTCGAAATATGACAGCGTGCATGCATTCCCACTTCTGAAAATATTTCATTTCCGTAATTTTTCCATTTTTCCTTCGCTGTAGTCCTCTTTCGGTTATGTCTCTCCCTAAGCCTAAATTTTTATAAACGGATCGTCTCTTATTTCCAGCCCTTTTCAAGTACTCTATAGATATAAGAAAGAAACTGAAATTATAATATACCCCTTAACGAGAACTCGGACAGTCTATAGTAAAACCGGGGATAGATTTAATTTTAGAAGTAGGAATGGAGAACGGTTAGTATTTACTTCAGTTATGCCGACTCATAGCCCAGTATAGAGCCCCTCCCTCCAACACGTAACGAAAATTTTAAATTATCTTATTGGCTCACTTAAACTGCGTTTTGATGACGTTGCTGACGTAATCCCATTTTACCTCTGTCGCTATGACCCGCCTCTTCTTTCATAACCCTCCGTCGCGTGGAAGAGAATCCTGGACTTTGACGCTCCCCCAGATTACTCTGTTCTCCATTCCTACATCTAAAATTAAATCTATCCCTGGTAAAATTAAAGTTTTCCAAAACTGTCGAGTAAATTGCAGAGACGTTTTTGAAACGGAGCATATGTTTGCAATATTAGTTTCATAATTCGAAGGAAATGAAAGGGTTACGTAGATTGTTTGTAAGACGTTTGTCGACGTTATTTCAAATATCTATGGAATTTTCCCCTGTTAAGCCTAAAAATCACATTGTACTCCACGCGCTAAGCTTATTCGAGGGCGGGAAAAAATAACACGCGCAATTGCGCGTGCTAGGAATATCCTCCGCTAACAAATAGGACACTAGGGAAGGAAAATAATAGAGAAAATAATAAAATAAAAAAGAAAAAAATAGCTAGGGACGTAACAAATTACTTCCCGAACGTGACATGGTATAACGGACGCGTGCGAGCTCGCGACGGTTATGCTTAGAACCCTCGTAAGAGGGAGAGAGGGAGGAAAAAAACTTGGAGTCGACTTTTTCCCCTGGAGATGATCCTCTAGCACGGAAAGTCAGCTTATACTAAGGAGTCATCCTTTTATACCATTTATATTATTATGTATTTTTGTCCCGTACCTTTCTCTCCCCCCCCCTTTCCTATAATCTCCTTATAATGGCTCCGCTCACGCGAACTTCCCCAATAACCCTTTATTAAACCCATCGAAAAACCCGAGGGTGTTACGGTTTCTTGCTTCGAAGTAATTGGTTGGCAGAAATAGATTCGTGGATAGTCCAGGGACTCAGGGTTGTGCCATGGATCTTTCTTGCAAACTAATTTGACTTTGGCCTTTTGATTTGGTCTGCAAAACATCTGTACCATGTCAAGTTTACTTCCTTCGTAAAAACTTGCGGTCATAAGGAAAGTCAAAACCCTAGGAAAAGATATTGTTGAAAAAATTCGACTTGACAAATTTGGAAGAAGCAGAAGGGGATAATAGAAGAAGGATGACACTCTGCATCCTCTTAATACTTGAGTTAAATAACATGATTCTTCCCAGGATCACCCTTTTTGTTAGCTCTCCTGCTCTCCAACTTCAGATGGGTATCGCACCGCGCAGGGTAAATTCTATAACTGTTTGGAACTAAATCCTCAGCAAACAATCCACAAACCTTGATTGTCTTGATGTGGGACAAAAATCCACAAGCGCATGTGCCTTGGTAAATAGTTAAACGCTAATAGAGGAAGGATGAGGGAAATAATTATCGCGTATGCTATTTGTTTTAGTAACCTTGCTCCAAATGTTCTGTAGAGAAGTATTATTATATACATCTGCAAGAACTTAAAGTTGCCTTAAAAAATTTGCCTAAATTTAATGTACCGTGAGCAAGTTATATGGCTTGTCGATCTTGTTTATTCCCTTTCTTTAATCTTCGGGGGAGTATGACGACTTTTGTCGTTTCGTTTTTGCTAAGCTTTGAAAAATAAAACATCGTCTAACGGTGGATGATATTCGACTGAGAAGACGTTGGAAAAGACATTGTAGCAATACATAGTTTCCCTAGTGGGATCGTCGATAATTCGCTGCGGAAATTATGTTTACCGCGTAATATTACCCGCCCTAACTTCGTTAAACGGTTCGGTAATTTTAGAGGATTAATAATAAAACAAAAAGGGGTTTTTCGCTTCAGCGTGTTAGATAATAACCATCCTTGGCATGACATACAGTTATTTTTTTTAGTATAACGCCTACTGGACACCCGCCGCTATACTTTTAAAATGTCATTTTTGCGTTCATGCAGTCATCTATTAGCTTTCCCTAATCTGTAGTCTCTATGGGGAGAGGAGATTATATGATGAAGAAAATGATGAATTTCAAGGTTTAATCTGATTATTATTGTCTGAAGCACGCTATCCGTAAATGTCTATAAAATAGCTTATTTTTAAGTATAAACTTGCCGTAAAATATTTTATATCTATGCATTATCTAACCCATTAAGATAACCGTAAAGATATTCATTCATATTTTTGAAATACATTTTTTAGATTGATAGTTTAATTTTGACATTAAATGCATGCTCGAAAAAAGATTGATAATATTTTATGATATTTGATTTTGAAAAAGCTACGTTAAGAAGCATTTTGTAAAGTTTTTTGTAACTTCTCACGAATGAATTGATAGTGACACGTTTCTACAGAGTCTATGGGAAAGGTTTTAAAAATATGACTGAAATTTTTAATTAGAAATCTTGAAGAATTAGCAACTTATTTCGTTTTCACTTAAATATAATTTTAGTAAATTCTATTTTAGTCTTGAACCGATAAATATTATATGTAAACTTTAACAAAGATATTAAAATTTTCGGTACGGCTCAATAGAGTGATATGCAAAATTAGCGACAATTGAAGCAATTATACGAACGCGTTAAAGCTCTTAATTCCATATCGAAAAGTGTATAGAAACGTGTCAATTAAAGGAATATGTGTAAATCGGAAAACGTTAAAGTGCTTGTCCTTCTATAACGCGTCACGTAGACTCAATCATTACTCGGAACGAAATGGGGTCAATTTAGGCGGAATTTGACAAAAGCGTGGGCTGACGACGCGTGAATTGTTCGGAATCCCAACTCAACCATCCGTCCATTCCGAGACTCGCTAATCGGATATAATATTACCGGATGCTAGTAGATTGGCTTCGGGCATATACACTAACTTATCTGTCCAGTTGTTCAAAACCCCATTTACCTACAATACCTCGCATTCCCCAGTTAACCCCTGCAGGGCATATTACGAATATGGCTATATTGTATGGAGCTTAGAGTATAGACGCTTACGGGAAATAATTTAATGTATCAAGCTTTGGCTTTTGGTTGAAAGCGTAAACACTTCAAACGAATTCCTCTTAGGTGTGTTGCATGGTTTGTTTAAACAGGTTAAATGATACGGGATCTCGCTCCAAAAAAAAAAGTAATTGAAGGAATTTCGAGGTTTGAATGGGTTTTAATAGAGCTTTGGCTGGGAAGTTTTGTTCAAACTGCGCGCAGTGAAGACTCCTTGAAGTTTCGAGTTTTTCTTTTGACAAAATCCTAAAAGGAATAAAAACCCAATAAGCCTCTTCAATGTAATAAAGGGGGTAGACAACCCTCAGAATCAGGACAAACAATGGAGTTGATCCATTGCCGTCTCTGCCTGCGTACTCTCGAGACTCAAAACGTCTAGAGCGCAGGCGCCGACAACAGAGGTGGTAGGCGAAGTTTTACCCCCTTGTCTTTCCCCCTTATTTACATCGAAGAAGCTTATTCGAGTGGAAATTCGTTTTATTTATATAGATATCTAATATCTATGAGTAAGATGAAGCGTTTCTTGATAAAGTTAAGTTATGAAACGGGCTGTTTCTCTATAGTATAAAGCGTAAATATGGAACCAGGATAATTACGCGCGGCAATAGCTTACAGCGAGTTGCGGACATTCTGAGGCAACAATCTTTCAATGTACCGGAGGATTAAAGATACACGTGGCGGGCCGTAAATAGCTGGCAGTGCTCTCCGAGCGATTGGGCGCCAAAGTTATCGTGCATCTGTCCATGATTAGAAAACGAATTGGACCAAAGCCGAGCAAGACGGGTTTCCTTCCATTCATAACCTTAGAGCTCTAGGCCTTTTCTATATATTCCATGGCACGCTCCGCGTTGTTATAGATAATATAGACTAGTTGGCCGTATATAATGTCTCTTACTGCGAGCTAATAGGCGATTCAGGATAATGAACGATCAAATAAGAGTTTCTTACGCACCGCGGGAGATAGCAAGGTTCGTATCAGGCTGAGTAGGTAACACCGTGAATTGCGCGTCCTACCTTCGGTTGTGGTATTTATCTATGGGAGTTATGAAGCTTGCTAACTGGAATGATGATGTTGATTACTGTTGAGACGGGCTATATATTATAGGAGAGTTGCTTGCGCGTGCTCTAGTCGCTTGTTAGACATCAATTAAGAACCGCGTTCCTAGCTTTGCAACGTCTACCAACAAACAACAGCCCCTACTTATATTAAGACTAACTAACCATAGGTGCTTGTGTATTATATATTAACTATAAACTTTGAAGTTCACCTTTTAAATCTGTAAACGTAAAAAAAGCCTTTAGATTTGGGTTTTAAAGCGGTAACCGTAATCAAAGCTTGAATCCGAAACCATCTTGGAACAGAGGAGCCAGATAACTAAACCGCAAATACTGTTTATTGCCTTTGTTTACTTGAATATGTAATATTTATATTATCTTTCGTATATAACCATTTATATCTAGTACAACTACCATTAGTGAAGCGCGGGTTTATGATATAATAAACATAAAATATTGTGTACAAAAATATACCTTATTTTAGTCTCTTGAGGGTTTATTTTCGAAGAGAATAACTTGGATTAAGGCCAATAGGCCAACAAGCTAAAACAAAACAAAGCAAAAGGAACAGAGAGAGAGAGACCCTAGCCTAGTGTTTTTCCTTAGAATTGTTATCACGTTGCGTGATAACGTTAAAGAAAGTCAGAATCCACTCGGAAGTAAAGTAACATAAAGACCAAATCTCTGTAAATATATTTATTTCGGTTTCGTGTGTGCCACCACGCGCATTTCGTTTTTATTCGTCATTGGAGTTGTGGCCTGGTTCGATCCGGTGTGGCCCGGGAAAACCCCTTAGCCCCCAAAGACGATTATGCAAGAGTATACGGACCAGAAACTCCCAGCTCTGACATCGTGCATCCTCGAATTTCCCTGGAGGATTTTCGTTTCAATGATGTAGAGTTCGTAGTTGACGAAAAGGGGTCGAACGCTTCTAGGTTTATCTACTAAGATGGTTTCAAAATGGCCTTTTTTTGTTGTTATTCTAAGAACTATACGAATTTTGCCTTTTATATTCTAATATTTTGATGATTTAACTTTAAGTTATATATTCTTCAAAACGTTAAGAGAAACTTAAAAAGTGTTTTATTTAAAACTGAGTGGAGTAACATTATTAATTTTAGTTATTGAATAGGTTTACTTTTTTCTTTGTAAGTCACAGAATGAAGAAGAAAACTTCGTAATATGTTCCCCTGTTATATTTAGGGCTAGTTTTATTGTAACAATCGTAAAACAAAAGTAAAAAATATGTTTCCGATTTGAATTGCAAAGTAGGCTAATCTTAGCTCAAAAGTCAAAACTAAAAAAATATACTATAGAGCTTGCCATGGTGTTTTTTTTTTTTTTTTTTTGACTTTCAAGAAGTCAGGCTAGCTGAAAACATTCCCAAGTTATTGTTGATACTCACGACGCCTTAGTAGGAGGGGATACTCACTCCACGGAGGTTTAAACCTAAGACTAACGTTACTCAAAGATATAAACTCTACTGGTTAAACTCTCGGTTGGAGCGCCTGAACCTATTTTCTGTTTTTTTTTTTTTTTTTTAGCGAGAGAGTAAGTTTTTAGCACTCGACTTCTATGGGAGAAAATATTTTGGGCATCCAAAGTTGTATGGCAAAAATTTAATCAAGTTTATGGCTTTTAGTATATGCTCTCGCATACATCCAGTCAGGCAGTCACTGAAATTCGCATTTTTTTACTTATTTAAAGGATTTAAAACTGCGCCGGCGATCAGGCTAGATAATTCTCCTAAAATGTTGTTGCAGTTATGCGGAGTTAATTTTTTCAGCATTTACAGGAGCGATAGAGTAATTAAATGATTAGTTTAGTACATTTTATAAATTAAAAAAGCCAAAAATACCCCAATACATAAAAACCTTCAATATTATATCCTTTTAACTTGAATTTCCTGTCATTGACTTTAAATAAGTAAAAGGTTGAACTTTCATTTAAAGGCATACAGACACGAAAACTTCCCATTTTCTTTTTATATTGGTTGCTTGTTTATGAGGAATGGTAAATAACTTAAGTAAAGTTATTTGGTGTGATTCTAACCCTTTAAATAAATAAAGGACGTTCAATCAAAGAAAAGACCGAAATATATTAGCCTGGGATTTGTCGATAAAAAGATGTTTAGAATTACTAAAAATCTAAATCCAATTGAAAATAAAAAGATGAGATAGGGAGCGAGAGAGAGAGGTAATCCTTTTACCTGTATGAAGCTCGTATTTGAAGCGTGTTATTTTAGAAGATTAAGAGTTCAGTTCAGCAAGCCTCCGGGGGGATTGAGCCCTTCTCCCCCAAAGCGAAAGTTAAAAAAGAAAAGAAAAAGCTACGAAGTCTAGGAGAGACGAGAGGGAGTGAAATAAAGCAGAAAAGTTTTTGATACAGGGGTGTATATATGTATTCTTGTCTCTCGCGGGAAGTGTATGTATGTATGTATGTATGGTTTAGGTAGGTTATATACTTCTTCTCTCATGGCTGGCGTGTGTAGCGCACACTTCATTAAGCCTCGCGGCGAGCCACGATCTCGAGTTCGTTCTAGTAAAAGTGATCGCCTCATCAAGATTACCCCAACCTTGCTGGCTGCCCCGCCAAACCTCCCACGAAACTCCTTTTGACTGGGAAAATATCTTAACTCATTTAAATAATGAAGAAGTCCTTCAACTCAAGCTTTACTTATTGTTCAAATGACACCTTTTTAAACTGGAAGTCCTGACTTTTGAATATATCCTTTTCAAAATTCGGAGGTAAAATAGAGTCTGGTGTTTGACCACCTGATGGAACATACGGTATGTGGACAGCAAAGACTTTAAACGAATTACTTTGGTGGACAATTAACTTTGAAGCAAGTTCTAACGTCTTTGCATTCAAATCCCTTTTTGAAAAGGGAGATATTTTCTCGAAGTTCGTGGACAAATTTTTAATCATTACCCTAACTAAATAGACCAATTTCACTTACTTATCAATGACCAATTCCATTAATTATCTGAAGTAAGTTTCCCTTACACCTGCAGTTTTCTCGAATTCAGATCTCCCATCTTAACATCTGTAAGCGTAAACAGTTACACCTATTTATTCCTTAACATATTTTAATAATTAACACCTCAATTTAACCGATTTACATCCTTATAAATTTTATAGGAGATACGATATTCAGGCCCTTAACTTAACTTCTGATATACCTACGTGTGTTGGGCGGGGGGGGGCATATTTTCCCCCCAAAACTTTGCTCTGGGGTTTTGTCTCGAGGCAAAGCTGCAAAGTTTTAAGCCATGAAGGCAAAGGAGCCCCTCTATATCTTAGATCGGTTTCGACATCAGAGTTTGTGCAGGCAATGCTCCTGAGATTTAGGATTTTCACTTTCTTTTTTAACTTTAGGGGCTAGAACGAGGGGGGATGGCGGGCCTAGGGGTTCAACCCCTTTGCTCTTTCGTTTCGTAGTTCGGTAAAAAAAATTATTCGCCGACACTTACAAGATTGGTTCGTAATCAGGGCTAATAGTGTTATTATGGACAGATAAGACTTTTTTTCTCGCACGTATTTCGTACCGCGCCTTTTTCATATCTCAATAATATAATAGCTCTTTCTCTAGTCGTCGATGAAGCGAAGACTCTTATTAGTTTTACTTTCATATGTGATTTTTAATTTGGGAATTGGGCTGAACTACATACACACTGAGTCTCCTTACTTAAATAGATTAAGGGTGATTACATTCAACGATTATATCTGCAGAAGGGGTTCATCTTTAATTCAGTCGCTTAAAGCAAGAGGTTGGACAGTTGCTAGTATTTTCTCTTAACTCTTAAAGAGGTTTTTTACGACTTCATAGGATATTGGAGAGTTTTTTTGCAATGTTTCAAAGATGCTTTATACTTATTTTAAAAATTGGAAAGACAGCTTTAATTATAACAAATTATACCTACAATTTATTTAATTTTTTACTTGGAAAATTTTAAATTTAATTGAAAACTGAACTTAATTATCAAAGTACTCTCAATGGGGAAGATCAACTTTTGTTGAACGTGCGTCAAAAACCAACTCTTTCATTCTATACAAAGCTATAAGACTGGAAATGGGAACTAATATTGCCTTTTAAAAGCTAAAAGAATGATTTTTTTCTTTTTAAAGTTAAATTAAAAAGGTCATGTTTTTGATAAGTCGCAAATTAAATCTGCTGTTTTAGAAAGGTAATTAGACTGGGTTTGAATCTTTATTTCTAATTCATTTTAATTCTATTTTTAATTTACAATTTGGTAAAAATGAACGGTGCATTTGGTCATATTTTTTGATTTTATTTCATTTTAATTTGCAGTTCCTTGTTTTACGCTAATGGATTTCGAATAAGACTTAAATTAAAAATTTATCTTTAAGTACTTTTTCTTTTTGGCGACAATGTCAGATTCAATTAAAATTCTGAGTTAGGGTTTTCTGGCTTGACGAGCGAGAAAACGTTTCGGAATTCATAATTTTTTTTAATATTTAAATATGTTAATTTTTAATACGTTAGTTTTAATTGTACCCGTTATGTTATATGTCTTGTTTTAATCTGTGTAGTTTTGCCTAAAAATATTTACAGAAAAATTTACGAGGTTTTCTCCGTTTCCTTTTTCTTGTAGCTAACAAAGAGGTGTCTGTAGTGGGTCTAGTCGGTTATTCTACGAAACTGCCTTGCGACGTTGACGTTGATTCCTGCGGGGAAGTTTATTTCATCACGTGGACGAAGAACTCGAGTAACGAATGGAAACGTTTATACTTGTACAGCGACTCTGTAGCGAAACCGCTCCAAGAATTGGCCAACCCGAACCGTGCCACCTTCAAGTTGGACAGAGTCGGCGATTCCCACCTTATCATATCGCCTTTGCGCCTAGAAGACGAAGGCACCTACAAGTGCGATGTCACTTACGTCCAGGGAAAGTGTCCTTCACTGTCGTACGCCAATCTAGTCGTAAATGGTAAGTCCACGATATTTCTTTGGAACAGTTACTTCGCAAATTAGGTACTAATTAGTGTTTACTCTTTTTACGTATAGCGCAACCAGGCGCGCCGACGATACGTAAAGACGGCGTAAATATTCAAAACGCGACTACGGTGGGTCCCTTTTACGAAGGTGTCACCTTGACGTTCGAGTGTTATTCGTCGGGCGGCAAGCCATTGCCCGAAATCTACTGGAACAAACGAGGTTCCGATGACCGAGGCCTAACCAACACTCACACGGCGGACAAGTCAGGGACCTTCGATGTTGTCTCCAGTATTTCCCTCAACCTGACGAGATTCGATAACGATAGGAAATTAGAGTGCTTGGTCAAAAACGAAGCCATCGACACACCTACCGTCTCGTGGATCAAATTCGATGTACACGGTAAGTCAAAGTTTTTCATCCTTTAAATAGGAACAAAAGGTTCATTCTCCCTTTAAGCCATCACGAACCAAACTTTAAAACCAAGAGACTTCATTTTAATTAATTTGTCGTGAAAAAAACGAAAGTGTGCCAAACTAGAAACTAGGATAGAGAACTCCTTAGCGAAGAGGTTTTTTTTAATGGGCGTTATCGAAGTTCAGAAAAGAATCATCTTATGATCAACTTCATAATGGCTTTCTTTTTTTTTTCTTGGTAGAAAGTTTTAGACTTTCATTTCGTTAATGGTCACCAAGTAATTTCATTAAAGATCTTCGAGAGGTTTTTTTGTGCCTCGAGCTGTTAGGGGGGGGGAGTCTGAGGAAGACCGCCTGTAAGGTTTTAACCCTTGGGTCGCTAACCCAACCAACTCTTCGATGTCTTAATTGGGTTTTTAATGATACTTAAAGGCGGATGACAGCTAGAAAAACACTCAACGTTATTGAATGGAGGAGTGTTTGTGCCAGAGACTAGCTTTCCATCCCTATTTATATAAGAGCAGAGTTCAGGGCGCTGAATCGTTCCGTGATGTGTTTGGAAAAGGGTTCATGATCCTCTCCTTTCATAAGGGTTAAAGCTCTCAATTAGAACTCTCCTTTCATAAGGGTTAAAGCTCTCAATTAGAACTAAACCTTATAGCTCTTGAAAAACAAGAAATGACTAATTAAAGCGAAACACTCGGATCGTTTTAGAAGTGTTTCTTTCTAAGATGAGGTTTGTAATTATAAAACCAAGCAATTAACGTACAACTACGATACAATTAAGTTTTAAGTCACTTTTAATTTTAACTTGTTGCGGAGTCTAGGAGTAAGTTAAGGTTAATTTGTTTTCTGGACATTTACATTGCGGTTAAGGCATAGTAAAGGATACTTGACTCCCGGAAGTTGAGCAACGTGACCTCTGTTTCTTGTCACTTTTAACGAATGTTAGGACCATTCGAATTATACGCTTGCAGCGAGATGTAACCAAGACCTTATTCTAGTAATTGGGAAACGTGATATTAAATGGAGGCGGATTATTAGAAGTAGTTATGTTGCAGTTACAGGTTAAACTAACGAGATCTTAATGATCGGAATTTGACTGAAGTTAATTAAGCAGAAATATTCTGTATATATTACAAGGCGATAAATGGTTTTGGCGTCGAATAATCAAATTGTTGAATTATTTTTAAAACAATACACGTGGAGGTAGTTAAGCTAGTCGAGTGCGATGTCTTCATTCACTATTATTGGTGATGTCTCGTCATAAGTTACTGTAGGGGTCATTGCTGAAAATGAGCGTTCTCTAATTCATTAACACATTGAATTCAATTTGCTAATCCACCTAGCATCTTAGCTTTAGAGTAAATTTACCGTTACCCAAGTAGGGGAGCGCATCTAGTAACAATCACGGAGTTGATATATATTCATCGCTTATTGGTCCCCATTGACAAATATCAATCCGGAGACCTCTGTACACGTTGTCCAACAGTTTTACACAATCATATCCCTCCCCGAGCGTAGTTATTTCCCCCAACAATGTAGTGTACCGTTTCTACGGAACCACCACTGGTTCCTCGTTATTAATTACCGTTAATTGTATCCGATTTCCGGGGAAACCAAATGCAGTGGGGCGAACTTAACGCGGCACGAGTTATATAAGCCTTGTATACGCTTGTTGCAGCACGCGTTTGTCCAGATTCTACTAAATGGGGAATCGGTTAACAAGGTTCCGGAAAAGGCGTAAATAGTCTAAAGCGTGTCCCGCTGGCTTGAGCACATTCCCTAGCCTCGTGTCGATAAGACAAAATCAATAAGAGTCTTTGCTATCAAGAATTTACAACTGTTATCCAAAGAATATGAAACTCAAGCTTGGATATTGTAGTACAAGATGTGCCTCAATGAATTTATGTCCCATAGACCTTTTTGACGGAAAAAAGGGGGTAGGCAACCCTCAGTATCGGGACATACAAGGGGGTTGATACGTTGCCATCCGTCTCTGCTCATTCTCATGATACAAAAAGACTACAGCGCAGGCGCCAAAAGCGAGATGGAAGGCAAAGTTTTCCCCCCGTGTCTTCCCCTCTTAGTTACATAGAATTGATCTATTGACTTATCATATATAGGAAGCGTTTAATGCTAAATAGAATCGGAGATAAATATTTTAAGTGCGGAAAGGCCAATTTTAGGCTTAACCTGGTAGGACTCATGGTGCATATAAAGCACTGGCAAGTTTAGAATCTTTCAATTTCTACTTTCTGATTCTTTACTCTCGATAGATAGAATAAATTCGGGGTTCAGTGTTCAGTTTGCTCCGCTCTTAATGCATCCGGGATTTGTGTAATCCGCGAACATCGTTTTTAATTGAACCATTTTCGCTTTGAGAAACTAGAACTAGCCGCCGAAGCTTTTCGACGCTACTTACATAGTAACATATAGTAAAAGAGGCTTCGCTTTATATATACATTCTCTTTCCAAAATTTTCCTAATCTCGATAATTGGATTTTTATTCCGAGGGTAAAAGGGGTTCGCTCCTTTCCTTTCACCAACGTTCACTGAAGTGCTCAACGACGATTTCTAAAACTCATAAATGTTTCCCAAGGTTAACTTCGTAAAGTTCACCTTCTGTTTCACCACCCTTCCCTTTCAACTCTTATTACTTTTTAATAAAAGACGAACCTTTCCCATTTCCGCATCGAGAACATCAGAGCAAATTAGGGTTAACTTAAATATATTCACAGCCATTACCTAAAGTAATTCGAATATAGCTGTTTTCTTTAAAGGGTCGTGACCATGTTTCATTTGTAAGAGTTAATAACGAAGAAGTATTCGTCTCTTTTTGGGGTGGAAAAAATGGTACAATGCGACAAGGGAAGTCGGTTGAAATCTATCGAAACAACAACGCCATTGCTGAGAAAATTTAAGTAGTGGTTATAGACGATATTTAAAATTGAATCGCGCGCGCTCAGAGCAGCTCCAGTGCAGACACACACAATGCAGAGCAGCCGCTAGGGTGCAGTCAAGGTATTGTCGGTCCCCAGCAAAACGTACGAGAAGAGTGTTAAATTTAAAAATTAAATCTAAACTTATGATAGGGTTTAAGAAATAAATTGTAAATGCCTACTGTTTGTTGCGTTCCCTTGTGTACCCAGCGAGGGTATAAAAAGGTTTTGGCAGATGGATCAGCAACAAAAGTAAATAAATAAACCCAACCGAGGCTTAGACCGTCAAGATCGCGATAACACGGGCACGATAGTTCTATATTTTCTTTGGGCACGTTAAACCATGGAAGGTTAAACTGATAAAATTTGAAATCATTATGTTAAAAATTGAATACCTGTAGCGAAAACCCATGATTTAATATGCAATAATACCGCAAAAAAAGAAATCGAACCCCTAAACTAATTTGTATAATTTATAATTAATCTCAAAGTTTAATATACTGTCATAGACTTTACATTAGCTCCATTTTTTTTTTGACTGCACCCCTCCCCGACAGAGTACGCTAAGTTCTCAGTGCAGCTCGCGCGCCAATTTTAAATATTGTCTATAGCAAAGAGGGTTAAAAAGAATGATGAGTTGAAGCTAGCAGATTAAGCAAGGCATGTTGGGACTCCCAACTTGGGAGCCCTCGCATTTCTTTCTTTATTTATTTCTTATATTTTCATGCTAATATCCGGTTCACCGTATTTCAACCAATAAGAGGCAGAGAAAGATTCACGCGCACACCGGAAGCTAAGAGGAAACCTTGAGCGCGAGAACACTCCTGTCAAGCCTTCTATTCCCTCTCTTTATACCGTCTTTGTTTGCGAAGTGGGTACATGGTTCAGGTCCAGACAGTTCTCTTGCTATTCCCTTTCCGTTGAGCTTGAAAATGAATGCTTAGTTTCATACTCCTAGTTGAATTACTTCTGTTATAAATGAGATATCAAGTTATTGAAAAGGTAAATTCGAGATTTACGACATTTTAAACTGAAATTCAACTATCTTTTAACTTAATTCTCTTCATTGGTTTTCTTTAAAGGGGCTGGCCGTCCTCCCCTCGAGAAAATTCATTAGTTAAAACCACGCGCGCCCTCCCTCCTACACTCGCTTTCTTTTTGAATTATTACTCGTCAGTCGATAAAACGTTCTTAAATAAATTCCCTTCGGACCTCCTCGAATTTTCCTATAAATAATTTATAAACGAATTTGCGTATGAATTGCGCTCGGGGTCGCTCATGCTCGCGCCTTGTTCCTACAAGAAAACCAATCTTATCTATTTCTTTCGCTTCTCTCGGTTAATTCCTTAACTCGGATAAGTACCGTTCCATCAACGGCGCCCCCTAGGTCTCTTTAAATCGACGTATCTTTTTGACGAGCCTTAATTTACAATTGTAAATAAGATCGTATTCCGAGAAATCAATACAACAGCGAATACATTTTATCTACCAATGAAAGCCGAATTGTAGTTAATAGTAACATTCACTTACACTTATGTCCACATTTTGATACATTGTACAATTTTTAAAGGAAGTATAAGACCAAAGACGTTGCGAGAAACAATTTTGGTAAACATCGCGAGTTACAGTGTAAAACAGAAAGGGGAAGAGTGTTTTACTTAACTTTGAGAGCTTTAGGTTGTGATACCCGACGTTCTGTTGGAGGATGGTGAACTTATTCTGTAGATCGTAGACGCTATCAGCCTTAAATATTTTAACCACATCTCTTGAAACTGCACTTTGAATCTGACTTTATTCTTGTAATTGGAAAACCATGATGTGAAAAATGTAAACTAATTATTGTTTCTTTTTGAATTTTTCAAACAGTGGCACCGTCGTCTCTGGAAGTCCAAGGTCCTACAACTCCAGTCATCGCGAGCAAGAAGGTGTGGATTAAATGCATTATCGAAGGCGCGAAACCAGCGGCAAATGCCACGTGGTACAATATGTCGGAGATCATTGACCCTCAACCCCATTCGAGGGCTGAACCCGCGGACGACGGTACTTTCCGAACGACCAGCGTCTTGGAATTGACGGTTTCACGATACGACAACAAAGTCAACTTTTACTGCAAGGGAACCAACTTTGTCCTGCAAAGTCGAGGGCATCCTCCCATGCTTAAATCCGTCGCCCTTGATGTCCTCTGTAAGTAATTCATTCATTTATTTATTTGGTTTTATATTGAGAAATCGTTAAGCCTAGTTTCCCATTGAAAACGACCTACAGGTTTGACCCCTATAACCTAGCACTCCTATCTCTTGACCTTACTTCGGGGAGTTGAAGGCATCCCACGAACTTAACTGAAACGGATGAGATTTCTGATTTTCTTTGATCTACATGCGATGGTATTGTTTTTAAGGCGACAATCTAAAACGAATTGCTTTTTACATTAACTTAATGCGTATTGAGATTGAAATCAGTCCGCGCCCGCTATACCCCGTATTCGAGATGCTGCTCGCTATCTCGGCTTCTTTCCCGCGGGAAAAGCCTTAGAAGCTTTCTATTATATTTTGCCAAAGCAACAAAGAAAGAATAATAGCGAGAAAAGGTATATATTACGTGCACTAGAATGCCAGCGCAGCTAGCGATTTTACTCCAGTGAAAAGAAGGTTCTCTCTCAATCAGAAGTATAATACCACGAAATGTTTATTAAAAAAATTTAACGAGCTAAATGATTAAATCCGGGCTCAGCAATTTTAAATCCTTTGTCGGATTAATCTAAAATGTAAAGGAGATAATTGTTCATGGAAAACTGTTGTTTGCCGACTGGATCGTGTCGCTAAGAAAGAAATTTTTTTTGAAGCAAATATGTTTTTATAACTTCTAGGGAATGCTTTTATAACCTTTGTCAACATTATATGTAGCTTATATATGGTTAAATAAGAAATAATTCCCGTTATTTGAAAAATATTTCACTTATATCTTTGAGGTTTATCCACTTCTGAACGTTCATTGGATGGTGGTGGTAGATCTTTATCGATCTTTTTCATTCTCTCTGGGAAGTCTTTTACGTTTTCTTATATAATGGGTAGTGTTGGTAGAGACATGGCCATAAGAAGAATAGGTTCTGTGTAAAGGAGATGGTGGGGGTGGGGTTCGCTTCACCCCCTTTTCAACCCCCCTCTCTCCCCCGCGTCTCTTTGATTGTCATTGACCCGGCCCGTAACCGAATATCATCCTCTTGTACTCAATTTGGGAAGCCACACATCATCGAAACTCTCGCCGCCATCGCAGCCGCCCACGTACACGTTCGCCAATAAAGTACGTTTCGTGAAACCCGCAGCTAATATACCACGATGCCCTTGCGGTTAAGCTTAATTCGTAGTAAAGGATAAATATTATATGCCATGCTGGCGCTGGTCAATAAGATCAGCCGTAACGGTGGAAGACTATCGCTCTGAGAACAAGAAAACAGTCGATAATATCCCCAATAATCGAGTTAGCGAATTATTACTGAATGCCTAGGGTTATTTATTAGTTTTCTGGATATGCAGCATGTCAATGATGTATTTAAATCTATTTTAGCGATATCCGATAAAAAAATTGCCCTTTTATCGGGTTAAAGTTGCGTGTGTCGATGCTATTTCAAAGTATACCATCATTACTTGTTTACCTAAGCCTATGATAATTTGGTATGACTTATGAATAGATACGATATAGCTATACGCCTAATGACTGTGTTATCTCAAGAGATATAGTATATTTATTTCGTTTCCCCTTACATATTCCAATAATCGCAAATTGCAGTTAGGTATATGAACATTAATGACTTTATTAAAGTTAACTTTCTTAAAGGGATACATTGGTCCAGAATGTTTTCCTTTTTTAATCGAAATAGCGTATAAAATAATGAATATATCAATTAAAAGCATTTTTCTGTCCACAATATTAAAGTCGATATGAACAATTAAGTTTCTGTAATTGTGCGTAATGGACACTACACGTTATGCTTCCCCTCGATGTACTGGGAAGTACCCCCTATTGGACCACAAGTACCACATGACGGGTTCGTCCAATAGTTTTATTCATTATTTTAATATGACCTTTGGTTTAAAAAGGAAACATTCAAAACCGGGGTATCCGTTTTTTTGTGGCTATAGGTTACCCAAAATGTTTAACTGGGTTTATTTCAGGCAAGAAAAACCCTGGGAAATAGCGGAGTAATCGCTTAGATTTATTGTCATCTAGAGTCTGATAATCTCTAGGACAACTTTATAGTCTTTAATCTAGACCGTGACTTACGGGACCCTATATCATAAGCTTATGTTACTATATCTCTAATATGGTTTTATTTCTTCTTGCTTTGAACTAGATCCTCCATCAGTTACGATAGAACCCCTTGGTGGTATAATCGTCAACGAGTCCGATAGCCTGACCATCACTTGTACGTACAACGCCAACCCACCCAACGTTAGCGGCGTACAATGGTATAAAGGAAACCAACAGATTCCTGTAGATGCTGATGGAGGGGGCTACTTTGGACGATACGTTGTCTCGTACACGGACTATCCCAAGTTGACCATCAAAAATGTATCTCGGAGCGAACATGGAAATTACTGGTGTTCTTTAGCTAACATAGCTGGACAAGGCAATGCTACGAACAGAGTGGAAGTTAACGTCTTATGTAAGTACCTATGACACTTTTCATGTAAAGCCTTTCTTAAGACCCATTGGCAAGAAGCAACAATCTGTATGAGATGGTGCTTCTTAAGAACAAGTATCAAGCGCAAAGTTTGTTATTCTGAAAGAACGTTACTGTTTTCTGCGCATTCTTTTCCGGACTGAACACCCACGAACGATACTGAAATTACCATAAAACACCGTGGTTTTTGTTCTTAGACTTAAAATACTGAATATAAAGTTAGTCTTATATATTTATATCCATTTTCTACGTTCTTTAAGATAATACATAGTACATAGTTCATTGCACATCGTTGGTCGAAATTAATTATCAGGCGTAGAATGCAATGTTTGTAGGAGCATTTAGCTTTGCTTTTTCTGGTTAGTAATCTATTAGGGGCAATAGCGTGCGGAGTTCGTTTACTTATTGTAATTTGGGGTTGATTCCTCTTTCTCATTTTGTGTGGGAAGAATCCTCGGCGGTGCTTTGCCCCATTATGAAGAGCGTAAACACTGGAGCTCGACTCTTTAATGCAAACCTTTTTTATTAGGCACATAAGAATAGCTAGACCAAGGCTTCAAACCCATAGCTATCAGAAAAAGATTACCTATCTTTATGGACGAATATCAGACATAATACTCCGTGCTGTTATACAGCTCCATGGGTTAATATAATTACTTATGATATCTATGGTTCTTTCTGTTTTTCTACCGCTTTTTATTTCTTTTTGATAAATGGCTCGCGGGATTAAATATAAAGAGAAATGAGGGGGTCGGAACAAACAGGGGGAGAGGAAGGATAATAATAAAATTTTCTAGGCGTAGGATAGTTCACCCAAAATTAGTTTCTTGTTTTTTTTTTTTCTTCTTTCCTAACCCCTTCATGCAGCTTTTCTTGATGTTTTTACACCCAATTTCTCGCTACAGCAAACCAAATAGCTATTTCAGCAATTTCACCGACACTAGGATAGTCTATAAACTAGTAACTAAATGTTTGAGAAAAGCTTAGCTCTTCTATTTTTTACACCCGAAAAAATAAAAAATAAAAAAACTCATTTTCGCGTTTTTAATGAGCTGTACAGAGTAGAAAATTTCGCTTTTCGCTTCTACTTTTCTTTCTACATGTGTTTTGGAAAATATGTCTGAGAAGGATCTCAGAAAAATGTTTGTCACATAAAAATTTAACTTAAAACTCAACGATTTCATGGTGCCGAAACCCGAGAATTTTTTTTCACTTTAATTTATCTTTTAAATTATTTTAGAATATTCAAAGGAAGAAGTCTCCCCTTTTAAGCCTACTTAAACTCATTTAAAAAGAAAAACAAAATTAGATTTACTAAACCGTTTGTGTAACTTTCAAAGCTACAAGATAATTTACTTCTATCAGAAGTGAGATGAGACCAGAAGTACTGAGCTAACCAAATTCTTCACTCGGCGAAGGTGAATATTCTTGATAACACAAGAGCGGTTGGCCCTCTAGTAGCGGTTTCTGAATTTTCCCTCCAAAACGTGAGACGCTCGCGGTGGTAGACGGCCGAACTAGATTCAAGGAGCCGCGTCCGTGTTCCGCCGCTTTAGGTTGAGGGGAAAGGGGTAGGAAATGTTTTTGGAACTCGACCAATTTTTTTCTCAGTAGTGTAGGTGCGTGGGAAGTGGCATAAAATCCACAAATTTGTTCACTAGTGCCAGGATCTACTACCAATGCTAGAGCCCTTCACTTCTAGTCTCATCTCACTTCTGCTTCTATGTATGTATATATGCACAATTTTGGGAAAATCAATCCCAACTTAAATTGCATTTTCCCACAAACTAAATACAGTCAGATTCATATCGGAAAGAGTTAAAAATTAGCCAAATCCCATTGGCTTTACTTTGGTTGATTAATTTGGAAAATCCTAAAAATGACCCAACAGTTCGTATTTCCGGTATATCAAAGTTAATTAAAAGATATAAGTTATCCTGTCAAGCTTCCATAGCCAATCATTGATCCATCGTGACCCATACGAGCTTCGTTTATCATGAAAGTAAATTCCCAATGGTTTTAAAAAGCGTCCCGCAACAACAGGATGTGTTAAAAAGATATGGGGTACAATTATATACCTCGCGGTTAGCCATCAAAAACCAAAACTTTTCCCGGTCTACCAACTTTTAATGAAATTTTCTGGATCCGTTTTTCGATACAGATAAGAATGGTTGCTATATAACGCTTCCCTTCCCTACCCTACCCTTCTCCGGCACCATGTTATTATGAATTTTATATAATTATCTAATGAATGTTTAAAATTACTGCCTTGATTTTTGCCGAAGATGAAACAGAGAATTTCGAATATATTTATATTTTTTTTAAACATATGAAATTTTGGTAAATAATTCGGTTCATCGGCCTACTCGCTCTCATATTACCGCTTACTTTCTGTTACTAATTCTATTTGCTTTTGATATCGATGAAATCTTCCAAATTTAGTATATTCTTGGACTGCATAGAATAATTTCTTATTGTATGTATCGATTACTTCGAATCCCTGAAAGAGAAAAGTTCTAATTAGAGTTGGCCGAGTAAACATGATTTCCCGCGCCAATTCCATTAGCAGAGCGTTCAGGGCAACCAGAGAAAGGTATCGAGGCAACTGGCAAGAAAAATTATAATAAAAATAAGTCTTACTCGCGATTAAATTATTTCCACTGTTAAATCAAAAAAAAAAAAAACAGGAAAAAATTATTTTACTCGATCAAAGTGGGCGAGTCCAAAGGTAGGTCCATTAAAATTAAGACAGAGAAGACTAATGCAGTTGCACCAAATTTCATGCAGTTTTTTAAATAGATCTTTTAAAAATTAGTATAACAGTCTCCATCCTTTTCCTTTAAATAAAATAAAGACCTCCTCATATCGAAAATTGTTTCTAATATCTTTTAATCTCTCTGAAGTTTTGGAAACAAAAGAATAATATCGGAAACTAGAGTGAAAAATAGCTTCAAATTTATCTTTCCCACGTTATATATAGATCCCTTTGCCCCCCCCCTCCGAATTCCCCAGCTGAAAACCGACGAACGTAATCTCATTAACGATGGAACCGAGATTACCCAATCAATTAAAATCGATAAGGAAATAGCCCCCCCCCCCTTTATTCCCTATTTTTCAGTCGGGGTTCTCTTTAGCACGCCAGGATAGCTTGTAATTATGAAGGTAATACGCCAGGCTGATCCCGTTTAATATCTCAACCGTGTCCTTTCTCTCTCTCTTTCTGATCACTCGGTCGAAGCCCAGGATCCAAAACCTTTCCCCTAACTCGTCATTATCTAGATTTATATTCCTTTAAATCGAAACCATTTCGATTACTAGAAATAAAATGTTACTTAAACTCTGCGACGTCGTTTATAAGCTAGTAATTTACTAGGTAATTGTACTAGATTAATTTTATTAAATTAGATTATTTTGCCTTAACAAGAAAATGGTCAATAATTAAAGGAATAGGTCAGAAAACATAACATTATATCAAGGATAGATTTAATTTCAGAAGTAGGAATGGAAAACAGTTAGTATTTACTTCAGTCCGACTCATAGCCCCTCCCTCCAACATTCAACGAAAACTTTAAATTATCTTATTGACTCACTTAAAATAAGTTTTGATTGCGTTGCTGACGGGGAAAAAATACGTAATTCCCTTTTACCTCTGTCGTTATGACCCGCCTCTTTTTTCATATCCCTCCGTCCCGTGAAAGGGGGTCCGGGACTATGACGCGCGCCCAGATTACTCTGTTCTCCATTCCTACTTCTAAAATTAAATCTGTTCCTGATTATACCGAAAAAGAACGACCTTTATCTAAATATATAAGAGGAAAAATATTTTAAAAAAACTAAATGATATCTTATTACAAAATTATTAGCATATAATTAGTCTTAGAACGAGGACTACTGCCCCGCCATTGGTTTAGTGGCGTCTGCTAAATCGAACCTACCTGTCATTACAAGTCTGTGAGAATTCAACCAATCCGTTTTTTTCATTCACATCCTTGTCTTATTATTTATGTCACCCTCCCTTTAAAGTATATGGAATATTCATTCCGCTATGAAATTAATTTAAAATGGAAGGAAGATCTATGAAATACCTCCGGTTCTGCAAATGTTTGTTTTTCATTAAATTATTAATATCTAATTTATGCAATTTTCTAAATGAACGTATAGTAATAGGATAAATAAGGGAACACTGTTTTGATTGAATTTTATGCATTTATTCGGAATGGAAATATGAATTGTAATTCCGGATCAACGGTGAATAATACGCAAAGGCCGATATTACGCGCAACTATACAAAACTGTAGCGAAGAAAGTAGTTCATGAAGTAAACAATAACCAGCTCGGATTTAGTTTAAAACAACAATAAACAAGGAATATTTGAACTCGTCGACTCTTACAAGGTTCTAGGCTACTTTCGGTTGCGTTTTTTGATTAAAAAATCTGGTTGCATAATTTAAATTAATACTTAGGATATCACAACTTAATAACTAGTTGAAGAGAATCTTCTAAAATATCGTAGTTTATAAGATTTTCCTAAGAAATATTTCTCTTACATGAAAAGATTTTCATCTCGCGATAGAAAAGGATGCGCCATCTACGCTTCTTTTCTGGAACTAATAGATCAAGCGTTATTAACAGACAGACAAATTTAGGCGGTTCGTATACCTGAACGGTCTATTGTCTCTTGTCCCTACTGTCACAATCAAATGAAGCGTTAGTAAATCCAAATTTATCAGGATTAGGAAAACCTGGCTGCTCGAAAAAGATTCTCTTTAAGATATAAACCAATAGAAAGTCGACTTCATGGATTTCCAATCGCTGATTCGCTGTTCTTCTTTGGTCGGTCGGTTGAATCGTTAATGATTCCTTGATGCTAATGTTAGGTCTAATGATATCTTTTTAAAACGTGGTAACTGAACGATTAATAACTTGATCTATCGTTTAACCACGGTAAACTTAGATTTTTAATCGCTTACTTATGTAAAACGCGTTTGCTTTAAAATGGATATCTCTTTTATTGGGTCGAGCTAGGGTTCCCCGGAAGAAAGAAAAAAAATGGAGCTCCTCTCCGTTTCCCTCACTCGCACCCCTCTCATTCATCGACCAATTCCGTATTTGAATTGTAATTAAGACTGGCTAAGCCTTGGCGCGTGTTCCATTGGGAGCTTGCCTGTTCGGTTTTAGTCTTTTCCTAGCTCGATTTCTAACTGTTAATGACCCTAGCCTTATTTGTTCAGAGGCAAAGCGTACCGAGGAATTCGATATTGGTACCCATCCTACGGTCCTACCTCAATCTCTCTACGGTATTGTATAATAACAAAAGCGCGTTACTTGGTGTGAAACATTTCCAAGATTATTATCTTCTTCCTTTTACGGAGGCGCAGAGCTTAAAGTCGAATAAAAACCGATATTTTAAGAATTTTGGATAAATTGAAATGAATCTTTTTTTTAAATTAATAATGGATAGGTTGGGTAAAGATGAGATTAATAATTCCCCGTTCAACTTGAGTAAATAGGATTTAGATTTAAAGGGATGTACAATTCGTTACGTAGGGGAGTGTCAAGAACTATATTTTGAAGTAGTAGTGTTACTATTTCCTCATGAAGTAGTGATTGGGCAATATCACGTGACTGTAAGCTTGGAACGACTTGGCGGTGGATAGATTCAACGGTAATCCATTTAGGTGTACCAGAAGTGAGATGAGACCAGAAGTACTGAGGTAACCAAATTCTTCACTCGGCGAAAGTGAATATTCTTGATAACAAAAGAACGGTTGGCCCTCTAGTAACGGTTTCTGAATTTTCCCTCAAAAACGTGAGACCCTCGCGGTGGTAGACGGCCGAACTAGATTCAAGGAGCCGCGTCTGTGTTCGGCCGCTTTAGGTTGAGGGGAAAGGGGTAGGAAATGTTTTTGGAACTCGACCAATTTTTTTCTCAGTAGTGTAGGCGCGTGGGAAGCGGCATAAAATCCTCAAATTTGTTCACTAGTGCAAGGATCTATTACCAATGCTAGAGCGCTTCACTTCTAGTCTCATCTCACTTCTGGGTGTACTGATAAGGCTACGAAATTCACGCATGCACATTAGAACTCTATTTAATGGAAGATAAGCTTGATATTCATTTAGAGAACTTGTCGTTTTACGATTACGAACTATCCATGTTCACTTCGAGGCTTGGGCATTTGATTATAAACAAGAGCTAGCTAGCGTCCAATAACGGCAGGGGACTGGTGCGTTTGCCGCTCCTTTGGCGAAATCTATAAATCAATAGAACGAGTTAAACGAAACGAAATTCTTCTGGTCTTAATAATTGGTCTCGCTTAGAGTTGCAGTTTCGTGCCTTTTCCTTCTCTATGGATTCCTTACTTCTCTTTCTTCCGAGTCGCGGCTCTTTTCTCCGAAGATTTATAGTTTTCAATCGATGCCGACGTTAGCCGCTTTTGCGGTGAGGAACCAAAGACCAGCCAGGACCTCCTCCTTCTCCTCCAAGCTCTTCATCCTCCTTAGGCCTATTTTCCAGCTTGAAGGGATAAGTATATACAGTGCTTAAAAAAATTTGGTTCGATCCTGGATCTTACCAGTCTTCATACGGTATACTATTTTGAAACTATGGAAAACGTTTTCAAACCAACCATTTTAGATTGAGGTCTATTTATTTGAAAGATACCCACGTTATATGTATAACCAATGCGAAATTTAGTCAAGGTAGTGTCAATTTTCGCTAACACACGTAGATATAATATTACATATTCTTTCTTGTGTGTTTTGTTCAGTTTTCAAAACTTTTGTAATATAACCTTAGGCGTTTTAAAATCACTCTGTTGTTAACGCAAATTCGCCTCTAATGGTTTATTTCCCGGGTTAGCTTTCTCCGCGGCAAAGATGACTTTCTAATTATTAATACGCTAGTGTCAAATTCCCTTTTGAACCGGGTTGTTTATTTAACCGTACAAGTATTCCAAAATTTATTATAAATGATTGAAAATTTGGTATCTTATTTCCAAAAAAAATGTACTTTGGATGAAAATGTTTTAATAATACGGAGATTTTTTTAATTTTCATTTAAAATTAGGCTTAGGCCTACCTCGAAATAAATGTGTAATTAGTTTAAAACTTACCAATCCTTCTGTAATTGCTCCGGAATTTTGGGATTTTTGATTGTACTTGTATCTCATATCAATTTGTCTTTCATTAAAATTTCAGATCCTCCAAAAGTTTTAGCGACAGCTTCGCCTTCCGTCGTCGAAGAGAGCGAATCGAGTTACGTCTCCCTTTTTTGCGAGATAATCAGTGGCAATCCTCAAAATTTGGTGAAAATTCGCTGGTACAAGGATAGCGACCTAATGAATGAGACAACTGAAAAGGAGATTAAATGGTCCAACGTCAGCCGCAACTTTACCGGCAGGTATTACTGTCAAGGACAAAGCGCCGCCGGATGGGGAGTCACCTCCGAGGCGGCCGACTTGGTTGTCAACTGTAAGTGATATCAAATTACTAGATTGGTAAACCCAAGACGTTCAAACTTTCAAGTCCAAACATAAGTAGCTTTCTTTGTATCAAGGCCCCTAGATACCTGGTTTTGAAACCAAAAATCTCAGGATAAAAAGAAAATGAAGTAGTTTTGAGAAAAGTGTGGGTGCGTTCAGAGTGCTCATGGTTGGCTTGAGCTCAGTATTAAATGTCACACGCTTTCAAATACTACTTTTCCGAATTAAAACATTTCTGCTAAGAATATTTAACGTTGCATCAATTTTTGGCGAAGATTTACAGGCGTAAGGTATTTTGTGTCGCCTTTCAATTTTTAGAAAAATTTCCGCAGAAGAGCCATGCAGGTGTCACGAGAATTTATTTCAATCTTCATGGGAAAAATTATCGATTCATACGAAGCTACCACCACGTACAGTAATAAATTGAAGAACAACTGACCAGGTTGAGGAAACTTAAGTAATGAAAGAGTTAATTATGGGTTTCACTGTGAAAGAGGTTTTAGAGAAAATTGCCAGACTTAAAAGCGAGCGCGTCAGATTTTAAGATATTGAAAACTGTCATCACGGCCTAACACAAAATCTTCTTTAAAACCGTGGGGATTTAAAGTTTAAGTCTAAACATAGTGTATAGTTTGCTAGAAGTATCATTACCCCGGAAATAATTACTTTCCTTTCACTACACGATCTACGATCTAGGTCATTGTAACACGCAATCTTACCAACATGTGAAAACCTTTATGGAACATTTTCATCAGGTTAAAAAAGTTGAGTTCGTACAGTCACCCACTCGCGAGCGCGCTGTGGATCTTGTCGAGACCACAAGTTTATAAGATATGTTCCATAAGTATGACACTAACTATGCTTCGTAATGCTAGATCGACTTAATGAGAGCTAGTTCGAGAACGACACTCGGACTATTTTGCAGTTCATCTTCCTATTTAGTCTGTACTAAACCTTTGACAATGCCTCACCAGCATGTCGCTTCACGAGAATCTATGACGCTTCACCTACGTCACTTCATGGCGTGGCAAGCTCTCCGTTACCAGTGGCAAACTTATGGAATATACCTTATGAACTTACGAGTCGGTTACAGAATGGAGAAAATTCTCGGAAACCTGTACTTTACTTGGTCATTTGCCCGGAAACTCTTGTTGATGTTAGAGCGACCCAATGCGGAAATAGGCGTGTGAAGTGTAAAGTCAATATTTAAGAAACTTGTTACGTTAAGACTCGTGTGAGAAAATCATTTCGAAAGTATTTAATGATACTTCGGAGTTTTATAAAGTTTTCATAACTTGAGTTATTGAAATAATAAATAGTTGGGAAGTCCGATAACATTTCATCTAAGTCTAAAAAAGGGTTCGTAGGTGTTTTCAATCCTTTCTCAACTTCATAAAATGAGTAGTTTCCAATAAAAATATATCCGTCAAAATCTAAGAGGAGTTGAAAGTATTTAATGCTCCGCCAAAACACGGTCTCTCTTCTCAGTGAGGAAATAGAGAAAATAAAATGAAATATAAAAAAAAACATAGAATTTAGCGGAAATAAATGATAAATCGTTTTTATTGTATTTTATATTTGGAGCCCGTTCCGTATAACGGTATAAATAAAAATACAAGCAAAGGCCCAGCGTGTTTTCTCACAAAAAGAATTGCCAGGCCTGTTCACTGAGTTAAAGGCATTGGAAGGGAAGGTTGGAGAAGGGGCGTAGATATTAACGATGTTACCTTATTCCTGCCTTTTACAGTATTGGCTCTGTTTCAAAGGATAGAGTACAGCAAAAGGGCGAAACGGTTAAGCCTCGGTCCCCTCCCTTTTTTTCTAGTTTTTTTTATTTATTTTTTTGTTCAATTCGGTTAGAATCGTTTTATTTCGGGCCGGGGCCCATCAAAGGGACGGCCCCCTAATATACGTCGCTCCATCAAACTGTCAAGGCACGTGATTTAGCGAAAAGATTATGACGATACGTAATAAATATTTACGTTTCCATTTTTACCATTGTTTACTTTTACAAGAGCTAGTATCTTTTATCTTCTGAAAGGGATTCTTCTCTAGCTCCTTAAGCCTAACTTACCCTTTCTAGATGTTTTGCTATTCACTATATAAACCAGAAAAAATAAATATCTTTCCGCCGGTGTTATATCGTCTTACACTATATTCTCCTACGCAGTTTTTCACCTGCGGAGATGAAAAGCTGCAGTAATGTATAGTGAAAACTATACGAATAAGTTGGATACGTGTAGTGATGGGTTTTGAGTTGCGCCTTGATCGAGTATCTAACTGCTTTTGCGCCAAAACAAGATTACTTAAAAAAACTGTGTGGTATTTGAATGTAAAAATCCAAAAGGCCTACTTGGCTTGAAAATAAATAGCATTAGTTTTAGCAAGAAGCGATATCTAGTTTATTAGGGAGAAGGTATAAAATCGCCACATTTACAGCTTATCTCCAGTCCAAACGTAGGTTCGGAGTTAATCCCCGCCTCTAAATTACAACCAGCGTTTCATTGGTTCTTTAAAACTCATGTCAGCGCGACGGGAATGAAGAAAATTACTTGTACTCTCCGACTGAGGAGAGGCGAAATAGCCCGGCCTCCTTTTATGCCCCCCCCCCTTTGTATTTTGAAAGGGAAAGGGGAACTGGGACTATGGCGCGCGAATACCTAGGCATCTTATACGTTCTCCCTAATAAACTATATATTACTTCTTGATTTTAGCGTGTACCGGAATTTAAAGTGTATGAAAAAGTTTGAACGTTTTGTTACTAGGCCTACTACTTTAAATGTATTATATTCCTATTTACAGTTAAGTCTGTAGGTGAAGGTAACATTTTCCTAAACGTTAAGCCTACAATTTAGGCGCGAGAGAAATGCCTGTCATTGAAATTTCAAACAATTTCTCTGAGCTACAGACTTATTTTCCTCTCTCTCGTTCCACCAGCATGCAGCTAAGATCTCATCCATTGTAATGATCCAATCTCCCAAGGCTTTCAATAAGTTATCTCACCAATTGCAATACATCAAGGAACCTTTTAGCTCAAACCTTTATCTCTTTATTCCATGTTTTAGTCGCTCCGAGTCGAGCTCGTTTGATTCACGCGGACACTCCGGCAGTGAAGGGACGCTCCGCCGAACTGAAGTGTTCGGTGGTCAATTTGGGTTACCCTCCGGCCACGCACTTCCGTTGGCAGAAGGACGGCATCAACTTGAAGGTCAATACGACGAATTACACCATCGACGAAGTCACTTTGGCCAAACAAGGAAATTACAGTTGCGCAGCCGTCAATGAAGTTGGTTCCGGCGAAGAGGGACACTTGGAATTAAACGTTTTGGGTCAGTTCAACACATTTTATCTCCCGCGCAACCATTTACCAGATTGATTTTGAAATGAGATATTTATACGTGAATACATACGTTTATGAACCTAAGTCTTCAAATATAGTTTAAAATTACTAAAGCAGAGCGCCTTTTGCCTGAATTCCGAGATGGAGAGGCTATAGTCTCTTCTATGTTTCCGATAGGTATTGCCTTACCGTCGCGATGTAGAAACGATATATTTTTTAATGTTAACCGGAGGAGAGTGAAGACGTTGGAGCTATGCTGCATAGAGACTTTTGGTTATAAACGTATGGTGAAACCTATCACAAATATTTTCGTAAATTGGTTCGTTTTCGTGGGAGTGTTTTGGGAATTAGAAGCGTTCAAATTAGTGAAAGGTAGCTAGTAGCTTTAGGATGTTGGGTATCGTAAGTTGTCAAGTTAAACTTTGTAACTTTCAGATACTTAAGTTTTACTTTATCAAATGGGGAATATAGTCGAAGGATTAATCATATGGGGGAAAATTAGGCTTTGGCTCGCTTGGTTCATAGCGCGTTTAGGCCTTGGCGATTATAGGAAGGCTAGCAATAGCCGGGCTTAATTAATGAGATAGTAAGAGAGGATAAAACGAAAGCCCCTATCCTACGGTTTATTATATAATTCGTCATTAAGGTAGGGGCGCGGATAATAGAGCCCATCAGGCAAACCAACTAAAATCGTTATCCGTTGAACAAATCTATTATACGAGAGAGAGAGGCTCGAGCAAGAACAATATAATGAATAAAGCCCCAAAATTGCTTAGGGTTATACTATGCCTAATTAGAAAGTTCATAATAGCCTATATAGTACACTCATTCTTCGGAATGCTATCTCCTGGGAAACGCTGTATACGCGTACCATTTCGGGAGACGGGCTGCTCGGGTAACCCTTCAATCTAAACCCACACGATAATGAAATTTGAGCGAATATCTTTCCAACAAAATGCTATTATTATAATATAAATTCCAACCATAAATGATGCGAAAATGGCAGAATTAAAAATTAAATTTGATGTGATACGTTTTGCGGTAGGAATTTAAGATTATATACTCGGCGTTTTTGCCTGTTAATCTTTACATCACAAAATAACTAATTAGGTTAGTACAGATTTTTATATTTAATTATGAAATTTTTGGTGGCTGTTTATTAAATAATACTATAGCTTTTTTCTTAGTTGTTAAGACCCTCTTCGTTACTTCACATTTTATTTATAGAAGCCAAACCCCTGTAACACGTAATACCACATTACAATAACCTGCATTAGTAATCCTTACTTTACAAACTCCTATAGGGCAAAATTTGCATTTTTACTCTATTTTGAGACGCAAGTAATCTTGGATATGCCGAGTCTTATAGTTGCTTTTAGTTCCAAGAAAATTGAGATCAGTTTTAATCCTCGAGGTTTCCATTATTGAAGATAATTCTAGTTTAAATTTCAAGCCTACTGCTTTCAAAATTGAAAAGGATTCGCGCGATGGGCAGGGGTCTTTTTTGTTGTAGAAAATGGAATTCCAGCAGTTGGGAATCCACGGTGTTTTTGGCGAACGTCGGCTTACTCTGTATATAGTAAATGCATCAAAAGGATTTTCGTGTTTTCGTCTTTGGACAAGTCCTAATGCTCTTTTCCTCTCGATCTCGGTCTCTCTCTCGTTCGTATCGAAAAGAAACTACGTGGACTTAGGGTCTATATGATGTTTTATATTTGCTCCATGGTAGACTATAGGCCTAGAGAAAAGCATCAAACAAAAATTTTAGTCTGACATCAAAGGGATATAATTATTTCATATCGCGAAAGGTTTCTGTTCATCGTCTTCAAAGTTCAAACGATTATTTAAGTTCAAATAAATTGCCCTGTTTACGAAACCGGCTCTTGTTATAAGTGTAAAAGAACATTTCTTGGGTCACGAAATAAATGTGCATGAGAAGTAAATCTTTAAAGATATTTTAAGTGATATATGGAAAGCAATGATTCGAGGGGTTAAATGTATTTTTGAACTTCGCAGAATTTTACCGATTTGTAAAAGGATCCCTATGCCGAAAAGTTTTGCTCATATTACGCGGCTTTCTCTTGACTATACAGAATCTTCAATATGCGCCTAATGCTCTCGTGAACTTAAATTATTTAAAAAAGTGCTTGACCACTGACTCGTCTAATAAAGTGATCATGTACACCAGAAATTTTGATTTTCAGTCGTTTGAAATTAGAAGATAATTTATGTCTATATTTTCTGTTTCTTGATATGGATTAAAAGGGTTATAGGAAAATTTGTCCTTAATTTGAAGCTATTAAGCCGTACCAAAGTCCGTAAATGCGACGAGAGAGGATGATCTATCGATTTCCATTAGGGGATATAGGGTATCTGCCAGTTCAGGGCTAGCTTTTCTCGCATTCCTGAGAGTCCATTCATACCCTAGGTCTAATTCCATCCGTACACCTATCTTATATTTTTTTGCTAACATCTCCTTTCATTTGGGTTTCTGATCAAATGGTATATCCAGCTCCACCAGCCTTTGTCGGAGACTTGCCCAAGATTTTCGGCGCGGCTGCCGATTCCAGGGACATCAGCGTCCCTTGTCGCGTGGAATGCGAACCCTTATGTCGAATCGAATGGTTGAAAGACGGAGTTGAATTGGACGAATCGGAACTCTATTACACCAAGAGCAGCGTTCTGCCGGAAGATTACGATCAAGGATTGTTTAGATCTGTGGTCAGCACCCTTTATTGGAATACGACGGCCTGGCCCAACGCTAAACTTAACCGGGAAAACGACAGCGCAAACTACACTTGTAGGAGTACAAAGAACGTCGTGGGACCCGGGGTCAGCTTCAATATGATGTTTACGGTGGAATGTAAGTTACGAATTTCTTTCTTCATTTTAATATGTTTATAATAATTGGGATCGCGTGTTTGATAACAACGGCTGACAGTTTGCTTACAGTCTACTTACAACTTTAAGAAAACTAATTTGTCCGACCTTTCTTGCGTCCCAAATGCGCATTATATGGTTCATAATATTCTGAACTTCAATAAACTGAAAGTTCGCTAGTATTTTAATTTGAATCCCACGATAGTTCATTCTCCACGTTTAATTAATTCGAACGCTTCCACATTTCCATTAGTCATTAGTTGAATTAAGTTCTCGAGTTTCCTTTGATAATTATTGTATTTAGTTTGAGAAAACTTTAATGTTTCCTCTATAGTAAGAATTAGAAACTTTGCGTTGGACGTTATAGTCGATTTAATTGATGACATACTAAAACCCGTGATCTCAAGAAAGATCAAGTTCTAATTGAAGATTGAATTTTAATTAGTAAATTCTCTCGTAAAATTCGTCGGTGCTATATAGTTACGTTTGTACAGGTTTGACCACTTAAATTAATAGATTCATTTTCTTAAGTTTGATTGATGAAACGTAACAATCTTGGTCAGGTGCTTCAGTCTAAAATCGTGCCGTTATCGAACAAGTTGTCGGCAAGTTGTGTTGACAAAGTGTGGCACCAAACTTTCTCAATATAAAATATTGCAGTATTTTAAGAAAAGTCGAATTATAACTTTATTACTCGAATTTCATTGAACATTCTTCAATTACTCGAATAAATTATGCGTAACCTATTATGTCCTCTTAGGATTTGAAAGTTTTAACCTTTATTGGTTGCGTGAATGTCGTGGAAACTCGACAAATCCACGCGTGCAAGTGAGCTAGGGATCTAAGCTAAGCGTATTCCGTATATAGTTATAGGGGCAACATTGGCATGACGTGTCCTCGAAACTAATCTAAATTAATGACCCCCCTGAGGGGAGTGCGGGAGTACTGAAAAGGGGGATAGGCTTATTGTACGGAACTGTTGTATAGACTTATCAAAAAGCTCCCGTATTTCCTAGGACTAATCAAAATTGGGGGAACTCTAGATTAAAATGAATAAAAGAAGCAATTCTAGAATTTGCATAATTAACTTTTCTACTTCTTTCTTCAATTTGAAGGAACTTGACTAGACCTAGGCTTAACTGGAGGTCACCAACGAGAGTCACTTAGGGCAAATTAAAAGCAGGTTTCATTTAATTCATTTTTTTCCAGGTTCCCCAAAGGCGATAAAAATTTACCAGGAAGTTGAAATTGCCATGGCAAACCCCCTCTTTTTTGTATGGGAATTTAAGTCCAACTTAGGCTTTTAATTTAGTATAGTTATTTGGTTTTAAATATACGATTTCTGTTCTTCTTTTATATAATAGATGGCCCAGAGAATATCAGCGTTTCCAAAAGTAAAATCAACGTGACGGAAGGAGATGTTCCGGAGAAGATCACGTGTTCTTGTTTGGCTTTTCCTCCCGCGGAATACTACTGGAAATACGAAGATGACGTCATATCGGATGACGCGGTCCTTTTCATCAATTACAGCATTCCTAGGCAGAAACGGGGGACGTACACGTGCGTGGCCAAAAATCGTCATGGACAAGCTAGCGTTGATGCCGAAATCAACGTTTTTTGTAAGTCTTAACCCTAATTTCTAATGTAGTAATACTTTCTCGGAGCTCTATCTTGATTCTTGTTAGCTGTTACGTTATTTATGGTTCAATTAGAGATGATTTGATTCTTGCCTCGAGTGTAAACTCAATTTACCTTAGAGGAAGAGTATCCTAGAAAGGCATCCTTTTAATCACAAATCACCGTTGAGAAGTTGTTACCTTCAATTGAATTGATGCAATAAGTCCCCGACGTCCTCGGGCAAAGTTTAACTATAAACAACCATTGACAAAGTGACCCGACTGTATTAGAGATGAGATTTAAGGGTCGCTAAGCCTTTGCTAGTTATCTCTCCAGTCTTATAGTAATTTATTAGCATATCTAGCTTCCAACTTAACTATATAATAGCGAGAACTCTAGTTTCCGGCGGATTTGGCCAAGAGGCTAAATTTATTGGAGCGAATTCGATCGCGTCGCGAGTTTGCCGCAACTTCTAAGAGTCTCTACGCTTATTACGGTGAACGACTCAAAGATAAACATACCGGTAAAGGGTGACTCAGTTAATACATTAATCAGTGTATAAAATTCAGAATTAAATTCGTTATAAATAAAGTAAACACAAAGGGCATTTCGGCCTCTTAAAAGATAAAATTTTAAACATAATTATAAGTAGAAAAGAAAATTTATTTATATCTGACAAGAATATTGACTTTTCCATTGATCTTCATGGTTCTCATTATGGTCGAAATGCATTAGAGAACCGGGAATATTGCGGAGGGGGATATGAGGTCAGTGTGTCTTACAGCCCAGTTCCATCTTCGAAGGTTCTCAGATTTATATATGACTTCTTCGAATAAGCTAGTTTTAATTCGGAACTGATCATATTCGATAATAACTTCATTAGATAGTTATCATATTAAAAAATAGATGGAAATGTGCAGTTCAATATTCGATGGTGTATGGAGGAATTTCATGATGCTGGAATTTATCACGCGCTTATTCGAAATTCTGAACGTACGCCTAGAGTAATTATTATTTTGCGCTGACTTTTACAAAATGCGCTTTTGGGCTTTTAAACGAGCTCGCTTTAGTCGAGATTTAATTATCTTTAAACTTTTGAAAGCCTCAAGAAGAATGATTCTCTCTGGAAACGGTAAGCTAGCATCGTCATTAACGGGTCTTTGCGCGTTGTCACCGAGTACAT
This sequence comes from Phalangium opilio, assembly GCF_054372755.1. Lineage (NCBI taxonomy): Eukaryota > Metazoa > Arthropoda > Arachnida > Opiliones > Phalangiidae > Phalangium > Phalangium opilio. The sequence goes on along the minus strand of NW_028324182.1, from coordinate 6,787,000 downwards.
ATATATATGTCGGCGCTGTTTTCAAAAGCTTTTAATTAAGGGCTATTTTATAAACCATTAAATTTTGTTTAAATGTTAATTTTATATTCCCATCGCGTGAATAAACATCCGTACACTTAGCCCTATTATTATTCAGCTTTAAAATACGACGAAAATTACAAAACTGAAAAGCATTTAGATAGATTGTTAGACTCGGACTGCTTTAGAATTAATCTATTCTTTTGAATATATTATTTTCTAATGATTCGCGCAAGTAACTTTTTGTTCGGGTAGTAATGGACCTTTTCACCTGACTGCTGTCGCCTTCCCGTAATGAACTCTTGGGTACGCATTAATAAGTGGTCTTATCAGAATACTTCTCTTCTGAAAACTAGGCCTATCCTAAAATTTTATATCTCGATCACCATTTAAGAAACGCGTACCATCCATCCAAGATCTACTAGACTCCAAACGTCTTCAAATAAATCATTACATTCATATAAAATACACTCTCTTATATACAACTCCTTCGATCGGAACTTTTGAACTTTTTCGGCCCTTGTTAAGCCTTACACTAGGCAGAGAATTCTAGGAAGCCATTCGAAAAATGTAAAATATAAAAGATAGAGCTAGTTCTTAAGCTATGGGAGTTTATATAAATAGGAGCCCAAGGGGCATCCGCCAACGTCTTAACCCCGTCTTTAACAAGCTTTCCTTCTCTTCTTTAAGGCCTAGACATTGCAGAGTTGGCTTTTCAAATAAAACTAGACTGCATCAGCTTTGCAGTGTGGGGAAAAAATATTTGTAGATAGGGGAGAGTCCATAGGTGTTCATGGCTCTTTAATGATAATGGTTTGGAAATACTTTCCAGTGATATTCAAGACTGGGAATGAAAACGTGAGCTGCATAGTGTCGTGAGTTCAGAGGTGTGAAATTATCGTAATTTCTAAAAACTGTGATTTACAAATACGGTAAATTTAGTCAAACCAGAAGCTAACCTTTATTTCGAAAAGTCTTGTTTAACCTTTAAATATCAACCTGTACCGTGAAGGCTTATTTTAGTTATAGATGGGCCACCAATTTACCGTATAAAGTGTATCTTCTCTTTGTCCCATCCGTTAAGCCAGCGACGAAAGAGATCCACATAGCGACGAATTCCCTTCGGACGATTCTCTCGCCTTTGTCCTCGTCCTTTTAGGCTCTAGGCTATAGAGTTGTACATCCTTTTCAGGGATTGCCTCCGCATTTAGAGAAACGATTCCTGTTATTGTCCTAATTGTACGCCTAGTTTATTTACCACGCTCTTGGGAGTTAGAGGTCAAACGGTGAAACTTCTTTTACGCCTGTTTCCTTAAATATGGAGACTGTTTTACATACCTGTTATTGGCTTAAAAGTTACTCCAACAAGTTAAATTAGAAAATCTGGTTAATTCTAAAATTGTTCTTTAACAATTTAGAAAGACAATAGGCGCCTAGATTTCATGACTGTACGATTCTCTTGAAATTGATTTGATATACATAGTTTTGAGAACTGTAGGCTGTGCGTGAGCTTCTTTGGTGGATTATAGTATTACTGTATTAGTATTTGTACTGAAGTCAGCGATTTATGGCGAAAATCCTATCAGATTATTCCTTACTTTTACTCCAACGTAATTCTGAGAGATATAGCTGAAATAGGAAAATTAGGAATTCATTTGAAGTTCATGATAAGTCAATGATCATACAGGACCATCGAGAGAGTTTGTTGGTTCTGGGAAAATTGACAAAACGCGGGCCCCAATCGAGACAGCACTACACACGATCTGGGCTTCCTAGAAGGTACGGGCCCCGGGGAAACTGACCAAATTGTCCTCCTTTCTCGACAGCCCTATGCCTACAGTTTTATGAAATTATGCGCTAAAAATGTCAAATTGTTGTTCAAAAAATCGCTCGCTATTTGTTTTTATCAATAATTAATTTGTTTTTAAGATTGGTTGATTCCTGTTATTTTAGTTGTATCTTTTCTTTCGCTTATTGAATATTTATTTAGGTAATGTATACTTGTACTATATTTTCCTTATGTTAATCTTTTTTCGGTACGCAGTTAAGCCTTTGTGTCGTATCTACCAGAGCGAGAATTTGGATGGTGATAGCGTTTTGATCTGCGAAAGCCACGCTAACCCCGAGGACGCTGACTTCCGGTGGATTAAAGACAACGAGACGGTGACGGAGGAAGTGGTTGATTTGGGAAGCAAGAGCGTATTGACCCTTCCTTCCGAAGATTCCCAGTATTACGGAACTTATTATTGCCTAGTCAATAACTCCATCGGTATATCTCTGCCCTGCAGGATAGAAATTCAAAAGCCCGTCGGTAAGAACAACAAATTTATTTCTTTAGTGTAGACTATACCCTACTTTTTTCACTTTAGTCGCTATGATATAACCTCGCGATGAATGATCATATACCTTCTAAGCCAAGACAAACTTTTCTATTTTATTTTCTCCGCGCAATTTATATATATTTTTTTATGATCTGGAAGAGTCCAAATCGAACTCTTTGAAAGTTCGAGAGGCAATCCACTTTATACAATTGAATATTATGTGGTATAATGTCAATGTCGCTAAAAAGAGCCGTTTCCCATTATATTTGACATTACATTTTTATGAAATCAGGGATAGATTTAATTTTAGAAGTAGTAATGGAGAACAGAGTAATCTGGGCGTGCGTCAAAGTCCTACACCCCCTTCCACGGGACGCCGAGGGGTATGAAAGAAGAGGCGGGTCCTAGCGACAGAGGTAAAAAGGAATTGCGTATTTTTCGCCGTCCCCGTCAGCAACGTCATCAAAACGTAGTTTACGTGAGCAAATAAGATACTTTGAACTTTTGGTTACGTGTTGGAGGGAGTGGCTCTATACTGGGCTATGAGTCGGACTGAAGTAAATACTAACCATTCTTCATTCTTACTTCTAAAATTAAATCTATCCCTGATGAAATCAACTATCCGTTCTTTTCAATATTAGTTAAAAATTAACTACAATAGTGATTGTTCCCTCGGTACAGTCCTGAAAATCTGGAGAGAGAAAAAAATAAAAACCCTCATTTTTTTTCTTTCTCCATTTTCGTCAAATTGAAATACCCCAGTTTTTTATTGGTTTCCAAAAGACACGCTGTACTCTTGTAGAGTAGAAGTTAGGGTGATCTAAATTTGACATCATTTGAGATAGACGAGATCCGCGAATTCATTTGATGGACAAATGTAGTCCATTTGGAAATTTACGAAAGAAGCGTCATTTTAAAAGACTTGTCTGACACGCTTTTTTTGAGGGTCCAAAGGCTTCGATATTGGAAAGTTCGAAGACTTTGGGCGTGAGTAATTTAAAGTTTTTTTCATTTTGAAATTTAATATATATTGCTGGATGAAAAAGACATCGGGAAAACTATGAAAGAAGTTGTATACTTTAAAGATACAACAACCAACTGATGTTGATATTGAATTTTAGAAAAAAAAAATTGATTTTGGAGAAGTTGACCTTTATGGAATTTTAGACAAAAACTAATAATTTTAAATGTGCATTTGGAATGTTTGATATTTGGGGTAAAGATCGCCTATTTTAAGTTGCTTCTCTAGATTTCGTCTCAAACGTTTTATCACAATTTTTCGCAGGGATAGATTTAATTTAAGAAGTAGGAATGGAGAACTGTTAGTATTTACTTCAGTCCGACTCAAAGCCTAGTATTGAGCCCCTCCCTCCAACACGTAACGAAAATTTTGAATTATCTTATTGTCTCACATAAACTACGTTTTGATGACGTTGCTGACGGGGACGGCGAAAAATACGTAGTTCCTTTTTACCTCTGTCGCTATGACCCGCCTCTTCTTTCATTCCCCTCCGTCCCGTGGAAGGGGTCCGGAACTTTGACGCGCGCCCAGATTACTCTGTTCTCCATTCCTACTTCTAAAATTAAATCTATCCCTGATAATATAAAATACACGAAGAAATTATTTTTAGTTATTGATTCAAAGGAAACTCGAGTATAGTTTTAAAGTTTAAATAGTATTGTGTTTCGAATCTAATTTGGAATTATTTCAACTTTTGTATATGTATATACACATATAAAAATATATACTTTAAAAAATCAATTTTTCTGTAAATATCATATTTGCCTTCCGGATATGAGAAATTGGTTTTTGCCTCTACAAAAAAAATGTATATATATATATATATACACGGTGTAATATCGCTTTCCGTAAATATAGAATTTAATCCAATACGTCTAAAGGCCACAGTTTACCCTCGGGTTATACCGGCTGGTGATATTAGCAATTGGTTTTTTTAGACCTTGTTTTTCTAAAGGATTTTTCAAGATACATTTTTGATGAAACTATATGTTTTCCAATTGCATTTGATCCGAAAAGCCTGCATTTTAAATCGTTACGTATCATATTTCTCGTTGTTAGTTTTAAGCTGATGGAAAAAAACCGATTCTAAATCGGACCTCCGGGGAAATTAAATTTAAGTTAGATTAAAATTGTTATTATTTTAAATCAATCTTTACTCTATTCTATGAGTTTACTTTATTATTTACAAGGAAACTGGAAACCTTGGGAAGGAATCCTTTCTTTTCAATGCGATATACAGGGTGTGTCTGACATAAATAAAGGGCATTTTCTTTGGGCCATTTTGAGTCGAAAATCCAATTCTAAATCGGACCTCCGGGGAAATTAAATTTAAGTTAGATTAAAATTGTTATTATTATAAATCAATCTTTACTCTATTCTATTCTATGGGTTAACTTTATTATTTACAAGAAAACTGGAAACCTTGGGAAGGAATCCTTTCTTTTCAATGCGATATACAGGGTGTGTCTGACATAAATAAAGGACATTTTCTTTGGGCCATTTTGAGTCGAAAATGTAACTTCTATCTCCATTTTTCGAGTTGTGATTTGTGTGTTTTAGGTATGACCCTTAATTAAATTAGAAATCATTGTCTAAATCAGTTTCTTAATTAAATTTAAGGGGTAGTCCGTAAAATACCCCATCAAATCTTAACTTGAAAACAGTGACCCTCAGGAAAAAATGGAGATAGAAGTTACATTTTCGACTAAAAATCGCAAAAACATCATCCCCCTTATCAGAAACATCCTGTTTTGCAACTTAGTAGATATTAGAAAAATTAAGCATCTCCATAATAAATTTTGCATATTTTAAATCTTGATATTTTAATTTTAATAGTAATTCCCTAAATTTACCTAAATTCGGGTAATTTTTAAATACAGAACTTCCGAAAATTTAACTTGCGGTTGCAGTTTACTAACAGTATAAAGTGAAGTGATATTAATATATACTTATCTAGAAAGTGCGAAATAGTTTCATACATTCTTAAAACTTTTCCTCCTAAAGATGTTTTGGTTGGTTTAACGAAATTCTTTAAGCCTAACGCCTTACTCGGTATAAGTATAGTCCTTAACCTCAAAACTTTCCTCACCGTTAAATTGTTTCGGCATCTTTTAAGCTTTTTTCCAATCAAAAGACCAATATTACAGTGGTTACTTTGAAAATATGCCTCGCGAAAAATGCTCTTGAAAGTTGGCGAGCGTTTTCGATATTCTCTTAAAATTAATGAGCCTTAGAAACTAGTTTCGCTCATGGATATCATAAATATAGATTCTAAAAAATGAGATCTTGTGTTTAAACTCAACCTACTAAAGCTTTTGTTAAGACTTAGAAAGCGTACCTTCAAGAAAAGGATCACGGTTTCGAAATAATGCTTTTGTAAACTTAAAATCATTGACATTGTTCTATTTGATTATTTTTAATGTCTATGGTTATACGAGTGCGCCCGTTTTAATTGGCTCGGTCCTTCTAGACCCCTAAATGCTCTGAGAACACCGTATCCGTATAGTTTAGGCTTAAGGGTAAGGAAGGGCACGAAGGGATATTCACGCGTGCAAAGGCTTAAAAGGGTTTAAGCTTTGTATACCTTGTTTTAACGTCTCAGGCGTAAAGTTAAACCGAGGGCTCTATTGGAAAATTTACCTCGGAGATTTGCGTAATTTGAAGACGGTTGCTGAGCCAAGATACCTCTTTCTCTTTTCCCTCCTTTAGTTGGGGCCTAGTCTCCTCGTGAAACGGGAGAAGTAAACAGAAACCTATTTGAGAGTGTGTAGACTTTCTTCGCGGATTCCCCCATACCCTAACTCTCTTGGGGATTTTGACGAAATACGAAGCTACGTAGTTAGTTTGGGCTATTAAGGGTTGGAGGAACCTTGCAGTTTGGTCTTTTCCAATAAATATTTCTATCATTTTACAACGACCACCAAAACACGATGTCCTGTGGCGTGCAATATATGGCTACAGGGGATATTGCATTTAAACATTTACTTTTGCCTTTTCGCAAATGCCCACCCATCACAACATCGCTTATAATTCACCAGGGTTCGGGAAAATGGTCATTTTATCTGGAATACATAGACATATTCTACTGGGAATCTTTAACAGACTATTTTCTGCTTGAACTAAAGGGGAGGAGTTATAGAACCCGTCACCCTTGACGTCAGGCATAAATCAGTATGAACAATGAATCCACGTGACGTAGCTATTGTCAACGGTTTTCCTATATATGTAAATAGCCAATGAAATGCGAGGAAGGAGGAGCGGATGGTTTTATGAAGTTTTAAGTCCTTCCCCATACATACAATCAGATATTACTATGGTGTCTATGGTCTCTTAAAGATTACAAGTAGAAGAAATATATGTATTCTTGGTTTTATGCTTACCCTTTGTTTAATTTAAACTTATTTTATGACGAAATATTTAACATAATTTTTTTCCTTTTCTTTCTAGGTGCCGTTCCGGACGCATTCCCGGACATAATCATTATAGCGTGTGTGGTAGCGGGCGTCGTTTTATTATTCATCGTCATAATTATAGTCATCATTCTCATCATGAAGAGGAGACGATTAAGCAGTAAGTCCATCGTCAAGCGATTAATTTCTAGCAACCAATTATCTCGCTGCTTTCGCCATACACCCACCCGAAATAAATAGAAAATAATAACGCGTAAGCCTTGGTAGTTGGATCGCGTACACAGTGACTATCTTCTCTAGACTCAAGAAGATTACTGTACCAGATTAGTTTCTTTCGTAATTAAATGGTTAGGCTTAGCTCGAAAACCTTCTTCCCTGGTCTACGGACGTAGGACGTCATTACCCGATGCTCAGATAATAAATTTATACCATTATCGCTGTAATGTTCATCTGTAACAGATACCAACTTGATAAGGGGTAAATTTCCTTATTTCAAACATTAATTTCTGTATTAAATACCTCTCTTTCTAAGGTTGGGTTAAATATAGAGAGACATTGTTATTTCTCCCATATTTACGTGATTTTAATTGGTTGCGAGTTTTAGAGCCGCAAAAGGAAAGTATTTTGGTATTGAAGGCATCTGTAAACATTCATAGTAGGATTGAATGCATTCCAGTCGCTCGTATTGGACACCGATGTTATTTTTGTTTCGTTTGCTTTTATAGCTAAGTTTAGAGCAAAACCGTCTTAAGTGATACGCGAACTATATTGCCTATTTACAATACTTTGACCATGATTCTTGGGGACCATATCCCGGTTTGTTTTTCTTAAATCTCCCGTCAATCCCGCGTGTTAATATATAGCTTAGGATAAAACTGACCAACAGCAGTTGTAGACACTCCCGGAATAATCCAATCACACGTGAGCTCGTGAACTTTGTTTTTAGGCCAAATGGTAAAATGGACATAAGTGACAATATAGGAACGTTAGCTTTAATTTGGGTCATTGTAGATCTGGATAATCATAGCGTATTAATTCGATACATTCATAAGAGACTATGGTTAATTTCAGCTGGTCAAAAATGCTCCCTCGGACAACGAGAGACGTAAGTTTTTATGTATAATAAATTAATAGCACTTAACTAACTGTATATATATCTACTAATTATAATATAATTAGAGTTTATTAAATTAAATTTTTACGTTTACGACTAAAACGCATGGCTGTTTATATTTGGAATGGCTGCTATGCTTCGATCGTCATGAAATTATGCAAATTTTTATTGAGTGAATTATATTAATTTTTTTGAAAACGCTTAATTTAATATAAGTGCATTTAAACTTAATTAATATACACGTGGTTATACAGTATAGTTTGAAACCTTTAGCTATTAGAGTTACCGGGTTCATGCACTGCGGCATTGTTAAAATTGCCCTTACGTAATTATCATCCGGCAAAACAAACCTTTAGACAATTTAAGGATAATTCTAAGCTTTAAAAACAAGTGAATTAGATCTTCTAAACGAAACCTCTGCCTCGTGTATAGTTTTACCATGGTGCTTTTATTTAGATGGTCCAGTCTCTTTAGAGCGTGGTTAGATGGCGCTTCCGACAGAAGTAGCTACCTAACCCCCTCTTTTTTTAGTTCTTACCCCCATACAGTATGTCACCAATAATTTTCACACGTAGTTTATGGTAGCTATGACCTCTTGATGAAAGGACCATTCTTTTACCAACTTAAAGTTTTAATAGCCCAAAGTCCTTTATCCGTCAGTTAATGAGGTTTAAATTAGTTTTTAAATTACTTTGTGAAAAGAAAACCATCAAAAGGCAAACATACTTGGGACGAAATTAAATTAAATAATTCATGTCGAAATTAATATAGAGCCAGTCCAAAATAAATTAATTTCTAATAACCCAGCTAATTAACAATTCATGTTACGCTATTTGATTGTTGTAACGCTAAAGGCCTGATGGTCATAACGAGTCGAGCGAACCTCGGGTCTTTACCAAATCTACATTTTATGATGGACTCCACAATGGGCGTTCACCTATTAACTTTAATCCAGGTGTGTTAAAATTTCAATCAAATCCTTGGGAATAACTTTTATTCTATTATTCTAAAACGTTTAACCAAAATAACCCTTGTTCTCCATCGTGGGCTAGTAATTGAATCAAGTATTTACTAATATTAATTAGCTATTTCTAATTGGAGTTTATTTAGGTCTGACGTCAAGTTAATTGGAGCATGTTATTATGCCTATTAATATTAGCGGGGCTGCCTAGCTTTTAATTATATATTATATTTGAATGTTCGTAGTTGCCAGAAATGTCCCATAGATAGTGGAAATATATATATATATATATAGGTAGTTTCATAATCGATAAATTGTCAAATGCATGTGTAAAATACCAGGGAGGAGTAGAAAAGGAGTCTTATTCTACACCGCGAGACTAGAGGGTCGAAGGTTGTTAAATTGGTTTCCTCTTGTCACGTGGGTTATTGTTGCTATACTGAGCTAGTATTTAGCGCCATCTCTCAACACAAAATGTACTATTTTCAAAAACATTCTCACAGTGCTGATTGCGCAACTACAGATGAAGATTATCACAAGAGGGCAGTTCGTAACGCGAGTTTGCGAGATGACATTGCCACATGATAAGCGATAACCAATTTTTCCCCCAATCTCGTCCTCTTTCTTCTGTTGTGGGAGTGCAGATGTAATGTTGTCAGTCTATAAAGCGAGTGCAATTCTTCTCCTTTTCTACTCCTCCTTGGTAAAATTAATGGTGTAATATATATATTTCTAATATCTATGACATTCACTCGCCGAAAGCTTAATACGAGGCTATAATTACAAATTTAATAATTAATTTGCAATTTCAATTGGGTATATAGAATGGTATTGTGATTTTAATTTGTCGGGAATTTGTGTATATTTGCGAATGTTCTTTTTTTTTATTAATCTGCATGCTGCGTTGTTAGTGATCTCGTTCAAGAAGGAAGGTGAGCAACGTAGGCGACGGCGATCCGTATCAGGTAATTCATTAATAATATATGATTTCGTAACAAACTCTGAAATGTGCAAATCCAATTAAACAGTTTTCTCTTAAATTCTTTCTAACTAAATATTCGTAGCTTCTCCCAGCCATTTTAATTCTGAAATTCGAAAATAATTAGCGTGAGTCTTAAGGAAGTAGGCGTAGTTTTTAAGCCTAAGGGTAGGTACAGAATGATTGAATTCGACTCAAACTTACCTGACTTTTTTTAATATTAAACATCTCGAGGGGTTCAATATTTACTCAAAATCTCCCACGCTTCTCGCGAAATCTTAGATACTAATTTCGAAATTGAAAAATAAATAGCAAATATTCAGTTAAATCATGAAATCGTTGATGATATTACTAAATATTTTAGATTAAATCCGAAATCAAATCAATCTAGATTTAAAGTTCAATAATTTCTTTTGAGTAACCATTTTTAAACTCTTCCCTTGAGAAATTAAATATTGTTTATGTTTATTTCAAAAACTTAGAACGTTTTATCTTAATCAGTAGTTGAACTAGGTATTTGTAAATTTTTGATGCATCCTGTAGGATAGCTTTACCTTTGGCATTGGTGTGCTGCAAGTTAAACATTTCTACAGGGGCTATAGGAAAATACATAATGTAGTTTCAGCCTGTAAGTTGGCTTTTTTGAGTACTTCAACCATCGAAATATTTTATGAAACGTACTTCAAAAAGGATTTTGTAGCATAATGTTTTATAATCGTGTCATAGTTTAGACAAGCACGCTTGATATAACAGCGAAAGGTGACGCGTAAAATGATATTCAATGTTAAATATCCTGAAAAGAAAGTAGAAAATAGTGTTCGGAACATTCTTATAAATTTAAGCAACAGATAAAAATTTTATAAAACGACAAAAAAAAAACCTAAGTTCTTACATTTTTCTTTAAACGACTTCCTATTATATTCTTTGCTTTTCAGTCTTTCTCTTCTCTTTCGTCTCGATTTCACGATGCTAAGCCTATTTTGGATCAGGAAACTGCAGCGTTTTCTATTTATTTTCTATTATATTCTATTATATTGTTTTTTATAAGAACATTTTGAAGAATATCTGTTCGACCTTTCTTTTCTTACTTTTTTTTTCTGAGCGAATTTTGTTTTTCTGGTTATCTTTCTAGATTCGAGTAGTCCGGTGAAAATGTCTTCCGGCGAACCGCTCTACCAGAACGTGTCGTTGGAAGACAAAAAGGGAAACGGCCCTCCTCCAGTCACGGAAGCCGAAAACCGAGCCATGTATGAGAACATGCCTTTCCATTTTGGCAAAAGGGATCAAAAAGGAGTAAGAATCTTTATATCCTCTCCGCTTTGCTTTCTTTAGCCGCTAAAGTTTACGTATATAGCTCTAGCTCGCCCTCTCTCTCTCCTGAGATCTGGCTTCCTAAAAATGTCAATAGCATTCCCAAACACGTTCCGCTTTTACAGATGCCGCACCAGTTTTTTTTATTTCTTTTATTTATCGGAATATAAAAACCCGAAACTATCTCAGTACTGTCTTCCTATCTTTTTATTTTATCTCAACATCAGTTGCTAGTGCCGGAATTAAGGTATAGGCATAACCATATAACACTCTCTTAAGTACGGGTCGAAAGGATTTTTGCTACGAAACATATAGAGACATCTCTCCCCCTGGTGGCGGATTTTCTTGAAACAGAAAGCGGTGAAGTCCATCTCTACTACCTGAACCCGATTCGAGCTAGTAAAGAAAATCACACGCCTTTGTTCTGTTCCGCGGTTTGGAGGAGAAACATTTGTTAAACAAAGATGGCGTAGTATAGGCCTAGTCCCTTGAAATCTTTCTGGCATAGACGATGCCTACAGCAAACCCATACTTATGGAGACTGTTATAGGGTTGTGATATATAGGATTTATTAGAAATACGTCCTAGACTCTGGTGTAAATTCCGAATGAAATGAGTTTAGATGGCGTAGTATAGTCTCGTGAAATCATTCTGTCATAGACGATGCCTACAGCAAACCCATACTTATGGAGACTGTTATAGGGTTGTGATATATAGGATTTATTAGAAATACATCCTAGACTCTGGTGTAAATTCCGAATGAAATGAGTTTATAGAATCCTTTAAAAGTTCTGATCTATAAACTTAGACCTTATTGGAATGGAGTTTTTAACAATGTTTACGTGGTAGAAAATATCGGGACTTTTGTTTTTTTTTTTTATATTTTGTGGAAAAGACTGTCTGGAAATGGAAGTGAGTTAAGTTTCTAGGAAATACTGAGTACTTCAATCGTTTGTTATATTTTACCATCGATTGCTTTGACAGTGCCTATGGCCTCGTCTGAACACTTTCAAAATAAAATTTTCAAACGAAACAAACGACTGAATTGAGGCCTTGTACAAAAATAAAATGAAGCCAAAGTTGAAAATTTTTTAAATTAAAATAAAACTAGAAACTTACTCAGTCTCAGTAATAATTCAAAGCTAATAAAACTTTTCATATAAATGTTTGCTTCAAAGCGAATTTTACACCATCCATAATTAAGAAATTCGCCACGATAAACAACTTCATTTCCCCCGTTTACTTATAAACTAATCATTGTAATAATGTATTTAATTGCTATTTTAACTGTTACCGTGACACTAACTAACCTACGCACGTATCGTTCGTATTTTTGGGTGCTGTTTTTGACAGATGATTCATTTTACTAACAAAGAAGGCGTAGTGTACGCTGATCTCGCCCTCCCCAGTAACGGATCCAAAATAACATCTAGAATTAACGTTCCCACCGAATACGCCACGTTAAAATTCGCCCAAGATCGACATCTAAGAGATTGTAAGTTAAACACTAACGCCATTACGTTTTGCCTTCAAAAGTATCAATAACATTGCTAGTACAAACTGTATTTAGAGTTAATCTTCGAACGAAGTTAATCTAAATCAATTTATAACCTAGTGTTTCGTATTTTGTTTAGCCTTTCAGACCAGACGTCAGTGACGAAATGTTATACGCGGATATGTACGACGACGTCAAAATGGGGAAAGTTCCTGATCCACGCATGATGAAGCCCCCTTTGCCGCCCAAAGGAATTGGCAAGAAACCCAAAGAACCGCCATTACCGCCCAAAACCAAAAAGGCTAACAAGGAGGACAAAAATGGACTGTAAATAAACATTTCTTACTCCGAAAACCGCAAAGTTTTTGGAATGTAACGGAAGTTCAAAGCGTGTAAGTGAAATGAATTAAGGGAAAAAGCTTGTACGAAATTATTCTGTTTTTTCATCTTAAATATTATTAAAAAATGATGAATATTTAATTCGCTCAGATTTTCAATCTCAACCGTACGTCTAGTTTATAAAGATATCTACACGTTAGGCGTGCGAGATAGTATCTTCGATTTAAACTGGAAACTATACGTATGGTGACGTCATTTCAAATCTGGAATAATTGTCTGAAAAAGCAAAATATTTCTTACGAGACTTTTCCTTTAGGAACTAACCAATTGTACTCGGGAAAAAAATTAAATTAAATTAAAAAAAGCCTTATATATTTATACTGATGTGATAATATTAAAAATACACCATTATTATAATAAAAAAAATTATAAAAATCGCCGCGATGTAAATACGATTTACCGAATTGTCAAAAAGAGAAATTGTTTTTTGAGTTTTAATTATTAAGAGAAATTTAAAATTAAGTGGTTCTAGACTTAAATCAGTAAAATAGAAACCGTCTTTTTGTAGGTTATTGTTAATTCCTATTTATACTGAATGACTTAAACTTAAAAAAAATGACATACAAAGCTCTTGTGATCTGAACTTTTTTGGTGAAATTTAATGACTTACAAACTAAACAAAATTAAAACAAATTTGCGTCATCGTGGTTGAACAAAAAAATAAAATAAAATAAAATTCTAATTATTTTATTTCAATATAAATTTGATAAAACTTAAATATTTAATAATGGAATTTAATTGCAGTTGTTTTTAAAAGGGCTAAATGTTAATTAACTATTTTAAGGAGAGTCATCGCGCACGCGTTAATGAAGGTTGTTTTATTCAATACATAATTTTAATTAGAATAATTAAAAAATGAGTGGATATTCGAGAAAAGAGTCAAGTTTAAATTCGATATCTACTCGTTTTTCAATTACTCTAATTAAAACTAATTAAAAAAGCTTTAAATTTTTTTTTCAGTTTTTTTTTTTCTTCGTTGTTTTGTTTTATTTTAAGATAAATTTTTTATACAACTTAATATATTCTATACTTAAGTTTCGGAGGCGTCCAAAGATGAAGGCATATCAGTAAGCCTTAAATTTTTTGAAATAATAATAAAAAAAATACAGAAAGAAATTTCAAAATGGCGTATAAATTTTGACTGTAGTTTGTAGACTCGAACTTAAAAATGACCGTGAAATAAAAAAAAAAGACCGCGTTATAAAAGAAAAGACATTGAAGGAAAATGATCAAGTAAGAAATTACAGAAACAGTATATAAAATACACAAAAACATTTTATAGTTTTCAAGTAAAATCGTCCATAAGCATTGCGTTTAAGTGTATAAATACTCGAAGATTAAGAAAAAAAATAGTTATAATAAAATTAATAACAAAAAAATGTTTGTTAATCGTATTTTGTAATTGTTAGATAAATCCATTACGAGATTAAAAAAAAAGAATTAAAAAATCACTCGCATTAAGCGTTATGTAAATCTTCGAGATACTGACAAACAAATTAAATAAATTTTTGAAAATAATTATTTTTGTCCATTGGTTAATTTCGAAAATTTAGTGACGTCTGGAAAGAAATAAAAAATATTCGACCATTTAATTGCTTATTTGCGATTTTAAATCCCGGTTAGCCATGACTCTATGACGTTATTATGGGTGCGTCTTCTAAACTTGGTCTATATTTACTCCATAATTTATTTTTTTTTAGTATAAAGCGTTTAACTGTGACCTCTGACGTCACTTTTTGTCTTTTTCCCTACTCTAAATAATGCAGCGAAATTGAGGATCTTGTCTACTTTTTTAAAAACAAGCATAATGATCAATTTCAGTGAGATTTTACGTCTAGAACGCTGGATATTTTCGGTAAGTTTCTTAAACGTTATAATCGTAGCAAGTAGAATTTTACCGTGACTTCTATAACCTTGTATCTGTATTGTAAATTCATTTTAGAAGCTAAAGATTATTGCGTTGATTTAGGCTTAAGAATATATAGTTCACAGACTAGGAGGATTCATACCATTTGCACAAGGAGGCCAGACTTCGGGTGTTACACAAGGAGTCGAAAGCCAGACCTCCTTGTGTAAATGGTATGAATCCTCCTAGTCTATAAACTATGTATACATCATTTGAGCAAGACGAGAGGATAGTATTTTTAGTAAAAATAGCTACCAAGCGTGAAAGGGACGGGATGGGGTGGGGTAGAATGGTATTAAAATTAACTGGAAGTCTGTTAAGTGACTCATTAAATTGCAAACCGCCAAAGACGTTTTTCCACCCCGGTCGCTAATGGACGTATTTCCGGCTTAACCGTCAGAGAGGCAATAGCCCACCTCGTTTTGTCCAACTTCTTTTGAAACCGAGCGTAAAAAGCTCGAGGAAAACTCTTCGAAACTGTTTTATGAAAAAGAAAATTTAAACGACAGGCACTCGTCGACCGCGTTTCCTTTTTATAGTTTTCAACACTTAAGTAGTTGAGACAAAGAACTTAACTCCCACGTACCGCGTATACCCTGGCAAAGTATAGTGCCGAGGACATTTAAAGTCGAGACTTGAACTATTCCAGCTCGTGGTTAGGACACACTCGGAACCCATTTCCGCCAATTCTTTCTCGCTTCCCATATCTTGTCCCTAAGCTTTCTTAAGATAAAGTTTTTCTTCCAAGCTTTTATCTTTGAGGCTTGTCTCTGAAGTTTAAAGCGAGTAATCACGGGAGAGACTCGGTGCTACAAATTTGATCCCTAAAATGCCTACTTGTTCAAGACAGTAGCGTAAATTGAAATCAAATTACGTTAACATAGCTGCCTTCGCATTAACCACGGTCCCTTTAAACTATTTATCCATTATTTGTCGTGCTTGCAATACTTTTCTAAGAATTATCTTTATCCTTTCTGAAATTTTTTTACGATTTATGTTAGACATTTTCCCTAAGGAGTACGCGTAGGTTTTATTTTAGGTATTTTTCCCAAGAAATACTGCTTTAGATTTTTATATTTCTTCCCATGAAATATTCTTTATGTTTTTTATTTATTTAACATGGATCTTCCATTCTCATATTAATGTATACAACAACATCACTTCGAAAAATCTTCTGAAGAATTACCATTCATACCCTATAGGCAGATGCAAGAGGCTCCTTCCTTTTTCCACCAAAATGGCGGCGAACTCTACAGAGTGGAAGCCTTGTTGGGGGAATGAACCTAGCTGATTGGCTAAATGGGGCTTGACGTTTAATGGGGGTAGAGTTTCACCCTTTCTCCCACTCCCTATGGTCCCAATACGAAGTTTCTTCCGAACGAACATTAAGACACATAATGAAGTCTAAAATTTTTTGAAGCGTGTTTATTCCCACTAACTCCTGGAAGTGAGACGAATGATAGTCTAGCCACGCAGTCGCGTCATTTTTATTCAAGGTATGTCGGGTGTTAAGAGCGCGCTAGGGGTCAGCGTTATACTAAACAACAAACGGCCATTAATTTGTACCTCGGTGACCCGGGGCTAAGCAACTGTAGCTACCGTCGTTCCTCTCGCTTAAAGTTAATTACCTGAGATTAATGAAGTCCCTGGGCCACGTGGGAACTGAAAAGAACTACACTAACCCATTCCAACCTTAAACGAAGCGAGCATCTCCTTTCTCTAGCTACTAACGCTGAAAATGTCCCTTAAAGTGTGGGTGATCCAGAAGTTGCGAACTTTTACTACGATCAAATCAGTTAGGTGCAAGAATTATGTTACGTAAGAAAATGTTAAATTTCGATTTACTTTAAAATAATACTTCGAAAAACGTTTTGAGACTGAAATTTAAAATTCAGACTGTACTTGAAAATGCGCTTTGGTTTCCCTTTAACTCGGCATGGCTCAGTATACAGGCGTCTCCCAGTCAAAGCCTCTTAAGAGTTGCCGCTCGCTAAATGGGTAGAAAGTACTATAGGGCTTTCCCACCAGAGCTATTCGCCCCTTCTAATCCGCTTTTAACATGGATATTGTTTAAGGCTTGCATAAACTAGACAAAGGGGCTTGATAGATCCAGCGAGCGCCTCGAATGAAAATGGTCTAATTAGAATTGTCTTTGTGTTTCCGTTTTCCAGGAAGCGTTTTAATAGGTAAATTCCCGAGCGCGTGATTTCAATACAAAGCTAATTACCGCAATCCGGAGTCCTAATAAGCTTTCGTCTTCAAGTCTCACTCAAATGAGCCGAAGCTAGTTCTATAAGTATATAACAAAGCGATCAAAAACTGTAGAACGAAATTATTTTTAGATACATTTTGAAGCTCGTCTAACTTAAGTCTCCCTTTAAACCGTAACATTCTTCCGTATAGTCGCGTAAAATTCGAGCCGCTTTAAGCCGATTTTCGCTGAGTACGAAAGCTTTCAGCTCGTTCTAAGCTGCCAGAGAGAGAAAGGGACGCTTTGTTGTTGACGAAAAGGAAATTTTGCCTTTAACGAATTTGCTTTGTTTTGCGCCTAAAAGCTTAGCTATACCAAAGAGGGTAGAAAGAGGGGGAGTAGAAGGCTTGGATGGAGTGTTCTCGCTTTGAAAGTTTACTTCTAAGCTTGCGGTCTGCACGTGCATCTTTCTCAGCCCTCTTATTGGTTGAAATACGGTGAACCGGATATAAGGAGAAAAACATAACAAATAAACAAGTTGGAAAAACCTAAATTTTACCTCTCCGAGTAGGTACGATGCCTTTAGTAGTTTTGTAGCTTTAAAGCTCTGTTTCATTTTGATAATCCAAGGATATTTTTTAATATTATTATTTGAAATGGCTGTTTATATATTACTTAAGCTATACTACATCTGTATATAGAATAATCCTTGCTGTACTGATTACGAAAAGAAAGCTAAGGCCTGAACTCCGGCGGGTCAATGGAGGATTTTCCGTAATAGGCTTAGTGAACCAAAGAGGAAATAATTGAGAGCCGAGATTTTGTAAATTATGGGTTTTGATTTTCTTGTCTGTAATGAAGAGACATTAACGGTTCAGAGTGAACCGAAAGTTAAGTACACGTTTAAATAAGTAGGTCTAGTTTTTATAATAGAAGTAAGCACCATGGTGGCAATTAGATCAGCGAAAGGGCTAATTGTAATCGGGTTGTAGCTTCGGAGTTTGCATTCTTGTTATGGTGCGCATTGACTTTCGTTGCGTCTAACCACAAATCAGCTTTGGTGATATTTAACGTTAACACTCGCGTTGGCAAACTAAAAATATATATGAGGTGAAACGAGACAATAGTGTTTATACTTCAAAACCAGTTGTGAATGTATCTATGAGAATATAGGGTTAACAGTTGAGGCGCAGACAACTTGGCCTTTTCAAACACATAAAGGTTATATTTCTCCCAAAGTTATACACTTAATTTCCTGTTTTTTGCCCATTGACTGATTTCATGTGTCCAAGGCACATTCTTATTGGATGTAAAATGTCATCTGCTTTACTATATATTCTCTATGCTTGGAATACTGCTTTAATAATTCGAAATTTTTACTTCAAAAAAGAGAGATTTAACTCCTTATCTAGGTAAATAAGTTTGTAAGCAGTCCTCTTGACTCTGAGAGGTAATATTTTTTGTTTTTCCAACTTGATTGTTAATTGTTTTATTGTAGTTTGAGTTGTTCTATGCTCTTTTATTGTGTTTTATGCTGTTTAATGTGTCTTTATGCTGTTCTATTGTGTTTTTATGCCGTTTTATTCTGTTTTAAGCTGTTTAATGTGTGTTTATGCTGTTTTATTGTGTTTTATGCCGTTTTATTCTGTTTTAACAAAGAGGGTAGAAAGAGGGGGAGTAGAAGGATTGGCTGGAGTGTTTTCGCTTCGAAAGTTTACCTCTAAGCTTCCGGTGTGCGCGCGCATCTTTCTCTGCCCTCTTATTGGTTGAAATACGGTGAACCGGATATTGGGAGGGAAATATAACAAACAAATAAAAAATAAAAAAGAGAACACCCAAAATGCTATGCAAAAGCCGCAAGCTTCAACTCCCCCTCTTTCTACCCTCTTTGGTTTTAAGCTGTTTAATGTGTGTTTATGTGTTTTATTGTGTTTTATGCCGTTTTATTCTGTTTTAAGCTGTTTTATTGTATGTTTTCGCTGTTTTATTGTGTTTCTATGCTCTTTAAAGTGTGTCTATGATGTTTTATTGTGTTTTATACTGTTTATTGTGTTTTTATGCTGTTTGACTGTGTTTTATTGTAGTTTCTGTGCGTTTTATTGTGGTTTTTGTGTGTTTTATTGTAGTTTCAGTGCGTTTTATTGTAGTTTTTGTGCGTTTTATTGTCGTTTTTGGGCGTTTTATTGTAGTTTTTGTGTTTTATTGTAGTTTCTGTGCGTTTTATTGTAGTTTTTGTGCGTTTTATTGTAGTTTCTGTGCGTTTTATTGTAGTTTCTGTGCGTTTTATTGTGGTTTTTGGGCGTTTTATTGTAGTTTCTGAGCGTTTTATTGTAGTTTTTGTGCGTTTTATTGTGGTTTTTGGGCGTTATATTGTAGTTTCTGTGCGTTTTATTGTAGTTTTTGTGTGTTTTATTATAGATTTTGTGTTTTTTTGTAGTTCCTGTGCGTTTTATTGTGCTTTTTGTGTGTTTTATTGAGGTTTTTGTGTTTTTTTATTGTAGTTTTTGTGCCTTTTATTGTAGTTTCTGTGCGTTTTATTGTGGTTTTTGGGCGTTTTATTGCAGTTTCTGTGCGTTTTATTGTAGTTTTTGTGCGTTTTATTGTGGTTTTTGGGCGTTTTATTGTAGTTTTTGTGCGTTTTATTGTACTTTTTGTGTGTTTTATTATAGATTTTGTGTTTTTTTGTAGTTTCTGTGCGTTTTATTGTAGTTTTTGTGTTTTATTGTAGTTTCTGTGCGTTTTATTGTAGTTTTTGTGTGTTTTATTGTAGTTTCTGTGCGTTTTATTGTAGTTTTTGTGCGTTTTATTGTAGTTTCTGTGCGTTTTGTTGTAGTTTCTGTGCGTTTTATTGTGGTTTTTGGGCGTTTTATTGTAGTTTCTGTGCGTTTTATTGTAGTTTTTGTGCGTTTTATTGTAGTTTATGTGCGTTTTATTGTAGTTTCTGTGCGTTTTATTGTTGTTTTTGTGTTTTTTATTGTAGTTTCTGTGCGTTTTATTGTTGTTTTTGTGTTTTATTGTAGTTTCTGTGCTAATTAAAACATTCCAAGTATTAATACTAGTGTTTATGTCGATAATGAGTTAAAAATTAACTTTTCTAATTTCAAAGAAAAATACAAGCATCTGCCGCATTATGAGCCTATTCACGTCTTCTTCCCAGTGCCAAGCAGAGGGGACGGGATCGACGCCATTCAGTGATAAAAGCGGGCTTCTCATATCACACGCCGCGAGCAAGTTTCAACGAAGTTTACTTTTTGGTTTTATATCTATATACTTTTGTTTATACTTCATAAATGTACTATAGAATAAATAAATTGTTCGTCGATTTAATGAATCTAATTTTTTATTCCTTTCTTGTCAATTAAGTTACAGCAGGCATATATATGATTTTAAAATGCATTAATTAGATTAAAAAGGATTGGGAATATGGGTTAATTAGAGGTTCCCGGTAGTCACTTTAGCACTGTTAAAGGCAGCGCGTCGAGGGGCTATTCACTAATGAAAATTTTCTTTTATTGGTGATTTTTATTCACGCTATTAAAAAGGATAGGGATTCATTGGTGATTTAAAATGGATGGGGATTAATGGTTGCGTCTGGATTACGAGTAATCATCGAGGGGCTACTCACTGAAAACTCGTTAGCGATTTTAAACGGGATTGGGATTGTGGGTAACTTAGGGGCTACGGGTTGTTATTATTTTGCTAGTTATGAACGGATTATTAAGCATTCACACATTTGCCGCTAGGGGCGCTGTGTACGTAGTTACGTATTTACTGACATCTAAAACATGATAAAATTCTGCTAGACATTCGTGTAATCAATAGATAGTTCATAAATTGCCGCTAGGGGCGCTGTATACGTAGTTACGTATTTACTGACATCTAAAACCTGATAAAACTCTGCTAGACATTCGTGTTAGCAATAGATAGTTCATAAATTTGCCGCTAGGGGCGCTGCATACGTAGTTACGTATTTATTGACATCTAATACATGATGAAATATTATATAGGCCTAACGGTGTGTTCTTTAATTTGAATTAGCGCCCACGTCACACTTCGAAGCGCCCCCAACGACGGAATTTACTATAAAACTCGGACACCACTTGTCCAGGTTTCTTTTCTCTCTACGCCGGCGACCACTCAACATCGTTCCTTGATCAGCTCCTCGTAATCCTGACTTTCGAAGGCAGTATTGGATGGAAAGCCACGTTTTACGCCGATGGTGGGACGTGACTCTAAGCTCTCCGTCATTGAATGTCCATTAGAACGTTGAAATCAACGCGAAAGGTTAAGCCTAGTACGGTAAGTGTGAAAGTCTTTCAATAATCCAAAGCCATCCAGCTAGCAATTTATTATTTTATTTAATCCTAGAGTTTAAATTATTTAGGTAGAGTTAATTGTTAGTTAATTATGTTTATTTATTGAAAATTAACAACAATATGAAGAAATTTCCAGACACGAGGTCAGTTAGACAAGGCTTAATTTAGAACATCTTAAATCAAGTACTTGGGCTCATATTAGGGGAAATTAAAATCCTTATCTATTTTAAATAATAAACCTCGACTATTTGAAAATTAGGTCTCATTTAACGGCGCGAAACTATATTACCTAAAATGAGTAACGTATGGTTTAACGGGGCCAGATTAAGTTGCGCTAGGCTAGGCTAAACCTTTTTCAAAAATTTAACCGGACCTGGCACTAATCTCTAAGTTTTTACTTTTATGCCGTCGTTTTAATTTAAATTAAAGAGGGTATTTTAGAATTATTACGCGTAAATTATAGATTTGAGATTCTAAAATTTCATTCGTGGCAGTATTTAATTATTTTAGATAATGAACTACGGTCTATTCAATAAATTAGATGGTTTAAAATAATTAGGGTTAACTGTTAATAAGTTATCATTAATTATCGAGATTAAGTCAATTTAATAATTTTAGAATGAGCCACGAACGCGAAGTTAAGACATGAGATTTTTAAAATATATTTACGGGAATATTTTACGTAGTTTTTTTCTTAAATTATTTTAATCTATGGTATTGTTTCCTTAAGTTTTTATTTTGTTGGGACCTTGAGTAGCCGTTTAATTCTGATATGGAAATTGCTTAAATGTAAATTGCTTAATATTTAGAGCAATTCTTACATTATATTTATGGGAATATTTACTTTTTTTTCTTAAATTATTATTTTGCCAGGACCTTAAAGTAGCCCTTTAATTCTGATTTGGCTTAATATTTAGTGTGACTTTTAAATTTTGTTTTTGGGAATATTTTACAAAGTTTTTCTTCAATAATTTACGGAAACAAAACCATAGATTAATTACGTTTTTGTTAGGCCCCTCTAATTTTTTCTATTTGTTATTAATATATTTTTATTCTTAGACGCGATGACGTTCTTGGATATTCTGTTGCTGGTCATTCGGAGCAGTTTCCTAGCAGATGATTTCAACCTTTGTTAGAGACGCTCATTCAAGATGACATCTTCCTTGGATTTGCGATACAAGATGTTTTCAACCTGTGGTGGCCATGCAATCATTATCTACAAAGATGCGATGAACATCCCCGAATCTAGAAAATGTTTATTATAATTATATTTGCAACTACTTAATTTCTTTTTACACGTTAAACTTCAATTTACGGGACACTTTATATTATTTTTTGTTGAAAATTTTTGTAAACACCTTATTTTTTTACTTTTTGTTCAATAAATTACGCCTTAAACCACTTTTTTTGTTTTCTTAAAAATTGTTTGATTAAGAGGGAAGGTTTGAATTTTTTAGCTCTAAACAGATAGCCTATTTTTTTGGGACCCTCTTTTAAGCTTCTTTTAGCTTATATCAAACATAAAACAAATCGTTTTAAATAGGAATAAAATGAGCCTAAAACTAGCTTAAATTGTTTTAAAAAGTAAAAAAAGCCTAAAAAAGGGTCCAAAAATACTACACTAAGTCCAGACCTTAAAAAATTCAAGCCATCCTTAGTATCGAAACTTTTTTATGAAAACAAAGAACGTGAGGCAAGGCAAAAAGTTTTTATTGAGAAAAAAACAATTGAGGTGTTTACAAAAATTTTCTACAAAAAAATATTTAAAGCGTTCCATATATAAAAATTTGACCGCAAAAAATTAAATGAGGTAGGCTAGTTACCGATTAAATTTAAAAATAAAATTAAGTTATCTGGCGGAAAAACTTCACGGTCCAATCAGTTCGAAGGCCTCGTGTTTCGCAAATCCAAGAAAGATGTCATCTAGAATGAGGGTCCTTAACATCGGATGAACTTCCAAGTCTTCTTGAAAACGTCTCTCAATGACCAGCAACAGTTTTTCCAAGAAAATCATTCGCGTCTAAAAATTAAAATAAATTAATTACAAATATTAAGGCAATGCCTAATTTTAAAATATGTGCTACTTTAAACCTAACAAAATAATAATTTACCGAAATAATCCCATATATTTAAATAATTAGCGAAATACTGGCGATAAATTGCTAAGAAATTTTTTTTAATAATCTAAGTTAAATTTCTTAAGCCTTGTTCAAATGTCTCAACCTCGTGGTCGTGGTTTATTCAATTTTAATTCAAAATTATTATTTAATAGACTGAATTTTCGTAAATAATAATAATTAACTGCCTGTTTCATTAAAACTACTTGATTTATTAAAACAATAAGCTATTTAAAAAAGGCTTACATTTGCTGCGCATTAAGAAGTTTGTTCATTCCAACATGGCCTCGCTGAATCGATTCCAAAAGAACATTCAATGGCGGAAAACAGCTCTAGATTCTGGATTTATTCCTTGACGGCGAAAAGAAAAATGGCTGATCGTCGGCGAAAGGCCTGATTTCCAAGAGCTGAGCAGGAAACGATCTTGACTCCACGATGCCAATCGAAGAAAGAAATTTCGGACGGTTACTCAAGAACAAAGTTCTCTCTCGCAAGATTTACGCCCTCAAGACGTTAAAAGCAGACGACACTAATTGGAGTAATACCGTTTTTCCGTTGGCCTATTCCGTGGAGTAATTTTCTTGGAGCGAGAAGGAATTACTCCATGGAAAAGGACAATAGAAGGTATGGAGCAATAATTTTGGAGACAGCAAATTTTATGGAATTTTAAAGAAAGTTTCCTTCTCGCTCCAAGAAAATTACTCCACGGAATAGGCCAACGGAAAAACGGTATTACTCCAATTAGTGTCGTCTGCTTTTAACGTCTTGAGGGCGTAAATCTTGCGAGAGAGAACTTTGTTCTTGAGTAACCGTCCGAAATTTCTTTCTTCGATTGGCATCGTGGAGTCAAGATCGTTTCCTTCTCAGCTCTTGGAAATCAGGCCTTTCGCCGACGATCAGCCATTTTTCTTTTCGCCGTCAAGGAATAAATCCAGAATCTAGAGCTGTTTTCCGCCATTGAATGTTCTTTTGGAATCGATTCAGCGAGGCCATGTTGGAATGAACAAACTTCTTAATGCGCAGCAAATGTAAGCCTTTTTTAAATAGCTTATTGTTTTAATAAATCAAGTAGTTTTAATGAAACAGGCAGTTAATTATTATTATTTACGAAAATTCAGTCTATTAAATAATAATTTTGAATTAAAATTGAATAAACCACGACCACGAGGCTGAGACATTTGAACAAGGCTTAAGAAATTTAACTTAGATTATTAAAAAAAATTTCTTAGCAATTTATCGCCAGTATTTCGCTAATTATTTAAATATATGGGATTATTTCGGTAAATTATTATTTTGTTAGGTTTAAAGTAGCACATATTTTAAAATTAGGCATTGCCTTAATATTTGTAATTAATTTATTTTAATTTTTAGACGCGAATGATTTTCTTGGAAAAACTGTTGCTGGTCATTGAGAGACGTTTTCAAGAAGACTTGGAAGTTCATCCGATGTTAAGGACCCTCATTCTAGATGACATCTTTCTTGGATTTGCGAAACACGAGGCCTTCGAACTGATTGGACCGTGAAGTTTTTCCGCCAGATAACTTAATTTTATTTTTAAATTTAATCGGTAACTAGCCTACCTCATTTTAATTTTTTGCGGTCAAATTTTTATATATGGAACGCTTTAAATATTTTTTTGTAGAAAATTTTTGTAAACACCTCAATTGTTTTTTTCTCAATAAAAACTTTTTGCCTTGCCTCACGTTCTTTGTTTTCATAAAAAAGTTTCGATACTAGGAATTGCTTGAATTTTTTAGGGTCTGGACTTAGGGTAGTATTTTTGGACCCTTTTTTAGGCTTTTTTTTACTTTTTAAAACAATTTAAGCTAGTTTTAGGCTCATTTTATTCCTATTTAAAACAATTTGTTTTATGTTTGATATAAGCTAAAAGAAGCTTAAAAGAGGGTCCCCAAAAAATAGGCTATCTGTTTAGAGCTAAAAAATTCAAACCTTCCCTCTTAATCAAACAATTTTTAAGAAAACAAAAAAAAGTGGTTTAAGGCGTAATTTATTGAACAAAAAGTAAAAAAATAAGGTGTTTACAAAAATTTTCAACAAAAAATAATATAAAGTGTCCCGTAAATTGAAGTTTAACGTGTAAAAAGAAATTAAGTAGTTGCAAATATAATTATAATAAACATTTTCTAGATTCGGTGATGTTCATCGCATCTTTGTAGAGAATGATTGCATGGCCACCACAGGTTGAAAACATCTTGTATCGCAAATCCAAGGAAGATGTCATCTGGAATGAGCGTCTCTAACAAAGGTTGAAATCATCTGCTAGGAAACTGCTCCGAATGACCAGCAACAGAATATCCAAGAACGTCATCGCGTCTAAAAATAAAAATATATTAATAACAAATAGTAATAATTAGAGGGGCCTAACAAAAACGTAATTTTAATCTATGGTTTTGTTTCCGTAAATTATTGAAGAAAAACTTTGTAAAATATTCCCAAAAACAAAATTTAAAAGTCACACTAAATATTAAGCCAAATCAGAATTAAAGGGCTACTTTAAGGTCCTGGCAAAATAATAATTTAAGAAAAAAAAAAAGTAAAATATTCCCATAAATATAATGTAAGAATTGTTCTAAATATTAAGCAATTTACATTTAAGCAATTTCCATATCAGAATTAAACGGCTACTCAAGGTCCCAACAAAATAAAAACTTAAGGAAACAATACCATAGATTAAAATAATTTAAGAAAAAAACTACGTAAAATATTCCCGTAAATATATTTTAAAAATCTCATGTCTTAACTTCGCGTTCGTGGCTCATTCTAAAATTATTAAATTTACTTTATCTCGATAATTAATGATAACTTATTAACAGTTAACCCTAATTATTTTAAACCATCTAATTTATTGAATAGACCGTAGTTCATTATCTAAAATAATTAAATACTGCCACGAATGAAATTTTAGAATCTCAAATCTATAATTTACGCGTAATAATTCTAAAATACCCTCTTTAATTTAAATTAAAACGACGGCATAAAAGTAAAAACTTAGAGATTAGTGCCAGGTCCGGTTAAATTTTTGTAAAAGGTTTAGCCTAGCCTAGCGCAACTTAATCTGGCCCCGTTAGACCATACGTTACTCATTTTAGGTAATATAGTTTCGCGCCGTTAAATGAGACCTAATTTTCAAATAGTCGAGGTTTATTATTTAAAATAGATAAGGATTTTAATTTCCCCTAATATGAGCCCAAGTACTTGATTTAAGATGTTCTAAATTAAGCCTTGTCTAACTGACCTCGTGTCTGGAAATTTCTTCATATTGTTGTTAATTTTCAATAAATAAACATAATTAACTAACAATTAACTCTACCTAAATAATTTAAACTCTAGGATTAAATAAAATAATAAATTGCTAGCTGGATGGCTTTGGATTATTGAAAGACTTTCACACTTACCGTACTAGGCTTAACCTTTCGCGTTGATTTCAACGTTCTAATGGACATTCAATGACGGAGAGCTTAGAGTCACGTCCCACCATCGGCGTAAAACGTGGCTTTCCATCGAATACTGCCTTCGAAAGTCAGGATTACGAGGAGCTGATCAAGGAACGATGTTGAGTGGTCGCCGGCGTAGAGAGAAAAGAAACCTGGACAAGTGGTGTCCGAGTTTTATAGTAAATTCCGTCGTTGGGGGCGCTTCGAAGTGTGACGTGGGCGCTAATTCAAATTAAAGAACACACCGTTAGGCCTATATAATATTTCATCATGTATTAGATGTCAATAAATACGTAACTACGTATGCAGCGCCCCTAGCGGCAAATTTATGAACTATCTATTGCTAACACGAATGTCTAGCAGAGTTTTATCAGGTTTTAGATGTCAGTAAATACGTAACTACGTATACAGCGCCCCTAGCGGCAATTTATGAACTATCTATTGATTACACGAATGTCTAGCAGAATTTTATCATGTTTTAGATGTCAGTAAATACGTAACTACGTACACAGCGCCCCTAGCGGCAAATGTGTGAATGCTTAATAAACCGTTCATAACTAGCAAAATAATAACAACCCGTAGCCCCTAAGTTACCCACAATCCCAATCCCGTTTAAAATCGCTAACGAGTTTTTAGTGAGTAGCCCCTCGATGATTACTCGTAATCCAGACGCAACCATTAATCCCCATCCATTTTAAATCACCAATGAATCCCTATCCTTTTTAAAAGCGTGAATAAAAATCACCAATAAAAGAAAATTTTCATTAGTGAATAGCCCCTCGACGCGCTGCCTTTAACAGTGCTAAAGTGACTACCGGGAACCTCTAATTAACCCATATTCCCAATCCTTTTTAATCTAATTAATGCATTTTAAAATCATATATATGCCTGCTGTAACTTAATTGACAAGAAAAGGAATAAAAAATTAGATTCATTAAATCGACGAACAATTTATTTATTCTATAGTACATTTATGAAGTATAAACAAAAGTATATAGATATAAAACCAAAAAGTAAACTTCGTTGAAACTTGCTCGCGGCGTGTGATATGAGAAGCCCGCTTTTATCACTGAATGGCGTCGATCCCGTCCCCTCTGCTTGGCACTGGGAAGAAGACGTGAATAGGCTCATAATGCGGCAGATGCTTGTATTTTTCTTTGAAATTAGAAAAGTTAATTTTTAACTCATTATCGACATAAACACTAGTATTAATACTTGGAATGTTTTAATTAGCACAGAAACTACAATAAAACACAAAAACAACAATAAAACGCACAGAAACTACAATTAAAAACACAAAAACCACAATAAAACGCACAGAAACTACAAAAAAACACAAAATCTATAATAAAACACACAAAAACTACAATAAAACGCACAGAAACTACAATAAAACGCCCAAAAACCACAATAAAACGCACAAAAACTACAATAAAACGCACAGAAACTACAATAAAACGCCCAAAAACCACCATAAAACGCACAGAAACTACAATAAAACGCACAGAAACTACAACAAAACGCACAGAAACTACAATAAAACGCACAAAAACTACAATAAAACGCACAGAAACTACAATAAAACACACAAAAACTACAATAAAACGCACAGAAACTACAATAAAACACAAAAACTACAATAAAACGCCCAAAAACTACAATAAAACGCACAGAAACTACAATAAAACTCAAAAACCACAATAAAACGCACAGAAACTACAATAAAACAGCATAAAACAGCAAAAAAACACAATAAAACAGCATAAAACAGCATAGAACAACATAAACCACAGTAAAACAGCATAAAAACACAATAAACAGTATAAAACACAATAAAACATCATAGACACACATTAAACAGCATAAACACACTTTAAACAGCATAGAAACACAATAAAACAGCGAAAACATACAATAAAACTGCTTAAAACCGAACAAAAGAGCATAGAAACATAATATTACAGCATAAACACACATTAAACAGCTTAAAACAGAATAAAACAGCAGAATAAAGCAACAGACTGATACACACACTCACAGACAGACAGACAGAAACGTCGAAATTAAAACCTCTCCGTGACATACGTCACTCGGACAGGTAATAAAAAAAGAAACGAGAACACCCAAATGCCTTGCCAAAGCCGCTAGCTTCAACTCCCCTTCTTTCTACCCTCTTTGGCTATAGGCCTACGTGTCATTTTGAGGAAAGAAAGGTTGGGATGAGACCGAAGACTATAGGGGGTAATTAGTTCCCGGAAAACTTTAAATTAATAGTATAAGTAAACAAATCTAATCTAAGTTTAGTCGATGACAAATTGATTGGAATCCAGGAATATTTTATAAATAGACTCCATTCCAGAGCTTTGCTATATCAGGGATAGATTTAATTTTAGAAGTAGGAATGGAGAACGGTTAGTATTTTGTCAGTCCGACTCATAGTCCAGTATAGAGCCCCTCCCTCCAACACGTAACGAAAATTTTAAATTATCTTATTGGCTCACTTAAACCCTACGTTTTGATGACGTTGCTTATGGGGACGACGAAAAATACGTAATTCCTTTTTACCTCTGTCGCTATGACCCGCCTTTTCTTTCATACCCCCCCCCGTCCAGTGAAAGGGGGTCCGGGAGTTTGACTTTGTTCTCCATTCCTACTTCTAAAATTAAATTTATCCCTGGCTTTACTGATTATAGTAGTATTGTACCAAATGCAAATGGTTTTATACGAACAAGCGGACCAATTATCTCAGTCAGACTGAATTATTAACTGCATCTATTTTGTTTAATAATACCATGATTTTTTTCTAAATGAGTAGCCGGTATGGGTTACTCGTGAAATGGGGCACCAATTACTTGTGATAAACTAGATGTCGGGTAGATTAGTGGTTAGGATGTTGATTCTCTTTCGATATTTCGATCTCTTGGCTTGTTCTATGAAAAACGCAGGAATAGCGGAGATGAGAGATGAAAGAAAAAGCACTCCCTTAAATTTCAAATCTGCATATAGTCCTGCTTCGAGGGTTCGGTCGCTTTCCATTTTTGGTTTTACTAATTGAAAGTATTTTTTTTTTCTCGAAAGTAAAACATAGCTTGTTGTAATAAGGAACTCTAATTTTACGCTAATTACAACCAAAAAAAAAAAGAAGTGATTTTTAGTGAAGTTAGCTACCTCTCGAACAAAGCATCATTCAGACTATATTTAGATGCTTAATAACGCTCCGTTATCTTGTCTAGAATTTTTTGTTTGTCCCCGAAGTGGAGGAATTGATCCAGCACCTTTGGTTTGATGCACCTTCCTATACTAGTCTTTGGATCTTTACGTAAAGGTCCTCTTAACCGCTCCAAATTAATTATGTTGTTGCAATATGAATGCGAACTGATCAAAACTTAGTTGTTCCCGGAAGTGGTTGACAACCCAAAGAAGAAATGAAAGCTGAGAAAATTAAAGGAAATCTAGAAAGTGAAATAATTATATGTTTAATATTATTATAGTATCCCTTTGATTTAAGCTATAATGAGAATCCTCCTTGGTTCTAGAGAGCATTTTTTATCATCGGAAAGAAATTCAAAATCAATGGAATTTATCCGACGGATCCATTTTACTGCTGTCGAAATTGAATCCGATACAGGCTCTAACTCTAGCTGTACATTCGCAATCTAGCTCTAGCTCTTCTATTTCCATTCTCTCTTCTAACTCAATCCCTTCATCTTTCTCCGAGCTCAGCAAGCGAAGCTCCAGCTCGACCCTCGATTTGGTTATCGCTCATTGGAAATTTAGATTCACCAAACAAGGAGAAGAATTTTCCTAGGATAAACCGCCCCACGCTTCGCGCTGTCTTCTAGCCAGAATATTCACGTGATAAAGAGTGCATCCCCATGATACTATTTTCACGAATGTTCTCGGCTTTGAAATAAAAAAATCCTGATTTTTGATTTTCACGTATTTAAAAAAAAATTAAAAAGCTTATGGGTTCGTTTTTATATCATTATTTTGAAATTTCGCTCATCCCAGTTGAACTGTATATGAATTTCTAGAGATAAAATATATTTTCTAACCGGAATTTATATTACGCGCTCTCATAGGGTCGGCTATAACTTAGAATGAACTTTAAACTAGAATGTCAGTTTTACACATTCTATCATGGGTGTATGAGGATTCCAGTTAATAGGCATGGGTTATTATTTCTATGAATTTCTAATAAATTTTTAAGCCTTTCTTGATTTAATTGAAGTTATTCTTAATAAAACTTTAAACCGAAATTCCTCGTTTCTCTATTAAAGTTTCAGCAGGTATTTCATATAATATAATGTTCTTAAATTAATCAAGTAAAAATATAACAAGAAAACATTTCTATTAAGATATATTTTCTTTAGTTATTTACAGTCTTAAAATTGATAAATGGAAAATGGAAATCTGAAAATCAAAGTAACATCACGTTCTAAATATATGAAATTTTTTTTAGCTAGGCCTAAAAAAAATTACCAGAAGTAAAAAAATCTTACCAGAAGTAAGATGAGACTAGAAGTACTGAGCTAACCAAATACTTCACTTGGCGAAAGTGAATATTCTTGATAACACACCAACGGTTGGCCCTCTGGTAGCGGCTTCTGAATTTTCCCTCCAAAACGTGAGACGCTCGTGGAGGTAGACGGCCGAACTAGATTCAAGCACCCGCGTCCGTGTTCCGCCGCTTTAGGTTGAGGGGAAGGGGGTAGGAAATTTTTTGGAACTCGACCAATTGGCCATATGTCTAATCAGCGCCACTAGCGGATGGTCTGAAAACTACTCCCATAGAGTCTAGGTATATTTAAGCGGGTTTGCAGAATTTCCGTCAGATGGCGCGGCGTTCGAGCCACCTGGCGGAAATTCTGCAAACCCGCTTAAATATACCTAGACTCTATGGGAGTAGTTTTCAGACCATCCACTAGTGGCGCTGATTAGACATATGGCCAATTTTATTTTCTCTAGTGTAGGCGCCATGGAAGCGGCGTAAAATCCTCAAATTTGTTCACTAGTGCCAGGATTTACTACTAATCTAGTCTCATTATACTTCTGTTTTACCGAGCGCTTTTACGGAACCTCAATGAAAAGTTTCCACTTTCTAGAACTACAAATATTGATCCATATTTGGACCGAAAAACGTTTATTCGCGCCATCATTGGAAGTTTCTGTCCATCGGTAGGTATTGAAAATTAAATAATTAAACATTTAGACTTTACTGAACACAATACGAAACAGCGTAAAACACAATTAAACTGTTTTTTATTTATGGGCGATTCTATTCGTTTTTATTCGTAATTCTAGTAGTTTTAATTCCAGGCCAGGTGTTACGCGCGTCACAGGGTATCTATATAAAATTTAGGATTCAAGTTTTTTCCGGTGTTTTTCGAATTTAATAATTTTATTAACCTACGCATCCAAGATGTTTTGTGGCAAAAGCCAGAGATTAAGGTATACTTTCGAATAAACGACAAAACCAAAAAAACAACAAATAACTATAAATCAATTTACCGCGATTTTATTCGTCCATAAGAGAAGCTGGGTTATTTACTCCTGACCAAGGAGCTAAGAGACTATTTTGCGTCAGGGAGAGGCATTACACTGGACGTATCTGTGTGTGTGCCCATCGCCGCGTTTACAGTTGCCAAATAGGAGCAGATTTTGGCTACTACTCCCATCGTTGGGATTAAGAAGTTCGCGGTGATCGGCTAGGGTCACGAGAAACGTCAAGCCTTCCAATGGCAGGGCTTCCACCGAATTTCACCCAGCTGCGGGTTTTCTTTACCATCTAGGTATATCCATATAAAGAAGATGAAAGACAGATAAATGACTACGCAATGAAGGAGAAAAATAAATAACGATACATTTATTCATTGTCAAGATTATTATATTACAGATTCGAAAATGAATTTCGAATAACTCAGTCGTTTTAAGATATATAATCAGTCATGACTCGCTTTTCGAATGATCAAACTGGATCTCAATTAAAACAACAAGCAGTCTAATTTCAGATAACTGTCGTTTAGTTAAACAATTCAAAAAAGATTATTCCACAAAATTTTAACTGGCCTTGACCCATTTTTAACATCATCCAATGTGTTCTATAAACCAATTCATTTTGGCACATTCTTATATCGCTACCATTCCGCGTTATTTCTGGGGATAAGAAAATTTCCCTGAACTATGAAACCTACGTTTTTCACTAGATACCATTTATAATTGATTTTTTTTAATTTAATCGGAGATATAGATTACCCATCTGCACCGTAAACGCTCTGCATAGCTTTCTTTCGAGTTAACCCTTTTAAAGGCGTTTCAAGTATTTACGTATTATTCTAATAAGCGTTGAACGATAAACGAACTTTGAAAGTTAAAATTGAAAGAGATCACTTTTATGTTTTTACTAACAACCAAAATTAGGATTTGACAGAGTAATGTTCAAATTTTCACGATTTAATTATAATTAGAATTATTTTACACGTATTTAATTATTGTTAACGAGAAACTTTGGAAGGGAGTTGTTTTTTTTCCCTATTTCTTAATTCGCGGAAACTATATACTCAAGTATTTTAACCGAATTCATTATCGCTACCATCGTTGTAATCGCCTTCGCTGGAAGCTTCGGCATTATTTTTACTACCAAAGTTCTTGGCGATGTTAGTCGAAAGAGATCGAATATCGTCAGCACCGACGTTTTCGTCATCAAAATAGTCCGGATCGACGGATCGATCACCGAGGCGAGCCGAGCCTCCTCTAAATAAGTCGTCCTCGCTGATCGTGCCAGGTCGGTAATTCTCGTATTCGGAATCGTAATAGGCCAGACCCGCATGCGTCGAATCGGCGCTAAGTAACTGATCGCTGTCGAACAAGCGACTACTGGCGCGCGATGAGGCGCTCGTGCTGTCCGCATCTCCATCGTGTCCACGTCCACCACAGGGGTCGTTGAAAATTGAGTTTAAGTCGCTCAACGCGCCTTCCGCGTCCGTTAAGCCTTGCTCGTGCATCAGAGATACATTCTCCAGGGCAGGATCGTCGGGGTAGTAGCCCTGTTCGTCCATTAGTGGCAGTTCCGCCGACTTCTCTTCGTCCGAAGATGTCTCTTCTTCGTCGTCACTGTCTGTCAAACTATCGTTGGCCCGGCAAGACGAACTTCGACCCCCTGTTTCGCTATCAGCGTTCTCGTACTCTGATTCCTTGGCTCGGCTTAATCTTGATAAGCGGTTCGTGGTGGGAGAAGGCAGTTGTAGTTCCACGGGAAAACCGTAACCAGTGGTAGCGTCCGAAGGAGATGCCACTCCAGTGGAGAATAAAAGTCTCTTATTCGGGAAGCCTACGAAACCTGGACTCTCATCACTCTCAGCGTCTGTTTCAACTCTCTTGGCCCCAGACCGAAAACTGAGGTTTTCCGGGTATGGCGCGGCCGGAGTAAGAGTCATCTTATTTTCAAACGGGTCAAAACGCAGTCCAATTAGGTTATTATTGCTTCTTGCTACGTTTCGCTCATTCAGAATATCCGCGTTATCATTATCGCGACGGTTATTGTTGTTATTGAAACTGTCTTTGGCCGAAAACCTCCCCATTCGCTCGTTTTCCCGCGGTGGACGTCCGCCCAATTCGGCCAATATTTGATTCATATTTCGTAGCTCGTGCGCCGGAATTGATTGTCGAACTGGGGGTCGAAAGTAGTCGTCGGCGTCAAAGGACAGAGATTCCCTCGTTGGGTACGATTCTCCTCGTTCTTCACTTTGGATATCGGAGGACGCCGCTTTTTTGGCTGGACTGTTCGTTTCGGAGTGGCTAGCGTTGGACCCGGAAAGGGAAGGACTCGTCCAAGGGATTGGTCTGTTTCCTTCGGAGGCGGGGCTTCGCGTTTCGGAAGACAAATCCCTGGAGCTCTTCTTTTTGGACCGGTCTTCGGGAGAGGTCGATACGGCACGAGAAGAAGATGAGGGTTTTCTCTTACCGGAAACGGAACTGGAAACGCTTGGTGGCGAAGCGAGAGAAGGAGGACTGGTTGTCGTAGAACTTGGCGAATCGGTTTGTTGTTCCGCGTCTGCTTTAGTTCGGAGGCCGTCTTTGACACGGGCGGCCTTTTTTACGCGACGAGGCTCTTCGCGTATTTCGTCATCGGACCACAATCGCGTCGGTCTATTTGCGTTACCTCGCCCAATGTTGGAGGAATGAGAGGGTGAGGCACCAACCGCGGGGAAATTTGGATCCGTCGGAGTTCCGGAAGCATTTTTACCACCGCGAGCGGGAGAAGAGTTGTTACTCTCTTTTGACGAAGCCAGTAGACTACTGGGAGCATTTGAAATTGTTCCGGGCGACGTTAGAGAAGGGTCTCCAACTGTATGACTAACGCTTGGGTAATTCCAGGACTTCTGACATACGTCTTCTCGAAAAGCGGGCGAAGGGGTGTCCAAATCTGTTCGCGAAAAATCAGTTCGTGAATAACTTTCGCGTGATGAAGTAGAGGGAGTACGCGCTGGTGAAGAAGTATCGAGTGAAGACGATGCGCCTGGTGCCGTATCGCGCGGACTTTCTTCCGTTTCCTCTTCTTCTTTAGCCAATGGCGCCCGGAGTCTCGTTCGCGGTAAGTCGTCGTTAGGTGGGGCTCCAGGAGGCGGGGGAGGGAAAGGAAAGCCTTCTCGCGTTGGAGTTGAAACTTTGGAATTTGTTCTCGAAACGTCGCGCTTCGTCAATGGAGAATCAAAGTCGGCCGATCTCCTTCGAGGAGTGTCCGAGTTGCTCAGTGTAACAACAGGTGGTGGAGGTGGAGCTATACCGCTGCTAATTTTGCGCAAACTGTCCCAAGGATCGCCTCTTTTACTCGAATTATTATTAACATTATTATTATTACTATTGCCATTATCGCTTCTGGAATTTTCGACGGAATCGCTAGGTTTTTCTTCACCGTTGCTTCGACTTTCGGAACGATTAAGTCTTGGTCTCGACTGAGAGTAAGATTTCGGAGGGGTCGAACTGATGATGGGTTTCGGTTGGGTATACCTTGCCGAACTATCGTAACCGTTAGTGACAACAGCTTCCGGTGATTGTTGAGGTAAACGGAAGAGGGGGGTCTCTTCCGAGATGGGTGTTGGAGGGAAAAAACCTCTATTCTTTTTCGACTTTGGCGTACCGCTACCGATACGGGATTCTGTTCCGTCAAAATTCGGATTCGCATTTCTCAGATTTTGAGCAACGACGCTCAAAGCCGTTGGTACTCCCCCAGTTACAACTCCCGAAGAATTGCTCGGTTTACGACCAACTTCATTCGAACCAGTCTCTCCGTCCTTAGCGCGATCCACGAGAAAATACGTTGTCATGTCTCCTTTCCCCTTGACCTTGACTTTTCCCCGACATTGGAAAGTGTACGGGTATCCCTTGAGCATTTGATAAACTTCCTCGGTCACCTAAAGAAAATGGTCGATGAAAAATACAATCGTTTTAAAGTATAAGTCTTGATTAGGTTACTTGAGTATGATTGGGCAATCCAGTGCTATCCATTCGACTAGCCACGTTGACAGTATTGCCCCATATATCATATTGTGGCTTGCGAGCCCCAATTACTCCGGCAACCACGGGTCCCGTATTTAAACCTAATATAAATTACAAAAATTAATTCAATTCTTTCCACCGTTGAAATTTCCAAACTCACCGACTCTCAGCATGAAATTGTTGTAAGAATTTTCATTTATATCAGCCAGTCTTTCCTTCATAGCAAATACAACTTCCACCAAAGTACATAAATGACCGGCGGCGGCTTCTTCCCCGCCATCTTCCTGTAATCAGGTAACGATGTCAGATTTCTCGGTTAACCTTTAGGTTTCCTCAATATTTTTGAAATTTTACCGGTATCTTGCTTTCGGGTACCAAGCCAATGGCCGCCATGTAAGTACTGCCTACCGTCTTAATTTTATCGACACCTTTGAACCTCTCGTCGTCTAGAAGCTGCGCGAAACGATAATGATCACGTTAAACTTGGCTGCGGAAAACCAGTTTTGAAAGAAATTACAATTACCTCGTCAAAATCGGCGAT
Organism: Phalangium opilio; assembly: GCF_054372755.1. NCBI lineage: Eukaryota > Metazoa > Arthropoda > Arachnida > Opiliones > Phalangiidae > Phalangium > Phalangium opilio. The sequence goes on along the minus strand of NW_028324182.1, from coordinate 6,749,946 downwards.
AATTTCGTTCAAGAGTCGTAAACACTCGACTCCTTGGTTATTGCCGTCCAGTTCCATGTAAAACTCGTGGAAATTGGGGATAGACGCAAACATGACGCTGACGTGAGAGTAAGACTGGTGATACAATTCCTAAGCGCGAAAAAGGAATATAGTCTACGGGTAAAACTTGAGTTTAACTTAAAATTACCATATTGTTTCTGAACTGATTGTCTAAGAAATGTGTAGCGACGTGAGCGGGTAATAAATTGAACAGAATTCTCCTGTTACTGTTTTGTAGGTCGTGCATTTCTCGTTTCTCTTCATTTGCCTATCGAAGATAACACAGTTACTCATAGTGACGGGGCTTCACACCAAATTACCCAAAAAAATTAACAAATTACTTGAATATTCCAAAGAAAATCAAGTCGACCAGTCCACTCAACCTGACGTCCGTGTATCAAAATGGCTAGCATGAAATGAATGATGGCTACGACGGAAACAGCGTGTAAGGGAACGACGGCTCTGTTATTAAAAATATATATTCATCAAGTCTTAAAAAATGAAAAAAAAAAATCTTCACAAGTATTTAAATTACCCGACTCGTTCGTCGTAACAATTGAAGACGTCCAAGTGCGTTATTTCTATGACCAATATGAAAGCGGTGCCCATGCACAGCAAAAGAGCCGTTTTGACTAGAATGGGCATACGAAGAAAAACAGCGACGGGAAGAAAGGACAGGACGCAACTAAGAACGGCGTAGTGAGGCAAAGGACAGTTAGCGTGGTCGCTGTTTAACGAAACCCGCGTCACGTTTAACGAAGGTGGGGCACAGTCGGTTTCGTTGTGACAAGAAAACTAAACGTAAATTTGGAATCAAAGAAAAAACATCAATTTAGTCGCCATTTGTACCTTAATTAAACGTTTGAGCAAGTAAATTTTATCTCACCACATTCACTTGGGCTACGGCGTAAACCAAGGTGATTGTAAAGAGAGTAAGGGCTAAACGAAGACTAAAACGTCGACTTAAGTCCCATCTAATGCACTGAAAATATAAAATGATAAAAATTAAATGGTTAGAATTGGACAGATTTCGAAACTCTTCAAGTAGGACATTGAAAACTAACCCGAAATTTGGCAGCTAGTACCACAGATAAAAGCACTATCAACCAAACGAACGCGGTGACAAAAAGTACCACGAGTATCGCTGTCCTGTCAAGCCAAACAAAAAAATTAAAGGTGAATTTGCCAGAAGTTTGGTTTATACTAACCTCGGCAGAACGATCGTATGTAGAATTCCCAAAAACAGTGTAACAGCCACGACGCAAGCCAAACTGTTTCTGAATCCAAAGTCTTTTTCCTCTTGATACTGTCTCTCCTTTTGCCAATCTTTAAAGAAGAGTGTAAGCATATTGACATGATCGGACTTTTCACGATCGACACTGCGAGCTTCTATAGCTTGCGAAAGGTACTTGTTGACCCGGTTCATCGGTTGATGGTACATCACCGAGTGCCTTTTCTTGAAAGGCTTTCGGAGTTTATCCGTCATCTTGAACTTTTTCGGTAGAGAGGGTTTGTCCGAGGGGATAGGCGTGGCCATATTAGCGAAAGGAACGTCAATGCTGTATTTTATCGAGTGCAGAAGTTGAACCACCACGTTCGAAACGTTCTTGAAAGACAACTTGCGACGACCACTTCCGCTCAAATGTCGCATTTGTAAAGTACTGAACAGTGATGGCTACAAAAATGTATGGTACATAATAAGACCTATTTGATACGTCTCAACCTTTTCCAGTCAAAGATTGAACGTACTTTTCTTCGTTGAGACGAAGGAATGATGAAATACGAAACGACGTTGTGTTCCCTCAAATAGGAATTCCTTTCGGCTCCGTAGCCAGGCTCAACCTCGTACTCCCCGTGTAGATAGTCCAGGGTTGTTTGCGTTATGTGAACTCGACTGTTTCAAATTGACACTGGATTAATAAACAGTTACGTCATAGACATTCCAGAAAGATATTCGTTTTACCCGGGTTCTCCACCGGCTTCCATGCTATTGGCTAAAGTGACATCGTTGCTCCAGACATCGTACTGCCACTTGCGTAAACCGAGAACACCGCAAAGCACCCTCCCAGTGTGGATGCCCACTCGCATGTTCAGCTGCACGTCGGTCGCTTCCACCACTGACCTACACGATCCGTGGTAAAAAAAAATATTCAACAATAAGATACGGTTACGAAAATAATTGACTTTCAAAAAGGAAATTTAATTTTTAAAATTCAAGATAACTTATTTTTAGCAGCCAGGGTAGAATAAAAGAACACTGTAAAAAGAACTCCATTCCGTTATAGACCTAAAGTTCTAACGTACCACCATTTTCCCACTATATTTGCAAATAAGGCATCGACATATACAGAGTTTTAGGAAGGAAAGAAAAAATTTTTTTCCCAACCTCAAGATTGATGGAGAAAAATATGAAAATATACTGCTCTAGAAAGATATACAAAAATACTCCCACCGTTTCTTTTAGTACACCCGAACGTGGACAGCTTGCTCAATCTCGAAACAAAGCGTATACTGTATAAACTAAGTTTAGATGTCATAAAAGTAGAAAGAAAGAAACAATCTCTCCGGTACGATTTAAATTTGAACAAAAACAATCCCAACAAACCCGGCCTGGTCTTTGGAGTCTAGCAGTCAATTCAAAACATCTCGAGAGACTTCTTTTAATTAGTTTCCTTTAGGAGGTTTTAGGAGAAACCCCAGACCTTTTTAATTATCTCCGGAGTAATTTACAACGTTCAAGCAAATTAATGATCCTAACTCTTGATAAAAACTTGGATTCTACTTTGAGTGAATTTTAAGTTGAAAAATAAGCTTTGAGGGTAGTATTTTTTTACAAAATTTGGGTCTTCTTTATGGAATGTTTGAAAGAATAATCGTCAACTGGGTCCTGTAAATTATTAATAGTGACATGAAAAATTTATGTTCGTAGAAATATATTCCGGAATAAATTTACCCGGGGCTCTAGAACCTCTTTCATCTCTAGGGATGAGATACCGGGAAGATGGAAGAGGAAAGAGATTGAAAAATATTACCAGTCTAAGAAGGCAACGTATAAACCCGCCGGTTCCAACTTCTTATTCGCGTCTCGCTAAATTCCAATTCAATTGGGTTAAAGCTTGGTTCCCCGCGCTTCGTCAAACCAGAGTTACGCGAAGTAATGGTTAGCCCTAATCATCTTCTCTGAAACCTAAAAAAGGATGACGATCCCTAACAAATTTAAGGACTTATACAAACTGCATGGGCGAAAATTCTACTTTAGACTATGAGAAAATAGGCTTTCCCGATCCTTCAAGCCTTTTCCTATAGAATGTACTTAAAAGTTTTCATCCTGTAACCGTAATTGGGCTTTGAAGTCCTGGAACCACCGATTCTCGACAGGTAAAGCGTTTCTACCTGAGCTATGAGAATGTAACTAAAAGTACCACATGGTGTAATTCCCTTTCGGACGACTCATTTTAAAGTTGGAACCAAACCAGTCAAATTCAGATATTATTTGAGGAGTACCTCTCGATACTTGACAGGAATGTGTTAAAATCTATTCTCTCTCGCGGATGGTTTTTATTAGCCACAAAGGATCCAAGTATCATAGAAAATTAAAATATCGGTTGAATTAAGAGCTTTTTTGCCCAAGAGATGACGGAGTGGTGAACCGTTGGATAAAAATGCCTAGCTAAACAATAGTTTTTCTCTCTCTCGACGCCTTTCGTAACACCTAAGAAAACTGAGCTCCATAGCTGACAAGAAAGTTTGGTCGGGTAGGACTATCAAAGTCCTATGGCTTGGATTTTAGGTCATCCATCTCTCCCTGAAAAGCAACGGTGCGTTAACGCGTTCCTCTTCAGCTCCACGCACGATGTTGGGACTGGGAGAGAACTTCTTTTCTTTTCCCGGTCGGGTCCACACGAAAATAAAAACCACCAGCTTGAAAAATATTTCCATACGCTAAGGGATTTAACGCAAAAAAAAATAGATTTAAAACTTTGAGGAAAGTATACAGATAGCTAAGTTGACAGGGACGCGTTGCTAAGCAACCGCAGACTATACTAATTTCTTAGAGAGTGTATATAGTTTCTGTAAAAAAAAACTTGAAAAAAAATTGTATAGAAGTAAATGTATATTCTGTATAATTAATAAGTTTGTTCTGAAAAAGATATAGTGCACATGAGCCTTAATGTAGGATATTATTATCAGACTTTTTTGCGCCTAAATAGGAGGCAGCCATTGGATGAAATAGGGGAAGAATGCCGCTTTAACCAGCCTCTCTATAGTAGTCGATATCGCAACCTGTTCAAATGATCAAAACTCTAATTCCAAAGTTCGATTTGGCATATTTTGGGGACAATTTAACTTCGTATCTTGAGATAAACTAGGTTTCGGTGGTCAAGAGCTTAACTATTATGACTTATTTTTAGTATGAAACAAATGAGACAATTCGATCATTTAGGACATGTGTTTAATCACCAAATTCTTCCGTTATTGTCAAAACTTTGTTCTATAGTAGAAACAATTTACTACAGAAAGTTATAAGGGCCTTAATTGGTGCCTTTAGATAGTTTAGACAGTTGGTGGTTAGGATATTTCGTGCAATCACAGCTACCAAAGCTCTCGTTATTGTTCTTAAACTCTTTAAAAATAGTTTCGCAGTAGGCGGTGATTAGATCGAAGCGCTAGGGTTACTTACTATAACTAGAGCCAAGTGGGTCACAACCCAACCTTGTTAGCTAGAAAAGCGAAAGTCCGTATAGCCTTTAAGTCCTACAAGAACTAAAGACATAACATACGAGGAACTGAACACACCACCCAGTCGAACAGATGCCGCAGCAACTGTGACCGAAAAAAACCTTTGATATAAAACGAGAGGCACGTCACACCTTTTAAATTGCACGTTTAAGTCAATTGCAGATGACCCAGTTTTTTTTTAATTGATTTTGGGTGATAATTGTTAAAATTCAATGATATTTCCGAGTTTTCTCCAACCGTAACGCCGCAAAATCGTTCGAAACCATTCTTATCTCGAAGACTGAGTTGCACCAAGAACTCCTTCAAAGATAATTCTCCAGGGAGTGTCTATTCCCTTGCCATAAAAATCCCATGGGAAAAATCGAAGCGAAACTTTGGGAAAACAAGTTTTAACACACACCCTCCATGTAATTCCCTTCTTTCTCTCGGATCTTAATTGTCTCGGTGAGTAGGTTGCCTTAGCGACGGTAAGCAATTAGGCAAATCTTCTAATTATTAGGCCTCACGAGGCTAGAAAGGGCTATTAATTTTCTTGGGGTACCAGCGTGTACAAGTCCAACATTCTTCCCACTCGTCCAAAACTAATTTCAGCCACTTATAGAACGTACCATGAACTACAAGGCACCCGGGTTATTGATTCTTTGGAACTACGATGGCTTGTTACCCCTAGCCAACCAATTCTCTCTCGTGTCTCAACAAGAAATATTTACATCCATATCCGATATACACTAAAATTAGGCTTAGCAACGTGAAAATATGCCAGGGATCGGAAGAATAGAATATATTGCTTACCGTCGTCTCACGCCATATATAAAGAGGGTAAAAAAACCCTCGCAAAACAGTAGTTTAATAATGAATACAGATGGACTTGGGCCGTCGGCGTCGGATAACCCTATTTATAACGCACGAAAGAACGCTGAAGTTTGCTAACATCGTAAGGAATGAGGCAAGAACCAATATAAGACCTTAGAACATTCAGTGATATAACTGAACACCGTAAGCGCGTCGCCCCAAAGTATGAGTTCATGGACACCCAAGTTAGCTATTCAAAAGTTCTCTGGTCTTATATGGGTTCTTAAATAAGCACATAAGGAAAGAAAAACTGCTTTTGGTACCAAAACACTAACAATTTATATCCTGGGTTAGCCCAAGTCGTACTTAGCAAATGGTAAGAAAAAAAAAGGGGGGGGGGAAAGCTTCCTACGCGTATTTGATGTTTATATTCAATCAAAACGTTTCAAGGTTTGGCGTTGTTGAATCTTCAGTTTGTCTGTCTGTAGTTAATTTATTTTCACCGTGGATTAGTTTATTGATTAACAATAATGGAATAACCAAAAGTTAAGCCAAAAGTTGGAAGAACTAATGTCATCCCATTCGATTTGAATTATAAGTTTTCACACGTTGCATTACTTAATGTAAGCTCATAAATTTTTCATTTCATTACGTTTTAAGGGAACTATTTGAAGTGGATTATATCCATTTGAGAATCATTGTAAAGCTATCATACTCTCCATAAGTGCGCGTTTAAAGGACATTTGTACTACCAGGCATCATTTACAATAAGTATAGTACTTGTACATCGCCTCTCCTGGTGGCGGAGTTGCTGGAAATAGACACCATCGCCTACAGTCATCTCAATCTCTAGACGTAACCCTACTTGAACGAGTGAAACCCTGCAGTAGGCCTTGTCTCTTTTCTGTACTGTTCTTGTTTGTTGCTGTTAGTAACTTATAAATGAAGATGGCGCTGTATATTTTCTTATATTTACAAAAACGATGCCATGGCAGAACCATACTTACGCATTATAGGGCTATGGAATCAAAGCCAGACTATTAAATAGGGTAGTCATCTCGAAGTAAGTCGATTAGGCCTAAGAGGGTTCGGGATTCAGGACATTCTAATAAGGTTCCCAAGATTAATTTAACCCTGCTGGAGTTGAAGCGGAAACTGAGATAAGAACTTCCTTCCAAATCCCCCATATTTCGGGTCTAAACGCTTTGGTACGGTAAGATTGAGAGCCGAAAGCGACTTGCAATTGGCATAGGGAAATCAGGAACTAATATTAAGGTTGGAAGACGATTTCAAGGACTAAAAAACTATTTTCAAAGTTTCTGCAAACAACGTAAGTGTCAGAAAATGTAGATTCAATTAAAAGTGTTGCCGTTTCATTGCGGGTTTTAGTGGACCCAAACCCTAAAGGCAGTAAGCTAAAAGTTAAAGAACGCGCCAAAAGCAGTAGAGTTGGGTTCTAGGGGACCAATCGATCGTCCGCAATTTCCCGCCAAAAGCGAGTACCGCGTTGGAGTTCCCGCCTCCACGCGCTAAATTCTCAGTTTTGGATGGTCCATGCCTTGAGCGCGAATGGACTAGATCTGAGAGAATGTAGCAAAAGGAATTAAAGCTTAAGATAGAGAAAGTGGTCACGGAAAAGTCAAAATTCAGAAAGAGGATGTAGTTCTCTAGAACTTCAAGGTACAGGCCTGTCAAACACTAATTTCCTATTCCATTGCATATATTTTCTCTGTCTAGACGCACCAAACTGTTACTGTAATACAGAGACTCCTTACTACGAAGCGTGTATCTCGCATAGCACAGCTTCATTTAATTCATCTCTCTTCCGTGAACGGACTAAAGGCCAGATCAAGGACATCACGGTAAAATCTCTCCCGCCCAAACTTTGTCGCCAAGTTCATCCGCGTCTCTAATTTAATATAATCCAAAAGTCCGATTAAATTATCGTTACCGTAGTTTAACCTAACGTTTAATTTATGCGTTCCTGACTAAAGAGCGACCGCCAAAATAGGGATGATTCGTTATCATTAATCGTAGAGCCGGCCACCGGCGCGTCCCCGGATAAAAATTAATGATTAGTTTATTATCGAATAATTAAATTACATCTATAAATTTGATAAAACATACGTGTTGCGGGCGTTATAAATTATAATTTAAACCTAATTTTACATTTAACGTGACTAAAATTAAATTGGAGGAAGAATCGGGTTAGTAGGATATGATATAGAGGTTTGAACGTTTTACAGTTTGGGTTTTAGCAACGTGCGGGAATGTACGTTTCGTTAATAAGTTGATTCAATCGGGGAAACAATATGCTGGTTTGGTTAAGTGGGACACGTTTTCATTTAAATAATTGATTTTCGACATGGGTTGGTGTTTGCATTTGGATTAGGGGAACTAAACCTTCAGAGATGATGGACACTTTCATTGTTAACCCGATTTTAGAATGCAGGATCCGATAAGCCAATATATCAAACTAAAAACACTAGAAGGATGTCACATTTCTAATACCCGATTTGATCGCTGTCGTCTGGTCACCAAAACACCAAAAGGCTTGCATTTGAGGCGCAATAATCGCTTCAAACTTTAAATTTATTCTGTCCGATTCCTCGACAATTTGCCTAATAAAACATAAAAATCTACTTAATTCGATAAACCATATTCAAGAAAAATTTTGCAAAGAATCGCTTTAACAGACTAAAATTTTGACAACCTAATTTAATTATCTAGATTGCTTAAATGATTTAGAGGGAAAATCAAATAGAATGATCGCGCTTCGCGCACTGAGAAGGTCCCAGCTGTCCTTATTCCTTAAGAAAGGGTTACGCGGGGCTCTTTACAAATACGAGTTGACCTACATTTTGCGAATAATAATTACTCTAACGACAATTTATGTCAAATAACGGTCGAGATTTAAGGGATCTTCATTGTTAAATATTCGTTAATGATATAATATTATTGGAAAATTAAAGAATATTCGAAAATGATATCCCCTTCATTTACGAAACTGAAAAGGAGTACAAAACTAGCCGAGACTTGAGCAAAGCTTGTATAGAGATGGTCGAAAGACAATGGGTTCTACCGTGCTTTACTATATAAAATTTCGATTGTACAAGTGAGGTGTATCTCCAATACGCTAGAATCCTCCGATACTATTCCTTTAATTTAAAAATAAATTGAAGTCCGTTCGTTTGGAAATTCATTAATCATAAGTTAATAAGATATGTTCCATAAGTTTGTTACTAGTTACTAAGAGGTTGTCATGAAGTGACGTAGGTGAAACAATAGATTCTCGTAAAAGCATTGCCTGATGAGGCGCTGTCAAAGGGTTGGACTGCAAAAATAACAGAGTGTAGTCAATTCTCACGTCGTTCTCGAACTATCTCTCAGTAAGTCTTTAGCATTACGAAGTATAGGTGGTGTCATACTTATAGAACATATCTTATAAACTTATGATTAAATTAAATAACTAAACGTGTTGTACGAGTATTATCTAGCCCGATTCAAAAATGTTCCGATTTTAGAACAAATATTGATTTTGAATAAAGAGCGTGAAACTCGGGGAAAATGTACAGGAACATGGGCGTAGTTTTGATCGAAGTCTATAGCTCATATGCCTTCGGTTTCTCTTTGGTGTCAGGTTCAAATTGCAATAAGGTGCGATGTGTTCCCTACCTGGGACAGGCTTCATTCTTGAGGATCGTAGATATGTTCATGGGGCGAAGCTGGATTCCCACACGGAGGAAGTCCGATCACGAAGATGGTCGCTATTCCGGTAACTGTCTATAACCTGAAATAGCTTTTCCTTACCGAGGCTTTCTTTTTTCAGGCGGCAGTGCTAATGGTTTTCGTTTAGAAAAGCTGGGCTTCAATGGAAGTGATAGTTTGCTCCACCAACCATCCAATGAAAGAGTCCATTTATTTTATCAAAAAAGAAGAGCTATATATGGTTGCTATAGTTTATGTCATTTGCGGATCCAGAGCAATGTTGTAACACGAGAAAGAACTGTTTTGATTCGAACAAACCACAACTTGAACCTACACACACACCTTTAACTAAATGGGCAGCTTTAACTTCATTCATTGTATGGTTGTCAGTTATAAATCGGAAATTTCATGGCGTCTGGAAAATTTTCAAGGAAGACTATCCAGGAAAATTTCGGGGAAAACTGTCCGGTAAAATTTCACGGAATATTGTCTTCTGGAAAATTCATGGAGTCTTGCCTTTTCTACAAAGTTCATTCATATTGATGAGCCCAAAAAATTTCAATATTTTTGGCAAGAGATTATAGCATAGGGCTATCGTTGAAGTTTTCTTCTACGTCTATAGATCAAAATTGATTCGTCGGATAAAAATGGACTAATCGATTTTCACGGTTCTCGAAACATGACGCGAGGAGCTTCAATAAAATTACACGCTTATAAAAGAAACCTTCCTATTTTATCATTGACGCAAGCGCAACTTGAAATATGACGGAAAAAATGTAAGAAAGCCTGAGAAAAAGAAACTTTATGGATAAGAAAAAAAAAATAAAAAAATGCGCGAAAATGTTGGGGATTTTTCTATCGATTATTATTCCAAAGAGGAAAATATCGGAATTTTGCGTGTTTAGGATGGGATGGTCTTTCTCCGTTTCTATCTGTATATACCCATTCATCTGTACTCTCTCTGGTTAGGAGCGAAATGAGCATGCATAGACGAGGCTTAAGGCTTACCAGATTCAATATCATACATGGAAACATTGGAAGAAGGGGATTTTAGACAGTGCCAGTGGATTTGGGAATAAGGAGAATTTATGGTGGAAATTCCGTTCATATTGTTTTGCATTCCAACAGCGTTTTCTACAATTTGATAACGCTAAACCAACAACAATGCCTATAAATTTCAGCCGCTCCAACGCAATATGTACTCTATTATTTATATTTGCAATTGTAATTATCCTTGCTATTAAAACAATCGATACTAGCAGAAGGACATAATAGAAGAGAAGTATATATACTTCTGACACTAGATGTAATGGTGAAAAGTGAGAGGGTACGGTTTTCTATAGGACATTGTATGGTTTTATATGGGCTTCTCTATCTTGAATGTTAGGTAATTTTTGTAAAAACTTTCAATGCGCAAAAAGGGGATTTAAAACCGTTAAGCGATTTGGGGTTAACGCTCCTCTGAAATTTTCCCACGTCGTGGCTAAGAACGTACACAGTTTAGTGTGAAAATCAATTCGAACACATTTAAAGCTTTAGCAAACATTGAGGGTGGGATAACCGAGGACGCGAAAAACCTTTTAGTTTAAAATAAACTTTGCCCTGAGAATGCAAACAAATTCGGTGGTTTTTATATCAACGTTAAAATCTTTTAAGATTTTATAAAAAATGAAGGGAAGAAATATAGGGTACGTCACGTCTTTTATAAACCTTTTGAATAAATTTAATTGTAGCACAATAGAGCTGGCTTTTGTTTATAACGGAAGCAGGGATGAGTTACCAAACCCCCATAAATAGGTCCAGTCTGGGAAATAGGTCCAAAACCAGTTTATTAATTGCTTGGACTAGTTTTTAAATTCAAAAGGTGGGGGTTACTGGTCCTTGGGACCAGTTTATTAATTGCAAATGTATAGTAGAACAAAGGCTGGGACCAGTCCTGAGACCAGTTTATTATTTCGGACACTAGTGTGTCATTGGTCCCAAGGACTAGTTTAAAAAAGATCCTTATTTCTCAGGCTGAATAGGTCTATCCTTTAACGCAATTCTCATTGGCTAAATGATTTGATGACGTTGCTGACTGGAACGTATACTGTTTATCTTTATTGCTTTGGAAATAAGGCCCGCCTCTTTAGACTATGAACCTTGTCTATTTGAGTCTTGTTATTCATCCCCGCTTATTTTATATAAATAAATTCTTGGTTTATGCTTTTAAATGATTATAAAATTGTAGGTAGAAGTTACGTAAAAGCTTTTTCAAGCGTCTATTCAACTTAAAAACTAAGTTATCGCAATTTTCTTTTCTCGGGAATCATGATCTGAATAATATTTTGGTTATTAACTCGAGGGACGAAGTCGCGTTTGGAATTTAATATCGCGTACGAAGACGTTCAATGAAACAGTATACTCCCAAAGTACCAATATTCAAATTAGTTCCCGTCCATAAAAAAAATAAAACATGAATTTATTCAACCCTCCCATGATAAGTGAACCACGTACGAGAGTGTAGTATTGGACTTGTTTTATGAAAAATGTATTCTAATACTGAATATACTGGAAAATTAATATGGTGTACTCACGCTATGGTGTCAATCATATCCAATCCCATTTCGACGGTGCAATGTGCGTGATCGGAACGTGGTTCGGGGATTCCCGACACGCAGTAATAACAATCTCCGAGAATCTTGATGCGAAGACAATGGTTGTCCTGGAATAAAAGTTTCATTTTAATCTACCAGAAAGAACCAGAATACGTCATACCTTAAGTTTATAAGATATATTCCATAAGTATATTACTAAGTAATGCTAGAGACTTAGTGAGAGCTAGTTCGAGAACGACGAGGTTATGCCGTCCATCTTACTATTTAGTCTGTCCTATGCCTTTGACAGCGCTTCACCAGACGTTGCTTTACCTACTTCAATCACTTCATGACAAGCTCTCAGTAACCAGTGACAAACTTAGGGAACATATCTTATGGTTACACTAAATGTTAACATTAACATGACGAAATGAAATTTTTTTCCCATCCTTTTCCGCATCAGTTAATCATTAAGAATATTTGTTAATTAGACTGTTTTCTCCTCGTTATGGTTATTATTATTTTGGGTGGGGGTGGGGGTGAGGGTGAGTTCCGACTTCCGTTTACAACGGAAGAGACAACCCGAGGATGTAATCACTAATATTCTACGTATTTTGCTACAGCTTCTAAGCTAAGGACTAAATAGTTTCCTAAAATTTGCGTTATCATCCCCTCGATTTTCCTAGAGAGATTCGAAGCCGCCGAAAAAGTTGAAAGCAAAAATGTTTTGTAAATTAGTCACGGAAAAAAAAGAACACTTGCTACTAGATAAATGATAGCAACTTTCCCTTCGAAATACTAATGTTGTCATAGGTTTATTCAAAAGCAATCGCAGTTTGCCATGACTATTTTTATACTGTTGATTTGGTAACGTTGCGTATCCTTTCGCCTTGGCATTCTCTTGTTTGCAAACGTTTTTAGACTATAGAGTCAAAGAATAAAACGGCTTCTTTATCCATATACATTCTATTATAATAAACAAGACGGAAGTTGAACGCGAGGGCGTTTGGTTTATCTTCATTTGTATGCGTTTGGACGTTTTGGTCCCTACGTGGGAAGGCAGTACAAAGATTAATGTCCTTGCAAAAAATAATCCATTGTTTTTGCTGCGTTCAATTTTAAATACCCAAATTATATGCAATAAGAAACGAGGTTGTACTTGACGTTTTAACACCATCAAGTTACTCCACCTTCGTCCTAAGTATGAATGAGGGTGGCTTAGCTATTTGAGACCAAAATCCAAGTTCTAACTTCATTATGTATGCTCAGGGATAGATTTATTTTGGAAGTAGGAATGGAGAACGGTTAGTATTTTCTTCAGTCCGACTCATAGCCCAGTATAGAGCCCCTCCCTCCAACACGTAACGAAAAGTTTAAATTATCTTATTGGCTCACTTTAAGTATGTTTTGATGACGTTTCTGACGGGGACGGCAAAAAATACGTAATTCCGTTTTTACCTCTGTCGCTATGACCCGCCTCTTCTTTCATACCCCTCCGTCCCGTGGAAGGGGGGTCCGGGACTTTGACGCACACCCACATTACTCTGTTCTCCATTCCTACTTCTAAAATTAAATCTATCCCTGGTATGCTTAAACAAATTTTCCTTTCGCAATAAAATAGATTGGTAATTTTAAAGCCATGAAAGACTCGTCAAAGTTTCTGCGGTTGGTTCAAAAATAAATAGCACGCGGTAACCAAACCAAAAATTGAAAATAAATTATCTCCTGGTGATCATATCTTTCGGAAAAAATTGCCTAATTAAAATTAGAATTTTACTGATTAATCGTACCTGGACAAGCTGGACTATCCTTTAAAATTTTAAAAATTGAAAAACTAAAATAAAAAAACTTGCTTTAGGGACGGGTTGGGTAACAGAATTGCTGTATATCTTTTTAAGAAAGTCCTTAATTAACCCTCGTCCCACACTTTGGGGCGATTTAACTTTGAAAAAGAAAGATTGAAACGCCCAGAAATTTTAACCTCAACTCATGATGTATCTAAGACTTGTACGCCATGGAAAGGTTCGCGCCAAAAAAAAAATGGCCTAAAAATTAAATAACGTCTAGATAGACGATACTCAAACACGCGCTCAGTTTTCCCTTCTCTTTAACGATAACATCTTGATTTTTGCTTAAGATTTTTAAGGCGTAATAGGTAGTCGAAGGGTGAAAATTAAAACCGGTTAAGTTAAGAGAACGTTATACGAAGTTAATTATATATTTACAGGCAATTAATTTAAAGATAATTAAGAAATAATTGACTTACGCTGGCCAGTTGATCGAAACGTCCAAAAAGTTCGTTTAAAAGGCGTACTAGTTCCTGCGCGGTGCATTGTGACGCCAAAACTGTGAAACCAACTATATCGGCGAACAGAATACTGTAAAATGAGAGTGATTACATGAATTACGTAAAAAAGATTTGACGTTTATTCTTTATTTTAAATATCATTGAGTCAATGTTCAAACAATGGTAAATGTTTTTTTATATCAGGGCTTGACACACCAAGGTGGAAGGTTACGTCAAATCCATAGCTAGGAGTATTCGTACCTTTTACACAAGGAGGCCAGGCTACTTGGAGAACAAAATGTGTTCCACTTCAACTGGCCTCCTTGTGTACAAGGTATGAATCCACATAGTCCATGCATTCAAAAGGAAAGTCTTAGTAGCCTAATTATTTCGTGAACATCGCGATTACAAAACCGACATTTTATTAATTTTCAATTTAAAAAGATGAGAATCACCATAAATAAAAGGGAGCGAAAACTATACAGGGTAGTAAATATAAACCTTCACAAGTATGAACAGGGGCATAACGGGTGACTGTAAAATACTTTCGTGATTGCTTTCGATAAGTTTATTAGATAATTTGCATTGATCATTTTAAATAATGTAAGATAAAAGTGTCAATATTGGTATAGTGACAAAGTTTTCCACCCTGTTTATTGTTTCCGGTACTATGGGTCTATTTTACGTGATATCGTTTAAATATTGTCGCTTCAATAAAGCGTATAAAATATAATTAAGAGGTACCGTAACGTAACGAAAGCTAGGTATATCGCAACGGAAAAGTCAGCGTCAACCTAAAACAATAACAAAGTCAGACTTGCCGATGATGTAGAGCTATAGTCTATAGATGAAACCACTCTTGGCAAACAAAGAGTTTGTAAATGTAGCAACAAGAGTAAATCAACTGAAAGTAAGGAACTCCGCCTTATATCCGATAACGCATTCATCACAGTTTCCTTTTGGTAATTTGAAAACGCGGTAAATTTCAAGGCGAAGTCATTTTAAAATCTCCAGGGCCACAAAATCGATAACAACTATAGTGAGTGGGAGGTGTCTTACTCCTAGTTGATATACTCTTTGTTGGAAGGAGGCTAAACAATGCGCTATAGAGCTGACAGTACACAGAGACTATATAAAATTTTGGCCGTTGTCCATCCATTTCCGGATGTCCATGTTCGGATGATCGAAAAGGAAAGAGCTTTCGGCCAGAGTTACAACGAAAAGCGATTAGGCCTAAACCCTACACCTAGATCCAACGAGGTTAAGACAATTCGATCTGCAATGGTCAACACACTCTCTTCGGGTCAGGGTTTAAGTTTCCTATAGAACATATACAATTGCCTATTGCCACCAAACAGAGCTACAAGTCAAATCAATATCGGTTAGAGAGCGCTAGCTAAAAAAATGTAAGAATACATAGCTCTGATGATGCAGAAAGGTATTATAGAAGAAGTGTTAAACTCTCTTAATGCTTAGGTGCTTAACAAGAGCCTTACTCTGACGACACGTACCATAATCTTTCGTTAGTAAACTTTCAGGAAGCTTCCTGGTTTCACGGATATTAAGTACTTGGAACTCTGTCCGTTTCTTAAGTCGTTTCGAGCTTGCAATAAAATAAGCTTATAACTATCAAATCCATTGGACCAAACACTTCAGAGGCTGTCGGTTACGGATCGGACTTTGAACGTTATATAACTTTGGGGGTGCGGAAGTAAGGCTAAAGTGGGCGCGAACTGGGTGCCCAAGGAGCCAGAATAAAGACGATATACAGAGTCACCGCGTATAGAAGTGGAAGGAGGCCGCAGGACGGCTGTTGGGATCCAGAGCTAGGATGAGGCCAAGGTTACGGTGCCAATATCGAACGGCGGGCACGATGGCGTCAGACTGGTACCCCCTTCCCATCCCGATGGACCCTCTTAACTCTTCTCTCATAGCCAGAGTCAAGAGGGCGCTGCGCTAAAACAATGAAAAGCCATTTGCGGGCCTGATAGTTGAAACCAACCTTAGAAGCAAAACATTTTACTTAAGAAAAGGTAGTCCTCTACGATGACATTAACGTTTTCAAAGGTTATACCTAGTATATAGTCGTTGATTCAATTTCAGTTTGTGTTTACTGCAGGTTGGAAACTATGGCGAAAGAACACTAGATAGTAAAACCCGCGCGGAAAAAGTAGCACAGCATCGTACATACTGTTCTTCTCAATAGCTCCATACCCGATAGGATCTCCATCAAAGGAATCTCGTTTACCTAAAAGCCTGACCATTTTCTTATAAACTACACTATTAGCTTCCTGAGACGTCTCAAATCAAATTTGGCTTCCAGAGAGGGGGTAGCTTACGTAACGTTTCTTTTTTGAATATTTTTATAAACGAAAATTGACGTTAGAAATCTAACCCAATTCGAGTAGAACCATATCCAAGAGTAAATGAAATAGGAGTTTAAACCCAGGCTTTCATTCGTGAGTTAGAGAGAAAGTTCGTATAAACATTGGGACAAGTGCTAGTACGGTTATGGTGAAAAAACATCCCAACTATAGCCAAAATTGTATTTGTAAAATATTAATGGGAGAATTGGATGAATTCATGTCAAACAAAATGACATCTCACGGATAGGCCCTCTAGAAAAGGAGCAATGTTAAAAGAATCACCCAGTTTTTTCTTTGTTTAACACTATCCCTTCAAAGACTGCGTTATAACATTGACTTCTATCGCAGTAAAAGGGAATTCCGTTCTGTATTTGAGAAGTGCAGCTGAATAAATAAGAAATAGTAGATTTGAATTGCATTTTCCCTTTTAGGAAACTATTATCTCCCTAAAAGCCTCTTTTTATCCAATGATACAATCGTTTAGTATACCAAAGAGAGAGAGTTAAATTCTCCCCTATCACTTCCTGGCGAAGAAACTCTTTTTTTAATCCTATTTGGCCATTAAGACATAGTTCAAATAAATTATACAGTCGCCTAAAACGAAATATAAACAGAAAACTCTCAAAGAAGAGCTGGAACAAAATTCAAGAGAAGTAAAAAAGGAGTTAGGGAAAATTACAGCCTCTTTCTCTTTTTCGTTAATTTAACAAAGCTGTAAAGAATGTTATAGCTATTCGAGTTGCGTAGGTTCCTTTCGCATCTCAAAGTATCATAGTAACTCCCGTTGTCCTGAGAGTAGACGATAATAATCCTCCTTCCAGAAATGGCAACCGGTCACGTGATCATGCACGCGACAAATCTGACGGAAACAGATATTGCGTCTGACAGATTAAAAATCACTATATAACGTTATGTATGTTTACTAACTAATAATCCTTCGATTTGCCCAACAACCCTGCAGGGATGGAGCAACTCTGCATTTGAAGAGAGATTCTAGGGATCGTAAAAACGTGGTGTTTATCTTTTCTTGTTAGACGAAAAGAAGAGGAAAACTAAACGTATATATACACAAAAAGTGTAATTCCATCAGAGATTGCTTTGAAGGAACGCTTTAAATCTATGTTTAAATTCACCGTAGACACACTTTTGTTAGCGTAGCAATCCAAGGATGGAATGCGTTTTGAATTTCTCGAATCTCCGAAACAACTATAATACCAAAGTACGTCATTAGCATGCAGACTCGTTAAGGCCTGGCTCGAGTATGAGAAGCTCGAAAACGATTGATCTTATTTCTCAAAAGAATGATAGGGTATTTTATTAAAGCTTTTGATATAACAGCCGAGCCGACAAGAGATACATCTATATAATGAAGTATGGTAATCGTTAGCTAGTCAAGTCCAAAAGCTTTTATTGAGTATCTACTTTAATATAGTAGTTTTCTACTTGGGATACCTACTGAGAGCTCTAAAAAGAACAAAACCGAACCAAGCTTAAATCCTTTACTTCTCAAAGGTGCCCTTAGGGAGACGAAAGCCTTTGTACGTGGGACTTATATTGGGTAATAATAGGAAAATTCCAAAATATATTGTGCATTTTTTCTTCGTGTTCCCTTTTTTAATAAGGGATCAGAAAATCGGTTTCTATGTATACTATCCAACGCCAATAGGTCGTGTGTCGTCTTTTTCAGTTGCTGCCTGCGCTCAAAAGAAGTCGAATTTACTTCCTTTTTCACCATCCTCATCCTCTAAGTAAAGCTTTCGGCATCGGGATCGAAGAGATTGGCTCCGTAGAGTCTGGAGACGTTATCAGACCACGTCGCGATTTTTTTCTCCTTCCCCCATACATCCTTTTCAAAGATATCCATCCTCTTCTCCCCGATCTTCAAAGGACAGAATCCTCGATCCCGCAGCCTCTAAAGATCCCTTAACCGCGAGGTGGCGGGCCGGAAGTCATTGGCGCCCTCTATATGAAAAGGAATATGTACTGATAGATAATATTAACGTCTCGATTTAGCGGAGAATAATCTTCCAAAATGATTGCCTCAAAGAACCTGGTAAATGGGTGATGGCATTCAACCATGAATAAGTAATTTGTGGTTTATCTTCTCTCTATGGGAGAATGTGTCTAAACACGAACGTCTATACTCGCGTGAAATCTTGTAAATAGTGTTTTATATTTATGAATTAAAGGAAACTAAAAGCTAGCAAGATTTTTATTTGAAAATTAAAAATTTATATTTAAAATTTATATTTAAAAGAATTTATATTTAAAATTCGAACCATGTATTCATCTACAATATTTCGGAAAGGGGCCTCGGGCTAGAGTTTTCATTACAGTTTACATAGCCTAAAGACGTCAGCACAGAGAGAGGCCTTCTGTAACAATTACTCCTAATCTTGTTTAATAACGTACAAAGATCCATGGTTGCAAAATATTCCTTATTTTCCTTTCAGTTTAGAAAAAAAGAAGTACATGACGAGGCAACAAACTTACAAGGTATTAAATTACATATGATGTAGGCAATGCTAAATTTGGGTTGATAGTAAAATAGATAGGAGCTACTCATTGCTACGATGCTGTCAAGGAAAATTCCTCGGGGGCATATTTGCATGCAAAAATATTAATTCCTGAGCTATCTATCCTCTAGTAGGAGTCTGATAACATCGTTGTACCTTAGAGATAAGCGATAGAGATACACTCTCACTAAATTCGAAAGAGGGAGAGAATATTATATAGCGGAGAATCGAGAAAACTTTTTTATCTCCATAAACTACTTTTGAAAGAGTACTATTTTCCGCCTGAATAGAAAAACTAGAGTCGAGAACGAGTGGAGAGATGCTGAAGAGGTGGAGAAACGGAGACTCTATTACGAGGAGTCTTACTAAGCCTTTGATAGCGCATCATCAGGAAATGCTCTTACGAGAATCTATGACCTACCTTAATCACTTCATGACAAGCTCTCAGTAATTAGTAACAAACTTATGGAACATATCTCATGAAATTATCATGAAAAGGGTCATATAGCTCGTGAATTTACGTGAACATCCGAGAGGAATATATATATATATATATATATATATATATATATATATATATGCGCCACGTGATTGTTGTTCGAGGGGAGGGGATAACATTAACAATGGTAACCTGGGAACGACATAGTACCGTAACCGTTTTTGTAAACTTAACAAGGGCTCCCCTTAATAGAGACTCCGTGGGTGTAGTGGGATGAGAGCGTACAGCGTAAAAGAGTCAATATTGACTGTTGCCAGCGAGCGTCGATGGCAACCATAGGAAACTCCCTACAGAGGGAAGAAGATGGAAAAGATGAAGAGGGAACTAGAGGAGAGGATGAATATTTCCGATATAAAGACCGCAATAGAGAAAACACCTCCCGAAACAGCGTTACACCAGCCAGTACACATGTTAAAATACAACTGTGGGATCGTTTATGAGCAGAATTTTCCAAAAAAATGTACGGGAATGGGAAAAAGGAGAGCCCAGAATGACCCCTTCAAACGTTGTTTTTCCCTGAAAAGACAGAGTGCATGACTTAGTATTTCCAAATCAAATTGTAACGCCATAATCATAGTCACTGTTGGTGTCGAATGGCTAAATCGTCTTCCATTTCTGGAGAGTTTACTTCGTGATATTTGGTCATAATCTCTTGACGAGATGTTGGATGGAAACTGCCAACTAGGGAAATTTGATACGAAAATGCATAAAGAGCTATCTCTCTCCTGAATCTCAATGCAAACTCCCCAAAGACGGATTGCATATACGAGCAAACACTAAATTATTCCGTTTCATATGCCGTGGGATGTAGATTTTCAATGTTGATGTTTCGAGTGTATAAACCAGGTATAAAGCGCGCGCGAGCTAAGTATTAGAAATTTGGAATTCGTTAAAACTACGTTTTAGAAATCATTAATAATGGATCAAAGAGCTAGTCTTCAAAACTAGAAATACACGCACCGCACCGCATCCGGGCTTAATTTATACGACAAATATCAAAATATAAATATTTGGATAAACTTTTATCGTATTGAAATAAGACTTATCAGTGGGACACACATTCGATAAATTCAAGTATAAATGTCGTGGTAAAGGTACAAAGTCGATTAATACGGGTGCCAATGAAGAAATGTGTCAACTCTATCTGACACAGTCTACTATTTTCCAAAATTAAAAGTAAATCAACCTTGAGAGTATTTTTTAATATGAACTCCAAGAGCGAATGATAAATAGGAGATATAGTTTTAAGAAATTAACCAAAAATGGCGGCGTACAAAAGTATGTTGCTTCATAAACGTAAGATCTTACAGTATGTCATCAGAAACATGACATAGGTACATTTCAAACTAACCTATTCAAATTATTCTTAAAGCGTACATACAAGTATTGCTGAAATTTAATCATAATTTATTTAAAATACGAAACACCTACATGTTGACGTACATGTTTTCAATAGCGACACAGGAAAATACCCAAAAATGTAACCCTTTTCACTTCTTTGCTTTCTAAAACCGTCATGAGAGGCTAAGTTCTTTACCCTTACATAATTTACTTTCGTGACAAGGTTCAGCGTGCGTCGACTAAAGCGCATTGAAGCCAGCCTTTCAATCCATTTGCTAACCTAACTAACTTCACACCCTTGAGAGTTTTGGGGGTGATAGTGAGGTTGCTAATTTTGTATTTGAGATCAGAATTGATACAATAGATCCCAAAAGGGAATTAATGTGACAGGGTGACGTTTAGATCTATACAGTATAGTTTCTTCTTACTTTTAGAGGAATGTACATCTTTAAACCATGGTGCTATTTTGAAAAGAGGATCAACTCCGGTCTTTTCAAATAGAATGCAATGCACTTAGGAAGGAAGCGAAATTTAAGAGAGTCTTTGCAGGGCCCAACAAGAACCGGAACGAGACCATAGGGATCCATTCTATAAGATTGCGATTTATCGACTAAACCGATGGGGCGATACTTTGGTCTAGCCTCCAGCCTCTTATTCGCGCCTTTCTCCTCACTAAACACTGTCTCAACCTTAAGTTTAGTCTCGCTAAAGAATCTAGAATCTGCGAGATAGAAAATATCTAGAACTAAAGCTGTCCGCATCTTAAAGCTAATCTCCGGAGCAAACTAGAATTTGTCACTGTGAAAGAATAGACTTATTCTAGCGTTTATTCTAAGGCGATAAGCGTATTTTCATGGTTTTAGATCTTAAGTTCTCAAAAATTTATAATTTTCATTCGGGGGATCAAAACTGGATCAAATATCGGAACGAACAAACTTTATCACATTTTTAATCAAATATAATTGGATCAAACGAAAAGATAATATCGATAAAACGTTCGTTTCAGAAGCGATCTTAACTTCTATATCAAACACAAATTTGATCACGTTTAGGCAAGATCCAATGTCAAATTTATGGAAGAGAGTTTATTTTAAAAATTTGATCAAATTATTAAAATTGAAATAACCGCACTAGCCATGTAAAATATGATGTGTTTTAATCCTTGGTTTATGAAGTATCTCTTGATGTTAGTTTTTAGGGCAAGACAATATTTGATTACGAGTCTACTCCAGCTCCAGACGGAATAAAAATTTAATTATCCACCTTGGGACTCTACACTTTATAGTTCAAAGGGACATAATAAAATGGGGAAAGATGGGGTGTTGGAATACCTTAAGAAAGCCTGGAAATAAGTATATTATATAGTCTACTGTTTCAATTAAAACCGGCAAGACAGATGAACGTTAAAACAAAACATAATTAAGGAGTGTACGGTTTAGTGTTATTTCAAACAACATGAGAGTTTCAACAAATTTACTTCAGCAGAAATTAAACAGAAGTTTCTTACGTAAATTCATTAAGTATCTAACTAAATTGTGGAGACCTGAAATTAAAGACGGATTTAGAGGCACAGAAGTATCCACAGAAGGCATTAAAAGGGATAGGTAGGGGTGTGCGAGTAGTGGTTTCTGATTTCCGTTCAAATAGGATTCGAATTTTAAATTATTTGAAACCCGAATCTTAACGAAAACATTCAATCCGTTAAATTTAAAATTGGGGCCAATAATTGCCGAGTTCTGGAACATTTACGCATCCCTAGGGTTAGGGATAAGCATATAAAAGGCTACTGTCGTCAGGGTGGACTTAAGAAGACACTAGAAAGCGACGTATCTAAAAACAAAACGAGACCTTCCTATTAATTTGCTTAAATTAAATTAATTTTGCGCTGCAAGAGCTAATATAAGTATCTTACACGCTTGACAAACGCGAGGTCTATCTGAAGTCGAGTGAAGTTATTCATTCGAGTGTAATAACAAAACTAGGAGAATGTCAGACCTCGTAACTGAATTTCATGCGGAAAAACACCCCCGGGGGCAAGGGCTGGATAAAATTGCAAAGTTGGTTAAGCCTAATCAAATAAAAACAATAGAGTCGAGCTGAGTACGTCCTAATTCCGTGATGTCTGTACCTAGAGACTTCTTTTTAGTTTAGTCGCATTTTCTTCATTTACTTGCTTTTGGCTTTTAGCACCGTAAATGGGTCATCCGGGGTTGACCTGGTCCATTCAAACTGAAGTAGGAGCTCCTATAACTCGCGTAAAATATGAATTTTTGTGATTTATCAAAACAAAGTTTTCATTTCTTCTAGAATTTGGTTTCAAATTATACATATTTCATGAAAGACGTTACCCCAGAAGTTCATTTTCATATAACCTCCATTCGAAAGGGATGTATCTATGCAGAAGTACGTAAAATCATCCCAACATTACTACTGTAATGTTCCGTATCGTGGATTGAATTTTCTTGAGTATAACATTAGTGTTCTATTCCTGAATTCCTATACTATTCATACTCCATCTCTAAAAAAAGGGGGTTCCACTAGACTTCGTAGAACATTTATGCACAACATTTTTATCATAATGCAAATGAAAGTTTCACACGTCCTGTAAATGCCACTTCTGTTTGTTCTCATTTCGGCCCAACTCGCTATAGCTTACTCTAAATTTACAAAATTGTATTAATGTCTCTAGAAATACGAAAGGGGATAGGGTAACCCGACAAAGACAGTTTAAAATATTAAAGATGAAGAAGCGTACGCACTTCCGATTATTCCTGAAGCTCGGTTACCCGCGCCTCGTAAAATATTGACTAAAATAGCATTAGGCTTACCCCATCCTCTTCCAGGGTTCTCCTGAGTCTGGAGAAGTTTCAGAAGAGAAATAATGCAAGGAGTGTACTGTAAAGAGCTTCTCGCGAAAGCTAAGCCTCGGCTTGGTAAGAAATATATATATAGAGAGAAGAAAGTGTGGGAAAAGGGGGGGGGGTTGGGAATCTCTTTTCATTTTCAATCCTATAAGAAGGACCCTAAACAGAATTCTATCAAAGCCCCTAATGGTACTCCAGGCGGTGTGTCTATGTATACTGGGATATAGGAGTCCAATCTCGCGCGCGAAAGTCATCACCATCAATTCAAACACCTCTTCTAAGAGGAAACATTACTGGACTAGGGCTCCCGGAGCTTTCTGGTCAATCCCGTGGCGAAGATACATTGAAGACGATACCTTACATCCGCTTTGAATAGTTTTAAGGATAAGTTTATAAAAGGACGAACAACGTTTTTAAGAAATGATTTTGACGTTCTCTCTCTTGCATCGCAATGTTGCCTAACACTGGAAAAACTCGCAACCTCTATTAGCACTTGGTCCTCAGGCGTGATAATAGGACACTGACTTTTAGGATTGAGATAGAACTAAGTCCCCGGATAACTTTAGGTAAACAAGGTCCGAGAAAATCAGAGAAACCCACTTTTCTCGTCATGGTGTGAGAGTATGGGTTGGATATAGTCACTATTATAAGGGGACTTACCGGACTAACAAGGCGAGAGGGTCTTTACTAGGACCATCGCTTAATAGCTTCCCCGAAAAAAAGAAAGAGAAAATATCTAAAGAGAAAGGTAAGATATAGTTTAACGGAAAAAAAGAACCCGAAAAAAATGCTTTTTGATCCGACTGGCCGATTGGGAGATTTCAAGAACGTATTATTTTATAAGACCCTACTTCTAGATACAGATTGGAGGTAAAAACCCAAAGGAGATCCTACAGGGGTTAAACCACGGATACTTAACATTAATTAGATTGATGGGGTCAATTTCAGTCTAGTAGAGTCAACCCACGGCCAACCGAAAAACATATGAGCTGAAAAGGTTGACCGTGAAATTCCATATTCAATAGCGTTCCCAGAGAAGGGATAAAGACCCTATGAAAAACGAACCCAGACAAATCACCAAATTTAGGTACGAAACTTTGCCCAATCTAAAACGGAATTAAATTTGGAAACCACGCTTATAGTATTCACACCACCTTTTAAACCTCCCTCTCTCAACCTTGCTTGTTTCAAGAGTGAGATTTGTAGAAGATGGCCAAGGAGCTAGAGTATAAAAAAAAACGTAATGGAAGGCCGGAAAAAGAAACGTTCTGGTTTTTTGTGTCTAGCTGAGCTCAGCATTCATTGATATCCTAAGCTTCACTTAAGCCTCGGATTTCAGGGAGATATAAAAATAGCTAGCTTTCAAATCGAAAATTTTCGACTATAAGTCGGGTTGGTATAGTTTGGGAAAAAAACGGACGGAGATCTTAAAGGATCTTCTTTCGTTATACCGAGACAATAGTCCTGGTAAGGGGAAAGTCGGAAAAACCTCTCCAGAGTCTAGATATGCCGTATACGTAAACCGGATATATATTTTCTTTTTTGACTTATTCATGGAATGTGTATGTTCTTTTAACGTTCCCTATTAGGCTATAGCTTCAGGAATTCGTGTATCATCTATTTATTTATATTCCTAGATACTTAAGTAACATACCAACCGTAAGACCGTTTGTTAAATTACCACGAATTTGTATGTATGAAGCCAGGGGTTTCACTCACGATGGTGTACTTATCATTGCTACGCCACTTATGCAAGACATAACTTTAAAACGCAAGCTTAGCGTTACTCCAGTTGCACCACAATAGGCAATAAGGCACGCAATAACTTATAAATAACTCTGCGTGATTGTATAAAGAAATTCCAAGGGGTTTCTAAGAGATATACTCTCTTTTTACTCCACTAAAGATAGTTGTCCCAAGCACACTGCTTGTTTCCGGCACACAGAGATTTTTGCACGATGTAACTCGAGAAGTAACGTTACCTCTTGTAGATAGTTTATCCGACTTCCAACCCTAAAATATTGACCTAAGAAGTTGACCGTGAAAAATAATGCTCAATCTATATCAAGGCCCGTTTATGGTACTATTTTAGTAGGGGGGGGGGGTAGCATAGACTTACTTTAAACCAGGATGAAGCTGTTTATCAGCAGATCACCGCGTAATTTGGATTATGCACGCTTTAAGAGCGATGACGGATTAACGGAATTTGAAAATGAAGGTCATTTCGCGAGAATTTCCGCCTAAAAAGTCTAAGAAACGACGCCTCTAGCGGGAAAGTGACGAAATAAAATGTCTTGCACGAGCCTTGATAGATAAAGGTGGCAATGTCTCAATGCCGTGGTAGTCGCCAGAGTGGGAGACCGGATGAAAATCACGTGGTGATTATGATAAACAAATCATTTAAATCGTTCTGATTCCATAACAAATTTTTTTATTGCCACTGGTAAACCGTAGGAAACCATTCGACGTAACTATGCCTAAATCGCGTTATTCTCCTACTATATTTCAATAATCGATGTTTAGTAATCGATACAGTTAAACCAAACGCAGACACTCTAAAGCTGTCTATATATAGTATTATTTTTTTTTTCTTTCTATAATGGGATTTTGTGTCAGAACGACCCCGAGTTACCCTTACATCTCACCCCGCATAGCCTTGATTTTTTTCGGAGTAAAATAGTTAATGGGAACTTTCAGATGAAAAGAACACGCGGTTTATTAATTTATACCTTGGGGAATTTAATTAAGATAATTTGTTTCGAATTTCTTGTTAGACAGGCTATAATATTAGTATATAAAGACGCGAGAAATCAAACGAAATTAATCTGTTAATTAGAAAAATTCCTTTTCTAGGTTTTTTTTTTCTTTTCTTCTTCTTTTTTAAAAATTAGCTCCGAGGATTCTTTAGCTTTTTTTTAAGTTGATTTTTCCCTTAAGTGTTTCGAGCTTAATTGGATTTTCTTTACCCTTAGTTAGCTTGAGAGCTATTTGTCTTTAGTCGAAAGGAGGTTGGTCTCGATATAAAATGTTGACAGTTAAAATTAAATTGTTAAGAAACCAATTTTCCAGTTTATTCTTTAGGGAGGAATTATTCTAGGACTTTTCGAGTTAGTTAATATCTCTTATTTCGATTTCCGGTTCCTCAGATTACTTGACGATAATTCCGGATACACCGGAAATATTTAAGGTAGTGTTAAACATATATTGAAATGGTTTCCTGTGTCATTAAATTCTAGCGTTAATCTAATACGAATCCAGGGATAGATTTATTTTTAGAAGTAGGAATGGAGAACAGAGTAATCTGGGCGCTCGTCAAAGTCCCGGACCCCCTTCCACGGGACGGAGGGGTATGAAATAAGAGGCGGGTCATAGCGACAGAGGTAAAAAGGAATTGCGTATATTTCTTCATCAAAACGTAGTTTAAGTGAGCAGCCAATAAGATAATTTAAAATTTTCGTTACGTGTTGGAGGGAGGGGCTCTTTAGTGGGCTATGAGTCGGACTGAAGTAAATACTAACCGTTCTCCATTCCTACTTCTAAAATTAAATCTATCCCTGACGAAACTGATTTAAATAATCCTTAGTATCAAAAGTACATAGATTAATATAAAAAGTATCTTTCGTTCACAGTTCCCAGTCTTCGGCTACACTATTCTTGGGTAAAATGGGTTTCTCATATATCGAGGATCTTTCATTGTTTGAACAAAGACAGAGTTAATTAAAGGACGGTCTTAGGAATGTTTTTGATTTTTCAGTTTCCGAGTAATGTAACGAACATAAAAGAATTTTTAAACTATGTTTTAATCCTACCTGACATTTTCGTGTTTCTGTATGTATATCTTGTGAAACTGTCCTTCCCGGGGTGAGACAATGTCCGCTTTCATCTCCATGGCAACGTGTTGCGGCAGGACACTCAACAAAAGACGCTCCTATCACAAAAAAGGCCACCAAGAAATCAGATCACGTCGTACCAAATAAAAAAAGAAAACAAGAAGATTCTTCAAATAGAAGTCTCCCATTGACCCCATGCCGTAAAAGTTCACATTAGAAATAAACACAAATTTGGTTCCCTCGAATCAATAGCTTAGTTCGACCCAACAAATCCCTTTAAAACACGCAAGTTACGACGCTTATTACAAATAAAAACACAAATGGCAGGCTTTAATAGGTTGAAAATATGAGAAATGTTAAAACATCAAATTTTTAATTAAAACATTATTCACCAGTTTTTCATTTTCATCCTCCATTTCTAATCGTGCGTTTATGCAATTTCGTGTGTCTAGAAATGCCTTCCTCTGAGCAGCCTCCATCAGTGTATGAATAAACAGACCAACAACGTTGACGCAACCAAAGATCAGTCCATTTGCCACCAACTATAAAAACGCCAAAGAAAATAAAAACATAAATTAGAATTAATGACACGAACGGAACCTATTTTTAAAATAACATTACGCAAATAGATTTAATTAAACATTTTCAATCCCCGTTTGTAGAAGCTATAGGTCATTTGTGTTAGTCGCGTACGGTGTTGTACCACCATGTATCATTAGCGGTTAGTGTCTTTTGACGTGACCTACAGGTATCAAACCATCCAACATTGAATTACAATCTATTAACTCTTAATATACTAAAGTCACGCCATACAGGCTGCGGTTAAATTCGTACCGGAAAATAATAACGATTTGTCATGACACGATTTATAAACCAAGTAAGGGCACACCGTGATATTTTGAAATGTTTTAATAGAGTTCAAGGCTGGGATATGCCATACCTCTATCTAAAATCATACGCGTGGATCGAGTTAACGAAAAGAAAGGTGGCATGGTAAGGTGAAATTACTATATAAAAACCCTTAAACTTAAATAACACTTCCCACGGCAACGGACTCTGGTGTATATAGTATCGTAACGGGTTGGGAATACAACTATAACCTTTATAGTTTTATTATTTTCATATATCGGAAACTATTAAAGGACAATCAAGCTGTCAGGGATTAATATAGTCTGGGTGTGTCATAGTTTGCTCAATATTAATAATTTTCTACGCAGAATATGAACTTTATCGCCAATGCAAACTAATTGTTGATCACTTGATTCACTCAGGAAATTTTACTATAGAGACGGTAGGTATCTCAAAATGATTTCGGCATAAAACAACATGAGCCCCCGTTTCCAGTTTAGTACAATCTCGTGGTAAAATACTTAAGTTACTCGAGCGAGAAGTCAAAAAGTGCCGAAGAACTTTTATCTCTCGATGTCACGAGGCGGTTTCTCGCAGCACGCGATATGGGAATTAATCTTCAGGGGATAACCTAAGAAGACGCAAAAACGGAAACTGAAAACATTTTACCGCTTTAGGGTCCTAGTTTTATGACTTTTACAAAAGTTTCAAGTTCAAATTCTTTAGGGTCCTGCAGGGATCATGGGATAACATTAACATACTGAGGTCGCCTATATATCTTAAGTCGTGGTAAAACACAATAGGAACAGAAAAGATCTCTTCCGTTAACTCGAATGCATGCACCTTTCTCTTCGCGGAGCATTTAGTTTTTAAACCTTGAAGACTTGGATTGTGTTTTCCTCTAGTTTTTGCCATTTGGACTTAGTGCACTATAGTGTGTTCGGCACGCGTCGGTGTCTGACATTCTTGGAGCGCTACGTTGAGACATTAGTCACGCGTCTTGAGACTAACGACTCGCGTGCATTCTCGAGCTGGTTCGCTTATACAACCCCTTGTTTCCGACTAAGTTTTATTCCCAAGAAGCTCAGTATACTTGTACTCGAACCCCATGCAGAAAAACGATACGCTTCTCGCATCTACGAGCAAATGTCAAGAAAGAAAAATAGCTACCCTCAAATACCAACCGAAACACGCGGATTCAGAAGCCCGGGAAGAGCCGTGGAAGGAAGGAAAAATCATTATTGAATATGACAGGTTAAGAGTAATTCGCGGGAATACCGGTTAAGAGTTTCTGCAGGAGAAACTTTAAAATGTAGGCTCAAAGAACGTACAATTATATCCTACATTGCAGGAGTAGTGCAACAGAACATTTCTGGATAGAGAGATCGACATCGACTTAGCTTGATATCAGTACCACCTGAAGCGGATAATAGAAGTAGTATGACACGCTGTATCCTCTTAAAACTTTAGTTATGTAACATGATTCTTCCCAGGTTCACCCTTTCTGTTTGCTCTCCTGCTCATCAAACTTCAGATGGGCATCGCACCGTGCGGGGTGAATTCACGATAGTGGTCCTGTAGCTCCTTGTAAATTTTAGACCTATTTGATCTCAAACCCTCGCTCGGAAAATTTCGAGTTAGAGGCTGAGTAACTTCCTCTTTGGTTTTTACACTTGTCTATATATAGTAGTTTTCAACTTATGGACTACAAAAATAGCCGATCATGAAAACTCCGGGGTGTGTGGTATATTTGACAAGGTCCTTTATCTAGAGTGTGTTTGAAACTATTCCTAGAACATTTTTCTACTATACAGGTCAGACCTCTCGTAATATCATTGTTCCCCAAAGTATAAAGAGAAATAGAAAAATCTCATGACATAAAACCCTTTGAGAGTAGAAAAAGCGCCCCTTTGGGATATATTGGACCATAATAGAAGCGCGTAGAAGCTATGACCAGCTATAAAACTACTCAGTTGAAGGAAACACTGAACAGAAAGAGAAAAAGGAATCGAACCGATATAGTCCGCGAGAAAAGAACTAAATAAAACTTGGTGTATTTCTACATTCACCAAGAGAAAACTCGCGAGGCAAAACAACGTATCATGAATCGTCAAAATTTTCTCAAACATATAAAGGAATTTCGAACTAAAAACTATAGTTAAAGACACGGTGCCTTAATGTGACAATCGGGGTTTCAACAGCGTCCTTCTTTTGCGCACGTTTGCTGGTAACAATCGTAGTCAAGGGCCAGACAAACATATAATGAAACTAAAACTTTCATGGGGTCTCATACCACAAATTATACAGATAGGATTGAATATATTCTTCAAGCACGCGTTCATATCGGAACATTTGGGAGCCCAAGGGTCTGGAGGGATCGGACAGCTACCAAACTTCGTGACCAGGACTATGAGATAAAGGCATTCATAATAGAGACAATGATTTTATGATGAAATTCATAACAAAAATCTCTCAGGAACGTAACTTAAGCTTAGAAGTTGGCTAATGTCCGTACCCACGATAGAGTATCACATGTTCTTAAAGAATAAGAAGAAAGCCAGTTAAAGCCCTGTTAGAAGCGCGGATAAGAAAATATCAATATTAGCCCGAAGGAGAAGAAACAAACAAAACCCCGTATGTTTGAAGTGAGCGTAGAAAGACCACTTCGGCTTTCCAGCAAAGGCTGCGTATCCCGGATAAAAACTGTTCTTATGCGAGCGTATATATATATGTCTTGTCCTACGAATTCTGTTTTTCCTGCATTCTTTCCCATTCTATACTCTCTCGAGTCTCTGACAACCCATCAACTAAGAGCCTAACGGAGGCGAACTCGGACACGGATGGTCATTTATAAAAAATGGGAATTACGCTCTCGACAAAATCCGAAGACACATTCAGTTGTCCCGGAGGACGCAACTGTTGGAGTAACGGGAAACCATGGACTTTTAATACTGCGAAGGAAACGACAACTACATCATATCGCACTGTAGAGATAGGTTTAACTGTTAACTAAACTTTACTACAAAAGAAATCAAAACTTAAATTGCTAAATACCAATAATTCGTCTCGAAGATCTATCTCGGGTTAACTCATTTTTTGGCAATGATTACACGTAACCCACGTTACTAATCTGATCCCCTCAGTTATTTTGGTCCTTGAAATGACAACTTCCAGTTTGGGATTTTTGGAGATTTGTATAGCGTGCTTCCACGTCATTTTCGTGACCACAGTACTGGACTTTTTTTTCGAATTTTCGCACGGTTGAAGGAAGTGAAAACGCGAAGGCACAAGTAGGCATCATGACTCAGGAAATCGCTAAGCCTAACAGTAATATTTATTTATAAATTACCAACACGAAAGTAACTATGTTTCTAATTACAAATTTCCGTTCGTCTCTATAAGCCTAGTTTTTTCTGTTCAACGGAAAACCGTTTATTATCCCACATAATTCTTTCTTTACAAGGGATATAACGTCAATTTTAACGTAAGGATGCTTGGGGGGGAGGGTGTTGAAAAAGGAAGTGACCTTTAACACGGGTTGTTGAGTTCTACCCGCTTGAAAGCGTTTTGATGTTTCGAGAACCCAGATAACGCGCTTTTCGCGAAATATTTGAAGAAATACGCATTAAAGGGTTTAAGGAGAAAATCGAAATGAGTGAATTTCTATGGAAAATAACGAAAAGAAAATGTATAGTTACATCTTAAAGATTTTAGTTAGACTGAAAACTTTCCTTTGAAACAATATTTCTGAAAAGCTCTCAATAATTATAGTAGTTTTAAGGATTAATTAAAACTTTAAATATAATTTTTCAAGCTTAACACTGGAGTATTATAATTTTTAACTTTAAAAACCTTTAGAAAGTTTTTTGGTTAAAAAATATTTAGCGTGTAATGAAATCCCTAGGGTATTATTAAGAATTTGATATATATTCACTCCTGAAAATCGACCCATACTAACAATTCCTTATACCTATAGCTTTGGCAAGTAAATAGGGCGCTTATCTGGTTAACTATTAATGTGAATCTTGAATAAACTCAGTACGTAGAATAGGCAAATAGGAAGAAGGATGCGCCGTGTATCACGAAAAACTGCATAAGAAATTTAGTGACGAACAACAGCTGTTCTCGGCTTACTTGAAAATTCGCTTTTATGCTGTATAGAACTAGACCACGAGATTCTGGAAAAGACACCACCATTACCAGGCTTGCGGAGGGAGACTAAACTCTTCTTTACCAAAGAAGTCTAGACTATATACCCTTCGCAAAGATTCTGTTAAGGTGTAGTACATGGTTATTTTTAGGCTTAAAACCCTAAACAAAATTTATGTTTTTATAAGCACCTTAGAGTATAGGCTACATTTTGCGGATTACGTATTTCCAAGAAGTTTAAAGCCCAGCGAGAGCAACACGCCCAAGCACCAATATTAAATTTAAGAATCTTCCAAGATATGTTTTATCCTTTTATGGTATGAAAGATTTCTCAGAATTAAGCTTATTTTTCTAAAAGAATGAGTTTTTCATTGGACTATATGTCTTAGCTTACACTCGGGCTTATTTCAGCTCTCTAAACTTTACAGCGGATTTCTTGTTTCTGAATTTAGTAACAACGTAAATTTGTCGTCACAACACTGAAGGTGCTGAAAAAAACAACAACAGAATTTTGCTTATGCCATCGCGAGGAATTATGGGCACAAATTGAAAAAAAAATCCTGTTTACTTTCTTGGTAGCGTTATAACAAGAGATATTATGTGTTAAAAGAGTTAAAATAAGGGCGTGGTTTTTGGTTACAATTATCTCATGTATGTCAAATTGCATTAAAATTTAAAAAAAAATTCTTAAAATTTAAAAATACTTTTATCAATATCAGAAATCGACAAGCGGCATGCATGCAATTTTTCAAAATTATTCGTATCTTTTCGTGGCATCGTTTTGGGCTTTTGGCCGTAAAAAACCCTCTCGAAATTTTATCTCGATGTACGGTCAATATAATTGATTGGAAAATAATTGTTTCACGTTCCCTTTAGCTAGTGGATTTAATCCAGATCCAATAATTCGGGGCAGAATAGGAAGTCCTAAGAGACACGCACCGTGTCTAAAAACGCCCTTTTTAAAAGAGAGCGAGCTAGATTTCTCTTTACTTCTAATTAGTAACGAATTGGATAAAAACGTCGATAAACGGGCTGGTTCAAATGAAAAAAGTTACGTCGTCCCAGCCCCCTTGAAATTAGTTCAGTGATCCTAACGTTTAAAGGGACGATTAAATGTTCTCCCTCCCAAATATTCCTTGTTTCGCAAAAGATTACGAGTAATTTAAGATATATCAGTGCAGGGATAGATTTAATTCTATAAGTTGGAATGGAGAACGGTTAGTATTTACTTTAGTTATTCCGACTCATAGCCCAGTATAGAGCCCCTCCCTCCAACACGTAACGAAAATTTTAAATTATCTTATTGACTCACGTAAACTACGTTTTGATGATGTTGCTGACGGGGACGGCGAAAAATACGCAATTCCTTTTTACCTCTGTCGCTATGACCCGCCTCTTCTCTCATACCCCTCCGTCCCATGGAAGGGGGTCCGGGACTTTGACGCGCGCCCACATTACTCTGTTCTCCATTCCTACTTCTCAAATTAAATCTATCCCTGATCAGTGACAATTAAAGATTCACAAAATACTGTAATTAACAAGGTATATTAACGGTATCGCCTATTTTTGTAAACATTTCAAGTTGTGTTAGGCCTAAATGTCACGGCTATTTCAAAATGCAAAGTAAAACCCCTAAATTACTCTATGGAAGCTACTAAAGCGAATCTGCTGAACATAAAACCATGGAAAAAAAATTGAACGTTTCCTTCACAAAAAATAAGAATAAAATTAGGATCGTCCTAGAAGAATGAGTTTCGTTAACCGTGAATCGAAATTCTCCATTTTCTTCTCATAACGTTTTTGTGTTCTTTTTATTTGGAAAGTTTTTTGTTGCTCCTCCATTTTTATCAAAGAAAGAAAGAAAGAAAGAAAGAAAGACGTTGCTCGGTATTCGTGTTCTCCCTTAATGGCTGAATAAACGAGCACGATCTTAGAAGACTCTCCCAACTATTGTCTTTCTTCAAGACTAAAATACCCTATTAGGGTAAAAATACCATTATACTTTAATGGGACGCTAACCTTGATTTAATATTATATTTTGTAGCGACAAAAATTATTAACAAGTGGAAATTAACTTTCGCCGTTAATAAATCTTAATACTGATCCTGCATGCAATATTTTAATTTGGATTTACATGTGTAATTAAATAATGAACTAAAAACCCGGTTCTGTCATCCGTAAATCTTAAACAAAATTAAGGATAATTGGGATTATTATAATGAAAATTTTGATAACGACTTTACCATGACGTGGTATTTGTCTATCTATTAGTAACGCTATGACAAGGAATAGCTCAGTTTGGTTGTTAAAAATTAATTATTTGTACTTATGTATGTACTTCTATAATTAATAATGAAATTAGGGATTCGAATATTTAAAATTTCATAAATTTACGTAAGTCTTAGCGATATCTGAATGTTTAAATTTTACGACATACGAGAGACGATTCTCTATACTTTCAAACTGGAGAAGCAATTTCATTAAAGGCCAGGAACATGCAGCTACGCAATAAAAGAAAAAAAGTAAATAAAATTTTAATATTTGAAAATGTAAATCCAGACCATTTTAATAATAAAAGAACTTGCAATCTCTTTAGTAAGAAGTCCCCTGAATAAAAAAATTATGTAAGGAGAACCTCTGGGGGATAGAGCGAGAACTTACCTGAAAAAAAAAAATCGATTCTTCAAGTTTAAAATATCCAATGCAGGCCAAGGTGTTGTTACAATAATTTCTTTTATTCAATTAAGGACTTAAAAAGAATGAATTTCATTCGTATAACATTTAAACAGCTTAAAAATAGACCAAATATTCGCACGTGCGAAAACGCGAGAAATATGATTGCATATTAAATCCTCGATTAAACTTATAACCTAACCTATTCTAAGCGTACGGTACATTCACCCTAAACACGTTCTATTTTGGTATTCCGTACTCTTGTCAAGCGCGTTAGGCCCGAGTTAGTCCTAACCCGGGCCTAGGCCTATAGAAGAAAAAAAAATATCCCCCTAAAAATCTTCCATAGAAGAATTCTAATCCGCAGCAACGTTACAAATCTTTTTCCGATGGAAATCTCTCTCTCTCTCAAGGAGGACTTCAGAAAGGATGCGGATAAGGAATTGGTATCCAGCATTTTCCATTTGAAAATCCCGAGTTGCATCGTGCCTACTTGTAGCAACTCCCGTAGCTTTATTCAAAGGCGGGAGTTGTATTAGCTGACACGCTAAACTAAAATGGTCCTTCAGGGATTGATAGAGAGGAAACTGTGGAAAGAAGAGAAAATAGGTTCCTTTGTGTGCCCGGAATCGAAGATGGAAAAAGATGCATAGGGCATGGGTGCAAAAAATGTTGTCGATCGCATCGAGGGCTTTTTGCCAAAATAAGAGTGAAAGATGGGTCCCTGTTGAAGAAAAAAAAAACGAAAGGGATAGATGGGAGGCCCTACAAAGGACCCACCTTTATCCGCCTTACTAGGATAAGGTGGGCAATCGCCCCAGTCCTTAATCTGACAGGTGAAAAATCAATGTCGCTACAGAATAGGAAGTTTTCGGTTAGATCACCGAAACTCTTGTCCCATTGCCAGGTTACAATCTCGTATGAAGGAATTCTGCATCCTAATCGAGTTGGAAATAGTTTCACACGCGTTGTAAACTCGCGTTGACATAAACTATCTGTATTCTACCCCAAATTGTCACGCTTTCTTATGGATTTCCTATCCACGATCTATCTATTATTTCTCAAGATCAGATTCTACCGAAGTATAACGATACCACACGTATTACTAGTTACATAAACTCTCTTACGCTACCCTTGGTCTCTAGTATATTCTAATACTGAAATGTATCGTAATGTATTCGAACTTGAAGGTTGAATGAAGTAGATACCAAGTAAAGGGTTAATATCTACTGATAGTATGTTTCGGTCGAACTAACATATGTGCATTCACGATTTCACCTCGAATACAGGCGATTCAAAGTTATCCCTAACTTTTATCCTATGAGAATACGATTCACCAATGATTACTTAACCAATATTAAGCCTATTTTTTTCTTTACGGGGATAAATGCAATATTTATTATTATCCCTCCTCCCAATAATAACTATAGTGTCAACAGAAATTTTAATTGAAACACTACCTAGTAGAAAAGTATCTTAATCATATTTATACGTAAATTTATCAATCGTCACTACAAATTGGGTTAAATTTTATCTTCTTATCTTTCTTATGCAGAATTTAAATTTGCGTGTCCTTTTCGATAGGAACGCGATGTTCTTATCTTGACAGGTAATTTGCGAGAGATCAAAAGACGGTATTGGCGTAGAAGGAGAGAGAAGGACACCGTCTCGAAAGAATGTCAGAGAATTCTTTGAGAGAATGTATAAGAAATGGCTATAGCCCTTAGAAAAAGATACTCGACTCTTTCATTCAATATTATTATTATTCTAGAGATTCTCTCTTGGCACTACTTATTTTTAGAGGAAGAAAATAATCCACTTAATTTAGATGCTATACTTTTGGAAAAACAGTGAAAGCGGATGAATATGCAATGTAATACATCATTGGAAAGAAAGTTAGAGCGTGAACAGAGGTAGGTATATCACTAACGACTTTGTGATACAGGGATAGATTTAATTTTAGAAGTAGAAATGGAGAACAGAGTAATTTGGGCGCGAGTCAAAGTCCTGGACCCCCTTCCACGGGACGGAGGGGTATGAAAGAAGAGGCGGGTCGTAGTGACAGTGGTAAAAAGGAATTACGTATTTTCGCCGTCCCCATCAGCAACGTCATCAAAACAGTTTACGTGAGCCAATAAGATACTTTAAACTTTTCGTTACGTGTTGGAGGGAGGGGCTCTTTACTGGGCTATGAGTCGGAATAACTGAAGTAAATACTAACCGTTCTCCATTCCTACTTCTAAAATTAAATCTATCCCTGGTGATAATCTAAATGGTTATCAACTTAAAAATTGAGCGAGAAAGTCTAGCGTTTAATCTTAATAGATGCATGCCAGAACTCTGTTTCACGTTTTGGCGCGAGAAATCTCGCACGTGATTTTCATTTTTATTCGCGAATTAGTTCGAGTGCAATTTAAGCTTTAATCTTACGCATTTTCGAATAAATTTTAAAAAAAAATCCTTATGTAAATTGCCCTTTATGTTTTCAAAAGATTAATAAAAAGTTGTATAATTTATTAAGTCTTAAAACGTTCTATCGCGGTTTAATCTTTAAAACACAGAGTTTAATTCTCGGGAGGTATGTATACCCATTTCGTAATATATTTCTAGATTCATTATGATTCGATATGTTTTCTTTAGTTTTAAAAACCGTTCGATTTGGGTCATTAATTCCAAAAGTGCTTTACCGAACTTTTTTTGTTTTGAAAGTAAGTTGTGGAATAGAATTTCCGAAGGCGTTTAACTTTCAAAACCATTTGTGGTAACGCGATTTTAAGCGAGCGTATACAGTATAATCTATAATAAAAATCAATAGGGTTGGACACTTTTCACAAATTTTTGAAATTCAGCAAGATTTCCTTGATTGGGAATTTAAAAATATGGAAATTCGATATTTCAAATTATGGCAAGTACTCAACCCATCGATTACGACAAATTTATCGCTCCCACACTCTTAATTTTTAATTAAAAATCCTTGGGCGCTTTATACCCGTGTATGGATGACTATTACTAAGTTATAATTCAATTGAAAGGAAAATATACCGCATTTAATATTATTTTTATCGCCATTGTTTAAAACTTTAAACTGTTATTATTTATTGTTTAATATTGTTAAATATTATAAGTCGTAAAGCATAAAAGTAAGGATGATTAAGCACGGAGTGGAAGTAGGGCTATTAAAACAAGGATGATTAAGCACGGAGTGGAAGTAGGGCTATTAAAACAAGGATAGTAAAGAATAACGTAGGAATTATACACATAATACGTAGTATCAGAAGGGGATAATAGAAGGATGACACTCTGTATCCCAGCTCATCCTTTTTGTTTGCTCTCCTGCTCATCAAACTTCAGATGGGCATCGCACCGTGCAGGGTGAATTCTACACTGTTTTGGTTGGTACTAAAGCTCAGCCGTCAACCCACAAGCGCTCTTTGACAAATAGTTAAGCGCTAATAGAGTAATGATGAGGGAACTATTTATCGCGTCTATGATTAGGTTTAGTAACCTAGCTCCAAATATTAAGGGATGTTGGGGAGAATCAGGTTACAATTACCCCGCTTTGTGGTACACTTCTACCAAAGAGAAATATTTTATACTTCTGGTTGTATTTATACATATCCTAGCTGGCACCACATAGCGCATATAGCTAGTGTTTTATCATGAAGTGATATCTAGTTTATCAGTCCTAACGTAGGTCCGGAGTTAATCCCCGCCTCTAAATTACAACCAGCATCTCATTGGTTCTTGAAAACTCACGTCAGCACGACGCGAATGACGAAAATTACTTATTTTCCGACTGAGGAGAGGCGAAATAGCTTGGCGCCTCCTTTTACGTCCCCCCTTATATTTTGAAAGGGGACTGGGACTATGGCGAGCGAATACTTAGGCATCTTATACCTTCTCCCTAGTAAACTATATTGCTTCTTGGTTTTATATAATACTAAATCACAGATAGCTATATATTTTAAATAAGGTTTCAGTTTATAAAGAAATTAATTCTGATTTGCATTTGAACTAACTTAAAAAAAACTTTCTATTTGACTTTAAAAGAAACCAGTTAAATCAAGTTTTATAATCGAAAAATTTGTTATAGATATTATGGCATATTTATTTTTATATAGCGTAATCCAAAGCAGCCACATATTAGCTGTCAAGTTTATCTAAAATTCTATCAAAGTTAGTTTTCGAATGATATTGTATACCTGTCGAATAACTCTTATCCTTTACAAAAGAAAACTTCAAGTTAAAACAAATTGGAAATCAGGATTATACAATTTAGCCCGGAGCTGAATCCAGGGGGAATAGATTTCGAGTTTTGATTGGGCAATTGTCACACGAGCTAAGAAGTTTCTTTCAATTTTTATCGGATTCCGGCGGTGTACCAGAAAGTGACTAGCGTATAAATGGGTCATAAAATGATAATTTTACCGAACAAAAAGCCAATAGAATTCGTAGGTTTTTTTTCTTCATAATAAATCGAAATATCTTTTATTTTCGATCAATTCATCATTGATTTTCTAAAAAGATTTTTACCTTTCAACGTGTAACTAATAACTTGAAATGTAAAAATGAAACAACACCCGTTTTTCATCATTTTCCATGTGATATTTTACATTTGGATAGATAATTTTTCATTTCAAGAGATATTTCTCCCAACGTTGACCCCTTGACCTTATTTTAATTATTTTTAACTAGTATCTCTTGAATTTTTGTAGTACTGAGGACTACTTTGAGTAATCGTTGTAAATGTTTTAAGTTCGTTTTTTTTTGAAAAAGTTAAGGAAGAATTTATTTTTTACTTTGAGTCTTTTTGAAAAACAAATGTATATTTTTTTCTGTAGTAGTAAAATTTATGGCGTTTAAAATTCAGCTCAAGCTGTTACGTTCTTTAGTAAATAAGTTGTTAAAAACAAGCCTTTACATTTCGTAGTAGTATTACAGTCATATTTATTCAAGTTCTTAATGAGACCTTGAAAATCTATTACTGCCAATATATTTCTGTTGAAGAAACGTACGGAGCGACCACTTTCGTACAAATACAACGTTTAACATCGCGTGTCAATGCCCATCAACTTTCTGCTCATTAACAAACTAACCATGAATAAGCTTTAATATAATTCCACGTTATTTATTTAAAAATATCCGTTTTCTCAAAAATCCAACTGCGTTTAACGTTTATAAATAAATGTATGTTGATTTTTCCTAGAATTTCCTTTTAAACTCGTTAAATTGTAGCGCGAATATTAATTAAATTACGTAAATTCAAAATACCTTATTTTTGAAGCCGAACATAACTCGGGACTTTAGAAATTAATTTAAAACTAAATAACATTTCTATATCATCATATCCAGTTCCACATTCGCTGCGGTTTAATCGGGCAAAATCTCAGGGACCTCAAGGCGTAACAAACAACCGTACAAGGGGCCTTTTTCTAACCCTTGATTAACCCTATCTTAAAAGTAAAATCTTAGCTTCACACCAGACCCGAGTTTTGTTTTAACCTGATCAAATTAACGCAATCTTTATCCTGGGAACGAAAAATTCCAATGGCAGTGGAGGCCCCACCTATTTCACGCTTCAAACTCGAACCCCAATAATTGACCTTATCCCTAGCATGCCGTTAACCCCTATTTGACCCTCAGTCACCTCTCTAATGTTGCATCGTACATTTTTTTTAAAACAAAAAACGGCTTTCTCTAGCTAACGCATTAACTAAACTGAGAACGTTAAGGTTTTCCAGCCAAGAAAAGTTTATCTCGGTTCTTGTTTCAAACTGAAACTACATCCTTAGTTCAGTTCAGTTCGGCTACGAACAAGTGAGAATAGACAGCACTTTAAATGAATTAAAGTCACTCCAGGACTAGCTCTCAGTAACCAGTGCCAAACTATTTAAAAACAAATCTAACAAATTTTCGCTACGAAAAACATCGAAATGTTCTTAGGCTCGTGAATTAATTCTTAAAATATACGTAAACATCACGTGTATTTCAAGCTGG
Organism: Phalangium opilio; assembly: GCF_054372755.1. Lineage (NCBI taxonomy): Eukaryota > Metazoa > Arthropoda > Arachnida > Opiliones > Phalangiidae > Phalangium > Phalangium opilio. The sequence continues at coordinate 6,708,720 of NW_028324182.1, read as the reverse complement.
ATGAAAAATGCACCGTAATAAACCCGGTGAAATTTGAAGAGAAATTTTATATCCTCAGTCTAACATGATTTACGTGATTTCACGCCTTCATATCACGTGACTGATTCGCCAGCTGGTGTTGTAATCGGGCAAGGGGTACCCGATAAATTTTAATCCTATATACTCTGGTTGGTTAAATGTTATATACTACAGCGAAAGCTGAGACTGATTAATACCGTAAAAACGTAATCTTTGTAAAATATGGTTGAAAAGAATGAAATCTTACTTTAAACATAAAAAGGTTCAATAGCCTCCATTCAAACATAATTGAATTTTGAGTTAAATTACTTAATTAAAGAGTTTGTATCAAACATGATGGCAAAATGTCAGTGCTTATTTGTAAGCGCAAGGAAATAAATGAACAGGATAATTTCATTCTCAGTGAAATCGAAAACAGCACTAAATATATTTAATCAGAAGTAAGATAAGGGACTAGAAGTACTGAGCTAAGTTGCTAACCAAATTCTTCACTTGGCGAAAGTGAATATTCTTGATAACACACCAACGGTTGGCCCTCTGGTAGCGGTTTCTGAGTTTTCCCTCTAAAACGTGAGACGCTCGCGGCGGTAGACGGCCGAACTAGATTCAAGCACCAGCGTCCATGTTCCGCGGCTTTAGGTTGAGGGGAAGCGGGTAGGAAATTTTTTGGAACTCGACCAATTTTTGCTCTCTAGTGTAGGCGCGATGGAAGCGGCATAAAATCCTCAAATTTGTTCACTAGTGCCAGGATCTACTACCAATGCTAGAGCTCTTTACTTCTAGTCCCTTACACTACTTCTGATTTAATAAAAAATTTTAAAATACCCTAACCACTTTTGACACCTTTTCTCGCCAGGCATATTTCCAGATTATACCGTTAAATATGCAAATCTTCGCTTCGCCTCACCACTAATAACGCGTACAAGGTAATACATAAAAATACATAAAATTATTAAACGTTTCGGCACCCATACCTTACCAAATAAGGTAAGTTTAATGTTCATAAAGACCTCCGGGGTTAATTTTTTTATCATTTTAACGGAATGTCAAAGCGAAAGAGAGAAAGTTAAAGGTAAGATAGCTAATTTTTAAAATTATCGCTATCTACCATCATTTTAAAAGCGGAAAATAGTAGGAGATGACTAACCAAGGAGTCTAACACTTGATAACAACCAACCAGTTCCGTAATAATAATAAAATTCTTAGAATTGAGTAGGCTAAATAAGTTTTGGAAAGTATCCTACATTGAAATTCGAAGAAGTTTTGGGAAAAAATTAGATACAACTTATGTTTGCAGCAAAGAGAAACGTACGGCGGATTAATATATAACGTTAAACATCACACAGCATTGCAAACTGTATTTGAATAAGAGTATGAAAAAAACTTGGGCGATGGTTGCATACCGTTATCACTCTCTCTCTATCGCTTCAGGGTAAAGATGTTTAAATTTGGTTTTTTTTTCTTTAATTTTTATTTTTAAAAAGTCATCTTTAGACCGTTTGAGTCTGCGCAGGCGGGGGAGGAAAGGGTAGGTGACTAGGAGACCGGAACCTAACGACGTAACTTTAAATTTAGAGTATGATCCGGAAAGAGGAAAGACTTGGCCCTCTCTCTTTCTCCCCATCTCTCTACTTCTCGACGTTGCTGGCACTCTAGTCAAAATAACGTTAACAGAAAGTCGAAGGTCTTTTTTATTTTTGAGTATTTTTTCTAACACCCTTGCATTTTTAATCGAAAGGGTTTTTTGATAATTTATAATATTTTGGTAAAGGATGTCCGAGGTGTTGGATGCATACTGGTGAATTTACAGAAATATAATTTATACAATTAAAATAATTAATTATTGGGGAGTTAATTAATTTGTTTCTTGGCATCTGTTATATATTTGATAGTTTCAAATTAAATTGAATTGGGTGTATATAAATTGTTGAACGATTTGAATACAAGTGTCCGATACCACGCTCGGAGATCAGGGACATGACGTGGGTTGGTTAGAAACAAAATTAATTTAAGAGTTATGTCTTCCGAGTTGCAGTTTTTCAAACATCCTGCATGGTTTTATGACTGGAATACGTTTAGGGTTAAGAGTATCTTTTATCCTACGCTATTTATGTTAATTATTGATTTATATTACGTAATAACGTATAGCTTTGAATTATAACAGATGTATTGACATTTTTTTTTCGAAGTCAGTTAAACCTGTTAAATATCTTTCGAGTCAAAGTCAAGTATTGGCGGTTATTTTAGGGCGCGACATTTTGACAGTCTTGGTGAGAAACGCGCCATCAGGGACTTGAATTCCGATTACGACAGACAGTAAGGCAAGTTAGGAAACCTTGTCCCAAGTGCTAACGAGAAAGAGAGTTATCGCCAACACGCCAATGTATAACTGAAGAGGACAAAGTAAAATAAAACGCTTCTTCATAAGTATCTGTCAACTGAAGTCAGTTTTTTGGGGTTTCTTGTTCAATAAACCTTTTCGACTTAAAAAAGGGGGTAGACAACCCTCAGTATCGGGACGTACAACAGAGTTGATACATTGACGTCTCTCTGCGCACTCTCGTGATACAAAAAAGACTACAGCGCAGGCGCCAAAAAGCGAGATGGAAGGCAAAGTTTTACCCCCTTTGAGTTACATTCTGAAAGACTTGTCTATCCTAACTAAACTCGAAACTTGAACTGATTCTACTTAAAGTTTCATACACTGGTTCACTATCATCTTGGAAAAAGGTGTTTCTTGCCTATCGTTCATTATTCAATATCAGAGTTTTAAATTGGTGATCATGGAAGAATGAAAAGCAACCAAAACCTCATGAGCTGACATTTTGTACAATAGTTTATTAAAGATAGTTGTATAAAGACCGAAATTTAGGGTGCGGGTCACCTTATAATCACATTTACACAATTTTTAACAGAGTTGAAGAAAAATATAGTCTGCGTGGGATTTAATTGGGGTAATTTACTCGGGTTATTGAAAAGAAAAAAAAAACAGGTTGACGAAGTACAAGGTGATTAAAATATATCTTGTTGAACTTGTTTCAGTACGGTGACTACGGTCCCAAGATATTTTCGTAGGAATATTTTTATTTTTCATTCATTCTTCAAAGTTCGACCGTTGGCTCGCTTCCAAATGGCCCCACCCTGATAGCTAGCACCCATAAAAATTGAAGGGACACTACTCGGGGGTAGGACCGACAGGGTTGGGTAATGTTATATATTGTTAACCCGTTCAATATCGTCGTCAACCTTCCAACAGTCTCTGGCGAGGGGTAGGCTTTGCAGCCTAGTCTGGGGATCGTTCCGGAGTTGGGTCTTTGCATCGGAAAATGAAATGACCCCCTCTACATCGCCCCAAAGTCATTTCTCACTGTGTCAATCCCTTTTTTTTCAGGATTAAAATTGTTTCCGGATACGCTATATAGTTGGGTTTTGGGGATAGCGCCCCCACGTGGTAATGGCCGAGGATGAGTTAAAGACACCAGGGGGACCTAAAGTCGACACAGTAAAGATTTTCGAAGAAATATTTAAAGGTCAAATGGTTCAAATTCCGAAAACAACTTTTTTTTTATATATGGAAAGTTTTAAAAACAATATATTTGGGCATGAGGATTAGATAGATACCCAATATGAGACTTGAGAAGCTTTCTAAAATATTTTCTATCTATAATCGATCGATTATATTCGAGGGGATAACCACTCTTAAGATTTTGTATTTCAAGGCAATTTTTTATGATTCTTCTATACATATAACCATCCAGAGTTTAAATTCCCAAGACGCATCGTGCAATTTTCGTACATATGGTAAACTTTACCATAACACAAACAATTTTTGTCATTAAGAGAGGCGAACTAAGCCTCGGTTAGGCCTTGGTTAAGTCTACGTGAAAAAAGCCTTCTGATAATCAACCCAACAAACCATAAGCTGTCTAGGGAACGGCCTTTGGTTCTGGTACTGTATCAAGATGAAATTTATCTCGTATGTACCCCGTGAGAGAAGCCTTAATTTTTTAGTTGACGTATAAACGCAACACGCTTGTCAATGCTAACTAGGATAGAACCAGGATTTTCCCGCCTTATCGTCTAGTGTCACGTGACAAACGTCTACCTGTCTAACGCCCGAAGATTAGCGACTCGGAAATTAACAACATACCAGCGCTTGACACTCGAGAGACATTGCCTAGCTCGCTGTTGATCGTAATAAAAAAAATGTTATTAAATGCCTACTTTTAATCAGGGCTGAGATGTTTGGGTTCAAAAAAAAAAAAAAAATACAAGGTACTAGGACGTTTTCGTCAGATAGCTTTCGTTAAAGTCGCGTTAATCTAATACTTGAACTGAAATGTCACTTTTGATAGTGACATAATTGTTAACTCGTTAGAAAGCTTTGAAAAAAAAAGGGCTGGAGATTAAACCAGTTAACTTAAAATGAAAACGGACAAGGTGATTAAAGCGCTAGTTTCGTAATTTTGGCTTTAGTTACAGAATGCATATTTAAAAATTGAATTACTCTGATAATTGTTTACGTATGCAAGCCACAGTAAGGTCCTCTTTGGACAAATGAGGTGACGAAGGAAATCTTTCGACAACAGCTTTTGGCTTTTAAACTTGGGGTCACAGAGGTGAAACTATGGTGTTTTGCTGGTGTACAATATTCTAGGGCTTTACGTTTAAAATACTTCATATTAATGGATACAAGCGTTAATGACGTATTGAAAGGTACTATTATAATCCGAGGAAACAAAAAGTGTACTATAATAACAAGGAGATATACGAATAACCCTGGAATAATTACTCAGATATTAATGGCGAAATAATGTTAGGTTTTCCAACCCCCACGAAACTCGATATTTTTGACGCCTAGGCTTAGTATACCAAAAAGTTGCCGAATAATGGCCGCGTAAACCTAGAACAGCCTTAATTGGTCTAGAAAGGGTTATAAATCAATTTTCACTCTACCTCTACGACATTATCTCAACCCAGCCGGAATTTTCAAGGGACCAACGAATTTTTATTTTTCTTTTAATTTATCGCTAGTTAGTTTAAAAATAAACCTAAATTTGAGAAAGGTCGACGTGGCTCGAGAGAATTAGGTAATTAAATCCATGAGAGTATTCTTAGATATTTGTGTGTCGGTAACATTTTACCATTGCTGGTAAGTTACTGCATCTAAATTTCTGTACAAATTACGAACAAAACTGGCATGGCATTCATTTATTTCTCAAGATTTGAACAGGTAATTTACCTAGTAAATTTGTTTTTAAATTACGGTAATTTCACGTTTACTAATAGTAAAAGGTCACTTTGCGTCAAGAAAATAGTACGAATCTATTTAATTATGCTATGAATCTTGAATTTTAAATACCCTACAAAATTCTTGGTGCTCAGAAGAAATATTTTTTAAGAGGCAACGTCTCTCACATTCGTCATTTCTATTTATCTTTGCTAACACATCTTGTACATAATTTGATTCCGACTTCACGTAGCTCGACATTCCATCGCAAAATGTATTAATTCTTGATAATAATACAGCAGGTTACGTAAGAAAAATTGGGAGACAATCAAGAACAGAGGGATTACTGCTACAATCGCAATGGCTTAGTCATTTTCCATCAGGAGGTTCTTAACTTCTTTAGTTGTTAAAGGGGGAGACGACAGGGAAAGGAGAGAGAGGGGCCGAGTTAAGGTCTTAATGGTAAAAGTCTTAAGTCTTTTGGTCTGCTCCTAATAAGCAACGTCTGTTAGCATTTTCAGAGGGTCTCGCCCAGCTTTTCTTGAAATAACAAACCGAATGGCAATCTCCCCCACACCCCGCCATGCATCTCCCTTGGATTTAAGTCGACCCTGTTCTTACCAAAGGGAAAGTGAACTAGTTCCAAAACTGACCTACAGAAGCAGAGATACTAATAAGAAAAAGCATTATAGAAATTTCGTTTCAGTAAATCCTTTTCAGTATAGTATAGTCTGCATAAAATAGGTTTAGTTAGTTACTAGTCCACTAAAGTCCTTCTGTTTTAAGCCATATTTAACGTCTTTGTAGTCCACATGCCCATCAATGTTCCGTCTTATGAAACAAGGTGGTCAAACATCAGACTCCATTTTACCCGGGCCGACTTTTAGAAGGGTTAATTAATAATAAAGGTTTCGCTTTGTAAGATAGAACTAATTACTATGTCTCCAGAAACAATCGGAGGTAGAAATCACGGATTACGGGGAATCCGATAAACGATATTCACGTTCTTATAGGTAATTACTTCATTACCCAATATGGTAATTAATTATTGGTGATATAAATTATAGGTATTTTAACAAAGTATAAATTGATTTTTCGTTGAAGAAAGTTAATTTTTAAAAAACGGTTCAGAATAATTGGAAAAAATATTCACGTCAAGATAAAATGGAATTCGCATTTCTCAGTCTTACGAAAATAATGGAAAATCCTTGGTGTGAATTTTTAAAATCGAAAATTTTCCTAAGATACGGAATTTTCGGATAACAGAAGCTATAAATAGTTTATCTATGGGTAATTTAACACGAATATAGTACATTTTCGATCAAAATTGACATATCTGATAATATTTTATTAACATAAGCGAGTAGCTATTTCCAATCAATTAAACAAACAGTATAGGAGCTACTAGATTCTTCCAAAAACAAAAGTATACCATCTTTCATTCAATTAACACCTTAATTTTTGTGAGAACCGGCCCTAAGACCGCTCAATTATAAGTATATTTTCGAGCTCAAATTAACGCCAATTACAAGTTTCAATATCCCTTGATCGGCTGATTTTCAGTCTTCAATAGGGGGACTCTAGGAAAACTCCCTTTCTCTCTCACCCTCTCGCCTATGTAACTTCCGGCGAATTTTCGCACCTTCTTAGCTTTACGCTCCAATGGTTTTTAGTCGAGAGAAAGTCCGTAAGGTTAATACCAACCAAAGAATAGGAATAAGAATAAAAAATAAATTCAGGCGGGAAAAGCTAGCGCCAAAACTGCCTAGAAACGGAATACGTGATATTCGTGTACGGCCAGTTAGGTCGATTACCTTTATGGAGCTCTTGGACATCTGGCGCGCTTTCATCCTCTAAAGAAATCACCCTTAATTAAGTCCGAGTCTAAAATATATTAGTAAAGATTCTAATTACGAAAAAGACACCTTACTATAAAATTGAAGAGGTAATTTTTATGTCTCAAAATAAAAGATACCAGACTGAACATATCTGCAGATGCATCGACGGTCTAATCACTCTCAGGGTTTTCATCGCTTGGCAACAACTATTTTTGAGTCATAGGCTGTTTAAATGCCCAAAAGAGTGAAATATTTTTCTCAAAGATGGCTTGTTAAACACGTGCTAAACCACGTGGTTTTTTTTTAATGTTAACGTGGGTTTGTTTAAAAAGGGAGAGTGATTTTGGAAGGGTTTACTCTGACTCCAGTATCTACAGTCTCCTTGGAGAAGTAACTCAAGCTTCCCCTCCACCTAACAGTCCCTTTTCAAAGTTAAAGAAACTAATTAAGATTGTACTAAATTTTGATTCATTAACGCAATGATACAAATCGCTACTTGTCGACAATCGGGGTTGGTGTTTTGACAAGTTGTTTAATAACTTTTAGACTTAAATTGTTCTTGCATAAGGGTCTTCTTTAGTTCTTGGCAATTATTTCTACGAATGTTTTGGAGAGGTTTCTAGTTAAGAGAGATGTAGCTTTGACATTTTCACATTTCCCTTGAGGGGAACGACGAGTGAAATTCATACTTTCGGTTTTGTACACAGAGGAGGTTCCCCACGAGAACGTCTTAATGACGCGATTAAAAATTTAAATTATTATTTTTGCGACAGCTAACGCGTAACGAGATGCAAAATGAGAAAGCCATCATTATAAAGAACAGTACGTGTGGAAGAGATCACTTATGTCATCCAAAAATCACAATACCTTTCAGATCAAAAAAATAAGTTCACTAAACTTCAGAGACCAATATGAAACTTGATGTATAATTACAAAATAAATATAATCAGAAACCTTTAAATTATATCACCATTAATTACATAATTACCATACCTAATTAGGTAATGAGTAATTAGTTTAATTAATTGCTGGTCTGATCTCAACCACACTGTAAGAATATGAATATATATTCTAGAAAATGTCACATTCAATGGCGTGGCTTATACGGGTACCAGTATATTTTAAAACTTGGCGTCGACTTAAACGCGAACGTCTGCCCAAATTAAGCCGAACTGAATTGTACAAAGAATTGCCGCGTATACGTTCGCGTATAATATAAGGCAAGGAACAAATTAGAACCTCTAACAAATAGCTTCAAGTTTTAGTAGAAACTTCAAACACGAGCTAAATTAAATTTCCCAGGGAAACAGCAGCGGCAGGTGTTTCAACATTGGTTGGAAGAAGTTTTATTGACCCCCAAACCAAAAAGAGAGGTTAGTTTAACCACAGGGAGAGCGCCTATAACATTTTTTTACGGTCAAAAACTACAAATTTACAGAAATAACTCTGCATGCGTTGGGTATAAAAAAGTTTAAAACTGGCTTATTTGATCGAATTCAGTATCAAGTAATTGAAAATATTTTGGGGACTTTTGGTTATACTGCAAAGGGTTAAACCAAGGGGCAAGTCACTACCAATATCTACCATACTTCTGTCGGTTTTGCCTTAAATTAAGTGTGTTTCGTAGTGAACTGTCCCTTGATATCGGTTTATACCGCCTTTTTAATTGGCGTTACGAGTAAAAAATTCTTTTACTTTCCAATTTTATGGAGACCCACGCAAATATTATCAAAAATGGGTGTAATAGCAAAATAGTGTGCAGTGCTGAAGAAGTCGGTTTTATTTTAAGGAAAACTTGAGAATTTAAGAATTTTTAGTTTTTACGATATTTGAATGAAGGTTACAAGAAAACATCGCGTTATATTAGAAGGAACTAGTAAACATTCATTAACCCTGGCATATATTTTTTCGGTCGCTTTTAAGTTTCGGATAATTGATAATAATAGCTTATAAAATTGTTTGTCTACTGATTGATTTCAATTTCAAAAGAAATTGATAAAAATAGAAATATTCGGGTTTATTATCCGTCTGCCTTTGGCCATGTAATGGGATATCAAGAATTCAATGGCGTTACGTAGCTTTACCCTCAGGCATACATACATTTAGCGAACATTTGTCCGCTAAGTTCGCTGATAATATTAAAGATTCAATGTTAATTTATTTATTACAGTCGTATCGCTTCGGGTTTCGTTTAATGAAGGGCAGGTTTGCGGTCATATATGTTTCGCGGAGTCAAGCATCTACGAGGAGAGGTATAGCTTTGGCCCACCCAACTTGTTTCATTATTTAATCCGTATACTCTATTTCTCTTCAGCATTTGAATTTACCGGCTCGATAAGAGAAAGTATAAATTTCCTTTTAATTTCAGCTCGTTTAATATAAAATAAAGGTATTTCCGGTGCATTTTCGAATTTCGATTCAGAGTGCGGGGTTGACTTAATATTTTACACGCTTCCAGTCAAAAAATATTGGAAAAGGTTAAAGACGACTGTTTATACAGCTACGGACACGAAGCAGGGCAATACAAAACTGCGTGGAAAACAAACCACGATGTGACCTTAACCCCTTTGCTTGGTTTCATAGTTGCGTTTCTCTTTTCGTGCTTAAGTAGCCAAGATCTATTCGAAACACAGCGTCGTGTTCCAAAGTGAGTTAACAAGCCTTGAAATTAACTAAATCTGTCTTAACCCATACCCTTAGCAAATACAAAATGACACAGACCTGTTGCCATTTGAGCGCCGGAAATTCGTAGGCCAATGTAGCGGCGATAGCCATATGTAAAGCCGGTAGAAGAATTCCCAAGGTGAAGGCGATCCTTGTCCTGATGGGTAGCAAAGTATAGGCAACAAACGCGGCCAAAGTTATTTCCCAGACTCCATCAGCGGGGCTATGAGGCGAACCCCACGAACCAGATCCCCATCCTCCGGACGCAGGTTGACCTTGTCCAATGGTCAAGGGTAAAGCGAGAACGCACGAGCCGACACAACACGCCAAGATGCCATAACACAGGGGAGGGACACTTTGACCGTCGCTAAGTAATTGTCCGCGTCTCCAGGCCAACAGGGAGGCGAAGATTAGTGCGTGGAGGGCGTGGATTATCGCGGCGATGGTCGGGGCTCGATGGTACGCCGCGTGAAGTACCGCCAAGGTCAACGCCAACGATACGTAGATGCTCAAAACGGAGGCAACGGAGGCCTGTTGCAATTTACAATTGTACCGTTGGTACAGAGCTTCCAGTTCGCCATTCTCGAAACGTCGCCGACGTAACAAGACCCTCGAGAAGGCAACTTTACGATGAGAAGGGATTGCTTTCACGGAGTGGTCCATTTCGTTGGTTACACCGCGAGAGGTTCGCGAATGTATCTAGCAAGCGGTAATGCTGGAAATTTCAATCTCATTGGTGTACACGAAGTTATATATTAAGTACGTTACGCGCTTCAACTTGTGCATTCTGTTAACAAAACATAAAATAAAACCGTTATTGAATAACCTTAAACTTTGAACCCGTTTTACGAAAGACAAAAGTAAAATTCTACGCCGTAATTTCCAAGCAATATAGCATTTAATATCTCACAAATTCGGGTCAACATTAAAGCTCATATAAGCCAAATGCCACGAGACATTACAAACTCAAACGTTTTGACTTTAAGACAGTAAAGAAAATCTCCTATCTTATCACAGACGGGAAAAAGAGGCCTAACGCATTAGTCACTATCCCATAAACAATTTTTATTTTATTATTCTTTTTTTAAATGAAGACAAGTTTATAGGAATCTGATTAACATAAATCAACCCTCACTAGATCTATTCGTCTCCTCGTAATAGTAACTGAGGAAGCGTATCTTATATCAAATCTGGGAGTTTTCCAAGGGGGCACGTCTACGCAATAAGCGAGCAAATTAACGATACGTGATCGTAAATTGAAATTAAAATTTCTTACAGGCTAAATTAACTTAATAAAGGTCTCCACCTCCCGTGTTATTAAACTAAGTTTAAACTACTTTAAATGAATTTGAAGTTATTAGACTTATGGCCTACGCGTTTAATCTTAAGCCGGTCGATTTAGGTAGAGACTCGCAACTCGTTAAAGTACTTATTAAGTCATTAACTTGAACTCTTGATTTAATATCGATTATAATGACTATAAAATACTTGGAATTAATTTGCAAATGGGTGTTATATAAAGTTTCAAAAGATTTTTTTATTAAATTTGGATTTACTTAAAACTTACATTCTAACCATTATAATACCACGGCGCAAAAAAGCCAGAGGGGACTGTCACTTGGCGGAGAGCAGAGGGGCTAGCCACTTCCCGTAAAAATCGGAGATTTTGAGTACACGCGGTTCCTTTGACTTGCCGTGCAAAGAAAACTCATTGGCGTACAAGTAATTTAAGCGGTTAGCCCCTCGTTAAAGACGAAGCGTAATAATAGGTCAAACTAATTAATACATCAAGTATTTTAACTAATTACAACTAAATTAATCTTAAGACGCCTGTCAAAACAAATGATGAATGACTTACTTTTAGGCTGAATGTGGGAAACCACGATAATACAAAGATGCAAATGATCAAATTCAATGATTAAACAATACAACACTGAAATATCAAAGATGTGCAATAAAACGGCAAAACCACGAGCGAAGCAACTACAGTTGACGTCCTAGCGAAAAAGTTGATTAACAATGACACTGAACTAAACTTTTACATTTTCAAATCGCCGAGCACGAGATGGTCTAATTAAAAATTGAAGATTACGAATTAGTCCAGTCTAAATTTTGCAGTTGGCGTGGTTTTTTAGCCATATTTTGGCCCTGGAAACAAAGGAGGACCCCCCTATAGAGCCTCCGTTTAAAAAATAAAAGCTAGGGGGCGAAATATCTGTCGGGAAACTCGGGCCAGCAGCACGACCGCCCAGTGTTACCAGCATTGGCCTTAGAGCGAATGAAACTGTAAGGATAGATTTTAGTATGGGGAATCAGTAGAAAGACAGACAGACAGGGTAGGATGGTGGGTAAACGCTGGCTTATAGCGACACCTGCCCGCTAATAGGGGAAACTTAGAGCGGGGGAACCTTTCTTAAAGGGGAAAACACCGCAAGGTCTTTAATCTTTTTTTTTATAATCGAATGTTTCGGAGATCATCTTTATACATGATGTAAAAGTGGAGACTGGAGAGAGTGGGAAAACGAGTTTTGGTTATTTCTAGATGTGGCGTAATCATATAGTCTCCACGAGAGCATAAAGATTTTTTTAGACCAATTAAACTAATTTTCTAAAATAATAATGAAATAAAGGACAATGGAGCGGAAGAAGACGACTTTTGTTATCTCATTTCTGTTAGTTTTTTTCGTAGAAATTATAACCAAAATGGAAGTAGGCTTACTAAATCAGAAACTTTAGATAAGAAAGTTGTTCATTCGGTGACACTTTTCCGTCGTCAGCAAACACTCTCTGGGTTGGAGTTTCCGGTTCCGGGTCGTATTTACAAAACTAAACACGTCTGCGACCCAACATACCCACACGGTTGACTTCCCTTCCTAACCTAAACCGTAAATGCCGCTATTTATCGCGAGAACGCTTCTGGGATGAAACTTCTAACGTTGCCATGGAAACGCATCCTTTTCCAGTTTTCCTTCTCAGCTCTAGGCTGGCTCAGATCGGGATGCCGACTCACGAAAACTCCCGCGGGTCAAAGATAGAGGCTTGAGAAGGAGAAACTAAAGGGGAAGATGGCCCCCCTCCTTCCTAAAATCTCTCAGTCCAGTAATGTGTCGAGAAAAGGAAATGGCTCCAGGGGGTGTGGGGTTTAGACGGAGACCCCAAATAAACAGAGAAAAACAATAAACTTATTTCATTCGATCTTTCATACCTAAACAAAGGGGTTATAGAAAAAGAATCAATACTAATACACCTCTGGGAATGAAGTTGTTTTTTTGTTTTTTTATTTATTCTAATCCCGGTTTTATAGGTTCTATAGTCCTTTAGCAGCTTGGTTTCCTAAAGAAAAACGCGGTACTCAAAGGATATAGCATCTAACATTAATGTAATTACCAATTTGAGGATAAGCTATTGGTTTGTAGTTTAAACCATTTCCCAAAAGTTAATTTTGAAAAATAAGAAGACCCAATTGAATCTACTGAATTAAAGGAAACGCTAATCCAATTTGAAATACCCACCAATTCATATATGTCCTAAGGATAAGCTTCTCTTGAAACTATTTCCTTTATAGACTTAAGGTCATTGGAAAATGGGACTCGAGAAAGCAGTCTTAAATAAAATTGAAAAGAAAGTGAAAGCCCTGAAAGAAAAACGTTTTTGGAAGAAAGAAAGTAGCTTTTAAAGAAGTTGAAAGTAATGAAGTGTAAAGAAAAACCAATCTTAGGGTTCTGAGCCCTGGCTGGCGCAAGTCATTCAGTAAGGGGAGAGAAAATGGTAAGGAAACTTTAGCTTCCAACCACGACCTTCTCATCAGTCAAAGTCAATGACAAATGCAACTACTGACTACGATGGCAGCGCCACCTACAAACTGTCCCCCGCCCCCTATCCACCCTCTACTACATTGTATTATCAATCAATAATATTGATTTTCTATTTCTTACAAATATATTGACTTCTAAAACCAAAAATAATAAATAATGTCATTAATAATGATAATTTAATTATATTTTTAAGAAATTTCAATTGAATAAAGGAAAGAATCATAATATTATATATATGCTTATTGTGCCAGTGAGCACAAAAATAGAGGAGAGCCGGAGAGACCAAATTCTCCGTCAGCCCCCCTTTCAAAAACGTTACCAGTGCCACTGGCTCTCTAGGAGCGTGGCGCACATGCGCAATCGAGAGAGAAAAAAATCAGAGAAGTTTGTTTACGTTATTACGGCCGAGGCCGAGTTTTTCGGCCCTACTCTGCCGCATGCTGCTAATTCCCCCTCTCTCTTTCTCTCTAACCGTATATTCGGGTATACCCTTTTTGAATTTCCCTCGCAAAGGATCACGTGTGCGCGAGGTAGGTGCGCGTGAGAACCATGGTGCCCGGCGGTTATAAAGTACCTTCCCCCTTCTAACTTTGACTCTCCTTTGGATTTGTGCTCCCTGATTGTGCTAACCAAATTTCATAGAGAAACCTTTACATAACTGGAATTTTAAAATGGAACCTTAATTTTTCAAAATTAAATTTAGTTCCTTTAAAGGCTGCAATCTGATTAAAACAAACATAATTAAAATATGAAGAAACTCCCATTTATTTATTTAAGTTTTTTTTTTGGAATTTAATATTTATTTTTTGGACCTGATTAACAAAAAGGATACATAAATGTGTTAATTATTTTAATAATGACCATTTTAATTGGTCTCTGGCTGACTGTAAAACTTGGGCAACAGTTTGTTCTCCTAATGGGATATCATCAACTCTTAGAGCAACACGTTGGACAACCATATTTGCATCAGCTTCTAAAATAACTCCTCCGTCACAAATTTCATCCAATGCCAGGATTACAACATCAAGATTTTCCAAGAGAGAACGTTTCTCAACGTTTTTCCTTAATATTTGGCCCACAGCTTCATACAGGCAGTTTAAAACGCTGGCCAACATTAACTCATTTTCATGGCTGCTTCCCATGACATAGAAGAATAAATCAACGCTGCTTCGATACACGCATGTTAATCCTTCCAACATGACAATTTCAGCATTAGCTCTGTGTGTTTTGTTGAAGAGATTTCTTTCAAAAGCTTTTTGTTCCTTTGTTGTGGGGAAAGTGTTGTCGTAATATCTTGCCAAGATACGATTGCCGTCATTATCCAAGACTGCTATGGCTTTAACTGAATATAATGATGGCTCAAGAAGAGCTGAATCCATATTTATATCGTTAAACTTAAAAAATAAACGCGTTTTAACTTTCAAAAACTGAGTTTTAAAGTCAGATAAAAGTTAATTAAATTCGTACTTACAAACTGAAGAAATTAAATTGACAAGCGGGTTTTAGAAATTAGAATTCCCAAACTTTATAAGTCTTCTGCACGTTAAGCCTTGGTCTATAATTTTAAACTGGAATATCTAAACCGGTAGTAATTGTACTAGTACTGTTAAGTACTTTGAAAGAAGTTACTCGCGTTATATTCCAATTTTTGCACTAATTTATATTAGTTTAATTTAATTTAAATAGTAATCAAACGTAAAGCAAAACTTTATCGGTCGCCTCTTGCCTAAAAAGATTAAACTGACGTGGAGGAGTGATAGTAGGGATTATGAGAGTCTGGCGTCATAAGATCAACTATCCATAATTCCAACTGTTTATATGACCAAAGTACTATATAACCAAAACTGGCCATTTCGCCAATAGAAAATATCGGCAACATAAGATCAACTATCCATAATAAAAATGGTCATAGAAAAAGGTTTATATTTTGATATAAAACCGTTCCCAAACGTAACAAACGAATATTTCATTTCAAAACGGTTGCGACAAAATGGGTAAAATGGAGAAAAACTCCCACGTTATTTCTATGGGAAAATTTGAACGTTTTCACCAAAAACACTGACTAATTTTATTGAAATGAAAACCACCCTTAGCAACTTTATTTTTTATAAAATTAACTAATGGGTGGATCTTTTTGAAATTTTAACCACATATTGAGGGCCCGAATTATAGTTCTGAGGAATATTTTCAAAACAGTTGAAACAATACGAAAAATGTTACATCCAAACAAAAAACCCTCCTTATACATTAAGAGCAGTATGAAGTCTTATCTAAGAGAGCTATCGCTTTCCTAGAATTCCAACTATTTATATGACCAAAATACCATGGATAAAGAATGCGCGTGAGGAAATTTGTTTTCACGCGACAGGATCGGCAACTCCCTATCTCGAACGACAGCTTATTCTGTATATAGTCTGTTACAAGATGAGTTGTTAGAACGCGCAAAGCTAGGTTACATACAGACCTAGCTTTGCGCGTGCTGACAACCGATGTTGTAACAGAGTATATACAGAATAAGCTGTCGTTCGAAATAGGGAGTTGCCGATGCTATAGCGTGAAAACAAATTTCCGCACGCGCATTCTTTTCTTTATCCATGAAAATACTATATAACCAAAACTGGCCATTTCGCCAACAGAAAATATCGGCAACATAAGATCAACTATCCATAATTTCAACTATTTATATGACCAAAACTCTATATAACCAAAACTGGCCATTTCGCCAATAGAAAAAATCAGGGAAATTCTTTTTTTTTTTTATCTTTTTTTTTTCGAAAAACCAAAGTGGTGCATTTTTTTTAATATAGGCCTAGGCAAAATAATTTTTGACATTTTTCTATTATAAAAACATTTTTATTAAAGAGATCTAGAAATTACATAGATGGAAACATCATTTTGACATTACAAAAAAAAAATTAAACTAAGTAATATTTTATTTTTTCTTTAGAAGAACAAACATAATTTAAGGTATTTTAAAGTATATTTTACAAAAAAGAGGTGAAAATGCCATCAATTACGGGTAATAACTTTAGTATTAAATTAACCCCATAAGTCTTCTGTTCTTCCAAACTTAAAAATGAGTGCCCTGGAATGAAAATTTACATCTAATTTAACCCCTGACCTTATAAAAATAAGTCTAATAATAATTACCCGGCAAATATGAAAGCATTTTGTAAAAACACTGCTACACCTGGCCATTGTTCATCTTTGGCTAATTAAATATTTAATTATAAAATTTGTTGATTAAATTTATAGAAAAAAGGCAACTTATATAATATACCTGGGATAACGTAGGCCCCAAATAATATCCAGCTTGAAGCAATAACTGAACCAAATCCCAACAAAAATCCTAAGAAAAGCCAAACTCTAGCCCCTTAAAAACAAAATATTTCATTAATTAATTAGGGTTTTAATTAATAATTTAAAAAGAGGTTTAAAAGGTACCTCTCTGACCAATACACCCATTGGTGTATGCATCCCCAGATACTTGACCAGTGGAGACTGCGTTAATCCTAATAAATAAGGTGTTTAATAAGCTATTTTCAAACTTAACCCTTTCCTATTCTATGATTCCAATCTACTAAATTGCACTTACATAAAGAGGGAGAGTGTCCCCATAACTCCACAAACATGATAAGCATGATCAAATTTATCGGAAGATGGGAAAACCGCGGCAATATCAATTATAATCCACCATCCGATAGAAAACTAAAATGTTTTAATTCAATCAAACATGTAATCATAACACTAATGAGGGAGGAACAACAATAAAATAAGCTAGAGGAAGTTGCCAGAGCCAAGGCTTAAAAACTGTCAATACAATTTCGCGCTTCAAACGATCTCTGCCTTCATTACTTTGATTAAATGATTTAAATTTAACTTACTAATGCTCCAGCAGCTATAGAAGCGATAGCATTTCGTTTTTCGCCTAAATCCAGCCATTCTGGTCGTTGAATTTGTATTGAGTCTAAACAACCTGCCATCTTTTTTGTGACTAACTTTAATCAGTGATGCCAGGTGGGAAAAATGGAATTTCCCTTTCCAACCCTTAAAATTTCCCTTTTTGGTCCAAAATTTCCCTAGTTCAGGGTTGCCAGATTCCGCGCATAGAAAATGATAGAATTATAGCATTTCAACTATTTTTAGCGATGTATTTTCGTAACGGCCACAAAGGGTCAGTTATTTAGCAGACGACTTTCGATAATTCAATGTTTGGAAATACGAAAACTTGTAGCAGGGCTGCCATCTAATGTGAATCCAACGTAATTAATAGGACGTAATTAACAGCACGAACAATTCAGTGACGTCACCGGTTTGTAATTTTTTACCGCCCGATTTGAATTTTGAATCGGCCGCCATATTGTATGTGTCGCCCTCTACAAAAATACATTGAACTCTCGAAAGATGGTGCTATACTGTTGCGTTTTTGAGTGTAAAAGCAAAGCTGTTGCTGAAAGTCGTGAGAAATTCTTTAGAATTCCAAGAATAATAAGAAATCAAGGTAAAAAAACCTTGGATTTATCAACTTTTGGGACGTTATGGCCGGGTAATCATTTAAGCCTTGGCTCCAATTTACCGTATTTTTACAGTAAGGATCCTCATAATTAACCAATGAAATTTTTTCTATAGGCCTATACCTTTTTTTAGTTGTTTCGGCTAAAGTTTCTAAATAATCTGATTTATCGAAATTAATTTGTTGATTTGCCATGTCTTCCACTATATTTATAAGGTGCTTTTTAACAATAATTCACATACAACATGGCGGCCATTAAATAAAAACAAATCCAGAGGTCGCGGCTTCCGGGCGTGACGTCACTAGAAGGTCAAAAACCGCTTCATGCTGTTTCCCTATAAGTCAATTTGATGAAGTTGTTTAATTTTTTATGCTGATATTGTTGACTTTGAATTAAAAATTTCTTCCCGTGGAATTTCCCTAGATTTAGCAAATTTTTGGTGGAATTTCCCTTTTCCCTTTTCACCGTTTTTAGGAGTCAAAATTTCCCTAGATATGGGAAATTTCCCTCAATCTGGCATCACTGACTTTAATAAGAGGTGGAAAGAGGGGGAGTAGAAGGCTTGGATACGGCAGAGAGAATTTAGAAGAGGAGTGGAGGACGCCCCCTTTGACTCTATTAAACTTGATGACGCCCAAACAAGATGTCGTGTTGAGCTTTTTGGGGTAGGCGAGTTCCCGGTCACATGCTCTAAAATCTCTCTGTTACAAACGCATCATACCGGAAATCGACCTGCCTAGATAAAGTTTAGCAGACGACGTTGCGCTACATTCCAAACTACCCCTTCTACTCCCCTTCTAAATTATCTTTGGATACGGTGAACCGGATATTAGGAAAAAATATAACCAATAAACAAGTGGATAAAACCAAAAACTTACCTCTCCGAGTCAAGAGGATAACTATTACTACAAACTTATTAACCTAGATATAGAATTATTTCTCTTTTTTTTGAAGTAAAAATTTACGAATTATTAAAGCAGTATTCCAAGCATAGCGAATATACTGTAAGGCAGACGACATTTTACATCCAATAAAGATATGTCTTGGACACATGGAAAATCAGTCAATGGGAAAAAAACAGGAAATTAAGTGTATAACTTTAGGAGAGATATAACCTTTATGTGTTTGAAACGGCCCAATTGTCTACGCCTCAACTGTTAACCCTGTATTCTCATAACTACATTCACAACTGGTTTGCAGTGTAAACACTATTGTCTCGTTTCACCTCAACGATATTCCTAGTTAGCCAACATGAGTGTTAACGTTAAATAAAAATGTTTAATAATAATTATATTTATTTTAGTATTTAAGATAATCTTGTTTCTCAAATCAAAGTTAATACGAAAAGGGTTAAAAAACAGTCTATGTGTGTGTCTGTCCGTTGTTAAACTAGTGCGCCGCGTTAGCAGTTCGCCTTGTGTTGATGTGTAAAGAAATCCTACAGAACCTCAATATTCCCTTTTTTCATAATATAAAGTGAATATATGGAAATATTTTTCGTAAGTACGATGCCTTTAGTAGTTTTGTAGCTTTAAAGCTCTGTTTCATTTTGATATTCCAAGGATATTTTTTAATATTATTATTTGAAATGGTTGTTTATTTATTACTTAAGCTATACTAGGCCTACATCTGTATATAGAATAATCCTTGCTATAGTGATTACGAAAAGAAAGCTAAGGCCTGAACTACGGCGAGTCAATGGAGGATTATCCGTAATAGGCTTAGGCTTAGTGAACCAAAGAGGAAATAATTGAGAGCCGAGATTTAGTAAATTATGGGTGTTGATTTTCTTGTCTGTAATAAAGAGACATTAACGGTTCAGAGTGAACCGAAAGATAAGTACACGTTTAAATAAGGTCTAGTTTTTATAATAGAAGTAAGCACGATGGTGGCAATTAGATCAGTGAAAGCAAAGAGAGTATAGGGGAGGAGTGGAAAGAGGGGAAAATCTTGTTGCTCTTTTCTACCGCGCATCTTCAATGCGCAGTACCGAGGCATTTCCGTTAAATGGTATCGTAGGTGGCGCGACTGAGCCGGAAACTCCCTCGTACCACTAGTATAATTTAGGGGCAACATTGTAATTTAGCCTTGTGGAGCGGGGGAGCTTCAACTCCTCCCCTATACTCTCTTTGTTGTAGCTTCGGAGTTTTCAATCTTGTTATGGTGCGCATTGACTTTCGTTGCGTCTAACCACAAATCAGCTTTAGTGATATTTAACGTTAACACTCGCGTTGGCAAACTAAAAATATATATGAGGTGAAACGAGACAATAGTGTTTATACTTCAAAACCAGTTGTGAATGTATCTATGAGAATATAGGGTTAACAGTTGAGGCGCAGACAACTTGGCCTTTTCAAACACATAAAGGTTATATTTCTCTCAAAGTTATACATTTAATTTCCTGTTTTTTGCCCATTGACTGATTTCATGTGTCCAAGGCACATTCTTGTTGGATGTAAAATGTCATCTGCTTTACTATATATTCTCTATGCTTGGAATACTGCTTTAATAATTCGAAAATTTTTACTTCAAAAAAAGAGAGATTTAACTCCTTATCTAGGTAAATAAGTTTGTAAGTAGTCCTCTTGACTCAAAGAGGTAATATTTTGGTTTTTCCAACTTGTTTGTTAATTGTTTTATTGTGGTTTAAGTTGTTCTATGCTGTTTCATTGTGTTTTATGCTGTTTTATTGTGTTTTATGCTGTTTTATTGTGTTTTTATGCTGTTTTAAGCTGATTAATGTGTGTTTATGCTGTTTTAAGCTGATTAATGTGTGTTTATGCTGTTTTAAGCTGTTTAATGTGTGTTTATGCTGTTATATTGTGTTTTTATGCTTTTTTGTTCTGTTTTAAGCTGTTTTATTGTGTTTCTATGCTGTTTAAAGTGTGTTTATGCTGTTCAATGTGTGTCTATGATGTTTTATTATGTTTTAAACTGTTTATTGTGTTTTTATGCTGTTTTACTGTGGTTTATATTGTTCGATGCTGTTTTATTGTGTTTTGTGCTGTTTTATTGTGTTTTTATTCTGTTTTATGCTGTTCTATGCTGTTTTATCGTGTTTTATTGTAGTTTTTGTGTGTTTTATTGTAGATTCTGTGCGATTTATTGTAGTTTTTGTGTGTTTTATTGTAGTTTCTGTGCGTTTTATTGTGTTTTTATGCTGTTTAATGTGTGTTTATGCTGTTTTATTGCGTTTTTATGCTGTTTTATTGTGTTTTCATGCTGTTTTATTCTGTTTTAAGCTGTATTATTGTATGTTTTCGCTGTTTTATTGTGTTTCTATGCTGTTTAAAGTGTGTTTATGCTGTTTAAAGTGTGTTTATGCTGTTTAATGTGTGTTTATGCTGTTTAATGTGTGTCTATGATGTTTTACTGTGTTTTATACTGTTTATTGTGTTTTTATGCTGTTTTACTGTGGTTTATATTGTTCGATGCTGTTTTATTGTGTTTTGTGCTGTTTTATTGTGTTTTTATTCTGTTTTATGCTGTTCTATGCTGTTTTATCGTGTTTTATTGTAGTTTTTGTGTGTTTTATTGTAGTTTTTGTGTGTTTTATTGTAGTTTCTGTGCGATTTATTGTAGTTTCTGTGCGATTTATTGTAGTTTTTGTGTGTTTTATTGTGTTTTTATGCTGTTTTATTCTGTTTTAAGCTGTTTAATGTGTGTTTATGCTGTTTTATTGTGTTTTTATGCTGTTTTATTCTGTTTTAAGCTGTTTAATGTGTGTTTATGCTGTTATATTGTGTTTTTATGCTGTTTTATTCTGTTTTAAGCTGTATTATTGTATGTTTTCGCTGTTTTATTTTGTTTCTATGCTGTTTAAAGTGTGTTCACGCTATTTAATGTGTCTATGTTGTTTTATTGTGTTTTATACTGTTTATTGTGTTTTTATGCTGTTTTACTGTGGTTTATGTTGTTCTATGCTGTTTTATTGTGTTCTATGCTGTTTTATCGTGTTTTATTGTAGTTTTTGTGTGTTTATTGCAGTTTCTGTGTGTTTTACTGTAGTTTCTGTGCGTTTTATTGTAGTTTTTGTGTGTTTTATTGTAGTTTTTGTGTGTTTTATAGTAGTTTTTGTGTTTTATTGTAGTTTCTGTGCGTTTTATTGTGGTTTTTGTGTTTTATTGTAGTTTTTGTGTTTTATTGTAGTTTCCGTGCTAATTAAAACATTCCAAGTATTAATACTAGTGTTTATGTCGATAATGAGTTAAAAATTAACTTTTCTAATTTCAAAGAAAAATACAAGCATCTGCCGCATTATGAGCCTATTCACGTCTTCTTCCCAGTGCCAAGCAGAGGAGACGGGATCGACGCCATTCAGTGATAAAAGAGGGCTTCTCATATCACACGCCGCGAGCAAGTTTCCACGAAGTTTACTTTTTGTTTTTATATCGATATACTTTTGTTTATACTTCATAAATGTACTATAGAATAAATAAATTGTTCGTCGATTTGATGAATCTCATTTTTTATTCCTTTTCAATTAAGTTACAGCAGGCATATATATGATTTTAAAATGCATCAATTAGATTAAAAAGGATTGGGAATATGGGTTAATTAGAGGTTCCCGGTAATCACTTTAGCACTGTTAAAGGCAGCGCGTCGAGGGGCTATTCACTAATGAAAATTTTATTGGTGATTTTTATTCACGCTTTTAAAAAGGCGAGGGGCTACTCACTAAAAACTCGTTAGCGATTTTAAACGGGATTGGGATTGTGGGTAACTTAGGGGCTACGGGTTGTTATTATTTTACTAGTTATGAACGGATTATTAAGCATTCACACATTTGCCGCTAGGGGAGCTGCAAACGTAGTTACGTATTTACTGACATCTAAAACATGATAAAATTCTGCTAGACATTCGTGTAAGCAATAGATAGTTCATAAATTGCCGCTAGGGACGCTGTATACGTAGTTACTATTTACTGACATCTAAAACA
Source organism: Phalangium opilio (assembly GCF_054372755.1). Taxonomy (NCBI): domain Eukaryota; kingdom Metazoa; phylum Arthropoda; class Arachnida; order Opiliones; family Phalangiidae; genus Phalangium; species Phalangium opilio. The sequence continues at coordinate 6,685,702 of NW_028324182.1, read as the reverse complement.
TGATAAAATTCTGCTAGACCTTCGTGTAAGCAATACATAGTTCATAAATTGCCGCTAGGGGCGCTGCGTACGTAGTTACGTATTTACCGACATCTAAAACATGATAAAATTCTGCTAGACATTCGTGTTAACAAAAGATAGTTCATAAATTGCCGCTAGGGGCGCTGTATACGTAGTTACGTATTTACTGACATCTAAAACATGAATAAATTTGCCGCTAGGGGCGCTGCATTCGTAGTTACGTATATACTGACATCTAATACATGAAGAAATTTGCCGCTAGGGGCGCTGTCTATAATATTATATAGGCCTAATGGTGTGTTCTCTAATTTGAATTAGCGCCCACGTCACACTTCGAAGCGCCCCCAACGACGGAATTTACTATAAAACTCGGACAGTACTTGTCCAGATTTCTTTTCTCTCTGCGCCGGCGACCAGGCAACATCGTTCCTTGATCAGCTCCTCGTAATCCTGACTTTCGAAGGCAGTATTGGATGGAAAGCCACGTTTTACGCCGACTCTAAGCTCTCCGCCATTGAATGTCCATTAGAACGTTGAAATCAACGCGAAAGGATAAGCCTAGTACGGTATGTGTAAAAGTCTTTCAATAATCCAAAGCCATCCAGCTAGCAATTTATTATTTTATTTACTCCTAGAGTTTAAATTATTTAGGTAGAGTTAATTGTTAGTTGATTGTTAGTTAATTATGTTTATTTATTGAAAATTAACTACAATATGAAGAAATTTCCAGACACGAGGTCAGTTTAACGAGGCTTAATTTAGAACATCTTAAATCAAGTACTTGGGCTCATATTAGGGGAAATTTAATTCCTTATCTATTTTAAATAATAAACCTCGACTGTTTGCAAATTAGGCTTTTAACGGCGCGAAAACATATTACCTGAAATGAGTAACGTATGGTTTAACGGGGCTAGATAAGGTTGCACTAGGCTAGGCTAAACCTTTTATAAAAATTTATCCGGGCCTGACACTAATCTCTAAGGTTTTACTTTATGCCGTCGTTTTAATTTAAATTAACGAGGGTATTTTAGAATTATTACGCGTAAATTATAGATTTGAGATTATAAAATTTCATTCGTGGCTGTATTTAATTATCTTAGATAATGAACTACGGTCTATTTAATAAATTGAATGGTTTAAATTAATTAAGGTTAACTGTTAATAAGTTATCATTAATTATGGAGATTAAGTCAATTTAATAATTTTAAAATGAGCCACGAACGCGTAGTTAAGGCTTGAGATTTTTAATTATATTTCACGGGAATATTTTACGTAGTTTTTTCTTAAATTATTTTAATCTATGGTATTGTTTCCGTGAGTTTTTATTTTGTTGGCACCTTGAGTAGCCGTTTAATTCGGATATGGAAATTTCTTAAAATTTAGTGCAGTTCTTACATTATATTTATGGGAATATTTTACTTGGTATTTTTTTCTTAAATTATTATTTTGCTAGGACCTTAGAGTAGCCCTTTAATTCTGATTTGGCTTAATATTTAGTGTGAATTTTAAATTTTGTTTTTGGGAATATCTTACAAAGTTTTTCTTCAATAATTTAGGGAAACAAAACCATAGATTAAAATTATTTTTTGTTAGGCCCCTCTAATTCTTATTAATATTTGTTATTAATATATTTTCATTTTTAGACTCGATGACGTTCTTGGATATTCTGTTGCTGGTCATTCGGAGAAGTTTCCTAGCAGATGATTTCAACCTTTGTTAGAGACGCTCATTCCATATGACATCTTACTTGGATTTGCGATACAAGATGTTTTCAAACCTGTGGTGGCCTGCATATCATTCTCTACAACGATGCGATGAACATCACCGAATCTAGAAAATTCAATTTTTTATTAGAATTATATTTGCAGCTACTTAATTTCTTTTTACACGTTCAAATTTCTATTTACTGAACACTTTATATTATTTTTTGTTGAAAATTTTTGTAAACACCTTATTTTTTACTTTTTGTTCAATAAATTATGCCTTAAACCACTTTTTTTGTTTTCTTAAAAATAATTTGATTAAGAGGGAAGGTTTGAATTTTTTAGCTCTAAACAGATAGCCTATTTTTGGGGACCCTCTTTTAAGGTTTTTTTAGCTTATACTAAAAAATAAAACGATCAAAGCCTAAAACAAGCTTAAATTGTCTTAAAAAATAAGCCTAAAACAAGCTTAAATTGTCTTAAAAAGTAAAAAAAAGCCTAAAAAGGGCCTCAAAATACTACCCTAAGTCCAGACCCTAAAAAATTCAAGCCATCCCCAATATCGAAACTTTTTAAAGAAAACAAAGAACGTGAGGCAAGGCAAAAAATTTTTATTGAGAAAAAAACAATTAAGGAGTTTACAAAAATTTTCTACAAAAAAATATTTAAAGCGTTCCATAAAATAAAATTTGACCGCAAAAAATTAAATGAGGTAGGCTAGTTACCGATTAAATTTAAAAATAAAATTAAGTTATCTGGCGGAAAAACTTCACGGTCCAATCAGTTCGAAGGCCTCGTGTTTCGCAAATCCAAGAAAGATGTCATCTGGATTGAGGGTCCTTAACATCGGATGAACTTCCAAGTCTACTTGAAAACGTCTCTGAATGACCAGCAACAGTTTATCCAAGAAAATCATTCGCGTCTAAAAATTAAAATAAATTAATTACAAATATTAAAGCAATGCCTAATTTTAAAATAGGTGCTACTTTAAGCCTAACAAAATAATAATTTACCGAAATAATCCCATAAATTTAAATAATTAGCGAAATACTAGCGATATATTGCTAAGAAATTTTCCTTTAATAATCCAAGTTAAATTTCTTAAGCCTTGTTCAAATGTCTTACCCTCGTGGTCGTGGTTTATTTAATTTTAATTCAAAATTATTATTTAATAGACTGGATTTACGAAAATCATAATAATTAACTGCCTGTTTCATTAAAACTACTTAATTTATTAAAACAATAAGCTATTTAAAAAAGGCTTACATTTGCTGCGCATTAACAGGTTTGTTCATTCCAACATGGCCTCGCTGAATCGATTCCAAAAGAACATTCAATGGCGGAAAACAGCTCTAGATTCTGAATTTATTCCTTGACGGCGAAAAGAAAAATGGTTGATCGTCGGCGAAAGGCCTGATTTCCAAGAGCTGAGCAGGAAACGATCTTGACTCCACGATGCCAATCGAAGAAAGAAATTTCGGACGGTTACTCAAGAACAAAGTTCTCTCCCGCAAGATTTACGCCCTCAAGACGTTAAAAGCAGACGACACTAATAGTTGTAAATTCAACCAAGGAGTAATACCGTTTTTCCGTTGGCCTATTCCATGGAGTAATTTGGGCTCCAATGAAATTACTCCATGGAAAAGGACAATGGAAGGTATGGAGCAATAATTTAGGAGACACCAAATTTTTTGCAATTTTGAAGAGAGTTTCCTTCTCGCTCCAAGAAAATTACTCCATGGAAAAGGACAATGGAAGGTATGGAGCAATATTGTAGGAGACACCAATTTTTATGGAATTTTAAAGAAAGTTTCCTTCTCGCTCCAAGAAAATTACTCCATGGAATAGGCCAACGGAAAAACGGCATTATTCCTTGGTTGAATTTACACCGATTAGTGTCGTCTGCTTTTAACGTCTTGAGGGCGTAAATCTTGCGAGAGAGAACTTTGTTCTTGAGTAACCGTCCGAAATTTCTTTCTTCGATTGGCATCGTGGAGTCAAGATCGTTTCCTGCTCAGCTCTTGGAAATCAGGCCTTTCGCCGACGATCAACCATTTTTCTTTTCGCCGTCAAGGAATAAATTCAGAATCTAGAGCTGTTTTCCGCCATTGAATGTTCTTTTGGAATCGATTCAGCGAGGCCATGTTGGAATGAACAAACCTGTTAATGCGCAGCAAATGTAAGCCTTTTTTAAATAGCTTATTGTTTTAATAAATTAAGTAGTTTTAATGAAACAGGCAGTTAATTATTATGATTTTCGTAAATCCAGTCTATTAAATAAAAATTTTGAATTAAAATTAAATAAACCACGACCACGAGGGTAAGACATTTGAACAAGGCTTAAGAAATTTAACTTGGATTATTAAAGGAAAATTTCTTAGCAATATATCGCCAGTATTTCGCTAATTATTTAAATTTATGGGATTATTTCGGTAAATTATTATTTTGTTAGGCTTAAAGTAGCACTTATTTTAAAATTAGGCATTGCTTTAATATTTTTAATTAATTTATTTTAATTTTTAGACGAGAATGATTTTCTTGGATAAATTGTTGCTGGTCATTCAGAGACGTTTTCAAGTAGACTTGGAAGTTCATCCGATGTTAAGGACCCTCAATCCAGATGACATCTTTCTTGGATTTGCGAAACACGAGGCCTTCGAACTGATTGGACCGTGAAGTTTTTCCGCCAGATAACTTTATTTTATTTTTAAATTTAATCGGTTAACTAGGCTACCTCATTTAATTTTTTGCGGTTAAATTTTATTTTATGGAACGCTTTAAATATTTTTTTGTAGAAAATTTTTGTAAACTCCTTAATTGTTTTTTTCTCAATAAAAATTTTTTGCCTTGCCTCACGTTCTTTGTTTTCTTTAAAAAGTTTCGATATTGGGGATGGCTTGAATTTTTTAGGGTCTGGACTTAGGGTAGTATTTTGAGGCCCTTTTTAGGCTTTTTTTTTACTTTTTAAGACAATTTAAGCTTGTTTTAGGCTTATTTTTTAAGACAATTTAAGCTTGTTTTAGGCTTTGATCGTTTTATTTTCTAGTATAAGCTAAAAAAACCTTAAAAGAGGGTCCCCAAAAATGGGCTATCTGTTTAGAGCTAAAAAATTCAAACCTTCCCTCTTAATCAAATTATTTTTAAGAAAACAAAAAAAGTGGTTTAAGGCATAATTTATTGAACAAAAAGTAAAAAATAAGGTGTTTACAAAAATTTTCAACAAAAAATAATATAAAGTGTTCAGTAAATAGAAATTTGAACGTGTAAAAAGAAATTAAGTAGCTGCAAATATAATTCTAATAAAAAATTGAATTTTCTAGATTCGGTGATGTTCATCGCATCGTTGTAGAGAATGATATGCAGGCCACCACAGGTTTGAAAACATCTTGTATCGCAAATCCAAGTAAGATGTCATATGGAATGAGCGTCTCTAACAAAGGTTGAAATCATCTGCTAGGAAACTTCTCCGAATGACCAGCAACAGAATATCCAAGAACGTCATCGAGTCTAAAAATGAAAATATATTAATAACAAATATTAATAAGAATTAGAGGGGCCTAACAAAAAATAATTTTAATCTATGGTTTTGTTTCCCTAAATTATTGAAGAAAAACTTTGTAAGATATTCCCAAAAACAAAATTTAAAATTCACACTAAATATTAAGCCAAATCAGAATTAAAGGGCTACTCTAAGGTCCTAGCAAAATAATAATTTAAGAAAAAAATACCAAGTAAAATATTCCCATAAATATAATGTAAGAACTGCACTAAATTTTAAGAAATTTCCATATCCGAATTAAACGGCTACTCAAGGTGCCAACAAAATAAAAACTCACGGAAACAATACCATAGATTAAAATAATTTAAGAAAAAACTACGTAAAATATTCCCGTGAAATATAATTAAAAATCTCAAGCCTTAACTACGCGTTCGTGGCTCATTTTAAAATTATTAAATTGACTTAATCTCCATAATTAATGATAACTTATTAACAGTTAACCTTAATTAATTTAAACCATTCAATTTATTAAATAGACCGTAGTTCATTATCTAAGATAATTAAATACAGCCACGAATGACATTTTATAATCTCAAATCTATAATTTACGCGTAATAATTCTAAAATACCCTCGTTAATTTAAATTAAAACGACGGCATAAAGTAAAACCTTAGAGATTAGTGTCAGGCCCGGATAAATTTTTATAAAAGGTTTAGCCTAGCCTAGTGCAACCTTATCTAGCCCCGTTAAACCATACGTTACTCATTTCAGGTAATATGTTTTCGCGCCGTTAAAAGCCTAATTTGCAAACAGTCGAGGTTTATTATTTAAAATAGATAAGGAATTAAATTTCCCCTAATATGAGCCCAAGTACTTGATTTAAGATGTTCTAAATTAAGCCTCGTTAAACTGACCTCGTGTCTGGAAATTTCTTCATATTGTAGTTAATTTTCAATAAATAAACATAATTAACTAACAATCAACTAACAATTAACTCTACCTAAATAATTTAAACTCTAGGATTAAATAAAATAATAAATTGCTAGCTGGATGGCTTTGGATTATTGAAAGACTTTCACACATACCGTACTAGGCTTAACCTTTCGCGTTGATTTCAACGTTCTAATGGACATTCAATGGCGGAGAGCTTAGAGTCGGCGTAAAACGTGGCTTTCCATCCAATACTGCCTTCGAAAGTCAGGATTACGAGGAGCTGATCAAGGAACGATGTTGACTGGTCGCCGGCGCAGAGAGAAAAGAAACCTGGACAAGTAGTGTCCGAGTTTTATAGTAAATTCCGTCGTTGGGGGCGCTTCGAAGTGTGACGTGGGCGCTAATTCAAATTAGAGAACACACCATTAGGCCTATATAATATTATAGACAGCGCCCCTAGCGGCAAATTTCTTCGTGTATTAGATGTCAGTATATACGTAACTACGAATACAGCGCCCCTAGCGGCAAATTTATTCATGTTTTAGATGTCAGTAAATACGTAACTACGTATAAAGCGCCCCTAGCGGCAATTTATGAACTATCTTTTGTTAACACGAATGCCTAGCAGAATTTTATCATGTTTTAGATGTCAGTAAATACGTAACTACGTACACAGCGCCCCTAGCGGCAATTTATGAACTATGTATTGCTTACACGAAGGTCTAGCTGAATTTTATCATGTTTTAGATGTCAGTAAATACGTAACTACGTACACAGCGTCCCTAGCGGCAATTTATGAACGATCTATTGCTTACACGAATGTCTAGCAGAATTTTATCATGTTTTAGATGTCAGTAAATACGTAACTACGTTTGCAGCTCCCCTAGCGGCAAATGTGTGAATGCTTAATAATCCGTTCATAACTAGTAAAATAATAACAACCCGTAGCCCCTAAGTTACCCACAATCCCAATCCCGTTTAAAATCGCTAACGAGTTTTTAGTGAGTAGCCCCTCGCCTTTTTAAAAGCGTGAAGAAAAATCACCCATAAAATTTTCATTAGTGAATAGCCCCTCGACGCGCTGCCTTTAACAGTGCTAACCCATATTCCCAATCCTTTTTAATCTAATTAATGCATTTTAAAATCCTATATATGCCTGCTGTAACTTAATTGACAAGAAAAGGAATAAAAAATGAGATTCATAAAATCGACGAACAATTTATTTATTCTATAGTACATTTATGAAGTATAAACAAAAGTATATAGATATAAAAACAAAAAGTAAACTTGTTGAAACTTGCTCGCGGCGTGTGATATGAGAAGCCCTCTTTTATCACTGAATGGCGTCGATCCCGTCCCCTCTGCTTGGCACTGGGAAGAAGACGTGAATAGGCTCATAATGTGGCAGATGCTTGAATTTTTCTTTGAAATTAGAAAAGTTCATTTTTAACTCATTATCGACAAAAACACTTGTATTATTACTTGGAATGTTTTAATTAGCACGAAAACTACAATAAAACACAAAAACTACAATAAAACGCACAGAAACTACAATAAAACACACAGAAACTGCAATAAAACGCACAAAAACTACAATAGAACGCACAGAAACTACAATAAAACACACAGAAACTACAATACAACACACAGAAACTACAATAAAACACACAGAAACTACAATAAAACACACAGAAACTACAATAAAACGCACACAAACTACTATAAAACACACGAAAACTACAATAAAACACACAAAAACTACAATAAAACGCACAGAAACTACAATAAAACACACAGAAACTACAATAAAACACACAAAAACTACAATAAAACACACAAAAACTACAATAAAACACACAAAAACTACAATAAATCGCACAGAAACTACAATTAAACACACAGAAACTACAATAAAACACAAAAACTACAATAAAACACACAAAAACTACAATAAAACACACAACAACTACAATAAAACACAGAAACTACAATAAAACACACAAAAACTACAATAAAACACGTTAAAACAGCATAGAACAGCATAAAACAGCATAGAACAGCATAAAACAGCATAAAAACACAATAAAACATCATAGACACACATTAAACAGCATAAACACACTTTAAACAGCATAAACACAATAAAACAGCGAAAACATACAATAAAACTGCTTAAAACAGAATAAAACAGCATAAAAACACAATAAAACAGCATAAACACACATTAAACAGCTTAAAATAGAATAAAACAGCATAAAACACGATAAAAAAACATAAATAACAATAAAACAATTAACAAAAAATGGAAAAATAAGGTAACAAATTAAACAATTATACAAAAAAGAGTTTTGCTTCGCAGTCCTTAAAAAACTGCATTTATACACAATCCGCGACACTTTTTACCTCTCCGTGTGACGTAGTCCAGGAGAGGTTCTGTAACGGCCGTGTCTGTGTGTGTGTGTGTGTGTGTGTGTGTGTGTGTCTGTCTGTCTGTGTGTCTGTCTGTCTGTCCGTTGTTACACCCACGTGACCGCGTTCGCAGTTTGCGTATCGGAGCAAACGTGTTCGCCATTTCCGAACTGCTTTCGCAGTCACGGAAATGGCTCCTCTACTTGAGTTCTCACACCACCATCTTCTAGTCTTTGTCCATCCCACACAGACACCAGTCTGTTCTTACTGGCTTCTAATCACCACCATATTTTGTTCTTCATCCATCCCCATGGACACCAGTCTGTACATAATGGCTTCTAATCACCACCATCTTCTGGTCTTCGTCCATTCCACTTGGACACCAGTCTGTACATACTGGCTTCTAATCACCACCATCTTCTGTTTTTTGTCAATCCCACATTGACACCAGTCTGCACTTACACTGGCTTCTAACACCACCATCCACTGGTCTTCCGTCTATTCCACATAGACACCAATCTGTATCATTGGCTTCTACTTCATTATCATCGTTTGGTTTTAGGATATACGCGGCGATCAGCTAGGGTTACGAGAAACGTCTAGCCTCCCTAAGGTGGGATCGCCACCAAAGGTTTTCGCAATTGCGCTTTTTCCTTACTATTATAATGGAAACGAATCGTATATATACCCCAAAATTTGAAGAATGTGGGCAAGAGGGGTACCCTTCGCTTTAAACGTCAATATTAGCAAAGTGTGAGATGATAATAGGTATAACTTTATTTTAAACGATTTAACTATTATTAATGTTAATTATTGAAGATTAAAATAATTAAAAATAATTATATTTATTTAAATATTAAAGATAATACTCTCGTGCAAAGAGAGAGATTATCATCGCCTCCTATATCTGCCAAGGCCCTTGCATGCGATATATTTCATTCATTGCCTCCTATATCTATCAAGGCCCGTGCATTGCGATGTATTTTTCAAAACAACAACCAAAATGGGAAGCTCCTCTCAGAAACATAATAATTTCTTTTCTCTGTATATGAAATGAAAATATGGATAATATTGCGCTCCTTCTTTAATGGTATCAATCCTTGCCTGTCTATTAATATTTTACGTAGTAGTAATACGTTTTTAGCGAAGTTTAGAGAGGATAAACATAAGCGAGATTGTTATGGAAAAAAAATACTGCTTCCACTAATGGGTTTATACTCCTTGTGTCTGTGTGTGTCCGTCCATTGTTACACTAGTGCGTCGCGTAAGCAGTTAGCCTTGTGTTGATGTGTTAAGAAATCATACAGAACCTTAATATTCCCTTTTTCCATAATATAAAGTGAATATGTGGAAGTATTTTTCGTAATTATGATGCATTAAGTACTTTTGTAGCTTTAAAGCTCTGTTTCATTTTGATATTCCAAAGATTTTTTTTAATATTGTTATTTGAAATGGCTGTTTACATATTGCTTAAGCTATACTACATCTGTATATAGAATAATCCTTGGTTTAGTGATTTCATGAAGAAAACTAAGACCTAGACTCCGGCGGGTATTACAAGTATTATCCGCAATAGGCTTAGAGAAATAAAGAGTGAATAATTGAGGCCTGAGGTGAAGTAAACTTGTGGCTTTGATTTTCGTGTCTGTAATGAAGAGACATCAACGGTTCAGAGTGAGCCGAAAGTTAAATACACTCTTAAATAATCATGTAAAGATTTTACAATGGAAGAAAAGATCATGGTGGCAATTTAATTAGTAAAAGGGCTAATGGTGAACGGGTAGTAGCTACAGACTTATTATTCTCTTTATGGTGCGCATTGACTATTAGTGCGTCTAGCTACAATTTAGCTTTGGTGTTATTTAACGTTAACATTCATGTTGGCAAACTAAGAATATTGTTGAGGTGAGACGAGACGATAGTGTTTACACTGCAAACCAGTTGTGAATGTAGCTATCAGAATATAGGCTAAACAGCTGAAGCGCAGACTTCATTTCCTGTTCTTTTCCCCATTGACTGATTTCCATGTGTCCAAGATTTATCCTTATTGGATGTAAAATGTCGTCTGCTTTACTGTACATTCGCTATGTTTGGAATACTGCTTCAATATTTCGTAAATTTTTACTTAAAAAAAAAAAAAGAAATAATTCCATATCTAGGTAAATAAGTTTGTAGTAGTAGACCTCTTGACACGGAGAGGTAATATTTTGGTTTTCCCAACTTGTTCAAACCCACAAAGGGCCAGAAACTAGAAATTATTATACTGTATGTATTGCAATTTGAAATGAAGTTTAATCGATATGAGAAATTTGGTTTTAATTGCGTAGTTCAAACATTTGTTATGATTAGAAATTTTACAACAAAAACGGGTATAAATGCGGCGTTTCGAGATAAAGGGAGCTTAGATTTTCACGTATGAAATTATATAGAATCTGTTCCCGTAAAAACTTATCCCTGTCAAATAATTAAGGCGAAAAAATACAAAATGAGCTCTTAGCATTTTAATTTTTCAGGGTGGAACAGATAAGAAGAACACTTATTTCGAGTAAAATGTCGCTTTACTACTCCTAAAATGAGGTTCCACATTCTGATTTGTGGCTTTAAAAGCAGTGTAGTATTTCTGACCTTTATCATACATTCAAAAAAGATGTTCAAATGTGTGTTGTTACATCTTGTATAAGTTTTAAACTTCAATTCGAACTCGAGTCATAATCGTCCTTGATTTAGCTCTTTGTTCCAAAACGCCGCATTTATACCCGTTTTTGTTGTAAAATTTCTAATCATAACAAATGTTTGAACTACGCAATTAAAACCAAATTTCTCATATCGATTAAACTTCATTTCAAATTGCAATACATACAGTATAATAATTTCTAGTTTCTGGCCCTTTGTGGGTTTGAAAAAGTGTCGCGGATTGTGTATAAATGCAGTTTTTTAAGGACTGCGAAGCAAAACTCTTTTTTGTATAATATCTGTCCCTTTTTGGGGAGAAACGTTATTTGGGAATAAATTAGTTCTGGAATAGTCAAACTCAATCGTCCAATTTTTTAAGACTAATTATTTCACTAAATCGTAACTTACATTTGGAAATTGGAATGGTCGGATATTACAATGCACTGTATAAAAACACACTATGCTAAATATTCGTTGGTTGAAACCATGTGAAAATTATAAAAATTCTCCAACTATTTCTTTGTGATCATTTAACATTAGGCTTAGAAAGACAAAAAATAGGCCCAAAAAGTTTTAAAAAAATCACGTGAACTTAATTAGAGAATCAAAATGGTGAAATTAAGCGCGAGATTTGAATTGAAACTTTTATTGAAATTCAGCGCGTGCTGGCGCGTGAGCTAGCGCGTGGTTTAAAAATATTATTTTTGAAAAAGGCCAAGTTAACCTTACACTACGAGAAATGAGATACTATACCTTTTCAGCCTTTGCTAGTGCTGTAAAGTTAGGCTGTGAAAAAAGTGTACCCCCTTGGTCGCGAAACCTTGGGTCTAACTCGCAAAAATTTTTCCACCTCATAATGTTAAGCTCCATAGAGTTTAACATTATGATTTCGGATTGAGTATAAATAGAAAATCCCTGACGGGATTTTCTTAATAAACGAGCAAATAAAAGAATAATTGAATCCAAAAATCAGATAGATAAAAATTAATTGGACAAGAAAAATCTACATTCTTCACTAGAACCAGAAGCGAATTACGCTAGAACCATAAGTTTATAAGATGTTCCATAAGTGTGTCACTCGTTAATGAGAGCTTGTCATGAAGTGACGTAGGTGAAACGTCATAGATTATCGGAAAGCGACGCCTAGTGAGGCCCTGTCAAAGGCTTAGTACAGACTAAAGAGGAGGATGGACTGCAAAACCGAGTGTAGTCAATTCTCACGTCGTTCTTGAACTAGCTCTCATTAAGCCTCTAACATTTCGAAGTATGGGTAGTGACATACTTATAGAACATATCTTATAAACTTATGCTAGAACCCTATAATCTACTTTTGAAAAGAGCTTAAGGTTATACCCAGCCCTGGCGATACCATTTAGTATCCCGTCACGTGATTACTGTCACGCGCTTATTTCAAAATCAAGTTTAGCCTACTTTTTAAGAATGGCTTCACCTTTTTTCGAAACTAGATTAATTTGTTCCGAGTTAAACCTTTGGGAAACCAAATCATCTTCGGATAGTTTATATTGTTCCAGCTTACCCGATGATAAAATAGAGGACTGGGTGAAAACGGGTAAGTTCAAAGTTCAACTACAACAATATTACGTTTTAACAAGTTGGAAAAACCAAAATATTTACATATAAATGAAATCAAGATTGCATAATTACTTCGCAGTTAACTTTAAATAAATGTCATACATCAAAATTAATTTTTTAACAATATTTGTATGATTATGTCCCGCCCTAAATTCCTTAAACACAGTGAGTAAGCAGACGATAATATTATCTATAGTGTTCCGCGGAATCCCCGCTATGCTGACGCTATGAAATTTGGGCATTATAATTAATCATTAATTACAATAATTATAGTTTTTCATTTAAATTATTCGCTGACCATAATGTTCCTCTCGGTAATACTCTCGATTAACTGTTGCATGGCCGTCTTGGGATTCGTAATATGTTATCGAATTATTCCCAAGTTTTCTGACATGTTCCTAGCTGCTGGTCTAGCTGGAACTGACATGAGTAAAAGAAAACCACAAAAAATGTAAATTTACATAAAACACGACCTATTCTTCAGTTCTTAAATTAAAACAAGTCTTAAATTCCAATACATATTCTCTCTTTTCAAATTTAAAATAGACCAGAGGCCATGGGAGTTATTGTTGGATCGGTATTCTTGATAATCATGTTTCTGTTCATACCTGTACCTTTTTTTCAATATCTTTCATCTGAAACCGATTTTCCTCATCACGAGGTATGAAAAAGCCTTTAATTTAGTCTTGAACTTCCTTTTCAAATCTCTGTGAAACCATTTTCCAGTTTGTTGAGCTTGTAGCGGCACTTCTATCAATTTGTTGTATGCTTTTACTTGGTTTCGCTGATGACGTTTTAGACCTAAGATGGAGACACAAATTATTACTGCCAACAATGGCTTCTTTACCTTTATTAATGGTGTACTACGTAACATTTAATGGTACAACCATTATTATACCAAAGCCTTTACAATCCTTACTCGGTCACGACCTATGGTTGGGTCCATTATATTACGTCTATATGGGAATGCTGGCAGTTTTTTGTACAAATGCCATTAATATACTCGCTGGTATAAATGGATTAGAAGTTGGGCAATCAGCAGTAATAGCGATATCAATTATAACTTTTAACATCATAGAATTATATGGTAAAAAGTTTACCGTAAGTAGAAGTGAGATAAGACTAGAAGTACTGAGCTAACCAAATTCTTCACTTGGCGAAAGTGAATATTCTTTTTAACACACCAACGGTTGGCCCTCTGGTGGCGGTTTCTGAATTTCCCCTCCAAAACGTGAGACGCTCGCGGTGGTAGACGGCCGAACTAGATTCAAGGAGCCGCGTCCGTGTTCCGCGGCTTTAGGTTGAGGGGAAGGGGGGTAGGAAATGTTTTTGGAACTCGACCAATTTTTTTCTCTCTAGCGTAGGCGCTATCATGGAAACGGCATAAAATCCTCAAATTTGTTCACTAGTGCCAGGATCTACTATCAATGCTAGAGCCCTTCACTTCTAGTCTCATCTCACTTCTGCCGTAAGGTGTTTAACAATATATTGAAAGTGCGATGTATTTTTAGGGGATTTTTCCAAAGCTCATATATTTTCATTATACTTTATGCCAACATTCTTGGGGACGACTTTAGCTTTATTATTACATAATTGGTATCCATCGAGAGTATTTGTTGGTGATACCTATTGTTATTTCGCTGGTATGACATTTGCAGTTGTTGGAATCCTGGGGCATTTTAGCAAAACAATGCTGCTGTTTTTTATACCGCAAATATTTAACTTTCTCTTCTCAATTCCGCAAATATTTCACTTTGTTCCGTGTCCTAGACATCGACTTCCAAAGTAAGATTAAGTATCCCTTCCCTCTTAAAGGCCGACTTCCAGCGAAAAGGGTTCTAACGAACTGAAAACCGAGCATTGAGACTAACAATGAAGCGACCGTGCCGATTTTCGAAGCCCCGCTGGGTCAAAAGTTGGAAGGGTTCTCGCTAACTAAAAGACGTGCAATGTGGTTCTAGCGAACTGAAGATGAACAATAGAAATCCTTTTAAATTTATTTCCTCTCGAATATTTGCTTTCCCCTGAAGGAGATTCTCTATTGCGTATCTTCAGTTCGCTAGAACCACATTGCACGGCTTTCAGTTAGCTAGAACCCTTCCATCTTTTACCCAAGCGGGGATTCGAAAATCGGCACGGTCGCTCCATTGTTAGTCTCGATGCTCGGTTTTCAGTTCGCTAGAACCCCTTTCGATGGAAGTCGGCCTTTAAACTTCAATTTAAATTATTTCAATCAATGAATTAATTAATTTTAATTAGGTACAATAAAGAAACAGATTTATTACATACCAGTAAATCCCAATTCAAAACCAAGAGTCTTTCTATTCTTGGCGTGGCTTTTTTGAAGTTGTTTTCGTTTTTCGGTTTAATTGAATATGAATCAGGATTGGGAGAGGATAAAGAATTCTCCGAATGCACAAATATGACTCTAATTAATTTGTGCTTGAAAATATTAGGTCCAATGCGTGAAAGTAACCTCACATCTTGCCTTCTAGTCATACAGGTTTTAATTCACCTCTTAATTGTTATTATTCCTCCCATTAATTAAGTACTTAATATTAAATTTTATTTTCAGGTGATATGTAGCTTATTTGCTTTCAGCATTCGATACGGATTTGTTAGACTTTTTTACGATGTTAAAACATGAAAAATATCACTGATAGTGGTTAAATAATGTGTAGCAAATTGATTTTTTTGTAATATGAAATTTTTAAGTGATTTTTCTATAATAAAAATTATATTAAATCGAATTGTGTCGATTCTTTTAAATTAATCAATGTACGTGATTATGTGAAACATTAAATATAAAATGAAATTTGCTATAATTCCATTCTTAAGTGGCAATCCTTCAGGAAATATAGCAGCTGAAAACTTGGTGCAATTTCTTCTTTTCGTTAATTCACCTTATTTCTGTAAGAAATAGTAGTAAGTCGGCCGTGGGGTGGGCGTGAACGTTTGTTATATGTCACTGCAGTTTGTATGGTGACCTGGTGAGACCAGAGATAGATTTAATTTTAGAAGTAGGAATGGAGAACGTTTAGTATTTACTTCAGTCCGACTCATAGACCACCCAGTATAGAGCCCCTCCCTCCAACACGTAACGAAAATTTTAAATTATCTTATTGGCTCACTTAAACTACGTTTTGGTGACGTTGCTGACGGGGATGGCGAAAATACGTAATTCCTATTTACCTGTGTCGCTATGACTCGCCTCTTCTTTCATACCCCTCTGTCCCGTGGGAGGGGGTCCGGAACTTTGACGCGCGCCCAGATTACTCTGTTCTCCATTCCTACTTCTAAAATTAAATCTATCCCTAGTGAGACCGGTTTGTGAAGGCTCTTAAGACTTCCTTCCCAAACTGGTTATGACGTCCACGTGCACGGACAGTCAGAGCTGCACAATGAAAATTTTTAAGAAAGTAGAATGCTTGACAAGTCACAAATGACAAAGAAGAGTGTTGAGCTTGGATAGAGAGAGTCATGGCAGCAAAATCGGCAGAGGGAAATAGGGAAATGATAGATCAATCTGTGACAATCAGCCTCCAGTTTTATTGCCATCCATGTAACCATCTCCCTGATAACATAATCAAAAACCGGTTTTTTTTTTCTTTTAATTTCCGGCTCTGACGATTAATTAAAAACTAAAATTAAACAATGATTATAATTACGAATGTAATAATTACAAAAATGGGTATTCACAATTTTCGTTTGGTTCAATCCTAACTCGCCCTAGAAATTTCATCATCAAATTCGCGAATGTTTATGAGCTAAAGGTTGGAATTAAAGTTCGGGTTGTATTTAAATGGGTTTTCTAAAGAAAAAAAAATAATTATGAGGAAATTCAAAATATTGTAAATGTACGTGTGACTAGGACCTTGGGTTTCGACTCTCCAGTCTATCGAGATTATTTCATTTTTTTTTTCTTCTTAAATCATTTTGATGTTTCTTCATTTATTATTCATTTATTATTTTTTATTAATTATTAATTATTCGCACAAATATATTTCCATGGAAATAATTAAAACAAAAAATTCATAAATCAACGCATTTCTTTTTATATGTAATAAAATTTGAAAAGTTCAGAAAATGTAACCATCTTATTATTTATTTTTTTCTCGCGTTTTTTTGAAAATCAAAATGAGGGTGGTAGTGTTTATTTGTTTGTTTAATGTTTCATTGAAAAAATGTCTCTGATGATATTTTTCAAATATTTATCTCACCAAAACTATATAATTAAAACGAAAAATAAAAAATAAAACTGGACCCCAGTCTAATTTAACAATTAGGAGAATGGGGTGCTAATTTCTTTGAAAAAAGTACGAAAATTGATGGCGTCATTTTTTATGTTTTTATGTTTATATCAATACCCGTTCCGATGGCAGAAATTCACACTCATATATATTTTTGTTTGTTTGTTTTTTTATACAGTTACACATCTACCCTGAGCTTTGTTTGTTAGTGTTTATCTGTTTTTGAAGTTTTACCGGTTGTATTTTTAAATGCAATCAGTTAAATAACACTGTCAAACGCAAGTATATTTCATATATTACAGTCTAAAGGTAATTAACACATTATTTATTTAAAATTTGCACAAGTTGTTAATTTTTATCTTCTCGAACGGTACAATATTTCGTTGACAACTATATGCAATTTCTATAGCTCGACGTGTTTTCTCGTTAGGGGGAAATTAAAAACTGTTTTTTAATTTATCGCTTAAAATTAAAATATTTCAGATTCCATCAACTCGATCGTAGTTGGGAAAAATTAATAATCCAATCTTAATAAAAAGGAAAACTTTCGCTGGGTTGCCAATAAATTCTCAATTACCTTACAGGAACCATTTATTTTTGGCGATTAAAATTAATTTTTGTATCGTTATTTCGTTAAAACTTTCTTTACAATATTTTTGATTCAGGGTTTGTTTTAAACGAAACAACGTTACAAATTTACTTTATGTAATATATATTTAACTGGATATTTTGGGGGTTTTTTTGAGGTTTTTGCAATGGGGTGGGTGGGGGAGGTAATAATGTTTTCACACCTAAAACGTACGCGATAACACTCAGTAAAAAGTTTGATTTAATTCTTTATTTCGCGTTCGTATAAATTAGCTTATTAATTAAAATTATAATTAACTAAACAACTATGCATGGTGGCTGATTTTTCTCTTGAGAATGTGTTGTGTCTCTTTTGGGGCGTGGGTGGGGGAAGCGCTATTTGTACGCGTAAATAATACTGTTTACTTTTTGAATATGTGGTACGATTTAAATAACATAAAAAAAATGGTGTTGGTTGTTTCGATAATTAATTCACAAACAAAAAAATATGGTAGATAAGTTTTGAATTTGGTGCTCATGTCAAGGGGGTGTATTGTTGGTAAAAATTTCCCAATCATAATTGGTCCTTAATTAATTAATTAACCAAGCTAATTAATTCTGTTAAAAATTTTGATGTTAATTTTCCTTTTTCGAGTATTTTTTTTTTTTGTTTTACTATGATAAAAGGTCTGCCATTTTTCATTTGATTTTCAATGAGTTTATGGAAAGACAAAGTTTCGCCATATTTATAATTTTTGATTTTTTTTTTATAGTTACAATTTTTCTCCACAATTAAATTTAAAATTAAAATTAACAAAAGTACCCCCGTACAATTTTCTTATAACAAAAGGGGTTTTTCCATGTTATTTTGTTAAATATTTTTCAAGTACATTTATGTACAAATATTTACCGAAAAAAAATCTTTTTTTTTTTTTAGGATTTGCTAATTGATTTTAAATTTTTAATTAAGTTTCTTTTGCAATTTGATTTTGACCCATTCGTTAATTATAGAACGCATTTTTTTTTGATTTTGTTATAAACTTCATCTTTTACATAAGAATTAAGGGAGCGTAGATTTCAACAAAATTCGAAGTATTAAGTTAATTGATGTTTAAGATAATTAATGAATATTTTATTTTCTCAATAATGAACAAAAAATGAAAAGAAAAATTATGAGTTTCGGCTGACATTTTGTTTTTATTTATTTATTTATTTATTTAATATAATCGCGATTTTATTTTGTAGTTTGGTCATGCATTTTAAATATTTTGAAAAATGTACGAGCATAATATAATCTATAGCTTTTGAAAAACGTATTTTTTTTTAATAAATGTTATTTCAATTTTTTGACAATTGAAATATCCCTGAAATTATGTCCATTTTTCAAAGCCTTGAAAATACCTGCCAGAAGTTACTTGAGGGGGGTTAAGGTAAACTTTTTATTTTCATTTAAATTTAAATTTAATTTTAATTTCAAATACGGTACCACGTTTTCAAATTAAAACAAAATTAAACTGATTTACATTTTCTACATTTTCGTTTCAAAATATTTTTCTTTTAGTGCCTTTAATGTACCAGAAAAGAAAATAAAAAAAGCTGTTACCGTTTTTAATTTCAATTGTGGTGTTGTTGTGAAATGTTAATTGTTTACTTATTTGTTTGATTGATTACGCTAATTTCGTTTATTTAGCTTTAGGAACTTTATGTTTCTTCATTTAATTTTTTTTTTAAACTTTCGAATAAGCACCAGAAAGGAAGGCCATGACAGTTCATTTAAAAACAGAAAAGTTTATTACATTTTTAATATTTACGGTGGATGGTGGATGGTGGTTTTTGTTTATTTGTTTAATAAATAAAGTGATAATGAGGAATTCTGACTGCTTTCCAAATATTATCCTTTAAACAAACAGTCGGGAAATTAATATTATTAGACGTGACATTTTATTAGACTCATTAAAATATTTTTAACTAATTAACTAAGAAATAAGGGCGTGTTTTTAAAATTTAAAGTTAATTACTTATTTAAATAAGCTAGTTTTATATTATTGTTTAAACAAGATGACGAAAACCTAACACGTGCTTTTTTATGATAAATTTTTGAAAATTATTACTAAAATTAATATTTTTTACTTATTAACTAAGAAATAAGGGAGTGTTTAATTAATATAGTTATTGATTTTTAAAATTGAAAGTTAATTACTTATTTAAATAAGCTAGTTTCATATTATTGTTTAAACAAGATGACGAAGACCTCGAAGACCTAACACGTGCTTTTTTCTGATAAAGTTTTGAAAATTATTACTAAAATATTTTTAACTAATTAACGAAGAAATAAGGGCGTGTTTAATTAATATAGTTATTGATTTTTAAAATTGGAAGTTAATTGCTCATTTAAATAAGCTAGTTTCATATTATTGTTTAAACAAGATGACGAAGACCTAACACGTGCTTTTTTATAATAAAGTTTTAAAAATTATTACGTAATAACTGAAATGCTGATAAAACACGCATTTAATTAATAATTTCTAGAAACTAATTAAGATTTTAACAAAATGTCAAGTCTAAAATATATTCCCCGGTTCATTTACGCGGTGGTATAGTTTTCGAAATCCCAAAACTGTGTAATTTGTTTTTCAATTCACTCTTTCTGAATCAATGTTTTCATCAAATTTTTCAATTTTCAATTTCAAAAAATGAAAAAAGCGTATTGGTTTTTCCTATCATTCTCTTTGGCACTCTTTTGAACAGATTTTTATTTTTTTGACCAAACTGACGTGACGTAACATTATGTATTAATATGAGGGATGAAATTAAACAAAAAAAAAAACTTAAAAGAAAAAGAAGTATACAGAAATAAAATGTATACAATAAACAACAAAAAAAGAGACCCGTTTTGATTAAAATAAAGTTTTTAAAGTCGTTTGTTGGTTTTAATTGCTTAAATCCCTGCACTAACCAGATTTTTAAACCCACACACCATATTTTGTTTATAATCTTTTTTTTTAATTATTATATAAACGGTCGAGGATTAATCATGCTTTTTCTTTCATTATTTCAGTATTTTTAAAATGTTTATTTTCATATTTTTTGAAGATTTGTTTTTTTGTATTTAATCTGTATAAATCTAATGTTTTATTAAATACCTTTAAATAGATATATTTAGAAGTTAGGGGATTTTAATTATTGGGAAATTAGACACGGTTTTCTTTCAAAAATGATTAAATTAATTCTGTATCAGAATTTCATGGTTTTCTTTTAAAATTGCGTTTCAAAAAAATTAAAATATTTTTAAAGCGATAGTCGCGAAAATTTGGTTAAATTTAAAAATTAAGGTTTTTGATTTAATGAAAATTTTATTTAAGTTAATCGAGAGAAGCTATATAATATTAAATGTAAAATCAAATTAATTATTTATTCCGAATTAAATTTATTAGATTGGAAATTTGACTTTAAAAGTAATAGTTAAATTCTAAGTCTTTTAGTGTAATGAAATTCATAACCAAAATATTCTCACGAATACCGCTTTAAGAGAAAACTTGAAAGAAATTTTTCCTTTTTTTTTAATTAATTAATATCTAATTAAAAGTTAAAATTTGTCCCCAAAATACGGGCTGGTTATTATTTTTTTTTTATATTTTTAAGGCAGCCAACTCTCACTGACCATTCTCCTATTAGGTTTAAGTGTTTCTCGTTATTTTTTGTATTTTTGTAGTTTTTTTTTTGTATGTGTGCAGGTACGCGAAGAATTTTATAAATTAAATCCCAAACATTATTGCATTTTCAAATACAGTGTATCATATAAAAACTGGGTATTTTTTAAAGGGTATCGCATTTATTTTTTTTTTTTTTTACTCCAAAAAATCTTCATTTTTAAACTACTATAACAAAACTAACAATTTTTATTTTATTTTATTTTTTATTTTTTACTCTCTAAAAATGGGGGGTTTTTGGGGGGAGTTTTTTTAAGTCTTTAAATTTTTATACACGAAGTTTTTTGATTTATTTTCTTTTTTTTTCTTTTAATATATTTTACAAAATCGGGGATTTGATTTATTATTTTTTTTTAATATATATAGTATTTGATTTAGTATTGGCCGAGGTGTGTTGTATTTTAAAAGACACATACGTCAATAATTAATATACATTAAGATGGAGTTCATTAAAAGCTTTAATTTGATTAAAACTGCGTGCGTTTAAATTTAGTCTTTCTTTTCTTTTTTTAATTATAAAAAAAATTACTGAATTTCAACGCGGTTTTTTTCAATTCGAAGCTAAAAATGAGCGTAGTAAAATCTATAAATATATATAAATTATTGAACGTAATATTAAATCGTTAAAAAATGAAAAATAATGTAGTGGTATTAAACCTGAGTGAAAAAAAAATCCTTGAAGATTTTTGAGTTTGAATCACGTATGTTTAAAAATAAAAATATTTTAAAACAATTACAGGGGAATATAGGGTATATATTTAATTTAAATTTAATAAAAAAATGACTGTATTTTAAGGTATTTTTGTTGTTTTTCACAATATTGACGCGGCGGTATATGGGTAAACCTGGGGATATTGTTCTCTATATTAAATAGCATTTTAACTACTACACGAAAAAACCCGCATATCTATTTTAGCTCAAATATAATTTTTTGTTTTTTACCGAAGAGTTTTGAGTTTGTATCACGTATGGTGATGCACCCCACCAGAAGCTTTAGCCCTGAGAGTTTTACTTTTTTGACGTATTACACGTATTTATAAAGACGAAGAGAAAAACAAGATTTTCTCCCGTTAACTTCTACAATATTGTATTTCTTTTTTTTCTTTTAATTATTATATAGCCACAATGAAAAAATAATGTTTGAAGATGCGCATATCCGTTCAATTGTCTAAATATTTTAGAACAATTTTCGGGAAAATGCAAAACCCGTATATCGTTTTGTTTTTTTTTTTTGTTTGTTTAAATGTTTTTTCTTCTATTTAAATTGTAGGACACCTTTGCTTTTTTTTTTTAGGTTTAAATGTTCGTTTTTTTATCAATACCCTTAACGCGTTGCGTTTCTGTGAGCAAAATCAGGGTCAAAATTCTAGTTTCAGTTCTTAATAAAAAAAAAAAAAAACAGTCGTACCAAAAAACGAATTGCTTAAAAAATGTTTCTTAATTTATATGTTTCGAAAATTAAAATTAAAAAAAAAAAAAAAAAAAAAAATTATTTTCGTGGTCGAATTTCTTACGTTTGTTGAATTTCCTCGATCGGTTTTTTTTTTCCATCCACTTGTTGATTTCAAAGCTATTTTTGATTCATTTTTTGATTAATTTAATTGCCCCTTAATTTTTTTAATGATTTTTTAAAAAATACGTAAATAATAAACTTTGAATTATGTAAAAACCTTTTCGAAGAATGAAAATTTGGACCTAATAATTATAAACCTTCATTAAATTAAATCTCATTAAATATTACGCCCTAATTAAATTATATACATTCGATATTTTCCACCGTATTTTCAAACCGTTTAATATTTAAAATTTTTTTTAATGAGATTAATGAAGGTTTAATTTTTAAACTGATTAAAAAGGGGTCACTTTTTTATAACAACATAATTTCCAAATATTTTTTTTTGAGCCATTCAATTACTCACCTAAACTTTAAATACAATTAATTTCCGACCAAATTCGTGTTAGTTTAAAAAAAACTGAACTAACGTAAAAAAAAAAAAAAATTGTCAAATAAAAAAATTCCGTAAAATATCTTAAGTTTCAACTATATTTTTTTGAAACTTTTCGTCCCTCAAAAATTTTGCTCAATAATCATTATATTTAAAACGTTGGGAGCATTTTTTTTTTTTTTTTTTTTCAATCCTATTTTTGAAAAAAAAAAATTTTTCACAATTTTTCGGCGGTCCTTGAAAAAGTTTATAGTCCTCCGCAGAAATTTTGAAATATTTTGGAAAATTTTTCAAAAAATTCCGCTCACCCGCATCAACACACTATAGTTTTATAGTTCGTTTTTTTTTTTGAAATTTTCACTTGCAGTTCTATTTCATAGTCTGGCAAATTTTTAGTTTATGTAGTGTGTTAACATAATCTGCCACACTGTTTTTAATATATATATATATTTCTTATACGTTTTTAAGCTACCAGACAATTTTTTTGATGAGGTATTATAGAGTGGCATTGGCTGCTGCGAAAATGTTTTGAAATTTTTCATAAAACTCTAAAACACGCAGCGCTAATACAAAAAACGGAGAAGCTAGAAATTTGTAACTATATTTTTTTTTTACCTTATACATATATTTATATATATATATATAATATATTTACCTGTTTGTTTTTTGTTTTTGTATGAGATTACCATATTTTTTTTATAAACTTAAAATGTGAAAAAATTTCTCTTTAAATTTTTTCCAATAAGTTTTGAGGTAGCCAGAGTTTTGTAATATTTATAGTTAGTGTTTTTTTTTTTTTTTTTTTGCCTTAAATTTTATACACGGTTTTCGGGATGTTAATTTTCTAGGCATAATTAAAAAATTAACGGTTGGCAGTGGAAGGGGGGGGGGGGTAAATTGGTGAAAAATTAACTTAAGAAACTGGACATCGATGGGATAATGGTAATTGATAAAAATTAATAATTATTTCTCGGGATTAAAATTAAATAAAACTGGCCAAAACGAAGCGTGGTTGGTTATTAAAAATTTTCGGGTTAATTAATTAGGGGGGGGGGGGTAATTATATTAATTTATATCGCGTTGTGTAAATTGAGGTACAACGCCACGTTTATTTGTTTGTTTGTTTGTTTGTTCCCTGAGTTGCCGCAGAGAGCTCTTGATTCGATTTTATATTAAAAAAAAAAAAAAAAAAACCTTAAAATTTAAAAAATTCCTTTAAAAATGAATCGCAACTGGGAATATTAGCGCACGATCGAAGTTTTTTTTTTTTTTTTTGCTTTTTTGCTTTTGGTGGTGGAAAAAAGTATGGCGAAAACATGCAGCGCTTGGCTGGCTGGATGGTCGCGTTATTTTTCAGATATATATCCCGAGCCGCGATTCGATGTTTAAGAATAAAACAGAAATCAATCGCATCTCCGCGTATTAATTTACAGCAAGGCCGATAAAGAGCTCGAATATTATTTTTACAACATATTGACTTTTCTTATGGATCTGATATGAATTTCTTTATAATAGGAACTGTGTTATGGCCAACATTTTAATTCTAAAACTATTTTTTTTTTGACGTTTTTATCTATAATCTTTGCGAGAATCGGCGTGAAAACCTATCTCGGTTTAATAATCTTTCGAAAAAAGATGAAATGGTAAAAATAGATAATTTTGTTTCCACCATCCTTCGATTCTCCTATTATATTATTCCAATATAAACTCGGTTGAGGGAGGATCAGGGGCATTATTCGTTAATAATTTTGGGTTTTCTATAATTTCGTTCGTGTTGACGTATTTAATTAACTTAATTATTAATTAATTAATAAGAAGGAACTATTGTTCCGTTTTGACGGAGGCGCCGAGAAGCGCGGGCGGGACCCGATTCGTGATGACGCTTGAGGTATTGATGGTTGTCGCCGGGTTGATTGAGGTAGCAGGTTGAGCGGAACTAGAAGAAGAGGCGTGTATTTGAAGGGGTCGGAGGGAGCCGCCTCCGACGGTTGAACCGAGAGGGGGCAAGGCGCCTCCCACGCCTCCCCCTCCCATGGGGGGCGACGCTGCCCGGGAGTGGGTGGGCGATGCCGAACCGATACACAACGAGGTAGCCGAGGCGGTGGCGTTAGTGGAGGTGGCGCCGAGGGCTAAGGCGCTGCCGCCCGTCAGGGCCAAGGGCACGGGCGATCCGACGGGCGACGATAGAGGAGGAGAGGCGGACATGCCTCCCGGCGGGGGATTGATCCTCTTCTCCTTCTGGCGCCTGTTGCAGAACCAAACCCGCACCACTTCCTTCTCCATGGACAAACTGTCAGCCAACATAGTAATCTCTTCGGAGGTAGGTTTCGGGTTCTGAACGAAGGCCTTCTCCAGCGCCACGCGAACGCTCGTCTCGATACTCGTCCTCTTCTTGCGGCGCCTCCCGATCGATTCCGGGGTCGTGTGAGCGTTGGTCAGCGCCGACGGATTGTTCAACGATGCGTCCGCGTCTTCGAGCCACCGCTGGAGAAGTGGCTTCAATTTGCACATATTCTTAAAACTCAGGTTCAGCGCCTCGAACCGCGAAATGGTCGTTTGGCTGAAATCGTTCCCGTAGAGTTTGCCCATGGCCAACCCGACGTCGCCCTGAGTAAAACCTACGTTATCGCGAATAAAAGCAAAAAGACAAGAGCGCGTTCATATTCGGAAAGCTCGACTAGTGGCGCGCGGAATAAAAACACTCTGGAAATTCCCTGAAAATTTTGACCTACCTAGCTTTATCCTCCTTTGTTTAAAGGTTTTGGCAAATTGTTCGAGTTCTTCTAGGTCCGTCATTTCTTCGGGACTGGGTTCACTAGGTCGCGACTTGACGTGATGAGTTACGGATGGCTTAAAAAAGCGCTGGAGAATTATTTATTAGGCCCATCGAACAAGGGGGCGAATGTCAATTTGAACCTACCTTAATTTGCAGAAGTGAGTTGACTTTTTGACTATGAGGCGAATGTTGCTGATGGGACTGACTCTGTGCCTGATGCGCCTGCGCGGGCGTCGTTTGCTGCTGCTGTTGAGCTTGTTGATGATGTTGTTGTTGTTGCTGCTGCTGCTGCTGTTGTTGTTGTTGCTGTTGCTTTTGTTGTTGCAGTTGCTGAAGTTGCTGATGGGCAGCGGCCACCGCTTGCGTGGACAGGACAGATTGAGGAAGAGAGGCGGCCGCTTGACTCGCCTGAAGTTGAAGGTTCTGAAGACTTTGTTGCATGATGCCCTGTTGCAGCAAACCCTGTTAGGAATAAAACCAACCCAAGGTTAAACCAATTATAAATTAGACGCGTCACACGCCAATGGAAGAAATTTTAAAGAAGAGGAACGAGGCAGCGCAACCTGGTTTTGAAGAAAAAGCTGGGCTTGAACGTTGGCAGGTAGTTGACCGGGTAGAAAGACAAACTGCTGCATACTCTGAAGGTTCTGTTGTTGTTGATGGAGCTGTTGCTGGAACTGCTGGAAGTCTTGAGGGTTCAACTGAAAATCGGATACAACCAAAACCTTATTAATCCACGTTTTAAACAACCTAAATTTGATCCAGCTCCAAATCTAGCCTAGAATACGAACCTTCCCCAATTGTAACTGCTGCGCCAGTTGAGCCGGTAAGAGCATGGGTTGCTGACCTTGAGCCCCGGCAACCATCAACTATATAGATAGATAGATAGATATCAAATATTAGAGTTACGAAATACGCATTTAACACGTTATGAAGGTATTCTATCAACGCCATACCTGGTTAAGCGATAACTGTCCAGCGGCAGCCGCCACCAACGCCGCCGCCGTCATACCGGAAGGCGAGAGAGAGGAGGGCGGACTGGCCGGAAGCGCTCCTCCCGCCCCCGCCGAAGACGAGGCCGGTGAATGTTGCTGGGAACCCGGGCCTCCGGACGAGACGGAAGAAGTAGGAGAAGAATGATTCGAGGTAGAAAGGTTGGGCATCGTCGTCGCTTGACCGTTGGGCGTGCCCCCACTACTTCTGGCGCTTCCACCACCACCCGCGTTCGACTGAGACGTCCGGTGAGTCGCCCCGGGACCCGAATGCGCCGCGAATGGATGATGGTGGACTGTCGCGTCGAACGGAAGCCCTTCTTCGTCGTCTTCGTCTTCGTCCATGGCCTAAACCCAATCAAACAGAAAGCAACATCCCACTCAGTTACAAATTGACTTTGAACTGTTCTAATCCTAATCGACTTTCAAAGGGAATGCTCAAGGTTTAGAATCGTTCATTCGCGTAATGGTAATGCGGTACCGAAAATTAATTACATTAAAATATATTTGGGACCTAAATGACAGAGGCATTCTACACCGTCGTTAAATAAGATTCAAGATTTGAACTGTCACAATTAAAAGGTACTGTTTAAATTTAAAATTGAAACTGACAAGATTGAGAGCTTTTTCGGAATCCACACTGTCTCCATCTTGGCCAAGGTCAGCTGAGTCGTGACTAGTAATACTGTCTTGGGTATCGTTGGATAAATCGCCGTTCATTCCTGCATCTGCAAATACATCAAAAAAACAACCACGTTAAGTTATCATTTCCCATCAGTATTAAAAACGATTTTGGGAAATAAAGAATAAATCAATAAGAAACATGAAAATAGGCCTAATACGTCAATTGTGGGAGGGGGAATGGATATTGTAAGTTATCATTGGCCTAAATACGTCTTTTCCGGTCCGATCGGACAAAAAAAAAAACGTTCGGGGAAAAAAATCCCAGTATTATTTCCGCTACGCTCCATATTTCAGTAATTGTAAGAGTTAACCAAATTCTCCCATGAATAATAACTACTTTCAGGAATACATAGCATTGCGATATTTAAAGATGCAGTTGCAGAGTCGCGTTTTTCCTTAGCATTTTTGGCTTTAGGACCAAAGTTACAAATTTTAAACAAAAACAGAGTTGCTAGAAAAATACGAGAAATAGCGACTAGCTTAGGCCTCTAGTATTACTTTCATTATTCTTGAGCGATTATATTAATTCTTTGTAATCAGGGATAGAGATGAGGGGGCTGGAAAGAGGTGCCTGGACATATTCGTTTTCGCGCCTTTTCCGACATTAAAAGGAGTCTGGCAAGTACTCGAGCACGCGTCCCCTCCCACTAAAGTAGAATGCCACTTTTCCCGCTCTCTCTCTTTTTTGGGTGCAAATTGAATTTTCGAGAAGCTAAAAAATCGGGGACCCGACACCAGACGTCCGAGAAGGGGGAGGAAGCGGGAGTGCGTCCATCTCTCTCTCTAGTTGGGCCACCACCCACGCCGGCTCTCTCTTAACCTTCGACCCCTCAAATCCCAGAGATACTAGGCTAGCTAACTCTAGAGCGGAGAGTCTGAAACCTAACATTACCGGGGCAGGCAACGCCGAGTTTTCCGGGCTCCCTAACTACGCGCCGAAAAAACCCGGGAAATAGCTCGGACGGATGCTCTAGGAGTCTAGGTCTCTCTCTTCTGCCCACTCCGCCCAACAGTGGGCGCCCTGGCCCCACCTCGCCTTGCCCTACACCATCTTCGTCCCTTACTTGAGCTGTCAATGGCGAATCAATCACGTTAAATGAAAGTGCAAAACGCACTCTAGAGCCCCGCCAATTGATTTTGCCCGAACCGTCCGAATCCTCGCGGTGTCAGATTGGAAGAAGAAAAATTTCCAAAGGATGGGGGAGGGGGGGACACCTAACTTGCCAAAGAGGGGATATAACCTTTTGAAGGGAAGGAAAGGAAGAAAGACACCCGATCAAACCCCCGAAAAAGAAATCAAATTTCGGACAAGGAGACCAACTATATATATATATATATATATATAAACCTGACCGTCTTATATACGCTACGCGTTAAAGGTCAACTTTCTCGAGGTCCGAGAAGCAAAAGTCACGCTGGAAACCAAAATTTTGATTTGCCTTCAAGCTTCGAGCCCTAGAGAATTTCATTGGCAATAATGTAACCAAACTGCATGGGCGCAATTATCATATTGTTTAATATATGGTTTAAATACGACTAAACTATGGAAACTAAGATAGTTAATTGAAAAGAATGTTCATAACTCGTAAATCATTTTAAAAATAGAATTACACTCGAATTACACCAGGTTAGTAAAAGGAAAGACCTAAGAAATTGAAAGAGAAGCTGAAAAGAACCCATGAAACTGAGAAGGAAAAAAAACTAAACGTCAGCAAGATGCTTCGACCAGTAAACTCCCATCCTCCGTCGCAACCTCATCTTGCCTACAATCCTCTTTCATCTCTTACGGTTTCTTAACGAAAAGAAAAGACGGAGAAAAGAAGAGACGAGAACAAAATAGTTTACACAATTTCATTTCCTCGTTAACTGCAAGAGTGCAGAAAAACACAAAAACTTTCGGATCCAGCAATTTTTGGAAGAATCGGGGGGGGGGGGTCTACTGAGGAAACCAAGAAATAAGCGTGTTTTGCTACAGACAGTAGTACTAAACATTATACCAACAAATACAGATACGTTTGGATAAACGTTTGCAAATAAAATCATTTTACCGATCAAGTTACTGCATACTGTTTGAGTTTTGGAGGTCGTGATAAACTATTTATGAATTCTTCAGTATTATAAGTTTCGTATGGTTGTCCCTAATTTCCGAGAGACTAACGTTTCGTTTTCAAAACGTAACTGATTCTCGTAAATTATGGCCTACTTCTGGTGTAGCCAATTTTCACCAGTCGTTTTAGATGTCAGTGAGGTAATTTACCAATACGAGTTCAGCATCATAATTGCGAGACATTGGCTTTCAACAAATGTTTTGGTATTTTCTAACCCAATTTGGTGAAATTAGAACAGTAATAGAGAATTTTGAATTTGATTTCGTGTGTTAAACCTAATTTTAAGCAGAATTTCTTAATAATCCAAAATGGACGAAAGTACGCGTGACTACGCAAGTGGTTTACCCCTCGCAAACACTAACAACAATACGCTAAACATTTTTCTCACATAAAAACTAAGAGGTCAGCCAACCCAGTCGTATGTTAGAGTATGACCGTGAAAGTTATTTTCAAGGGCCGCAATAAGAAATTGACTTTCCCCAAAACTACATTGGCGAGTCAAGACTTCCCCCCAAATTCCCCAGAGTGACCTAAAAACACCCTCTTCTAAGTCTACCACGTGATATATAATGAGAGCGGGAACAATTCTTTTTCACCCTGGACTTTTTATCGGCAAGTAGCCACGCGAACAGACGGTCTCTGACTATACCATTAACTACAGCCAAGTTAGTCTTGGACAGGGACCAAGGGTAGGTAGGACCTTCCTCTTGTTCAAAATGGACTCTGTTTTTCTTTCATTTTGAGTTGAAACCAAAGATACTTTTTAGTTTTGATTGATACAACCAGATAAAGAAACTTCGTCTTTGGATCTACCACAAGAAATGAACTCTCATTTCCTCGTACGAAAAACAGATAATAGCGAAGTTAAAAAAAGTCAGAGAGGCTAAAAAATTCGTACCTCATTTTTATAAAATTGAGTATTCATAACACGATCTCGGAATACGACTGCAATAATGCCCGGAACAAAAAAGGGAGACAATTCTGGCTGACTTGGCCTCGGACTTCGAAAGGACCTAACGGTTTCGCATACAAATCTCGGCTCGACCTGACGGTCTAAAAGAAAAAAGGGTGTCCGAATCTATGGCGCCTGAACGTACGATTTTTTACACCCTCACTCCTCGTATGAGCGAGGAGAGCAAGTTCTAGGAATACTTCTAGACAGTTAGACCTAACGTGTCCCCGCGATATCAACGCACGCTTGGTTTCAACTGACACAAGTCACGAGGCGTGTGGGTTGAACGAGCTTCAAGGTTGTCCCCTTCGTAAACAGGAGTGTGTCCAGACACAAAATATATTTTTACACGCGACTGTTTCTCGGTTACATCACACACAAATTACGAGTATAGAACCTAGCTTTATCTTTTCGGTAAAGGTTCCCCTGAGGGGTTGGACATTTAGCGCAAAATAATGGGGCTTTTGGTGGATCGGGCTTTCTGTAGTCCGGCTTCAACCTGAACACCGATGCAGAGAGGTTGAAACATTCCTACAAGAGTCCCTTGAAAACATTTCGAAGAAACAATTATGGTGCCGCAAAAACAAAATTTCTCGTCGCCTCTACTCTAACATTTACACAATTGCCTCCTTGGTTTTGATGATTTTGACTCGCTATTATAGCACCAATGTGTAATTTAACTTTCGCGACACAACTGATTAAGATTAAATTAATTAAATTTATACAGTTTCACAAGTAGAATAATCTTACACCAAGTTCCTATGTAAGATTTTTTGCCGTAGCCTCTGTGTCTGAAAGTTCTGACGTTAAGCTTTTTAAAGTTCCCAACGGAGCTCGCGTGAATGGAGAGATAAAATTTCTAAAATATCGGCCACGACCGAGAACGAGCTTTTGAAGCAGCGCCCCACAGCGGTGGAGAGTGAAGTAAAACAGGCGGGGTTAATTTTTTTATCCGAGTAAGTTCAAGCATGGAGGGTTCATCCAAGTGCACGGTGTTTCCGTTTTTTATGGCAACGGTGTATCGTGTGGAGTGCAAACGTTTTTAAAGAGGGTGATTAATTCGACTTAATTAGAAGCCGACGGAATTATATTTTTCTGGCACGGAAATACTCTGAGTTTGTTTTGAGAGCCCTTTATCCATTTCTAAATTAATACATTTAAACCTAACTTGCTCCGCCATAACGTAAACTCCGATCGCCTTAGATCTACGCGAGCGGATCTACGTCTCTATTGGCCGAAAAGCTCATCACAAGTTTCGTACATTTTTTAAGGGGGGTGGAATTTTTTTAGTGAGAGCCAGCTTTCCGCGGCTGATGTTAGTTGGCGCCGAGAAAAAATGTTAGTAGAGAAAAACTTTGGGTGTTCAACTACCACTTACTCTACAGTAAATACATTCGGCCTAGCCTTGGGATATCAAGTTTTAGGAACACTCGAGATGAGACGTTCGTTAGAGATAACCTGACACACAATACCCTCATTCCTAGGCTGGAAAGCTATGTCCTTTTAGATCATCTCCTTTTGACAGTTTTTAAACCCAACTGGCCAATTGTTGATTAAACAATTAGCTCTATAATAAAATAAAAGGTAAATTGAACTATAAAGCTATTTATTCTAAAACTTAAATGGCAATTTAAATTAGGTACTGTTTAAATTTATCAAATAAAGAAAGCTACGTAGGGTAAAAGAAAAAAAAACAGATTGGCAATAAAAGTTCGTTTTCATTAATGAAATGAGGTCGAATGCGAAAAGAACTAAAGAAAAAAGGCAGGGCGAGAGAATCGGCACTTTTATCTAATTAGTTTAGAAAAGCGGAACGCGTAGGGGACTCGGAAGGAAAAAAAAAACCCGGAGAAAATTGGCCGTAGAACCAAAACGAAAGCTGCAACTAAAAGGGGGAAAAAGAGAGTCGGATACATCTAAATAGCCAGCAGATAGAAAGGGGGTAAGACGTTTCGCATTCCGCATGGGCCTTTGCTAGCCCTAAACGAGGGGATTTCTTTTTTTTGGGGGGGGGGTGGGGGGGGCTCATTGAAGGCGAGATGGTGTTGGAGGATGAAGGATGGAAGATGGGGAGAATGGTAGGGCTCTTTTTCTCGCGCTGGACAAAAAAGAGAGTGAGATGAACGAGCTTCCGCTTTCTCGCTCACCCAATGAAACAGATCTATCACTCCAAAGCGAGGTAGTCGTAGTCGCGCTCTACAAAATAGGCCTATTTCTACTCTCCTCTCTACATTTATATATATATATATATCGAAACTTAATTCCAAGACGAAATATCAAAGAAACTATATCACTTAACGCGATGCAGGTAGTCTGATCTACGACCAAGATAAACCTTCGAAACCCTTTAGGCTTAAGTGTTGTTAAACTAAATATATCTAGTGTTTAATACGCAATGATGCCTACGAGATTCAATCTGGCTTAATGCGATAGAAAAATAGGCTTAAGAGAGTGTCGTACAAATCTTGTAGGGTCTCTTTTTCCCTGAGATTTCAGTTGACCGATGTGAATGATTTAAAGATACTAATTATGTTCTGTAAGCTGCTTCTTCTGTTCCATAACGACTTGGGAAAATAATTGGTAATAGTACACAATATTGCTTTAATTTCAGGAATAAGGCTCACGAAAATCTCAGGGTCTAGTTTCTTCCCTTTCAAATCTGACTGACTCGAAACTATTCTCAATTGCAACGTTAGAAAGGTACTAATTTCCCTACCAAAAATCGTCGATTTTCCTATCGGAATTCTGATGGCTTCTTCGGGATTGAGATTGTAGTTTTGTATGGAACGCGATTGTAGTACATGAGGAAAGAAAAAAAAAATAGTCCAAGCTGTTCAGGGTGTAGAAAATAGCAGAGAGAGAATGCGAGTGGGTACTGTAGGCTATTGGGGGTTAGAATAGGGCGCGGGGGCAAAGGGCATCGACAATGACAAAACGACAGAGCCGCCAGGATTATAGGGAGCCACGAATCGCCCTCTCTTTTCGAGGCGAGACTTTTAGATCGCCATTTGCTTCCTATCTGCAAAAGCTGATTTTTATTCCAAATGCAATCTTCGAGAGATTGGCCCGATCAGAAAGAAATAATCCCGAAGTTCTCTACGTATATTCTAAAGAGTATTATTTAGGTATGCAGCAGGGTGATGAATTTTTGGGGAATCGACTGTCTTCGCGTGAATTCACTTTCAGTTTAGTGTAGAGGACCACTTTTCCGGCTCCGTTTTTTTTGCGAGGATCGAAAGATTGGGCCAAATCTTTTAAAGATCGTCTCGCTTACTAAAGAGAGTTGGATTCTCTCCTCACTCACTCTCTCTCTCTTGATGCCCGTGGAGACCCGAACTCAAAGAAAGGCTAGGCAGACGTTTGCACGTTTAACGTAAAAAAAGATTGATAGTATTCAAGATGTGGTACGATTTCACGCGAGCGTGATTTAGGCGACTGAGTATGAAAAGATTTACAATTTTCTTGATTTGCTTAAGAACAAAAGTTAACGGGGGATCGAATTTAAATCTATCCTTTATAAAAAAAAACCCAAAAATTCCGTTCCATAACGGAACTATTAAGCAATGAAACGAGATATTTATAAATCATATCGAATGATGTTTCTTATCATACCTTATACAATATTATAAACTTTCGCCATGTTTTGGCCTCTGTTTCGAAAGAGTGAGGATGGTTAAACACGCACGTAAAATGACAACTAGCTACGACGGAGTCTCTATACATAAAGACTCCATTTTAGAACATAATTTTTTGTTAAGGAAACTAAGAACGAATGATTTTGGTTGGCTTCGATGTTGATTTAAAAATAAATCGATCGAGAAAAGAACAAAGACGGTTCTAGAATAGACTCGAAACAGAAAGAAGAAGATCGTAGAAGAAGAATCGATTAAAAAAGAAGATAAAAAGGAAAAATAAAATCAAGAGATCTAAGGAAAAAACGGAACGGACGAATGAACGCGAACGAAGTCTGAGCAACTTCAATAGCGCAAGCGCAGACTCCGAGAAACGAAGGCGGAAAAGACGCTTCCCTTCTTTCCCGCGTCTTCCTCTCCGGATTATTCGAGGGAAGTTTTTTCTTTTCTCCTCCGATTTGCCTGTTTTATTCTAGCTAGCCTGTTCTGCATGCGAAAGAGTTTTTAAGCCTTCTCTTGTTTGATGGCCAGCGGCGTGCGTCGAGTTCTCCGCGTTTCACGAGTTTAGGAGAGGAGCGAAAGAGTGGAGGAGAGACTATTGGAAGATTTTTGCCGTCCAACTCCGCCTTAAACTTCCTTGTTCCACCCCTTTATCCGCCAACAATTTCCGGAATTTAAAAAAAAAGTATCGGAGGAGGGAGATTTTTAAAAAAGGAAAAATTGTCAGAGCTGCTATTTTTGAATTTTGTCATAAAATATCGCAAACACTTACGTTTATATCAAGCTAGGTTTGTTGGTACTGTTTTACTTCCTATTTTTATAACGTTTTGGCATCATTACATCAGGGATAGATTAAATTTTAGAAGTAGGAATGGAGAACAGAGTAATCTGGGCGCGCGTCAAAGTCCCGGACCCCCTTCCACGGGACGGAGGGGTAAGAAAGAAGAGGCGGTTTATGGCGACAGAGGTAAAAAGTAATTATGTTTTTTCTCCGTCCTCGTCAGCAACGTCATCAAGACGTAGTTTAAGTGAGCCAATAAGATAATTTAAAATTTTCGTTACGTGTTGAAGGGAGGGGCTCTATACTGGGCTATGAGTCGGACTGAAGTAAATACTAACCGTTCTCCATTCCTACTTCTAGAATTAAATCTATCCCTGATTACATCTAAAATATTTAATGCTATAAACGTCTAATTATGTTCAAAAACTCATAAAGCAACTTAAAATAATTGTGGGAAGGGTCTCCGGACAGGTATTTTCTAGGTCTACCACTACTTTGTGTCTATTTCTCTAAATTTCACTATCTTATAGGCTACAATAAACTCGATCAAACTGACAAGATATACTAAAATTTCGGGTTCAAAAATAAATTAGCTAATGAACCTTATAACTTAATTGAATAACGAAGAAGTAGACAGAGGTCTATAACAGGATTGTAGTGTAGGGTAGGGGAGTGGAAATGCAATCAATAATATAGGTACAGTGGCTTTCAATTTAGGAGACCGGGAGCGAAGTAAGTAAAAAAATTAGGGAGGCGAAGGATGATGGGAAGTCGACCGCAGTCTGGGTAGCACGCGAGGAGTTAACGAAAGAAACCCAAGAGCGCGCGGCGCGGAGAAGGAGATATAGACGGAGAGAGAGAGAGACATCATCTTCATTAAGAATTCTACTCGCCACTGATAGACCCCAAAACAGATTCACTTGACCTTTAAAGGGCCAATGTAATAAATAATTTTCGGATATCTCAGGTCTCTATTGTTCTATGAAACTTATTTAAGATCAATATTGTTCTATACAAAAGGAGTTTCAACGTCGCGGAACAAGTGGTTCAGCTGCGGTAATTAATGAGTGACAGAGTAATTCTAGTATAATTTATACTACTCTTCACAGTGTTTAAAAAAGGGTGGTATAACTGAAGTACAGTAAGTTTGACTTGAAAACGAAACGTCCCTGACAGCCACCGTTTACAATTTATGATTAGAGTGTTTTGCAAATTAAACATTAAAATTAAGCATGAAACTGAAAGATGGTGCTAATTAAAATAAATTTTATAAAACATTTCCCATTCAAAACAGTCGGTTCAACCACCAATTTTGTATGTACACCCTGTATAAATACCCAATCAAAAATAACTATATTACGTGATGATTTTATCAATGAATCGTTTCAAAACTTGACACCAATAAAATCATACAACTTATTATAACAACTCAAACTGCAAATCGAAATACGTTTTACCGCGGCAAGGACATAAAAACTATACCTCCACGCAGATATAAAACGTCAGCTAAAAAGAAGTAAACAGCAGAATTTACTGCCATTAATAAATTTTCACTAACGTTTATAAATATTTTAAAATATATTTCCATGATTAAATGAAGAAAATAATTAAATGATTTAAATTCAAAGCGTAAGGACCGAAACTTCCATCTTAGTTAACCCTAAAATATTTAAAATTTCGCAAATAACCTTGGGGACTACTTCGCGGAAGGTGTCATTAAAGGGGCAGGTGAAAACAAATTTATATTTCGATAATTCGCATTGATCTATTTCCTCAAAAATTGGCTTACCACGTAATAAGCGAAAAAAATGTTCGGGACTAGACA
This sequence comes from Phalangium opilio, assembly GCF_054372755.1. Classification (NCBI taxonomy): domain Eukaryota; kingdom Metazoa; phylum Arthropoda; class Arachnida; order Opiliones; family Phalangiidae; genus Phalangium; species Phalangium opilio. The sequence continues at coordinate 6,648,648 of NW_028324182.1, read as the reverse complement.
CATTGGCTCGAAACAAACTCCTGATTGAGTCCCAATTACTTTCCAAATAGTTCAAAGCTAGTTCACTTTGCCTACCGTAATACATCGGATAACTAGGTTTAGACATTTATCAACAACATAACTCGCTCTAAATCATCAGAGAGCGGAGAATTTTGGTGTAAAAGCAACCGCGATACAAAATGATATACATGAAAAAAAATAAAAATGAAAGTTATTCAAGCGAACCTCGGAAATAATGCATATACGAGTTAGAGCATAGAAACAGCAGGTTCCCTTAAAACGCGAAGGTAGGCCTATAACTATATATATGCACGTGTTTTCTAGTTAATAAGCCCTTTACCAGCACAAAGCAAGTGGTAGGAGGGGGGGGTTCGCTTTACGTTAAAAACAACACAGTTTCGACATTTTTAAATGTATGCGCTCTGATATACGTCAACAGTACACCCACTGAAAATATGATAACGTTTTGACTTTTATCAAGTAAGCCACCTATATTGTGTGGCATCAACAACCCACACAAAATGTAACTAAAATATGAGGGTGTGTTTAAAGTTATTTAACTTAGATTGGTTTGTCAAGCGTACTTACGGTACTTAGTTAAAGTAGGTTATCATTAGGTGGTGAAAACTTTCATTAGGGTGTCAGGGAGACAAATATTTCTATCCTCACTAAGTTACAGTAATCAATCATTGTCCATATGAAGACTATAATTAATTTCGTGAAATCAGCTTTATTCATAGAAATAACAATTATATAAATCCCCCTTATCAAACTACGACCAAATGTTACACTTTTTAAGTAAGATTTGAGTTCCTTACATTAACATACAGATCATACTAATCCTTCAGTTGAGTAGGGTTTCTAACTAAGATATTTGTGCCGTAAAAAGTAAAGTTTTTACTTTTCGCGTTGCACGCATGCACGTTTTATTTTACAGGTGCTGTAGATGTATTCGCTAAAGATTTATACGTTTACCTGTTAAATTATATGTATAAATTATACGCAACTCACGAGGTTTTATACCGAAGGTTGTTGACGAAAAGGTATATACGAGATAAACATAGTAGCCTAACCTATAATCACGAAAAACAACAACTGCAGAAAAATTGTAACAATAACGCGGATAAATTTTAGAAAATGCGTTAGATTGTGACTTCTTGTGAATTAAGAGTAAAATATTATCAGCACACAATAAAAATATTTTCATTCCAATTAAAACATACAGTAATTGAATTATATTTGGGATAGTTTCAATAAAGCTTTGATACGCGGCGAAATGACGTGCATGGTAACTTTTTGACGAATGGAGATGTGATGTAAAAGGAAGCTCAAGAGCAAAGGAGGAAGACGCTACCGAAGAGTATGAGCGGTTTGGGCTGCCAGGCGGGAGAATTCACCTGGGAAGCGACACGTAAAAGATGGATCCGTTCTTTCATAGCTCGGAGCGTTCCTTTCCTCCCTTATACTAAACTGGCCGCAGCCTCTTAAGGCGTTGACGGCAAAATATGAGAGGTTAACTAAGACGTCAAACGGTCTCCGTTTACATACATTAAGGCTAAGAGGTAACCCCGACCCTGTCAAGATATATATATTGAGAGAAGCCCCCAGGTTATCGGGGGCACGAATATATCCCTTCCTGGTTAAGCAATCGTTTCTGACCGATGGGAAACAAAAAAATGCTTCCCCATCCGTGAGGGGTTCCAGTGTGGTTTCTTAGGGGCTCTAGAACTTCACAGGCTTCATATGAAAAAGAGATTTGGACGGGTTTCAAAGATTTCAAAATCCAGAATGTTAAAATATTTCCAGATTTAGGATAACACTTTATCCCCTATTGGTAGGGTATATAGTAGAAAACCACTTCCCCTCTTGTCATGATGAGTGAAGCGTGGTTAACAGTCACTAGCAGCTATTGAATTCTCGTTATTTTAGGAAGGGAAAATCAACACTCAGATACATACGCCAGTTTCCCTATAGAGCGCGAATAAAGAGGGTATTTTGTACTTTGAAACGGATACAGAGGGAAACTCAAACTATACCTTGGTAAGGAGAGAGTAAAATAAGTTTCATAACTAATTTATTTTCAATGACGTAATTCCCATGTTAAGCAGAACTATACCCACTTTTCTCCGAACCTTATATTATAAGGAGAATGGAGAAATACACAAATCAGAAATGAGGGGGATAAAGATGAAGGACATTTAAATGCAAACCGCAAAATGCAACAAAAAAAAATAATAAAATAACTTTAAGCTCCAGAGTCCATTGTGAGCGCGGCTTTAAAACGGTGGCGCGAGGCGACACACGCGCGCGCGCGCCCCGTCCAACTTCGCTCAATTTCCGCTTCCGGTTGAAAAGAGCCGCTAGAATCGAGCTCCCTACCACGCTCAAAGATTCTTAGAAAATCCTCTGCCGATAAAGAGAGAGAAAGGAATAAAAAAGAAATAGATTCCGGGACCACCGCGAAAAAAATGCAAAATGAGGTTTTAAAGAAAAACGTTTTTATGGAGAAACGTTCAGTGGAGACTATCCCCTACATCTTCGTAGCCGTCATTGACTCTCAAAGAAACCATAAAATCCGCTACGGACAGTTTGAATACTGAGAAAAACCTTGAAGTGAAGAGAGACATACGCGAGAGTTGACAAGATCGGCAAGATTAAAGATTCAAAATACCCGACTGATAATGCTCTTCAGGTTAACTCCTAGAAATGCACTGGTCTCCTAGGCAGGTGCCCATCTGGCCCAATGATTAAAACAGCACTGCCCTCGAGCTACACCAAGATATTAATTTCCCTTAATTTTGTCCCTCGCTTTGCTAATTGACAAAGGCAGAATGTACCTCTAATCGACTTCAAAAACACATCCGAATCCCTGGATAATCCGTATTTTCTCAAACAAACCCAAAAACTTTAAAATTCATTCTCGGTTTCAAAAACTTTGGAATGCAGAATATAGGAAGACTTTACATATTGGATGGGAGGCAGTATAGTGACATGCATGAACAAGGCGCTAGGCTTTATCGTGCGTGGGTTCAACTACAGCTCCCGCGCTCGCGCCCGCTCCTGATCATTCGGGCGCGAAGTTAGGAAGGTATACCGCGTGTGGACGGACGGACGGATGGTGGGAGAGAAAAACTATAGGAGACTTTGACACGACTGAATAATGCGCGCCGAATGGAAAACGATTCAAAAAGGAGACCGCTTTCTCCGATTTATGGACACAGATTCGAGACGACGAAGCTACTTTAACTTTACAGGCACCCAAATCCGAAGTACGTTGTAAGAAAGCTATAAAAACATCACCCTCCACTAGGCTATGCATCCATAAGTAAAAAACACACCATAAGTATGCCTATTACCATATCCTGAACCGTGTGGAGTACATAGAACCAAGAACCCATACGACCTGACCTGGACAGGAACGAAGTTACGAACAAAGATAGATTTGGGTTTTAGCGAACAGATTTCGTGAACTGGTAAGGGATTAAGCTGATCGTTAGATTGATAATGCGGTATTCAAATTCCATCGCCTTGCTTATAGTTATAAATTACTTATGATAACAGCACTATCCAAATAGCCATTGTAGTGAAAAAGAACGAGCCCAACACTCTAGATACTTGTAAAAGGGATGACGCCACTATCTTACTACTGTTAGGAACGTCCAGGTACAAGAGAGACCTGACGTTTTATGTTTATGTCACTTGTATTTTAGATTCAACTCGCCATTTCCGTATTTTTGAATAAGAAAAGCGTTTATTCAAATCTATCAAGAATATTCTACAGCGCTGGATATTTTATCCTCTCGCGTCTACAGCTTAATATTTCGCAAAGGGTCTACGTCACTCTTTCAGAACCTAACATTCATTGAAGAATTGAGAAACTTCATGGTAGTAGAGTCCGAAATGCGTGGGTCATGAGGCCATTTTCCATAAAGGTGTATGTATTCAGCAACTACAAGCCCGGTTTACGACTCCCAAGGCGGACATCTTCGCTAGCGGATTCCCGTGGCCAAAAAACACGGATGAGTAAATAAGATCTATAATTCAGTCGCAGTATACCCACGTCAGCTCCAAATTTAGAGTCTGCCAACGTGCAGTATGAATAGCATATATTTTTTTAAATTGAAATAAATTATTCTATAATTTCTATTTTAAAATTTGTGTAAATAATTGAATTTTGTATTGATTTTAAATGGTCAGTGGCCAGGTGCAATGCCTGATATACAGGGTGTAAATTAAAATGGATGTTCTTTGGACAATTTTGAGTCGAAAATGATCTATGAAATTTTCCCCTCCGAGACACTGTTTTCGAGCTATGATTTAATTAGTGTTTTAGGGACGATCCCTTAATTAAATTAGCAATCATTGTCTTTCAGTTTCTTAATTAAATTTAAGGGGTCATCTGTAAAATACTCCAATCTAAACTTGAAAACAGTGGCCCGGACGTCAAAATTTCATAGAACATTTTTGATTCAAAATTATCCAAAGAACATATCCCTTAATTTATCCCCCAGACCTATCTCTGTATAGAGAGATTCAATTTAGATAATGTCTATTAAAAATTGGTCTAATTAGATCTATAGCTGTAGAAAATAAAATTGGTCAGATAATATATACGTCTCATTGTAGTAAATGGGAGTATTTCAATCAAGGACGCGTTCAACTTTAACACAAGCTACTATTTAAATGCAGCCAAAGGTGGCCAATAATCCAGCGCTATATTTATACAAAAAAGGCCCAGGCATCTAAAACCACTCTTTCGTAACGTAACATTTTAATTTCAGCGGCACGAAATTTTCTAAACACGGCGGACTCAATCTCAACACGTGTTAGCTTTACTTTGCTATACAATAAAAGGTTTGGACAGTGGTTCACTAGCTCAAGATAGTGCTGATAAGCAACAATGGTATGGAATATAGATTCTAATTCAATTTCTTTTTTTTATTCCGGGGTTATATCAGACAGTAGAAAAAATATGGCCCCCTAGTTTTCCCCTGGTTACATTAATGCATGATATGAATTCATTCAACCCTCCCAAGAAAAAGAAAACAAACACGTTATAGACTGACGAGTAAATGAGACTTCGACAGGATAACTTGTCAAATTAAAGTTTCAACCGATTTCTTACTAAGAGATTCAACATTTTGTATTCAAACGTCTCAGCCTTATACACCTGATCTTGGGTATTAGACAAAATTCATGAGGTAATGGTACTTATTCCAATAACAAGCAAAAAATTACCCCTAACTCTCCTCTCCCCCACGCTAAGTGATTTTTATATTAATAAAGCTATTAGTATAAAGAAAAACGTAAGCCGGGCTAGTCTGCATGCATAAATATATATATCCGTATGAGATTCATGATTTGAAAGATTAGCGTTTTTCATTTCCGATTTAGGGGGAACTCAAGGGAGCACGCGAACCATGTCAAATTAGTCCGTTCCCGTTACTAATAGAATCGCTCAATCCAAACTTAATTTATTCAATTTCGATATATAAACAATATCTTTCTATTAGGATAAGCTTCCCCAAACAAAAATTTAGTATGCCCTTCCTTGGATTGATTAGTCGACATTTCACTGCAACAACGACGTAACTTGTAACTAATAAATACTAAGCCTATTTTGGGGTAAAATTTAACAAACGGCGGGCCTTCTTGCTTGCTACTTAGAAAAACCCTACGTACATTGGCGAAATTTGATAATATTACCTTTATTTTACTAAAGTTTAAAATTTTCCTAAAATATTTAAATCAAAAATCTTTTATTTTTCCTGAATTTTTAAACGAATTTCCGAATTTCTAAACTAATATATCTTTTTTCCTGAATTTTTTAACGAATTTTCCGAATTTCTAAAACGACGTATCTTTTTTCCTGAATTTTTTAACGAATTTTCCGAATTTCTAAAACGACGTATCTTTTTTCCTGAATTTTTTAACGAATTTTCCGAATTTCTAAAACGACGTATCTTTTTTCCTGAATTTTTTAACGAATTTTCCGAATTTCTAAAACAATATATCTTTTTTCCTGAATTTTTAAACGAATTTCCAGAATTTCTAAAACAACGTATCTTTTTTTCTGAATTTTTAAACAAAGGACAAATCATTCTTTTCTAAATTAAAAAAACAATTTTTTTCCTGAGTTTTTAAGCAAAACTTAAACTAAGGCAAAACCCCTTTCAGCTGGCATTTAAAAATTTGTACGAACCCCCCGAGCTTAGTAATTAACAAAATAAAACTGCTTCATTTATGAGACTTTTCATTTAATAAGAGTAATATTTATTGTATGGGGGTCACTGGGTTCGCGTGCTGTATCGATATATGATCCAATCGGAGAACGGGGAAAGGTTTTAACACGAAAAGCACGGAAATCTATCCACAATAAATATTTAATCAAGGGAAAATTCGGAGCCGCTTTATTCAATAAAAGACGGGACATGACTGGAGGGGGGGGGGTCAAATAGAATCAGATATTGCTTAAACCAAGGGATACAAATTGTGTTATAAAATATTCTTCGTATATATCATTCCCAATAATATTAGAAATAAATAGTCGAAATAAGCGCGTGGACTCTTGAAGAGGTAAGCTTTAGCTTTGAAACACGCCATCAATACACCCTATATATTTCTAATACTCAATTTAAAAACACTGTACATACTTGTCTCCTCCTTCAAGTTAAGGGAAATTCGAAATAAATAAAAAAAACCAATTTAATTGAATTTTACTGTTTGGTATAATGGGTACTAAACAAAGGGCATATCAATATTTTATGGTAAATTGTTAAGTGGCGTTTTGCGACAAGTTCTTTCGTATTATTTCCCTTTTAAATTATTGTAAGTCTTGTATCGTAAGGGAAATCCTTGTTATTCTGTCTAAATTGATTGAAATGGGCATAAATATATTATTTAAACGTATTTTTGAAGAGAGTTTTGATCGCGTTATTTATTTAAATGTTTCTTTTTTTTTTTTTAGCGTGTTATTCAACTAAACTTCACTGAATATTTCGGTTACCTGGGTCTAAAGTTACACGCGAGAACATCGTTAATTTTTTATAAAATGTTTAAACTTATGCAGTAAATAAACTCTAAATGAAATAATTGGAAAAATATTTTTTTTAAATATCAAAATTTTCTATATCACCTATACGGAATCCGAATATTTATTTCAATTAATTTGAATATTAAGATTACATTTAATCTATTTAGTACAGTCAAACTAATGGTTAATATCCAACACCACGTGATATTGTTCAGGGTCTCGGTGGCCCCGAACAGTTATTTACATTGCATATATCCGCGAGGAAACTCGGTTGGAGCGGGTTTTTCTTGGTTTCCGATGTCGATACATACCATACTATAGCTAGCACCCGCCGGGGAAAACACGAGGAACGACTAAGCCTAACCAAAGCAAAGACGAAGAAAACTATATAGGTAGGGAATCCGAATCCGATATCAATGCCCCATGCCCCCCAACGGTTGGCAGCAACCTTCTTCACGCTTAGACAAGGGTTCCAACGAATACTTAAACGTGTTACGCATAGATAGGGGCCGTAGGGCAAGCGAGCAACGCAATCTTGTATTACAACTAATACAACACAAATCAGATATCGGGTATAGCTCCGAAAAGATAGAACCCAGAATAGGTAAGCGTTAGAAGAGTATGTTAGTAACTTAATATGATTAAAATACCTGAAGGATTAATTTAAAGGGAGTATAAAGATGCAAATTTATTAAAATTAACCATCTATTGCAAGTTCAAATATGTAGAAAAAAGTGTTTTCCAGCCGAACACCAATTTTTAGGTGTACATGAAAAGCCAACTTTCAGGCTGAAATACCTCATGTATTTTCCCATAGCCCCTGTAGAAATGTTTCACCCGCCGAACACCGGTGTTCGCGGAAAAGCTAAACTACAGGATGAATTTACTTTATTTTGGAAAATAAGTTCATAAAACGGATTTAGTTTTCAAACATTCATATTTTAACCCTTAAGAACTAAATTATTTACAGACCTAAGTAAGGAACAGACTGAAGTAAGGAAATATTTGTTTTCAACGATGAAGAGAACACGTAAAACGTAACGACTATAGTTAGTGCTTTCTCAGTCTATCATGTAATAGCAATGGAGAAAGGAGAAGGGGTTTGGGTTTAAGAGGCGACATCTTTAATTACGTCTTCAATCGAGCGTGGATCTTTCTCACGCGCTCCAGCTACGGACGCTTTAAGCGGCTACTTGGAGACGGAGCGCACGAAGCGAGATGCCCGAGCGAGCGAGCGACTAACTCCAGATGCTTTGGGATAGAGATATAAGGAAGGAAAGCATCTTCGGAGAAAAAAAGAAGCGCAAGAGGAGAAGAAGAAGAAGATGAAAAAAACAGAGGAAGAAAAAATAATAAGGACTGGGGTTTCGCGCTTCCAACGATGGGCGTCCGTTCGACTAACAGTCTAACAGCTTTACGTAGCAAAACCCATTAGCAAAAAGACTAAACAGCTAGCCTAGGTCTAGAGAAAAGCAAGAAAAGAACTGATGGAAAGCTACAGTATATGTAGCCCGAGCGCGTTTCAACCAACCATTCTATACGACCATTCCAGAAATATAAAGAAAAGCTTAGTGAGAACGTTTCGACTTCCTTTTAAGAAGTTAATATATTAACACCTAAAATGATAGAGCGACAACCATTACAAAAGGAAATTAACACTTAAAGTTCTCAAATTAAATTTATTAACCGCTTCAAGACTGGTTTGTGCATTGTGCATTTTAAATGGGAACATAAATTTGAGTAAAACTTTGAACGTCGGTTAATCCGACTATGTAGCCGAGCTGTAAATGTTATAAAACGTCCTTGACACGATGACGTTTTTAACTAAAATTGGGTATATTACTCTTCATTGCTAAATTACGATAATTACGATGGTTTTGTTGTTTCTTACGCATATTTCTTCCAAGCTTGATTTTCAGAATAGATTACTTATACATTTATACACGTAATATATTTCCCGAGTGAACGTGCGTACCAAATCTTAAACAGTTAGGATTCTCAGCAATACGATGGGATCCTACACACTACACTCTTTTAATGGCAGCTATATAAAAAGCATAAGGTTGATTTTTTTTCGTCTTTTTTTGGTTTCATCTTGTCTCAATCGACTATACGGATGCTACAGAGTAGCGCGAGGCTCAATTGGCGCGGCAAGCGTGGAGTAGCCAGCCAGGAAGAGAAATGACCAAACTGATGACCAGCACCTCGGACAGGACCTTAATGGGTGTCCGTGTCCAATGAAGAAGGTGGGGAGTCCAAACCCCTACAGAACCACCCTCCATCCCCCTCCTCACGAAACCTCATACTCTTTCTCTTTCCAATTTCGGATCGATTCATTGAAGCTAACTGGAGGACCAGGGAAGGGGTATTAGAAGATAGAGTCGCAGTTTCGGTCCTATTCTTTCCTCCTTTAAGACGAATTTATTATATTCTCTAATGAATATTGTTATAACCCAACGCTATAGCCTAAAAAAACACGAAATTTTGGGACTGATAATTCCAGGTACTTCAGTGTAACTCCCAGGTGTGTCGTTATCATTTTTCTCTTGAGTATTTTCTTCCCTGTTTTGCACGTTCAAATATAAACACTTGAACACTCTAATCGTCTTTCATATTCATGGGGGAATTGAATGGATTCATCCCTTTACTAGTAGCATTGAGGACCAGCTTTTTCTACGTTTTTTCCATGGCTAGTGCTCAGTAGTACTAGCAGACACTTATAGGCTCGAGTCTTCTTTAGCGAGCTCCCTGGAGAATTTCGTTTAGTCCTATTAGCTACTGGACTCATCTCGTACAGATAAAAAAATACAGAGCGTGTTACGGTCTAAACCTCTCTACCCCCTATTCCTAGCCCTCCGTTCACGTTGAAGAATGAATAGGCCAGACCGCATTTCGATAGAGTAGAATAGTACCAAAGGGACACTTAAAGTATCTAACAAATTCAACAAGAAACGTGGCGAATCAACATACTAAGGAAAATTAAGAGGATATGTTTTAACTAAACAGGGTCTTGATATACCCTGTACTTTATTTACTAAACCGATTAAGTCAACAAAAAAATCCATATTATAATTCAAAACTGGTCAGGGGCAAATTTTAAATACATCTCGAATATCTTCAGTACCCCTTTAACAGATACACCTTATCCCGCTCTAAATACCACCCAGGTCTTAGGCTTAATTCATCAGAGTAAAGTGAACCTACATGCACCAAAATTGTCCATTTTCCCAGATCCTTTCTCTTTTTCTTTAGCCTTAAGGTGGCTCCATCCCTCTGTAAGAGGGTAACTGGGTTCCCTAACAGTTCCCGACGTATGTTCATCGTCTAACCTAAGTTTGATTTTAGCCCTTTCTAACCCCCATAGCCCCTTGAATGAGTCTAATAGAGCCATACGGTTACCGAAAGAAATACTACCGATTTAGCTTTCGAGGTTAAAAAGAAATCTAATGACGTGGATTCAGTGTTTCAGACTATTTTCTCTTCCATTCAGCTTAACACCGTGGTAGTAATCCGCCGTAACTTCGTTAACAGAATGATTTCCCGGTTCTACTGTATAGAAGCCCACTTAAGGGTAACCGTTCTTAGTTCTGTTTTTTTAACCGGAGTTAGAGGTAGGTGACATTTTAGGCTTTTAGGTTTTAAATGACATGGTCTTGTTGTGTTGTGTTGTGTGGAATTCGAAACCCAAAAATCACGTAGAACACAACCCGAGAAGGAAGGAAAAAAGAAAAGCTATCAATTTTTATAATGGATCTAATTTAACTTGTATATCTTGGATTATGGTCTGGTGAATTTATAATGTTTACGGGATTTAAAATTTGGAATCAAATTAAATGGATTAATAATTAATATTTTGGTGGTTCAAATGAAATTTCGCGAATTTAGTTACGCTTGCGTGGTACGTAAGGTTAATGAACCCCCAAATTTTCATTAAAAATACATTATTGGTTCTAAATGTATGGCTAGAATAGGGGTACTTAAAGTTCAAATTAACATAATGTATTCAGATGCCAAATAACAAAAAATAATCATCTTTAAGCTAATGATGGGACAGATTCGTAACCAAGTGGATAACAGTTTAAGGTTCGAAATATTTTGGAATTGGGACGTAAATGACAGCACTCAGGGTTCTACTCTACAATGATTAGGCGTACGGATGTCTATTTTGTTTTTACCTGTAGGAGAATCCGGTGGTTTTTTGAGGTTAGCGAGCACGGCGGCAGCGGCGGGATTTAGCGCGACGGAGTTGGCCGTAGCGGGGCTCGATCCCGGCGGGACCCCGCTGCCCGAGTTGTGGGGCGAGCCCTGATTGGGCGGTGGAGATAGTTGCGAACCCGGGAAAGATGACCACGGCAATCGAGGTCCGAATTTACTGGCCCACAATAACGGGAAAAACGGGTGAACGTTCACGCTATCCATCGCTTCGAACTTTCTCTTTTTATTCGCCGTAATGTCGCCCGTTGTGACGTCAACTTGGTCGACTAAAGAGTCGACCAAACGCGTCGGTAGTACGAAAATTTTACTATAAAGTCCTTCGAAGTTTCAAGTTTTATCTTTGTGGAAACTGGGAGCGTACGACTCTGGTAAAACGTAGTCCATTTGTTAAATTTTTTTATCAGATATTTTTAACAATGGGAAAATATTAATGAAAATCCGATATTGGTTATGTTATTTCAATTTCAGATTATTTTTCCCAAAGACAGTTTTCGAATTTGGTTAAAAAAATTTCAACCACTTTTTTCTTATTTCAATTCACTGAAACACTCGCGTAATTTCAAAATATGCAAATTCGAGTAGAAACTTGGAATTAAAATCCGGGCCGATTTGGAATAAATTCTCGAGAAACTTTTTTATCTTTCGGTTTTTACCTCTTTAGATGGTAAGTTTAAAAGCAGAACGCAAACGGCGTCGCGTTCAGAGAAGAAGTGAAACTATCCTCTTACCGCGACTTGCATATTATGTAGATGAAACTCGGAGGGTTGAAAAAAATGCGCGGGGGGTTTTCGTTCCGAATATCGAGGTGAAGGGGGTCGCATCTGGCCCCCGCCAATGGGAGTGTTGGAGGGAGCAAAAATGGACGCATCTAGAGGGGGAGGAAATAGGGGTCGCTTCAAATCGGACGCCGATTCTCTGAAGATTACCAAGGATAATTTTAATTTCGGGTTAAGTAGTTCTAAAGTATTTCCCACGCAACGTAACGGTAAAAACTGTTTCTTTTTCTTTAAAAATGGGTGATACTGTGGTCAGGTCGGCTTTGGCATCGCTTATACGGTCAGTGTTGGACCCACCGCGAGCGGGCAGCACCGCAGCGCGCGTGTAATTCGAACTCCGAGTGGCTGACAGGCTGCCCCTTGAACGGCGACCGGCCCTTCTCACTTCGTCTCGCGCTGGACCGAAGCTCGAATCTTCCCGACCGAAAAAGATCCCTAGCTCCGAGCGCCTGCCAAACTCGTAGGGGGGATAGAGTCCCCGATTCGGAAGAAAAAAATAACTCTCCAAAATTCCGCTAGGGTAAAGTTCCGGCGCTCTTGTCGGTTTATCCCGCGCGAGACTTTTCCCGCGGAAAAAGAAGAGGAAGATCAGGATGAGGAAAGAAGAAGGAAGAGGGAGAAATGGAGAGAAGGGGGCGCGCGCGCGCGCAACCTCGCGCTGGACTTTGGCGCGAGTAATATACGAAATGGTGGGAAAAAAGGAAAAAAAAAAAAAAAACGAGGGGAGGAAGTCTGAAAGGGGGGGGAGAGGATAGACGTCCTTTTTTGCCTTGCGCGAAAAGAACTCGCCGGGATTAAGGTTGACTGGGCGAAAAAGCAGCGCGTGGGCAACGATTTCGAACTCAAGCTAGGCGCGACTATAGAAGACGCCTACTGAATATGGAACGATGGTAATGTCCGAGCGCACCTAGGCCGGACTATCTCCCCCCTTACATCCCTCCACCCCTATCATTTTTTTTTTTTGGCTAGCTAGCTCTAGGTTCGCGGGAACTTCGTTTCTATCCTTGGAACGTTTTAGAATTACTCCCTCGAATTCCGTAAGACCAAGCGAGAATTCATTTAGTTTCCTTGAGAATATTGAAAGAAAAGCATAGAGGTAGAAATCTGGTTTTAGTCACCACGATTATTAAAATTATTTAAATAATAAATTGCATTCTCCAGAGATAATTAACTTTGAATTAATTAAAATTTAATAATCTAACTCTAATACAATTTTTGCAATTTTTAGAGTTTACGACGATATTCACGGGGAACTTAAAATAAATTCATTATAAGGCTCAGGCAGCCTGTACTCTCATTCTCTCGCCAGTAGCCATTACTTTTTTTGGACCCCCATTTCTCGCCTGCCCGGCTTCCCCCCCCCACTTTGACGGACTCTGTATATATATATATTTTTTACTGGTCTTTTTACCAAAACCTTCCTCTCCCATTGCCGCTGCCGCATCTTTTCTCTCCTCTCGCTTCTTCCTAAAACTTTTTCTCTCTCTCTCCTTATTTCTCGTCTTTTGGGCTCAAAAAGCGTACGAATATATCTTTGGCACTTCTAGCCTTATATATATACCGCTACCCTACAGTCGTAGAGAAAACTGGGGAATTGGGGAGGTATGAGGGAGGGATTGATATTTCCTCATACATTTTTGCCGCTGCCGACTGGACAATAGACAGTCGGACTCGCCGCGGGCATCGCTTCTCCGAGTCTCTTTTATTCCAAACGTCATTTATGGGCCAAAACGCAATGACGTATAATAGAAAATTCTCCCACGGAAGAGATCTCACCAAGCGCCAAGATAGAAATACCATCCAAAAACCGAACCATGGCGTAATAAAAATATATATTCCAATATATTTCCACCACTCATTTTTACCAGAATGAAAAAACGTTGAATGGAATTTTCCACGAGCTAAAATTATGACTAAAAATCATAAATCCAAATTAGCACCTGCAGTAATTTCAAACATTATCGCTTCACGTACAACTTCTAAATCTGGAAAAAGAGCACGTGCTAGGCTAGTATTTCCGCCAAATTTTGTTTAGTGACGTTGTCGTCGAAATACGTTTGTCTCCTGGCGTTCACGAGACACAACATTTATAAACAAAAGCCCTATTTCAACTTTCCACTCTGCTCAAAGAGGTTCGAAGTAGATCCACGCGATGCTGGGTTATAACCGGTACAACTAGCCTTGACTAGAAGCGTGCTAGAACTGGGAAAGGAATCGTTCAGGCGTTCTGATATCACGTACGAACAGTATACGTAACTCGAGTCTGTGACTGAGTGTGGTGTCCCCTCTCTTTCTTTTTACTCGCCCCTGAGTTAGACACCCCGAGCTATTAAGGGGCACAGCCCCCTGTAGAACTAAAACCTATACCCCCCTTTATATAAGCATGCAAAATTAAATCTCCCCCTTCTCAGACCAATGACTGCCCCAAAAACTGCGACTACATTTTTTTCATCTCAATTAGAGAAGGTTCAAAATTTGTTTCCCTAAGCCTTAAATAGAAACACTGGTATCTTTCTTTGTATAGAAGACACGTATTGAGATGGATTATTACGAATTATCACGCTGAAAGTTCTACGCCCCCTTTATGTTTAGGAAGGGTTCGCCAACCTTATATCTATGGATTTTTAAGAGTGAATGAAACAGTCGGATAAAGGTTTTCTATCAAAAAGGGCTCTCTCCTTAAATGTCAAACGCGAGCTCATCAACACTAGCGGGGTGTGAAGTAGGATTTATATCAAAGAGCGTGTACCCTTCCGAAAATGTATGACTTTATAAATAGCAAAGGGGGGAAACAAGAAAGGAGAAAATTTATTTCAATAAAATGTACTACTACAGAGGTTAAAGCCCCTCTGACACGCGTTGCTCGTGGTGCTATTTGAATTTAAACCGTAAAGAGTAGTGGCACTCCATGTAATAGTTTCATAGAATAATAATACAATCAAACGCTTAAAGCTGCCATTATATTATTGATTTGTTAGTAACGGTATTTCGAAATAGAAGTATTAAAAATATAAATATATTAATGAACGAAACATTAATTTAATTAAGGCTCTGTGGTACTCTTATAGATAGTTTGATACCTCCGATAAAGGAATGCTTAGTTAATGATAACGTAGCCCCGCTGTGATAGCAATTAGCATAATTTGTTAAAGTAAAAAACAATCATTTCGTTGAACATACCAGACCTTGCGAAAATTCCCTTACGTCGTCACAAACTACTTAATACAATAATACAGACGTTCCAAGTCAACTTACTCGGATAAAACATATAGAGTTGAGTCTATCACGACTTCGCCTTGAACTGCAAAATGTAGCGATTAAACTAACTTTACCGACTGCATGCAAAGCGGGAACTTATTTACTCGTAAAAAACAATTTACGGCCGTTTAGAAAAGCAAATGAAGTAGGATCTATTAGTTAGACCAATCGATAAAGGCGAGTTTCCTAGACCTACTTTCCCTATATAATGAATACATTAAAAGTTCCCCTGGAGGATTATAAAGTAATTACTGAAACTGCATGCTGACCTATTATTATCCAGGTATACCACGAGAGATTAGGGATATACTTAAAACTGAAGTTCTTAAATACCCCTAGGTCTCTTACAGATTGAACAGTTTTATTATATTAACTTTCAAGGCCCACTCAGACACGTTCGCGTCGGCTGCTTCGTTAATTCCGTTTCGGTCAGGTCAATACGACGTTAGAGCAGACGACTTAAAATTAAAACGAGTCGAATATAAAGTGATTTTTGAAACGAGACTTTTGAATGCTAAAATAGCTGAACCCAAAATGACAAATAAGGTCAACGACAGTCTGGGAAATAAGGATATTTTTTAAACTAGTCCTTGGGACCAGTGACCCCCTAGCGTCCGAAATAATAAACTGGTCTCCGGAGTGGCCCCAGCCATTGTTCTCCTATAAATTTGCAATTAATAAACTGGTCCCGAGGACCAGTAACCCCCCCCCCCTTTCTTGAATTTAAAAACTAGTCCAAGCAATTAATAAACCGGTTTCGGACCAGAGGAAGTCTGCTATTTCCCATTTTCATATATCGTCTGCTAAAGCCGCGCGTAGCTCACTGGATCACGCGACAGTAATGCATGATATAGTGAGCTATGGCTTAGAAAAAATCGCTTACGATGTGGGGCCATCTTGATTCGACACTGGCCGACAAAACTGAAAATTTTTGAAAATAAACACATGAATCTTGAAACACGAGAACACTAACGATAGATATTGGTCTAGTCTGAACGGATCTTTAGGGTTAATTTACTTACGTACCCGCAGTTATTGATTCCGTTACAGTTTATACTTTATAGACCTTTCAATATTCCGTGCTAGAAAACGCTTTGGAAACAATAGGGTTGGTTTTGTTTTGCTTAACACCATAATATATTTAAATATTGCCTAAGAGAAATATCATGTATCCAACTTGGTCGCATTTTGAAATTGATTCCATTTACAGTGGAATACTTCCTGGTCTTGTCTCAAAACTGTGGAATTAATTCCAATGAAAAATAAAGGAAGATTTAAAGAAAGACCCCGAGGTTAACGGTAATAGTTAGTGTAGGGCGCTGTAGGTTAGCTGTGGCATAGGGGCTAGCCACCACCCCTCTATGCATTGTAAAGGGACCCACCTGTAAATAAGTCGCGAGTTGACTTAGTGTGGATATCCCTTCCTAGACCAAGCTTAGATTATTATTATTATATAAAAAAAATTTCAATATATTAAATTATGGTTACAAATTTCGAATTCAAAAAAAATAAAATAAAATAGAGAAAAACTTAACAAATCAAGGATTTCCCAAAACAGCTTGGGATAAAAAATATAAATCGATCTTATATAAAAAAAATAGGAAAATACTATTAAGAACATCTGTTGTGAAAAATATTTTACCATTTTTCTTTTAGAACGCGAATGGTGTGGGGTTGAATTTGGAATGAATTTCAATACTGTATATAAAATAGTATAAACTTTTGAAGGTATTTATATTTATGACCAGGGTATGATAATAAAAAGAAAACTCCACCTTCTTGATATTAGTTCATTTTAGGCGGAATAATATATTGAGAAATTCGGTTTTATGATGAAATTTCGAAATAGGAAAGTATTATTTTAATTACAATGTCATTAAAATTGGAGAATTTTACAATATTTCGCAATGCAAACCCCCAACTTCAGGAAAATATTTACATTTTAGGTCGAAATATTTAATAACATAACTTATTTATAAGAAAGCAGTTTAATATTTCCTAGGAGTCAAGGTTTAAGAAGCAAAGTGAAGCGACTAAAGAAATCCCCGGGCTGGCCAAAAACTGTACACGAAGCAATATAAGGTTGTCCAGAGAAACGGAGTGGATTCAATCGAATTGATTTAAAAAGAAGTGGTGGAGAGAGCTATTTCGAGCGCCGGTGTCCAAGAATTAATTCCGATGGTCAGTCCGTAAAAAGAGGGGGTAGGGAAGGGGAGGGTGATTGTAGGTAGCCTATATACAACCGGGAAATCGTTAACTTCAGAAGTTCATTAATTAAAGGTTAAGTTACATTTAAATCCAATCAAAATGGCCCATAATATCCACTACCATTTTTATTGGAACTCCTGTATTGCTGATAAAATTGCGCGACTATTTGAAATGTAATTTTTGGCAATGTTCATCCCATACAATTTCAAACTAGAAGGTAGTTCCTGTTTGATTCTGATCTTCCAGGTTCATTCAGGTTAAACTAGGGAACACCTTTACTGGACAACGATACCCAAAGGGTCTCCAATGGAATACCAATTCCACGAAGTTGTTTTACTTCTAATAATGAACTTCGGGTTTGAGTCGATATAGTGACTGTAGGAACTTGTAAACAACGTTTCGTATGAGGTTTACCCTGGGTGCCTGGCCGCTGAGATGAAGCCGCGCAAACTAGAACATATTGGTTGACCGTCGCTAGAGTAAGGTCGGATCGATTCTGTATAGTGGACACGGTCAGTTCAGCTTCCGCGAGCTCCAGTTAAGGAGGGGGAAGGGAGGAGACGGGAACAACTTTGGAGTGGACGTTGGGCGAATTGGTGGGCATGCATATGCATCGGGTTCAAGAGAGAACCAACCCAACCCTCCCAACTTCCCCAACTGGTAGCTAGATGCCTAGAGAATAATCTATATACCCCGACCCCAAGCGAGCTAACTTCTGCATGTGGGGCGGAGGGGGGATGAATCCCAAGCTCTGGAATTTCACCGGACCCTATATATCGATCGTTAAGCCTAACATCTTTTCCAACGTTCCCCCATCTTCTAGACTTGGACCTATTGAGTCTTGTTTTGCTATTTTCTGACCAACACCGTCTTCATCAACTTCAAGATTTAATAAATAAAAACACTCATTTAAGAGAAAGAGAAGTAATTCCTAATTTCACTCCATCTTTCTTTTAGTTATTGAAAAACGTAAAATATTTTAAAAATAAAATATGATATCAAACGGGGTGATGACGTCATAAAAGTGCTGCCTTATGACGGGTCAGATCCCTTCTCGTTCTTGTAAGTATCACACGATGAGAAAGAAATAACAAATATGATAACCAAGAAGGTTACGTTACGAGTCACGTCACCGATACCGATACCGATGTCACATTCCTACGCGCGAATATTCGGCCAATATTTGCAACCTTGCCAAACCCGTGGGTATCCGAGGCCTCAAAAATTACTGCAAGGATACTTCTACTGTCTCGCCACAAGGCAAACTATGGGGGTGAGAGTACTATTTCGTCTCTAACTGACCCCGACGTGTCCGTCTGAGTCATCCACACCAATGGGATTAGAATAGCGAGAAGGGGGAAGAGAACCCACGTGAAATATAGCGGACATAGCGTAACAGAGAGACGGGGGATAACATATAGGCCTACAATTTGAAAATGCAGAACATTTTTTTTCACCTCCGCCTGCCTGCCCTGTATTTCGCTTAACGGTAAATTTATATAGGGTGGGATGTATAATGGTCATCCTTCGTCTATACCGATTTCGTCTATTTTTGTCCTATTTCCAGGGATTCACTTATATATTGCTCCAGAAACTGTGATCAGGAGAACCTACGAAGATGCCAGGAAAGAGGGAGGAAAGGTTGGGTGAAGGAAGGGGAAGGCAACGGATTTACTATGCAAACTCAGTTGGTTGGAACCCCAACATATACAGCCTGGGGGTCCGTTCACCCGGATTTTGATGATAGAAAGCTAGTAATGATAGAAAGCTGTTACGTATACTGTACCATAGCTGGTGCATGCCGTCTATAATATATATGCATTTTATTTTTTTTTTTTTAAAGAAATTTCAATACCAGTAACCAAAATCATAAGTTTATGGTATAGTGTACGTAAGTCTCGAATGCTATACGTAGTTACAGAATTTAGGGTAAATTATAGGTCCGTAGAGTGGAGCGCCACTTTAGCTAACGGGAAATCTCGTAGAGAATATTCGTAATTCCAGAAGTTTATAATTATGTCAATTTGGAATTATATCAATTGGAAACTTTAAACCTTCTTCTAGCACGCGTAGCGCCTAGAGCCTAGAGCTAGCTATCGAGGGCCCTCTAACAACATATTAAAGCAGACGATAGCTTATAACCAATCGTCTGGCACGGAAGCTCGGGAACCTGCTTTACGGGGACCTTCTTTTCTTGGCACCATGATACTCTTTCCCTATGTACCAAGTAAAGTGTCTGGCGATGACGCGTGCCTCTACGGGCCATATTACCGTAATATTTAACTCCGCGGGTAAGGGGATGGAGAGGGAATAGCAGAGAAACTTGCATGGCACGCGAAAAACGAATTTACGTACTTCTTGATTTAATTATAAATTTCTGGTAATTCTAATTTCCCGCGCTGCATTCTGGGAAATAGATCAAGACATCTAATTTCCGCCATATTTTAAATTAGTTTTCAACTTTTATCGTATTTAAATTCTGATTCCTTTTAGAGTTCAGTGACAAATTCTCAGTACTAGCGCTTCCAATAAAAATCAAGGCATAAATAAAAAAATGAAATATTCAAATTGAGATTCACGCGATAAAATAAAAAGTAGCGATAAAATCTGAAAAATAAAATCGTGGAAATTTCTAAAAAAAAAATCCCCACAAGACTGAATTTACCCGTCCCTCGGAAATCCCTAAAGTAAAAGCATATCGGAAATCAAAATATAAACAAGATCGGCAAAGCAGCTACTACGGTCAGTATAATCCTACTACAATCTAGAGGATTTCCCCCTATCCGGTAAAGTTGAACTAAACTACTGTATTTCCAAAAGATAACAGCGTGTTTGCACATCTACAGACGTTAGAATGTCAGAGTGGTTTTTCAACTCCTGAACAAAGTTGGGGTCCGCGAGCCCTCCCTAAGAGCGTTCTTAT
Source organism: Phalangium opilio (assembly GCF_054372755.1). NCBI lineage: Eukaryota > Metazoa > Arthropoda > Arachnida > Opiliones > Phalangiidae > Phalangium > Phalangium opilio. Next base: position 6,628,235 of record NW_028324182.1, on the reverse strand, counting down.
ATTGGCATAACGTTTTCATCTTTCAAACGACCACTGAATTATTTAAAAACTTGGATACAAAAGATATTGAGTTGTAGCTAAAATAGAATTACACTATATAAATTGTGTCCAAACCCAATTTTTCACGTTGAGTCAAAGAACCTGAAAAACCTATCCTTATTGGAGAGTTTTAAAAATGAATGTTGAGTTGGGGCATTTATTCAAAAACGTGCGGGCTTCTCTCTTCGCGGAAAGAGGGCGTGAAAGGACTTATTTACATCAAACTTCGCTTCTTTTAAATCTAATTTAAATGTAAAGAGAGTTTTCGGCAACGAGGCGAGGCACCACCACCGGGAAGCGTTACGCCAGTTCAGGATGGTCGCGCCAATGATCGAGACGGGAGGAGAAAAAATGTATCTTTCTTCCTGGGATCCACGTTACGTTGGGAATTGAGCGCTACACGGTAAATACTAGCGAACTGAGGTATCCAGGGGCTCCCAGAGGATGGAGAGAGAGAAAAAAAAACCCCAACCCCGGAAGAGGGTAGATCACGGAGGAGAGCGAGAGAGAGAGATGAGAGAAAGTTTGTCGTCGGCACTAGACTAGATCGAGTTTACCCCGGGATAAAATATACATATATTCAGAAGTAAATTATAAGAAGTTAAGTTTCAAAATATCTACTCACGTCAGCAATAGTTCTCACTCAAGTTCAACCCCATTCGTAAAAACTGAGAGATAAATTGATAACCGATATACTTCGGATTGATTAACTTTCGATAAATTCAAGTTTTTTTTCTTTCCCTTCCGAGCCAATTTTTCAACCGTTATATTTATGCATAGTGAAAAATATAGTATATATTTTCAAAAACTCCCACTCTTCGTCGCGTTTCGAGACTTGTTGAGTTTTGAGGGGCAATTTTAAAGGGGGTTAGATGTATGTATATGTAGGGGGAAAACATCTGGGACATAGTATACCGGTGTAGGGGGCTTTCACACTCCATCTAACGTAATATCTACCTTTCCAACGATGAATTTAAAATGGGGGTTCTACATATTTGACTTTCTAAACTAGTCACGCTATATAACCCCTTGGGTTTATGTTCTTATAAAGTTGCGGGATCTTGCCAGTACGCGTTTAACTATAACCTTACGAGTTTGCGCCTCGATAGTGCATGATAAAAACGCCTGGACGTACCAAAACTTATTCATAAACTTGTTTTATTTATAAAAGTAGCTGGTTTGAATTTTGGAAAATGGTGCAATGTTTTGATATAAGAGACAACTTATTTAAAAACGTTACACAAGGGAAGTTTAAAGGTCAACCATCCTATTTTGACTCTTCCACGGGTCACTTTCGCTGGGTCTTTGGTGGTCTATATTGTAATCAAGCCTAAAAGACTAAGCGCGGGCAGTTAAGCGAAGAAACTACATACGAAGATCTGCAAAGAGTAACATAAAGACGTTGCTCGTTTATATTCCAATAATGCTAGGAGCATCTTAGGAGGACCGAATTACGGAATGCTAAGCCTTGCCAACATACGTACTACACAGTGGCGTTAGGAACATAAATAAAAGGCTATCTCGTATCCTTGGCTCAAGACTGGTGGTCCCTTACACAACCCAACCCAACCCAACCCAAGACGATTGAGTACTAGCTGGGCTCGCGCTAGTAATACACGTATATAAAATTGAGGGCCAAGGCTTAGCGTCAGCCAAGCCCCCCCCCCCCCCATCTAATATAAGGAAATTCCCATGCACACCGCTTTCATTTCCCAAATGCAAAAGAAAGAAATAGCGCGCGGCGTACCCTAGTGGTCATCTCGAGAGAAAAACAATTCTAGCTCTAAATACGTAAAAGCCCCTCGTGGGGTAGGGGAACCTCTTTTTTCCCCCGCAAGACGCTCAATTTGGGTATAGAGCGTTGCTGCGAGGGTCAAGGGAATGCCTTCAGCAAGCATCCCCAGTCCCGAGAACCAAGGCTTAGATAGAACAAAAAGCCCAGGCGCTAGACATTAACAAATACAAATGAATCCGTTGGCGCGAGATCCCATATAATCTATAGAAGACAGAACCACGCAGGGACCGTTCTTAAAATTCCTCCTCAATAAGCTAAAACCTTTGAGAAAATCTTGAGCTCTATCACTCGCTTTAGAATAAAGTCGCTCTCCACCAGGGGTACAAAGCGTTGGGGATATACCAAGGCTCGAAGAGGTCACCGACTTTGAAGTGGCCGCGATAAAACATCCGTTTTTCTCTTTTTCATAGAAGCCATTTTTCTCGCATCACTTAAGAACATTTCGGTCCAAGACCTATAAACTCCAGTCCGATCGTGACATAAACATTTGAACATTAGATGAAAATAATGCGCGGTATACTTTTGAATAATCGCCATTAAGGCATTCTTGTTGTTTGTTATTAACCGTGAAACGATCCTCAGTATTCATGATAAATTGAAAATTGCTAGTTGTAAGTGGTGGTGCTTTTTTTTTATCTCAAGAGGTTTAACCGTTTAAGGATATTCAATTCGTATATTAAGACATTCGAGTTTTATGTAGGAAAATAAGGTTTTGTTTTGGGTTTAATAGTTTAAAGAATTTAAGGCTATTACGGAAGCATCATTGTCTATTTTAATATAATGATAATAATAAATATTTGGCTGGAAATGAATAGATAGGTCATTACAGCACGCATGAGAGCGTCCGGCAAACGCTTCTCCGTGAGAAAGTACTTATTTATAAACTCAACCGCTTCTTTCGGAGTCCAATTACTAGGCATAAAAACGGACACGATTTCAAACGGTTATCAAAACAAAAAGAAACAAAAAAAACCCGTAATTGGTTCCAATTTAAAATAAAAGGCATAAAAAAATTGGACTATGTCTCTTCCTGTGGTTAAAATTTTTAAATTTCGCTATAGTTTAATCTGTACTCTCTTAAAATTATTGTTTCAGCTTTATTCGTGTATACAATCCTCGCGAATACCGCTCGCAACATTGTCATCAAATCAAAATGAATTCGGACCCAAAAATGTCGACGTTCGTACATTTAGGATGAAAAGGCAGTCGCCCATTAAAGTTTATGTCCAAACGTTGACAAGGAAAGCCTGATATTTTTTCCAAGTCGAAATTATACTACGTGACGAAGTTAAATCCCTCTTTAACCGAAGCTACGAAGAAAAACCATTAAATAAGGCTTTCATCTTTTGTTCAAACTCCGACTCAACTTGCGAGTGAAAATGGTAACAGTTTGGGTTATAGTACAGGCTTGACCAGCGGTCACTAAGCGAAGCCGAAGGGGTATATAGCGAGGCAAAATGAAAGGAAAAATGCCGAGCTAGATGATGGGGTTATAGAGGGTGATCCGAGCTAAATATAACCAGAACATTTCTAGCATAACTGACCGTTGCGATTCTAAGGGGTTTAGGTCCATTGCTATTTAACTTAAATGGTTCGAGGCGACTTCTTTAAAATATGTTGAAAAACAAAAACAGACAGCTCTAGTCATTCCAAGGAGTGCGATGCATTTCGTTCTCTCGTGGAAGCTATAGCGTCTTTATTGTAAGAAGTTCGCGCATACCAGAATTGCTAGCTACATACTCCTGGCCTACATTTACTCTTGAATTCATATCCTCTACACTTGGAAATAAGAGTACCTTAACCATTGGTTCAAGGAACCTTAGGAATTGCCCGATAGGAGAGAGAAAGAGAGTGGTCAAGGGCGGGATGGAGCTAGAGAACGGTCATTTTTCCTCGGAACTGACCATTATTAAACATGTGCGCCTATAATGGATCTCTTTATACGGAGCGCAACAAAAACAAGGGCAATATTATAAAGTTAGAGCCCTGGATGGCTATAGGCTCTGGACCTTACGCTTTTTCGTTACCCCCACCCCAAATACCCCTGGTCAAACTCCCCGAATGGTTCCATGGATGGCTATGTCCAGGCTAAAAGGGGGCATTATTTATAACGGGATATCAAAGAGGGGTGAGAGGGGGATTAGAAAACTAGCCCCTGATGGAATAAAATGACCCTATAGACGAAATGCATCTCGGGATATGTGCTTACTTTCGCAAAATCATGAATTTATTTACTTCTCCTGAATATTGATGGAAGTTTGGAAAATGTTACAATATTCCAGGAAGTATTTTTACTTCTTTTTTCTTTCTTCAAATAGGTGCTAGGCCTAAAATCATATTTAACCCACCCTTGTGTATAAGAAAGCAGATGTTAAAGTTCTCACAAGATAGATGGTACGTTGTTACACCCTAAGAAGAGACTAAACTTCGTACATAAAACGCTCTTTCCATTGAAATTCCATTATTTCAAAGGCTGAATTCTAAATATATACCGTAGGTTAGGGGGAGTATTGCTTATTCATAACCCTATTTCACTTTTATCCTAACCAATTCCGGGATCCTTTTAACCTTTACGATAAATTTCAGTGAACCCAACACCGAAACAAGATAGTCCAAGACCCCAATCCCATATTTCACATACACCAATTGAACAACACGAGTTAAACATACCACAAAAGTACCATTTCAATACCCCCCACTCAAAATACATTAGGCCTAACCCTAAAAGGCCTACATTTCAGGGAGCTGAGAATAAATTGAGTGTTTTTTTCATATACGGTTTTTCATCACCACATTCTCTCTGTTTATTGATTTAGAGCTAACAGAGCGAGAACGCGGCGGAGTAAGGAAAACGTGTAATGACGTCATTAAGTGATCCCTTTTCCCTCGTATTGGTTCCTACTGAAAGAAGATCTCCGGTAGTAAATATTACCAGGAGTGCAAATCCCGTATTTGTATGACCCGCGTAAAATAGGTATCCATTGTGTTGGATATGGATAAAGAAAACCCGTTACTGATACCTTTCCCCAAGCTCGTAACTCGTTAGGCTTAGCAACATTCAACTCCTCATTTGTTAGAAACGGATGGAGGGAAAATCTTTCTGGCAAATTACCTATCATAGGATCGAGTATGAATAGAGTTTCATTGTCTCACTGTTTTACCGTATCGTTTTTTTTTCTCTCGTTACAGCGAGAGTAAATAAGAAAAAAATATACGTATGTGTGTGTACGCTGGCCGCAATTGTGTTTGCAAAAGAAGCTATATATTTCCGTTCGGTATAGTAATATAATAGGGATCAAATAGGGTCACGCCTCAAAGACATATCGGATACCTAACGTTAGGGATAAATAAACTATTTTTGCTTCTTTTTTTTTTTTTTCTTTTGCAAGAGATATATGTACTCCTATCTTAGTAGCGTTAACAATAGGTGGGATCAGATATTATATTTCGATATATTTTCACAATTAAAGGTTATGTGAACCAGGGATAGGTTTAATTTTAGAAGTAGGAATGGAGAACGGTTAGCATTTACTTCAGTCCGAATCATAGCCCAGTATAGTGCCCCTCCCTCCAACACGTAACGAAAATTTTAAATTATCTTATTGGCTCACTTAAACTACGTTTTGACGACGTTGCTGAGGGGGACGGCGAAAAATGCGTAATCCTTTTTTACCTCTGTTACTATGACCTGCCTCTTCTTTCATACCCCTCCTTCCCGCGGACTTTCACGCGCTCAGATTACTCTGTTCTCCATTCCTACTTCTAAAATTAAATCTATCCCTGGTGAACTGAATATAATTATTCACGGTGTTACGAAAAGGTTAATTATAGAATCGAAATAGAGTGAGTTCTATTTATTTATTTATTCCAAGTAGAATCCTTTACTCATTTTTTTTAATTTTTTTAATTTTCAATTATTTTCAGAAGTGCATCTTTCACAATTAAACAAAATTCAATCACTTATTACTATTATTTCTTACAGGGATGTCAACCTTTATGATTTTTTTCCTCCCTATAGTATTTCTAACCTCTCATTTCCCAATCCCTTTGTACCTTGTAATAGTAAACACGAAAATTAGACAAATATTCGGGTAAAATCAAATAGAACCTTCTAAGGATAAATGACTGGTGTTCCTTTTTCTATTGGTTGGAGAATTTCTACGGTGGTATATTTTGGGTGGAGGCTTACGTATTCTCCGCTTGTATTGAAAATAAATAGGAAAATTCTCATCACGCGGCGCTCGCGTTTGTAGGCTCCGAGATGGTTGCAATCATCATTACTATTTATTCCAATAGAAGACGAGAGAAAGGGGGTTATGAAAGGGGGGGGCGGGAAGGGCTCAATCCCCCCATTTATTATCGTCTCTTATTCCGTTCCTTTTCGGTAATAAATTGTTTCCATGGAAAATAATAGCCGCTTCCTTGTTGATACAAGAAATGCGAAAGCTATTAGAAAACATCCATCTGTGTAGAAAGAAGATTCTACTTTTGCTAACATGAAATTATTCAATACTTCCAGGCGCCCTAAATTTGTTTACACACTAACGAGATAATTAACCACTATTATTGATCAATTAGGACTATTAAAAAGTTGGCATTTTATACATTTACTGCTATAAACGCGAGATTTTTCAAAGTTAGCAAGAGAAAGTCAAGTGTTTTTCGATTTTAATTTTAAAATTAGGCTTATGTTCTTGCGAAATTGTCAATTTAATTCTCAAATTAGTCATTTTTCCCAAGTCCGTACACTATCACTTTCATTTATAGTTAAATATTCCTGTTATTATGTATAAATTCCTGATCATATCTCTAGCATAGAAGCGGCGGTATAGAGTTGGGGCCCAAAGCAAACTAGAATCCATTTTTCTTCCATTTCTTTATGCCCATGCACCTATAACGTGGACCTTCCCATAACCAACTACTGGCTCCTTTCTCTAGACTTCTCGCATCGTTTTCAGAACCCCATTTCATCTATAGGCTGATCTATTCCAGATGATATGAAAAAGGGGGATGACGTAGAGAGCGGAAGGGTGGGCTTCTCTATTTATCCATCCCACTGAGTTTCAAATGAAAAAAAATTACGTCATTCTTGAAATAGATTGGACTATCATTGAGATTTGATAAATTCAGCATAGCTTCACGATTTGAAATAACACTGTCATTACAAAATTGACCATTTTAAGCTCGCACCACAAAGTTACCACGAAAAAATTAAACGAAATAAAATAAAATAAAATATACAAATTAACTAATTGAAATTTAAATATATTAAACTATGCTTCGGACTTATTTATTTTGAGAAAACATTTTTAAGTTATTTCAGTAATTTCGAAAATATCCGACTTAGATGGAAAGCCAGCATCCAGGCTGAACAACCCCATGTATTTTACCATAGCCCCTGTAGAAATGTTTTACCCGCAATACATCAGTGTTCAAGGTAAAACCAACTTCCAGTAACTTCGCCATTACCTTCGAATCAAACATTTTTCAAAAATACTACATAAAGAAATTAGATGTCGATATTCCAATAAAAATAAGTTATTTTCCGAGCACGTGCTTCTAAAGCCAACGCATCCATAAGTGAGATGAAAAATATGGAGGCACAGAAATAATCAGCGGAAATCCATAAAAAGGACTAGAGCTCATCTCACTCTCTCAATATATGATATTGCCTTAACCATAATCAAAGCTCTTTGCTTGGAAAAGACGGGAGACGCTACTATATTGGACGACAGTTTTCATCAGTTGTCACTCAAGTCTTGATAGGGATGGGAGAGATCAAGGAGAAGGAGGAAATGGGACAGTCTTTCTTTTACGACATCATTTGTTGACGTAGAGAGAGAGGAGAGGAGTGCATGTGTGTGTGTGTGTGTGTGTGTGTGCGCCAAAAGCATTTGGGTCTGTCTTCTTCGGGATATGGAGCTAGGTTAGGGAGACTCCAGTCAATCGTTAGACTATTCCAATCGCAGTTGGCCGTACCGTAGCGTAATAATAACGTCATAATCTCGCGCTCGGAAGGGTAAGAAAGAGGAACTGCATGGGAAAGGACCCGAAACAATGAACCTTCCGCGTCGCCAGTCGTAAAGAATATACGGGCTATGGAATAGATGATACGGTTATTCTCTCCCCATCATGGCAAACAGGGAGTTATTTTTAAAAGTCATGTGGTAGGAAAAGAATCTACAATAACTTTCCGTTTTCTTAAATAGAACCAAGTTTCAATTTTTAAAATCTCCAATAACTTATTTTCTGACATTTTGGACGATTTTTAAATAACTTTTCCCAGATTTTTCCATACCTTTCATCAACCCTTTCCAAATGTAAACATCTAATGTAAATAAACAAATTGAAATTGAATTGAATTGACCCTAAGTCGCGTAATAAAAACCTCCACGTTTTTAGACGTGACGTAGACTTACAACAGAGTAAACTTCAATGTTTAAACATACTTCTGCCAAATAAATTCCAAACATTAAATATGTACGCTTTCAAATATTGAAAAACATTAAATTTAAAACCAAGATAGAAACCCCGTAGGTAGAATTCCCTTGAGTATTTTGTTTGTTTGAATTTCAAAATATTCCGTGATATATAGGCCTATTTCTTCGTATAATTTTATTAGATGGAGAAAAATTGTAAGTTTGGAAAAAGTAGTCTTATTTTTCATATAAGAAAAACAGTAAATGTACAGCATACGTAGTGTATATATTTCCAAGCTAAAGTCGAAATACCCGAATTCCAATTCCCTCTCGACGTAATTCCACTAGATTATTCAACGAGGGACCAGAGCTTTAGAAGCCTGACGGATACGCTCAGTATAATATAGACGTGTATGGATATCTACATTAGTTTCCTAGATAGGATCCTAGAATTTTTATCTCGCTTCTTTTTCGTCCAGCGGACTTTGGAAAACTAAAAAAAACCAACGGAATTCCATCATGGAAATGCGGCGGAATTTTCCATTAGATATATATATATATATTTGGAAATAGGCATGAATTAATTTTAATACCTTCCATGAATAATGAAAGTTCTCTAATGAAAAACAGGTTGAAACTACGAAAGCAAATTACAACAGAGAAATTGAAAGAATTTTCGTGGTTCCAGTTTAGAGTTTGTTGGAAATCGAACAACTTTGTGCCAAGTACCAATTAATTTTCCTACATAAAATACGCAATTCTATACTACGGACCTTGATTTCGTGCCTTTTCTCTCTATTTCCCGTTCTCTTTCTCAATATTCTTGAGAAACTTGAATAAATTTTAAGTATGGAGTATAGGGTCCGTCCGAGCAAACTTTGATTTGATTATGCGGCAGTGTACTTTACATTCCTAGCCATATGGACGCACGGTCCGAATTTTCCTCCCCTATCTCCCCCTCCTGTTTTCTATACTCTCAGAATATCCCTTGGCTAGCTAGACCTAAAGGACAGTTGAGGCTATTTTTTTATATCCCCCACCTCTCTCTCCCAGTTTTTCATTCGCCTCCGGGAGGAGGCCGGTTCTCGTCATTTCACGCGACCTCCTCCCTCTTCTCTTCGCTCCTATTTCTCTAGATTCCATCCTCTATTTCTCTCCCTACCCCATCCTCTGGTCATCCCAAAGACGTCCACAGTCCGAAAAAAAAGAGAGAGATAGTTTAGGGGGGAGGGGAGTTCAAGGGGATGGAGGTTCGTCTTTTCTTTATTTCCCGCGGGACCGCTAGCCCCAAAGACTGTTTGCCAGCTACCATACCCAGCTCGCTTTCGTCGACATGCAGTCTTGATAGCGTCCATAAGAGAAAATAAAGCAAAAAGAGCTAGTAGTCAGATTTCAAAGTAACGTATTTGATCTACAGAATTTTGTTTCTCTAATGGCATAACTTTCGAAGCAACTTATAGGCCAGGCCTTGCCCATGAAGTTTCTTACCATCTTTTTCCGGGCTACTTTTAAATGACTCATTTATTTCTAAACTTTATAATCTAAATTAAGCATGGACAAAGACTTTCGATACGATTTACTTCAACAAACAATCTTCTATCAACTGATATCTATTCCCCACCCTACTGATCATCCCGTGGCGTTTTTCGGACACTGCTCTTCGGTATGCGAGAATATCTTAGGGATATACTTTCCCCAGTTAGTTTGTCCTTGTCCCTGGACTCATCTGACTGCTTCCTCTGGTCTCCGAATATATATATTCGCCTTGAATATATACGAGTCATGATGAGAGCTAGCCATCCGGGAATCTCTCCATTGAAACCTCCCGCGGGTCCAGTATGGACATTTGGGCCAAATTCGTCTTTTTTCCTCTAGCCACCTAAAGTGACCGCTGGTATGCATTCTGACCATTTTCCGTTGGTTCCCCCCTCCCCTCGCGTCAGTAGACCGATTATTGATTCGCCAGATATCCTCCAAATGGTCTTTTTTATTTTTATTTCCAGTGGGCAATGGGCAGTCTGCATCCCTGCTTGAATTGCAAAAACCACCATACTCGTTTGGATATGCGGGACTAGCGGGGAGCTGGTCTTTAACATACTCGAGTCTCCCCAACCGGTTTTGAGGGTGTCTGTAATGACCAACAACCACTATAGAAACCTTCGCTTGACCACTGGACTTTTTAAGGCCTTCACACTCTCGAGAACAGTTGGTAATTCATAAAATTTCCTAAATATATATTACAGAGCATAAGTTTATTTGTTCTATAAGTACGAGCCAGCTTGTAGCGTTTCATCTATTAAAAACGACTTAAAATTGCTTATTTCTTTAGGTATATAAAAAAGCACTTAGACTTCAAGAGGCGGTGTTTCATCTCTTAGAGAGACGCGTTAGGAACCACTTTTAACGCCAGAAGTGTATGGAAAGAGAGATATGACCGATAAATTCAAAGGTTGATGGATTCGTGGCCTACAGCGGAGGATAGAGAGGGAGAGGGGTGCGACCCCCGACTATACTCTTAAATCGGGGTCCATCGACCCCCATCCATTAAGTTATCCACGGTAAAAGCCGCCGTTTGATGACTATGTAAGAGCCTCGTGACCAGAAAATGTAAGAGGTCAAACACTTGCCAAGAAATAACATAACATAAGAATACATTACTTAAAACATTATTTAATACTAATTCGCTTAAGCCTTGGTTCCTTTCAGATTAAAATTAAAGGCATAACTATTCTCGCCTTTCCTCAGAACTGGATCTATGAATATGGCACCAAGTTTTCTAACTATGAAAGGAAAATCTTGACTGTAACTTCAGCAGCAGTAGAAGTATGAAAAGGAAGACAGGAAGATAGTTGGGGGTGTTCTTTTGGAGGACGATGGAGGGGGTAACGGCTACTTTGCGAGGAAATCCGAGCCATCAATCTGGACCTATTAACCCGGACAGCGTGTCGTCACCTCTAGTCATCCCGCGGAGGCCTGCAGTTCGGCCAAAGGTGCTTATCAACAGAATCGCTCCATCCATCAGCCTGTCATGGCGGCCAGCCGTTCGCGCGCCACCTATATCAGACGCCTTTTGATTGGCCATACGCGCCAGTGACGTGCCCATAACCTCGCTCTTTCTGCGTTATACTGTACTATTCCCATATTTGACGCGAGGAAATTTGCTTTATATCCATCTAAGGATAGAATTGTAAGTTACTGAAGTCACAGAACTATTATCGATACATAGTCAAGTCTTAGTTAGGTTTCTTATTAAATAGATAGTTTCACAGAACATTAATAAAGGAGAGTCTCACTCATATGTTCCGTTAGCGACTACCACTTTAATATAATAAAAAAAACTAACTACCATTTAATTAGATTTAAGTTTTAATATCGTAATAAGTTATAATATACCAACAAAAAATTAAAACCCCTTATTAAGAAAAATTGCGTTTTTCGCGCGACGGGTATTATGCTATGGCAAACAAAAACAAGGGATATTAATGCCGCGTAATAAACACAACATCAAAAATAATTTTCATTAAAAATAGGGGGTCCTATGGTCCTAACCAATCGGAAGAATTTGGGGGAACCCGTAATAATATAGCTTACGCCAAAATAAAAGGGTATAATAAGAGAAAAATACGTTTAATAGCTGGACAATATTATTTTGTCTGGGGGGGACGGAGGGGGGCTAGAAAAAGTCCGCTCTCCAAAAAACTAATTTATCGTCGCGAGAGCTAGAGAATTTATATAATTCTTACAGAAGTATTAAATAGAAGAAATCTTGACTGGATAACTTTCGCACATTTCGACCATTTTTAAAATTAGCTTTCAACGGTAATACGGAAACTAAGATACCTGAAATATACATTCAATATACCTTATATTATATAATACCCCGGAATAGAATAATCTTCCTTTTTTAATCGAAAGAGCGTATTAAATTAATGAATATATCAATTAGAACAATATTTTTATCTGAAATATTAAAGAAGATACAAGCAATTAAGTTTCCGATATGGATCCTACACGTTAGGCTTTCCCGTAAAGCACTGGGGACTACTCCTATTGGGCGACTAGTACCACCTGACAGATTCGTCCAATAATGTATCAGTTTAAGAAATTCACGAAAGTTATAAAAATTAAAATAGTTTCCACACATTAATTACACGTGCAAATCCAATATTTATGGTAGCATTACACAAATTCATGATGATACAGAGCCCTATTTTTTATCCCTACTGAAAAACTAAGCTTTCTACTAAATGTCTTTTTAATTTCTACCCATTAGCTCCATGTGTAAAAAAATTCATAAGCAGAAGCGGTAGTCTAAAAAAGAGACGGGTCTCTTTTTTTACCCCCCCCCCTCTTCTCCTAACCCCCCCCCCCAGGGGTCCCCTTAATAAAACAAGAAAAAGGTTAGGACTAATTTGGCCCAAGTATATATAGGAAAAAATTTCAGCCTACGTGAGAATCTATAGTTTGAACTTAGTCTCGCTTTAGTCCACGGTGGCGGCAAAACTGGACGATCGTGGTTTGCATACTTAAATTATTAGCGCTCATGCAAAACCGTTTCGTATCCGTAGGTCTAATTCCTATTCGTCTCCTAAAACGCTTATTATTTTTTAATGAGTAGTGACGTTAATAATAGATGATACTTTGATACGTAGAGCTAAGCCTCGTTAAACTTAAAAACATATTATAAAACACCGCTTTTTACCCCCACAAGACGACGGGTGGCGCTTCAATATAACGCGTATCAGAAATTTAAACATTTTAATGATCCCTTAAATTATTGGAAATTAATGACAATAAAGTGTTGCCTGTTCAACCATAAACGTCTTACTAAATTCTAAGCATGTACCATTTCCTGATACTAAATTCAACATAAATTATTATCTTACATCCTTCAACGTTAGACCTCTCGGAGTTCAGGTCATCAATCGGAGACTGAGAGTGGTTGAGTTAGGAACTCTCGCAATGAAGAGCCGCGATAAAAAAAATGCCAAGCTATACTAGGGAGGGTGTCCGGAGTGGGTGGGCTATCGGAAGCAACTTGACCTAGCTCTTTCCACTTAACCCTCTTTGGTCCTAACAAAATTAATGCGCCCGTAACACGAGATGGCCTGTTTGCTTTCTACTTTCTGGCGTAACGCTCGCTCCCCTAGCGTTCCTCTATAAACGAAACTAGCCTAGCTTTTTATCCCGGAGATCCAAGCTCTCTCTCTATAAAAAAAATCTAACGGATGACCCAAAGCTTCTTTGGATTAGATCACCCGGTTCAGAAAATGTTTATTCTCGCTAGAAAATACTTTTTTTGGTCTATTTTCCTTAGCTACAGGCAAAAATGGGTTCAGATTTGGTAACGAAACCATACGCAGCGTGTTTTTCTTCAAGAATTCGTATGTTCTTAGGTTTTCTATGGGTTCTTGCATCAGTTCATAAGATATGTTCCATAAGTTTGTCACTGGTTACTACGAGCTTGTCATGGAGTGACGTGATGAAACGTCACAGATTCTCGTAAAGCGAGGCGCTGTCAAAGGCTTAGTACTGACTAAATAGGAAGATGGACTGCGAAACTAACCGAATGCAGTCAGTTCTCGCTTGTCGTTCTCGAACTAGCTCTCAGCACGTCTCTAGCATTACAAAGTATACGTTTTGTCATACTTATGGAACATATCTTATAGACTTATGGTTCTTGTCTCTATACCGACACCATGGTCTTTGCATGATCATTTGCCTTTATCTAAGCCTTGTATGAGCAATTTGGGATTTCTCGCGTCCACAAAAACGCGACGATTATGTATGAAAAAGCAATAAAAACTGAGAAAATTGAGGCAAATATAAAGACAATCTAAAGTTCCGGGGGTTATATAATGTAGATGGACACAGACGGGGGTGTAATCAGAAAAGGGCAACCCCTAATGCTGAACTTTCGTGCGAATAAATGTATAGCTAGTAGTGTCCGGTAAAGAGAAAAGAGGGTTGGTCACTTGATTAAATAAAGGACGCTGCCGGAAACGCGAAAATACACTTACAAAGAAATAATAGATTGTAATATAGTCCCAAATACTGTAGTGATTTCAATTCAGGTTTAAATTAAATATAAACTTACATTAAATCAATCCCATCTTAGGCCTTGGTTCGACAAAGGCTTAACGGTACACGGACTACATACAAATCACGTTATAATTAAACGATACCAATGAACTGAACCGCGAGGTAAAATGAGTGTTCACCGTTTGAATCAATCGCAAGAAGAAAATAGGCCAAATTAGGCCAAAAACTTTGTAAAAAAATAAAAAGGTAAAATAATTCTTTAAGGTTAGTTACGAAAAATAGTGGGATATTAGAACCGGTTTTCTTCACTTGATTTTTGGCCTATTTTTTCATATTTCCGGATCTATTTTCAACCTCAACGTGGTCCTACTCCTAACTCCCTGGGCGCTCGCCCACCCACCACAAAAAAATTCTTAAGAAAGTTGAAATAAACAAGTCGACATCATGCGTTCAACATCTAAGTGTTAATAAAGAGATAAGTGGAACGAAAGCGCCAGTATATATTTTCCCATTCAAAAATCTAACGCTTGTGGCTTCCATTACATTACATAATATAATTCGTATCGATATTAGATTTGTATCAGACTGCTCGAGAGACCGTGCCATTTTCTGCCCACCCTCTACAGGGTTTTGGTCTAGAAATAGAAGGCATGGTGCACGTGCACGGGGTGGGCACTCTGCTAGAATGAGTTTTGAGAGTTAAAACGTGTTCACACCTATTATAGGTCGACCTAGGTGTTGCTCAAACAACAATGATGTACGAGTGAGCCGAGGACGTTTCCAATTTGTTACCTTTTTTATATAAATGATAGGCTGGGACCGCTGGGTTGTAAAGGCCATACGTGCCTCATACCGACAAACGGCATTCATCTATACAGAAAGTATTTTCTTTTCTATGTAGGCCTAGTGGGGTTTTATCATTTTACAAATTATTTAAAAAAAAACTCAATTTTTAAAATTAAAATTTTAAATCTCATACACCAGAAATAATTTTAATAAAATGTAAGTAATAGAGTGTCCACCAGCTTAGTGAGTTATTTACTATCTAGGGAAACATTTATCAAATTATTATTCTATGGAAATTTTAATACGTTAATATATATTTCTGTTATCCATGGTAAAAGATGGTAAAGACAATGGAAAAAGTGGGTGGAGGATATGGTTGTAAAAACGCGGGAAAGAAATAGAGAAAAAGGCGAAAATGTTCACGCGCGTAGCATCTAGCTAACACCCAGGCAGCAGCGTACCCTGGGACGGTTATAAGAGGGTGAGAAAATATGGCTTTCATATCCGTCGGACAAAAACAGCCATAAATCACGTGATCGCGTTCGACGACGCCCAACCGGCGCACGGTCAGTCAGAGGGTGACCAACGTCCAGCGCCTCTTAGCGAGCCAGCCAAGCCCTACACTATACGGAAGAATATATCTGGTATTTATCTACACCGGAGGGGTCAAAACCTTATAGATGGCCGAAACGCCGAGAGGATTTTAGCGTTCTTCATTTCTCATAGAGCCTTTTCCTACCGTAGGCTGCCTGCGTGGCTGGCTGCTGACCCCATCTTCCTTTTATGCCCAATTCCTCCTCTTCTTCTCCTCCGCCTTGCTAAACCTTAAAAACTAGGTCCGACTGGTCTGTGCAGAGATCATCCCCCGAAAAACCCCGCTGCGATTTCATCCTCCTACCACTTCTATTTTTGCTAAAACTACTTTAACGCTTCGCCCAATAAATATTAATAACGTAGCTCTTATATTTGCTTTTCTTTAAATATTATTATTTTAAATTTAAATAATTAAGCTGATCGTAATGGAATATTACAAATTCTACGCGTTCTTAATGTTGTTATTGCACTGGCTTGCTTGTTTAGAACAGATTTTCAAGTGAAAGTTCATCACTTTCCCAGTCCCTCTCTCTAAGTTCAACCAGATGAGCCTTATCTTCAGGATTTCAAGTATCCAAGGCCAAGTAAAGTCTTAAATATGGTTACGTTGCTTTCAACCTGGCTGGCTAAATCATGGAAACAGAGAAGAAAAAAACTGCGCGATATGGCCCCAAGCTGAAAATGACCATATATTGGAAGAAGCGAAAAGGGCGCGAAAAAGTAGCGCCAAAAATTGCACGTGGGACCCAAGAACACGCGCGCCACCTTTATGACGCCTACTAAATCACGCGGTAATGCCCAAAAATCCGAGAATAGTACACCCGAGATGTATATTACGCGCGAGCCGAGGTTTTTCCAGACCCTCACATCTCCTTTTTCCTTATATTAAAGTCGCGTACGACAATAAATACCCGCGATGGTCAGTTCGAAGGAAACACTAACACTCCCTCCTTCTTTCTCCCGCTTCAAAGGGAACCTTAAATGACCCCAGCTTCTCACTTCACGAAGACCAGTGTAACGCGTCACATAGAGACGCCACTCAACCCTAATTTTACAAAAAAATGAATGTCCGCTTTAACAATTATCCTTTCGACCCATAACTATGGATAGAGGATTATGTTCTACTTGATAATCTAAGATAATTTACGTGTCACTTTAAAAATGGCTTCAGGGCCCAAGGGTTCAGGGTTGGAGGTTGCGGTGTAAAGCCCTGAAAGTGGATATTACCAAAACTATAGAGAAAGGCCAAAAACTGGGAAGCCATAAGCAGAGAGAGAGAGAGAGAGAAAAAAACTTTCATATTCAGTGATACAGAGCGGGGAATAAAGAAGGGGCTACTCAATATTTGATGAGTGAACAGTCGTTCGGAACAGACGTGAGAAACTCGAGATATTACGGAGATAAAAAAACTCAACGCAATTTTCTACTATTTATTCTTTTGGCAAGAACATTATTAAATATGATATTGTAAAAGTTTCCCAATTTCCAAAAGAAAAATACAAAACATTTACAGCAATAATATTCGCAACATCGAAAACGGATTTATGCACTAAGAACGTCGGATCGTAGCTTTAGCCTCTAGTACCATCCTCGCATACTTTATTGAGAAACTTCGTCTGCTTATATTTTGACTCCACCCACAAATTCTGTATATAGCGACTTCTAGAGATCGAAAATGTCATTCTTATTTCTATTTTCGTGGTTGAATTTTTTTTCTGAATTGCTATGGGTGGAGTCAAAATATAAGCAGACGAAGTTTCTCAATAAAGTATGCGAGGATGGGTAGTGAATTCGCTACGTTCAACGTTCTTCTTCCATAAATCCGTTTTTGGCAACATATAAACAATTTAGGATTGGTTAACTTTACAAATTAAAAAATATAATAACAACAAATCATTTTCAGAAATTTGAAGTTGAGTATCATACATGGGAAATACAATATGCGTAAACAGTACACAAACACTAAAGGTCATTGGACGATCAACAGGGTGTCCTTAACAACTTCCTACAAGCATTCTTCCGTAGTAATAGACCTAAAAAGGAAGCGGAAACGTTTAACCTAAGAGGCCACGTGTCGTATAGTCTGGAACGAAAGACGGGGTCACCAAAACAGTACTAAGAGCCTTGTTTTTTATCCGATTGCTCTGGCCTATTAAGAGTATACCATAGTACGTAGTATAGCCGCCGCCGCACTACTGACACACATCGTGATGGGATCCCTTTTCTCTCATTGGCCCCGTTTTTTATAGCCTTACTCTTCCTTAAAGGCTGTAGCCGTGCAGGATGGAAGAGAAGGGCGCGCGGAACTATATATAGCCTGGCTAAGGGATCCTAGACGACTCTTAAAGGATTCAGGGTCAACAGCTTTCCCAAGAACGTAGTAGCCCCATAGCTTTCGGGAAGATAAAAAAAAAAGAAAACGAGGAAAAGAAAAACCTACTACGAGCTATAGAAACAAGTCAGGATGAAGCTGGCAATGAAAACAGAAGATCGCTAATGACATTGCCACTCACTAAAAGATTGACATTGGCTCCAATAGTCCCTCTCGACTGTATACTACCAAAACATAAACAACAACAAATAATTAAGAACCGATTTTCAGTTAAGAAAAAAATCGGTTCTTGGATTCATCTATTTAGTAACGACCTTTTCCAATGGATTACAATGTTCAACTCGTACCCTAAGGTATGTAATACCAAGAAGTGATATCTAGTTTACTAGGGAGAAGGTAAAGATACGCCACATTTCCAGCTTTATCTCCAGTCCAAACGTATAGTAGGTCGGGAGTTAATCCCCGCCGCCTCTAAATTACAACCAGCATCTCATTGGTTCTTGAAAACTCACGTCAGCGCGACGCGAATGACGAAAATTACGTATTTTGCGACTGAGGAGAGGCGAAATAGCCCGGCGCCCCCTTTTACGTCCCCCCTTGTATTTTGAAAGGGGGACTGGGACTATGGCGCGCGAATACTTGGGCATCTTATAACTTCACCCTAATAAACTAGATATCCCTTCTTGGTAATACCAAATATATAAACAAAAGTATATACACGTCAATCATATTCACGATCTGTCTAGCCTTTCACGCTCTTATTGAATAATAAATAACCTGCCATTCGTAAGCGAATAATAATATGATGATCTCTCGGGAGAAGACACCCCAATGTGAATCCGGGAAATCGCTCAGCGGGACTTAAAAGGCTAATTCCTTATTATATCATGTATCGGATAATGTTTCCCTTACCCGTAATAGCAGTCATAATAGTGCTAATATTCCACCTTTTTTATCGGTATAAGCGACTTGGGGGCAAGAAAACCTGAATATTTGAAGAAGGCACCTGTGAATTCCCTCGTGAACGTTAGACAAATCCGTAATCCTTGTCGATAACAATGGTTTTCTCTCCCTCCAAAAATAGAGAGGCTAAGCATAACCAAACTCTTTTTGTATTATGAATTTAAATCTAAATAAATCTCATTATATAATAATTTAATTAATCTATAAACCAAGGCTTAATTACAGTTTCACTTCAGCCCCATCTACATCTACATCTACATCTACATCAACAGTTATCTTTTAAAGCGATATATTCACGGTTAACGCGATTAAATTCACGCTTTGCTTAATGTTTCCAGTTGCATGTACTTGATTAAGAGAAGGAACGGTAGGTTCCTACTTTGTAAAGCCGCGTTGCGTGACGGATATAATTTTTCAATTTGAAATCTATTATCGTATCGTCCGTCATGATGAAGACAAGAGGGGGCGTGCTCACGAATAAAATAATACGGGGGAATATAAGAAGATGGCTATTAACTATTAATAGGGCCAAGTCGCTTAAGGAAACAAAAGGATCACGCGATTACATAATCAATATATTACGTAAGATTTGGAGTCACGTGGTGCACGTTCAAAAAGACGATTATGAAAGTAGTAACTATTTTAGCATCATTAGATTAAACAACTCTAAGGTTGCACCCAAGATTTATATCGGTCGAAAAACGTATTTTCTTATTAAATTATTTTAATTATGGTTTGGGGGATGTCAGTAAAGTGTCCTTCCCCTGTATTCTCTATACAAAAATTGACACGAAATATTAGGACAACAAAATCATTTCACCATAGAAAATATTAATCAAGTATAGTTGAATTAATTATCTCTTGGAGTGATAAAGTTGAAAATTTATGCAGAATTCAATCTTAGGTTAGTAGAGTTTATCATAGCAAAAACATGCTTTATTTTATCCGCTTAGGTGTTTATAACTTTAAATATCTTTTAAATTTGTTAACACAATATTCCCATAACCATTACTTCGAGGAACACTGATTTCACATAGAGATAAAAGGAAAAAGAAAAGAAATTTATTTTCTGATATTTATTCAAAGTTTCAAACCAAACCAATATCAAAACTTGGGATTATGTTTTGGATTTTGGCGAAATTCTATAGGCATAGAATGGAAAATATATTTTTTTAAACATATACAGTATATAGAGGATAATACATTTTCCAAGGGAATAACCCACGATGTAGAAGAGACGAAAAATGGTTCACCCAAAGGTAGACCTTACGTAGATAGACGACGAAGGCCGGGAAACGCTGACCATTTGTATACTTACACCATACCGAATAAGGAGATAGAAAGAGGCTTTCGCCCCCCCTCCCCCTTGGCCGATGGATGCGGGTCCCTTGATCGAATCCCCTTTCAATATTACAAGAGGGAGAAAATGTACCTTGTATTTTTTCCATGACATCCCAAATCCCAATACCCCCACTATACCCCAATATCCGATGTCATGGAATGAAGCTCCAAACCTGAAGTCAGCAACTTCAGATTAATTTTCTTCCCCACATGATAACTCCCGTTAATATGAATCAATTCAAATGAAATTCGGTACACAGCTTCATATTATTCTAAAGTAAATCTCTATAAATTTCAGTTTAAATCCGCATCCATATTGGAAAATGGCGGACAAAATAGTAAATCAAAACTTATTAAACCGTTTGATTCTAGGCCTACCTTTTCTCATTTTCGTACATCTATTTACGGCCTTCTTATATATTGGGATTGAGGGGTTTTTGGGGGTATCTAGGGGGTCGTTGTAAGTTAGTCGGAGACACAGGCGTGCGAGCGAGCTTTAAGCCTCGGACCTTATATTCATAGATATCTCTTTGGGTTGTTATAAAAAAGGCCAGAGAGTAGGGTAATGCTTGGTTCTCCCTACCACTGTACTACGTTACACATTGCCGGGGACCAGAGTCTAGCCCCTGTTTGTTTCGCTCGGCCTCTTTGCATGAATGCTCCGAGCGTGTGCTTGCTGGACCAAGCTAAGAAATATATATGTATTTTTTTCGGTTTCCTCTTTAGCTTTTTCTCGCTGGTCTTACGACAAACTTCTAAGATATTATAGGGGTTTCATACATAGTGGCAAGATGGAACAAACATATTTATATACAAAGCGAAACCGTCTTTAAGATCCAACTAATATCTCTGATAGAAAAGTTCCGTTCGCTCTTACGAATATTACCACCTATTTAATACAGACTTGATAAGGTATCCAAGTGTATTTTTAAGTCGTTTTCCAACAAACAATGTTTCTACAACTATCTAAGATCACTTTAAGTTGGATGGCAGAAGGGGATAATAGAAGGATGACACTCTGTATCCTCTTAATACTTTAGTTATGTAACATGATTCTTCCCAGGCTCAACCTTTTTGTTTGCTCTCCTGCTCATCAAACTTCAGATGGGCATCGCATCCTGCAGGGTGAATTCTATAACTGTTTGCTACTAAATCCTCAGCAATCAACCCACAAACCTTGATTGTCTTGACGTGGGACAAAAATCCACAAGCGCATGCATGCGCCTTGGCAAATAGTTAAGCAGTGCTAATAGAGTAATGATGAGGGAACTATTTATCGCGTATGTGATTCGGTTTAGTAACCTTGCTCCAAAATCCAAATGTAAAATGATGTTGGAATTAAAGAATGAAGACATATTCCAGTGCGAACGGCGCTAGGTGTACGTCATTTCTCTTTTGGTTGGTCTTTACATAATCGTCGGAAATAAAATATACACAAAGTCCGTATACGCTTGGTTCGGCCGCAACATGTAAAATAACAATTTCTCAGAAAACGTACGACCACTCCACTCAAAGCTCTCCTACTATATATTCTATAGCTTATATTTAGGGGTGTGCAAGGAGGTTTTATTCTTTACTATGGTTTAAATAATATTCAGATATTAAGTATTTATTCGAAATTCCAAATCTGGGTACGATCCGAAATAGGTCAAAATAATAATAGTATTCTAGAATATTCGCACACCCCTATTTATATCTAAGGCGGCTTTCTCTCCTGTGACATATATAATGTCGTGTGTGCTTTGTCTTTCCATGCGAAACAATACATTTGAATGTTGGATAAGCTTACCCCATAGAGACACCCACGGGGTTCTTCTTCTTCCCCCCCTCCCACCCATTTTACATAATACCTACAATCGTTTGGATGGGGCAAGAGCCCCCCATTCTTGTTATTTCCAACAATATACACTATTCTCCACCTTTTTATACCTTTTCTTTATACAAAATATATGGATGGAGTATCCGTTACTTCCTGGAAAATGGCTTGAACCCCCAAATCTCCCTTTTTTTTCTATCTTAAATTCCGATCCGGTTTTTCTTTCTAGGTTCACTTTTAGATTTGTTGAAAAAAAAGTGCACTGGCCTCAGTGTTGGGGAGGGGTTTGCCCCAAGAAGCTTTATAACAAACCCCCAACGAGAATATAAACAAAGTTTGTCACAGTCAGGCAATGGATTTGCGATTTTGCCTGTACATACATAAACTATTCCTAAGTTTCATTTTGATGATTTCAAAGCTTCAGAGGTAGTAGTTTTCTTACTACATCAATTTTAATTTTGCTCAATACTATTCCATAGTTTCATTAAGATGATTTCAAAGCTTCAGGGGTAGCGCGTACCTTCCTCCTATAATGTATTAGTTTTCTTACTACATCAATTTTAAACACGTTTTATATTCAATATTAAGGTTTATCATACTATAAGCCTATGGGAAACTGACTCAATACCAAGTTTTAAGTCCTTATATCAAAAGCTATTATTTATAACTTAACGTGGAGCAATATCGGTGGTCTCGAAAACTTTTCTAGGGTGTGAGGGGTGTAAAAGAAACTAATTTCGAAAGGAGAGATTTTCACGTTGGACTGGATATTCGATACTCTGCTTCCAATCCTGGTGGTAGCAAAGAGAGTGAAGAATAAGGCGGGAGTTATGGGGTGCAGGCGGGAAAAAAGTTCAATTTACACTCGGATGAGTCTTCATTGAAGCCACGTGCACTAGCCTGGCAAACCGATAACTACTCCGCGAGCCACTATATACACCCCTGGTCATTGGAAAGTTACTCTACGTTCATAGGTGTATTATCGTAAGTAAACGTAACGATAACCCGCAGTTCGTTACTAAGGAAAGGCGCTAAAAGGCTGTACTAAGGGCGAGAAAATGTAGTTCCAATTTTAAACCATAGTTTCACTGACATTTCTCCACTGACTCTTCTAGACTTATCTTCATTAGCTTATGGTATGATCCATATCCATATAAAACTATATTACATAGGGAACTCAGGTGCATTGATGGAAGCAACCAGTAAGATTTCCTTTCTCTCGAAATTGGAGAGGTAAGGCGCGACTCTGGTCTCATTTCTAAAGTTCCATTATAATAAGGGTCAAAATAGTATAATATAACTGGAATACTATATAGTTCAATACGAACTGTATTCTTAAACTGAAACGAAAAGTATTCGTATTCAACATTTATTGGAATAAAACATATTTATATTTAAAAATAGAACACAGATGTATTGAGGGTGAAACATTTCTACAGGGGCTATGGGAAAATGCATTAGACAGTTCAGCCTGTAAGTCGGCTTCCCACAACAACTCAAATATCTGAACTTAAGGCAAATCCTTCAACAAAAACCAAAATTAAAATTAATATGTAAATTATTGAGCTGTCATATTTCATGACGAAATAGAGCAAACCGCGAGCGATTTCGGAGCAGTATAATGGAATTCTCTATTAAAGGGCCGACCCACCTTTGTAACTTGCATTTATGTATATTTTAAAGATCATGATGCACGTGGAGCGAGGGGTGCGGTTGGGAGAGGTATCGTCGACACATGAATGAGTGTGCCACGCGACACCACGATCGCACAATGGGGTCTGGGGTCTGAAATCTTAGGGAGAGTCGTGCCCCCGGACCGCCGGAGTCTATTTCCTGGAGCTTTTGTTGGCCATTCTTATACCTTTCAAGAGAGGCCGGAACCGCCGCCAGAAGGGAACCCATTTCTCCTCTTCGACTCCCTTTTATTCGGGTCGAGATTTTTTTTTTCCTTCTTTGACTAGGGGTCTTTACCCAGAATCCCTTTCGGAATGCGAGCCCCGCGACAATATGTTATTTTTCCCATACCTGTGATGACAAACAGCTCCGTGCAGTGAATAAGGTAAATTGTGTTTTCCGCTATCAAGATACCATTTTCAATTTAAAAAACAGTCAATAGAAAAGCTTCTAGTTTTACTAAACAACGGTGAACTTAAAGATTTTTATTTACTTTTAATTGTATTTACCATATTAACTTTCACCAAAACATGGTGGTAGGAACGAAGTACAGTGGATTCTACTGCCAATTTTGAGTCTGTGACATTTTGTCCAAAAGGTTCAGCGTTTACAAGTAATGATTAAGGTGTTTTAAGGATGACCCCTTACTAAAATTAGCATTGTTCGTTAGTTTCATGCTGAAATTTAATTAGTTTATCCCTAAAATACTTCAAAAATAACATGCCAATGGTGCCCTGCAGGCAAAATGTCATAGATGTTACATTTTCGACTCAAAATCGACCATAGAACCCACGGTACTAACTACTACCACCATTTTTGGCACACACCGCAATAACCATTTATATTTATTATAACTGTCAGTATCGCGAAGCGCGGTTGATTGTCTGGGGTATATTTGAATCACCAAATACCTACAAGCATCTAAAAATAGTCCATTAAGCAGTCTAAGATTATTACCCGAGATTTAGTGTTGTACACTTTCCCCTAAACAAGACGTGATTTACCTGGAAACGTAAAATCCGACCATCTAAGTAGTCTATACACTCACTCTTGGGTTATATACACAAATATAATTGTATAAACAGGTTAGGAACGCGCTTCCAGGAACAAGACTACCTATGGGTTTCAGTGGAACTTATAAGACCCTACAGGCCGTGCACCCCTCCTATACACGGATTAGGCCTAGCTATCCGAGAATTTATATTGGGAGAAGAACCCGGTATAAGGGGGATCGGACGATAGGTAGAGGGTGAGTATAAGGTCCATTCCTAAGCTTCGTGCGCTAGTAACACCTGAGCGTAGAGCGGGTAGGGGCGAAGGGGACAGAGAAAAAGAGCCGATGGTTTGGGATATAAAACTTAGGTGTAGGTTGAGGATGCGGAGGATGAGAGAAGCGAGGGATGGTGGTATAAAATCGCTTTATTTATGCCGGACATTATACGAGCCCTTGGTCCAGGCCCACCAGTGTAAGAGGGTAGGCGATGCTGTAGCTGGACTGTATGGACCCTACGGCCAAAAGTCTGCTGTAAAAACCCACCACCCTCATACTTATCCCATCCCCCTTCTCCTTTATCGCTCTTAGCCGCTTTTCCTATTCAATTCCGTCTAGCCCGAGATGGGAAATTCGCCCATTTTACGTCTAAAATCCCGTTCGCATAGACTTGACCATTCGATTCTTAGTCAAACGCAGTCTTGCATACCAAAAAAGCAAGCTTTTTTTTTCAAACATAAACAACATCGCTTTTCATGAACTTCATTCGAGACCAACGTCTCGGATATTTTGCACCCAAAAAAGGGTTAACCTACTTCCCCTCTTTTAATTCACCAAAACAACATTTACCGCCGAACCGGATAAATTCCGAAGAATTTTAATAAATGATTCCAACTTTGCAGGTAACTCGCGAATAGTCTACACATCCCTGGATTAACTGGGACCCAGTTCCGATGACGGTACAGTCCGAACGGGCCTTGGAATTTGAGCACACCCTGGGTCCCTAGTTATTCTATGCGTAGTTAGAGGGTGATGGAAAAGTAGACGAACTCGAGTTTTTCCGATGGTCTTCCAAGCGTAAAACGACTCTTCCATAACTACCCCTCACTTCCTCCAACAGCCTCTTTCCCCGCACCAAGAATGGGGGGGGGAGGGAAGGAAGGGGAGGTGGATTCCTCTCTGGTTGACTATGGGCTCATACATAAGACATGCAACGGCGCGGGCATATAATAATACTCAAAGTTTTAAGGCCAGTTATTCCGCGAGGCAAGCGAGGTTAGCATTATATTCCAAACTAGTCCCATTTCCCCTTTCCCCTCGCTCCAAAACCTTACCTAAATACGGAACAAGATGACCAAAGTCGAAGCATTATCTCACCCAAAACTACAATCTACCAGCCGGGTTACGGGAATTTATAGAAATACAACATCCACTACTACTACTACTACAGATAATATCAAATTAATACCTTCACCCAAATACCTTTTTGGGTGAAGCTAAAAATGGAAGAGTGGTCAAGAAGCATAAAAATTTAAGGGAGAACTAGCTAGGAAGCTAAGGCGATAGAATACGGAGAGTCAGCGAAATTTTACCCTCAAAATGACCCCTACTTTACTTTCCAGGGTATAGAAGTTATAAAAAAATAAAATGACCTTATTTTAGATTTTATTCCAAACCCGTGGTTTAGGCTAACCCTTAAAATAGGTCAGATTGTGTAGGAGATTATGGGCTGGGTTCAATAAGGTTGTAAAGTTTCTAGTTGGGTCGATTTTGAAGTGCGGATCTGCACATTTTTAAATCATAATTAATTTATGCACAGCGAAATTCGTTAAATCACGTTCACAAAAACCTTCTATAAAAATAATTTTAAAACTTGATTGAAATTGTATTAAAAATCAAAAGACCCGCGAAAACTCAAGCTACAAAACTTTCCTAAGTCCAAGAAGAAGAAAATCAATATATAGTACCCAAATAAACACCCAGATGTCGCCGGGGTAGCGATAAAATTTGGATTTTAAAACCATCCGCAACACTTTTTTTTAGATTTCGATTTTTTAAAAAGTTTTAAACTTTTTCCCGCGCTCTTCTTTCACGCGGGAGTTGGCGGGGTCTTATTCCCACCTAGGTTATAGGTTGGTTTTAGGCCTATAAAAATTAGGCTTAACGCCGAATCCGAATATCCCCTTATCTTTAATCACTCGGTGAAATAAAACGCGCGCAAATGATCCAGAATTATCCGGATTGGTAAACAAGGGCGCTGGGAAAGAAAACGGATCTATTTGTTGGATAATACTTTGACCTTCCTAGCTCCATCCAGCTTATTGTTAAAGAGATTTTTTTTCTTTCTTCCTTCTCTAGGTTGCTTCTGGATGATGGAAGAATAGAGAAATATGCTGGAGAAAGAAGGACAGGGGGGGGGGGGCAAAAACAATCGTAGAATCTTCCGCCTTTTCTCTCTTCATCTGCTTCTGACGTTCGGAGCCTCATTAGTAAGGAGAGAATCGCGCCCCTGATGAAGGAGAACGCTTCTTCTCATCGCTACACTGGCTACACTACACCTCCTTCGCGGTATATAACCAAAACCCACTAGTTATGCTAGCATAGCCAAAGAATAACGTTTGTAGTAGATGGAATAGTTTAGAAAATTGTTTGGGCACCTTACAGCTAATTTTCTGTGGGTTTACTGGTTATGTCGACGACACACATGGCGCGTTCAGTGCACATACCCGGGTTCCCTCGCTGAACGGCAGTGAACGCCGTCAACAATACGCCCTACAATTTTCCTTCGGAAACACGAAAATGCGAAACAGTACAAATTTACCTTGGAGGATTTTACTAATCAACTTTAGACTAGTGACGGTAGAAAGGGGTGTAGACTGTGTATCCCTCCCTCTGGTCGCGCTCTTGCAGGTGGGGATACTGTACGCGACCAGTAGGGGGATGACACTGAGCTAAGAGATAGAAGGGTATGACTTTTGCATACGTAGTACTGCCATTACTCTATGGATCGTGAAGAATGTAGACTACGTTGTCAGTTGAGCTAGAGTTTAGGTTATATACGCTTACCGGGTTAATTAAGGTCGTAACCGTCTCACCTAGCAAGGGCGAACGTACGCAACTTGGCGTGGGAGTTAACGGGTATAGGGTGCTCTTATCTATCATAATCAAACAGATGAGGATACTCCTCCCCCTTAACAGAGATCCGCTCAATAACTTAATGAGGCCTTCGCTTCCTTTTAACCTAATGGACTATGTTTATAAGAGTCTACGAGAACCCTGGCGAGAAAAACGGCAAAAAAAAGAGAAGAGAAGGGAGGGGAGGGGAGGAGGTACATGGGAGATCTGCTAAGAAAAAACGGAAACCCGTTGGGAGGAAGCGGCCTTTTATCGCCGGTAAACACGCGTCTTATACTTATGTACTGTACCCCATACCACATCGCAACTGTACTCTTATATCTAAC
Organism: Phalangium opilio; assembly: GCF_054372755.1. Taxonomy (NCBI): domain Eukaryota; kingdom Metazoa; phylum Arthropoda; class Arachnida; order Opiliones; family Phalangiidae; genus Phalangium; species Phalangium opilio. The sequence goes on along the minus strand of NW_028324182.1, from coordinate 6,599,982 downwards.
AGCTCGGTTCATACCCCCGCGCCGCCAATAGAAAAAAAAGTGTATAACTAGGCCTAAGAGATAGGCTCAATCAGTAGTGGTACTAGCTAGAGAAATAATACCAACAAGAAAAAATAAGAAGAAAAAAAAAACGGGGTTATAGCACTCACCATTTCTCGAGACCGTGGAAAGAAACTTCCTCTTTTGTTCCTTCACTGCGCAAGAAAAAAAAAATAGAAAATAATAAATAAATAACAAATAATAAGAAACAATGAGCAACTCAATCGCTAATATTAGGCATCGTTTAACAACACAAAAAAGAAATCGGTTTTACTACTACTCCAGAGTGGTCCCCAAAAGAGTTTCTGAACAGTGGACAATGATATACTACGACTAATTCTCGGCGTTTGACCAGTCTATCTAATTTATTTATGAAACAAACATTTAATTGTCTTAGAGTGCATCTCTTTATCACTATAAAAGACGAAAGCATTCTAAAGAAGAGTAAATAAACATTGTTATAATAAGTTATCCGTGGAAGATGGGGCCAGTTAATGCGTGTGGAAGATGAGGGGATGATAACGGTCAGAACTTGGGAACTTGGAAGCGCGGGAGCAAGATGATTTGGACTCTTGGAGGAGAGAAGAAACCACGCGAGTCTTTAAGAAAAACGGACTGGGCTAAATCGATGAGGACACTATTAGAAAGCGAGTGAGAGAGAGAGTAGAGGGAGAAATGACCGACGGTCAAAGGAAGAAAGAGGCGGAGATTGGCGTGATGGTCATCGGGACACCCAACTAGTCCATCTTTCCCTTGGCCTATATATATACACACACAACATCATTTTCATCCTGAAATGCTACTAAAGATGAACGCGAGCATCGTAAATAGCGTGATTTTGGAATGTGGATTTCACAGGTTGGGTTAGTTGTTCAGACTCGAACAGTTTCGATAATGTAATGATGACAAAAAATAATATTTTGTAAAATATTCAAGACCCTCGGAAGAAACAGCGACTCTAATATCATTCCTACAGAAGCATTTAATAGTAGGAAACTACTATACTTTACTCTTTTCATTATGTAGTTCAAATGCCTTGGCAATAGAAAACGATAGATAATAATAAAATATCCTCTAATAGCTAACCCATCCAGTATATGGTTTTGATTTTGTCCAGCGCTTCGTACAGTGGTCAATAATAACCGTGAGAAACTGTAGTGCGCGTTTTTAGGCCTCGGCTAGGGGTACTATATGATTTTTTCATCGTCAGAATGTACCATAGTAAAGGCAGTGTGCGCAGTGAATCTCTTACGTAACTCATAGCTTGCACAGTGGTCAGCTTTCAAGGTGAAATATATTAAAGTTAGGCTGATGATCCAGGACTACAAGCTTCCTTCATCTGTGGACCCTGGGAAAAACGCATGCCAATGACAAGCATTCTATACCGGACGTTGCCGGACTTATAATTAATGACCCCTGTATGAACGTTGGTCGCGTGTATGACAGAGTCCAGTTATACCATACCGCGGAATCTGCTATTCCTAGCAAGGGGGATGGAAAAGGGGGGAAGAAAAGATGACAAAGTACACCTTTTTCCTTTTGGGATAAACTCAGCTAAGCCTAACCCCTTTTTCGTTTTCAAAACCGAGAGAATTTCGATCCCATCTTCCTTTCAAAAGTTTAAGGAAAAGTTTGAGAATAAAGAAATCCAGGGATTTTGATGGTGCGCGGTCAGTTTTTTAAAATTCTAAGGACGGAGTGGACAGGGGTCAATCGAATTCTAAAAGATGCCCCAGAATGCGAAGGCGTAAAAAAAATATACGATGTCAAAAAAACGTGTATGCTGGAAGAAATTTGAAATGAAGGATGGTGAACTTTTGACCCCAACAACGAAAAAAATGGCTTTGATTTTATACCACGATTGACCTGAATATCTTGTATTTTCAATTCAGATAGTTCAAAACCTTAGTTTCGGTGAGTCGAGATTATACGAGTTAATTAAAATTTTAATTATTGAAGTTAATCTAATCATTAATAATAGTACAATATCTCAGTTCAGTTCAATTCAGTTCAATTCAATGAACTGTAAAGACCTTTTGGGTTTAAAAAGCATTAGCGTCAGCGAAATCATCTTCAAAATTTAAACTAAATCCCTTGAAAGATTTTCTAGCATTTTCAAGTATAGAATTTCCATTCTTCACTGTGAAATGGTCTGAGATTTATCTCGGACTTTAATAATAAAAAAACTTGTGAAACAGCTTCCAAGAAAGAAAGAAAGAACGAAGGAAGGAAAGGCGAAAGGGGGACTTAACGCATTAGAAATGGCGCGAGATAGAAAGTTAAAATGGAAGTGGAGATGAGGAGGCGTGAAGATTGTTTTAGGCTCGCAAAAATTCAATCCCCCCTGCTTTGAAATCAAAAAAGTTGCGCTTCGAATCCATCCCTATCAAATAAGGGGAAAAGTCCCCGTCCCCAGCCAAGGAAAGAGAGAAGAGATAGATACTAGAGAGGAGAGCGAGAGAGAAAGCAACCTTGCTTCGGAAAGTAAATGACTTGAAAGCACTTTTCAGCTATCGATGCTGTAAGACTCCCGCTTTAGACAACAAAGTCCAGCCGAAGAAAAGCTTGGACCCATCTTCTACCCCATCCCCTCCCCCTTTTCCTCATTCTCTTTAAATCTTCGTCCACTCGCTCTCTCTCTCTCCTTTTCCGCATCTTCTTCCCTGCCTCTTAACATCCCTAGGCTGATGGAGGAGAGGAGAGGAGAAGAGAATCGGGATTTTTTTTCTTCGTCTTCTTTTAAAGTTTTGTAGCACTTTGGAAAAACACGAAGAAGGGGATTTCCAACAACTCTTCATAAAATGTTTCGGATAAAATGATAAGACGTTAAGAAAACCTAGCTTTTCTAACTCTCTATATCTCACTTCGCCAATGCTCTCATCGAGTCTTTAAACTATAGCGGCTAGAAGACATTTTTCGAGCGAGAGAGAGGGGCTGTTCTTTCCTATATTGAATGTATTTTTAACTCAATTTTTGTATATCAAGAAAACAGAATAGAACTTATGAATTCTGAAGCTTTGAGTTGCTGGATATTTGAAAAACGAAAATGTTATACCAAGAAGTGATATCTAGTTTATTAGGGAGAAGGTATAAATTCGCCACATTTCCAGCTTTATCTCCAGTCCAAATGTAGGTCCGGAGTTAACCCCCGCCTCTAAATTACAACCAGCATCTCATTGGTTCTTGAAAACTCACGTTAGCGCGACGCGAATGACGAAAATTACGTAATTTTCCGACTGACGAGAGGCGAAATAGCCCGGCCTACTATTACGTCCCCCCCCCCATTGTATTTTGAAAGGGGACTGGGACTATGGCGCGCGAATACTAAGGCATCTTATACCTTCTCCCTAATAAACTAGATATCACTTCTTGGTTATACATAAAATAGGATAGAATTAATGTTTTGACCGGTAACAAAATTTAAAAAAAAAATAAAATTATCCCCCTCGTCGATACTCCAATCAAAAATCAAATAGCCGCTAGGGATGGGGGACGAATTGAAGAGGGGGTGGCCTCTTGATGAACGATGTTCTGGACATAGATAGAATGTTAAGAGGAAAGCGTTTAAGAAACATATATAAGCCAAAAAATAAAAAAATAAATATTGGACATCCTTGGAGACAGTACACGGCTATGGCATTCAATCACGGCAAGCCGTAAAGTAAAACAAGAATGTGATACGAAACTTTAAAAGGAAAGAAAAATCGTCTGATATTGCTACGGGGACCCCATAGGGGACACCGACGCGAGTGGACAAGAATTTCGAGTATGAGGGTCCAAAATAACGTAAAAAAATAAAGAAAACCTTACAACAAGATGACCCAAGACCGTTCTCGGCTAAAATTGTGAACAGATGAGCGTGCTTTCAAGTGTCCCACACGCACCATTCCAGATTTGCTCATTCATTCCGCCATATTGGAAAGCGTATAACGGCCAAGTGTAAAAGTATTGCGGATGGAAACCTTGACGAAGGACATTTGAAACCAACACCAACATCATAATGATAAACCGAAAAACTTTAATCATATCACGAGGGTTTAAATAAAGGTATATTCGGGTGTTAGAGGGTTTGCAAGCGCGTTGTACATATAGTATAAGAGCTGGGAAAAAAAGCGGGTTGAGCAGAGGGCGCAGCTGTCATTGACGCGCGTTTCCGCGATCCAGACAAATGACCAGTCCGCCCCGCGTGTTTTTGGCCTCGTTGTCTTTTCGACAATTTCTTCCTTTCCCCCATATAAACCTTCGGTGTCCATCTTTAGCCCATGTATGAGCCCCAATGTTTGCCCAACGTCCACCTAAAAGCGCCCAAAAACATCACGAGAGCTTTTCTAACTGTATCTTACATTCCCTTAACACCAGTCGAGAAATAACTTAAACCGAAGTTGCTAATCTTACCCTTAAAGGCTTAGAATTAGAATTCTAGAGTTGAGATTATCAAAAGTAAATACAGATTTATAAAGCCAAATACCGGATATGTAGGTTTAAGAAAAGTCTCTTTGAAAACTATATCGTAATATATTGTACAGCTTGATTTAATTACACTTTAAATTATAATTTCACTCTCATGTACTTCGGTTTAGATGTTACATAAGAGAAGAGAAAAAGTAAAAGGGCCTTTTTTGAGATGTCCACTTCTTATCTCCTAAATGCAGAAGCAGTTTTTTTCCCCTTTCAGGTGGTCATCTTATTTCCCGCCAAAGTTAAAATGGCGCGAACTAGGCTTAAGATAGAAGAGGCGACAAAACTGTCACTTTTTTATACCGCGTACCAATCTTCATTTAGAACAAAAATACCTATAAGATTAACGCTAGTCCGTTCTAAGATTTGATCCATTCTAGGCTAGCATCTTTGTATATATACTCTTACATTCCGTTGAGTATTTTTAAACCGGAAATTTGTTCAAACTTGGCATAAGGCTAAGATGCCCAGAAAAACTTTAAACCCTTTTAAGGGAATGAAACGAATGTTCTAGGCTTTTTCGGAGCAAAAATACTTATTCTCTTTAATAAAGAGGGTCAGTTTATCTTTAGCACATTGTACGCAAGCGCGAAAAACATTGTAAAAGGCGGGAGAAAAAAGCGGGCATATTTCCAATCCGAAATGGTGGGATGTAATAAAGCCTATGGGGTTCTTATCTTCCCCATATATACGAGATTGGTAGGACCCCCGAAATATATCAAAAGAGGGAAAAAGCGAAAAGGGATGCGATATACAAAACGAATCTTTTGGGCATATATATATAACAGGAATTTATTGAAATCCACATTGAATAATAAACTCGGAATTCGCCGAACATTTGTCAATTGCATCACCTGATGGCTAAGTTATCCAAAAAATCAGTGAACAACGAACATTAATTTTATAGTCAGGTTTGGCTTAACAGGATAGAGTTCTAATTAAACGATATTAAGTTCCAAGCGTTTCATATTCAGAAGAGAATTAAATATATTCATATGTAAGAAATAGCATAGGGAAAAAAGCTGTTTGCAAACAAGAGATACGAGGAAACGAAGTGTGGAAGCTTAGCGAGGTTTCCCTAGCATCGAGATACGTCTGAGAAAGGCTGGCCGGGGTCCATGGCATATGCAACGCCGAAAATCCTAATCAACTTTTAGACTCCCCCTCTTATTCTCTGGTATCTATACTATGGCAGTCTTGGGCCGGCCCCGCTTCGTGCCCTTAATAACGGTGGCCGAAGCCTTCTTCTTTGATCAATCAATCGCCACCAGCTATATAGCAAAATAGAACACCAGCCCAGTTGGGCCCCCTCGCCCAAGCTCTGCCCCAGCAGCGCGCTTATCGCGCCTTTTCCTTAATAGATCTTATTAGACAGAGGTTTGAATACCCCAGTGTGACCCCCCCCTCCTCAATACGTACCTATATATGTAAGTAACCAGATACATTCCATCCCAATACAAATATACAATAGCGATATATTGAAACGTAACGAAACTAAACTACATACCAAAAACCTTGAAACCTATTGAACACTATTTATGAAATGAACATCAATAATAATAATACATTTTTCGGCCCTGGTATAATGACCCCAGTCCAGATAGATACAAAGAATTTATAATAATTCGCCTAAGAATATATAGTATATACCAGTATATGAATTATTTTTTAAATAATTGTTTCTGATAAAATACGTAGTTTTCAGACAAGGAGGATTCAAACCATTTACACAAGGAGGCCTGACTCACATTGGAGTCAAAAGTCAGGTCTCCTTGTGTTAATGGTATGAATCCTCATAGTCTGATAACTATATATGTATGTTACAAGTTTATTAACAAACATGATATGTTAAGCTTTTAAATATAAACAAATTACTCGAGTAGTTTTTCTAAATAAGTAATATCAAGTTGATTATTCATGAAAGACACGAATAAATTTATAATACTAATATAGAAGGGGGTTATACAACATAGCGTATATTGAAGTCTTGGAGAGTGGGGAGACGGGTTACAACGTAAACGTAATAATGTAGTACTATAAGGAAAAATGGCTACTAATGGTGAACCGGTGCCTACATACAGTCCAGGAGCGTATGTGTGGGGTGGCCAATGTTATGTTTCCGTTAGACCAGAATAGCTACTAGGGGAAGGTCTAAGGGTCTCTATCATTAAGATAGGGTATAGTCCGGCACGAGGGAAGATTAGTCTGTCCCCCTTTAACCCGTAAGTAGAAGGAAAAAATGGATGATACACAGATATTTCTGGATCGGATGGAAAATAAAGGGTGCACCGTGGAACGAACATCCGCGGACATTCACAAAGAGCGAGAGACACAGGTTCAGAACATCCCTTCATCTCCCGGTTTCATCCAAATGCAGAGTCGGACAAAAATGATGACATGATAAGAGCAAAAAAAAGAGGGAAGTAAAATAGATCATATAAGAACGTCTTTTTCGCGAAACTAACAGATTGCATGCCAGGTCATTAACCAAGCAAGCAAGCAGAGTATAGCAGATTCCATACAGGGTGGTTTGGAAAATCAATTCCAGAATTCAATATAAGCTCTACGTCAAAGCTCAGTCCAACTCGCTTTAACTGAAATTTTCCAAAGATATGATTCCAATTGGGCATCTTCGAAAATAGCGGTCAGATACGTAATATATCAAATTATATTTAACTCTAGCTGTTTGTTATTTAATAAAAAATCTGGAAATGACACACAAACAAATCTCAACTTCTTAAGTCTCCAAAACAAAAATTGATGACAAAAATCCAGAAAAGTGGAGGTTTCCGCTTTCGGGATTGTCAAAAATTGTGTCTCATTACGTCAGTACGGATCTCAAAAGAAGTAAAGGGTTTCCTATATATAAAATGATCTTCTAGAATCTGGGATTAAAAACGAACAAGAGACTTTTTCTTTCCGTCTTCTTGCACTTGCAACTACTTGAATTTGAAGCACGAAAGAAACTGCGTCGGAGGTTTACAATTATATAAAATCACGTAGAGAATAAAATAGTGCTAACAATTTGTGATGGTTGTAGATATCTTACATAGCGTTGTAGGCATCTATAGAGTTTCAGAATCCATAGCAGACAAGTCTTAAAAAGTTCTTCAATTACGTTAGGCCTGGTGGCGGTGCCAGAATACTACGCTTTTCCGATAGAGGTTCCGAACCAACACTATAAGACGATTGAACTCGGCCCGAGGTGTATGGGGTTGGGGAAGAACAGTTCCGAAGTAAAAGAAGAAATAGGAGGGAAACGAGCTTGGTAGCGTAAAATGGGTAATTTCTCTTCTTGGTAACACTGCAAGTATCCGCTTCCTTCCAGACCTACCCGCTTCTGAAGCCTCTAACATAAAACTTAAGGATCTATTTTCGATGGTAAAGAATCATCCCTTCAATTTCTCCCATCACCTGTTCTTCATTTCTGAAGAATACAGCTTTTTCTGTGAATATCTTGTTTTTTCGTTACATCTCTAATTCGCGTGGCATTGGTTACTTCACTTATATAAAATATTACAACTAAAATTCAACTTGAAAAAGTTAATTCGTCAACATGTTTACATTGTTTACGTCTGTAAACATATTTATAATTAGGAGGATGTGAACATATCAAGGCGTCAAAACCAAACATAACTACTCAATTTATACATAGCCTAAAGGAAAAACGACGTCCTGCACAGAATTTTTGACAAAATCATGTCAGTATTTTTAAGGGCATGTCCAACTTTCGTTTTTTTTTATATTTTTCTCCTCCTTATATTAGTGTCGCCGTACACCTGTTCTTGACCCTTATAACGTGACAAGTCCCTGACTTTTCCCCCCTTCCGTTTGGCCACCCTCGTTTGCGGAGTAAAAACGTGGTAGCGGCCAGTTTAAGACGACCTAGGTCAGACCCTCTCTCCCACTTAGCCCTAGGCTAGAAACGGAAGCCAGACCTATCTACGTCAGAGTCCGACGCTGGTCATTAGTAGCTTCTGCTAGATACGCGACGCCGGTAGCGTCTACGCCCTCCTCTCAAACCCTCCCCCTTCTTACCCCACCCCGCGGGGGTTCGGACTCTATATATACTCGAACCATCGTGATAACTACGTGTTCGGAACGCGTTGTAGAGAGTTTTCTTTTCGGTTCGTAACGAGGTTTTATACCCTGCTTGGACAGAATAAAGTTTTTTGGTCACCGTGTGTCCACTCCATTATTTGATATATTCAGTCCTGGCGCCACTGTCTTACGGAGGCAAAAGGATACGAAAACTCGGGCGTAACCTGTACTTTTTAATGAGGTATCTTGGAGACATAACTTCTAACGTCACACACCTGTACAACCGAATATTTGTAAACATCTTACCATGCAATGAACTCGAAATTATTGGTGTTAGTAAAATGCTTTCGTGGCTTAAATTTAAAACCAAATCGGTTTAAAATATCATACAGCTTAGAGATGTGTAGGTTTAGGTTCAACTTTCCTCAATTAACCTTAAGAATATATCCTTTGTAATAAAACTTCTAATACTTCAGCACGTACACTAACAAAATAAATAGAGTACTGTACAACAGAGAAGGCTAGTAAGTTTAGAGTTCATGTGGGAATTTATAAAAATAAGTGTTGGAGAGGTTATAGTGTATAAAACTTAATAATGGTGAAGCAAGTATATCTAGAACCCCTTTGAAGAGTTTTAGTTTTCCCCAACAAAACGTAATTCGGTGAAGATAAAAATTACTCTCGGTGGAACTTCAACTTATTAAATAATCATTTAACGTGGAGTGAAAACGATCCTTTGATTCTACGAGAAATAAAATAAGATAAAAGATAAAGAACAGAGAGATAGAGAAAGTGTGTGAGAGATAAAAAGGAGAAAAACAGTACTGGTATATAGTAATGTGGCAACTTGGCAAATTGACCTTCAGGGGCGCTAGGGTGAAAGGGGAATCCATTCAATTTCCTCCAACGCCTTTTCCGACTATAGAATAATTAAGAAACATGGCTCTAACTTCGGTTAAAATAAAAGAACGTTGCTTGCTGAATGGCTACTATATGCTATACCTAAGGCTTGACTATAAGGTTAGTGCTGGCAGCAGCCGAGAAGCTTAGAAAGAAGCTAATGCATCTCTCTATCAAAGAGTCGTTTAGAGACTAAGAGAAAGAAGATGGGAGGGAAAAAAGAAGTTCCTTGTTAAGGACGGATTCACCAAAGCAAAGGAAGGACTTCTTCCCATTGCATCTAGACAAAGGAGAAGACAAGATACAAGCGCGATTTTTGCCGCCATCAAGAAATCACGCTTGATGATAATAAAAAGGAATTCGCGCTATCCACACAGTGCAACACTTTGCCAGACGTTTATTACAAGATGTACTATTACTTTGTCGTATTTGTAATTGTAAATTTCCCCTTATTGAATTTCAGATTAAACAGGCGTAATTTAGATACAGATTGTTATATTTATTCCATAGCAGAGGTGAATAGATTTTAGTTCACGTCCGCGTGAAATCCAGTTCATCGCAAAGAATTCAATTTGAACGAACTTCCATTTTGAGATTTCTGATATTAAAATCTCCGCCTTGAATGCAATTCAGATAAGGACGGTATAAAAAGCAGCCTCGTTACCTCCAATCCCCTTCCCTTAAATTCCGGGGCGTTCTATTGGCAATTTTTATCCTATCTGGCAGCCCTGTGACGAGCCTTCTTTCTCTTAAGCGTTAAGTAAAAGACATTCTCAATCTATATTCCCAAACTTCGGAACATTGAGAAAAGTGGCTGACTTGTCGACGACAACGTACGTCACGTCTTTCACGCCCGTCTATCTATATATTGGGGTGATGCCCCCGCGCGAGCGTGCCAAGGACCTTTTGATAGGGTGCCCCTTGTATTAAGCTGTCGACATGCCGTGAATACAATTTGCCAAACTTGATCCCAGAAGTAAATTAAACTCAAAGCTTTCGAATCTCCTGTTAGAGAACCATGCCATGGCGGCGTATTCCCCTTCACAAAATCTAGGGGCATTTTTACAACTTCTCCTTTCCATTCTCATCAACCTTCTGTACTTCAATAGGGGGATAATACACTCGGGGGAAGGGGGGTTTCCAAAAATAAAAAAGGAAAGATGGACATTATGATTATAGATAGAGGGGGCGAAGAGCCCTGATCCTGTCCATTTATCAAGGGGGGCGTACATCATCGCCCCACCAACCGCCCAACCCAACCCAACCTCTATTTTCCACCATAGCTCGGAACAGGAGAAAATTTAGAGCATACCAAAGGTGTAAGTAAAAACATCCAAGGATTTGGGGCGGAGAAATACAACAACCCATAAGTTCTCTTTAAAATGCAACTGGTTCTAATTTAGAACGGAGACGTAATCTACAAGATTCAACCCTATAATTATTAGAAAGACCGAAAACCTAAGCTTACACAATTTTCATACATCTAACTATTTCTGTAATAAAAAAGGTGCGCTAGAGCACTCTGGAACTACTCTCTGATACCTTGAATACCGCCATGACACTTTACAGTTAAGTTGTCGATGGTGCGTGTTTTTTAAGAGTGGAGAGAAGTAATCTCGGCCATTAGTGACGTCGGGCATCTGCTGATACCTTGACCCCCCCTAACCCTGCATCCTCTGCGGAATAAGGAAGACCAAGAGCAACTCTAGGGAAGATTGGGATGAAGCAAAAAAAAAAGAGGAGATGGTTCTTTCAGACTGCTCCCTTAGCACGTATCAATTTTGTGTTCTCTCGAGCTATCGTATATGGTACAGTGGCCAGTAAGATTTTTACGAGAATTCCAACAGAGGGGAGGACATTTCTTTCCCCTTCTATCTTCCCGGAAGACGTTTTCCCGCTTTACTATTACTATCATCGTAAGTGTATGACCATAAGTGTCTAATACTTCACAGCATCGTAAGTAAATTACATCAAATATAGAGGGAAATTCGGGATTCAAAAATCCAGGGTGGTTTGTCTAGGTTTCGTGTCGTCAGAGACCTTCTCGTAATGTCAAAAATTAAGGTACTATCTTGACATTAGGGCAGCTTGCACTTATGGTGATAAATTTATACCATATCGTTGAATGGCACTCACTTCAGAGCTCGTTCTTCCATAGCTCCTTGGATCGTTTCATTAAAAGCGTTAAGATCGGGGGGATCTTGGTGTTCGACGTTTACACTAAACGACCCTCAATGCGCTCTGGTGTACGCCAGTGCATGCCGGAATAATGCCATCCGTAAATGACAACGAGAAGGGCTCCCGTGTTGCGGACGCTACAGTCTTAAAATTTCTCTCTTCAATAGGTGGCACCAAGAGGGTAAGTAAAGCCCAAGCCTAAAACTTTGCTAAAATTTAAACCCAATAAAGTTTTTTTCGGACATCTTCACTAAGTGACAAATAAAATTCGGACTTTGAAAAGCGAGATGAAATTGCCTTTTATTTTATTTTTTTCTTTTTCAATTTTTAAAAGCGCTTTGTCCTCTATCATGAATCGATTAAAATTTACTATGAATACTGAACTAGAATAACACTCCATATCCGTAACTTGTTTATAGAATAAGCTCAAAATTTTACACTGGGATTTGATATTCATCGAGGAATTGAAGAAATTCTCATCCTATTTTATGAAAAGATATTTCTTATACATTTACCGTATTCTTTGGATGTATAGACAGCTCGGACTTCCAGTTCCCTCCCCCCTCCTTGGCAGTGAGATTAAATCAAAGGACTGACATTACGAGCGAGAAGGATCGAGGGAAGTGAAATAAGAGAAAAGAAAGCGTAAATCAAATTTTTAAAACATTTTCTGAAGGCAATATTGATGCTAAAAGAGCGTTAGGGGGGATGAAAAGGTCACTCACTTTGTTCTACCGGTAGCAACTACGAAAATGGGGGGGGGTTGAAGAAATAATACCATTTTCAAAAATACAGAAATTTCCAAAAGGGGGTATAGGGGGCGAATAAAATAGCCAGCTAAGACACCTGGACCTGTCAGAGTCGCTTTGGGGATTTCGGAATTTCGCGCCAAAAAAAAAAGACTGACCCCTCTGACCCGTGGTAGTATGTATACCCATAGGGCCTTTCTCGGGGTGACAAATCAACCTCCTTTCCCCAATCATCCCCCCCCCCTACAACTACTTTCCAATATTTTTTAGTTTTAGGGAAGCTTTTTAAAGTAAAAGTTTCAAAATGGTCCAGCTCCAGCTTTGAAAATGGACATCAGCATGGTTCTGCAATAATAGCACTCAAATTTTTTTTCTTTTTTACTATTTCTAGTACTGAGGGGATGGATACTTCGATAATCAGTGAAGTTGATACTTTAAACACAGCCCACAAAAGATATACTAATCACCTTTGTTTTCCATGACCTGTGTCAACCAAAACTTCAATGTGATGTATTATAATATCATACATAATGATGTGATCTTTACATTTCGGCAACAATATTGAATTTTAACAATAAACTAAGCAAAATTTCCTACGAATATGCATTGAATTCTTAATTGCAAGAGATGTAGAAAGCGGCTATAATTGAAATATCCGACACCTCGGATTCACGTGCCCGCATCTCCAATCAATTTTATCCCCCATCTTTTTCAATCCACTTTTGGACACGAGCCACGCCGTTTCCCGCCATCCGTGTGGACCGTGTTTCGAGAGAGAGAGAGCGGTGGTCAAGCTTCGAACTCTACTTTATGTCCACTATACAAAGCGGAATACAATAAAATATTAACAGACCAGTGAAGCAGTTCAAGCTTAATGGTCAAAGCTTCAACCTCGTATCTCTCCTACCTAGCTTTTCCTTAATTCATTTTGGGAGAGCGGACCATTTCTCTGAGCTTCTCTCTCTCTTTCCCTGGCCAAAGTCCTTCAAAAACTCTCCTCTCTTATTACCGGGGTCCAGTTTTTAGTTTACCCCCCTCACCTCCCCCTTGGGGGCACTAAACCCAACATGACGTGTCACTCTTTATTATACGTCTGATGCCCATATTTTTTTTATATTTTATTATTTGGCATTATTATAGTATTTGATTTTTATCAAAAGTGACAGTTGTATACCGGTTCATATGACGTACGTTATTGATATCGCTATAACGTAATTATGCCGTTTTCCAATGCCACTTTCCTTACAGTAATAATTGTATTGAAGTGAGTATGAAAGTTTCCTTAAATTGTATCACATTCTAGCTAGGTCTCCAATTATATTTCTCCATGGTGGAAAGACTAAAAATCTTCCAAAAAAGGCGCGAGAAAACTCACGCGTATTACAATTTTTTTACATTCAAATTAGGCTTAACAATTTCAAGAATTTTAAACGTACAGAGTATTCATAAATTAATTTGACTTCGAATGACTCGGACAATATGGACGTTGAATGACCAGTTGGTCAGGGACGCGTGGGGTGACGTTGGGGACTATAGATGATAGGGAATAAAAGAAGTATCATCCTCCCTCTGTATGGTGGCAGGAGGAGATGAAACGATACCGGGAAGAAATGGTCAGTAAATGTATACGGGTTCAGTCTAGCACGTTGTCCGTTAGACACATCTTCATACGAACGATTACGACCGTTAGATTACCCGGGAAAATGAACGGGAGGATAAATATGACAGGATGATGGGAATAAGATGAAAAGAAGCTCAAGATGAAAAATTAAATAAAACATATTTTCAAAATAATATTATTAAGGAAAACGAATGAAATTATTATAAATTCATTCAATCTGTAAATTTAAAAGCTACGGAATTAAAATATGAATTGGTTATTCCCACTATAGTATATAAATTGAAATAAAAATTGATCATTGGAGCGAAACAACTTCGGCTCTAAGAAAATGGAAGCTGTAAAATATAATAGCAAAGCTGGGAGCGTTGAGAGGGAACTTTTGGCGCGCGGAAAAAGGCGGGATCTTGGCCGGGTACCCGAATACGGGAAGTCCGTCCATTGAAAGATGGGGGTAAAAAGAGATGAGATGTGATGGAAAAGAGAAGCCCAAGAGCGAGGATGAGCGAGCGAGAGAGAGAGCCCTCGCCAGCGTCTCGGGAAACGATTCGCTTCCTGCTGGCTTCTGGCTGCATCCAACCAAAAAATATCGGCCATTATGGTGAAGGCATGCAGTTTTAAAATAAACTCAGCTCCTGATATTACGTAAAATCATTTAAAACCATAAACGGTTCTCAGAATTAACACGAAATAAATATTCTTAACTTATATACAACCTCACAATGCGCAATTATCCGTTTTACACATTCGTATATAGAAGCTACAGGATTTAATTCAAAATAAATTAATCTATTTTATTTAAATTATTTACGGATTCTAACAGAAGAGAGACTTCCATCATCCTTTACGTCATTTTATTTTATCGTAGTTAGAAAGACAGGTTGGGTTTGAGATGGAAGAGAAGGGGAAGGGGGGTCGAAACCATATAACAGAACGATAGTTAAAAGCTCTGGTCGTCGGCAATTTGGAGGCAATATAGTCTAGAGAGAGAGAAAGGATGGTTGGAGAGGGTTTAGGGGAATGGGGATCGGGATGGGAAGGGAAGGGATAGGGGGGTGACTCCCCAGTTGCTGAAATGAGTTGGCCGAAGAGACCTATTAAGAACGTCATCGAAGGATACCTCAGAGGTTCGCTCGACTATAAAAAAAAAGGATCGAGGAGAAGAACCGAGCGAGCTATAAGAAGCTACGCTGGAGTATCATAGAGTACACCGGAGTAGAAAAAAAGAGCGAGAAAAGATCATAGAGATGATAAATATAGAAATCATTTGGATAATCACTTTTTGCGCAGTGAGTTTCGAATAAATATCAACGCCTAGCCCAAACCGCTTGCCCTAGAAGGCTGAAAATTTGCTGGAACGTTACTCATAAGTAGTAGGCGCGTACTAAGAAAGATTTTTCCAATCCACCGCCATCTTAATAAATGGCGCCCAGAAATGTAAAAATCTTCTCTATGCAAGAAAGCCCGCGCGTTTCAACCGATTTGACGAATATTTAGTAACACTGGTTTCCTTTAACCTATAGACGGGCTGAATTGTCTTTTGGGTTCGATTTGTTGCCATCTTTTAAAATGGCGGCCAGAAATTTAAAAACCCTTCTTTATGGAATAATGTCCACGTGAAAAGTAATAAAAAATGTCCCAACGGGCTGACGGGCAACGCCGAGTGCCTTCGCTCCTTGGGTGCTACAAAAATATTAGTCATCAGTAAAATCTACCCATTCTTTACATCATTTTGATTGAAGTTCTTATTACACGTGAGCGACGCCGCGGGTAACAGCTAGTATTTTATAAGGGACTACATTTTCCTTGCTACAATAAAGAAAGGGTTAACTATGGATAGATAAAGTAGTTCTAATATCTATGAAGGAAGCTAGCTAGCTTGCCGTTAAAAGAAAGAAAGCAGAAGGGTAAAAAAGAAAAAGATAAAGCGATAACTGGCACTAAAGAGAACCCCCAGTTTGCCACTCAATCAGAGCTACATGATGGGAAACTAAGTGTCACGTTCCCAGCAGCTCTATACCGCCAATCTACGAGATAACAATTTACCCATAATCCTTTTAAGAGTTATACTTTAACAGATTACGGTCAAACATTTTCAATCAAGCAACTTTACAGTTTAAACGAAATTGGTTTTCAAGTATTTAAGAGAATCTCATAAACTTTTGGTACGCGGCGGAAGAACCACAGCTCTCCAAAAGGCGTTTCATTGAACACTGGTGTGCCGAGTGTGAAACACTTTTACAGGGGATATGAGAAAAACCATAGCGAAGGGGTTAATGAGTTTGGCTTCTCCTACGAACATAACTGCTTTGGGGCTAAGAATTTCAAGGGGCGCGTATTATATTCATTTACAGTAATTTCACATCTCTAATTAAATATAAGTTAAATATTTACAGTATTAAATTTAATTTAACCTTGTTGTTTAAAGGAAAACGTTCAGGTAACATAACATTATACCTCAAAATAACGGTCCCTTCTTTTAAATATAAATGGAAAAATATTTCTTATTACAAAATAATTCGCATTTAATTAGTCTTAAAAGCAATCAAGGACTAGTGCACCGCCATTGGTTTAGTGACGTCTACAGGTATAACATACCTGTACTTTTTCCTTTATTATATATTAGCTGTGGTCTTAGTGATAATAGGGAGATAACTCTTTACATGTGTAAAGAAATTTGCTGTGTATACCTAACGCATTGGAGCGTAAAGAAGATAGGCTCTACGGGGGATATATTTACAAAAACAAACAAACCGTTATATGGTCATCGCGGTTGAAAATGAATACACCTCCAACAAGAAAACGAGTTCCAAAGATACGTACACGGGTTTCTTCGTAAAACGAATATCTACCGCATAAACAAACCCAAGAGATAGCAGCGCCGCTTAGATTAAAGCAAAGTATCGTATAAATAAATATACACCTAACGTCAAAAACGTGGCAACTTAACATACTTCCAGATTAAAGAAATATATACATATAGACCTAATGCCTACTACTTTTTTGCTGCGAAGTTCTAGCTACGTAGTTAGACCAAAAAATAAATAATATAGTAAAAGGGTTCACAAGATATAAGGGAATACCAGGAGAGAGAGAGAAGGGAATCGAATCAAAAATGTTATGGATGTTCAAAAAGATCGAGTAAAGCTGAAAGAGAGAGGATCGTTTCCGATAGGCTTACGGCAAAGAAAATAGCTCTGGAATAGAAGGTACTGACTGATATTACACGGATTTTATGTTAAAGGATACTCAAAGCTACAGTTTTTTCTTTTTAAATCGAAAGAGGGTATAAAATAATGAATATATCAGTTGGAACCATGTTTCTATATAAAATATTAAAGGCAATACGAGCAATTAAGTTTCCGTAATGGCGCGCAATGGACATTACACGTTAGGCTTTCCAATGCTTCAATCGCCTATTGGACGGCTAGTAGCAGTACCACCTGACGGATTCCTCCAATAGGGGTACTCCCAGTGAGTGCTTCACGCGGAAGCCCAACGCGTAGTGGCCATTACGGAAACTTAACCCATCTGTAAATAAGCCAGAGGCTTAGTGTGGAAATCGCTTCATAGGCAAAGCCTAGATTATTATTATTATTTAATACGCTCTTTCAATTAATAAAGAGAAAATTCTAGATCCATTTATGCGATTTTGGGTTCTTTATTTTGGTTAGCGGCTATCTCTGATTGGTTCACATAACATTTGGCTCTGTTGCTACGTCATAATTAAAACAAGAAGGGATCGAGTACGCGGAAGGCTTTTGAACGTCTATCGACCTTACCTTCCATTCCAGTACTATTTTCTCCGCTTACAGTTAGTTCCTCTCGGGGCGTAATCGGATGGAAAAAAAATGGGAGAACATCCCATCAGAAATATACTTCATTTCATAACATGTTCGAAGATAGGAGAGACTGCAAGCTCATAGAAAAGAAAGGGCTGAGCATTTGCCCCCAAAATAAAAATATAAAAATCAGGCAATTTTTTTTTTAACAATGTAAGATTATTATAAATAGGAAGTTATTCAGTCATATGACGAATTTTTGAGAGCTTCAGAAAAAGATAGGTTTATAATCAAGGTAAACAGTAATGTGGTTAAATTATTATCTAAGAAAATAAAGATTTTTTTGGAAAAGAATATTTTTCACGCATATCTTTTTAGAGTTAATTATCCGATCCCTCGGAATATTCGCTTCGTCGGAGCATAAAGAAATATAATTCGTAAGAGAAAACTATCTTAAAGAAACAAAAATATTATGTAGAGTATATATAAAACCCTGAATAACATTTCTATACAAAATAAAATAGAAAATACCCATATATAGTATACAGGAGGTTCCCGAAAAGGTCAAACAATTGTAGCTACATCGTCATGACGTATATACCAAGCAAGATATAACAGAAACTGTAACATACCCCGCACTATAAAATATATTATGTGTACGGTTAAAAATGAGACAGCATGAAAAAGGCGTATACGACAATACAAAAACGTTATACATTAACCAACATTAAGTTAAGTTAAAAAAATGTTAGGTAATATATATTGTTTTAGGCGAATACTATAAGAGTTCGTCCCATTAATAGAGTACTATTAAAATATATCTATAGTCTCTTTGTAAATTGTAAATTAATCTAATGTTGGGATGAACAAACGTAATATATCGAGATGAAGAACACGGAAATAATGAATTATTTTTGGTTTAGTAGACAAGAACGAGAAATATTATGAAATTATTTCATGAATTTATATAATTTTTCTATGAAAATTTATAATGAATACGGGGTACTATAGTCGCCATTTTTGTTTAACTATGTGAAATAATTTCCTCAATATTCATGGAGAACTGAACTAATTTTAAGGCAGTAGACTACAATAACCTTTCAAAGGCGTGGTTTCTCATTATTTAGTTACAACTTAATCTAAAAATTACCTTTCCAAATTGTTATAATACTGTTAGTACTAATAAAATAAAGACCAAGGCCTAGCATCACGTGATATCCAAGTATCAACCCAATCCAGCAAAGGCTAACGCTAACCTTTGACCCGCATACCAAAATAGAGGAGCTGGGAAATTCGCAAAACAAATTCAGTTGATAAACCATACGTTATCAAAATCTCTACAGTTCTGTACTTCTTATTTTGATTAAATCAGTGATTGAATGCGATTTGATGTCTTCTGTATTAATGTATTTCTGTTTTATAAGCATTGGGCAACTTCTATATAGATATAAAAGTAGAGATGTAACCTAAGATTTGGGAAATACGATACGCAGCCTTAAATCTGTTCATCTTATTAGATTTAATGAATAAAATTGGGGGAAGTATGAAATTCCACTATAGTGGGCGATTTTGACAATCCACCCTTTATCTAGCTTTCGTAGGTATTAACTGAAATAAGTCGAACACGTGAGGATAGCGTCAGATTCCCCTCCTTCATCATCCATCCTCATCACGCGAGAGAAAAAGGCGGGAAAGAAAAAAATCCTAGAAATTGGCGGGAAAGGAAAAAGGGTAAAAAGGAGAGGCCAAAATTTTGGCGCGAGCTCGAATCTTAGATTCTCAGTATTTTGATCACACAACACGAGTGCACCCTTCGTCTTTCCCATTTTGTGTATGACTGGTATAGGCCTATGCAATGGAGAGTATAGATGAACTACTTTTAATTCAGGAGCGTTTACATTTAGTATCATTCCGCGACATTACTCTCTCCGCTCGCGGGATTAAATCCAATGCATGCCAGAAGATACTGTTACTCATAGAATAAGAGAATCTAGAAGAATAAAGGCATTATCGAGGTATTGGACAGTGAAATACCTAAAATATTTTAAAGCCTCTTTTGAAATGGATATTTGAAGGTTTAATAATAGTTATTATAATTAACCTAATATAAGTTAAGTATGCAGATCTTACGCGTGGGGATCAAAGTCGCTAATAAATCATGCTGGGGCATCAGAATTGACCTCAACTGAATATTAAATATTACGCAGAAAAATCAATAACATCTTTTTAACATAAATATTTACTAACTATCCAACACCACGTATAACCCCGTTCCACATTTCATATACACGATATAATCCTTCCCCCGTCTCTCATCAGGCAACTTTTCCTGTTTTTCCTAAGGAAAACTTTCTCCCCGATGTTCGCAAGGCGAGATTATTCGTAACGCCTCGGTTCGAGTAATAACCCTTTTTCCTCGACTGCAGCCTCTCTCTCTCCTCTCCGGATCCTTCTCTTTGAGCTGCTTTGCCTACATTTCCATCCCTCGGCTCCCCGAATCTCCCAGCCTCTTCCAATCCCTTTTCCCAGGCACCATCCCTCACGGCACACGTACGTTCGTTCGTTCGCTCGTTCCTTCTGGCGCGAGATAGTGAAAGGCTGCTTGGCTTGGCTTGGTTGGATAGGGAACCCGTTGATTACTTTTTATTCAAGACCGACGTACGGATAAGAAGAAACCCGCAAAGACTGAATGAGAGGAAAGATGGAGGAGAAAGAAGGGATGAAACGAGGGATGGGTCACTACACGCTACACCATCCAATTCGGGAACAAAGCCCATACAAACTAATCCTA
This sequence comes from Phalangium opilio, assembly GCF_054372755.1. Classification (NCBI taxonomy): domain Eukaryota; kingdom Metazoa; phylum Arthropoda; class Arachnida; order Opiliones; family Phalangiidae; genus Phalangium; species Phalangium opilio. The sequence continues at coordinate 6,579,426 of NW_028324182.1, read as the reverse complement.
AAAATAAACGGTTCAGTGCCTTAAAAGGGTTACGTTTGCAATAACGTTATGCAGTGAAGAAAAATAGTTATGGCATTATTAGCGAAAGTGTTTGAATAAATATTAATTTTGATAAGTTTGCCAAATATCCGACTCCTTAAGATGAAGGGTGGATGAGATAGGGTTAGAGTATAGGGGCATACGCGAAGAGTAAGGGCGAGCTAGATACCGTTACGCGCCAAGCAGAAAGAGAGGAGAGTGGAAGAGAAGTTTCGCGTCTCCAATCAATATAGAGAAGAAAATGGTTACCATGGCAACCCAGATCCTTTTTCTTCTTCTTTTCTCCCGAGAAGATTTTCGCGCCGACGTTCTGGAAAACGCCAATATCTTGGGCCTTCCAAAATTACGGGAGTAGGAAATCCTTATTCGAACCTTATACGCAGATAGGATGGAAATTTCGCGAGGGAGGTCGCGAGTTATTTGCATCGGCGCAGGCGTTATAGAGAGGCAGCCTCTTTTGCCTATAAGGAATAAGGAATAAGCACAAAAGGATGATGTTAAAAGAAAAAAAGACGGAGCGGGATATCTTTTGGCATGGCATCTGCGCGCGAGTATGCGCGTGATGTGAGCTTCATCTTGAATGCATTGCCCCCCTTCTTAAAATGCGTAGAAGTTTAAGGAAACATCTCCATCACGTTATGGGTGGGGATATATTTGGAATATCAAAATCCAACTGGATAACGGGATTCGATGCAGCGAAGTATTTTTCAACCCCCCCCCTCCCTACCGCCTTTAACGGTGCTAAAAAAGGGTGTTGGGGGAAACTGAGGGGGGGGGGCAAAAAAGGGGGCCGGGAAAGTAAAGTTACAGCCTGGTTATAAAGAAGGGGGTGGGATACATTTTACCAACCCCTTTTATTCCCCCCTCGTCTTCCACCGTTTCCCCATCATTCTAAAACACCCTATAGTATATAGCCTCTTCTGACGTACGTCGAGGTTGGCTGCACAGCATACCTCCCGTAGTTCCCAAGGCACCCTTAGTCGTCCCTAGAAAACCCTGATATAAAGCAGGGTTCCCTTAAAAAGGGGGTAAAAAGAGGGGATGAAATCAAGCTTCAAAAAGGTATAGGAAAAAGATTCTTTTTTTTTGACTAAGCAGAGGAAGCCTACCAGAGAGACCCAAGGAGACCTTAGAAAAGCCTTTTTTTACACTTTGTTTTAAAGCTAGTGGTGGTGCCCCCCTCAGGGGAAGGGGGTTAAGGTACCTTCATGAATATATTAAATTTTGCACATGAATAATGAATTATTTAAAATATATCAGATCAATTTTCCAACGAACAAGACATGAAATGAAATTACACATCATTATTAATCATTTCAGATTTTAGTTATTTCAAGTTCTCCATGCCGGATTTATTCATATTTTAATTATTAAAATTAATTATGCACAAAAATCTCACGAACAGGGAATTTATATCATCCCTTTCACCTTCACTATATATTTTGCTAACCTTTCCTTCCACCTTCACGCTATTTTTGGCCAACTAACTTTTCAATATTCTTTGTAAGAATTGAATAAATCCTGATTTTTTTTAGATACGAGAAGAAAATCGCGGTAATATCGAAGGCGCATAACGTATATACGTAATGCGCGAATCGGGTCGCGATTCAAAACGCGACGCGCATAAAAGGAGGGACTTTGAAAATAAGCGACCAATAAGGGTTGACGAAATTTTTTTTAAGCCTTGGCAAAATCGGAATCGGGATACGCGCCTGTTCTAAATTTCCTACTCTTCCTCTTCCTCTCTCACTCACTCTCTCACTCACTCTCTCCCTCCCTTTCCTTTGAGTAAATTTTATAACCAGGACTCTAGGAGGATATTTTAAAAAAGGGGGAATGCACGTTAGATGGAAAACGGCCAGGAGATTGGACCGAATATTATTAAAAGAGAGAGAAATTCCATATAACTTGGGGAGGATTTATTCTTATATTTTACTTTTTTCTTCTTTGGATTTTATTTTTTTGTTATAAAAGGAGAGATAGAGAGGGATGGAAAATTTTACTCTCCCTTCTGGTTCAGGAGCGCTACTAAGATTCCTATTTTGGCTTGGAAGAAAATAGGATCACCGCTCGCTGTTAGAACTAGTAAGAAGAAAAAAAAAACCCCAGCGAAAGACTTCCTTTCTCTAGAGGAAATAAAATTTCAAACTTTTTCATTATTTTCTTAGACTCTGCAGACTATAGGCTAGCTAGCTAGCTCGGTTCGGTTCGGCTCGCGATAGCTTAAAGATTTCTCGATAAATTTATAGCGTTTTCTTTTTCAAACGATTCTATTTTATAAGCTAAGAATCAAATGTGTCTACCTATAGGTTAAGCGCAGAAGTAAATTAATACACGAAGTTTTCAATTATAATTAGTGTTATCTTTTATAAAGTACGTTTGATAACTTACGAATTTTTTCTGTTTTAGCTTTCGTTATACTCGAGTATTTGAGTCGAAAATGTTGCATGAAATTTTGCCCCAAGGCCCTCAGGTTGCGAGTCATGATTCCAGTGTTTTACGGATAACCCCTTAAAATTTAATAACTAAGAAACTGAAAGGCGATGCTAATTTAACTAAGGACCCATCCTTAACACACTCCACTGTTCATACCTTATCCAGGGTGTCACTTAGGGGAAAATGTCACTGAACATTTTTGACTCAAAATTGATTGTCCATAGAACCCACTGCACTTCGTTCGATCCTACCACCCTTTTTGAAAGACCCTGTTTCATTGTTTCAATTTTCCGAAACGAAATTTCATAAAGATGGTGCCGAAGTTTAAAAGTTGAACGGGACTTCAACGGGAAACCAAGTTGAAACTTCTGAAAGGAAATAGTCTCGGGGATGGTTTTGATCTGTCCATTAAACTTGGCTTCCTCTTAAAGCGCAACCGTTCTTCCTATATAACTTTTAAAGAAGAGAGAGTCTAGGTGAAAGATACGGCATCGAGGTGGTTCAGTTCTTTGCTCCTTAGGAAATGGCGTTATCCCATCCCAAATGTAACACCAAAGCTAGATAGGCCTACCAAGCTCTGTTACCTTATATCATGCCACCTTCAGAGAAAATCCTCTTCAACTTTTTATTTTTTACAATAGATTTATCCCTGGTGAGCCAGATTTCATACTATTTCGTTCCTGCTACGAGGGGAAGCACACTTTATCTCCTTTCATGTCTCCATACTTCAAATGCAACACATGTTGTTGGCTAAAAACTTCAGCAACATAAAGTTGCATTTAAATTGATCATTAAGACTTATTATATCGATCATTAAGACTTATTATATCGATCATTAAGTACTACTACTGTTAAAATAATCTTTGGTGATATCTTGAAGAGAAGTACACCGTTATGACGTCGCTCTGTTGCTATAGTTAAGGGTGGAGCGTCCACAAGCCCCTGAATTGCACCCTTGTACAGTAGTTCGCTATGAGTCTACAATATTTCATAGCAATTAAAAATAATATATAAAAAGATTGTTCAAGGTGTAGGAACAAGATGTTTTAGAGTATCCAGCTCCTCTGTTGAATTTTATATAGAACCGTATTTTGAGGATCAGATTTTTGGTAAAAATGGACTGGCCAGGGATTGAAAACTATTGTACAATAGAGGATTGGAAATAGCTACGGTCCTAACACCCTATAATACGTATATCAATTTAAACCCGACGAGAATGTTATAGATTGGATTTAGGAAGGGATTCCCCAGCTTTTACAGCGCTAAACAGTGACGTTGTCATCCCTACTGTTAACGTTATTTTATAAAGAAAAATATATATACAAAGCTTACGGGATTTGTAAAACTTTCATGAAAATCCAGAGATGACTTTGAAATTAAATCGAAATTCCTAACTTATGGAATAAAATTGTTTCTTTTTCGGGAATTATATTTGTGTATTAGACTTTGCTTCGAGTTTCCGAGGATTTGGTGAAAGGAAAATAATCTCCGTTTATCATAAGAAAACGTTTCTTTCAGTCTTTACGTAACAGAATTACAATCTAGGCCTTCCCGTATATATTACTATTCAACAAGAGAGAAAAGAAAATGGGGGAGAAACTTATACCGAAGGAGAAGGAGAAATAGTCTGGGATTTAACAAGAAAAATTTATTCCTTTCCTTATCAGGAAACGCTTATCCAAAGATTCGAAGAAAAGGAAGAAAAAATATAAAGTGATAATGGAAAAACTCGGAATAAATAAAAAATTAAGTGTAACGAGTAAAAAAAAAATAACGTATGAGAAAATTAAGGTAGAGTTAAAGGGTCTGTAAAATGGTCCGCTGGTGGGGCGGGATAAAATATTTTAAATACGTCACGTTGTATGATGGGGCAAAACTGCAAAGGGTCAAACTTTCCCCATCCTTCTCCTGTTGGGCCTAGCCTACATCAGACTATACTGTCCCCGCCCGATTAAAAACAATCATGGTTGCTGCTCTGATTTATTTAACTAATATCTGATTTACTCTTGCCCTAAATTTCACTTCACTTCGGACCTTTATCTACCTAAAACTTGGATCCTAGTTTTATTTTCTGAATCTTCCAAACAAAATTATAAAAATCCAAACTTTTCATGGCAAGATCCATCTGAAAAAGCCAGATCCCAAACCAATATATTTTTCCTTGATCTTACTACTTATTTCTTTTGGGGCAGGGGGGTTTAATAGCGGGCGGGGGCCTATCCCCCCTTAGTTTATGGACCCTACGCTTAACAGTGGAAAAAGGAAGTTATTATACATTTGCAACGGACGATAACAATACTTATGGCTCGAAAATCCCGCGCATCCCCCGTCCAGAAAAAAACAGGTCGTTCCAGGATTTAGAGTGAACAATAGACTTTGACCATACGATGGAATGCTCATGGGCCATTTCATTTTAAATCTCGAGCTAAAAAGCCTCGTGCCTTTCATTTATTTTAAATCATAAGCTTATTAAAGGCAAGCGCGTGATGGCACACGCGTTGAGTCAAATAGATGCGGACAAGGAGGTCCAAGAGTAGAGAGAGGGATGGTGAATTTCCATCAGACTCTCCTCTCTCGCATTGGAATGACGGCGAGCTCTCAAACTTCTTATATCCAAGCCCCCCTTTTCCCTCTCTGTTTATATAGGAGCATCGTTCCGTTTCCATGGCAACTAAGTCCGTGGTCAGCATGGCCTTTTTACTCTCTACATCATCATTAGAGACTAGTGCCTCAGACCCTTTTCTACCACCATGTAGTGCAGCGTTACTAAGGGATGAGGGTTCGGTAGGTCAGTCTGTGTTCCCGCGTGTAAGGCTATTTAGATTTAGAATAAAACCGTGGTTGCCCAACCCAACCTATATTTGACGCCAACGGGCACAAAACTATGGACTAGAATTGCTTTAGGGCTACATGACCAAGGGACTAAGTCGGTTTCAATATATGTTGAATTTCTCGCAATTACAGCTACCAATACGCGTTGCAACGTGCCACAAGCTTCGAGAGTCCAGATTTCAATTAAAAATCTTGGGGCAAAGCATATTTTTAAGCCTTAAAAAGAAATTTTTGGGCACGATTGTGGGTAGGAGAACCTATACCTTTTTGACTGATAGCCTTCGAAAGATTATATGAAAAAAGGGTTAGGCTTAAACTTAAGCCTTGGCGTGTCAGAGGGGCATTTGTGATTGAGCGAAATAGTCTGGATAGGGTTTTAGACTGTCTGGTTTTTAGAAGAGTCTCATCAGTATGGAAGAAGGCGAACATTTGAATCGTTACCACCCTCCGCGTCTAACTTGACACGCGTGGGACCCCTTTATACGGCCAAAAATTGTCTGGCACCTAATATATGTTAGTCCTATTAGGAAATTAAGAGCGAACTCTAACCCTAAGTGGTTGATAATTTATTTAAAACAGAGGTGTTTACGTTCTCAATCTATAGCTTGGGCTTTTCTGTAAGTTTTCAAAATAAAAAATCGCTAAGTCACGATTCAAGGCGATGTTTTGTTACCACCACCCAGGGAATTATGGGATGGTTCTATGCCTCTATGGATAAACAGGGATGAGGAGGATGTTATTTAATGCGTTCGTTATGAAAGAAAGCACACCCTTCCTACTATACAAGTATATAAGTTTTAGGACATGTTTATTCCCCGTAAACTTCTTACTGAAATCTATGTCCGCGCTCCATTGGGCAAAGAACTGCGAGCGTCCGTTCGAATAGGGTAAGTTCTCATTGAAAATGGTGCGTCCTAAAGCTCCAGAGAAAAGAGATGTATGTAGGAGAAGAATGAAAGGTAGCTAGGGGCGAGTGTAAATCTCGGAACTGGAACTACATCTCCTAAAAGGGTGATGGCAACAAATATCAAAGCTTTCTGAGGCCGAGCTATCGAAGCGCCCCCTAAGTAGTGTGTGGCCATTGCCAAAAACGTTTCTGTAATATAAAGGTCTGTATACATAATGGACGTGAATAAATACAAATTTCCTATGAATATCGGTCAATAGAAATAAATTTTAAATTTTCATGTCATGACGCAATCTCATGATACAAAAAGACTACGGCGCAGGCGCCAAAAAGCGAGATGTGTCTTTCCCTCTTAGTTTACCTTAGACTCAAGGATGTTAAAAATTAAAACCAATGGCTTTCATCTTCTACCGAACGCGCATTCTTGTACGAACTGAATTTATTCCAACTAAATCTACCTCCATTTAGGTAGGTTTTGCAAAAATGCTCGTACTGTAGAAGAAGGTTTTCTATTTGAAAGAACTTTGCGGGTCGGTCGAAAACTTGAATATATACGTATATACATATTTACCACACTTGAAATGGACTGGAATTTTACCAGAAAAACCACGCGTCCTATTGAAAATCTTGATCATTCTTAGATTTATTCAATATATAAAAGTATACGGAAAAAGCTTAGGTACTACCCGTGAAACTTTACAAAACCCAAGATGCACGTAGAAAGTGGGCGAGTATGTTTATACCTTTTTCCATAAGATAAACACGAAATTTTACCACGAGATCCTACCACAAGTAAAACTGTGTTGCCATTAAACGTCGGCAATTTTTGCCCATAGTCTAGTTTATTTAACAGTTGAATTTCAGCTTCCAATTCTACAATCCGAAACTTTTTCTTATAAATATAAGCGTGTATGTTTTCCACCGCTAAGGCTTTTTAGCGAAATATTCTTCTATAGGCCGTTCTTACGATCAGAATCTATTTTTCCCGCCAATTCTCCATCTACTTTTAAAGTTGGGGCGAGATAGAATCATACGGAAGAAGATGGACTCCCTTCTCTGAGTCCTCCGTGATGCGGGGATGAAATGCGAGGGATTCTAAGAGGCTGCGTGAATGGTTCCTATATAAAACCCACCCGAGACCGTCGTGCAACGTAGTCTCGAAGCCAGCACTCAACCTCGGGGTCAAGATTATATACAGACTGACTTTTTTTTTTACATAAGGGAAAAATAGGGGCTTATTTAAATAAAAAGATTTAAGGGTCCCCCTCTGTCCTGTCCTGTTTTCTTATCTCATTCGTATCTTTCAGACTTCAAAATTGTCCGAATATTTACAGCCACCGTATGGACGTGGTTGGATTTTTAAAAGTGTACATTGATATCAGAACTACACTTTAAGCTTGGTTTTACAAATTTAATTGGGCTAAAAGATTTTAGCTTTCAGCGATGCCTCTTAAAGTTTTGAAATTCGACGCCTGTTGGAACGTTTCACCCCAATACATTCATGTTCGTAGGGGAAACCTAACCAGCCCCTTCCCATTAGTTTTCCCATAGCCCCTGTAGAAGTGTTTCACACTCAATAGACCAGTGCGGCAAAGCCTAAAAATTCAAAATTCTACTAGCAACTTTATCAATCACAAAACATTAAACGGGGGAACTAAACCAGGATTAAAACCCAAAAATTAAAAAATAATCCAAATAAACCTTGGATTTTTTTTAACCAAACAATGTCCTAAACGGGAATTTTGTATAAACGTGCAAGGGGGCCGTATGTGCAAGGAAAAATTACGGTGGAGTCTTGCTTGCTTACAGCTTTGTCCGAGGAAAACCTTTATAGCTAAGATAAAAGCGTAAATCTTGAGTCAAAGCTCCCTTAGCGCTCATTTTCGCCAATTCTTGGGCATGTTCCTAATTATTCATGTCAGTAAGGACACACCCGAAGTCTGGGCCTAACTACAAGCGATGACTCTCTTCGGAATGTTCTCATTCATAATTTAACAACTGGTGTTCCATTGGAAGCCTAAAGATTGAGCTTTTACCCAAAAACATAACCTGATATATCTTATTCTTAAACAGAGATAAACTTAAATTTCGTATAATTTGGTCACCAATTTAAATATAAGGAAACCATTTTGAAATATTAATCGAATAAAAACCAAAACATTAGATTGCATACTAGATCTTTCGAATAATTATGATTTAACTGTGATGATTACTAATTAATTGTTCTATAATTATTAAACTAAAAGAGTGTCGAATCACCTCGAACTCCTGAGGAGAAAAAAATAAGGGATGAAAAAGAAAAAGATCTATAAAGTGAGTTAGCGCCGAAGATAATTTAAGAACCGCAATTGAGTTTTATGTGAGGATAGCGGAATGACACCGCACATATGTGCGCGAGCCAGGCAGACATCCTCCAAGGATAGAGATGGAAGATTCTGACTGGGAAGATGGAGGAATCTCACATTGACCTACCCATTAAAACGATGGGCAACGGATGAAGAGGACACGGCCAAAAAAAAAACAGTAGTGGCGAGAAGCGGAACTAAAATAGCTAGCTTACACAGGATGGTTTTGCAAATGGAACTTGACGACTTGAAGCAATGCAATAAATTCCCAGAAAACCATTGTTTGAAACCTTCGTTTTCCTTAACCACCCTGCAGATAGTAAAGTGACTAGTTAGAAATGGAAATACCCTAGCTTAGAAACGGCAAATTTGCCAGACAATACTGGTCATTTCTTTGTGAGATTCAGTCGCTTCCAAGGATGAAGACTTCGCTCCGAGACAGAAATTAGGCTAGACGTGTACAATAAACGTAAACACTCATTGAATTCTAAGGATGGTATAGAGTGGGCACAATGACGTACCCATCATGTTCGAAAATTGCACTCCAGCGCCTTGCTTGCTCCATAGCTCGAAATAGACAACCAACCAACTTTTTCTCTCTCGCCTTCCCAGGGCATCCCTTGGAAACTCTGGCCAAAGCCAAAGCTAAATCCGATTCCGGGGTCCGATACTAAGGGGGGGGCAAGGAGGGAATGAAATAGAAAACTATATAGGAAAAAAAGAAGGGATTTTACCCTCCCCATCCATCCTAAAATTCAACCCCCCTCCTCTCCCTCTCTTGCAGCATCCACTTTTGGTTGGCTATATATATATGTAGTAAAGGGCAGTAAGTCCAGTGCACTAAGAGAACCTTAAGGCTTTCAAGAATCGATATCTGTCCGCTAAAAACTATTTCAAACCATCTCCCCCCCCCCACCCTCGCCAACTACACTTCCCTTCTTTATTCCTAGAGGTCCGGACGGTGAGATGCGGAAGTAAATTAAAGAAAAATTAAAGGATCGAGTTTTGATCAGATAGAGCGTATAAAATAATGAATGTTTCAATTAGACCCAACCAACAAATGAACAAGTTGGCTTGGTCTCGTTTACATCTAAGGGATAGGATCACGTGACTAACAAAGTTGACTGTAGTATCATCTGTCGTTGAGCGACGAAAATAAAATCTAATTTTTCTGATTGGATTAGAGTCTGACTCTTGGGGTAAAACAGGTTCTCTGCGCATGACAAAATCAAGCCAATCAGGTTATACCTTTCTCGCCTCAAAACCCAAGAACGAGATCTGAGATACGGATAAATTAAGTTTTCTCAATGGACCCTACGCGTTAGGCTTCCATATGAAGTAGATGACGTCATTTGGTTTAAAACTACCGTGTTGGGATCGTAATATTGCATATGCTATGCTTTTAACCCCTGACGACAGGCAAAGGCAGGTAGGTGCCATTATTCTATTGAAAGATTCTTTTCGCAATTTGACGATTACTTCTAAAATAATTAACTTTATTTTTCTATAAGCATGCTTTGCAAAGAAGCGTCATATACAGGGGTTTGAAAATCCGAAATTTCCTGCCCCCATACCAACTAGTATCCCCCTTTAGGGGCTTAAGCTTGCGAATATATATAGGAACGGTCTAGTGGTCAGTTCTGGGGCGCATGCCCACTCAAGGGAAACGTACCCTTACTCCACCCCCATTCCTATATCCCCCCTTCCCCCAAAAAAAGTAAAAAGAAGAAAAAAAACCGGATTTTTTAGCCTGTAAGAAAAAAAATAGCCTTTATTCCGTATAAAAAGGCTAACTTCTTCCACTATAGTTTGATATAGGGAATAATACTTCGGCCAATGGTGGCGGCGTTATAAAATATATTGCCGCTGGCTTGGACGTGATGGTCAAGCTTCCGGATTTTTTGGAGCGGGGGGTACCGAAAAAAAGGGGGTAATCTAACCTAAATTTAAAACGAAGCGAAAAATTGAAGGGTCAATTTTTTATTCCTTTATAACCCATCCCCCCTCCCCCCCTTTCCTGTCTCGTCAGGTCTCTTCTATTTTTCTAGAAATATCGGACAATGTCCAGCTTCAATCTTATAAGAAAAAAAAATGGGTCCGCGGATGACCAGGAACGAAGGACAATGAAGGGCATTAAAGGGAAGGTGAACAATACCTTCAATTTTAAAGGGGACGGTGACGTTTAATTGACATTTGTGAAAAATGAGTCTACTTTGGTTATTTTAAAATCAAAAATATTAGGAATAGGCACGGCGTTATGACGTCATGATTAAGTGCATTAAAACCTTCAGGGAGATGGGTGTTATTAAAGAAAGCAGCGTGGTTTCAATCCACGGTCATGACACAAAATGGTGCATACCTCGGGAAAAACAATTAAAATGTCCTAACGTGGTAAGTCAGTACCTATAGTAAGTAATTTTCACATAGGGACTATCTCCCCCTGTTGGCCACACCCACTACCATCGTAACTTAGTAATAAAGTGACCGACAAATGGTCCCCAACTAGTGTCGTGTCCCTTAAAACTTTAGGACGCGAGAGCGGGTCTAACGTCGTAATTGGTTTTATAGTTTACTTTGTCGCATTTTTTCTCTCTCTTTTTTTAGGGTACGCGCGCTCTGCTAAATTTTCAATCGTTTAGGTACGGCCAACTTGGTTTGGTTGGTTGGTTGCCGCATTTAATAAGACGTAGCCGTCGCGCACTTCAGTCTGTCCCCGTATAGTTGTAGAAAAGCCCCCTCTAGCGTCCGTTTAAGGAAGAATAAAAGAAATAAGAGAGACAATAATGACGGTTAGGAAGCGTAATCTCTTCCTATTAGAGAAGTACATCAATCTAAATCGTCTACGACCAATTAAGAGCGGTAAACAGTCGTTCCGCTAGCCACTATTCGCCCCGTACAAGAACACACTACTATATCCGAAAGGTGTTGGAAAGTTGCCTGATGATATTTTACGGTCAAAAGTGTATAGAACAAGATGGTAAAAGATATATTGGGGGAAGTGTTTAACCCCTTGAACAAGTCCGGAACGTGGACGACGGAAGATGGAGGAAGAGTCAGTAGTAGCCACCGCTGTTTTTACGACTCCATTTCCAAAGGCATTTTCAACTTTTTATTGGGTTCCCAATTTCGAACGTGCAGTCAGCCAATTGCCTGCCTGCCTCCTTACACGTATACCCTTTTTCGGACCTTAGATCACCGCTTTTCATTCTCGGACATCCAAAGATGTGGCTTTTTCATTCAATATCTTTTTAAAAGCTGTAACTAAATTTGAGGAAACTATGGTGCAAGTAACAACCTGCAGTTGAACAATATGCGGATTCAATTTGTAAAACCGTATGAATACACAATTTCGGAGGAAAAAACTCGGTTTGAGTATGAAGTGAAAGGACAATATTTGAATAGTTGGAACGTTTAAATTATTTAAATCATATATTAATTACGGAGACAATATGATGTAGAGATATTTGCATAGCCTAGGTGATATTTGGAAAGTGGGGATGATATTTGAATTGTTCGAATTAAATCTTTACTAGCTGGGGCAAATTCTGCAAAACTGACAACGATAAATCTACTGAACTTTACTTGCTTTAAAAGACCCAATTGAAGAAATATTTCTGATTAAATCGCGCGAAATTAAACAGCGCCCTCCAAAAAAAAATCACGTGCTGAAAAAAAAGTTAAGCCTTGTACTTACCGAATTGTTTGTCGTCGTATGTGTCATGCGCGGATATTTTGAGCAAGGAGGGACTCAGATTTGAACGTTGTTTACCTATAAAACAAACAAATAAAAATAAAAACTGATTAATTGCCAATTTAAACACAAAATATTTTGAAAAATTTAAAACACCACACTCACCAAAACGTTAATAAACTAAATAAGCTCTAAAAACCTTAATTTTCTTAAGAAGGGCGTATTATAAAATGAGAAAACACTCTCCCACTACGGGGCGCTATATCTTTTAAATAAAAACTTAATAATTTTTCTTGGTGGTGCAGAAACGCTATCGCCTCCAGCTACATATAAATTAATACAGAACCACATAAATAATTTTCGTACTCTTTCAGGTAGGCTACCAACCTACCCACCTACCCGACTGATTCTTACCTTATACACCCCTCCCCTTAAAAACTTAGCCATAAATTTCTGAATCTTTAAGATTGAAATAAACAAGCTCATTATCTTCTTGAACCCGTCTTACCAGTTTCTCCGATGAAAAGAAAAAAATTAAAAATTCATAACCCAATATTTTTATATAATAAACATATTTAAAGGTCACGAGACCTAATTACGGACAAACAAATCGTGTTTACTCTTTTAAGTATACATTATTAAATTAAGTAATAAAGTTTCCTTCCAATTAATTTGAGAGGTAAGTAGTATTTAAAATGGTAATACGTAATTTCTAACTTTAATTATACTTAATTCGCTTTTATAATTAGTCTGAAAATTTAATAGAAGTTCATCAATCATAATAAACTGTTCAGATAAACATTAAACATTAAAAATTAAATTTGGGCCAACTTTGTGTTAAATTAATTATTATATTCGGTTTGTTTCTGATAAGAACGCAATAAATTAAGGGGGTTAATGTTCTTTGAGTGCACTATTTTGAGTCGAAAATGTTCTATAACATGTTTGCCGTCCGGGCCACTGTTCTCGAGATAAGATTGGAGTATTTTACGAATGACCCCTTAAATTTAAACTGAAAGACATTGATTTCCAAAACAACGCTACCCACCATTAACGAAATTTTCAAAAGTTCAGAAGTAAAAACCCTACGCCACAAAAATAGAGACAAGCATTATTTACTTTAATAACTAAACTTCTAGTTTATTTGAAAGCATTACGAACATAAATTACGTCTAATGATTGTGTAAATAAATATAAGTGGTCAAAATAAAAAAGGATAAAAATTAATTGTAATGAATAAGGCGTATATCATCTTCATAATTAATGCATACATTTGGGACCAAAATAAGCCATAAATATTCATAGTCATTAGTGGTTTTTGAAACAAGTTATCCACGAAGTAAAAAAATGTATAACAATTTCATACCCAACACTCAATGGTTAACTAGGCGTAAAATTTGCATGTTTGTCAAAGACAAAACTGATTGTTAATATTAAAAAAAAATCCATTATCATTATTACCGCTTCGTGGGTCTATCAAGGTATTCACAAATTGGTCTCTGTTTACGGGGCGACCGGTAATTTGAATGTAATTTGCATACACCCGGCTTTTTCCGGGCTTTCCCCCACTTAACAATGTAGACATCTGTCTCCAACCATATACGAGGTAATTCTAGGCCTTGGCATATGTAATTACTAATTTTATAATGAATAATTTTCCGCATGCCACCCACAGAGAGTAAAATCATGTCTTTATATACACAATTTTTAGGTTAATTTGAGGAAATAATTGTTAATTCAAATCGTCAACATAACCAAAATCATTAATTAGTAAGTATGTCCGAGACAATTAACTTGTTTTTTAACCAAACCGAATAAAAATTTAAAACAAATTGGTACAAAACATACCGTGCATCTTATGAAACCCTCGCTGCAAAAGCCTACAGGTACACGAGGTCTCTCGAAATTGCATAGTGTTTAAAGTAAGACACGCAATGACGTAAATAAGAATCTGCATTTTTTTATAGCATTTCAAGGTCACTTGGAAGCTTAAAAAACTGTCTGAAGTTAAGAAGGCGGGAAACGTTCCCCTCGTTTTGCAAAAAAATTAAATGAGCCTTTGCTATTCGTCTAATTGAAGTTCGAAATCAATTTATCTATTAAATACCGATTCAGTTCAGTTCGTAGTCGGTCCGAATGCATAACGTTTTCAATTTAAAAAAAATGTGTTATTGTTTTTGAAGCCATTAACCTTCAGAAAACCTTGTGTTACGATTGATCCTATATACTATAATTCAATATTAATTTTCCCTTATAAGCGTGTAAAATTTCGAGATAATATAATTTTAAAGGAAATGCTATAACAAGTTTAATAGATTTACGAAAAACAAATTTTCAACACTTAATTAAACAGAGTAGTCGAACCGTAAAAGGATTAAAGCAATTTCAGATTTTGGTAGGCAAAGGTATCAAAAAACTACTGACGTTTATCTAATTAGAGAAGTTTGATAAACCGGGTCCATATAATTCTTACTCCATTTCCAAACTAGCTTTTAATTGAAATGATTTAATAGTGTCACGGTCGAATAATCATAATTTTTTTTTATAAAAAAAATTTCCCACTTGAAGCCAAATTTTTATAATAAAAATACGTGATAACATAAGTTTATAAGTGATATGTTCCATAAGTATGACGCTTCCTATACCTCGTAATGCTATGGACTTACAGCTCGAGCTAGTTCGAGAACGACAAGCGACAATTGATTGGCTACACTCCGTTTTGCAGTCTATCTCCCTATTTCGTCTGTATACTAAGCCTTTGACAGCGAATCAGCAGGCGTCGCTTTACCTCGAATCTATGACCTCGGTCACTTCATGCCAAGCTCCAAATTGTAACCAGTGACAAACTTATAGCCAACATATCTTATAAATTTATGGTAATAAACATACCATATTTTGGAACGTGAAAGGTGAATTAATTGGTATAAAGACATTTATCCTTAATATTAAAGAAACAAAGTTTTTTTAAGTTAAAAATAAGTAAAATACTAATGATTTTACGTCATATTTTAAAACATTTAATATAACGTCCCCAGGGGTTCTTTTATTAAATGTAGAGTATAAATCTAAAGAAAATTGATAATAATATCTTTTAAATGATAAAAAAATTAATTTAATCATTTCTAGGTTTAATATTAGTGGGGAAAATAGTGTAAATTCAGCCTGGAGTTTTACCTCGCAAAGATTGAATCCTGAAGGGAATCTGCGTTGTTAAGTTACATTACATCAAAGTGAAACCTTATAAATCCCATTATAGGAAATTGCTTTTTAGTAAAAAGGGCTTATATTTTCTCAAAACTATTATTGAATTTTCTTGGCAAAAAACTAGAATAAAAATACACACTTTGCTTTTATATATATTATAAATTTTATAGAAAAATAAATAATAGAAACAACGTGGGAAGTTTTAGATATCATAAACCAAAACTTGACGCAATGCGGATATAACCCGCCCAATTCGTACTAATAGTTGGATATGTATAATTTAGTCGACTTATAAACAAGAGAACCTGAGATAATGTCATTTTATTATTGTATAACAGCAAGAAGTGATATCTAGTAGTTGGATATGTATAATTTAGTCGACTTATAAACAAGAGAACCTGAGATAATGTCATTTTATTATTGTATAACAGCAAGAAGTGATATCTAGTTTATTTGGGAGAAGATATAAATTCGCCACATTTCCAGCTTTATCTCCAGTCCAAACGTATAGTAGGTCCGGAGTTAATCCCCGCCGCCTCTAAATTACAACCAGCATCTCCTTGGTTCTTGAAAACTCGCGTCACCGCGCCGCGAATGACGAAAATTACGTATATTTCCCCACTGGGGTGAGGAGAAATAGCCCGGCCTTCTTTAAGTCCCCCCTTGTATTTTGAATGGGGGACTGAGACTATAGCGCGCGACTACTTAGGCATACCTTCTCCCTAATAAACTAGATATCACTTCATGATAACAGCTATGAAATCAGAGTGACATCTATTTCGCGAGACTGTTGACGAAAGAAATGGTTATAACCGATAATCTCAAATTTCTTTTTGAAGAGTGAGACGCTAATTAACAAATTTTATCCTAATTCCTTTCACTATACATTAAACATCTTATTTTAGTGTGAACGGAGCCGATAATGTTATTTGAAAAATAATCTACTTTAAGTCTACGACGATAGTATATCTGCAGTCGCGTAAGAAACCTCACTTGGGCATTTTCAATATTACGGCTCCTTAAATTCCATGATATTATTACCCCGATATTTTTTTTATTATACCTTCGTATCTTGTATATTAAATTCCACCCTTAGAAACGGTTAAATCTTCGTGTGTAAAGAAGAAACGTTTCCTTTGTTAATCTCAACCCTTTCTAAAAAGGTACTCGCGATATAGTTCTAGCTAGGTTCAGTGTCCATTAGGCGAAATTGCGTATAGTCCGGATTTCTGAATTCCATCGTGCTATCGGGATCTTTTATATTATACCAAGAGTAAATGAACCCAGGAGTATAGTACTCGTTTAGTCGCGCGGATTTTTAATAGTTTATACTTGAAGGAGACAGGGATGGAGTGGTAGCCTTCATACAAGGAAGATGGAGATAGGGAAGTTTGGTCAGTATAGGAATCTCTCTTCACGAAATGTAGCAGGTCACACGACTTATATTCGGCGTTAGTTTGAACTGCGCAGTCTCGGTTGGAAACCAGTAGCGCCGCCTATCCTCAGCACGATGCGCGAGAAAAGTGCGCACATGCACATCCAAGCCGAAAACGGGATTTTTGGGCGACCGGAGTTATAGCGTTACACGAAACTTCCCTATCTCCATCTTCCTTGCTTCATACCTATAACGTTGCCTCTTTATTCCCACCTACGGCAATGAAGTCCACCCAGCATCCTGAGCGATTAGGTAGGATCGTACAGTACGGAATCGTAAAGAACGCCCCCTCTGTCTTAAAAATAGAAGCTAGTTCTTGTACAAATACAATGGCGCTACGTGGCAGCACTTAACAATCGCCTACAGAAGGGTAGGGGCGTGCGCAAGGTACACTGAGAGAGTTTAAGTGTCGCAGGTCGCCCATCATCATAACCACTCCATCTTACCTCTTTTCTCCCTGATTTGAAATCAGGGTTTACACCGAAGGAGGGAAAGGGTTTCATTTATTTCTATATACTCCTTCTGGATTTACTCTAGATTATACTATATTCGAGTCAGATAAGGTTGGGCGTATGCCCATGCCTGACAGTACTTAGATTCTCCAGAAATGAGAAGAAAAGCGTTTCGAGGAAATGGCTCCGTTCGTTTTTCCATTTCACGGAGTCTCTCCCTCTCACTCCGCCTTATTTTAGAAGAAATAACGGTTTTCTCGCATTCGATTCGCGGGCAGAAGGGTTTTCAGGGCGTAGAGTCCGAGCGGCCAACTATAGTTCGCTCAAAAGACGCATTGCATTCGGATAAAAGACTTAAAATCCAGAAATGAAATTTCTCCCTCTAGAGATGGAAAGAAATTCATCTACTCCAATCACTATTTCGCGAGAAAACAGCTTCCAATGCGCGGATGAATATAAAACCAGGGATAGATTTAATTTTAGGAGTAGGAATGGATAATGGTTAGTATTTACTTCAGTTATTCCGACTCATAGCCCAGTTTAGAGCCCCTCCCTCCAACACGTAACGAAAAGTTTAAATTATCTTATCGTCTCACTTAAACTACGTTTTGATGACGTTGCTGACGGGGACGGCGAAAAATACGTCGTAATTCCTTTTTACCTCTGTCGCTATGACCCGCCTCTTCTTTCATACCCCCGTCTCGTGGAAGGGGGTCAGGCGCGCCCAGATTACTCTGTTCTCCATTCCTACTTCTAAAATTAAATTTATCCCTGATAATTTACTCTGTTCTCCATTCCTACTTCTAAAATTAAATTTATCCCTGATAAAACTAAACTATACCGTACATTCGAAGAACTTATACGAAATAAATTGAGCACTCCTTATACCTTGCATGAACAACTCTTATTGAGAAAGATTTGAAAGAAAAATTTGCATAATTTTTAAAAAATAAATTGCAATTCACAATGTCAATAATATGTAAATTATTTACAGAAAATTCTAAATCTTAGTAGGGAGGGGGAAATGCTCCTACCTTAGAACACTTCATACCTTAACACTTTTTACAAAAAAAAAATTATTAACTTTCATTAATATAAAACAATAACTCAATAAAATACGATAATCAGAGTATACACAGCGTTGTTAGTCAAAGATATGATTTACTGAGATTGGCATTTAGCTATCAACACGTTGTAAGTTAGATAAAAACATGTGGGCATACGGATTCGAATCAGGTAGTTAATAAAAATTCGAGTACGGTTTATTCGGTTATGCAACCAGGTAGTTAGTGGGGGAACGGAAAAAATCGAAAAACCGCGTGCAATAAGTCTAGCGTGCACCAGGTGCGTACCACGCTTGTATTACATTGTATAGGTATATCAGCTACGTAAAAATGGGCCTCTCATCTGACAGTATAACTGCAATACATCAATCAAAAACGTGCCTTTTGATAAGCGACCAATGAAATATGGTCAGGGTGGAGTGAATGAACACGAACGTATTGTGCAGTAAGAAAACTGGGTATAAAACAAGTTCTTCTTTTTTTCTTTCTTTATCATTTCAATTATGGGGTTAGGAAAAAATTACTAAAACTGGTGTAGGTTAATTGAAATATATAGATAGATATTTTTCTAGATAATACCAAGAACCCATAAAATACCTGAGAAAATCCATGAGCACGTCGTACCTTTTCCACTACGTGAATTTATAAACTTTCCCCAATTCTACCTTAGCATGCACGTTCTTAGATGATCTTATATGCGTTCTTGATAAAACCGTATACATTGGAAAAATTATTAGTTACAAAAACCCCGTAATTAAAATTTCGTCAACAAAAATTAAGTTGAAAATAATCATTATTTTTACTATTATAATTAATTAATTCTAAAAATAAATATAACCTAGGTTTACACATAATATATTTTTAAATATATTCGAAAGGAATTTTTTACCCTTTGAGCGATTTTTCTGTGCGGGGTTCAACTAGAAGAAACAGGGATACTTTCCCCAAATTATTAAATTATATAGTTCATACAGTTCCCGGTTTAGGTACGGTACCTTGAAAGGGGAGAATTAGATGTAAACCCTAACCCATTATTTTTAAAAAGTTAATAGGATAAAAAACGGGGGTTTTACACAGATCATGCATGAATTTAAAAAGTGGGCGGTTCGGAGCACCACCAAAAAGAAGCAGAAGAAAAAAAAAGCACATTGCAAGCTCATCAAAAATGGGAGGCGTATTTCGTATACTAGTTGTTTGTGTGTTGAACGAGGAAACATAATAAAATTCCTTAAAGGGATACAAACACACTAAAATTATCAAATCAATACTTGTTAGCTCGATTACCCTGGTATCTGTTCTAAAATTTTTATAAGTTATAGAGCGACGCAATATATCGGTAATTGTTCTTTTAATTAGTGCAGGATTACCGTAACGAATAACAACAACACGCGGTTGTTGGGTTGGGTTTACGAGATGTAACTACTACTTCAAAATCAATGTATCAATTCGATATCATTTCAACTACCCTTCAATATATATTTAACCAAGAAGCGATATCTAGTTTACTAGGGAGAAGGTTAAAATTCGCCACATTTCCAGCTTTATCTCCAGTCCAAACGTAGGTCCTGAGTTAATCCCCGCCTCTAAATTACAACCAGCATCTCATTGGTTTTTGAAAACTTACGTCAGCGCGACGCGAATGACGACTGAGAAGAGGCGAAATAGCCCGGCCTCCTTTTACATACTCCCTTGCATTTCGAAAGGGAGACGTGGACTATGGCGCGCGAATACTTAGGCATCTTATACCTTCTCCCTAGTAAACTAGATATCACTTCTTGATTTAACATAGAATGGCTTGCTGTTTTCAAAAAAGAGGAATTCCATCAAATTTAATTTAGATCATAGAGGGAAAATAGACCCAAGGGTGTGCTTCTCTACCCATCCGACTAGATCCAACACACAGCATATCCAAGTAAACATTCAAGGACTCTACATTTAACAGACTGCGACCCCTATATGTACAAAATGTTTCTTCATATTTAGACTTAAGCGTATGTATGAAAAACAAGATCAATTTCATAAACAGACATACCACCATAAACTCAAGGGCTATATTTATATGGGGTGAAACTTTTAACTCGAAAATTATATATTTTTATCTGTGTATACCTTCATGGGGTGCCTATATACCTAAAGAAGAGGAAGGAGCCCAGTTATTCAGAAAACCCCTAGCTATTTTGCCAAAAACATGATGCCTCGCTATGGCTTTGCATTTTTGCACCCCTCAAATTTTTTTTCCTATTAAAATTTAGCACCGTTTGGGCGTGGATTCGTTTTTCGGAATCCCTACTTTTATGTCTGTAATTGTACCTTTTTGCGCTAACAAAAATGTTGCCCCTTTTTTATAAGTTACTAGCCCGAGGGTCCCAATATATATTCACTTTTTCAAAAAGAAAAAACGGATGGGCCAACAAAAAAAAAAACAAGGCCCGGGCAACTGATAGATTGATTATTTATCGGTATGGTAATCTATCATTGAAGATTATTTTAGTTTCGTTCAATTAAAGTTGAAATGATTCGTTAAAAACGTGAACCAAAAAATAACAGTTCAAATATTATCTAACCGAAAATGAATAAAAATCCACTGCTTCGTTTAGGTGGGAGCAAGAAGTTATATCTTGTTTATTAGGGAGAAGGTGTAAATTCTCTACACATTTCCAGCTTTATCTCCAGTCTAAACATAGGTCGGGAGTTAATGCCCGCCTCTAAATTACAACCAGCCAGCATCTCATTGGTTCTTGAAAACTCACGTCAGCGCGACGCGAATGACGAAAATTACTTGTATTTTCCGACTGAGGAGAGGCAGCGAAATAGCCCGGGCCTCCTTTTATTTTGAAAGGGGGACTGTCGCGCGAATACTTACGCATCTTATACCTTCTCCCTAGTAAACTAGATATCGCTTCTTGGTGAGATAATTTACAGGGCCATATTGGTGGATTCAATGCACAAGGAGAGCTGAAAACCACCAATATGGCTGCCATAACTGAGGAGGGTGTGACGTACTACTAAACCAACTGAAATCTCTCTATCGGTCAGTGTTAAAAACAAATTCACCTCTTTTTTAAACAACGTATAATTAAATTTTCGATACGCCAATTGCTGATAAATCGTGGAATTGTTGAAAAAAAAAAGAGAGAGAGAAAACTTAAGACTAAGAGGAATTCTTAGGAGCGCCGGGAACTAAGTCGACCCCTATTTTTACGCAGCACCAAATTTAGCTAAAGGGCAAAATATGAAAGGCCAATTATAAACGTGCATACGTAAACACCCGCCTTTCTATATAGATATTGTCATGAATATATTTCATTCACTCACAAATATTGAACGGTTACCGAGTCTGCAAAGTGCTAAGAAGGCTTCCAAAACTGGAAAAAGGGGGTAGGCAACCCTCAGTATCGGGACAAACAAGGGGGTTGATACATTATAGTCCGTCTCTGCGCACTCTCATGATACAAAGACACAACAGCGCAGGCGCCAAAAAGCGAGATTGAAGGTAAAGTTTTATCCCCGTGTCTTCCCCCAATAGTTACATCATTTATATCAAATTACGATAAAATTGTTTGGCAAAATCGTTCAAATTTTGGTGTAATTTATTCACGAGATCATATATACGCCTATAGATGTTCCATATTCATGGGAAACTATTACTTAATCTATTTATTCACGCATTAGTTACTATATATCTTTCAAAGAGCGTTTTAACCGCATGACGCTCATCATTATTCAAAAAAAAAAAACTGAAGCCTTATACACAGTTCATTTTCTCTTCACCATCCTACGAATTAAATTAAAATAAATTAAAATCTAGCGAATCGTAATCACGAGTTTCGGAGATACGTTTTTTTTTCGGCGAGAAAAGCGCAGCGCCACATATCGGTTAAAAATATCATCATAGCTAGTGCGTTCTCAGTTTTCCGAGAATTTTGCGGTAATATTAAATCCGGTTTTGGAACCGCGCGGTAATTAAGGAAACACTTTTAAATTACGTTGGAAATATTCTTAATGACGAAGAAAAAAAAAAGGTGAAATATTTAAAAGAAGATGACCCCCCTAAAATTCTCTCTTAAAAAATGTAATTAAAATTAGGGATTTTTAAACCTTTTTAAAATACACTAATGTACAGTCCTGCATGCACTAATTATTAATCCCTAATTTTGTAGCTTACCAGTTTTTTTGTTTTTAAAGTTTTACCAAGAAGTGATATCTAGTTTATTAGGGAGAAGTTATAAATTCGCCACATTTATAATCTAGCTCTTTTTCTCCAGTCCAAACGTAGGTCCGGAGTTAATCCCCGTCGACTCTAAATTACAACCAGCAATCATCTCATTGGTTTTTGAAAACTCACGTCAGCGTGACGCGAATGACGAAAAATTACTTGTATTTTCCGACTGGGGAGAGGCTGCGAAATAGCCCGGCCCCCCTTGTATTTTGAAAGGGGAACTGGGACTATGGCGCGCGCATACTTAGGCGACTTAAACCTTCTCCCTAATAAACTAGATATCACTTCTTCGTTTTACCAAATATATGGCTTGATTACCCAGCAAAGCAACTTTTCTTAAAACGGATACTTTGACAATAAAATCAGAATTAACTTACTTTTCGTGCCCCAAGGTATTAGCGCTGGCGGTACTCCTGGAATTCTAGTTAATCCGCCATATACCGACTGCATCACCTATTCAAAATATACAGAAAAAATATATTAATTATATTAGTTGAATAATACACGCAAAATTAGTTAAATTGATAAGATTTCAAAACAGAATCATTACACCTACTGCGAAAATTTGAAAGGGAGGTTTATTGCTTTAGATTATAAAAGTACTAAACTCTTTGGGGCCTAACAGGCAACTGAATTTCAACACAAAGGGCATCTTGATTCTTAAAACAAAAGACAAATATAATAGGGTCCGTAATCTCGACTGAATAATGCCCCTTACGTATGTCTACTCCACCGATGAAAAAAAACTGGTTTTTTAGTGCAACAAATAGACGTATGTCATAAAATATTTCTTCACTGGCAAGTTATAAATAATAAACAAAATAAAAATCTACATTAGAAATAAATTAATACGAAGGTATCGTCGTTAATTCTTATATTAAAATACAGTCTCTAATATTAAAAATAAAATATATAATACCATATAACTTCGTGTTATTTATTTCTAGTTCTATAGTTTATAGACGAAAGACGGTAGGCATGTTAACATTTACAATGCAAAAATAACGCCAAAATATATTCCCTAGTGTTTAATTCTTTGCTTTTTATTTATTTCATTAAACCGAAGTTAATAATTTGAAGTATTATGTATCCCTGTTTCTGAAACGGCTGCCAGAAATGAAGGACAGTGTTCCTTGGTCAATTTAGAGTCCCTGTATAGTTAGTTTCACATTCAACAAGTGACGTAAAACTTACTTCTATGTCAATTATATTAGAAATTAAAAATTTATTTTAAATTAAAATAACATAATTCCGATATATTTAATAGCATATACTGTATATCCCCAAAGAAATCAATTTTACACATTGAAACACGTTCAGTTCATGAATTACTTCGATAGTCCCTTGAATATTGTACACTATTCTTCATTAAGGGATGGGTATGTTGGAAATGAGGAAATTCATAACGTATGGGGTGAGAGATTACATGCACGTTTTAAATAACTGGCGAGTGACGAAGTAGGGCCTCTTTCTGAGAATTTTTTTTTACGCAAAAAAATGGAACAGGAGCGTACATTAAAGAAAAAAAAAACGCTCGGCCATCTTGGAAGCGCAAGGAGGGAGTAAAGTGATATTTTAGGGAGGCCCAACGTCCCACATTACGAAATTAGGCAGATTTACTCGCTACAAATACAAAACTTTCATACCAGCTAAAATTCTAAACTAGCTAGAAAGAAAGAAAGAAAAAAACCTGAATAATAATTCTAAAACTACTGCTTCTAATTCAATAGACATAGCATATCTGCATATCTATAATCTTATATCTGATACGCTTTGATGTTGTCATTGTATATAATATAAATCAAGTTTCTTAACGCAAGATCTTTTTTTCTTTTAATTCTAAGATACATCTTCAAGGTCTTTGACGTCAATTCGAAAATATTTTTCTTAACAAAAGAATTGAATAGGAAAAAAAAAATAGTTTCATAAGAATTTAAATAAAATATCCGCGGGGAATAATAAATTAAAATTTAAATTATATTGTAATATCACTCTGTCACGTCGCCGCGAAATTTAAATTTTAAGTATAGCCTCTAAACAATAATTGGTCGAGTCAGTAAATAACTTTTATTTCCAGGAATAAAAGATGCACTGACGCGATGGAATCTTAACATTAATACTGTCATGGTGGCATTTATAAATTGCGTAGAAGTTAACAAACTCCCGATTCCCGAATGCCTAGGGGATACCAAGGAATATACATATCCGAATGAGACCAAGGATAAGATGTAGTTGTAGAAAGAGAGAGAGAAAGAAAGAGAGACATATAGAAAAGTAATATAGAGTAGGGGGAATTTCGGACAATGACAAATGTCAAATCGTCGCCTGACTTTTATAACTTTTTCGCCCTCGATCCGTTTCTTTGACTAAACGATCTTATTCCATCTTCTCTTCTCCAACCGTCCTCCTCCTTGAGATTAGGGAAGGTGTCCTCTCTCTTTCTCTCTCTTGGAGAACCCCCTCTCGAAGCATGTCGGGATAGGGCGTTTAAAGTGGACATTTTAAAGCGAATGTCACCCTGAATATTCCAAGGCAATAAATGGATATTTTGTCTTCTTGATAGGTTTTTTGGGAGGGGAGAAAAGAACAAGCCAAGGCCTAGCGCCTAGAAAGAACACAGAAAGAATCCCATTCATCCCTCCCCTCTCCATAACGTCCGTGACATGCCATTTGGTTTGGGAGTCAGGGGGAAACAGGGGGGTATAGCCCCATAAATGTTCGCAGACCTCAATTTAAAACCATCCGAAGTTACGTTCCGATTAGAAAGATAATACGGTACAGTTCAAAAATTTCGTTTTAAGCCTTGGCCCCGGAAAATATCGCCATCTTTACTTCTTACCTGTCCATTAGTATAGTTCACTTCGGGGTTTAGATACGTAATCATAGATTATTAGAGGTAAATCTGGACAGTATAGGGTCCGAGAGCGATATCTTCCGATGTTGTTGGAGCAAAGGGAGCTAGTTTGAGTTGGGAGGTCGTGACCTTTCCGCAAAGGCTTCTAAGATTCCAATGACAGGGGTCCTCTCTCTAACTCTTACAGTCGTTAATGACCATTGACGCGTTATGAATCATTGGGGCCAAAGAGATCCACCAACTGTGGACGGTGGAGGAATGGGATCCACAAAAATATGGTTGGCTTATAAGAAGCTGAACTAAAAGGTCGCCCAAGGGGAATTCATATTGACGAACACCTTTCCGACACGTCGGACAGTTCGCAATCCAATTCTATCAACCCGTTTCTTCAAAATTAGATATTTGCATTTCCGAACCATAAAATACAACTATTTCAAGTTTAGTCATGTTCTGCATGTGGTTAAAGAATTACGCATACATTTTGGGGAAGTGTAGTAACTGACTGACCCCTCGAATATCATCCTTTTTCAGGAGTAAGTAAGATGATAGAGGTTGAGTCTCTTTACCGCGATGTGGTTTTAGGCAAATGCCAAATGGTTTTCTCTAACCAGCAGGCGCTGGGAGACCAGGCGCAGTGCTCACGCGGACATATAGTTTTATTAGTACTATTTATACTTAGTGAGGGTCTCTCTCCTGCCATAACGGTGTTAAGAGGTCTAGCCTTAATGGTCTTTACTTGATTTATGTTATCCTTTTTGACACCCAGAGACGCCTAACGGCAATCGGGATTACGTAACTCCAAGAACCGTATACTTATCAAGTAAATATCTATATCTCAATTTTTTTACTTATAGAACATATAGGCTTAATTTTAATTAAATGCGTTTGAATTGAATGAATTTAATAAAAAAAGTATTTGTAGTAATTAAGAATAACAAAGTTTTAAATTAAAATATTCAATTAATTTCAAGGTGGCATTTTTATCTCCTTCAAGTTAATTAAAAATTCAATTTTGTATTTCTGTTTTTTTAGTATTATTTAAAAAATAAGATGCTCAAGTACTAAAGTTCCCCAACAAGTTTCTTCCCAGCCTGAGACCATCGAGATAAATCGTGCTCGCATGCAGATCCGGTATTTTTTGAGCCAGGGAAATTTTACAAGCCATAAGAAAAATCCCTAGGAGTATTCAATCACCTGGATATGAAACTCTTATCAACAGGTATACACGCGCAGTTATAACCCACGTATCACCTTAATCTCTTTATATTTATACTCCCTGGACCAATCAAGGAGGGATGCGAATGCGATGGCTTTCTCGCAGGAAGGGGGATTGTAAAAATATACATTCCACATTTTTTTACTTATCATTTGCGAATATTGAGATTTGGTTGTGTGAGAGAAGAGAAGGTATGTACAACACAATAGCATAGAGGAATAGCGCGCACCTGTATTTGCATGACCATTAAGATAATCTTAAAAAAGCGCCGGCATCTCCGACCACATCGGAAAAAGAGAGGAGAGGAGAAGAAAATAAGAAGGAAGTCGCCAAGAAAAACATTAAAATATTTTGCACAGAGCTCGTGGGAGAAAAATTAACTTTTTAAAACCCCTAAAAATATCAAAGATTCCGGGGTTTATTTAATCAGTTAAATTAGTTAGTTTTTCTCTATCAGAACTAACTTAATTTGTGTTGTAAGATATTTTCACATATTTATGGAAAAGTTACTCTGTGATTTGACCCCTTGACCCCTTAAAATTAACATTAATCTCGGTTACATTCCAAGGAGTTTTCTACAACGTGCATAGCTTGTCGCTCTTGTTTACAAAGCGGATATATAATTCAGGAGAAACGGGGGGAGGGGGGACGCGTACAAGAAAGCGACGTCAAAACTGCTAAGTAAAAGTTAAAATAATCAAAATGCAAAGACCAAAACGGACAGGGTCATTCAGAGAAAATTATTTCGAATTCGCCCCACCCCTTCAGACTTCCCTTGAGTATCATAATTACTCTTAAGTAACCGATATACATTACCGTCAACGATTTAGTCCGTTTCATATAATACGGTTTAAGAAATTGACCATAGAAAGCGTAGCACCATTCCATAGATGTTTCGCGCTTTAATTTCATTAAGCCTAAATTTCATACGTCTTAAGCCTAATTTGAAAAATGAAAAATTTAAACGCACGTGGCATTTTTTTTTTGGTGCCAAAATTAAAGGATTTCAATAGCATGAGACTTTTTCTTCAAATATCTAATTATTATATTCCAAAAATGCTAATATTAGGCCTAATATCATCAACTAATTTTGATCATAAGTTTGAGTCGGATTTTGCAAATGCCTAACCACGGTCTGTCTCGTGAGATTTGTGGGAATGATATCTAGTAATCTTGGATATAAATACTTACTTGGAGATGGAGGTTCAGTCCCCTATATATTTACAGATATTAAGGTTATAAATCCATGCATAAGTATATCTGTGGCTGACCTTCTATTAAAGCATTCCAAATTTATACCATCTCATTATTTCAACATTTTTTTTGTTTTATTTCTTTCCCAGAATGCCATTGCATTTTCCCAAACTTCCACCAGGACCCCAGGGCCATTTATGCTTGAGTATACTCAACCAAGAGCTAAGAATTTTTGTATAGCTAGTGGTACTTCTTTATTAGAGCTCGTTACATTATCATAGAAACGATAGCTCGTAAATTCTCCTAAAGAATATACTACACTATATATAGTTTCGAGTTCGTTTTCATCCATATTACCCCCTATTTACTACAGTATATCTCCCTAAATTTCGATATATACAGACAGAGTTGTAGCACGATAACCAGTTTGGTTTGAATTGGCCAGTTCTTAAAATTTAAAATATTTTGTATTATAACTCTATAAGGTATAAGTATGAGTCTGTCATTTGGCTTTTCCATGAGAGACAAAATTAAGGAGCGCCATCTTTGATTAAAAACTAAAAGCTTTTACGGAACATAGCTTACTGTGATTTTTTCTTTAAGGTTTAAGCCCAGGCTTATTCGTTGGACCACTTTTTAAATTCAAACCCGAGCCTCAATGGTCCCAAGGACTACTTTAAAAATTCCCACTCGGGACTAGTTAATTTATTCAAGAGACTAGAAGTTCCACCCAAGTCTGGAGGACCAGTTTGTAAAATATATTTATTTCGAATTCTGGTAGTCTTAAATGAAAGAATATTGTTTGTTTCTGGCAAATTCACCACCAGGAGACGCTCCTCTTGACACGTCACGTTTTGAATAACAATTAGAAATATACCTTTACATTAATTAAATACAGCCCAATTCGATTTTAATTTCTTTAAAATATGTGGCAGCTAAATGTAAACCAGAAGTGAGATGAGACTAGAAGTGAAGGGCTCTAGCATTGGTAGTAGATCCTGACACTA
Organism: Phalangium opilio; assembly: GCF_054372755.1. Taxonomy (NCBI): domain Eukaryota; kingdom Metazoa; phylum Arthropoda; class Arachnida; order Opiliones; family Phalangiidae; genus Phalangium; species Phalangium opilio. Next base: position 6,550,531 of record NW_028324182.1, on the reverse strand, counting down.
GTGAACAAATTTGAGGATTTTATGCCGCTTTCCACGCGCCTACACTACTGAGAAAAAATTGGTCGAGTTCCAAAAACGTTTCCTACCCCCTTCCCCTCAACCTAAAGCGGCGGAACACGGACGCGGCTCCTTGAATCTAGTTCGGCCGTCTACCACCGCGAGCGTCTCACGTTTTGGAGGGAAAATTCAGAAACCGCTACTAGAGGGCCAACCGCTCTTGTGTTATCAAGAATATTCACCTTCGCCGAGTGAAGAATTTGGTTAGCTCAGTACTTCTGTTTCATCTCACTTCTGGTAAACCTAAATACAATCAAGAGTAAATCAAGCCGGAGTATAATTCTTAGTCATCCAATTTCGATCAAATTCACATCGCGTCAAAGTTCAAAGTGTAAAAAAAACGGCATGACCTTTAGCAGTGCCCAAAATTTACTTATTCCCCCTATTGTTGTTTAGCTTATATTATTAGTTATATAAAACCCCTTTGTAATGGTTAAGCAATATATTAAGTTGAGCAGCCATATTTGAGTGACCTCTCCCGGGTTTGTAACTCGGGCCAAAAAAATTGGTATTCGCCTACACGTTAGCGACAGTCTGCCGCCTCATTTATTATTATTCGTAACTTCAACCAACTACCACCACCAACACTTCACTAATAATGACAGGGTTTATCGCTAGGGGGCCTCCTCTGTACGCTTTTGTTTTTATTTACATAATTATATTCTTGAAAATACCCATACCCATACCGATACTCGCTTGGACTTTATATGAAATCATTATGTGAAAAGGAAAAAATATATATTTATCCAATGCTTCAATCCTAAGAAAGAATAGTCATGAATTCTTATAACAGCATAAATCTTCTAAGTCTTAGTTAGGCAGATAAATTCTTAAAGAGGCCCCCACTCATGCTCGACTCAATTTATGATCCAAATGCCGCTTTTAAAAAAATCCCCCTTTAAGTAAAATTTCTGGAAAGTAGTTCGCGTGGGGTCGGTCATTTAAGAATCAGATTAAAAACTCAAAATAATATTAAATATTTTTCAATCTACTACTTACTATACTGCTCTTTAAATCTTATTTATTGTGGATTAATTGAATTTACGCGATTTATTTTTGGGGATTTTAGATTTATCTGTATTTTTTTAAATAATTTTGTTAATTTTAATTGGTTTTTTCAAGGATTTCAAGAATTTCAATTTTTAATGAATTTTAGAGCATTTAAAGAATACTTATTAATATTAAAAAATATTAATAGTTTTTTTTTATAATTTATTCTTTGACAGAATGAATATTTTATTGGGATTTTTAATTTAAAAGGTATTTTTTTCTTCCAAGGATTTTAATTGTTACGAATGTTAAATGATTCAAATTAATATTAAATTTAAAAATATTAATAAAGTTTATTTTTAATTGATTCTTTGAAAGAATGAATATTTTATTAGGATTTTTAATTTATTTTAAAGGTATTTTTTTTTCAAGGATTTTAATTGTTACGAATGTTAAATCATTCAAATTAATATTAAGTTTATAAATACTACTAAAGTTTTATTTTTATTCGTTTTATTTGACGAAATGAGTATCTTATTAAGATCTTGAATTTTATTTTGTATTAGGTATGAGGTATGACCATCCCCTCGTTATTGCGCCTCTTCGCGCAGGCCCATGCCAAAAAAAGCGTATAGTTTAAAAAGTACGTGATTTCTTTTAATAAGAAAGTATTTTTTCCGGCCCTTTTTTTTTAAAAAAAAAAATAAAAAAAGTCCAAGAGGCCCCTTTTTATCCATAGCCATGGATATCCATCTCAGTCCGAATCTTGACTTTATCCGCTTCCAACTGAATAAGCAATACAACATCATCAAGCGTAAAGGTTAAACTCGGTTAAACCCCTTTGGTTAATTAGTTACAAAAAGCCTAAACACTCTTAAGCAAATTCCGGTTGAAACTGTCGATTTGATATATGCGCGTGCTCACTTCGGTGCCATTCAACTCCAATTTAAGTAGACGAATTAAAGGAATGTTCAGATATTATTTTTTGTCGCTATAATCCCTTTAGTAAAAGCCAAAAACCAAGTTTCCAAGTGTTTAAAATAATTTACATTAACTATTTTTAAAATAAATTAAATTGGTAAAAGTAATCATGGCGCCTGTATGGTGTGCTTTTCTGCATAGAAATAGATTTCAATTGTTCCAGGAATATTTGACCGCAATGTATTTGACCGCAAGGGATGTTATTTGCTTATTCTTGACCATACGAATTAGTTTGGGTGGGGGGGGATACAATGATTGAATAGGGGGGTAAAGAAAAAAGTAAGACCATTAGGCTAACTGGAAGACCCCAGATGTCCGAGAGCATCAAATGGACATTAGCTTTCCTCCCTCTTCTCCCCATCTTTCCGACAGCTTCTCTTTTCCGAATCCCTACTCCTCTTTGGCTAACAATCTCTCCATCATAGGCAAGGATGTCTCAGTCCGATTGTCTTGGTATGTACAGAAAAAAAAGGGTGGGGGAATATTTTCCCTTCTCCATCCATAATGAAGATATCACTAAGCCTTTGTACTAAATAAAACTAAGCTAAAGGGACGCTTAGACTCCATTACTTAATTTATCTCAGTGAGACCCAAGTTGTTCTCTACACAGGATGGTTTAGCTCATCGAGATCAGAGCCGGAAATAAGCGCGGGACACTAAACATTGTCCAATAAAACTTTAAAATGTCCCATACATTTTTTAAAAACTAAGGTAGTTACTGGACGGTTGACCAGTAAATGTTTCCGAAGTTTTGATAGCTTCACTATGAAGACGCGACACAATTTTTGCGAATTCCAGTGGACAAAGTCCTATAAATTTTCCAATCAAAGGGGATATCACTGGACACATGTCCAATAAGGAATTTTTCTTATTTGACCGGCCCTGATCGAGATCAGTTGCCGAGCCAAGTTATCAGTTCAGTTTGAATCAGTTCTTGACAACTCCGCATTAAAGTTCCTCAAACAACCCCGTGATTTAAAACGGCGTATATCAACAGCGCAGTTAGTTTGGAATAAATAAAAAAGCATTTTAGAATTTACTACCAATATGTATGGAGTATAGACTCTTGAGGCCTTTTCAGACGATACAACTTTTGACTCAACTAGATGGGTCAAAAAGTTGAGTCAGCAAAAATTGGTCACTGATAAAGTTTCAAATTGGTGGTTCCACTTGTCCAACTTCTGTTCACACGACCAAACTAGTTTATTCAAACTGAAGTTTACTCATCTAAAGGACTCAAAAAGTTGTACCGTCTGAAAAGGCCTTTAGTAAGAACGGAGTGTAGTTGAAAAACGTTTAAACGGTGCGGGTTCATCTGTCAAACACCGAATAAAATCGGCAGTTTAAAAAAAAAACGTAGGGGGTTAAAGCGTTGAATTATGCAGAATCGGGAGTTTATATATGTATAAATATAGGAAGTATGGGGAGGGGGCCCCCGGAGGTTAGTGCATGGGGAGTGAAATGGCGCGGAATCCTTCAATTTTCCGCCCCTAAGAACCCGAGCGAGCAGTTTAAAATGTCGGAGGCTCAAAATATTTTGGGGTTTTATATTCGAGGATCAACTTCTCCCCTTTCACCAGATGTAAATCCACTCCAGAAGATCCGATCGAGGGGATACACTTACCAACCCGCCCCCGCCCCCGCCTATCTATTTTGAATAAATCCAGAAGAAGAAGGGGGGAACAAGCCCCCTCTGCCGGAAACACGCGAAGAAAAGCGTTTTCCTCTTTATATGTACACTGTATATTTAAACACATACATTTCTTTTTCTTGATTTTACATAAAGTGAAAAGATAGTGTCGCGCTTTGGGAGGTTGGATTCTTAAACTTTAGTATATTCTAAAAGATGGATTGATCGAAAACGTGCCGATTTACGGTGAGAAATAGTTCCAAAACAGACCGTTAGAAGCGCCACCACCGCGAGTATCTTTCTTCGACAGATGTTCACGTTTGATGGACGGAATCCCCTCCCCTCTCCTTTTTATGTATTATTTATCGTGGAATAAAAATCACTTTTTTACTACTATCTCAAAAGTGTAGAAAGTGAACTCTCACTAAAGCAAGATTATTTCGTTTCTAGTTGAGGTTTAAAAATTTGTATCAAAGCGCCAAGGTTTTCCTAAGACATTGCTACCCAAATGGCCGGCTCTTCTCAAGCAACAAGGCATGCAACATCACCAAAATAACAAACATTTAAATGTTGAAGTGTTCTTCGTTCATTGCAGAGACTTACACACGAGTTGAAAAAGATCGCGCGGGAAAGTGAAAAATTCCGGGGAAAAAAAAGCAACAACGTGTTATCCAGAGTGGAAAATAGTATCGTCTCTCTTGGGTGCATGTGTGGAAAGCGGGAGGTTAATGATGATCTAGCTACCAACGGCAATCATAAGATACACCCCTCAATCTTACCTACCACCCCCGTTTCAAAGGACCTCTTCAAAAAAAATCTATATATCTCTCGATTTTGGTAGAGAAAAGTGGAACACACTTCTATAGTGGCTTGAAGAAAGCTACGAAGGCAGCTTTAAAACTCCGTTCAACCGAAATCCACGAATTAAAAGCAAAGGGACCATCAAATTTATCGCACTCACGCTATACCTCAATATCATTCACCCTCTCGTCTTGAACATTACCTGCTTGTAGGTGCTACTACTATCAAAAGCGTTCCTTCATAGGGGGGGGAGTGTGGGGTGAAAATGGGTGGGATCCCTGACCCCTTGGCACCCTCTTTCCTACCATACTGCAAACGTAAAGGGGCCACCATCATCTTTTGAGGGTGTATGTGCTGGAATGAAAACTAAAAGAATACAGGAACAGAAAAAAAACGGAGGTACAGAGAAAAGGGATTGTTTTTATATCATCCGGATGGTTAATTGGCCTTTCTTCCATCCTTTCCCGCTCCTCCATGGTCTGAAAGACCTGGCTTTAATCTCTTTCCCTATGTTGCGTACTTGTAGCTTCCCCAAATGGTTCCAGAAACTAACAAGTTGATTTTTTTTTCCAGGATAAATTTGGGACTTCGAACCTTGAACAACTGTGGCACGTTTGTACGATTCTCGAAGGAGAACGGAACAAGAACGTATTCAAATTCCCACAGAAAACCTATTCAAATTCCCACAGAAAACCTATTCAAATTCCCACAGAAAACCTATTCAAATTCCCACAGAAAACCTATTCAAATTCCCACAGAAAACCTATTCAAATTCCCACAGAAAACCTATTCAAATTCCCACAGAAAACCTATTCAAATTCCCACAGAAAACCTATTCAAATTCCCACAGAAAACCTATTCAAATTCCCACAGAAAACCTATTCAAATTCCCACAGAAAACCTATTCAAATTCCCACAGAAAACGCATTCAAATTCCCACAGAAAACGCATTCAAATTCCCACAGAAAACGTATTCAAATTCCCACAGAAAACGTATTCAAATTCCCACAGAAAACGTATTCAAATTCCCACAGAAAACGTATTCAAATTCCCACAGAAAACGTATTCAAATTCCCACAGAAAACGTATTCAAATTCCCACAGAAAACGTATTCATATTCCCACAGAAAACGTATTCAAATTCCCACAGAAAACCTATTCAAATTCCCAACAAGCATATTGCATGCAGAATTGTAACTCAACAGAGATAAGCTTCCACAAAAAGATGGATAATAACAATAGAAGATACTGAATCCCTCGATTTGGTAAATCATATACGGTATATTAGTTGGAAAAAATTATTTTGTTACGAATGACTTTAAGGAATGGGGCAAATCGATTAACTACAGTATTTACATCTCCGATTTATTCTTCGCGTTTCGCCGTGAGTCAATGAATCGTTTAAGGTACGTACTCGTTTTCCCAAACAGTTAGGCGCAACGAAGCGAACGACATAATATTTACAACTTACCAAGACGAAGAAGAACTCTATCGAATCATTAAGAGGGGACTAATGAAGAAAACGTGAAGAGATGGAACAACTAAGAAAGACTTAATGTATCTTTCCTTTTCCAAGAAAAGCAAAAGATGGATTAAGACTTCCTATTCATTAAGTAAAGCTTTGACTACGGAAAGGAACATTTGCCCAGTCGTTACTTAATAATAGGTTACAATGATATTATATTTAAGGATCATTCGGACCAAAAACAAATAGGCAAACAAGACTGTCTGTCAACAGAAAAATCAAAGAATTTTTAACAAACAAAAAACACACCGGATAATAAATAATTAAAAAAATAAAACGAAATAATAATTATTAAGCTGTTCCACATTTTTACCAGTTGAAAAATAAATACTTCTAACGATTTTCTTTTTGGATTTTTCGAAACAATGATATTGACTTATTTGTTTATAATTTTATTTCCAACCCCCCCTCTTCTTTCCCCCTTTTATTATTAATTCCGCTCGTTGACGAAAATGAGGTTATATTCCTGTTATAATAAATCATTGTTTCAAAAGTTTAAAAAAAAACCCCTGAGAAACTAATTGGTTTTATACAATATATAAAATTTTGTTTAAAATTCTAGCTAACGAATTATAATCAACTTTAGATAATTAAATAATTTTGGGTTTGCAGTACCAAACCGATGTTTAATTGCATTATTTTAATTAAGAAAGTAGTAATTATTACTGAAGTTAATCCAGTATATATCACCGCTCGAGTTAGATCAAAATTTATAGAGTTATTTTTTGGTGAAAAAAATTTATAGTTATTTTTTGGAGAAAAAATTTATAGTTATTTTTTGGAGAAAAAAATTTATAGAGTTATTTGTTGGAGAAAAAATTATTGCATTATTTAATAACTGGCCACAAATTAATTACTTTTAATGTAAAATAATCTGTATATTTTGGTAAATACTTTCTTAAAACTTAAAGACCAAAATATCCTTCCAACTCAAGACAATTGCGAGTTGAAAATAGAGCCAGGATTGAAGTTAAAAAAAAACCCACTAAAGTCGGGCTAAGAAAACTAGGTTCCGTTTTCTAAGCCAATATTCCATTCCCATAACATCTAGGCCTACAGGCTAAGAATAAAAAAAAACCCAAAAATACTAAGAGAAAAAAAAACGCTAGCGAAAGATAAATTACAAAGTAATTCAGTTCGGAACAACGGGCCGAAAACACTAAGACGGAGAAAAACATAGGGTTGATATAGGGGGGCAATACCCCCAGACCCTTCCTGCCCCCCCTCTCCTCAATCCCCTATATCTGCCCCTACACTATCCTACGTCACTGGTCAGCGGGTATTAAAGTCAATCTATATAATATAAAAAATCCTATATATCAGTCGGGGGGGGGGGGGGGGTTTAGCCCGTGAGGCCTGATCGGAAGCAATGGCGGTAGGATCAGTAAAAAACTGAGGAGAGAAAAAAGGCGGGGGTCATCTTAAAGGATGTACTACAGGAGGGGGTAGAGAGAAGGGGGTTTGAAAAGATGTGATGGGATGGGATGAGAAACGGGGGTAGGGGTAGAGGTAGGGGGTTTAAAGGGGGGTGGAAGTGACTGGACCGTGGATACTTTGAAAGGAAAAATATTGTAAGTCAATTGTTTCTGGTTCTTCTCTTAAAAAATTTTTATTTAAAAAATGATCAATCAAAATCCAATTAAAATATTACGGAAAACAAAAGATGAAAATGTATCAACAGAATAGGATGTAGCTAATTAATTATAGTAAAATGAATAATTGGGGATATGAAGTGGCGTATACTAATTACAAAAAACACTTTCAAGTTAACTGAGGAGCTTAGACCTCCAAAGTAATTAGGCATAAGGTCATAGATATTGGTAAACTAATTAAAATCATTGAAAATAATTTAAAGTTTACGACCTTTTTGCACTTAAAAATAAAGAGGGGGGATCGGCATAACTTTGGTAAGTGTAGGGATATAAAGTCCAGTCAACGTTACTATGGAAACGAGGAGGTTTAAGCGGGGGGGGGGGGGGTTTGAAACGTGGGTCGGTCAGCCTACAGGAGCTAACGGAATTTTTTTTTCTTCTTGCTTTCTTTTTTTTTTGAAACTATCTCTAATCCGAGAGAAATGACCAGAAGGTTTGTTCCCTCGCGCGCCGATGCTGACCCTCTCCCCCATTGGTCAATGACTGGACACTATAGAAAAAGAAGGGAAATGAAATACAGAGGCGAAGTAGTGGGTGTTGGGGATAAAAAATACCAAACTTGGAATGGATGGATTTCGCGATGCCTCTAAGGTAAAAAATATAGATTGATTCAATCTCAATCTAAGATTGCCATATTGTAAAAGAAACATTTCTGCATGAAAATAAACAGTCATGTTTTCACCTTTAACACCTTCCGGAGAGTGTGTATAGAATATTCACCTGTAGAAAAATCCCACTCACTCCTCATTGGTGTTAAAGGTATCAACAAAGCGCGGGTCTAAGAAGATATTTTTTTCTTTTAAATGTCGTCTGACATTTTAAAATATGTTCGTGCCAAAAAATCGTACGACGAAGCGTGTTTTCGCCAAGGCATGGTAGACGAGGGTCATGGAAATGACCATTCTGAAAGGGATAGTAGTACATAATTTCGACTAAAATACTTAATTATGTTAAAACTGAGCAGTAAGTAACGCCTCGTACTAAGCGAGAGACTAACTTAAATTTAAACAGTGTCGTTTTCAAAAGATCTCGGACTTAGATTGTTTAAACCATATCCATAGTTTTCAGATTAGGAGCATTGATACCATTTACACCAGGAGATCAGGCTACTTAGTGAGCACTTCACTATGTCAGTCAAGTAGCCTGGAATCCTGGTGTAAATTGTATCAATAATCCAATGTTTTTCTCTCAAAACATAATTATATATATGTATATTTAAAAAGGCTTTCGAAAAAAATGATTTTATGCCCAAATAATTTCATGATCTTCTCGTCTTAAATGATGCTATCCCTTATTTTAATCTGGTTCATCTTATCTTTTTCATCTATATTTCATCCACACCTACCGATAAATTGTAAACTCCCTTTGTCATTCCCTTTCCCCCCATAGTCTTAAGAATGTATATGAATTATACGGTCTGAGAAAACAGGGGGGGGAGAGAGGGTGTAAGATGCAACCCCCTTCTCCTCCTACTCCTCCTCAGGGTTTCCATCGTTTCTTTTAGAATGTAGAAGCAAGCTGCAATGAGTCTAAATCGGGTTGTCATGGAAACGGCACTCTCAAGATGACCGCCCGAAAAAAAATCCAGAGACCTAAAGTATAAAGTGCTGGCCGTCAAAAGGGGGTTGGGTAGAGGGGGTATGAAGGGAGGTTTAAAGGAGGTTCAGGGGGTGGTGGTGTTGCCCAGAAGAGCGTGCCAGAAAGAGAAGCAATAAGATTGGAATAGAGTAGTACACTGAGACCGAGGAGAGAAACACAGCCCCGTGTCTCATTTAAGAATGTCAGTTAACTTTGAACGCGGTTGGCGTACTGATCTAGATGGGACTTACAAAGAGAGGGGATGGTAACTTCTACTAATTGCACTTTGCAATTGGGATGAAAAAAGTTCAGGATGCTACAAACGGAGATGGATAAATTGGTATGCTAGTACGAATTAAAACCAGAACGCAGTTCTATAAGTAACAATCTTCGCTAAGTGTGACAAATATGGCGAATTCCGATTGAAACTAGCAAATGACACACCCTCTATAACATACCAATGATATTATCAAACCCTCATCATTCTACTGAACGTGAACTACAAATCAAGAGATTATTTACTAGAATCTGATTTTTTTTTTTACATCAGAAATATTTTATTCCAAGCATGGCGCGCTAAATTTTGGATATAGTATTGGCAGTTATAGCTGTACGAGTGTGTTAAGGAATGGAGATAAATTAATAAAGTGCCTATTCTCTGTTTTGGGGGGCACACGTATCACTAATGCATCGATTTCATTATAAATTGGATGCTCACTAGGAAAACCTACGGCGTATTGATATGAAATGATAAAGAAAATAGTATTCAACAGTAACAAAGAAAATACTGGACTGTTTCTTAGATGAACCGTCGACTATTGGATTTTTATAATACTGAATTTTTGTGAGGAATAGACTAGCACCGCCATCTATCTGACATTTCTGTTACCGAATTTTAAATGGTATTAAAAAAGTTCAAATGAGATGAATTTTAATAGAGTTGTCATATCACTAGATTTCTATGGATACCATTTTTAACAGGTATATATCTCTAACAACGGATATATCTTTGAAAAAAGAATTACTAAAAATCAAAGAAATCAAAAACTTCTCACGTGTCAAAACGATGTTCCTTTTGTAACGTGAGATGTAAGATTTATGATAGCAATACGAAACGTGGATTTCAAAAGAGTAATCGCGGCTCTTGTCAGATAAAATTAGTTATAACTATTTATAAAAGGGTTCTAAATAATCAAAATTACCTAATAACCCTAGCCGAAAACGTTCCTAAATTATAGTTAGGGTTACGACGAAATTTTCAGATTCAAATTCCCTGACTTTCCCAGGTTATATAAGAAAGGGTGCTATTAGTAAACAATTTCATATAAATTGCATTTAATAAATATTTAACTGTGTTAAATGGATTAGTAAAAACTTCATAAGAAAATTAACATTAATTGCAGGGCTCCCACCAAAATCTTAAAAAAAAGTAGGGAAATAGGGGATTTTTTAGGCTAGAAATAGGGTGAAATAGGCACCGAATTTTTTAAACTAGGGACCAAATAGGAACCAAAATGGGATCTTTATGTGAACTTATATTTTCACCAATCTATCCCTGTTTTCACAAAATGACAAAGTCAGATATTTGTAAAAATATTTTATCATAAAACTGACTTAGTTTTTGTTTATTACATTACTACGTTTTATCTATCACAATTCTATCACACTTAACAATCAGTCTTTTTTAGTTTTTCAATGAAATAAGAAATATAAATGTGTAAATTGGACTTTTATTATAAGCTGATGGCACATTAAACTAGGAATATGGTGATTTAGGGACCAAATCACAATTCTATGGTGGTTTAGGGACCTCAAAAAAAAGTAGGGGGTTTTAGGTATTTTAGGGACATGGTGGGAGCCCTGTAATTGTCATAAATGACCAAATATCGATATTTCAAGGTACAGAAACTGAAATTTTACTTGAAAATGCTTAATTTCTCTGAGACCTTATTTACAAATTTTAAGTTCTTTACTAACCATTCCAATTCAATCTAGCGCGAACTTTCTCCCAAGCTTCAAGTGCGCTAAATACATTGATAAAAAGATACCTAATCTTAAGAAGTACCATTTCTCACACCTAAAAATTCAATCAAAAAACAAAAAAATAAGCCCGAATCTCATCTCATCTCTCCTGCATGCTCTCACACCCGCGGAGACCGCCAAAAGTATTTACAGCTAATAAAAGCCAGCTTGTGACCGAGGCGCGGGGTGTTCGAATTTAAGGCATACGCTTAATTTTGATGGTAAAATGTTTTCCCCAAAAGAAAAAAAGGAATAAATCTTAAAATAGGTACAATAGCAGGTGCACACGCATAACGCGAGTTAGAGCCTTAATTCTTTACAGTTTGAGGTACCCCGGAGGTAAGGGTAGTGACAGTTACTCGCCTTAAACTATATTAAACTCTACGGGGAAACCGTTAAGGATGCCATCTCTATCCCACCACCCAAATGCCCGATGGAAAATTTATCTTTACCGAAAAAGTTGAGAGAAGAAAAAAAAATCTTATTTTTTTTATTTGATATTTATGTTATTTATGTATAGACCGGAGAATAAACGAATTTAAAGATACGAGGCGATGTGGGGGATGGTCTATAGACCTCGAGGGGAAGGACACTTGGTCAATTATTTCGAAAAAGGTGTTGAACTTCCATATCTAAACACAATGATCACCGAGTAATACCAAGAAGTGATATCTAGTTTATTAGGGAGAAGTTATAAATTCGACACATTTACAATCAAGCTTTATCTCCAGTCCAAACGCAGGTCCGGACTCTGGAGTTAATCCCCGCCTCTAAATTACAACCAGCATCTCATTGGTTCTTGATAACTTACGTCAGCGCGACGCGAATGACGAAAATCACTTGTATTTTCCGACTGAGGAGAGTGTAGCGAAATTAGCCCGGCCTCCTTTTAAGTCCCCCCTTGTATTTTGAAAGGGGGTCTGGGACTATGGCGCGCGAATACTTAAGCATCTTATACCTACTCCCTAGTAAACTAGATATCCCTTCTTGGTAATACTTATATATTATATTTAACAACCTAATGGCCAACACCTTGGTCAAGCTTACACTATAACTTTGTGGAGAGTGACGCCATATATTTATTATCAACTCCCTCTCCCCTCTACATTCTGAATAAAAGAAATTTTCGGACGTGAAAAATAGATGGTCCATTTTTCTTTAAAAATAATAAATAACTTTTATACCTTAAAATTCTTGCAGGTTTGTTTTTTGAAAAATAAATTCTTTGACTGATCTGAACTGAAAGCGTGAGCGCAAGTTGCGTTAGTGGATGGAAGTCTAGTTTAATCAGATTTTACATTTTTTTAAATGCCTTGCACATATATTAATGTCAATCAAAATTTTAATGAGGAATATTTAATTATTTTCTCTTTCGATAATATTATAATAACAAAAATATTTTTTATCTTACAAATTATCCTTAAGATTAAAAAGGCCATTTACCTATGTCAAAAATACAAAATTGTTTTTATCAATATTCCATAAAAACATCCCCCATACCTATTTAACATACCTTTCAAAAATTTAATTTATGTTTTATAGAAATTATTCAAAAGAATTTGCGAAAACAACCTCATCAATTTTAAAACTGTTAAAACCCGAGGTTAAAAGAAATAAACAAGTCTTTATCTATTTTGGAAGCCGTTTTTCATTCCCCTTAATTAACTAAGGTTTAATTTTGAAACTAATTTTAAATTTTATAAAGATTTAAAGTTAATTTGGGACAGAATTATTTCTGTATCTATTTATTTTATGTTGTCATTTTTACGCTTGAATTATTTAAATAACACGATTTTTTAAATTGTCAATTAAATTTGTACCAATTATTTCTAATTTTTAATCTAAATAAATTTATATCTACAGTATTATCCTCCTATAATACAGTGGTATTCCTCCCACGAAAATATTGAATTGAATTGAATTGAATTGAATTGAATTGAATTGAAAAGGTGTTTAATGTGTATAAAAAGAATCATACAAAGATTCACGAGAATATACACTTAGTGATAACATCATAGCATAATAACAAAAATATTACATATATACAAGACGATGAACTCGAAAATTAACAGTTGCATTTATAATTATGTATTTGTGCAAAATTGACAGAGAATATGTCTAACTTTTCTTTCAAAAGATTGCAGGACCTTTGCATCCTGTTAATAGGGATTAGGCTTGAGCCTTTAACATAGAATGTATCAGGGTTGATTCTTAAAAGTCGAGGAACATTAAAATTTAATTTTTCTAGCAGAGAGGGTATTGGCATTAAATTATGTAACAATTTGAAAATAAATTTGAAATCAGCGAGTAAACAGACACTTTTTATAGAAGGGAGTCCAAGGTGATTAAGGATACCTTCATAGTTATATTCTAAATTTTTAAGATAATTCCGAAAACAATACTCTACAAATTTTTTTTGAACGCCCTCTATTTTAGCGAGAAGGTAGGCGCTACAATGAAAATATTTTTCTACTTAATTTAATTTAAATAAAAAAATTAATCAGAATAAAAAAAATTGAGAAAATTGAAAGAAAAAAATTGTTTTTCAAAATACGTTTAGAGATCAAGCGAGAATTTTAACTGAAAAAAAAAAATAAATAATGAAGAGGGTCTATTCTCTATTCTTAAAATCTCCCTTAATTTAATTCAAACAAATCCGCGACCTCGAAAGAAAAAGAAAACTTTCCACAAAATGACATACCAAGGGGAATGAAGTAGCGAGAGAGGGGAAAAAAATCGAGCAACGTTGGAACGAAATGACCTCGGTAGATTAGCACCGCTAATAAAATGCGATTCAAATTTACGGGCATACATTAAAAATACGCTGAGAAGAAAACAAGATGGTTTAACGGTCTTTATTGACTTGTTTCACACAAAAATATCAATGTGCCCTATTTTACAAGACGACATTTAAGAGATAGTTTGAGAACCTTTCCAAAACTTAAACTACAGATTCGAATTTTGGGAACCAATGAAATTAAATACTTTGTTTTCAGACTAAGAAGACTGATAGCAGTTACACCAGGAAGCCAAGCTATTGGACGGACAAGTTCAGCACAAAGTAGCCAGGCCTCCTGGTGTAAATGGTATCAATCCTCTTTGTTTGAAAACTATGTTTCATCGGTGGTCTGAAGTTTGTAAAACAGAGCATTCCCATAGATTATTAGAACCAAAAATACAAAAATAACTGCTAATGATTGGTAAGCCTTAAAATCATTACCTTTGACCCTATAAGTAAAAAAGATTTCTTTTTTTTTTCTTAATTTTGGTAAACTACGGATAAACGGATAATTTAGGTAATGTTTTGAATCTTGCCTTTTAAGAGGCGAAACTAGAAAAATCAAAAATTCAGTTTATAGTAGGAACAAAAAAGCTATAAAATTTGTGGGGGAAAACTAGTTTCGGTGATTGGAATTTTTTCAAAAGCTCCGTTTAACCACGCCCCCTTCCCTCTGCAAAGCGTAACCTTTGAATAATAATAATAATTTCAGTTACGGAAATAAAAACAGTGTGTTTCTGATAAGTCTGCCATAAATTAAAGGGAATGATGTTCTTTGGGTGAACGATTTTGAGTCGAAAATGTAACTTCTATGACAGATTGCCGTCTGGGTCAATGTTTTCAATTTAAGATTACATCCAGAGTATTTTACTGATGACCCCTTTAATTAAGAAACTGATTTAGACAATTATTTCTAATTTAATAAAGGGGTCATCCCTAAACACTTATAAAATCATAACTCGAAAACAGTGGCCTGGAGGACAAAATGCCACAGAATATTTTCAACTCAAAATCGCCCAAAGAACATCCCCTTAATTTATGGCATACTTATCAGAAACACCCTGTATATACATTCAAAATTTCTCTCTTTATAAACTTTCTAACACTAAAACGAAAGCGTACTCGAATTTTATAACCAAAACACAGAACAAAAGACTTCATTTTTCCCCCAAGTAAATATTTGGGATTAGGGTGTAATTCGAATTTTTTAGTAAAATTGAAAGAAAGAAAAAAAACTTCGGTATACAGCCCTACTTTTAAAGAAATTTGAATCTATCCAGGTCAAATTGGATAATTTCTCATAACGCAATGGATAGTTAGTTACGAACGGCATAGTACCGTTCGCGAACTGTTTTTAAGGTTACCTCAAACTTTTGCATCATATAAACTATGACCAAAAAGTGATATCTAGTTTATTAGGGGAGAAGGTATAAGATGCCTAAGTATTCGCACGCCATAATCCCAGTCCCCTTTCAAAATACAAGGGGGGGGGGCGTAAAAGGAGGCCGGGATATTTCGCCTCTCCTCAGTAGGAAGATAAGTAATTTTCGTCATTCGCGTCGCGCTGACGTGAGTTTTCAAGAACCAATGAGATGCTGGCTGGTTGTAATTTAGAGGCGGTGATTAACTCCGGAACTACGTTTGGACTGGAGATAAAGCTGGAAATGTGGAGAATTTACACCTTCTCCCTAATAAACTAGATATCACTTCTTGCTATGACCAAATACATTTCAGATAAGATTCTAGTAAATTGGCAGAATTATTAGTGAAAAACAACAGTTAACGCGCCGCGATAACCACAACGCGTTAAAAATACGACGCAAGAATACGTAATGAAATCAAGTGTCATTCTTGGGAAATTATTAAGCCCATCATTTTACAACGAAGGAAAAGGGACGACGCCATGACGATTTGAGCGGGAAATCAACCGTGGTCGAGCAAAAAGCGTCATACCTTTTTATGCAAAAACAATACGTAACTGCATAGCCTAAGGGAAAGGGGTCGACACAATTAATGTATCACTGGAATTATATCTAACGTCATGACGTCAATGGAATCCATTGAGTATACCCATCCCCTTTACACTTGAATAAATTACGCGGGTAATTGGAGTCGCTTACGATCCAAGTTACAAGCTTGAATGATTTGAACTCATTCCCCAAATTACCATGACGAATTACTCTAAAAGTTCATTTGACTGTCCATTACATAAACCTTTACAAAGGTTATACAAAGGTCGGGCTCGCTTAGAGTCAATATAAAAAATCAGAAATGGCTAAATTGTTAAAATTCGCGTGTACAAAATCGAAATTTCGCGAGTTACAATATTCAAATACTACTACTATATTCGCACAGTACATAATTACAGCCAATTGCAACGATTTTCACGGTCATCTTCCATTTTCCGCCATCTTGAGATAATTTTCACGGCCATACTGGTGGGTTGAATACAGAAGGAAAGCTGATAACCCACCAATATGGCTGCCAGAACCTTGGCAAGACTTAGGAGGGTGTGACGTACTACTACTCAGCCAACTGAAAGCTCTCAATAGACAATTCCAATAGCTACTTGCAGAAGAACCAACAACACACAAGGGGAAGCCGGTCCCCTTTGGCAACGCCAGACGGAGCCCGAGTGTTAACACGCGCTGCCTCTAGCGGGGCTTCTTGGCCCGACGGAAATAACCCAGGAAGGTAATCTTCCCCCCGCCCCTGTGGTGTTTACTTCTCTTAAGGAATGGAATTATTGGAATTGTCTATTAAGAGACCTTTCAACAATAGATAAAGGTAAAAATAATAATTTACAA
Source organism: Phalangium opilio (assembly GCF_054372755.1). Lineage (NCBI taxonomy): Eukaryota > Metazoa > Arthropoda > Arachnida > Opiliones > Phalangiidae > Phalangium > Phalangium opilio. Next base: position 6,533,710 of record NW_028324182.1, on the reverse strand, counting down.
CTAAATCACGTTGGCTCTTGTATAATTATAATATCTCAAAATAAACTTCTCCCGGTAGAGAGAAGAAGAAACACTTATAAAGTGCTTAAGCCTTTTCAAGTGTATATTATCTAACATCCTATACTAAAGTGTATACTAGCTATATAACATTGTATATTCTAAAATGTATTTATATGGTGCACGCTTGACTTGGCTCAGGCCAAGGGCAAAACGTCTTTTTAAAACAAAATTCTTAGCATAATATATTTCGAGAGAGAATTTTCTCCTTGTTGGGAAAAGAAGGGGGCCCCCGTCACACGCGATACACAATTATTTTAATTCTCTCAAGAACTAAGACAGGAAATTTAGGCATCGGGCGGCTCCTACCAATGCCAAACGGGTCCAAAAACCCCAAAAACTAGAGAAAGAGTGAAGCTAACTCCCAACTGGAAGCAAAACAAGTTGGGTAAACTGAAGGTTTTAGAGCCCCTATACATAATTTCCACTTCCCCCAGTGTTGCCAGACCGTTGGTGAGTCAGAAAGAAAGGATAGCAGGTCAGTTTGAATCATTACTTGACCCACTTGATTCACTGAGGGTCTCACAACACTGCAATAAAGTTTAAGCTGAGAGAAAAGGGGCAGGAATTTTCTAAAGGCCTTTTAGTTAAAACTATTTATATGGCATTCATTCAATTAACAACTAATTAATCTTACAATAATCTACCTTATTTATATTCAAAAAATTTTATTTGCATGATTGTTGTCACAATTTGTTTACTTCCGAATTTGACTAATTTTATATTCACGATTAACTCCTAATTAAAATTTTAATTGAATTTTAAAGTTGTAAAATCGTTTTGTTTCTAAAAAACAACATCATGTAGATATTTCTTTATAGTTTTCACTGAAGTGGCTACAGAAAATTCATCCCCCCTCTATCAGCATAAACTTCGGTGCAGTGTTGTCAAGATGGTCTAGTACTGATTCAAACTGAACTGCTACTCTTCATATCTCCAATTTCTTGACTCGCCAACGGAATTGTAACGCTGTAGCAACGGAAAACCCCCTATAGTGGAAACTATGTTTACCAATTCCGAAGAACGCTTGCTTGGTAACACTGCATCATAGAAAAAGGGGGTGAAGATTATACAGCGCAATAATTAAACCTAACTAGTTATTTGAAAAGTACTTAGTTTAAATGAATTCCGTATTGACAACACTACATATGACCATGAAAACCTGTGTTTCAGAATTTTCGCCACAAGAAAAAAGAAAAAAAATTTTATATGTATCATTACCAAGTTTAATCATCATTATTTTTTTTTATTAAAACTATTTTTAGAATATATTTCTCAGGCCACAAATACGCTCGCTATGTTCCACGATGAACAAGAAATAAAACCTGATTTCCAAAATTACTATATATATACAGAAAGGATCGTTATAAAAAAAACGTTAATGCTAATTTTAAATCAAATCCTTTCCCTGAAATTACTTTTTAAAATATTTAAATAAAAGATTTTTGAAAAAAAAAATACCACGCCTATTTCGAATTAACTTCTTAGAGAGAAAAAAAATTCCTAAGTTTCAAATTGGGATTTTGAAAAGGTTTTATTTTTTTTATAATCATGATTTATGCGATTTAAATTAAGGATATCTGATTAAACCCTTTCTATGTAGCGTGTTTAATTTCTCAGTCTAACGAGACACCTTTTTAAATTATACGGGAAATACTATTAGATTAAGAATGATGCTAAGTTTTATTTTATATATTACGTATCATACATAAACTTAAATTATATATTTTTTTTTCTTTGTTACCAACCTTATCACAGGGAGGAGCTCATTAAAATTACTTGGAAAGTCTTCTCTTTTTGATAATATTTTAACGAACTAGGTTTTTAAACCCTCGTGCAATTATTAGAAAATCAGGTTTATTACTTTGAAAGATTCGGCTGGAATAGGAGTTCTTGTTAATTTTATAAACAACATTTTTCATTAAATTTAGAAATGAAGATTGGTCAGTAAATATTCAAAAAATTGTCTTTAAGTTTCATACTTAAATTTAAGTGGGATTAGTTTAAACTATACTATACCTCTGATATTTAATTTTAATCTGATAAAACCTTCGGGTAAATGATTTATCACGACTTTGGCATTGAGTCGAAAATGTTTTATGACATTTTGGACTAAGGTTATGTATGATTGGAGTGTCTTAAGGACGACATTTAAATTTAAATATACTTCACTGAAAGACAATGATTTCTAATTACTTAAGGGGCTACCCATAAAACCCTCCAATCAAAACTTGTAAACTTTGACCCTTATAACAAAATTCCATAGAAATTTTTTTTTTCGGCTCAAAATTAATTTCCCATTTCGGTCCCACCACTTTTTTTAGTCTGAACACCCTGTATATTTAATTATATTTAAATTAAATAAGATTTAAAAATCAATGACGCGTTGAGGAACTCCGGGCGTTCTCGTTTAAATTAGGGTTAAGAGATCCGATTATGATAAAAATTATCTACGGTTCAAATTTAATTGAAGTAGGAACAATAGCAACGTACTTAAAGCAAGAATCATTAATCATTAATTAGATTTAGATTTTTAATAATATGAAGTCCGTGAAGAAAAATAATTATTTGGAACAGTTGCTCGCTCGGTTAAGGGGAAGCAATATATATATTCGATATATTTTGCCAAGTTCAATAGCGCATGATTAAAAATATACCTCTTAATTAAATAAGAAAAAAAATAAATCGGGCATATAGTTATTTCCTAAAATTAATAAGTAGAAAATTACTAAAGCGAATAATTATTGGGTATATATTTCTTCCTTATCTATTTTAGATTGCGTCATTGATTTTAAATTAAATTAATTTAATTTAATAACGAAATTATATAAAGTTATAACAAGAAGCGATATCTAGTTTACTAGGGAGAAGGTAAAAATTCGCCACATTTATAATCTAGCTTTATCTCCAGTCCAAACGTATAGTAGGTCCGGAGTTAATCCCCGCCTCTAAATTACAACCAGCCAGCATCTCATTGGTTCTTGAAAACTGTGCACGTCAGCGCGACGCGAATGACGAAAATTACTTGTATTTTCCGACTGAGGAGAGGCAGCGAAATAGCCCGGCCTCCTTTTACGTCCCCCCCCCCTTGTATTTTGAAAAGGGGACTCGGACTATGGCGCGCGAATACTAAGGCAAGATATACCTTCTCCCTAGTAAACTAGATATCACTTCTTGGTTATAAATCGAAATATAAAGGAAATAAAAGGTTAATTAACCTTGTAGGGTTGTAATATTATAATAACGAATGTACCCAAGCAGCTAATTAAATAAATAAATGAACCACTTCGCTTTGAACTAAAGCAAAGGTAAATTAGTATCTCAAACGGAATTATAAAACAAAACCTTAAATATGTTTTTGAGGTTACATAACAACCTTTTGATAAAAACATCCATAAAAAGCTGGGAAATCAATATTCAAGAGGAAAAATTAAAAATTCACGACATAGCATATGAGAAAATTCGATATCTAGTCCCGAATTCATATAATTATCTATAATTAACCAGTTTTAAATTAGAATAAAATATTCTCTCTCAAACCCAATTTAAGATTCATTTTACAGAATACATAATTTCTTCTTAATTATGAATTCATCTAATTAAAATAATTATATTCACGTTTGCTTATTAATTTAAATTTGGATTTAACTTAAGTTGAAACTAATTACAAAAAGGAAAAATGTCCTAAATTTTGAATTTTGGAAAAAAAAAAATCAAAGAGCTTTGGCGGAAAGAGGGTCAATCCCGTAGTTTTTAAGGGTAAAATAATTTAAAAAGAAAAATTTTAAAATTCGAGGGGCCAAAATTAAGGTGTGATATATTCGATGCCTACGTCAGCGCCGTGGCAAAAAAGGGGCCGATTTTTGGTAAATGACGAAACTGTAGTTTGGCAACTTTTCAATTCGAGAATTTTAAATATGGATTAAGGACTTTTCCTATTCAACTTGTTACGGAATTTCATGGATTGAAAAATAAAAAAAATTAATTTTTTGCAAAAATAAAACCTTTAAGGGGCTCATTAGATAATTAAGTTTAAAGACTTATATACAGAAGTTTGAAGCTTGGGGCGATGCACGAGAGGTCAAAATTGACTCCTTTTAGGAACCTCAACATCTAGGTCGTTAGGAAAATTTTAAATCCCCTCCCCCCGTAGCTATGATGTCATTAATGGAATCGTAATACGTCAGAACATTAAATTAAAATCGCAGCGGCTAAATTAAACCATTTATTAGTATTTATAATTTAAACTAATTTAGAATACTCAACGCAAACTTTTATAAAAATCAAAGTTACAGAATAAGAAGGTACAACGATTAGGCCTAATTTGCGCTTTGAAAAAATTATTTTCCCGCGTACTAAAGTAATCAAGCCAAGGCCTAACTTGGACTTCGTAAAATAAGAGAGAAAATATTCATTTCTTTTAAAGGCATCATCGCACGAGAGTTTCCCAATTAAGATCTTAGTGAGGGCAGCTAGGGGGGCCACCGTTTCTTCAAGAAGTGTAGGACGCGCGTAGGATTTTTTTTTTTACGAAAACATTTCAAAGAGTCATTCGCGTACGTACGATAAGCCTTGCCTAAGCTTAAGCCTAACTCGACGACGAGAGGGTGTAAAATGCCTATTAAAGAAACAACATAGTTTTTTTGGCTCGCGGAAGATTCAATCTAAAAAAATAGAGGGGCCCCTCCACTGTGTTGAACTAACTCCCTTTGCTCGCGCGAACACGGCTAATATCATAGCTATAATAAATAAACAATTATAGATGCATGTCTTAATTACGGTTCCACTATATTAAAGATCCAATACATTTTCGAAATAGATGTTAAATGAAAACAATGAGAATATATATAAATATATATATGATTCATATATCTATGAAAAAAGCGCGGTTTTAAAAAAAATGGGGAAGCTAATTTTAGCGCTGAAAGTTAACAGAGCCAAGAGGCAAAATAACTCTCTCGGAAAATAATTTAATTTAATTATTGCATGGGCGGATTAAATTTAAACTTGAAAAAAAAATAATAATAATGCCATTTCCTCTAAGCCAAAAATCATATCTTCCCTAAACAATGTTGTAACCACATTCGAATGAATATTTTTAACGATTCCGCCACCCCTTACTAACCCCGGTATAATTTTTTTCCCGCCCTTTTATTTATCAGCGCGTGGCAACGGCGTTTAAAGTGCGCCAAGCAAAATGAAAATCCCGCGCTTACGTTAAGGTGGTCACACGTGGTTTCCGACGACAGCCGAATATGGGACCCCTGCTGGAGCCTAGAGGCAAAAATGGGACTCCCAAAACAACGCGTCAACTTGGTAGGGGGTTGTGGGTGGAGACACCTCTTTCTCTCTCAAAAACCCCCGTTCATAGATAAAAGTCTATTTCTTGTTGTAGGGCAAGAATACTGTACGAACCTAGCCTGAATTCAACATAACCTTTGACCCACAAAACCGAGTCAGAAACGGCATTCAACCCATACCGAGTCTTTGACATAATGAAGCCAATGTTTAGAGCTTCCAATTTATGATGTAAAGAACGCTTACCTCACGTTAAAACCCTATCCATAGATTAGCGACGTGAAGATTTGAGCTTGAAGCTGTCGAAATTCTCCCAACAATATTTTGTTTAAAATAAACACCACAATCACCGTTTAATTTCGATTATTTTTCACTCAGTTATCCTTTTGTTGCGGCGTTTAACTCAGTGTCACGCGAATATTTTTTTCCTTTAGGGTTAAGGCTTACCGTCGAAAAACAACAACGAAAATTTTGTAGTAAACACGTGGTTAATCCTTAATGGCGATGTTTAACGGCAAAGCAACCGTCCTTCGTTGGTAGAAAGGCGCGAGACACGCGGCGCACATACCGCCGGGAATTAAAGCGCGCGCGCCAATACCCGCCAAAACTCCAACAAAATAAATAAAAAATAAAAAGATCCTGACGTTGACGGAACTAAACGAACAAGAAATGTAGAGTACGCCTACTTCCAAAAATAAAAAAGGCGCGTAAAAAATACTGAGGAAATGGCGGGAGAGCGCGCGCGCGATTTCTCACGAGTTTTTTTTTTTTCTTTCTTGAGATTTTTTTCTTTTTTGGCGGCGCGATAACAGAGGATCGAGGCTCGCAGCCGTGATCTTGACGTAACACAATCCACCACGTGTTTTGGTGCCTTTTTTTGGCACGCGCGGAAATTTAAATATTCTTATACAACTATTCAAAAGTGGGCAAATTTCGTACACAACTTACGTGTACGCAAACTACAACACTTACAATCATAAAAGACCGGGGAAAAAATTTCCCTAACCGTCCCGTACGGGAATCGGGAGATTCTCAAACTTTTTTCTTTCTCTCTTTTTTTTTCCTACCCGCTACTTCTTTACGTCCCTCTTTCAAGCTCTTCTCTCCGTCTCTCTCCCCGGGCTTACTACCAGAGTAAAAAAAATGCAAAGAGGCAGAGCGCGTAGGGAGAATAGCATAAAGTTTTTTAAGAGATGAGGGGGAAAACAAATGGACCAATAAAAGTATTCCTTTTAAAGTTGTCTTTCCCAGGCAGTTACGTCGAAGTCAATGTTTTCCGTTCAAGTTCACGCTCGGCGTTTCGTGGAAAGTAACGCCTAGTTGGTGGTTGGCGCTCTCAACGGTTGAAAGGGGCTCCTCCCCATTTGTTAATTTTAATTGCACTTCAGGGTTGCCAGTAATTTGCAAGAGCAACTGAATCAATGTTCGTAAATGAAAGCGCTGCCGTATAAAGCAACTCAATGATCAGAATCGAACAAGCTTTTCAGTCTGTTGAATTGCACTCGTAAATGACTGGCAACACTTGTGTACACACTACAGAGTCGCCATCTGCGGGATATGATCGTAAACCAACCTCTTACAGTTTTTGGTCAAATTGGATTATTCTAATGCCTGCTACCATGGAGCAGTATTAAAGGATCCATAAGATGTATTTAATGGGATTTTAAAGGAACTTTTGTTCTCACTCCAGTAAAAATACTCCATGGAAAACGGCCTAAACTAGAAAACATTTTCCTCACTGGAACATGAAGCAATATAACTTTTAAGCGAATACTCTTTCCCAACTACTTTTTTTTTTCTTTAAACTATGGGGTAAGAAAAAAGGGAAAGAAACATAAAACGGGGGGGGGCAGAAAGAGAGTTAAAAAAAACTGTTTGGCATAAGATGATGTGGGGAGAGAGGTAGGGAGGGGGAGGTTGGGATTAGTATAGTGGAAGGGGGAGGGGTTTTGGCAGGCAGGCATCGGATCGGAGAGAGCTAGCGCTCACTGCTGTAGAATACCAAACAGCGCAAACGCTGGTCAGCAAAACCTGTCCAATTAATCCGTGGCCCTGGGATATCCCGCGCACAAGGTTAATGGAGCGTATGGGGGGAGGGAGGGGGACTTCGTACATTGGGGGGGGAAAGCACCCCCTTCCTCCTCATCTCCTTTCAATTCCTCACCCCTCAGGTTTTTTTTTGCGCCATTTTTTTAAGTTCCCCGTACCCCTCATTTCGCATAACTAAAATAAAAAAAGGCAGATTTTTTTTTCTTAACGAAATGATACGTAAGAGCCAATACGTTTTATGTTGCATTTAATTATTTTAATATAGGCCTATACAAATTTAAATATTAGGTTTTATTTATTTATTTATTTATTAAATTTTAAAAGGTAGATAAGTCGAGTTATCTACGAATATATGAGGTATTCTAGAATATTTAATAAGAGTATTTATCCACACTTAAAAAAGGGTAAAATATTCAAGTTGGAAATTTATTTTTCTTTACAAAAGTTCTTTACTATATACTTGTTAAATTCTACTCCTTCGAAGGAGTGATTAAATAATTTAATTAGGATATAATTATAATCCAATTAAGTCCGAATTAATTTTCTAACGAATAAAGAATTTATTCTAGAGATTAGAACAAATATTTTCTTCTGATATTCTAGAATTTGAGGCTAAAACTAAGTAATTCCAAAATTTAAAGATGATTTTCTTACCAAAATAATAATAATAATTTAAACTAAATTATAAATATAAATTTCCATTTATAATAAGAAAAGACCATATTCTAGAATTTCCAATAAATTGTTTCAAATAAGAAGTAGATAATTCACTATTTAATGACTTAAGACGTTTTCCCTTTCAATTTACTCTCCGTTTTTATCTCTGCCTGTCCCCACAGTTTTTTTTTATATATATAATGTCCCCCTCAAATTTTTTCTCCTCTTTATAAAAAAAACCTAAAATAGTAGAGTCAGGGGTGATGTAAAAATATTCCAAGTAGGTAGGGGTGTAAAATTAACAGAAGAAATGGGAGGGGGGGTGTTCGACTTACTGGCACCACACCACAGTTCTCCAACGAGCCAAAAAAAAATTACGTATTCAAAAGTGACTTCATTTCAATATGGGAGGAGGTATTAAGAAAAAAAAACTGAATTTTTAATCCTGAAACTTTTTTCTTTTTTTTTTTTTTAAAAAAAACCGAAATCAGGTTTTTATAAACTTCGGAGCCAATGACTTATTATTTTGCATATTATTCTTATCAGAATAAATATAAAAAATCTTATATAAAAAAATTTAAATTTATTTTTCCCAAGGAACTTTTTTTATAAGTGAGATAGATCGGTTATATTTTTTTATTATTTAAAGCTATCAGGTGTGTAATGTTAAATTCGGTTGCCTTTGAAAAATAAAATAAAAAAAAAAATACATTACCGATTTATTATGTACGATATCACTAACCTAAGTTCAAATACAAGGTGATTTGTAAGCTTGTTTAAATTAAGGTAATTTTTTAAAAGGGGTAAAAAATAATTTTTTTTTTTTTTTTTTTTTTTTTGGAAAAATGATGCCAAAATCGTGATAAATCATTTATTTACCCCCAGGTTTTATCAGATAAAATTAAATACCAGAGATCCAGGTATATTTTAAACTAATTCCAGTTAAATTATAAGTTAAGTATTAAACTTAAAGACAATGCTAATTTAATTAATTATTTTAGGGGTCATTTGTAAAACACCCCCAACCATAACTTGTTTAGGGGTCCTACCACCCTTTTTGCAGCACCCTGTATATTAATTAGTATTTTAGCTTATAAAGTGAAGGATATTTGTCAAACTCTGTTATTATTATAAATCATTTTATATTTCAAAATTAATTGTTGAATAACTTATCATAAATTAAACACTGAAATTCTAATTGAAGGTAATTTCTTCATCTCAAAGAAATAAAATTTTTAAAAAGATTAAAATAAAAATTTTAGAAATTATACATCAAAGCAAATTTTTTCCTCTAATGAATATGTAAATTAGATGTTACCTAGCCCTTCCCAAGCTACGAACCAAATTGTAATAAAAATAAAATTCTAAAAAAAACCATTTACCTCTAAAATTGTTACATAAATTACAATATATAAAAAGGAAAAGGTCTATGATTGATAACGTTATTTTTAATGACAGGATATTACTTAAAAATTTGGTCACGCATACTATACCCCCTATTACAAATTCTCGTACATTGCCAAAATTGTTCATGCAAATATTTTTATGCAAAAACACATTGCCATGATATTATCTCTTTGGATAGTCAGAGAAATTATTCAATTTAACTAAGAATATTGATATTGTTGAAAACAATATAGTCGTTGCGACTTTATACGAGAGTAGCGTCAAATTTCACGGTAGAATTATCATCAAATTCATAGCGCCTATTAAAATCCAATACATTATAAAGCATATACATTGTTTCGTTTTGAATAAATTTTAAATAATGTATATAGTGATGGTAGAATTCATTCGTTAAAGTATTTTAAACTATAGCTAAGCTATACACGGCGTTGCCCGGTTGTTATAAAAGAGATTGGAAGCCATAAGAAGTTTCCTATCTATACCAAGAAGTGATATCTAGTTTATTAGGGAGAAGGTATAAATTCGCCACATTTCCAGCTCTATCTCCAGTCCAAACGTAGGTCCGGAGTTAATCTCCGCGTCTAAATTACAAACAGCATCTCATTGGTTCTTGAATACTCACGTCAGCGCGACGCGAATGACGAAAATTACTTGTATTCTCCGACTGTGGAGAGGCGAAATAGCCCGGCCACCTTTTACGTTCCCCCTTGTATTTTGAAAGGGGGACTGGGACTATGGCGCGCGAATACTTAGGCAACTTATATCTTCTCCCTAATAAACTAGATATCACTTCTTGCTATAAGTAAACACTAAATAGATATTGGAATGTTTTTGTTTTTTTGAAAGGGATAATGAAGTAGAAAAATAAGTTAAACATAATTGAATAAGGGTGTTAAAATATGGATAAGTAATCAACATATTGGACATAAGTAAATAGCAATAACGCAACGTTTTGCAGCTTTTGCAATAACTCTCTTCTACATACATATTAATGTATTATAATATTACATATTTAATATAGTACCTATTTAAAAGTTTAGAGCAGAGATTAACTTTTGCCAAGGAGTACTAAGAAGATACAGTTTTGCGTTTCTAACTTTTCGCTTCCTTGTTCAAAAAACTTTCGTTATCTATAAGAGAGGACTACCGTTAATTTTTATTAAAAACCATTTTGTAAGACCGTTAAACTCCCGTTTTCTAAGAGAGCGAGAGAGAGAGAAAAAAATTGTACTCGGGTTAATGATTCGGTAATTTGTGTTTCAAACGCCATGAAAAATAAAAATTATTTTTCTTTCGCCAAATTTTTCTTTGCCAAAGGTTTCTTCCTATATACAGCGATGAAGTTAAGGATTCGACACCGTTTATTATAACCACATACACGTTTATACTGCCAAACGTAGATGGTTTCATTACTATTTAGTTGATTAGTTGATTTTTTAAAAATGGAAAAAGAAAGGGATCAGTTAACATAACATTATACCTTTTATCTCTCGTTACAAAATAATTAGCATATAATTAGTCTTAAAACAATCAAGGATTACTGCGCCATCCGTCATTGCTTTAGTGGCGTCTGCTAGCCCGAACCTCTTACCACTACGGAATTGGTTGAATTCTCACAGGCTGAGAAAGGTAAGGGGTAAGAAGTTCGATAGACATTTTAAATAATCCTTGCTGTAGCCAATCAAACTTTGCACTTAGGAACAATTACGTAACGCACCGGTTTTAGAATCAATAGTCGAATTGGCCATTTAATTATCCCTTTAAAGAGAGATCTCAAATGACAAAAAAGTCACCTGGATATAAGTTTGTGTAAATATTACTAACGTCCTAAATTCTGAATTGTAAAAAAGGCGTTTTTTACTTCTTTTCTGCGAAGGAAACGATAACCCCTTCATCCACCATGCAAATATTGTTGAATTTCACGCAATTAGCGATGAAAATCTTAACTTCCATTTAATAACATTAATGAGCGAATATCGTGAGCCTAATTTCTTTTTCCTTAAAATATTCTTCCATAAACAGATGTGAAATCGCAGCTAATTAAACAAAAATAAAATGTCGTGAGTAAAGACCTTATTCCGGTGCCGTTTAAATATATTCAAATTATACAGTTCGAGGTTGAATTTAAACATATTTTTAATCCTAAGCGACTCGAAAAGATACTATTAGTTTGATTACGATAATACAGCCTGTTTTTAAAACTATAATGGAACCATAGCACGCTTACTACCTCTTTATCAGTTTAATTATCCCACTCTGTATTCAATAGATACTAGCATAAGTTCATAAGATATGTTCCCATAAGTTTGTCACTGGTTACAAACTAGAGCTTGTCATGAAGTGACGTAGGTCATGATAGATTCTGGTAAAGCGACACCTAGTGAGCCGCTGTCAAAGGCTTAGTACAGACTAAATAGGAATTCCTACAAAATTAACCGCTTGTCGCTCTAGAACTAGTTCTTAGTAATTCCAAGAAGCGATATCTAGTTTATTAGGGAGCCCGGTTACATGCGCCTTCGAAGAGCGCTTTATCGTAGGACGGACGAAAGGCGCGTTTGCGAAAGGCGCTTTTGAAAACATGCTTACTGTTACATGCGCGCTCTTCGAGAAACCCTCGGTTTTCCCACTCTCGATTTTGGGGAACTTATCGTGTTTACAAATTGCCTGGTTTGTCAGTCGGTCCCAGCTCCTTGTGAGAATAGTTAGGATTTTTGAGAAAGCTTTAGGTATGGTTATGGATATTTCATTACATAATATAGTAAAGGTATTGATTTTGACAATACAATTTCAACTTCAAACTCAATTAAAAATTCGGTTACTATTTGATAAACTCGGTTACTATTTGATAAACTCGGTTACTATTTGATAAACTCGGTTACTATTTGATAAACTCGGTTACTATTTGATAAACTCGGTTACTATTTGATAAACTCGGTTACTATTTGATAAACTCGGTTACTATTTGATAAACTCGGTTACTATTTGATAAACTCGGTTACTATTTGATAAACTCGGTTACTATTTGATAAACTAATTAAACAACTAAGATCCGTAGTTGCCCAAATTTTAAAAAAGTGGCATTCTTCCCACTTACGATTTCATTTATGAATCTGGACTAATTAGTTCGGAGAGAAATGCAGAAATCGCCAATTTTCAAAATTAAGATTTTAATTTTTCTTAAGACTAGTTTGTAAAAAAATCCTGGCACACTTGGCGAAATACATTTCAGTACTGGAGAATAAGCCTCTACAGTAGAAAAATTCCCGCATAAGGGATTTCTTGTTTTTCCAAGAAAATCGCTTTTGTAGTTACATGACTAGGAAAAGGCGGTTTAACCCCGCGGAAAGGCGCTTTATCGGCGAAAACCGCTTGTCCGAGGTAGTTTTCGTTAAAGCGCTTTATCTCGAAAATGTTTCGTGAAAACCGGTTTCCAGGTGTTACATGAGGGCGGATTAAAAGCGCCTTTCGATAAAGCGCTCTTCGAAGGCCCATGTAACCGGGCTCAGGGAGAAGCTATAAGATGCGCGCCATAGTCCCAGTCCCCCTTTCAAAATACAATGGGGGACGTAAAAAGGAGGCCGGGCTATTTCGCCAACTCTCCTCAGTCGGAAAATACAAGTAATTATCGTCATTCGCGTCGCGCTGACGTGCGTTTTCAAGAACCATTGAGACGCTGGTTGTAATTTAGAGGCGGGGATTAACTCCGGACATTCGTTTGGACTGGAGATAAAGCTGGAAATGTGACGAATTTATACCTCCTCTTTAGTAAACTAGATATCACTTCTTGGTAATTCTCTAGCATTACAAAGTATAGGAAGTATCAAGCTTATGGAACATATCTTATAAACTTACGATATTATTCAAAATTAACATCTAAATGTAATTATCTTCTTGTAGTTCTCTCCTCTCCCCCTAATTCGAATATATTCTAAATTTTTGAGGCGCTAAAGAAAAAGAAAAAGGAGCTTTGCAACAAACGTGTCTTTATTCTTTCTCTCTCGTTTTGACGCGTCCCTGAATTAATTCAGTAGAGAATTTTTTCCTTATTACGCAAGTAATTTATAATTATATTAAAAAATGGAATTTATAATGAATTTTCATATACATATATTTCTTAAATGATCCTCTCGCCTCTCCCTTCAAACTGCAATCAAAAAAATTACTTTGCCACCCTTGAGCCAAAAAATTAATTCTTTGCCCTGTGTGATTCAATCGGAATTTGCTTTACTATATGAACTAAAAGAAAGGTTTAACCCAACTATTATACTATTGTTTAACTAGTTTAGTCCATTTCTACGTCTACTTTTTCTCGTTGCAATTTTACTATGATATACATCAGGAAGACATACAACTATCAGGAATCCTTGCGACCCCTTGTCTCCAACGTTAATTTCTAAGCGGGTTCTGTGGGCGGGGCTTGAGAATTATCCTCATAATTCTGACGACTTTCTAACCGTTACTTCATTGGTTGGTATAGCAACCAAGGTTAGGCGTGCGAGGTGCAAAGCGCAGCGAGATGGATTATTCGCGAGGTAAAAATCATCATACGTCTAGTTCCTCCCACAAAATCCGCCTATACGTACGTTGAGAAAATTGTTACACAGTACGCAAAGATTCCAATTATCTGTGTTAATTCCTTATATACACAGGCAACTAATGCTTATTTGGATTGATATTTAAATATTCAGGGTCAAATTTTTGAATAAATAAATTAATTAACTTTACGGTAATATAATTAAAATTTACATAATCACTTATATTATCATAAAGAAAATTTGACAACTTTTGAGTACGTCCTTGTGCTTGTGCCTAACCTTAATCTAATCTAGATTGAAGCTGCCATATAATTATCTAACCCTAAAATAGGCTACATTATGGACAAAAATTTAAAGTAAACAAATACAACAAAGTTAAAGGGAATGTGAATTTACAATTTCATATCATATTTTACCACGAAAGTGGTATTATGTTACACTTTCGAGTCTCTACTTTCAAAATATCAAGTTTTTAATAAAATTGAACCAAATTTTCTATTTTTAAAACCCATTGAAAAATCACGAAAACTCAGTTTCGATATATCAACAATTTTGTCTTGTCGAGCTTGTTCGCCCGTTTGATGGCATCACTATGACGTGAGGAAAAAAGCGCGGGAATCCTATACGCGTCTCGAGCTTCTCGCCAGTCTAAACTCTTGAGTCTGATAGCAGAGGCTGCGTTCAGTAACGCTCAACGGAGGCTCCGTTGAATGCGCATTCGCCATTGAACGATTTTCGGAACTTCCGGTTTGACGTCACGATTGTAAGCGTAGAGGCATCGAAGTCATCGGCTGTAAGAGCCGATTACTTCGTTGAGCAACGCATTTGTGACGTAGCAGCAATGGAGGAAACTTATCTCCCTGAACGATTTCGAGAAGTTAATTTGATGGATAATTTCGGAACTATTTATAAAATCGGTGTAGCAGCGACTGAATGCGAATGAATATGTGTCTGTTAATTATTTTATGAAATTTTTTCGATTATATCTATGAAGCTTAAAAAGTTATTGGGTTTTAAAGCTTAAGCCTTGGCGAAGTTACGGGTCAGCGATATCCATTTCCATGAACTGTAAGCAGAAGATACTACGCAAAGTTTGCAAAAAACCGTTCAGTAGCCTAATACGTCACATGACATCACGTTGATCAACGAAGCTCAACGCGTTTGGTCTCCGTTGAGCGTTACTGAACGCACCCAGAGAGAGAGGCACCATCTCACGTGAAAAATATATCTGTGACGTCAGAGGTTTTTCAAACGAAGCTTCTCATTCCCTTTAAAATGACCCATAGGTCTCAACTGACTTAACTTCATATCGTTACTTAGCTAGTTAAAGGGAACTGAAGCGTATACTTATTGAACAAAAGTGTTTTTCTCGGTCTATATGATAAAAACGTTGTTCTTGGCGGGGGAATAAATGATTAAATTAAACTAACTACTACTTCAAATTCTGTTCCTAAACGACATAAACAGGTGGAAAACTTCGTAAAAAAACTATTTCAAGCGTTACAAAAACCGGGGAGCTGAATCTATAGTCTTTTTTACATCTCGTTTCCAATATGGAATAACATAGAAAATTCGTGAACCCGCATCTATTTTCAATATTAGATCCAATACGAAATAAGATTCTCAACCAATAAAAATCGACGAATTTGTTATACCCGCTTTGATATATTCATAGGAATTCCCAATAAGTTACGGCCCACCAATCTCAATAATATTATATCAGTTTTAGCATTTTTTAACCTTTGAACTGGCACCATGATTCGAATAAAAATTCGACCCTTAGACCAATGAATTTATTCTAAACAATTCGACGTGAGCCCGCATATACTGTCTCTTAGATCGGGGAAAAATCACTCGGATATACATTTAAACAAACGTACGGTTAACAAACGGTTACTTACCTTTCAAACGGCATTAAATACGAATCTGAGAACGGAAGTGACTATTTCCTTTGTTTTAGGCCGGGACCAACAAATGTTTGGGAGCCCATAACTTCTTAACTAACTTACCATCCCGTTTTTGTGCTAATGTAAATGCGACAAAGTACACCCAAGAAGCGATATCTAGTTTATTAGGGAGAAGCTATAAGATGCGCGCCATAGTCCCAGTCCCCCTTTCAAAATACAAGGGGGGACGTAAAAGGAGGCCGGGCTATTTCCCTGCCTCTCCTCAGTCGGAAAATACGTAATTTTCGTCATTCGCGTCGCGCTGACGTGAGTTTTCAAGAACCAATGAGATGCTGGTTGTAATTTAGAGGCGGGGTTTAACTCCGGACCTACGTTTGGACTGGAGATAAAGCTGGAAATGTGGCGAATTTACACCTTCTCCCTAATAAACTAGATATCACTTCTTAACTAAATGTTGTTCACAGACGCACATGCCCGTTTTACTTATTGCAGACTTATCAAAAACATCTCGAAAAGCTTTCTCTTGTTCTGAAAGATTGGGAATTACTAAATTCATATAGCATTCGACGCTGACAGTAATTCTGGTACTTAATATATCCCAGCGGGATACACCTTAGCCTTCCATAGAAATCTTCACAAAGAAAAATTGATTTTAACGTTCCAAGATTCGAACGCCGCTCAGCGCCATTTCATTTTCTTATTTTCATTCGAATTCCGTTGACAGAGAGAGAAGGAATTTCGTATAAATGAAATATTAAAACTTCTCTCTATGATATGATATGATTAGCAGTGCACGTCCAATTTCCAAGGAATGTCTTCTAGACTTATACAGAGTCTATATTTTAACAAATCGAAGCTATGCTATAGGACATGGTTTCCTATTGCAATGTAATGACGAGAGAATTTCGAAATAGTCCTAGAATATTCATAAAATCATCCCATAATACTGTATACGTGTTGGAAGACTATAGCCGACTCGCACTGCCTCTAGCGGCATTTCTTGTCTACAGGGAAATAACCTAAGAAGACGGCTACGCCCCTGTTGTGTTTGCATCTCTTCTGGACTTAATTAAGTGGTACATTACCAACTTTAAATTGAATATGGATCATTGAGAATCCATGATCAATGGTCATGCCGAGAGGGTAGACACTAGATCTCTGTGTACACCTGAGTTTAAAAGAGTTCAGCTTTGACTATGCATTGAGTTCAAATCCTTCGAAACTCACAGTTCAGCTTTGATTGTACATTGAGTTCAAGTCATATTGTACACCTGAGTTCTCAAGTGTCTACCCCCTCGGGTCATGTACACTTTCGAAAGCATAAAACACCCTGCATTTGTACAGAATCAATTCCAATACAAGTCGATGTTAATGTTCAACAAGTATCCTGGAGTAAATCCCATCATCTCCGCTCTGCATAACCCTAACCGGTTGCATTTACAACCTCTTGACACCCGACAAGTAACCTTTCCAATTTACCGCGTAGAGTTTTTTATTCCCAACCCTTAGGTCTTATCAAACTAGCTCAATCCGTCATGTTGTTATACATACTCTTTCATATAAAATAGAAACACCCCCCTACCCCGTTCGGGTGCTTTTAGATTCACCAGAAAGTAGCAATGAAAAGACACTACATTGAACTCCATTCGTAGTAGCAGTTTACAAAGAATCCGATAGAAAATAAAAATTTAATTTATACCAGGGATAGATTTAATTTTAGAAGTAGGAATGGAGAACAGAGTAATCTGGGCGCGCGTCAAAGTCCCGGACCCCCTTCCACGGGACGGGGGGGGGGGGGTATGAAAGAAGAGGCGGGTCATAGCGACAGAGGTAAAAAGGAATTGCATATTTTACGCCGTCCCCGTCAGCAACGTCATCAAAACGTAGTTTAAGTCAGCCAATAAGATAATTTAAACTTTTCATTACGTGTTGGAGGGAGGGGCTCTTTACTGGGCTATGAGTCGGACTGAAGTAAATACTAACCGTTCTCCATTCCTACTTCTAAAATTAAATCTGCCCCTGTTTATACCTTATCAACTATAAAACATTTTAAGCAAAAACTCCTTTTCTGGATATTTTATGTTATAGAAAAGCTAGAGATATTCCAGGAAAAAATGAATAAATTCGTGATAAAACACTTGACACGTGAGTGAGACGAATCCATTCGGAGTTTGAAATAAGGGATTATGTTATTATCCCCTAGAAGAAAGCTTACAACCGAGAGCAAACTCGGATTGATTTTTTCCCCTTTTTCTTCACCCCATAACGCGTGTGCTTGTAGGAGAAGTCGACCCTGAAGGGGCGGAAGGAAAGGGAAAATCCATCGATAAAGTTCTTTTTTAGTAGCTTTTCTCCTATCCAGCGAGGATTTGCTTAACTTAATACCACCGCAACGTCAAAGACTCAAAGGGCGCTTTTTATGTAAAACGGGTTTTTTTTTATATCAAAGGGGAGATTTTTATACAAGCGATTTGAATTGGTGTGGTGGGGTAGATTTTTTTTTATTTAAACGACTGGTGGTACTATGAAAGGAGCTTGAATGGGGTGTTTAGTATACTTTAAAGGCATTTTGTCAGGGGTTTAGAATATACTTAGACGATAGAGAGCGGGGTGAACCGATTGATTCTCCGAGCTTGTCAAAAAACGATTGAGATATACTATATGGTACCGTTTAACGTTTATTTTTTTATTTCTTGAATAATATATTCTAAACAGATTTATTTAACTGATACTATGATCGTGGTCCTTTTATATTAGAAGTTATAGGCCGGTTTAAACAGGATTAGTTACAAACTGAAAACCAGGGGGTTTAGTTAACAATTTCTGTTCGTAGCGCTGGATAGCCGCCATCTAACGGTGTAATTTACGAATGCATCAAAGCTACTACTAACATATTATTTTCTTAAATGAATTTTATTTTGTTAGTTTAATCTGGGATAGATTTAATTTTAGAAGTAAGAATGGAGAACGGTTAGTATTTACTTCAGTTATTCCGACTCATAGCCCAGTATAGAGCCCCTCCCTCCAACACGTAACGAAAATTTTAAATTACCTTATTGGCTCAATTAAACTACGTTTTGATGACGTTGCTGACGAGGACGGCGAAAATACGTAATTCCTTTTTACCTCTGTCGCTATGACCCTCCTCTTTTTTCATACCCCCTGTCCCGGGGAAGGGGGTCCGGGACTTTCTCCATTCCTGCTTCTAAAATTATACCTATCCCTGGTTTAATATATAATTTATTTTGAAGAACAAATGCGATAATTTTATTTTAAGTTAGTTTTTCTCTAGGGTTAATGTTTTATTGCAGGGTTATATTTTATTTAAATGTTTAAAATGAATATAAATCTAACCGTACCTACGTCAAATATTTCACAATCGTTTGTCTGGATGTAAAGACATTCAGATTTTATAAATTTGAGTATGTTTGAAATTAATAATAACAATACGAATTGTTTTAAAATATTGTAAAGCTATAAAAAAAAAGAGATAAATAAATGAGAGTCAATATATCTCGTCCTTGGTGACTGTTAAAAAAATCTAGAATGATCTCGATGGATACAAACGCAGGTAAACTTGGTTCCATTGCATTTTGAAAGTAAAACATGTGCATACTGCATATAAGTATGATTAACGATACCAAACCTAAGAATCGTTGTCATGCAATCGAGATAGGCATAAGTAGATTCGCGATACAGTTAAAAAAGAGATAGACAAAATGTCGGTCCTTGCAATATATCTCATAAATTGACCTCAGTTTGAATAGGTTTTCAATTACCCCCGGGGTTAAAAACATTTTTAAGGAAACTATAACCTCAAATGTCTACAACAGTTAAACAGGGTGCTCTGCACTAAAACGCTGGTAACATTAACTAACGATTTTTAATCTTATTCGCTTAAAAGGTGTTATTTAATTTCTGTTATTTTTATTTTACAATTTTCTCTACAATCTTTGACCATGCGTAGATATATTATTACCCAGTCTTATATAGTATAAAGATTACAACCCCCCTAAAAGTCATAAATTTGGGGCTTAAAAAACCCCCTATAAAGAGGAACTAGTAATCTTACAGACATGGACTTAACTCTGGTAGCAAACATTTTATATTTAAACTAATTCCTAGTTTCAAAAAATGAAAAAAAAAAAACTGTCTTCAGAGACGTCCATAGCCTTGAGAAAATTCTTTTTTTTTTCTAGGCTTAAATAATTACTGATTCAAAATTTCTTATGCTTGGATAATTTTCGATAATAAAATATATAAATCATTAACTTGTTTACTACATGAAGCGAAAAAAACATCTTTCGAGCAGCTAAATTAATTACATGGTACAAAGAAGTATTGTATATAAGCACCCGCATTTTTGAACCAATCACATTTACATGAAATTACCGAGAAATTACTCTCCCAGAATACGTATTTTATCGTCAAAGTTACGTACGATATTTTTTTTGCCGCAAATATAGCGTGAAAATGGCGCGAAATTATGTACAATCTCATTCTTACAAACTTCACGCGCTACGTCAATTTTCGCGCGCGATTAAACTATACTCGCGTGATTGGGTTTTATTTACCGCCTTTTGTAATGCTCAAATTAGCGCGCGCATTTGCCATTTTTTGGCGGGAAAAAAAGATCTGGTCGCTGAAAAAGGCGGGAAATAATAGTTTTGGCGCAATTATAGAGCATGGAGAGCGCGTGGTAAGTTTGCGCGAGCGATGGAGGCGGACAGACCTGTCAAAGCTTTTCAAAAACGAAACACAGGTGAGATGGCTATCGGTATCTAATGAAGGGTTTTTGCCGCCGGTAGAGGGTGCACCCCCTTTGAACGAATGTTTTCTAAAAAAAAGGCCTAACTGCCAATTACGCGTCAAATAGAGAAGGAGTGAGAGAATTATTATATAGAATGAACCTCTTCAACAAAAACGAAAAACCAATAGAAGCTACCGATTATATACAATAATACACCCGTGAATAAAAGACTTGACAGTAAAATTATACTCTCGATTTGAACAAAAACAATGGGCCTCTTTGAATTATGAAATAAAAATAAAAATAA
Source organism: Phalangium opilio (assembly GCF_054372755.1). Taxonomy (NCBI): domain Eukaryota; kingdom Metazoa; phylum Arthropoda; class Arachnida; order Opiliones; family Phalangiidae; genus Phalangium; species Phalangium opilio. The sequence continues at coordinate 6,512,743 of NW_028324182.1, read as the reverse complement.
TGATTCAATTTTCTATGAAAATCTTAATTAAATAATTTAATATAATACAATAATGAAGCTATTTTATGCAACAAACTAACAAGAGCCTGAGGTGTTGGACAAAAGTCCCAAGGACTACAATTTACAATCTCCAAAACGTGGGCGAATTAAAAAATAGGACAGATATCCGACATCTTTGAAAAAAAATAACCAAAAATTAAAATAATTATTATAATTGCAATTAAATAACCTAAGAATATAAAAGAACAAAACAATATATGAATTAATTATTATAATCAGAAATGCATAGTATCACGAGGGCTTTATCTCTAAATTTAAAATACAGCACAAAATTCGATAGCGGTTTATCATTCGCATTTCAACTATATATTTCTAGCACAACAACAAATGCTTTCAAAATATAATGAATAATTATTCCAAGGGAAATAAAAGTATATATTTAAACTCTATAATTATAGTTAAAGGAAAACAAGATTCAATTTAATTAACTGAGAATCCCTCCGTAGGTAAGGCAACTAGACATAGAGATGAAAATTAAGGGTATAGATAAAGGGGGGACCACCAACTGCATGGAATCAACAATTTTCGAACGCTGTTTTAAAACGGAACCTCTCACTTTTTATTTAGTTTGAAGATTTATTTATTTTTTTTATATTATATTATTTTGAAAAAGGCTGAAGAAATTGAGTTGAAGTTGAACAAGATGGAGATCCCGATTCATCCCTAATTAGCTATGGGTGCCAAACTAGTTTCTTTAAACTATATAACTAAGATATATTGTGACCATTTGAAACGTAATAAACGAACTTCGGTTTAAAAGCAAACTTCAACTGGATCGCGAAAAGTTAACTTTCAATATACGTGAAGAAAATTCGGATTTTAAAAAATGTTCATTTATTTTCAAAATAATTTATAAGATTCTTTAAGGGTATATGAAAAGATACTCGAGGGGCTGGTCACTTCGCCTGATTAAACGTAACTGATCTATATCTATATAAATCAAAGTCCTGACTGACTGATAATCAACGCCCAGCCCAAACCGCTTGCCCCAGAAGGCTGAAAATTTGCAGGAACGTTACTCATAAATAGTAGGCGCGTACGAAGAAATATTTTTCTAATCCGCCGCCATCTTAAAAAATGGCGCCCAGAAATGTATAAAATCTTCTCTATGCAACAAAGTCCGCGCGTTTCAACCGATTTCGCAAATATTTAGTACACTGCTTTCCTTTAACCTATAGACGGGCTGAATGCTCTTTTGGGCTCGATTTGTTGCCATCTTTTTAAATGGCGGCCAGAAATAAAAACCCTTCTTTATGGAATAATGTCCGCGTGAAAAGTAATAAAAAATGTCCCGACGGGCTGACGGGCAACGCTGAGTGACTTCACTCCTATGGTGCTAATAATATTAGTCACAGTAAAAATCTACCCATTCTTTATATCATTTTGATGGAAGTTCTTATTACACGCGAGCGACGCCGCGGGTAACAGCTAGTTTTAATATAAACAAATAACTTTGTTCGAATTGCTTTTATCGGAATTTAAACGCGTAAAATCGCAATCCTGTTTTTATCAACATTCCTGAAGAAATTGATATAATTCAAAGAAATATTTTATCAAAAGCGAAAGAGCTAGATTTGAAAATAATTTAGCTATTAATTTTATCCATAATCTATTTAAGACACAAAGTTAAATCTTTCTTGATACTATGAAGTTTGTCAGGAATTAGGGAGCAAGTGGGCCTCATTGACCCGAACTAGAATGTTTTAAAATATTTTATCGAATAAAAAAAAAAGATAACCCGTTTTAGTTTAGAAATAAGAAAGCTAGCTAGGCGCTAATAGTTTTTTTAGAAGATATCTTATTTCCTTACAGGTTTATTTATTTTAAAAACAAAACAAAAGTTTAAAGAAAAAGAAGGAATTTTTACGATTTGAAAAAAAAAGAAAATCAATACCTTTTATTATATAGGGTTAGTTTACTGTTTATTTGAATTTTAAATTTCTTAAAATTCACGAGCCATATTGGCGAGTACCGTTACCTTACCATAAATTTTCAATATCAAAAAGTTCAAAATATATATATAAATATTTTTTTTGCTTAGCGAGTATCCCCGTTCAATTCAATTCAATTCAATTGAATTCCATATTGGTTTCAACGCGTTTGAATCGAAAGTCGTATATTGCAAAAAAAAAAAAAATTCCTAACAATTTAAATAAACCTTCTTGAAGAATTGAAATATCGCGATCAATCTATTTTCTATCCAAAACTCCAAAACATATCCAATTTTATTTTAAAAAAAAATATATTAACTCAAAGTTATTGATCAATAAAAAAGTAGCAAAGTTTAGCAAACGTCCATAAGAAAATCGCGAAAAGTTAAGCAACGTCGGATTGATGTATTTCAGAAAAATGGTAATATCTTTCTCTGGACTCCCATTTAATATTAATACCAAATAGGGTCCCAGATTTTCTTGGGACAATCTTGAATCTTATAGCTTATAAGAGAGGGTGATCGATTTGATATTGGAGGGGGTCGCTATACTAAACGGTGGTGGTGCCCTATAAGCCATTGTGTAAGTGGGCCAATTGGAGCCCCACCAGCTGCGATTGAAGATTGTATTGGGCGCTTGCCCCTAGCTCCCTTGATTTGAATTTTGTAGCCCCTCTCTCCCGCCTTCATTCCCCCCTCCCCATTTGATGGATGATTTTTGTATATTTTTGAATGAGTTTGGCTATTTCTCCGATGGTTTCCGCGGGAAGGGACATTAGCGAAAGGTTGGGAGTACAAACACTCCCGTTTTTAGCTTCATCCATGCCGGGGAGTCTTAAGTACCTTATCTGTTTAAGCTTCAAGTATTTAATAAATAAATATATTGCATGGCACAACTACAAAGCATAGTCAAGAAGTGATATCTAGTTTATTAGGGAGAAGGTATAAATTTGCGCCACATATCCAGCTTTGTCTCCAGTACGTGCAAACGTAGGTCCGGAGCTAATTAATGCCCACCTCTAAATTACAACCAGCCAGCATCTCATTGGTTCTTGAAAACTCACGTCAGCGCGACGCGAATGACGAAAATTACTTGTATTTTCCGACTGAGGAGAGGCGAAATAGCCCGGCCACCTTTTACATCACTCCACCCCCCCTTGTATTTTGAAAGGGGGACTGGGACTATGGCGCGCAAATACTTAGGCATCTTATAACACTTCTCCCTAGTAAACTAGATATCACTTCTTGGTATAGTCTAGAAAAATATTTTGGCTTATGTCCAATTTGAGCAGGCGAGCCAAAAGAAGGGGGAAATTTCATAGTCGGACGCTGTATCTAAAAATGTCTGCGAAGCTCTTAAACAAGGAGTTTACCATCTTGTCTTTAATCCCCATGCAGAGGGTGCTCTATACCTATTGGATCTAATAAGATGGGCCCGCTGTTTCATCTCTTTGTACTCGGTTTTCCTCCCCACATTTGTGTAATATTGGCTAGGGCGCCCCGAGGAGAAATATCTAAACACGTATATTTTTCTGAATATAAATGGTTTCTTTTATTGTAAGCACCACCATCTATTGAAGGCAAGTCAAACACTTGTTGATCATTCGATTTTCATGTATATACCCTTCTTATCGAATGATGTCTTATTACGAAACGTCCCATAAAATATTGTTTCAATTGCAACATCTACAACTTAATTAATTTATGCGTGATTAAGCACGGCGCCATAAAATTGCAATTAAAAGTGATTTTCTTCACGTCTTTGATTAAATTTGCATAATGGTGATGGTATAATTAAACGCGTGATATTGAAATTATTTTAGGATCAGAAGTTCATAAAGTGTAGTAGAATTGATCAGTTTCCCAATACAATTAGAGGAAGTATTGACTGTTTGTTGCTGGCCTGCAAATGTTTCAACACTATCTAGAGGAATTTTATTTTTATACCTAGTTTACAGACTAGGAGGATTAATACCATTTACACACGGAGGCCTAGCTTTAGACTCACCCATTGAGTCAGACCTCCTTGTGTAACACCTGAAGCCTGGCCTCCCTGTGAAAATGGTATGAATCCTCCTAGTCAGTAAAATATGTATAATTATATTTAAAATACTCTACTCAAGGTTGAAACTTAATACAAATTAATTCAAAAAAGTTTCAAAATGTATTTAATATTTTTTATACCAGTCATTAAAGGAAATTATGATTAATTATTAAAATATACGAAAATTTGTATATAGCTTAATATTTTACAGGTGATGTTATTTTTTTCAAGGCATTTTAAGCAAATGTCCTTTTTAGCGAATTTCAGAGGCCCATGGTACATTTTTTTTTTAAACTTGAATTATAAAATATTTTGTGAGGCCCTTTATTCCTGTTTTATTTTTTTTTATTTTTTGGAAGTTTTGGCTCCTAGGCTAATGAATATATCGTTCATGCGTTGAATATTACATAAAAAAAAATTTGGTAATCGTCCTTAAACGTGTTGGAATGGTCCAATCGGACTAGTTAGTAAATAATTCAGGAATCAAATTAAGACAAGTTGCGAGGTCGAAACGTTTCCAAGAGTGTTTGATAACTTTAAATGTTAATTTTCTTTATTAAAGGTAAAGTCTCACATAGTTTTAAGTGTAAAATACTCCCATGTTCAATAACATAAGAGTCAACCACTTTAATTTGCCAACCAAAGGGATCGTTTCACGAGTGTTATTTAAACGTATTTAAATGAGTTGTTCTAGAACTTGAAAATACTTTACAGTAGAAAATAACATTAATCTCACTCAGTAAGACCCGCATATCCGCCATTATAACTCTTCATCAATCAAGTAACGCGATGCACAAATAATATAAACAGATTACGCTATGAGTAGAGACAGGAATTCATACTAATAACATGGAGGAATGATACGAGCTATGGGCTCTATAGGAGAGGCCAACTAATAGGCGCGCGGGAAGCCAAAAAGGGTCACGGTGGCGCCGCCAGACGGCGAGTAAAGTAACTAAAGTTTTAATGAATATTCAATACCATGTCCGGAACAACAAAGCGAAACGTGTGGTTAATAATTGATTGCAGCGCTCCTAACTGCAAAAATAATAAAGGAAATGCTAGAAATTTGTCTTTTTTCCGATTTCCCAAAAATACCTGTTTTTTACACGTTATAGAGCAATAATTTGTTTGAACTTTAGTTACTTTACTCGCCGTCTGGCGGCGCCACCGTGACCCTTTTTTGGCTTCTCTCGCGCCTATTAGTTGGCCTCTCCTATAGAGCCCATAGCTCGTATCCTTCCTCCATGCTAATAACTTGGATAAACAACTCATACTCACTCTTTCTTTCTTAAGGGGCAGAATGGGAGGAGTTAAAAGAAAACGTGTAGTTTCATTCCTTAATATGGCGTTGTTGGTATGCAAATTCATTTATATTCATAATAAACATACAACATTTGTGTCCTTTTGAGTCATACCTTGTTGGTATAATTGTTATGGATATTTAGTCCTAACGTATTTGACTAATTACTGCATTCTTAATTAACTCAAAGGAAAGTAAATTGCACTAAACGCACTCTCCCTCGGGAAGCTTTCAAAGTATAAATTTCAATTAGCAAATATAAAAAGGCGCGGTTTAAACTACACTTCCTACATTACTAGATAGTCTTATAGACCCTTCCTATCGGGCCGCCGCCATTAAGGGGTCAAATCCTCCATAAACGAGTACAAAACAAGTTGCCAAAGCGGGGGTTCTATCCATTTTTTTGGCCTCTATAATGGCACCCACATTTTGCGCGCGAAAAGAGTGTGTAGAAAACCCACCTCTGATGGAAACGTTATCCAACTTGAAATCTCTTAAGTATGTAACCCCGTAATCTTCCACAGAGGATAAAGAGAAGTAAAAAAAAACCACTCAAATCAAAAGAAAATTTTATAAAACCCGAGGCTACTTACTATACAAACTTCACCATATCGAAATAAACTGACAATAAAAAACCCTCTTAACTATGTTTGACTTAAAAACAATATTCGAGGATTAAATGTTTACGGTAGTTACGGTAGTACCTTAATTTCATCATGAATATTGTTTATTTACCTGAAATTAAATCTATATCTATATAAATCAAAGTCCTAACTGACAGACTGACTGATAATCAACGCTCAGCCTAAACCGCTTGCCCTAGAAGGCTGAAAATTTGCAGGAACGTTACTCATAAGTAGTAGGCGCGTACTAAGAAAGTTTTTTCCAATCCGCCGCCATCTTAAAAAATTGCGACCAAAAATGTAAAAAAAAATCTTCTCTATGCAACAAAGTCCGCGTTTTCAACCGATTTAGTAAACATTTAGTACACTGCTTTCCTTTAACCTATAGACGGGCTGAATGGTCTTTTGGGTTCGATTTGTTGCCATCTTTTTAAATGGCGGCCAAAAACTTAAAAACTCTTCTGTATGGAATAATACCTGAGTGAAAAGTAATAAAAAATGTCCCGACGGGCTGACGGGCAATGCCGAGTGCCTTAGCTTCTAGGGTGCTACAAAAATATTAGTCATCAGTAAAATCTACCCATTCTTTATATCATTTAGATGGAAGTTCTTATTATACGCGAGCGACGCCGCGTGTAATAGCTAGTAAATAAATAAATGAATAAATAAATAAATAAACAGTGTCTTATAAATTTCTTTTCTTTTAATTAAGCCTTCGTAGGTATTATTAGTTAAATACATTTCTGATCAGATACCCCATTCGTAGTATAAAGTTTGATCTTGCCACTGACCAATTAAAGTTCAATCATTCAATATAATAAAAAATATATATATACAAATATGTTTTTAAATTCCCAAATGTTTTTCAACATCAGCTATAATTAAAAACTTTAATCGGCATATTTATGAGGTAAGTTTGCCCCCTGGAAAATAAAACTCCCTTAACTAATCCCCAACGAGTATCATAATCTAAAATAAAAAAAAAATCCAGTTTCTAAATTTCAATCTAGATAATTCAAGCTGGCATTTTTTTTTCTTTCTCTCTTTCTTTATAAAGTAGATTGAAATTTGTTATCTGTTCATTTCTGTCCGTACATTGAGCGCTTTCACTCGTCCCTTGTTTAGGGCCTCTAACTTACCTAGATTTTTAGCTAGCGTTAAAATTTAAGCATCTTATACGACGACGAGATAAAAGTAAAAAAAAAAAAAAAAAAAATCTTCAAGACCCGGTGGCCAAATCTATTCGAATAAAATTGTTGCATATAGTCAAAAAAGACCCAAGCACCAAAACTTATATAGAGAGGCGTTTTTATATTCGACCCGCATACTAATTTATCCTTCTAGAAAAAAAAAATAAATTACAAGTTGCTCAAGACACATACATCAAAAACCCCTCGATTGTTACAGCAACCTACACCTTCAAATTTAAATATTAATGTTTATGTACTGGAATTGATGAAATAAACATGCTACAGCTTTAATTAATTTTATAATTATATATCAATGCCACTTAAGATGGTGAATAATTATAAGTTCTTATGTCTTACCAGGGATAGATTTAATTTTAGAAGTAGGAATAGAGAACGGTTAATATTTACTTCAGTCCGACTCATAGTCCAGTATAGAGCCCCTCCCTCTAACACGTAACGAAAAGTTTAAATTATCTTATTGGCTCACTAAAACTACGTTTTTATGACGTTGCTGACGGGGACGGCGAAAAATACGTATTTCATTTTTACCTCTGTCGCTATGACCCGCCTCTTCTTTCATACCCCCCTCCGTCCCTTGGAAGCCCACATTACTCTGTTCTCCATTCCTACTTCTAAAATTAAATCCATCCCTGCATAAATTAATGGGGGATGTTCTTTAGGTGCACGATTTTGAGTCAAAAATGTTCTGTGACATTTTGCCGTCCGGGTTATGATTTGAGTGCTTTAATAACTCGTAAAACCTAAAATCTCTCAGAGGTTAAACTTACGTTTCACTAAAAGTCAAGAGTTTTTCAGGGGGGGGGGGTGGTACGGGGGGGGGGGTTGATACTTATTACGAAAAAAAATTGAATATTTGCCTGGCAGCCATAATTGGTTGTACAAAGTAACATAGCATCTACGTTAGGTTGCGTAAAAAAATTTTCCTTCAATTTGAAAGCCTGGCATATTTTAACTAAAATTCCCCACGCTAATAATTTCGGTGGGCCTCTCACTCAACTTCTGCACGTAATAAGAAAGAAATTATAATTTCTGCCAATTTCTACATATTAAGAAAAATTAGCTTCACGATATTCACGTGGAATACAAAATTTTTAATGAATATTTATTCCGGTGTTAGTTAAGTGTAAATTACAATGTTATAAGAAAATTAATAAGGATTTTTTTAAATAAAACTGCAGCAGGGTGAAAGTGGGACAGCGGTTGCAACAATATAGCAGGTTGTATATAGGAATAAACTGCGCGATTACCATAAGTTTATAATCATATGTTGCATAAGTATGAAACTACCTATACTTCGTAACGCGACTAGTGACAACATTCGGGTTTGTAGTTCATCAATCTGAACGAAAGCTTTGACAGTGCCTCACCAGGCGTCGCTTTACGAGAATCTTATGACATTTCACCTACGTCACTTCATGAAAAGCTCTCAGTAACCAGTGACAAATTTATGGAGCATAACTTATAATGCTATTTACGAACCAAATATTCACGTTAGAATTTATAAAATTCAACTAAAAATTAAATTATAAAAATTTAATAATTATATTTTTGGCTAAACCGGTTGAGGCCCACAATATTTTATAGATAAAAAGTTAATTTTATTAATTTAAACTTACAAAAAGTTTATATCGTAAACGTCAACTTCAAATTTCAAAATTTCAAAATAACGAACTAAAATTAAAAATTATGTAAGAAACAATTTTGTTTTTTTTTTTAAATAATAAAAAAAAGCCCTCGTGAACTCATCTTGTTAGTGCGGTTTATTTAGATTAACACTACGATCAGATAAATAAAAATTATTTCGCGCTGATTGGTTAAAATCCTAAAAACACGATGGCTATGACGAATTAGGGGCCCGTAATGTAGTAAATTTCATCAGCGGGTCCAGCTGCTATTAACCATCAAAAGCGTGCCTTCCAAACGCAGCAAAAACCGCTCCATTTATTAAAAAAAAATTGCTTATTTCTTATAGTATTTTTTTTTCAGCACCTGAGCCAGGTAAAGTATTAACTAACTAATATGTTAGTTAATAAACGCATAAGTTCCCTCATAAATAATATTAAGCTTTCCCCTACCTACCTCGCTCCCTCTCAAATATAAACGGCAGTATTAAATCACTAGATACAGGGTGTTTAAAATAGGGTGGTTGGATCGAAGTACAGTGGTTTCAGTGGGAAACCAATTTTACGTCTATTATATGGGCCAAATCTTTTAATGTGAATTTAGAGAAAATTAAATCATATTTAAAAACTAGCAAATAATAAACTAAAGTCCTCAATACTAATACCAGGGATAGATTTAATTTTAGAAGTAGGAATGGAGAACAGAGTAATGTGGACGCGCGTCAAAGACCCAGACCCCATTCCACGGGACCAAGGATATGAATGAAGAGGCGGGTCATAGCGACAGAGGTAAAGAGGAATTACGTATTTTTTGCCGTCCCCGTCAGCAACGTCATCAAAACGTAGCTTAAGTGAGCCAATAAGATAATTTAAATTTTTCGTTACGTGTTAGAGGGAGGGGCTCTATACTGGGCTATGAGTCGGAATGAAGTAAATACTAACCGTTCTCCATTCCTACTTCTAAAATTAAATCTATCCCTGTTAATACACAAGAAAGAAAAACGCGAGTAACAATACACCTTTAAATTGTGGACCTTCTTATCTATAAAAATCATCAATTTTTTCCATCTCTCTCTTTAAAATAAAATGCAATTAACGATTCAAGCTTCCGGGGACTTCTGTTAAAAACTCCTTTCGTTCAATGTACAATATTAACCAAGTGTATAGTATTTTTGAATCATCTTCACTTGAAATTAATGGTAACGTACGCGCAGTTTCCAATGCATTGTCAACTCGGGTTGAAACGAACCAACGCGGTACAAGCAAAGAAGAAGCACAAGAAGAAAATCTTAAAGACGATCATCGAACCGAACTCCGTATAAATTTTCCGAACATAATGTAATTAAGATAGTAGGAAACAATGAAATAGTAGGTTCTATCTATATCGGTTTGGGTTCACGAACAATACATCAATTGAACATATCAAGTATCTATTAGACTTAAACATACGCGGGGGTAATGTAATCATATTTCAATTTTATTTCCTTGCGATCAAATACGTAACGTTACACGTATAATTGTAATTATTATACTATGGATATATATTGAACCCGGATTTGAAAGATTAATCAGTTAATTTTATCTATCATATTTGATTTATCCAACTGTTGTTTGAACACGCAAGTAGAGTCGAGCCGAGTCTTTCATTCCAAAGAAAATAATAAAATCCACTTGTTTCAACCCTTTAAATATCTAAATTCATAAGGTATCAATCGATCTTCTATATATATACTAAATACCAATTATTAATCTAGAAAAAGGTATGTATAATTTGGGGATGGCGACCGCGACATTGTATCTACCTGTAAACTTAATTACAGCTTTGATCGACGCCACCGAGCTATAACCAAATTTTAATCACGCTCAAGTAACCAAGTTACGTAAGCAAAAAAGAACACTAAACATTTTTTCAAGTTTTCATCCCCAGTTTAGGCATCAGCTAGGGCTATTTTGTAAATTGAACCTTAAAGCAGATGGTAGGCACGTATAGAACTAGATAATTATTAAATCACAAAATTTAATTAAAGGCTTCGAGTTAAAAGCGAAGATTGATTAAAACTACGAGTATCGTAACCCTATAACGCTTTAGGTAAGTATGGGTCGAAAGGATACTTTCTACGAGCACGCGCACTGTCGTCATATTTCTGGTAAAGCCGCGTTACCTGGTGGAGCTATTTCCATACTCGTAACCCGACTCGACCAAGGAAGGTTAATCACAGTAGGTCATGACTCTATTCCGTTAGGGTTAGGAAATCAAACTTTTAAATAAAGATGGCATAATTTTCAATTTTTATTAATAAGAATTCAATCAGTGCCTCCTTAATCCATCACGGCCAGTGCATGGTGGCGGGACTTTAGGTTATAGAGCGTCGACTAATATTTAACCTAGATGGCGCTGTTTATCAGCAGATTCCCGCTTAATTATAAACACGAGAGCTTTAACAGTGATGGCGTACTTTTCCCCTGAATTCGATCCAAAAAAGTCTAAAAAAAACGGCGCCTCTAGCGGGAAACAGTGGTTAAACTAAAATGCAAATTTATAGAACGGTAAAAAAGACCATGACCATATACGGACAGAACTTGATAGATAAAAGAAGTCATTGACTGAAATCATTTTGTTAACCCATCATTTAGAAACAAAATATTTCTCTTCAATCATATTAGGGGAGGGGCCCGTTATGAATTTGCGTATATTGATGTTTCAATCGCGTGTCTCCCTATTTAAAAACTCGTTCGCTATCAGCATAGTGCTGTGTATAATTACATCAATCCCTTCTGCTATATAAGGAATACACCACCATTGGACTGATGAGGCACTCTTGCAAGGTTCATCGTTGCGAAACGTGGGAAATGAATTTGGAATCAACTTTGATATTTTTTCTGGTTACAACTTGGCTTGGTTGCGAGCTACCTGCAAGGAGGGTCATCGGCATAAAAGTCATGTCGCCTTTTTTCATGCCTCTTTATCAATCTCCCCTCGCCGCGAAACCCCCCCCCCTAATTTCTTTTTTTCTTTTACTAATTTGGATTTTCGAATTTGCGCAAAATGACGTCGGGTTATTAAGCCTGCCTTTATCTTTAATAAGCATTCATTTGACTGATGGTCCAAGAAAAATCCAAATTCAAGTTGAAATGAAATTGGCGAAACGGATTCCAAACGATGTTTGATAATTTTTTTTGGTTTTAAAGGGAGAATGAAATACATGCTTCTAGAGATGATTCTTCTAGATGAACTATAATATTTACAATATAGCAGAAAGGAAATTAGCAATAAAATATTAGTAATAATTAAAGGAAATTGGAAATATAACATGTCTATGAATCAAGCTCAGATTTAAAGGTGCGATCAAGGATAATGGGCGGTGGATACGTAATCTGAGAGAAATCAGTCCGCTAGCTGTGGAACGGCTCAGGTCCGGTGGGACGCTAGAAAATGGGGGAGGAATACAAGGAAAAATGGCGGGCGGTCTTACCGATTCGTCTGACCTAGACCGCCCGCCATTTTTCCGAGTATTCCTCCCTAATTTCTAGCGTCCAACCGGACCTAAGTTGTTCCACAGTTAGTGGGCCGATTTCTCTCAGATTACGCATCCACCCCCCATCATCCTTGGTGCGATTACACCTTTCAGAAATAGTAGAATCAATGTACCTATAAAGCAACTAAAGTTACAGATATTGAAATTGATAGATTACTACACCTTTGAATCAAATTTAATTAGAGTGACTTACCCCTCGATGAACACCAAACGCATCCCTAACATAATATACACCATAATTAAATTACCGAGGTGTTGTTAATATTCAGTAACCTTTCTTTTGTACGTGTTAAAAACCAACCTTGTGGCTACATTATTATACAAGGGACATAAATTCTTATTATACTGTCTTCATTCTCACTTTAAATTAACTTAAACACGGTTGGTAAAATGTTTATATTAATAAATTAGAAACGAAATGTAAAAAAAAAATTGATTGGATCCCTAAGGTGTATACCGTTTAACTTTTTCACAAACTCTGATTGTCGATGCGTGGCAACGAAAGAAAAAAATAAAAAACGTCCTCTGATTTTTAATTTTTGTATCTTTCATTTAAACTCGATATTATTAAATATTAAATTTTTTTTTCCTGTTCTTGGAATCGTCAAATATGGCGGCGAAGACGGCGCCTTTAACCGTGATCGGAATTTATCAAATGTAATTTCTCGCGTTAAACATCTTTAAAATCAGGGAAGATGGATTTTTAATGATAAAAATGGATTTTTAACAAGTTTCCTGGCAAGATCTGTATATACGATTTGAATTTTAACTAAAAGAGGCCTTCTCTCGGGGTGACCAAAAGCCAAGTTTAGAATCATTTCCTCGTTATATAAATAATACTTAACGTACATCCGGCAATGACCTCCTGTACTTCATTAACATTAACGTGAAAAAAAATAATTAAACACGCCTAAATTAGTTATAGAAAAAAATATACAGATCCGCGTAGCTTCTATAATGGACCAGGCTAAATGGTTTTTTTTTCCTTGTTTGTATAATTGTAAATTGTAATGGACATGATAGGTACAATGTAATAAATATTGCAATTGAAAACCATAACAAAGTTTTAAACCCAGTGTTACCAGGACGTTTGTGAGCTAGAGCTAAGATACTACATACAGAGAGATAAGTTAGCAGGCAGTTCAGTTTGAATCAGTACTTGATTAACTTGTCTCACAGAGGTGATGACAACACTGAACTGAAGTTAAAGACGCTGAGAGAAAGGAGAGGAATTTTCTCTAACCCTTTTAGTGAAAATTAAGTTTCCTTCATACTGGACCGTACAACAGATCATGACGTATTCATAGTTTCCAGGCTAAGACGATTCATACTAATTACACATGGAGGCCAGGCTACTCGTGGACAACAGCGTAGACTATTTTGTCCTCCAAAAAGGGTGGACTCCTTGGGTAAATGGTAAAACTATGTATTGATACAATGTATAAAAACAAACAGAGATTCAATCAATTTTTTTTTGGTAAGAAAATGAAAACTACCTTGAAATTATATGATAATACTGAAACAAAAAAAATTATGAACAGTTTTTAAAAATACATTATTGCAGCAATATTCCGTTTCGTTTTGCCTAGGGCTTTACATTTTTTTTCTTATCGCCGTGTTTGATGTAACAAATCGAATTCGAGTAGTACCGGTTTGGGGGTAAAATTTGCCTTATTAACTTATTTAAAATTTCAAGGACTTTCGCCAGGGCGCTACATTAGTACAAGTTTACCAAATGTTAGCAGTTGCATCCCCTTTAACCTAATATATGGGAAACGTTTCTGATGAGGGTCTTCTTTTCCCCAATATGGTTCGAAGAGCGTCATAAGATCAACGCCCTACATTTTAGAAAATTTATTTATCCATTGGTGAGATATGAAATTCATAAATTATTATCAGGGATAGATTTAATTTTAGAAGTAGGAATGGAGAACGGTTAGTTTTTACTTCAGTTATTTCCGACTCATAGCCCAGTATAGAGTCCCTCCCTCCAACACGTGACGTAACGAAAAGTTTAAATTATCTTATTGGCTCACTTAAACTACGTTTTGATGACGTTGCTGACGGGGACGGCGAAAAATACGTAATTCCTTTTTACCTCTGTCGCTATGACCCTCCCGCCTCTTCTTTCATACCCCCTGTCCCGTGGAAGGGGGTCCGGGACTTTGACGCGCGCCCACGTTACTCTGTTCTCCATTCCTACTTCTAAAATTAAATCTATCCCAGTTATTATATTAAAAATTGTTATGTGAACTAAATACAATAACTGTAACTAATATATATCCAGATAAAGACGATAATTTTGTTAGAAGTGGGAAGAATGAAGATAAATCTTATCTCAGTCTTACGCTATTTATACTAATACATTTTTGGCAATTTATCAATTTAGTTAACGAGGAATTAAGGAGAAAGAGCAAGGGTGCTTGTGCAAAAAAAAAAAAGTATAAACGGGGTCACGACTAACAAAATTACGAAATTATGAAAATTATTGTCATGGCCAAGAGAAACATAGAAAAAAAATATTGATAACAAAACCAAGTACTAAAGAGAATATGTAATTTAAAGAGATAATGAAATTGCCAGGTTACCAATATCGCGTCGAGTCGTTTCGTATTGATAAATAAAATTACATTTAAGTCATAAATAAAATTTATCAAAAAATTTTTATATAGAATTTCTAAGTTTTAACGCTGATTTTTAATTTATAAACCGCTACAGGGAACTGAACCGATTCGAGGTCACGAGAATCAAAGCACCACCACCACGTGGTGCTGCCGGTTGGTAATTGGTTAAATATCCCTGTGAAAGTTTATAAATCAAAAGCCCATCCCACTTTTACATTAATTATTTCTAATTTATCTATATAGTTTTGGTTTATATTAAAAATAATTTGGTTGCAAGGAGTACGAAGGTCAAAATGAATAGGCAATTATATAACATAAATAATTTAGGATATTTCAAGCTTAATTCGTCCAATACGCATTATACTATAATAATATTATGCTTACCAATGTTCACTCTTTAGATTTAAAAAATAAGTAAAGAAATTGTTTAACTTCACTGAACTTTGGGAATGAGATGGATTAACTAAGGAAGTGAAATGTGGGGGGAAAGGAGAGGGGTTATATAATAATAGAGGCGAGATGCGCACGCGAAGATCGTATAAACGAAGAATTTGAATCTCATTATGTTAATCAAACAAAGGCAATTTGAAAAACCTCTCCTGAAGGGGGAAAGTCGTAAAAAATATTTATACTCCAAAACAATCGTTCTATTGTGAGAAATTTTACGTTGAAGAAGAAGAAGGCAATAACCATCTCTCGCGCGTCGCTTAATCACGTGCCCAATTATGCGTGTCTCATTAAGTGACGTCATTAAGGTTAACCAATAAGAAACGGGTATACGCGCGCTATTTAAAAATGAATAAAGCCGCTACGGGGCGATTTGTAAATATTTTTGGGGTCAAATTAATGACGAAATGTTTAGTTGTAAGGGTACTACGAGAAATCAGGAAAAAAATTAAACCAAAATAATACATAAATAAATAGAAAATAAATTATTTGTCTAATAAGAAAGCTTTTAAATGAAAATGAAATTAAGTAATTAAAACTAACGGGGTGGGTTATTCCACGTTTGATTACAGGAAGATATAGGTATTAATCAAATGCCACAGAATATAAAATATTGGCAATATTATCCGCAATATTGCGACATCCGGAGGGATTGATTATAACTCGCGATGAAAAATGCAGATTATTATGTAATTTTACAAAAATTAGCACAATGATAACATAACGCGAGTTTGGAAAAAGTGAAATGACTCGTATCGAGATAGCGTGAGTCCATTTGCGACTTTACCGGAGCATTAAACGAGGGGTTCGACACCAATCTCTACTGTATAATTCACAACGTATCCTAATCAAAATACCATCTACCACCACCAAAAATATGAAAAGATTCGAATCCCTCGATTAAAAGCGCGCGTGCGGTCGTATAATTCACGCCTCATAAAATCATGATTTCCATCATAAATACCAGGTAGAGAGAGAGAGAGAAAAAAAATAAAACGAATTCCAAAAAGGCTCGAGATTGAATTGAATGAATATAAGAGAAGCCGCCTATTTCACGCTCATGATGAACTAACTTTAAATTACTACAGGAAAAAAATTAACGGTAGCAAGGCACCCCCGCGGAGATAGATAGAGAGAGAGAGAGTGAGCACACACCTCAATGAAAACACCCCCGTATCTCCGGAAAGCCATCAAAAATCGGCCAGGCTGAACACCGTAAACGTAAACGTAACTTTTATACTTCATTAAAAATCATTCATAAATTTGTTATGAAAAAATAAAGTGTTTCGCTATGCGGTACTCAAAACTTGGAAGAGAAATACTTCATCTTAAAGCTCAATTACTTCTACGTTTGCTGATATTTGCCAAGTATGATCCCGATAACAGACACACAGACACATCCAGTGTAATACCTCTCCGTGACGTCATCGTCACTTGGAGAGATAAAAAGGGGACAAAAATTAAAGAAATCTTTTTATAAATAAAGGGTTTTTGAAAATTTGGAATTATTCGAAAATTCTAAAAATTTAACGCTAAAAATTTGGAAACTTTAGTTTCTTAATCGTATCTAATGACGTACCAAATTTGTAAAAAAATCGATTGACCCATGGTGCATCACTGGTTGAGATTAAAGATGAATCTCTATACACTCTTTATACAACTTTCATATCCCAACCACTAATGGATATAAACTGTATGTTCTCCCAAAAGAAATAAACATACTATAGGTATACAAGAGATAAACATACTAAGGAAGGGTCAAAGTTCACCGTTAATACTTCTCTCGAGACGACGAACTCTCAGAGAAAGGTCCTCGAAAGAAGAGATAGCTAATAGGTCATATTTATTAGTAAGTCTTGGCGTATACTCTTAGCGGAAAAACTTATTTTTGGCAGCTATGGGCTCCGCTCCTCATTTTTCCTACCTTTCCCTTTGACCATCGCGTCCCAAAGGTGCCAAAAAGGATTTGGACAAGAGAAAAGGTGACCAGCGTTGTCCAGTATCGAAAAACGCGTCGACAGATGACTACCAGGGGATGAGGGGGTGTAAACGAAATAAAAAGGTAGACCCGTAATGAATGGTAAGAGGAGCTAGGGGTAGCGTCTCACGAGATAAAACATAAATCACTCGTTTCTTACTTCTTTCTTTTTATGGCGGGAAAAGGAGCGAGATTTTTGGCGCGCTTTTAAAGAGCCCTACTTACTCATAGACATAAGAAATTATTATAAATCAAACGGAGTACAATCAAGATTAGGCTTAACTAAGTGCTACTACTGAATTTGATAAAGAAATCAAATCACAGGCTCATTAAAACTTTCGAGATGAAGTTTAGCAGAAGTGAGATGAGACCAGAAGTACTGAGCTAACCAAATTCTTCACTCGGCGAAAGTGAATATTCTTGATAACACAAGAACGGTTGGCCCTCTAGTAGCGGTTTCTGAATTTTCCCTCCAAAACGTGAGACGCTCGCGGTGGTAGACGGCCGAACTAGATTCAAGGAGCCGCGTCCGTGTTCGGCCGCTTTAGGTTGAGGGGAAGGGGGTAGGAAATGTTTTTGGAACTCGACCAATTTTGTTCTCAGTAGTGTAGGCGCGTGGGAAGCGGTATAAAATCCTCAAATTTGTTCACTAGTGCTAGAGCCCTTCACTTCTAGTCTCATCTCACTTCTGAGTTTAGCTATCTATGGAGAGTTGTTAGAGTGAGAGAGAAAGGGGTGGGAAATTTTTTCTTTCTCTCTTTTTGGTGGTAAGGTGAAAAGACACTCGACGAACGGCATGTTGCTCGTGGTTTCAGACAATCCAACGTCTTAAAATTAATCGCTTTCTTACGGTTAAGTCAGGCGACCACCTTTTAAGCCTACGTTTCCGGCTTTCCCTCAACATTTCTTTAGGGGATTTTTAGGCTTAACAGTTGGCCTAAAGCGAGTAAAGAATCTATGCCTATTTATTCAAACAATTTTAAGCCAAATAAAAAAATATTTACGAGTGTATAATTAGCCCATTATAAAATCTATTTCACGAACCTTAAGAAAGTATTTTGAAATCTATTTAATCTTTCGAGTTGTTTTCGTATTCCGAAATTATCTTTCTTTTTCAATTTTTGGCTAACCCTATTTTACTTTTAAAGAGACAGTTACTATTCAAACTTTGGTGGTAAACAACGAAAAGGCAGAACATTTTCCTAAACAATAAGTTTTCAATATTTAAAAAAAGAAAAAAGAACTTAGGCAATCGAGGGATCAAAAACGGGGTGCGTAAATAAATTGGGTTCTATTTTATGCTATGGTCGTCCGTCTTTAAACTGCATTCGAGGCGAATAACAAATGATGTTATTGTAAAGGGCGCCAGACTGGAACGCATTCATATTTAATGCAAAAACATTCTACAACAAACACGTATACTCCAGCTGTTTATGTAAGTTATAACTCCTAGCAAGGATATTTTGAAATCGAAAAAAAGAAAAAGAAAAAAAATTTACGTAAAGTGCCTTGTTTCGAACTTATGAATAAAAACGTGATGCCCTAAAGGTTTGAATTCAAAGAAAAATTGGCCATGTAAAATAGAGTGGACCTTTTCCAAATATAAATTCAGAACACGTGATTCGGTTTCTCCAATTCCAATTCCGAAAAACAAAAATATTTGATTTTATTGCATTGGAAAAAAATTTAATAATCCCATTTTTTATTTCCTGAATATTTAACCAAATCTTTACGATAACTTCTAAGAAACAACTTGATTATTTCAAACCCATACCAAGAAGTGATATCTAGTTTATTTATTAGGGAGAAGGCATAATTTCACCAGCTTTATCTCCAGTCCAAACGTAGGTCCGGAGTTAATCCCCGCCGCCTCTAAATTGCAACCAGCCAGCATCTCATTGGTTCTTGAAAATTCACGTCAGCGCGACGCGAATGACGAAAATTACTTATTATTATTTTACTGGGACTGTGGCGCGCGAATACTTAAGCATCTTATAACTTCTCCCTAATAAGCTAGATATCACTTCTTGCCCATACCACATGCAGAAACAACTGGTATTCTATTTGCTAAACCGCCCTACACGTTGTAACCAACAGCGGTAGAAACAATTTAAAATATAAACATTTGACTGTCGAAAAAGTAAGTAACCCAATATTAGGATCGTCAAAAAAAAATACCCATGAAATATAAAACCTAAACAAGACTACGGGAGGAAAATAATCCTGTAGATACTACTAGCATTGTCTTTTTAAAAGAGGAACTGAACTGTCTGACTGAGAAGCGAAAGCTCAGGGGCCAAATAAAAGAAGTTGCGAGACGGTATAGGAGATTTGGGGATGGGAGTTTGAATCTTGCTTCGTCAATAAGGATTTGGTCAAAGAACGGAAGACGATTCCTCAGACTTTTAGTTATAAAGTCGAGGAAGAAAACTGTTCAATTAAATACCGTTAATAGGTTTGAAGTTACGGTGGGTGGTGTGTATAATATCCCACCTACCCGGTTTCTCCTCTTCCTCGCATCTTCACTATTACCACTTAAAACGTGATCAAAGGAGAAAAAAGAAGCTCAGGAGCAAAAGATGAGAGAGAAGGCAAACGGAAGAACGAAAAACTATAATCACTTTCAATCTAGGAAGGGATTTCTCTTTTCCTCTCAGTCATAAACTGATTTTCATATAAATTTCGGTGTAGGATATTTAAGGAGGTTGAAATTATATACTCGTAATTTTATAAACAAAATTATTTTTATAAACAAAATTATATCATATCTAGCACAAGATTGTTTACAGAACTCTAGAGTTTTGCACCAAGATCAAAAATATCAAATTTGTAAAAAAAACCTCAAATATAAATTATATTATAAGTAAATCTGACTGACCAACGGTCACCACACGTTTTCATTGTCTAAATAACAAAACTGAACAATTTTCGAAAGAAACAGTCTAAGGACGGGATGGGATCCATTTATTTTTCAAGATAAATTTATACCAGGTCTAAATACTATCTCAACGATATTCCATGGCAACTTACTGCAGATACTTTCCAACTTCGGACCATGGTCAAATCTGATCTTGGGATAAAAATGCGTCCTGTACGATCAGGGTTTTTGGAGTGGGAGATAATCTTTCATCCGACTTTATTTTTTGTGGGTCTAAAATGGGAAAAAAATCCTAAAGAGGAACTTAAGCACAAGGGAAGAATCGAGGGGGTAATACAGGATACAGTATCCAATCGCGATGGGGGTAGGGATGAGGGGGGGGGGTAGACTTTAATCTTATCGATTTAGATGCATTCAATAAGCGCGCGAGATCCTATATCTTCTTGGGAGTAAAATTGGTTTGGGATACAATATATACTATTATACAAAGTATGCCTATATATGAAAGCGGGAAATGTTTAAATTCAAAATTTTGAATTGGGAAAAATAAAAGAATAAGGTATCCATACACGGGGTTGCCACGGAATTTTCAGAACCAAATTCCCTGACTTTTTCAGGTTTTCCATGACCTTTTTCTGAGATTTTCCCTGACCTTTTAAGGCGAAAGGGTACATGTTTACAGCACGTTTTAAGTGCTTATGATTAAATTAACTCTCTACACTAAGTTTTCCAATGTATTTGTTGCACCAAAATTATAAAGAAACATTTTAACTATAAATAACAGTTTAAGAGATTTTTTAAAGGCATCAATTACTTTATAAAAACAATTCTAGACATTTTTAAGGATTGCTCTAGAGTTTTCTGTGTTAAGAGAGGATGAGGAGAAACTTTCATTACTCTTTCAATACAGACTTATCACCAGAAATTTTACCCACTAAAATCAGATTCCCTGACTTTGCTGAAAATTTTAAAATCCCCTGCCTTTTCGGCCCATTTTTAAATTCCCTGACTTTTCCAGGTTTTCCTTGACCCGTGGCAACCCTGCATCCTGTATTTATTGAAACCTAGCTAGTAATAAGCACTAAAATCTTGTTAACTTTGTAAATAAGTAAAAGTTTACCACATGGGATCAAGGCTACATTCAATCTCCAGCAAGCAGTAGAATAAACATAAAATGGACGATAACTTCTGTCGAATTTAATTCATTCCTAACCCATAATACCACAAATTAAAACAGGAAAAACGTAATATTGACCCCAAGGGCAAATTATAATAATGGTTTAAACTTTAGAATAACAGATTGAATCTAAGCATGATGGCATAGCCCCAGCACTCACTCAATCCTTAAGCTACAAGAAAGAAGAAAAGCTAAAGCTAAAGCTAAAGCACATTCTTTTTATTCTAAGGAAATTATAAACCCCCGGTACGTAACGCTTCTCTGCTTAAAACAAAGGCCAGTAGCGCCCCCTACCCCTTATAAGACGAAATACGAAGAAACCCATGCAACTTCACCCTCACAACACAGGCCTTTATTTTTAGCATCCTCAAAGCTGGACCAGAGAGTGGACTGCCTGCAACGTCCGAAACACCACAATCCCCCACACACACCCAGAAAAGAAAAAATCGCCTTATTTTTTACACTACCGGCATCGAATGTAAGAGTATCCAATTTCGACGATTCCATTGCGTCTAAAATAGGGAGGTTGGTCAAACATTGCCGGACTGGTCAGCCTGCCTCTCTTCCCCCAACGAATGCCTGGAGGTTTTTTTTTCAAAGGGGGGGGAAGGTTCATATACTACACACTACCCAAGGAAGCAAGCTTCGGCCATCACTAGAGGGGGAGGTCACTTTAGGAGGGGGGAAAGAAAGGGAATACTCATTTCAACTGACCAGTCACGTTCAAGAAGGGGAGTGGAGGTTCAAAGTAAAAAAATATATATATAAGAACCTGAGAAGGATGCTGAGGGGTTTGTGGGTGAGATGAGGGTTAAAATAAAGCGGGAACCGGAAAACGGGGGAGCAAGAGGGGGCTAGGAAAAGTTTCTAATCAATACTACCCCCCCTCCCCCTTCTTCTATATTGACCAAATCAAGGACCCACTAGTCTCTGTCGGATGGTGCATGGAATTTTTCGAATGAAAATATAAAAAAAATAAGGATGGAACAGTACCCCCCCCCCTTCATGCCCCAAGGGGGAAGGCGTGGATATCATCTTAGATTTTGACCCTCCCATCATATCTCCAGCCTCTTAGAATCCATTCCCAAGACGTTTTGATACAGATTCGAATTACAAAAATCTGATTACAAAAATACTGGTTGACGAAAAAATTTCTACTAAATGTCGACTTCTCTTTAAAACTCCAGGTGTCAAATGAATTATAAGGAACTAATTTGTGTATACGGGAGTCTAAAATTAGTTTGAATATTAATTAAAATTAAATAAATTCTGAATAGTAAAGAAGTGTATGGTATTGGTAAAGCGTTCTGGCTTTATCGATAGACCAATCTGATATAAGGAGGGAGATAGCACGGTTTAAACTTGACCAAACTAAAAAATACCTTACTTGGCACGAAGTGTGAAGTAAAAGATGTGAAATTCGTAAAATTGGTCCATATATAGTTAGAATGGGAATAACTAAATAAAGAAAGAATAAATAAATGAAAGTCTGATGGAGAAATTTCATTTGCAAGGATTCTTCTCTTGAAATATATCTACTGGTGAAATAGGTTTCGCCTGCCTTCAAAATAAAGCCATAAGTAACATATCTATAAGTATGCCCAATTGTTCCTATTGTAAATGTTAAATTATAGACGATATTGGTCAGCTTGGACTGTCCAATAAAGTATAGTAGATTTTTCTTGTACCTCCAAACTCTAATATTTTTAAATTCCAATATTTAAAACCAACAAATTGTAGTAGTATCAACCCAATTTTTATTTGAATAAAAGTCATTCTTTTTCTTTGCACGTTACTTATGATTGGAGTTTATATATATAGGTATCGTAAGAGGCTGAGAGATGGAAGCTCGAGCCTATGTCCGAAATTCTTGGGATGCAATACTATAAAAAAAGAGGGAGGGAGTCTAAGAGAATCATGACTATGGAATAGCGGGACGCTTTTTCGCGCCTCCTTGGAATATCGCCCTCTTTCTCTTCCACCATCCGCTCTTTCTCTGGGATGGAAGAGGCTGAGGAGTAAGAGATGATGGGGGAATAAGATAGTAGAGAAAGATGCGGGCTTCAAGAATTACCGGTTTTACGGTATCATTGATTACAGACCTTACACAATCGACTACGTCCAGGGTGAACTTACCCTCCATACACCCTATATCGGCATATATGGGGTGCCCTCCATCTCTCTCCCGATCAAATTGTACATACTCTTGAACCTCCCTCCCCCAATGCACATACTTCCACTTAAATTTAGAGTCGAGTTCGCACGTAGATATAAATATTAATTTCGATGTTTAGTCAAATGTGATCTCGATAAAAGAGCTATATTTTGATAAATTTGATGCTAAACTAAATTAAGTCAAAAATATAGGATACTATAGGACCTTTAAAGAAATTATAGGATACTACAGGGCAGGTTCAAAAATATAGGATACTACAGGGCAGGTTCAAAAATATAGGATACTACAGGGCAGGTTCAAAAATATAGGATACTACAGGGCAGGTTCAAAAATATAGGATACTACAGGGCAGGTTCAAAAATATAGGATACTACAGGGCAGGTTCAAAAATATAGGATACTATAGGACCTTTCATGAAATTATAGGATAATATAGGCCAGGCTCAAAAATATAGGATTTTATAGGAATTATAGGACCGCTGAGCTCTATGAAGTAAGCAAAATTATGGATATAAAACGATTGAAGCACCCTCCTGGTCAGAAAAAGAAGATCAATGTATTAAGGGTCAGGTAAATGACTATCACGCGTCTTAGCCCCCCTTCAACGGGGGATGCCCAATATACATATCCTGCCACGATTCTCGGCCGCACCACGGAGGAAGGAAGGCATCAGCACCTAGAACCTTGTCTGGAGAACATCCCCAATTTCGGCTGGTCGGTCGGGGGTCGGGGAAAAACTAGAGGGGTACAACCCCCTATGATAAAATATGGCCCTTCTATAATCCCCCCTATACTCTTTTACCATCAGTGAAGGGGGTCGAATGAATATGTACAAGCTAAGCAAGCCGCAATGGTGTAGGTTACTACCTATGGCCTCTTCAATATTCCAAATGTGAAGGAAGCGCGGGCTATAAGGTTAAGGCTAAGGCAAAAAAGGGAGCGTGCAGTCAGCGATGCTATTTCAGGGCTTCTTCTGTCTTATTCCACTTTTAACCCCTAGAAAAAAATCAAGGTTCTCGGCTATTTTTGGTACCAGAGGTCAAAGTTCAAAACCTGTTTCTCTCACTTTCCAAAATGTTTCGCGTCCTATAGTGAAACTGGCATTCTCGCATTTATTCTTGGTAATAGCAGGGATTTAATTTTAGAAGTAGGAATGGAGAACGGTTAGTATTTACTTCAGTCCGACTCATAGCCCAGTATTGAGCCCCTCCCTACAACACGTAACGAAAAGTTTAAATTATCTTATTGGCTCACTTAAACTACGTTTTGATGACGTTGCTAACGGGGACGGCTAAAAATACGTAATTCCTTTTTACCTCTGTCGCTATGACTCACTTCTTCTTTCATACCCCTCCGTCCCTTGGAAGGGGGTCCGGGAATACTCTGACGCGCGCCCAGATTACTCTGTTCTCCATTCCTACGTTTAAAATTAAATCCATCCCTGGTAATAGGCATTAACGAAGTCGTTAAGAAAACATTTTCCACTTCAAGGGTACGGAGAGCTAGCTAGGGTTCATGTAAAGGTTTGCCTCTCTTGTTTAAGGGTATTTCTCTGTCTGTTATTCGAATGTAGGGAAAGGGTCAGCACGGAGGAGGGTTGTTCTGATGGCGATTTACATTAGAGCCGACTTGCGGAAAGTGCTTGACTGGCCATATTTCATTTCGAAACCCGAGCAGAACCTTAGGAAGGGCCGGCAACTGGCCCCGAATAAAAAAGGGCCGTAGAGAAGGGAGAAAAGTTAGCTTTTTCTCTCTCTTATTCTGGAATTGGGAATTCGTACTTTGGTAGTCAGCCTTAGACCTCGTTGCATATATTGGGTTAACTTGGTTTTATCTCCTAGGCTATTTTTCTCAGACTTCTATGTCTAGTTTATACAAACCGAACCGCTCAAGTGTTGTGGGAAGTTAGGAACAGGGGGAGAGGGTACAGGACCACTCAAAAAATTTAGGAATCGATATAGATGGGCCACTCTAAAATTTCGGAATCAAAATAGTTCAAGTATTCTTATTGAAACCCTAATCCAGGATTTTCTCAGATAAAAATTACCCAATTTTTCTGAGGTTTCCATCCAATTACATTTAAATTTCTTGTAAATTTTGGGGCCAATTTTCAACTATTCCGACGTCATACACCTACAGTCTCAAATTCTCCAATAATTATAACACTCATCCCCAAAATGGCCCCGCTTCCTAAATCCCTATTCTACACTACCTACTACCTACGAGACCTGGGACACAAACTTGAATGCCAATTTGTTAAAAATAATTAATAATAACTCGTTGCACTTTATAGAATTTCATTTCCGTGAGCTAAATTATCGATAAGCATCTCCTTTACGCGGATTAAGAGAGGAACCAGCCCAAAAATCCCTTAAAAATCACTTAGAATCGTTCAATCATTTTTCTATCTATAAAGGAAACATTGGCATTCTTGAAAGCGGGACTAGAGGCGCCATCTACAATGAGCTTGACGTATCAAAATACCGAGGCAAGCGCATCAGAACCCCTTTAAGCTATTTTAAACCAGTATTATTTAATGAAAAACAACCAAACTCGCCTCAAAAATGGCAAAAATTCATCGGAATTAGAATTTTAAAAACTACAGAGGGGGGCCTCTTCCTCGAATAAATTCAATAAAAAAACGCGACCAAGCAAAGCGGCGGGGACATTTAAGCTTCGAGTCATTATATAAAACACAGGCCGCGCCGTGTTAGAATTGTTATAGTGGCTAAGTTTAATTTCCACCCTAAACGGGACCTCAACCAAGTCGAGCTTTAAGGGGGACACTCAAATGGTGCTGAAATGCATGCAGTCGTTTGGAAAACACTTCAGTCGTTATAACAACTTAATTTAACTAATATTCCATATCGGTAGCTTTTTCCACGAATGTCTCAGCTAACTTTTAATAATCGGTCATAGCGTGAGTCCCTTAACCCTTTTCAAACCTGGGGGAAGTACTATAGGGTTAAGCAGAACAAGATGGTCAAACACCAGATTCTTTTACCCGTGACCTTGGAAAAGGGTCCATTTACCATGAGGGTAAAATCCAAGTATGCAATAAATCGGTAATACTTAGTAAATTACTGACACATCTCTTTGCATAGACTGTAACCAGGGATAGATTTAATTTTAGAAGTAGGAATGGAGAACAGAGTAATCTGGGCGCGCGTCAAAGTGACGGACCCCCTTCCATGGGACGGAGGGTATGAAAGAAGAGGCGGATCATAGCGACAGAGGTAAAAAGGAATAGCTTATTTTTAGCCATCCCGTCAGCAACGTCATCGAAACGTAGTTTAAGTCAGCCAATAAGATAATTTAAACTTTTCGTTACGTATTGGAGGGAGGTGCTCTATACTGGGCTATGAGTCGGAATAACTGAAGTAAATACTAACCGTTCTCCATTCCTACTTCTAAAATTAAATCTATCCTGATTACGCTAACAAACATTTTGATAGAAAATTCCTTAAAAAGTTTTGAAAACAAAAAACAACCCTCAATTAACATTTGAGTATCCCTTTGAGTATTTTAGCATGGATATATTCAAGTGAGTTATTTATTCCCCTTTGCCAAGATTGAGGCCTCATGATGGGGACTGACTAAAAACTACATAGCATAACCCGAGCCAAAAAAACTAAAACGTACAAAATAAAATATATTCAGAAAAATCCCCAAGGGGCGAAAAAAATATTTCAAAATACCTAATTTTTTTCCGGGATAATTAATTATTCAAATTTTTTTAAATATAATTAAATATTATTTCCTTTAAACGTGATTTAATTAAGCGAATAGAAAAATATATGTATTAACTTACTTCATACTTATTTTCAATAGGTTTCCACCAAAATTAAAATTATAATTTTTATTTTACAAACAATTTCCTCAAATAGAAAGTTCGCGAAAAAAATAGGCTCTCTTGAAGTCGAAAAAAATATTAATATCAATTAAAGTGTTATTTGTATTAAATTAAATTGAATTGCTATTTCTGGTGACTAATTCTTATTGGTTAAAGTTATCAAAAATTATTTATTTGCTTAGTAATATATGGTCAACCCTTAGATTAAATTCTGAACCGATTAATTGATAATTGTATGGGAATTTATAGTCATTAAATAGCTTAAACAAATTAAATCTTGAATTTTTTTATCAAACTGAATAAATAATATTGAAAATATAGTTTAACCTCGTTATGTTCCCCGAGTGCAATTCAACACCAAGAACATTAAGTTCATAAGATATATTTCATAACTTTGTGACTTTGTCACTGGCTATTGGCTAATGAGAGCTTGTCATAAAGTGACGTAGATGAAACGTCATAGATTCTAGTAAAGCCACGCCTGGTGAGGCGCTGTCAATGCAGACTAAAAAGGAAGATGGACTACAAAAATAACCACGTGTAGTCAATTCTCGCCTCCGTCGTTCTCGAACTAACTCGAGCTGTAAGTCTCTCAGAAGCATTACGAAGTATAGGTAGTGTGATACTTTTAGAACATATATTATAAACTTATGAAAAAATAAAAAAAATTAAACACGTTAATTTCGTGACCCTTCCCAAGATGCTAAACTAATACATACCACTTCTGTTCAATTTATTAATTTCTTAGTTAAACATATTCAACTCTTGTAAATAATTTTAACCCCAGATGAGAGTGGGTTCTAGAATTTTTATTAGAAATTCGAATACCAAGCCTAAGCCCCCTTAAACTTCAACGCTTAGAAACAATTAAACATTAATGCACTTAAATACGGCGTTAATAATGCAAATTAGGTCAACGTTTAACGTTATAACTTGCAAATACAAGCGAGAACGTGACGCATCTACATCATTTCTCTTCGTAACGTCCCCCGCTCAACCAAAAAAAAAAAAATAATTCAAAAAACTGTCTTCTTAGTTGACCTTATTTATCGTTTACGCAAATCTCTTTTGCCGCAACATTTTTGGATTATAAAAAATATATATAAAAAACTTCTAATAGATACAAAAATATATTACTACATAATTTACTCTTTATAGCGTAAAGGTGTGTGAAATCAGGGATAGATTTTATTTTCGAAGTAGGAATGGAGAACGGTTAGTATTTATATCAGTCCGACTCATAGCCCCTCCCTCCAACACGTAGAGAAAAGTTTAAATTATCTTATTGGCTCACTTAAACTACGTTTTGATGACGTTGCTGATGGGGACGGCGAAAAATACGTAACTCCTTTTTACCTCTCTCGCTATGACCCGCCTCTTCTTTCACACCCCCTCAGTCCTGTTGAAGGGGGTCCGGGACTTTGATGCGCGCCCAGATTACTCTGTTCTCCATTCCTACTTGTAAAATTAAATCTATCCCTGGTTTTACAAAATTTATAAAGTCAAGAAGTGTTATATACGCCTTCCTGACTTACTAAAAACACGAAACTTTTCGCGATGGAAAGTTAACAGTTACGGTGCATTTTCTTTACGCAACTATTTATCAGTTCTTCGAATTCGGGGTTAAGCCTAGTTAACGCGTGTTTAGAAGCCTCAATATGCATTAATTGTTTATCAAAAAGTACGAGTAGTAAAGTTTTTTTGGGGGTAAGAATTTTTATCTCTTGGTTTTTTTTTATATACACGCCAGGCATTTCTGTGTAGAAATATCCTACATTTTGCTTAAAATGTAGGATTTCTTTTTTCTCTAGAATAACGACAAGGTCGTTTTGGAAATATACTCAAACCGGGAAATGCAAAAGGGGGAGGGGGGAAGAATGATTACATAAACTAGAATTTACAAAAAGTATCTCTAATGACATTAAATCCCAATTTGATTAAAGAAGTACAAATAATAGAAATTTCGCAAAATCGGTTATCCAATGAAATAGGCCTACGGTTTGGGGGTGAAACTTCAGAGATTAAAATCTGTACCGTTGTACTAGGCCTACACCTAATTGTAATTGTTACAAAGAAAAAAAAAATCGGCCTATATTTTGAAGCTTAATTACATAATAATTAGGATTTGGGTTAAGTGTCAAGCCAAAGAGGAATAGATAATCTTACTGTTTTGTTAATTACGGTTAAGTTTTGAAGTCATAGAGTTACAATTAATTGTGATTAACAGGCTTAGAATCATTTAAATACATTAAAACTAAGCCCTTCATAGAAATTTAATTTCCCGCAAATATACGAATGATGTCAATCTGCCAAACTCTTGGGCATAATTTACCGTAGATAATCTTATTGTTAATTACGGTTAAGTTTTTAAGTCATAGAGTTACCAGTTTTTAAGTCATAGAGTTACCAGTTTTTAAGTCATAGAGTTACCAGTTTTTAAGTCATAGAGTTACCATTGATTGTGATTAACAGGATTAAAATCATTTAAATACATTAAAACATTATTAGCCACACAAATTAGCTTTTAATTCCCCGCAAAAAATGCAGGTAACGTAACAATTAATTAAGTTAATCATATTATTTAAAAATAAATTCTAAATTTACCATCTTCCCCATAATTACTAACTAAACAAGTACTTATTTTCAAAAATAAAATAAAAGATACATATTTAAAAATTATTCGAACCTTTCCCGGAAATAATTAAATCCATGCGGCATCCATAAACGTCCTTCAGTTTGACCACAAATTAAAATTTAAAAAAAAAGTAAATTAAACCCGTAACTTCTTTCGAAAAAATATTGAGAAAATGCTTTCAATCTACATCGTTGCCCGTAACTACAAAGTTTGATAAAAAAAATGAATATTCTTGTTTTTAATTCAACGGCGCTAGGGTAGAGAGAGAGAGATTGGGGGGAAAGGAAAAAGACAATTTTTTTTTCTCATTTGAAAGTTGAACGTAATTTCGTATAGATATAATAAATGTATATATATATATATATACATCTTAGCGAATCTGTGAATACTACATCGTTCAAAAAATCTTCCAAGAGATTTAATTAATCGTTTCTGATATCGATGGCGTCCCCTATCGACACAAATTTCCACCCATTTTGCCTTCAAAAAAAAAAAAAAAAAGTTCGCCCTTTGTACTCAGGCGTCAACTTTTTTTAGCTCATCGCTATACAGGCGTATAGTTATAATAAATTATAGCCGCGATTACGAGCCGGTTAATATAGTTGCGAACGCCGTTTATACATATGTATATGAAGGTATATATGTATATTAATATATAAATATATATATATAAAGAAAAAGGAACGAGGCGATATTTCGAAAATGTAGATTAGGGGAAAACATATTACGTAAAATAAAACTACTTGACCCTGATTCCCTAAACTTGAAATACTAATTTGGTAATAAGCTTAATTCTTGCACGAAATTTCGTTAAATATTTTAAGGTTTTGATAAAGTAAAGTTGGGGTTTTTTTATATTAGTAGTATTATAGTTTAAAGTTTAAGTTTTGCTGCTCTATTTCGAATTTTTAATGAATTTTCTTCTTTGTTTAATCGAAAAAGCATATGAAATAATGAATATAGTATTTGGAAGCATGTTTCTACCTACAATATCGGGGATAGATTTAATTTTATAAGTAGGAATGGAGAACAGAGTATTGTGGGCGCGCGTCAAAGTCCCGGACCCCCCTTCCAAGGGACGGGGGTATGAAAGAAGAGGCGGGTTATAGCGACAGAGGTAAAAAGGAATAAGGTATTCTTCGCCCTCCTCGTGAGCTACGTCATCAGAACGTGGTTTAAGTGAGCCAATAAGATAATTTAAAATTTTCGTTACGTATTGGAGGGAGGGGGCTCTATACTGGGCTTGAGTCAGACTGAAGTAAACACTAACTGTTCTCCATTCCTACTTCTAAAATTAAATCTATCCCTGGTAAAACCTTGAAAAAGCCTAAAAAATTTCCCTAAAATTCAACCTCGCAACCAAAAGAAGCCACAACTACCTCCAAATTACTTTTGACCCCAAAGAAGAAACCCACAACAAATCATCCCATCAATATTTGGAATAAAAAAATTCCCACAACGAAAACAATCCTGAGAGAATAGCAGCACCACAAACACCCCCCTCCCCTCCCCCTGGATCTAAAAATGGGCGCCAAATATCTCCCCCATCCCGGGTTGCTTGGACAAATTCATGCTAAACTATAATAACGGAATAAATTTGGAGAAAATCGTGCGTTGGCATTTTTGATTATTCCGAGATAGGAACCAAAACCAAAAGCCCCCCCCCTGGACCCCCAAAACATTCTTTCGCGCCCAAAGTAGAGTCGAAATGGCTCACTATACTTTTCTTTCAGGGGGCAACACCACCAAGAAAAGAAAGAAAAAAAACTTTTATAATGTAAAAACGATTGCGAACGTCAGAAGCTTATGGAGATAAAATGTTTCAATCGCAAATAGAAACCGCTTAAAGCCACAAAACTTTTCCCCCAAGAAACCCCCTCCCCCCCGTTATTCTTACATAGGATTACTAGATAGAAATCCATAAATTGGAGTAAAATGTAAAATACTGTATGGAGTTTTTAACATTGATTTATTTAATTTTCAAAGTTGTCAGTTTTATGTTTTTGCAAGTCTTTAAAAGCCTTTGCGCAGGGTTCATATAACTTTTGGATAACCGATTTTCATGGTTTTTCAAGGGTCAATACCATCTCAATAACGGGAGAGAGTATAGAGTAATTTCTTTCCCATATACGGCAACGTCATAGCCCTCTATCTCTTACCTTAGTGATATCCCCCCCTCCCCTTCCCTTCCGGGGGCAAATAGTATTCTCTAGTACAAAGTTGCCCCTAACGTAGGGGATACACAGTTCACTCCCCCTCTCAACCGAAATTACTCTATCTTTTATCTTTTAGTTGAAGCAGCCCATTTATAAAATTCTCGCGAGTTTCCCCGAATTTAAAAGTTTTGACTGAAATATGATTGTTAAAATATTTTACTTCAAATTGTGGGTTTCTAGCGCGCGTAAAAAATATACGGGACATTAAGAGGGGAGCTTGGCAATCCAATATTGGATAAAACTAGGAATATTTCCCTGGAAATAAGAGTTTTTGGCTACCTATAGGACATTCAAACGGTCTTTTTCCCCGCGCTGTTTAATACATAAACGATTTTGCCACTCGCGAATTGGAATTCTTCTTGAATTCCAAAAGACGTGATAATCGACTTGAAGACAAAAAGGAAGGGGCTATAAAAATAATTCAACCTGACGTTACACCCGTTATATTCCCTGTTGCCGACAGTTTTTACATTCACTTGGAATGAAATTGTTTCGAGCTTTAAAGTTTTTTGATGGCATAGTTTTAGGTTTTTACGGACGTTAACAAAACAAATTTGCATAATTTCTGTATTTAACATAAACTTAGTTAGTACCACTGAGATAATACGTACGTTGTCAAACTAAGCAAAGTTCCATAAAGAAATTTGCTTAGGCCTAAATTTATCCATTTCGTGAGGACATAAGGCTATAAAAACACATTTCCCTTATTTGCCTATTCAATTTAACGATCTGAAAGTTAGAGGTACTAATATCCTTCATAACAGTATGCTAAAAATACCTCGATCTAAATTGTCCTAAACATGTAGCGCAAACGCGAAGTGTATATTAACAGTCCCTCCCCCCCCCCTCCAATTCAAGTCTTAAAACGCACAAAGTATATATTGCAAATGCAAACCATGGTTACTTTAAGAGTATGACAAATGCCTTGTCACGAAATACTTAGATTAAAAAAAAAATACAATATAGAGTTGGCTACCCTAATACAACAGTGTACATTATATTTGTATTTTCTAACGAAGTCTTGATGCCCCACAAGGCCCAAATTTAAATTAAAAGTAGCGCGAAAACACTAGGTAAACAAACCAATGCATCTCCCGTCCCTAGATTGTCACGTGTCCCACAGTAAGTTTCCCGCCTTTTCTGGAATTCAAGCCTCGTTTTTATCTTGTACTAGAAAGGATCTCTCTCTCTCTAACTTAACACTCTACCCTGTTCATAAAAACACCACCGCGTTTAATTTGGCTACAAACTTATCCTAGTTTGCTAACTAATTTCATGTTCCATTTAGGATTTAATTTCAATTTGTTCCCAACAAAACTGAATCTTGCAATTAACACGATATTTAACCCTCAATTACGTCACTTAAGCGGTAAAATTATCCCTAATATTTTAGTTTTTGTAGGTTTTTAAATACGACATGTAATAAAGCCGGGATTGAAGTATTCAAGGGGGATTAGGGTATGGAAAAACTCGCCCTAGATTTACTTTACCCGCTTTAGAGGTTTTGACAATTTTGAAAGGGTGCCAGAAAAGTTCCTCTCTGAATAAACAGCGCGCCTTACAACTTACAAAACATAGTAACGCGTTAATTTCGTTTAGTATCTATACGTAAACAAATGAGGAAGTCAACCTATTTGACTGCAAGGTTGAAAAATACCCCCTAAGCCTCGGCCAATGTTTATGGGGACATTAAAATACGACCACGGACAAGGTCCGCGGGGGTAGAGACATTAGTCAGAAATGTAACGTCCGATACTAGCCACCAAAAACTGACCAACCCTTATTCAATGGTCACATGGCTTCACTCCTCACTTTCAATCTTAATTAAATTAACTTAAAAACGATCCTAAAGTGGCGACAACTACCTAATACACACTGCCAAGAACCTCGTGGCTAAATGCATATATTATGCTAAAGAATACCTATGAATATGTAAAAAAAATTGACAGGCTTACCCGTTCCACGGTCCCGCAGGCTCGTACCAGCCACCATCTTGAATAATACGCGATTAAACCGGAAATACTAACCGGAAGTCAAAGTTCAACCAACGGTAGAGAGGCGAGCCTTTAAAACCGTCCAATCAAACGACGGGTTAAAAAATTCCGGTTTTCTATAATGCACGTGGCGCCATCTATACCGAAATCTGAAAACTAGCAATTTAAAAATTCCTAAATTATTATTAAACTAAAATAATGCACTTTATTAATGTAAAAGTGCAAATTCCCTTTAAAATACTGATTTTATAAAAGTATTAAAAAGGATAACCTGTAAAGAATTATCTATAATATTAATGTAATTATTATTCTTAAAGGGAGGGTGAAGTAGAAAATCAAGTGTTTTTTTATCGATTCTTCTACCAATTTTAAGACCAGTCTGCATAGTGAAACATTTACACCAGGAAATACCAACTCCGAATGATTTTAAAATTCAAATTAGGTTCAGATTTTAAGGATAATTTTAAACAAGGACTGCCGACCAATCGCGTAACGCCCTGCCTTTTTATTAACAAAATTCTCGTGGCACGCTCCATGTCTCGCGCCACGATTATCACGTCGCTCGCGAATTTTATCAAATCTCGTGATAAATTTCTTTAGGCATGGCGCGTGCTACGAGAGTTTTGTTAACAAAAAGGCAGGGCGTTACGCGATTGGTCGGCAGTCCTTGTTTAAAATTATCCTTAAAATCTGAACCTAAATTGAATTTTAAAATCATTCGGAGTTGGTATTTCCTGAATGTTTCACTATGCAGACTGGTCTTATAATTAGTAGAAGAATCGATAAAAAATCACTTGATTTTCTACTTCACCCTCCCTTTAATAAAAACAATAAAAAAATTTAAATAGTAATTTCAAATTAATTTTTATATATATAATTATTTTTCTTTAAAGTTTAAATCTTTCAAAAACGTAATGTTTACATAATATTTTTAGGCAGCGAAAACAAATTTCTGTATTATTTCAAACAAACAAACAAATAAACAAAATTATTATTATAAAACTGTTAAATGCCAAAAAAAAAAATAGATTCAATAATTAAAATAAATGATTCAACCAAATTAATTTTTACTTCTTTACAATTGCGCTATTTTGCGGTGGTATTATCGCTTTTCTTATGTTCCACTTCATGTGTTGTGATATAATTAAGCAAATCAATGGGGGTAGCAACTCCAATAACTATTTGTTTTTTCTCAACAGTATCTCTACTGGAAACTATAATTAAAAATATCTATTTAATTAAATACAAATTATAAATAATTAATAATTAAAAAACTATACATTGTTTCTGATCATGGACTACCAAAGCAAAATGTCCTTTATTTAAAATCCTTGATAATTTTCCCAATGTAGTTTCCAATGTAATCTATATAAATATTTATTTTTTATAAAAATTAATTAAAATTAATTAGTTTAA
This sequence comes from Phalangium opilio, assembly GCF_054372755.1. Classification (NCBI taxonomy): domain Eukaryota; kingdom Metazoa; phylum Arthropoda; class Arachnida; order Opiliones; family Phalangiidae; genus Phalangium; species Phalangium opilio. The sequence continues at coordinate 6,477,021 of NW_028324182.1, read as the reverse complement.
TTAAAAATAAATAAATAAATAGATTTAAATAAAACCTTGTGAAATTGCGTGTAAAGTATTTTGGATACTGGTACTGCACCAGTTACTTGACCAGCAACTAATTTAGCCACTAAACTTCCCAAAGTGACAACACCTTGAATAAAACCAGTTTCATCCACAACTGGTAATTGATCATAAAATTCCTCTTTCATTATATCAATCGCGTCTTGAACACACATGTGCGGTAAAACTGTAACTGGTCCTGGTAATTCCAAACAACTAACTTTCGAGTCCCACCACCTAAACAAAATTACCAAATTCCAAAATGAATGTAGGACATAATCCCCCCTGGACATAATCCCCCCATTTGAGAAGAAAAGGACATAATCCCCTCAGGTAGGAGACAAAATCCCCCGGACAATTTCCCCCCGAATGGATGCCGAAGACAAAATACCCCAGCCCCAGGACAAATTCCCCCCCAGCCCCGGGACAAATCCCCCCCCAGCCCCGGGACAAATTCCCCCCCCAGCCCCAGGACAAATTCCCCCCCAGCCCCAGGACAAATTCCCCCCCAGCCCCAGGACAAATTCCCCCCCCCAGCCCCAGGACAAATTCCCCCCCCCCAGCCCCAGGACAAATTCCCCCCCCCAGCCCCAGGACAAATTCCCCCCCCCAGCCCCAGGACAAATTCCCCCCCAGCCCCGGGACAAATTCCCCCCCAGCCCCGGGACAAATTCCCCCCCCAGCCCCGGGACAAATTCCCCCCCCCAGCCCCGGGACAAATTCCCCCCCAGCCCCGGGACAAATTCCCCCCCAGCCCCGGGACAAATTCCCCCCCAGCCCCGGGACAAATTCCCCCCCAGCCCCAGGACAAATTCCCCCCCAGCCCCGGGACAAATTCCCCCCCAGCCCCGGGACAAATTCCCCCCCAGCCCCGGGACAAATTCCCCCCCCCCAGCCCCGGGACAAATTCCCCCCCAGCCCCAGGACAAATTCCCCCCCAGCCCCAGGACAAATTCCCCCCCCCCCAGCCCCAGGACAAATTCCCCCCCAGCCGCGGGACAAATTCCCCCCCAGCCCCGGGACAAATTACCCCCCCCCCAGCCCCGGGACAAATTCCCCCCCAGCCCCGGGACAAATTCCCCCCCAGCCCCAGGACAAATTCCCCCCCAGCCCCAGGACAAATTCCCCCCCAGCCCCAGGACAAATTCCCCCCCAGCCCCAGGACAAATTCCCCCCCAGCCCCGGGACAAATTCCCCCCCAGCCCCGGGACAAATTCCCCCCAAACTGTGTTCTTCAGAAGAAAATAAATGTAAAAAATAATATTTTGGAAAAGGCGTACCATTGTTACAATATTTCCAAAACCGAACCGAACCGAACCTAACCCAACCTAACCTAAACCTAACCCAAACCTAACCCAAACCTAACCCAAACCTAACCGGGGAATTTTGTCCAGAGCGTAGGGGTATTTTGACTAGAGAGTAGGGGGATTTTGTACTCTTAACTTGGATGGGGGGAAAATGACCGGGGGATTTTGTCTTGAGAGAGGGGGGATTTTGTACGTTTTTAAAAATGGGGGGATTTGTCTTGGGGGTATTTAGTCCGTATACCTTCCAGAATAAATCAAACCTTTAACTTTAATGATTTCAAATTTTCAATCTTCAACTTACCAATGTTTTTCTTTCATTTCCTTATCAAGATTGATAAAATCGCGTTCCACCATCCATGTATCACTTAAAAATTTACTCATGTAGTTTCTAACTCCGTCTGGAAGAAGCACGACACATTTTTGTCCCTCTTTTAATTGAGCCGCTGCTTTAACAGCAGCTGCAACAGCAGTCCCGCTACTTCCTCCACAGAGCAATCCTTCATTACTGATTAATTTACGCGCCATTAAGAGTGAATCTTTGTCATTACTTTTGTACCATTCATCAACAACCTAACATATTTTAAAAGATATTTCTGTAAGACTTAAGATTTTTCAAACTAAAAATAGACATTACAGATCTATCCAAAACAGTGGGTATAAAATCATATCCAATTCCTTCAACTTCGTAGTACGATGTATCAGTTTCATTCAAAGATTCCGGGTAAGCCAATATCGATCCCAAAGGATCAACACCGACTATCTAAGTTAATTAAGTAATTGATTTTTATAAAACTCTACAACTAAATCAGGGTTCGTACAAAATTTTTGGAATGAAATTCCCTGACTTTTCCAGGTTTTCCCTGACTAAATTCCACAAATTTCCCTTACTATTTGCAATAACGTACATGGCGAACGTATATGAAAACCAATCTATATTCACTCAAATAATTTTTGCACGAGTTATTTTTATAAAAATTAGCCAATTAATTCGTTTAAATTTAATTTAAAGTAAATCATAAATAACCTGAGCGAGCGAAGCGAGCTCCGCGAATTTGAGGCTTTGCTCAAATCTCAGCGAAAAAATTTTCTGATCACCATTATACTTTAAATTTCCCTCCAATATATTTTTCCCTGACATTTCCCTGACTTTTTAGGCCCATTTTCAATTTCCCTGACTTTTTAGGCCCATTTTCAATTTCCCTGACATTTCCCTGACTTTTTAGGCCCATTTTCAATTTCCCTGACTTTCCCCTGACTTTTTAGGCCCATTTTCAATTTCCCTGACTTTTCCCTGACTTTTTAGGCCCATTTTCAATTTCCCTGACTTTTCCCTGACTTTTTAGGCCCATTTTCAATTTCCCTGACTTTTCCAGGTTTTCCAGGTCGTGTACGAACCCTGTAAATAGGCAAAAATGACAGAACCTTGCACTGTGGCAACTTTTCCTTAATCTTCCTTCCAATTCCCGTAACGGTACCACCAGTCCCAGCTCCTAAAACTATCATATCAACCTTATGATCACACTGTTCCAAAATTTCCTCAGCAGTTGTATCATAATGAGCCAAAGGGTTTCCAGCATTCCGGTACTGGTCCAAGATAATTGCATTAGGAATTTCATTCATTAACCGTTGGGAAACAGTGATATGAGACTCTGGAGAGTCAAACCTAGCGCTAGTAGGAGTTCTAACAATCTCAGCTCCCAAAGCTCTTAAGGTATCCACTTTTTCATTTGACATTTTTTCAGGCATAACTATGATGCATCTATATCCTTTTACAGCAGCTGCTAAGGCTAAACCAATGCCAGTGTTGCCTGATGTTGGTTCAATAATAACTGAACCTGGTTTAAGTTTTCCGTCTCTTTCAGCATCTTCGATCATACGGAGACCAATTCTATCTTTAACGCTACCACCAGCGTTGAAAAATTCGCATTTGGCCACTATATATATATATTGTGTTTCATAATATAAGACTCTTATGTTATAAGAGTTTAAAGGGACTGCAAAGAAGGCATCGGCGGGTGGGTAAAAATTATTTGAAATACGTCACAGACATCACGTGATACCAAGATACAAAGGCTCCTCATAGAGTGGAATTGGACATCTAGTCCTTGTTTTTCGCCAGATTGCAGCGCCAATTCCATGAAGTGGTAGTTTTCGAAATAAAACGAACTAAGCTTCTTTGAACCACGCCTCTCCTCGGTCACGTGCCTCTGACGTATTTCAAATAATTTTTACCCACCCGCCTATGCCTTCTTTACAGTCCCTTTAAAGGTTGAATTCATAAACGTCGGACGCAACGCAATTTAGTACAGGCAAAGGCAGGGTGTCGTGCGCAAAAGGCGGAGGAAGTTTGCGCACGACGCCCTGCCTTTGCCTGTAATAAATTGCGTTGCGTCCGACGTTTATGAAGTCCACCTTCAATCAATATTGTTACATACAGAGTTCACATTTCAAGCCATATTCTTTGGGAATCTTATTCAATCTAATTAGAGGAGTGTCTCCAATATAATGCAAGACATTAGGTAGTATCTTAGATTTTGTTTCGCTGCAGATTTAATTTTAAAATCTTAATTATACTGTCAACCCTAATAAAGTTATTTAATAAGGTTAAAACCTTTTAACTTGATGAGTATGAACTGATTCTTCAGTTTTTGCACCAGGATGCCAAGTACATTTACTAGGGGAATCGGGGCGGATAAATTCAGCTAAGGATGTTGAGCGTAAACGGTTTCTTGATGGTATTGGAGTCATACTTTCAGATTCAGCAGCAACTAAAGCCATTTTAACATTTATTTTAATTAACTTAACTACTTAATTGCTAAAAATTATTAAAAGCCCGCTCAAGTATTTTAGAAACTTGATTCAAATAAACCTTTCCCTCAATTCTTAACACTTTAAAACAAAAATATATAAGATTTTAAAGTCTAATCAGTTTCTTAAAGTTTTTTTCATTTTTTGTGGTTTCATAGAGTAGTGGCACTCCATGTTAACTACCCATAGAGCTTAATACAGTCAAAGGCAAGTAGGTGCCATTACTCTATAAATATCAGTCTGAAGTTCTGAACCCATGTCTCAGATAATGAATAATACAACAAGATTTCTACAGAACTAAAAAAACAATAAAGATTTCACTATCAAAACTCACCATCATTTAAGGCATTATCATCCATAGTTAGGAACAAGTAGCGGCTTATTCTTTTCAAAACGAAATACAGTAACTTTACAATAAAAGTAAAAGCAAATAACACAAAAATATTCTAATTACAGACTTCTACTACACAATAATAAATAAATTATTTATCATAAGACTATATTTGATAACATTTAAACATTGACCTATTTAGTTAATCGGCATGAAGATATGCAAATTCAAAGTTTAATTAGTTTTTAAATCTTTGAACTGATGTGAGAAAACTAATATTCCAAAGACTCATGTGCAACTTCAAGCAACTTCTAATTTCTCAAAGCCATGTACATGTATCGGTAAATTCAAAACCTTGCCAAAAACACCACGTGCTTACATTCTCCTCAAATTAAAGCATTTGTTTGTTTGTTTATTTTTTATAATACATGCGTATTTATTTGAAATTAATAATAAAAAATTCAGTTTAAAATGATCAACTGAATTACTGAACTACCTTTTTAAAGTCCTTCCTAAGTTGAGAGAATCCAATTTGATTGATTTGTACAAGTCCGTCGCGTTTACGTTACGATGAAAAAAGAAAGTTTTTTAATCGAATAAGAAGATAACTGTAGTGAATCGTCCTTGGTTATCAATTATGATTACATTTGCATCAGTTTTCATCCAAGGTTATAATAACAATTAGTACCTAAGCCTTGTACTATTTTTTAAAGTTCCGAAAGGAAACGACAGTTTCCATTTTGAATTCTTCTTTTTTAGATTAAAACTCTTTACAACTTTGTATGCGGAATAATTACGGATCATATTAAAGTTATTGATGTCCAATTTAATTATAATATTTAATGGTTTAAAGTACGCCTTGACAACTCAGTAGAGGTTGAAAAATTCGAACTTCGCGGATTTTGTATAGACGAATAAGCAGACAGCTCTTCTCCGACTAATAAAGTTCAAGTCAGTTCAGTTTGGTGGACTTGATCCATTCCTATCATCATCATAGCCAACTGAGAACTATGTTTTTTTAAGTTGGTCATGGTCTAGGGTTTGTTCATATCATATGAAGTTGCCTAAAATATTTATTTTATTCAGAGTCCTTCAAATTCGCCGTCACTGCCTCACTGGCCAGCGAATCCTCCAGCTCCAATTCAGGATATAGTTGATCTTACGACATTTTTGGTTTAGTTGATCTCACTATGCTCCATTCGATCGAACGGCTCATACGACGAACCGTCGGAACCGAAATCATGGCGACAAGCATAGAAATCCGCCCCAAAAAAGTTAATAAAACTTACCATGAAAACGTAAGTATTTAATTTAATTAATAATTCCCCGTATTCCAAATTGTTTAATCCTCGCTGCTGGGCATTGTCAAATTGAAGGGTTGTTTAAAAATAGACCAGTAACATATTTAGAGGCTTGACAGGCAGTTAGTCGTTAAGCCTTGGTTAGGCAATGATTTACCGAAATTAAAATAACTAAAATTAATTAAATGAAACATTTATATTCAACAAGGAATTGGTATCTGGTGTTTTAGTCATCGATAGTAAGGGCGAAGTGCGTCATGAAGGCTTGACAATCACATTAGAGGGAAATGTAACAATGCAGCTCAGTGCTAAAAATGTAGGAATATTTGATGCATTCTATAGTAGCGTTAAGCCAGTTCAACTGGTATTTTATTCCGTCGAAATTGCCAAATCGGGACGTTTTCCATCTGGTCGCACGGAAATTCCGTTCGAATTTCCTTTAAAACCAAAAGGAAACAAAACACTTTATGAAACATATCATGGAGTTTTCATCAATATTCATGTAAGATTTAGCCCATGTTTAATTTAAATAACAATAATGTTAATTAAGCTTTGATAATTAACTAGTATAGTTTAAAATGTGAAATGAAACGCCCCTTGCTCAACAAAGATTTGACCAAATCCTTAGAATTCTTTGTAGAATATAAGGATAGAAGCGAAGAAGTAGCTACAGTTAAACCAGTTAATTTCACAATTAGCCCTGAGTCGTTACAAAACATAAAAGATGTAAGATAAATTAACGCATTCCTGATTAGAGTAACAAAGCCTAAAGCTACTTAACGTTTTTAACAGAGAACTAAAATTCCAAATTTTCTTATAACTGGGAAATTAGACTCTACAATTTGTTGCATAACTCAACCCTTTTCTGGTGAATTATGTATTAAAAAATGTGACGCTCCAATAAGATCAGTGGAGTTACAATTAGTTAGGGTTGAAACCTGCGGATGTGCTGAAGGATATGCTAGAGATGGTAATTAACCAATGAGATAGAATATATGTATTAAACCTAGAGTCCCAACATGAGGATCTCGAGATCGACGTTTCGCGATACACTTTTTGTCGAGCATGAATCTTTATCAAATACGGGTGGCGCCACCTATTAATCACTTGAAGAACTTTTTTATTACCGTCTGCTGCTATAATCTGTGTAACAAGCTGTCAAGATAGTTTTTTAAACGTGTTAAATTAAATACGCGAGTTAAATAATAGAAACTCTAGCCCTTTTTAATCTAATAAATAGATGAAATAAAAATGATAACGATGTTTCTGATTGCAAATAAGCGAGTAAAAGTTGTAATTAGTTCCGCTAGAGGCTCGCAGATGGCGCTGTTATGTTTTGATAAACTTGCTTAATAAAAACAATGTGTTTCGCGGTAAGCCGATTTGAATTGTAACTCTAGGTTTAATAATATATTCTATCTCATTGTAATTAACATTTTAAGTTTGATTAAAATAAGCTTAAGAAACTCTAATAACTCTTTTGTAAATTAAATTTAGCAACGGAGATACAAAACATTCAAATAGGAGAAGGAGATGTTTGTCACAATTTAGCCATTCCAATTTACATGGTATTTCCGAGATTATTTACATGCCCAACTCTAATAACTAATAATTTCAAAATTGGTAAAAAATTAAAGTTAATTCAACATTAACTTATAATATCAAACCTTTAACCCGCTTTTACAATTGTAGAATTTGAAGTGAACATTGTAGTTGTGTTTGAAGATGACCATTTGATCACGGAGAATTTTCCAATTAAAATAACCAGGTTTTAATCAAACCTAGAACCAAAAAAAAAGTTTAATTAATTAAAATTAAATCATATGTAACTAGGTTCAAGTTAATTAATCATTGTATATAAAATAAAATTATCCAATCCAGCAAATAAAATCTAATTATTATACACTTTATACTCAACAATTATTTACTTATAACAAATACATATTTGATCACAGAAAAACACTCTAGGTTAATTAATATTAATAAATAAACTGGGATCTCCCAGAGAGTCTCGTTAAATTAATTAATAATTAAATATCACAATTAAATGGGGGTAAATAATACAGAAACAATTAATTAAGAGTTAATGGTTTAAATTAAAATGAGTATAATATCAGGTTTAACTTTAATACTTATTGGGTTTATATTTTATAATTATTAAATTATAATATTTTTGGTCTTTTTACTACCATTTTATTAATTGTGGTAAAATATTTTTTATTAATTAAAAATTAATCTTTTAAATTAAAAATTTTGTAAACATTTTCCTAAATATTTGTTTCTTGTAAATATATATTTAATTATTTAAGTGTTTCCCAAAATATTCACTAAATTAGCGTGTTAGGAAAATCTTGGAAGACTATATTGAAACAAATATTAATTAAAGGGAGGGTGAAGTAGAAAATAAAGTGATTTTTTATCGATTCTTCTACTAATTATAAGACCAGTCTGCATAGTGTAACATTTACACCAGGAAATACCAGCTCCGAATGATTTTAAAATTCAAATTAGGTTCAGATTTTAAGGATAATTTTAAACAAGGACCTCCGACCAATCGCGTAACGCCCTGCCTTCCATTTAACAAAATTCTCGTGGCACGTTCCGTGTTGAATGAAATTTATCACGAGATTTGATAAAATTAGGCGCGCGACGTGATAATTGTGGCGCGAGACATGGAGCGTGCCACGAGAATTTTGTTAATAAAAAGGCAGGGCGTTACGCGATTGGTCGGAGGACCTTCTTTAAAATTATCCTTAAAATCTGAACCTAATTTGAATTTTAAAATCATTCGGAGTTGGTATTTCCTGGTGTAAATGTTTGACTATGCAGACTGGTCTTATAATTAGAAGAAGAATCGATAAAAAAATCACTGGATTTTCTACTTCACCCTCCCTTTAACAAGATTTTAATTTAGTATGGGAGACTTAAATGTTTATTTTTTTTAATTAGTTAATCACTTTATCTTTTGGATTAATATTAATAATAAAAGGAATAAAAATTAAATAAATTATCACAGAATGGTGTGGTTGGAATAAATAAATAAATAAAAACTTTAAAATTTTAACTTATTATTTTCAACAGTTAAAATTAACTAGTAACTTTAAAACTTTAATAACAAATTAAATCTATAATTAATTATGTTCAAATAACTTTAAAAATGGTGCTAGTAAAAACATCGATCAACTTCTCACAAATGGCTATATTATTTATAAAATTCTTTCTCTTTTTCCAAAGATGACTTTGAAATTTCATAAAGTGATCGGAGATTTTAGAGTCCCTTGAAAATTTAAATTTTCTAAAATATTTTTGGTCCTTTGATTGGTCTAGGCGGTAACTTAGTCCTTCCACTATCTCCTTTATCTATCAAGGCCCTTGCAGGGTTCAATTTTTAGGGGTTACCGCGTAATCCACCTTATTCAGTTTCGCCGGAAGTTAGGCTTAGCTCGGGATTCATGGGCGTGAGAAACGGGAAGAAATTCGTCTGTCGTCTGCTACAAAAGCCAAAAATATGCACTGTACAGTCTGGGAATTAAGGATCTTTTTTAAACTGGTCTTTGAGACCAGTGACCCCCCTAGTCGCCGAAATAATTAACTGGTCTCCGGACTGGTCCCAGCCTTTGTTCTCCTACAGATTTGCAATTAATAAACTGGTCCTGAGGACCAGTAACCCCCACTTCTTGAATTAAAAAACTAGTCCAAGCAATTAATAAACTGGTTTTGGACCAGAGGAAGTGTGCTATTTCCCAGACTGGCACTGTATAGAGCTATTTCAGAGGGGGTAATGGCTACGTCACCAATGCTATTTGCCCATAGAGAAACCCTCACAAAATGGCCGCCCTCTACACTCAAAGGCAAGCCCAATTTTCGTAGCAGACGAAATTTTTCCCCCACTGAAATAGCTCTATCGGACGACAGACCAATTTTTTCCGTTACTCAAATAATCACCCCCATGAATCCCGAGCTAAGCCTAACTTCCGGCGAAAGGGAATAAGGTGGATTTGAGGCTTTCGTTTTTATAGTATTGCCTGGTTTTCAACCTAGATGGCGCTGTTAATCAACAGATTACCCGCGTAATTTGAATTATGGGTTGGCGGAATTTTAAAAGTAATGTCACTTCAGGAGAATTCACGCTCAAAAATAATAAATAAATAAATAGGTCTGAACAACGGCGCCTCTAACGGAAAAACAGTTGGGAACTAAAATGTCATTTTTAAGAAAGAAAGAAAGAAATAAAGGAAAAAATTTCATGCACGGGCCTTGATAGATAAAGGAGGCAATGGTATTTTATATGGTTTTTGACGTAAGAGAAGCAAATTTTCAAGGTGGCTCTGAAATCACTCATATTCACTTTAAATACTGGTTCAAATTAGATTTAAATTTTTGTACCTTTTAAGTTTTGGTTAATTAAGTTATAATTAAATAATTTAAAGGCCAACTTGTTGATTAAGCAGTGGTAAATTTGGCCTATTTTCTGTACCGGGTAATATAACTGTTTTAAAATTATCGGAGGTAATATTCTTGGCGGCCATTAAATATTTGCAAACCGCGTAAAAATGACACGAAGCCCCGGCGTTAACAAATAAATGCCAAATGGCATGAGCGCAAGGAATTCGCCCATCCAGTTTGAAAAAGAAAACTCCCGTAATGTAGATGACGCCTCCTATTATCAGTTCGTACAAACCATTTTGGTTGTCTTGCTAAGTTCGTTTAGAAAGATAGGATAGGATAGGATGTGATCAATGAAATTAGGAAAGAAATGTAATGTATCACTACAAAAGTTCTTACTATGTTAAAAATTGCGATAGATGGTAGAACTCCGATGCAAAGATAAAATAGGGTTTCTAAATGTTTATGCCTTTTAAATACAAGAGACATTTCGCAATTAGTTTTAGGGTATGGGAAGAAAGAAAATATCCTTACGTTTACCTTTCGTGAAAATAATACTGATAAACTATTCCCATAATAGCACTTAGCCAGACTAACCAACAGAGTTGGGAGCCTAAGCCTGGTTGAATATCTTTTAATAATAGCCTAAATATTGCAAGGACTCAATAAGACAGTACCAAAAATATATAGATTTAAAAACAAAAAATACACTTCGTTTAAACTAGCTCGCGCTTTGTGTAATATGAACAGCCCTCCTTTATCATACAATAGTGTCGACCCCCTCTACCTGACAGTGGTACAGGGAACAAGAAGCGATATCTAGTTTACTAGGAAGAAGGTATAAGATGCCTAAGTATTCGCGCGCCATGTGGGGGGGGGGGTCGTAAAAGGAGGCCGGACTATTTCGCTACCCTCTCCTCAGTCGGAAAATACGTAATTTTCGTCATTCGCGTCGCGCTGTCGCGAGTTTTCAAGAACCAATGAGATGCTGGTTGTAATAATTTTGAGGCGGGGATTAACTCCGGACCTACGTTTGGACTGGAGATAAAGCTAGAAATGTGGCGCGAATTTATACCTTCTCCGAAATAAACTAGATATCACTTCTTGACGTGAATAGGCTCATAAAGTTTCAGTACCAAAAATTAAATGTTTGTATCGCCAGCATCATGTACTATTTTCTATAAACCTATGACGTCAAGAAGCTGTTCCCTGATGGGTTAAAGGGGCTGTCCGACCCCATCTCCTTTCTATACACCAACTATGGTAAGCTCTATGAGTAAAAGATCGTCGTTTGTCCCACGGTCCGCTCAGCCCCTTTTTATTGGTGTAGGGGGTTGAGAGGAGGGTAGTTTGCTTATCAGTTTACACGCCGTTTATACGGGACTTACGAGGTTACCGCCCCCTTTTTGGAGAGTTGTTCTGCCAAGGCTACGGAGCGCGTTCGACGACAGGGAATGTCACCCACTAACTAAAGGCCGCCGACATGTTATGGCAGCGCCCACAGAAATACCTCTCGTAATTCCCGTATAGTCAAAAGTGGGGAATTTTTAATGAAGTGTAATTTTTGTTTTTACAGTACACAGAAGAGAGAAAAGAAATAGTGAAAACAGATATTTACCAAGGCGTATATGAGGCCGCGATAAAGATATAGATAATAGCGCGATCACAGACATGCAGAACTTCTTTCAACAATCTTTTTTACAAATTTAAATAGAGAGACAAATACAATTAGACAAACCCTTTTAAGAAAAAATATTATTAATGTCTTTACCTAAACTTTCCCACGTAAAATACAGAATGAAAAGTAGTAGAAACGGTAAAAAGCCCGACTAAAGAGAAGCCATAGACTAAAGCGGCGATATACTGATTTTTGCTATGAGATTGTTGAAGCATGAATATCGTTCCCGCTAGACTGGGTATTACCCAAATCTAACCACCAAATTTGGTTGGTTTTATATTTGTAGGACTTAATCGCAATTAATTATTTAAAGTTAATTAATGATTAACTTACCCCGTGAGTTATCACATTAGCTATATGCTCGAATTCCGTTGGAATGTAAGCTTGATTGCCAATTGCGCGGGAGTTCATGTATCTAAAAGAAAAAAGTACACGTATATTTAGGCTTAGTCTGGTTATTAACTTATTATTTTAAGCAAATAAATGGGATTCCTCAACTCACGTAAATAATATTTTGCCAATTCTAGAATATATGCCTATTTCAAATCAGACTAACAGTACGCGAGCCAAAGGTATTATAGGAAGCCCATAAATGCTTAGCTTATGCTTATATAATCCCTACGGCCCTTTATTCTCTTTGCGGTCAATAATTAAAAAATTTCCTCAATTCAATTCAGTTCAGTTTTACTTCCACCCCATAATCCTTATTTGATTTTTCATGCAACGCGACAGGGTCAGGTACGCGCTCTTAGCCATGTGGTAATCTGTCAGCTGTTCGAAAAAAGGCGCGTTTTCCGTTCGAGGCCTAATTTTTTTTAAATACTGGTTCTGCTTAAATAGACCTAAAATCGAGGGGGAACCCACAAAGATGAAGTTTTGTACACCCGATTTCAGACAGTCGGCTTATAAAAAATTCCACAAGAGATTTCCGAGACTTCATAAGACTTCTTTCTAGACGTCCAAAAATTTTGCGCGCCTGATTTTAAGCCATGTTAAATCTTCTCTCTCGCAAATATGGCCTTGTGTCTTAGAATATAAGCCTTAAAATTTGGAAGCGAAGCCAAAAAATAAAAAACCGTCATTTTCATAGATATCAAAACGCAGGTAGCCCTAATTTAGCTACTTACTCTTTTAGGCTAAGAGTATTTATCTGCTATAAATAATATCAAAATATCTAGCTAAATAAACCGAACCTTTGTAACTACTATGTCTGATTATCTCAAACAGTTTTGAAAGCCTGGTATTCTTTAAATATATTTCTAGTGTCTATGATGCTTTCTTAGCTATCCCTCAGATTCCTGAAAGTCTAGGGCTTTAGGCCTAAAGAGTCCCTTAGTTAGACTCGGGAACAACCCTTTGCTAATCACTAAAAACTACATCATTTTATAGAATGGAATACAGATACAATATTTTTAGGTATATAAAATTGAATGAAAATGACCGTAGGCCAACCTGTATTTCTTGGTAATCTTATTTTTGTCATCTTCGGAAGTATTTTCTTTGAGTTGCACGTCTTCCAGTGGAGAAGGGATTCTATCCGCATCCGGGGATGATGGAGAAGCGGCTATTCCGTTTGATCTACTTTGAGCGGCGCATAATCTCAACATATTTCGTGTTTTATTTATATGATAAAAGACGAATTACGACTCAAAATGAGTCAAAACTAATAAAAAAGGGTGCTAATAACCGATACCGCGCGTGTGACCGTAAAAATATCTTAGAAAGATGATAAAAAACTAAAAGGAGACGAGACCGGTGAGAACCGCACCTGTTTCGCGCACTCAATAAAAACACAACGGGGGGATGATTCAAAGATGTTTCCCGAGAACTCAATCGATAAAGCGGGACTCACTTCCCCAGACCGCGAACCTACTAAGCCTATTTAAGACCTAATATCATTATTTCAATCAATTTTCGACGTCTATTATAAAAAATGTCTAGGTCTAATAATTTTATAAAAATTTATAAAAAAAATAAATGCATTCCTAATATTATTTATGTTAATCCTTGGAACTATTCATGGTTTATTGAAATGTTTTTGATTAAAACGGATTAAAAATATGTCAAATATTGTAGGAAATATAGCCGTTCTAAAAATATCTGAAAATGATAGACTTAATTTGAATAAAAATGTGTTTTGAGGGAAATCCTGCATGTAGGGGAAAAAAACAGCTGATTGGCTAATGTCCCGCTAGGCGCCGACACTAAAGTTGTTTTGGAGGGAAACAGTTGGGCGTGTTAGAAACTGGTTACTTGATTCAAAAAACGTCTCTGTCTTATCTTTTCTTACAACGTCATTTTAAGAAAGTGTTTGTACAAAACAGTCGAATTTTATGGTGAACGTTTTTAATTCATCTTACAATTAATCTGCTTTGATTAAACGTCAAAAATATAAGGTAAATATTTAAATATTCGATTTTTTTTAAGTTTAAGCCGAGGCTTAGTGTATTCTATGTATAAAATATGCGGCAAATTTGAATTTGTGTTCCGGGTTTTGCGGCTTTTGTGTTCAAACCTATTTAAATATAACAATGCCAAGTGTTAAAATTAACTCTTAAATTAACAGAACAATGGCTAATTTGGATAACGCGCGTATTTCTGCGGAACAAATGGATGAAATCCGTCAGGAAAACATAGCTTACGAATATTTATGCCATCTAGAAGAAGCAAAAAAATGGATAGAGGTTTGCATACAAGAAGAGTTACCTCCTACAACTGAGTTAGAGGAAAATCTACGTAATGGCGTATTCCTAGCCAAGATTGGACATTTCATAAACCCAAATGTAGTTCCAATGTCTAAAATCTATGACCCAGACCAGAGCATCTACCTCAAGAAAGGTCTACAGTTTCGACATACTGATAACATAAACTATTGGTTTAAAGCCATGGAATCTGCGCGAATACCTAAATATGTTTACCCCGATACCTTTGATGTATATGACAAACGTAACATGCCAAAGGTCATTTTCTGTATCCACGAACTTAGTTTAAATCTGTATAATAGTGGAAAAGCTCCGAGAATTCAAGATTTGTTGGGAAAAGCCATTTTTACCAGTGAAGAAATCAACGCTATGCAAATGGAACTCGATAAATCTGGAATTCAAATGCCATCTTTCGCTAAAATTGGACAAGATCCTGACAGTTCAGTGTGGGACATTGTGATTGCTATCAATAAAGCTTTGGATTGTGATAATCCAGATATCATGAAACACCTAATGAATTCCAAGTCAAGACTTTACGGAGTGATTCCGGAAAACAAGCAGAGATATCTAGACGAGTTAACCTTCGCCCGACGCGTCAAGTTTAATAACACAGTCAATAACGAGTTGGAATCTTCATTATGCTCACTTTCCGGGGAAGCTTTGAATCTTTTGGATGTCGCGGAGATCCAAGAATGCATTTTGAAAGCGAATGAGGCAGCCATCATCAATGAATTGGAGAAAGCAATAAAGAAACGTAGTTCCAAAATGGTTGTCAAGTGTTTAAACCACCCTCATCTGAATATTGAAGCAGTGCCAAACTATGGAGCTTTTTACTTGGAAAATCTTTCTAAGGAGGTTCAACTATCCAGAGAAACAATTCAAACCGTGGTAGAAATAACTAATGAGGATGCCAAAGAGAAACAAGACCTGGTGGATCAAATCAACAAAGCCATATCCAAAGGGGATGCCAATACGACGATAAAATCCATTGAGAATTTGATTGAGGAAAAAATTAATGATGCGAATAACCCCGTGATGGCCAAATTCTATCTTCAGGAACTCTCCGCCATTAGAAGTTACAGCAAAACCGATTTAATCTACGAAGAAATAACTGGAGGTGTCACAGCTTTGAAAGCGATATGGAGCATAAACTTAGCTATTCAAGACGCCAATACAAACCAAGATGAACTTTTAAGAACCCTAACCAACCACGACGCGTTACTGAAAGATGTTAAACCGCAACTGCGTCACATTTACGCGTCCAAGTTCCCTGAGATGTTAATGGAGAAAAAGACCAAGGGCAGACAACCCTTTTTCACTCACACCGAGATTCAAGAAGTCCTGGATGAGATATGGATGAAATTCGAACGAAATATCCAACGAAGTAAAGCTGTTGATGCTATTAACTTGGCGATACGTTCAAAAGACTGCAAAGCTTTGATGGACTCTCTTATGAATCGGGATGCTGGAATTCTTTGCGTCCATCGTGCCAATTTGCCCATTTATATGAGAGTACTGCGACACTACTTAAAAGACAACCTCACTAACGACGCGGACGCGAAGCTAACCCTGGACGAAGTTCAAACAAGATTGAATGAAGCTAACAAGAAGGCTGAAGACGCGTCTAAAATCTGCTACTCCTTGTCCATGATCAACGGAGAAGTTGAAGGAATTAACACCGCGCAATTACTTCTCGAACTTCAAAACCCGTTACTTGGTATGGATGGCGAAATTTACACTAAACTGGGGAAAGATTACCACAAAGCCTTGAAGAAATTTAAACAAGTTAAAGCCAATAACTACGCTGCTGAGGATAAAGAAAATGGATCCTGGATTTACTGCTATGTGGATGGCCAACACAAATACTACCAGAACCTTCGAACCCACGAAACCAGTTGGACTCCGCCAGAAAATTTTACACACAGTATCCTCTTGACCCAACAAGATATTGATCAAATTATCCAGAAGGTGAATGCCAACTACTTGGAGAGTGTTCAACTCGAAAGGGAAAAGTTAGTCACCCTAATTCAAGCTTATTCCCGAGGATACTTGTTGAGGAAAGCCATGGCCGAGCGAGAGTACCACCTCGAACAGATGGAGGACCAAGTGGTCTTAATTCAACGATGGTGGAGGTCGTGTTTGGAGGTTAAACGCGCGAAAAAATATGTCGATTTGGTCCGTAAAGTCGGCGGCATTCAAACAGCGGCCATCAAAATTCAGTCTTACTTCCGAATGTATCAGGCGAAGAAAATTTACGACGAAAAGAAACAAGTTTCCGACGTTTACGCCCAAAGAAATAATGCCATACAAGAACTGATGACCAAAGACCCTTTGCACTACGTCGGGCTATATCTTCATCTACTTAAAGTCAACGATATTGATTACGAAGAAGAGATTGAACTACACAAAATTCGATCACAAGTGGTTAAACGAATCAGAAGTAACCGTGAATTGGAACAAAAAGTCAACGATATGGACCTGAAAATAGCCTTATTGATCAAGAATCAACTCAGCGCTCAAGAACTACTTTTGCATGGGAATAAGCTATCAAGAATCGATTCAAACCGTAGACAAACTATGGATCCGGGAGATTTTAAAGCGTTACACGCCTTGAATAAAGAAAGTCGATTTCTATTGGAAGGTTATCAAAATCTTTTCTACACTTTACAAACTGATCCGAGATACTTGGCCAGATTAATCTACTCAATGTCTCCAGGAAGATCAGCGAAGTTTATCGACTCTGTTATCTACACTTTGTATAACTACGGATCAACCCCGCGAGAGGAATGTCTATTGCTACAACTTTTTAAGCACGCCCTGGAACAAGAGGTCATGATGAAAGTAGAAAGAGTCGAGGACATCTGCAAAGGGACACCATTAGTCTTCAAAATGATTGTGGACTTCAACAAAACCGGATGCGGACATAGTTGTTTGAGGGAACTACTCGAACCCTTGGTTGAAAATATACTCGAAGACGAATCCCTACATTTAAGTACCGACCCAGTAGAAGTCTACAAACGCTGGGTTAATGAACAAGAAACGTCTTCCGGAGTCATGAGCCAATTACCATACGACTTACCGGCTGATGAGGCTGAGAAAATACCGGAAGTAGCTTCCAGAATCGCCTACTCGGTTAAGTTAATCGAAGACAAGACGGAAATGTTTATGGATCGCATCTTGCATTCGGTTGAACTCTTGCCTTATGGAATACGATACACCTCCAAAGTTTTGTTCGATTTACTGAAGAGAAAGTTTCCAGATGAGGATTTGAAGAAGGTTATGAAAGCAGTGGGCAATTTGCTCTATTATCGGTATATGATAGCCGCTATTCCAGCCGCAGATACCTTTGGAGTTGTCACTCTACAACCTGGCAACGCTATCAACTCGATTCAAAGAAAAAACTTGGGTGCTATTGCCAAAGTACTACAACACGCTGCTGCCTTCCAACTATTTGACGAAAGGAATAAACTATCCAGTTTAAATGGATATCTGGAAAAGTGCCATAATAAGTGCCTTAAATTTCTGAAGGTGGCCTGCAATGTCGAAGACCCGGAAGTCATCTTCTGTATGGACAATTACTCCGAAGCTACTTTGCTCGCCCCACCACAAGTTAACCTCTCATTACAAGAAATCGTCTCGACACATCAACTCCTCCTCGAAAACCGCCAACAAGTAGCTCCTGAAGAAGGTGACAAGTTACACCAACTCTTAAATGAACTCGGCACTCCGATTACTTTGGAAACCAACGAAGATAAAAACTCCGCCAATACGATCTGTCTCTCGTTAACCAACAAGTTTTTCGAAGCGGAAGAAGCTAGTCCATTTGACCAGTTATTTTTGACCACGAAACAGATGGTGATTCAGTTTCTACAATGCCAAACTATTGGAAGAACCTTTGATGAGATGTTGAGGACCGCTCCAACTGTACAAGACGAAGAGAAATACTCTGAACATCGTGGAAACATTCGATGCCAAAGTGTTAAAGAACTTTTGGGACGATATTCGAACTTGAATGAACTTCGGCTACAAATAATTCGGAATTTACGCAAACTTGAAGACAGAGAATATGTAACTAGGGGTAATGATTACCGGGATATAATCGAAGGTATTGCTAAGATGATTGCGAACCGAAGAATGTACCGGGAACGCAGAAAAGACGAAATCTTCAACCTAAGACAAACGCTGGACCAACTAAACAACAAATCGACTTATTACCATGAAACTTTGGATTACTACAACACCTACGTCAATAACTGTCTCGAAAGGATGGCGCCTAAAAGCAAAAGGTCGTCGAGAAATTCAATCTTAGGAGGACACAACCAAAACCAATTTGAGAAACCCATTACAGTCAAGTATTCAGCTACAAAACTACACGAAAAGGGGGTACTATTGGAGATTGCCGGTTTAGATACGTCACAACTTAAACACGTGTCTTTTGTAATTACGGCGTCAAAGAAAACTGGGGTTTATATAGTTAAGGCTACATTTATGGGGGCAGCTGTTGAAACTGTAGATTTGGATATTCAAACACTTTTGCAACAGCAGTATGAAGGGGTGACCGTTTTAGAAATGTTTGGTAAAGCTAAAATCAATATTAATCTTCTATTGCATTTGTTAAATAAGAAATTTGTTAACTAATTACTTTAGCTTTGATTGAAAAATAATTAAGTTTTTAAATACTAAATTCCATAAATTTTCTTCCAATTGTGAATACTATTATAAAAATAAGATGTAAATTATTGAAATAGTTTTATACCGCCATATTAATAATAATACTATACTAAATTGCGACTTGTAAGCTTTTCTTATTAAAATTTGGACTTTATTTGCATTTTATTTAATGATCATTTTCTCTACATTCATATTTCTTGTCAAATTCCTTGGATCAATCAATAGCAATCAATGATTTGTGATTCTGAATCGCTTTCTTCTTGATTATGCGTCACTGCAGCTAAAATATCATCTAATATATGATCCATATCACCAAAGTATAAATCCGTGGACTTTTCCGCCTCTATTATAATAGCATCGTAATCCGTATTGAGTAGTTCATTAAGGGCAACACTCCAATCTTCGTTTATTTCAAGACTGGGCTTAATTTCTTTTTTGTCTTTATCATGATTAATGAGAAATTTAATTTTATCCCTCATTTCTTGATCTAAAACGCTTTCTACAACTTCCAAATCAATTTTAGGCATATCTAGTTGAATTTCCTGTTTCTTTAACGAACTTTCCCCCATCTTATTACATTTTTCATCATTAATTTGGGGTAAATTAATTCCGCGTTGCTTTAATTCAACTAAGAAAGATTTTGCGAAGATTGCGGCTTTTAGTTTAACTGGTCTATCGCAATCTTTTAAAAGTTTTAATAAAACTTGAAAAATTCCATATTCTTGTATTCCATTTAGAAGACATTTGTCTACACGTTGATCTTCGCTCAAATATTTGTCTACACGTTGATCTTTGCTCAAATATTTGTCTACACGTTGATCTTTGCTCAAATATTTGTCTACACGTTGATCTTTGCTCAAATATTTGTCTACACGTTGATCTTTGCTCAAATATTTGTCTACACGTTGATCTTTGCTCAAATATTTGTCTACACATTGATCTTTGCTCAAATATTCTTCTACAATGTCTAAAACTTCAAGTTTCACTTCCCAGTCTAAGGACAACATTGCTGCAGTGTAAATTCCTTCCCAAACCATTTCGTAACAAAGAAACTCGCTTTTAAGTAACTTCCCGATTGTTTTAACGGCTGCTCTTTGAACAAATGCTTCCGGATCATTAGTTAAAAGGTGGGTTAAGCTTTTGGATACTTTTTCAACACTGGATTCTCTCTTTCCTTCTAAACTACGCCAACAATCAGGATCATTACAAAGATAAACTAAAATGGAGAGACTAGTAGCTCGAATATAGCTTTCAACCTCATCTTCCAATATTAAATCCCAAATTAATAAATGAAAATCGTATTCGAGTATCCATTTTGAAAGATTATCATCTTCTTTAAAATACTGTGTAGCTTTGCTAATTATTTCCAGAGAACTATCGCGAATTTCCCATTGAATGTCTAATGTTCTTGCCGTTAATATTTTGCCTAATTTAGACCAAAAATCTGCACCAAATTTGGTAAATGAATTTTCCAGGTGTTGCTTGTATTTCAGTTCAAACATGACTGATATTATTGTTGAACAGCTGTGATATAACTAAATTTAAATTTTTAATTAGTGTTAAACAGAGGGTGAAGAAGAAAATCAAGTGATTTTTTTTATCGATTCTTCTACTAATTATAAGACCAGTCTGCATAGTGAAACATTCAGGAAACATCCCTCTCCGAATGATTTTAAAATTCAAATTAGGTTCAGATTTTAAGGATAATTCTAAACAAGGACCTCCGACCAATCGCGTAACGCCCTGCCTTTATGTTAACAAAATTCTCGTGGCACGTTCCACGTTGAATGAAATTTATCACGAGATTTGATAAAATTCGCGCGCGACGTGACAATTGTGGCGCGAGACATGGAGCGTGCCACGAGAAATTTGTTAATAAAAAGGCAGGGCGTTACGCGATTGGTCGGAGGGGCTTGTTTAAAATTATCCTTACTTAAAATCTGAACCTAATTTGAATTTTAAAATCATTCGGAGTTGGTATTTCCTGGTGTAAATGTTTCACTATGCAGGCTGGTCTTGTAATTAGTAGAAGAATTGATAAAAAATCACTTGATTTTCTACTTCACCCTCCCTTTAAAGGCTATTTAATTTCTTTCATTACAAATTAATAATTACCGATGAATTCACTGAAGAATTTTCAAGCAATTTCAACAACAAATTGACGACTTTCTCATCTTCAAGCTGAAATTCAGTCTCTTTCACAAGATGCGATATTACATTAATTGCCGAACTAAGTAATTTGTGGTCTCTTAATTCGCTCCAGTTGCTCGTAATATTAAAAATCAAGTTAAGTGTCAGGTCTAATAACGTCAATTTTGTCTAAAAATTATTACACATTTAATTTTTTGACATTATTACTTATTATTAGACATTTCATTTGTAATTGTCTTACTTCATTAGCAATTTTAGGCACTAATTTTGACAAGCAACTCAGACTTTTAATCAAAATATTCCTAAAGAGCGCTTTATCAACCATTTTAATTGAAAGTAACTCTTCTAGTTTTGACAAGTTTGGTTTATCTGAATTGTTTATCATGATGCGAAGTTTCATGGGTGAAATTAAAGTGTTTATGTTGGTTTCAGTCAACAGAGAATCATTTTTGTCATTTATTTGTCTAAATTTAAAGAGAAAATCATTTTTGAGGATTGAAATATCTTTAAAAATACAGATTTGTCTTTACTTCGCAATAATAAAGTATGAAAAAGATATGATTTCCAGAAAATTTTCATTTGTAACCAGTTTCTTTTGGATACTTTCTTCCATTCTGAAGTTACGGATACGTTAATATTGATAAAAAGGCAAAAACTAAGCACCTATTTAAACAGGGTTCATACAACTTTTGGAAAACAAATTTCCCTGAGATTTCCATTCCAGGTTTTTTCCCACATACTTCCCTGAATTTTCCAGGTTTTTCCCCTATATGGAGCATCCTATGGTGCAAATGTTAACGAAGGAGGGGGGGGGCAAATAGGACTATAACATACTCAAAGGACATCCCCGTATCTCTAATATAACCAGAGTTATGAGCCTCCAAAGTATAGTGTAATGTTAATCCTATGGAGGGTTGTTTGTTTACGTTTTGCTTAATTACTCGGCCCCTGTTTGTCGTAGCCGTACGTTTCTAGTATGGTTAGATGGGGGACAAATTGAACTATAACATACTCAAAGGACATCTCTGTATCTCTAATATAACCAGAGTTACGAGCCTCCAAAGTATAGTGTAATGTTAATCCTATGGAGGGTTGTTTGTTTACGTTTTGATTAATTACTCGGCCCCTGTTTGTCGTAGCCCTAAGTTTTTAGTATGGTCAGATGGGGGACAAATTGGACTATAACATACTCAAAGGACATCCCCGTATCTCTAATATAACCAGAGTTATGAGCCTCCAAAGTATAGTGTAATCTTAATCCTATGGAGGGGATGTTCACGAACATTTTGCTTAATTACTCGTCCCCTGATTGACGCAAATTTACCTGATTTCCCTGAATTTTACTAAAAATTCTAAATTTCCCTGTAGTTTTTGTCATCTATTTATTTCCCTGATTTTTCCCGGTTTTCCAGGTTTGTATGAGCCCTGTTAAAGTTATACTCACTCTGCAGATCCAGCAGCAATAATTGCGAGAGTTTTACAAATTATTTCAGTTCTCTTATTGGAATACAGAGCCAAAAGTAATGGCTCAATAAGGTCTAACTTTTCATTCCATAGCGTTACTTGCTGAGATGTTTCAGATTCTAACGCTTCGTACAAACAATTGACACATCCCTCACGATAATCACTGTTCTTCAGACCATTTAGAAGCTCTAAAACTATCCACTCCTTCTCGTCTACCCTTTTCACACACTTAATCAAGAATGTTTCTACACTTCTTCGAACAAAAAGGCTTTCATCATTCAAACAACTCAGTGCTACATGTATTAATTTTGTAGTTTCAGTTTCATTATGTGAACCCGAGTTTCGGATATCACAAAATACAGTGAGATATCTCCAGAAAGAGTCTCTAACCACAGCTTCGTATGATTTAATAGTTGATACCTCAATTAAGTCTAATACTTTAAGGGTAATGTTTTTAGGGAGCAAAATTGCGCTAAGCTGTAAGGCAAATGCTAGAGCTTGCGGATTTCTTTTAAAACTGGATAACTGCTCTATTTTTTCTTGAATTTTGGACGAATTGAATACGTCTTAAACCAAAAATAGCAAAAACAACTTTACCACGTGCGCGAACCAATTTCAAAAAAACAAGCAAAGCTTACCAAAATTTATGGCTTCTAAGCCTTGGTCTTGTATGATGGTGAGAAATTTTTGTATCAAAGTATCGTCTATATCATCCTTGATTTTCCAAGAAAGAATAAGTTCAATAACTAACGTTAACTTTTCTTCATTCGTGTACTTCATTTTATTTTTATTAACGTCAATTTAATTATCAAATACGCGATGGAATGGAACACTTAAATCACGAAGACTGCCGGCTATGTGACTATCGTCGTCTGCTTAGAGCAATCATAGGCAGAGGGGGTCGACAACTCGACACTATAGAGTGCTGTCAGTTGTGACGTCAGATCCAAGGTTAAACATCACGAGTCTACCTTTAGCAATGGGCGGCCATGACAGTTACCGTTTTTTCTTTATGGGAAAACAGCATGGGTGACGTCACACCGGCGCTTCTGACAGCACTCTATTCTGGGATAAAGGGGAGGCTTCTCATAATACACGGCGCGAGCAAGTTTCAACGAAGTGTACTTTTATGGCGAATTACACTAGGTCCTCCCGGAGCGCTCCCATGGAGCAATAAAAATAAGAGACCCTAATTACGGAAAAACAGTCTTTAACGATCCGGCAACTACTCCTCCCATGTTTATTGCTCCATGGGAGCGCTCCGGGAGGACCCAGTGGAATTCGCCATTTGTTTTTATGTCTATAGAGTGCTGTCAGTTGTGACGTCAGATCCAAGGTTAAACGTCACGAGTCTGCCTTTAGCAATGGGCGGCCATGACAGTTACCGTTTTTTCTTTATGGGAAAACAGCATGGGTGACGTCACACCGGCGCTTCTGACAGCACTCTATATATTAGAGCTATTTCACCTTAGTGTGACGTCACCCATCTATTTGCCGATAGAACCAAAGCGGTACCAAACATTGCCGCCGACTGCCAAAGCTAAGCCCGTGACGTTTTACCTAGGCACTGACGTCACAACTGAGATAGCTCTATTTTGGTAGTACGAGTTAGGCTGCTTTAACAGTCAAAATGATTATTTTATACACGTACAGACATTTTTAGTTTACAGCTTAGACTTGTGTAGCGATTATCCCTGCTCCAAAGGGGGGAGAACTAACCTACGTTTGGCAGAGACCTATCTTTGCACATGGTGACGTCCAAAGCTGTGACAGAGTATATACAGAAAAGGCTATCGTCGGAGATAGGGAGTTGCCTATCCTATAGTGTGAAAACAAAATTCCTCACGCGCATTCTTTATCCATGGTCTGACCAAGAAAGATAGCTATCCTCCTTGGTTTGACATTGACATTTGACAAATATTTTGCGTTGGATATTTGAAAAAAAAAAAAGAATCTTGTCAAGTAAAGACTGTTCATAGCCTCGTTTTACTGAGAAGATATCACATTATGCAACCTTTCGGAAGTTTCGGAACTTCTCTAACTCACTTCTTAATGAAAAATATTCCTAAAAATCAGTCAATAATACAAAATTGTTTATTTTAATTATAAAAAGACATTAATTAGTGAAGTATTTTAGTTTTTACAATTCAACAACTAAAATATGGTTCCTTTATATGTGACCTTTCAAAAATTCGTCAATCATTTTGTATGCCTGTCCTGGTTTGTCTTGAGGGACCATATGTCCGGAACCTTTGATGGTTACTAAACTCAGGGACTGGAATTTCTTGTAATAACCAGCGACTTGTTGATTGTAATGCCATTCTTGGTAATTAGTCAAAACGGGCAAGTTTAGGCTTTCAACGAACCACTGATCTCCCAAAAAATTGCAAGCCATATCCACATCTCCGTTATAAATCATGGCCCTAACTTTACCGGAAGCTAGAAGCTTCTGGTAAACCGGTTTCAATGTTTGGTAGACAGTGATATAGTTCGAAGAAACAACGGTACTAAAAGAAAAAAGTTGATGTTGAAAATCTTGGCGCTTAAAGTTAATCGGTGTCTCCAGTGTACCTGCATTCTTCCCAAGCTTGTACATTGTCGGGAATATGCAAGGCCTTCCTTACTGATCTCTGGTTGAGCCAGTTGGAAACTTTACTGTCATCGACGCATGGTATTACTTCTTTATCAGTAATTAACTATAAAAACTTACACTTAAATAAATTCTGATATGTACGCGTGATGTGAAGTTATATCTTACTCTACGTTTCAGACCCAAACTATAAGGGATAATTTGGGAATCGAAGGCTTCTCTAGTATTCTTAACACCTTTCTTTACTCCATTTACGGAGCTGGTCGCGCAATCGGCGTACAAGTTGTACATGTTTATGTCCGGTGCTTGAACTAAGGCTTGCGCCGAACGTACCGCATCTTGGCATTTTTGGTTGGGCGCGTTGGAAAACTTACAACTATCTTTGGTTGGGGCGCCGTTACAACAGTACTTGACTAATTCGTTCCATACTCTAGAATGTGAGGGGAAATTTTGTAACAAGTCCTAAGATAAGTACTTGGGCACTTACTGTTCTCCGAATAGACCGTGATAGTATCCGAAGAATATTAAAGAGTTTCCGTTCAAGTTCCAGTCAGAAATACCATTTCCAACAGCGAAACCCTTGAAGTTAATGGGTTGGGTACCAGTCAAGACGCGTAGAGACAAAGTGGGAACGTAAACACCCCCGTAACTTTCCCCGGTGACGTAAAAATCGTTCTTTCGGAATTCGGGGAACTTGGCGAAGAAGCTCTTCAAAGCCAAGTAATTGTCGTCGGCAACTTGGTCATCATTGATGGTATAATTACCGGTCAAGTCGTACGAGAAACCCACACCCGCTGGCGCTTCCAAGTACAGGACATTCGCGATCTGAATATGGGTTGTTGTTAGATCAGTCATTAGGCCGACAGTTCCTAAACCTAGATTTAATAGCCTACCTTGTTCCATCGGAACGGGTTGATGTACAAGGTTTTCCCATCAGGATTGACGTGAATGGGGCCGTGTTCTCCCAAATGTCCGAAAAGCGAACTACAACCGGGTCCACCGTTCAACCATAATAACAAAGGGTCATTTTGGGGTGACCTTTCGCTCGTAACAAACCTTCAAAGTTTAAAAATTTCGTCAAATCACCATAGTGCTCTACCCTTGCCCTAATGAAATATGAATCTAAAAGTTACCAGTAATGCAGGAATTTTCCTTCCGAGGCGTTCAGATAACCAGAATATTGTTTAAAATAAATTTTATCCGATAATCCTGGTAGATTTTTGATTTCATCTTCGGCCGGAGCTGATAAAACGGCCCGCGACGAGAGGGCCAAAACGGCCGTCAAAAACAGCACAAACATTTTATACCTTCAAAGGTTTTAATAGAAATGAATTTTATATTTTCCTTCCTCTAAAATACCATCGGACCATAATATAGTTTGAAAACCGGTTTATTTACGTATATTGCCCAATATTACGTATTGGTATTTTGCGAAATTATTACCTTGAGTGGATCCGGACGAATCTTCTCGAGTCTCGGAGATCAGACGCAAAAATGAATAACCCAGATTTGAGCCCGAGGGCTTTGTCTACGTAATTTGGCTTCAAGTAAAAAATAGACTACTTCAAATCGATAAATCGTTGTTAAGGGGAGATATAAAACGATAGTAGTCAGTGTTACTCTTCACTACGACAAGAGAGATACAATGATCTTCGGAGCTTTGATAGAAGTGACTTCAAACTAAAAACCAGTGATCAATAATCACATGATATGTTGATAAATCAGAGCAAATACAGTAGAGTTTATCTCAACTCTTATTCGTAATTACATGATGAAGCATATTTGGTTTAGTTATGAACCAATTGTTAGATAACTTATCGAAAATATTATTTCATATTTTAGTATCATTTCTTGGTTTATTTCTATAGTTGACGAGACTTTTGACATTTAATAAATAGTCTTCTAGAGCACATTACTCAAGTAAATAAATAATTCGTTTAAATTGATCCAACAGCTTGAAAACATTTCTTCATAAACTGAAAAATGCTTTTTGATATGAATAAAAGGTCCTCAGTTTGAATTGATTATGTTGTAAACAGACCAAAACTCCCAACTCGAGTAGCCGGAAATCTTGTAAAACTTAAAACCTAACCAAACAGAAATTGTAGTCAACCAGGGAACGTTTGCTAAGAGCAAACCATACAAGGAGTGGTCCTTTTTCTCCCCAAAAAACTATGCTATTTTTAAACCAACTTAAAATTTAACCTCCTTCCGTATACGGTTGTATTCGATCAAAGTTAGAACGAACTTGAACAGAAGTTTGTGACCGTGTCTTCTTGTACCAATATGGTTGGTATACTAACATAGTACACAAATTTATTATTTATGAGTACAACGGTAAACAGAAGCGTTCCCCCCAAAATAAGCAAAATATATTCCGAGGCTTTATCCAGGCAAATTGGTATTGATATTTCATCGTTTTGAACGAATCATTCACAATTTTATTACTATTGCGCAGATTCACGAATAAGGAAGGGACTTTGAATGAATATTTTCCCTTCCCTTTGGCACTTTAGCGTAGCGGGTGGACCCCCTTACTTGATAAAGATATCAACTATTGAAAACCCAAAAGTCAACGCGAGTCTAGAGTACAGCCAAAGGCATGTTGGACCCTTCTCAGTCTCTTCTACCAAAACCGTATTGAACTAAAAACTTTTTCCACCCACCATTGAGACGTTCAATCTTTCGGGAAGGGGGGGGGGTTCCCTCGTGTAGTCTCTGTTAGTTGACAAATGACCCCTCCCCTGTATTTAGACTAAACGGCTGGTCACGGACCAAAATACGGTCGGTCAATTGTGTCTCTTTGATTTTCCGCCTTTCATCCGCTCCGACCCATAATGGCTACTATCCCTAAACAAGCAGCTGTTAGCCGCTTTGCTAGCTTGGAGCTCGTCTACTGTCCAGCTTAGAATGCACTCACCAATAAAGAATAAAGCCAAAGAGTCAGATATACAAATCTGACAAATTATATTGATTGAGCGATATTTCGTTGTGCGCCCTTTTTAATAGAAATCTTAGAAATATTCGTGGACAGATCAGTTTTACTCTAGACTAAGAGAAGGGCGTTTCAACCATCTCTTAGTTGGCGTTACTGGTACTTACGTGTCTTGATTCTTGGTAGTTCCATATTTTGGGCGACTTAACAATAAATAATATCTGATAATATAAAATGAACAGCGATGGAATAGGGCTAGTATCCTCCCCCTCTCCTTTGCGAGGAAAGAGGAACTTTCTTTTGAAATT
This sequence comes from Phalangium opilio, assembly GCF_054372755.1. Lineage (NCBI taxonomy): Eukaryota > Metazoa > Arthropoda > Arachnida > Opiliones > Phalangiidae > Phalangium > Phalangium opilio. The sequence continues at coordinate 6,448,347 of NW_028324182.1, read as the reverse complement.
GTTATGAAAAGGTCATCTCCTCGAACCTATACGCCTGATGACGTCTACATATTCATATTGCTCCCTCTCCCGCGAATATCACACGAAAGATATGTATCGTCATTCATGGCCTCCCCTCTGGATCGAATTTCAGTAAAAGATCTTTTGCCAAAATAACCCATCATCGAAACCAATTCCTTTTAAAAAGTGCTTGTCGCAAAAAGTTTGCGAATATTTTGATTGAGATGAAATCATGTCAAAATAAAAAACTAAGATTGTTTCGCCAGTTTGAAGCTTAAACATTTTGCGATGTTTCAGTTTCACTGGATTTTTCTGGTGGGGTTTCTATATCTCACTAGCGACTAACCCTTTATACAGTTATGGTTTAATATTTTTCAAACTATAAGACCATCATAGCTTCAACGGCAATATTGCAGAATGGTAAGAGACAGGCAGACTCAAGAATGAACCCTACGCTTTGTGTATTTTTTACACTGAATCATTATGATTATCATAGTTCGATTGACAAGTGCAGGTAAATTTTCAGATATCTTGAAAAAAAAAACCTGAAATCAAACCAAGTTGCGAGACTTACCGTGTACAAGAAGTTTTTCCCATGTAATTCGAGTCTATTCCAGTTACGATTAAAGTTTGTATCCTGGTTTTATACTAAAAGCTTTACGTATAAGGATTTCATATTTATAATATAATATCCATATCGCATGAATTTTTTCCCTATTCAAGTCCGGATTAGCTATAACTGGGAGCTCCATTCGTTTTCCCCTCGTTTTATGTCTATTCTACTTTGGACTAAGAATCATAAGGATGGAATCCAGCCCTTAGGGCTAAGCCTATTTGAGAGAGAGAGAGAGAGTAGTATATAGATGGCCTTTTACATCGGGTATACATTGTCGGCTTACGATTCCATAGACGCGTTTGGTAATGCGGACCTTTTCTACAATGAACAAATAAATATAATAATGCGAACTCTCGATTCATTTTTACATTTTATGCCTTAGTTAGAACTTACTCGACATCCGCTGGGAGTCTTGGGAATGGGAGGCGCGAGCGACGTATTCAAATGGGTCCTGAAAAACGGGACACTGTACTTTTGACAGATAAAACGTACATTGGTATTTATACCCAAGTTTAAAAGGCTTCTAGAGTTAATTTCGTAGCGAACTAATTAGGCCTAAATAATATTAAAATTACACCCTTTACTTCCAAACAAATTCAATACGTCTATGACATGTATGGTCACGTGAGCGTAGTGGTTATGGGTTGCGATGTCAAAAGGGGTCTGGTAAGCAATCTACCGTTAAAAGTCGAGGGTATAATTCTGGCTCGGACCACCATAAAGATGAATCTACTAGAAGTAAACTATATAGCGTAGTGAAATAAAATAGCCTAAAGAATAAAACGTTACGAGGATGGGGGTTCGGAGGGTGAGCCCCTGACACTGGGACCCCTTACTCTATGAGCCGTAAGCACGCGTATAGCCGCTACTATGAAAGAGACAGTAGCCATACTGAGAGAGGCAAGTGGCCCTTCGATGGAGGTATTCTATTACCCCATTATAAAAATCATTTCGGGGTAACTATGAGGGGGATTTGATAAAACTGGTCGCCCACCTCGAGAGGCGCACCGTAAAATGTAAAGGGGAGAAGCCCCTGGCCCGTTAGCGCCAACCTACCAGGAAAGGACCACCTCCGTACTAACCAATCAAAAACTAGCAACGTCAATAGTGTCATCGAAAAGTTGTTTAGGTACCATTTAAAATATTCAAGTTGAAGTTATTTCGTTCAGAGTTTTGATGGGTGACGTTTCGTAATCTCTTAACGTCCCAGAAATGTCACGTTCATTTTACGTCGATTCTTTGCTAACTGCTTCGGGTTCAACACCAAATGTATGCAACGTACAACGAGATAATGCCGTTCAATTTACCCCTTGGACCATACCATTACCAACCTTCACAGATTCATTATCAACCCAAAATACTTCCCACCGAAGATTAACCGATTCGTATTTGGAAAATTGCCATTGGAACCAACCTTCGGCTTTCCAGTTATCACCGGGAATTGCGGAAGAGTTGAGAAGAAGGTCTAATACCATGATTGCGTTGACGAGAACAAATACTGGGAATAAGTTGTTTCACGATCCACTCAGACGGTTCCACCCCGTGGCTTATTTGGATAGAAGGTTCCCACCGGACAGAGCGCCATCGGCTTCTAATAAAGTAACAAATGTAATTAACAAGAAAGAATGTCAAAAGCTTAAAAGGGAATTGGAAAGCCCCAAAATTAAGGGTAAGTGTATCTTTTACGATCCAAAGTTATCCAGTTAAACTTACAACCTCGATTACTCACAGAGTCACCCATGAAACCTTCATCTTTAAAAAACAAGGAAGTAGTAGAAAAAGCCGACGATTCTGATTCGGAAACGAACAGCGTTAACGGAACCAAGCGAATCCGTACCGCCTTCACCAGTTCGCAATTACTCGAACTGGAACGCGAGTTCGCCGCCAATATGTACTTATCCCGTTTACGTCGCATCGAAATCGCCAATTACTTGGGCCTAAGTGAGAAACAAGTTAAAATATGGTTTCAAAATCGACGCGTCAAGTACAAGAAAGAGGTGTCGAATTCGAGTCATACCTTGGGTACATCATCGTGTCACTGTTTTCGACCTTGTCAATCTTGTTGTCACAGAAACAGTCAAAACATAACGCAAGGAACTGTTCCAATTGACAATGTCCAAGATCAAAAACAAAGTAACAATGTGGTTAAAGAAACGGAGATCAAAGAGCCAGAAAAAGTGGGGGAAGACCACTGCGCGAGTGATTCACGTGCAGAGTTCAAAAATGAACTCGATCTCATTGTGTCTTGACCGTAATGGTTCTAACATTCCTACAATGTCTGTGAGTGAGAAAATTTTGATTCAAAGTAGGCCTAATATCTCGCAAAAAAAGTGATCGCAAACTGTTAATACATGATTTGAGATGGAAACAAACTGTTTCGACCTACATTTAACCCCAAAACGGAAATAATCCGTCATAAACGTCGCATTTCTTCCCAGTTTAGGGAAGAAAACGTAGGTGGGTTATAAGAATCGAAAGTCCCTTGAAAGTGCCCACTTCCCCCTAAAGTCATTCAATAAGAAAATATTCGATAAACGGAAAACAGGCAAACAATAAGGGAAATGTAATTTAAAAGTTATTTTAAAACATAGCTAAGGTAAACATAAGGAGCCTAGATAACTATTTATTTTATATTCATTTATTAACGAAATGAAATTGTTCGTGTCGTCAATTGTAATATAATGAAATAATAAAATTATCCTTTTTTAATTTCGAAAGCAATTAAGTCAAGTTTGTTCATCTTTGAATTGACTCATTTCTCCCAGTAACTGGCGCGTCATTGAGATTGTAAAAATTATTTCAACGTAAAAAAGAAGATTGAAAGACCATTATTCTTGGGAGAGTTGATCAAATAAATTTTTACGTAATAACGTGTAATAAAATAAGATCCGGAGATCCGGTTAAATTCAATATTGTGAAACTAATATCACTGTATGTATATTCAGCTTTGCAAAAATCATCACTTAAACACGCATGTGGGTATTATCATAATTTAACTTTTTTCTATTTTCTTGAAATGGATTCAGAAATATTGCTTATTTCCCTCAAATTACAAAGCAGTTAAAGGTTAATCTCATGATAAATCATATAATTTAGTGTAGTTCTGACTGTATTACAAGTTCGCAATCGAACACTGTCGATTATGCAATATTTTAAAAGAGAAATCGAAAGTATACTTCCAACCTTAGTCCGGTTTCAGATTTAGAATAAACCAGGGGAAAGGGTAGATCCATAATAAACCCAGATAGACAAATTACGAGCAACGTACCTTGGAACGTATTTGTGACTCCAGATTGAAAATTGCGTATTACCCTAAAAAACAGGGTTGATCCTAAGCCGCTAACCCCCCCTTAAAGGTCCTCGTTGAAAATTCTAGGGACGATAATCAACCGCGAAGTGATCCATCTTCGATTTCGCGGCCGACAGAGTTGAATTTTTCGGGGAATGGGACCCAAGAACGACCGTTCTAGATTTCAGGGTCCCCTATTAGATTAGAACGTGTTATAATAATGGGGACTAATTCGAACTCTCCGTGTTCGTCTATCCGGAAGATTCGAGAGCATTTTTACGCCTCATCCACTCTGGCAAAGAAAATATCCTATATTCAATTTCATCGAATTGAAAAGATTCAAAAGCTACGGACCTTAAAAAACGAACGTTATATAATTTGGTTGGCCTAACACTACCTCTCATTGAAGAGGAAATAAAAAAATGCAACGTTCTCACTTTTTAACACCGATTTAAAATCGTTTTGATTAATGATTCCGATTTCTTTTTCTGTGTATACGAAAATCTCAGGAAGGGTTTTAATTTTTTTTTTTTTTTTTTTTTTAACTTTTATCCCTAAAATATTTTGGTGTCTATTGAAGGTTATTTCGAGCCTTTTACTGACTTCTGAAGTTTTGAGGATATAAAAATAATCCATTCATCCATCCGTTAGCAGCTAACCATCAAATACGTGTCGTGGTTATCTCATTGTCACCTTGTCAAAGGGTCTTAGCTCGGTTTAGAGTTTGATTGACATTTATTGTGTTTTCTCTGGAAGTTTCTGTTCGTAACCCACATTGCGTTTCGGATTATCTCTTGATCCACTGTTAGGAGTTAAGAAAATGTTTGTATGAACGATAACGGTACAGTTAATAAACCTTAACCATATGTTTTTCCCTTTAAGGATGATTCTCGCTTGACAGTCAGCGGCATACAGGCTGTACGTTTTCAACATTTCAAATTTCTTTTTACCCAGGGACCAAGTCACAAAAAAGTAATAGGTTTAGGCAGGGATAGATTTAATTTTAGAAGTAGGAATGGAGAACTGTTAGTATTTACTTCAGTTATTCCGACTCATAGCCCAGTATAGAGCCCCTCCTCCAACACGCAACGAAAAGTTTAAATTATCTTATTGGCTGCTCACTTAAACTACGTTTTGATGACGTTGCTGACGGGGACGGCGAAAAATACGTAATTCCTTTTTACCTCTGTCGCTATGACCCGCCTCTTCTTTCATTCCCCTCCGTCCCATGGAAGGGGGTCCGGGACTATAACGCGCGCCCACATTACTCCGTTCTCCATTCCCACTTCTAAAATTAAATCTATCTCTGGTTTAGGTATATGGAGTAAAATATTTTTTGGAATCAAGCTGAACGTTAGACTCGTCCAGTACAAACGGTTTACGCAACACATTCCCATCAATTAGAGGCAATTCGTTCCACGTTGGCGTACGAGTTGGTGTCCTCGCACGTGTGTGTCTCCTACGTGTAAAACTGTAAACCATTTTACGCTACATCGCTAACTAACAAGCTTAAACGATATAATAGAAGACGAATTAGACAACGCTCCGTTAGTTTTGATTATTAATAACCAGATATTTCTTCATAAGGGGCCCCGCGTGCACATCGGGGATTAACCCTGCATGCTCGAAACGGACCAATCATTCAATTGGCAATTCGAGAGACAGAGAAATGAGAGTCCCAAAATAGGGGGTCTTCCTAACGGGTCATAGTTCATCCCGGTGTTTAATAACATTATGGCAACTGAAGCTTTATGAATGACCTTTTATTTCGGCTTGATGTAACATTCGATGACATGGAAAATGTGTAAGAGCGGGCGCGTCCCATTGTATCCTAAATTTTGCCCGACCAAAAAAAGGGGGCAGGAAGACAGGCCCAATAGTCAATACCAACTAAGCTTATATTGAATTTCATAAGGTTAAATTGCTCTAATAGTTAGATAGAGGGTAGGTCAGTGTTCGCTGCAAATTTAGGGTGATACGGATTCAAACGGGGCCCTTTTCCCAGTCTATTTTGTCAAAAGGAAGCCGAAGAATTAGTTTCAAGGCGCATAAGAAGACGGGGGAAATGATTATTATAAAAAAACTCGTGCGTGTTGTGTTCGCCTTAGTCCCCTATCTCCATGTTAAATAGAGATGAGCCGACTTAAGCCTGGCAATATAATGAATATATTAATATTCTCACGTTTATATTGAACGCGATAAGCATTAAAATATCTTGCCTGGTTTGGTAAATGTAGGAAATAATAATTAAACAATTAAATAAATTGATTAAAGATTTGTTCAGTCGTTTATCTAAAAATTTAAACCTTGCATTTTAAATAGCATTACGGGAGGGTACGGGAATTAGTTGTCCATTATCTAATACTCTAAGATAAGAAAATAAACAATTCAGACGTACACATAACTATTTCCCGTAAAGCTATAATGACGCTACAAATTCAATATTCATGGGTGAAACGCGAATATTCTCAATCCGGTAATGTTGTCTAAACTTTTTTTTCCATAATATACAGTAGAGGAGGGTATAAATATAATAATACGCGCCCGTTTAAGGGAGATTAAAAACGAAGGAGCGAGCTATAATATTCGGATATAGGGAGAAGGAGGAGCAATTATCCACGCATTTTTCATCCCATCTCCATCCATCCCTCCAATGATTTCTCTCCTCTTCCTTCGCTTCATTCCATGCTTATGCCTATTCACGTGTTCCACCATCACCGGCTTTATTCGGAACATACTGTACCACAATATGCGCGCAATATTTTCATACCCGACTCCCGAGGGGGGCTCGCGCAGATGCCACAACCGTGTTTTATGATTTATTTTGGGTTTTTGCACGTGATACTGGTTAGGCTTAATATTAAGCCTAATTTCTCGGTTATAAACATATTGATAGATCAGAAAAGCAACCTTAGAGAGTTTGGCAAAAGAGGGCCTACCTTTACAGACCTGCAAAGATCCTAGTACAAAATTCTTTCTAGACAAATCTTTTAAAAAGATTTGAGTGAAACTAAGATTTCAAAGTCGACAAAGACTTGCTAAAAATAGGAACAAAGTTCCGCAGTAAAATACTTAAACATTTCAAGTTGAAGTAGGCCTAGGTAGAAAATTGAAAACCATGCATTTGAACCTTTGAAAGAATTTTCCAGTGAATGTTCTTTTGGAGTACTTCCTGAAATTTGAGATATTTGGTTGGCGGTTGATCAAACACACACTCAACAAGCTTTTGTTTACGCAGGTAATAACGGTCCCCTAAAAGTAAAGGCCAATGTCATTGACCTAGGCCTAAATTTAGTATTTGAAGCCATAGAAAAATATACTTCAAATTGATCTTTACTTAGATATCAAATATTCAAGTACTATAACAACAATATAGTCGAAAAGTTCAATATAAAATCATGTTAGTCGCCAATTCAATTCAATGTTTAACATGGCGATTTTAATCATGATCATCAAGCCGTGTCGCATTCACATTTATTTCGATTAAGTTTAGAAATTTTTATATCAGACGATTACCGAAAAAGGTATTAGATTAATTTTCAAAATTTCAAGCTGTGTGCGACTGGCTTTAAAATAATATTAAAAAAAATGACGTGATTATAACGTTTCACCGATAATAACTAACACTGATGACTAATTATCTTCATTAGTTTCACGAGTTTAAATTTGAGTACAGTTCTTTAAGAATACTGGTTTTTATATAAAGTTCACGGGGTATAAATGTGTTCGATATTTAAATTGTATTTATCAAAAATGGGAGTTAATATATAAAAAAAATTCCTTTAGTAAATTCGGAAATTTAGGCATATATATACATAATGATAAACTATTCTATATCAAAATCTAAGCCAAGACCAGAAGTGAGATGAGACCAGAAGTACTGAGCTAACCAAATTCTTCACTCGGCGAAAGTGAATATTCTTGATAACACACCAACGGTTGGTCCTCTAGTGGCGGTTTCAAAATTTTCCCTCGAAAACGTGAGACGCTCGCGGTGGTAGACGGCCGAACTAGATTCAAGGAGCCGTGTCCGTGTTCGGCCGCTTTAGGTTGAGGGGAAGGGGGTAGGAAATGTTTTTGGAACTCGACCAATTTTTTTCTCTCTAGTTTTAGCGCGATGGAAGCGGCATAAAATCCTCAAATTTGTTCACTAGTGCCAGGATCTACTATCAATGCTAGAGCCCTTCACTTCTAGTCTCATCTCACTTCTGCCAAGACTTATAATAAAATACTGATTATTTTTTATGAAAAAATTGTCATAGAAAATTTCTCAGCTGGACTATACTTCAAAAAAACCGATTAATCTTTTCTTTTTTTTAATTAAAAAAAATCTCATTAATACGTAGTGTAATAATTTCAAAATTAGTTACCCAATTAACTACGGTATAATTTGGTTTTCCGACTAATCGAGTAATAACAACCGATAGTTTTAAAATATCATTTGTTTTTTCTTAAAATTTGCAAAAAACAATTTACGATTTAAACACGATCTTAATAACTTTTTTTTTTGATTTCTTCGGGAGATTAGCTAAAAACTTAAAAAACAATTAACGCGATAAAAAGCTCTTAAAAACAAACGAATTATTTACAAGCGCGGGATGCTAATTAATAACGTATATTGGCACAGACGAAAGTAGAAAAAACTAAAAGCTGACGCGATTAAAATACAGGGTTCGTAATTGGAACATACTCATGATAAGTTACCTTTGCCAATTACTGAGGGGCAATTTATTAATTTCACCGGGGATTTCAATGGATTTTCTTCAATTTACCACACTATTCTCCCTTAAATTTTAAAGGATTTTCCCATATCTTCAAAGAATTTTATGGATTTCTCCAATTCCGAAGACCTACCCATAATTTTCACTGAAATAATTTCAACTTCCCCAATTTTCAAACTTTCCAACGATTCTATCTTAAATTATATAAGAATTCCTACCGAACTCTCTCCCTAAATTTAAAATTTTCCCCAAAACACCCTCCCCACGTCCACTGACACAATTAATGCCAAATTCTCCAGGTCAATACGAACCCTTAATTAGATAAATAGTACCGATAATTAGGAAATAAAGAACAGGGATAAAAACATCAATCTAGCATTTGAACCAAACAAATAACAATATCCCCAAGTCCCCTAAAGAACTTCTTAGAAGTGGAGCTCTTTTTGGGGTCACCTCTACCCGCCGAATGTCGGTTCCTCCTTGAGGACGACGCCCTATCAGAGGAACTAGAACCACTCGTAAAGGAACAGGACCTTCCTAAAGGTCTCTTAGAAGCCGTAGGAACTTTAGCAACGGCCCCCGTGGTACAACCCAACCCGGACCTGGGACCCGGTCGCCTGGAATCTAACTTTCTCCCCAAGAGATTGACAGGTAACAGTGCCGAGAAGTCGCCGTTAAGTCTGGCTAGCAAGGCCATCTTCTCGGATTCATCCAGGATATGGGATGCCACGGGTCCCCTTTGAAATTCCTCGGGGCTCATAGACAAGTAACGGATATGGTACAAGATTTTCCCCAAAACCTCGCGTTTGTTTTCGGGGACAAGTTCCATTTGACGTCTCTTACACTCCTGGCAAGCCCAACGTGTCGCGGCTTCAAATACCGCCATTTCGGAACGTATTCTCAAAGTGTCTCTCGATAGTATCTCGCAGACCGATTCGTAGCTGAGTTTCTCAAAGGTTTCCTGACGCAACACACTTTCAGCGCAGTCGTCAATGACGTCGAAGCATCGTAAGAGGACTTCGTTACGTGAATTGGCGCATAGTTCTTCCGTGACGGGTGATGGGAGGTTGGGGTCCATGTTTCCGGAGTTGAGAAGTAAACGACGGCGTTGTAATTGTGGTAAAACATCGAGGACTGTGTCCTCTTTGACGTTGTCTCGTAAGAAATCCAAGCACAAGTTACCGAGATCAGATAATTGGAAGTGAGTTGCCGCGTGGTACAAACGTAAAGCGCTGGGAACCGTTAAAGACGGTACGTCACGTTTATAAACGAAACTAAAAGAAAAAAATTAATAACCATATTAGTAAATCTAGTTCAATGCGAACTGTGGCTTAGTAATCTGAATTCTTAATTACCTGAGGACATTTTCGAAAACGTCTGGCGGCGTATCGGAGACTATTATTTGGCAGATATCTTTGGTTCGATCATTGGTAAGTACTTGTATTTGAGTGTTTGAAGGACCTCGCTCAATGGAGGACATTCCATTCATTCCCAACGTTAAGATGGACTCAAAAACGGGGCTAGCCTCCTTAATGATGAAGGAATGTCCGGGAAATCTCCACTGATTCGGTTTCTGTCCCACCAGGAAAACGACATCGCTCTGGTCTTCGCTGTTAAACAGAACGAGTCCCGGACTGGGAGCCGATGGTTCCGATTGATGACGGACTCTCAAGCGTCCATCCTCCGACGAGGTTGGAGACTGAGGTTCCGCTTCGGATGTCGAAGGGATGGCCATGGTTCGGATGACTGGACGCGACGAACGTGGACGCCGATTGGAAGCGCAACAACGCCGGCAAGCTTCCGAGTCTGAATTGCAACGACGTGGTCGACTCTTGAAACACTAGAAAAAATTAATGAAATACCAAAGATTAATAAAATGTTAATGTTACACCATACTGGCACAATAAGTATGTGTTTTAAGCATATTCAGTAGCAAATCTAATTTCAAACCCATTGAAAAATCAACCAGCGCGAGATAAAAGGTGAAGATCATGAGAGATTAAAAAAAAACTTGAGAATTTTCTGATTTGCAACAGTTCCTTACAACCAGAAGTGAGATGAGACTAGAAGTGAAGGGCTCTAGCATTGGTAATAGATCCTGGCATTAGTGAACAAATTTGAGGATTTTACGCCGCTTCAATCGCGCCTACGCTAGAGAGAAAAAAATTGGTCGAGTTCCAAAAACATTTATTACTCCCTTTCCCTCAACCTAACGCGGCGAAACACGGACGCGGGTGCTTGAATCTAGTTCGGCCATCTACCACCGCGAGCGTCTCACGTTTTGGAGGGGAAATTCTGAAACCGCCACTAGAGGGCCAACCGTTGGTGTGTTATCAAGAATATTCACTTTCGCCGAGTGAAGAATTTGGTTAGCTCAGTACTTCTAGTCTCATCTCACTTCTGTTACAACTGATAGTGAAACTCCGAGAATAATAATTCATTCAAACCTAAAAGTGGACTGCCTCGCGAGACGAACGTTTACAAATAACATATAAAACCAACAAGTACGAAACTTTTAATTTCAACTGTCAAACACTGCAATACCGTTTAAAGTGTCATTAAAACCAATCTAAAACATTTCCATTTAATCTGTAACCAAAGACGTCGTCAGTAAAAATTACCGAAGATCACAAGATCATTAATTTGAGTCATTCTAAATAACACCTGATCATACGACGATGGAGATCGAAAGTAACATTCTTTCTCATGAACCCACAACACCCTAATCTAAAAAGGGCCCTTGAAAACTCTCAGAGCTCGCGTTTCGTGTGAAATTAACAAACATGTACAATAAAAGAACTACAACCACCACCAATATTTTCTCTCCAATAATATTACATAACATAAACAGTTCGAAGTACAGTTATGTTGCGCCCAAGAGGGTTGGGTTGAGACCAATATTATTCTTCAAGATCACTATACAAAATTGCGAAAGCCAGGGAGGAATAATACTCAAATATTTCGAACCATATTATAAAAGTAGTTCAACGCAATCTGTTCCGGAACAGAAGTAATATCGGAACTAAATATTCTGGATGTTAATGTTCATTAAACGTAAAAAAAAAACCGTTAATATATATGAAAGAGCCAACGTCCGAACCAAACTAAACCAAACCGCGAAATAATATTATTTTTTACGATGTAAACATTCGTAAACTAGCGTAGGCGATATAGTTAACATTCCACAATCTTGAGAGGGGTTCCCTTTTTAATAATAAATGAACCGAAATAAAACTTTAACCAAACGCCTTATTAGGATAATAAACTAACGATAATTTTAAACCATCGCATGCATAAACCGAGAAAATAATAAAACTGAACTCCAACTGTGGTTTAATATCTTTACAGGCCAAATTCGCAGACATTTTCTATTAGATGATAAAGAAACTATGAACGAATTAACAGCTACTTTCATATCACCAAAAATTCAAGTTCCGCATTTTTCCTTAATTTTAAATACTCGACAAAGTCAACCAAAATAAAGCTTTTGGTTTGTTATCTTTTCGCGTCTCGCGTTCGATAATTTTTTTTAAAGAAAACCTTTAATTCATTAAATGTTCCTCGATTAAGTATAATAATATTGATAATGACACCAAGTTACGAAATACAGGGTGTTATACAAATTAAGAGAGATGTTCTTTGTGTGCACGATTTTGAGTCGAAAATATAACTTCTATCTCCATTTTGACGTCAGGGTCACTGTTTTCAAGTTAAGATTGGATCTAGTATTTTAAGAAACTGATTAAGATAATGATTTCTAATTTAACTAACGGGTCAAACCCAAAACACTCTTAAAATCATAACTCGAAAACAGTGGCCCCGGACGCCAAAAATGGATATAGAAGTTACATTTTCGACTGAAAATCGTGCACCCAAAGAACATTCCAGGCTTATCAAAAACACCCTGTATATATAGAGTAATAATATTGATAATTTCACCAAGTTATGAAATGTTGGCGTTAAATTATTTTGGAAATTTTTTAGACTTTGTTCCTTTTACTTTAAAGATAAAAAAAATAATATTATTACAAACGCAATAACGCTTAATAGTGATCTAAAACTGTTCCAAAATAAAGACAGAGTGACTCACCATTGGAGTTGTTAAGATATAACCTTACGGAAACTAAACTAATCTTACATTGAAGTTTATTAGAAAAGAATAAACCGTTTTATATTAGGAGTCATCACGAAAACGAATTTTTGATATAGTACAGTTTCGTGATCTTCATCTTTCGGAAAACAATGAATTTTATATCGAGTTACGATCTAAGTAGTGATAAAATTTATATAAAAGATTGTCATTTTAAGTAAGAGGTTCCGAATCCCTTTCAAGCTTGCAAAATGACGGTAGAATGAACGTCAGAAAGAATCTATCACGGGATAATAACTTCATTAATTCTAAACAACCTTCAGCTCAACATTTTCAGTTACAAATAAAAGAAAAAATTGAAGAAACGTAACAAAAGAATATCTAGCCACTGATCTGAACGAAAAATAAATTAAATGAATTTTTGTAATGACTCAACATTAGTCCCAAGAGGTATAAGTCACTGTCGAAATCGGCTGTATATATTTCATTTTGTTGGGTGAAATTTCAAATTCAACATTAAGTCACTTCTAAATGATTAATTTAGTATATTATACTTACTTTTGAAATAAATTAAATAAATATTGTTGGTGTTCAAAATACTTGAAACTTATACCTCAACTTTCGTAATCACGTCTGAAGGAAATTACCCCTCATCTGGTCCCTACACTCCCATTATAAGTACAACTGTCTTTTTATTTCAATATCAAATAAATCTTTCTCGAATAAAGAGTGAGTGAAATTTTACGATCAAAACCGTGACAGTTTTACGATTTAAGAAAAGCTGGAAATTTTAACTCAGACATATCAATTTTCAGACTACACATTTTCAAAGATACAAACCAGAAATAGAATCGCATCCCTTTTAAAAGTCTGTTTTCAAAATCTTTTAGATATTTCCTACTATTAAAAAAATAATAAAACAAAGAAACTACATCTTAACTTACTATTTCTTTAAGAGTGTCATTCGTGGTGGTTACAACTTCTTTTTCAGACTGTGTTCTGGTGACGACCCACAATTTCTCGCTAACCAAATTCCGTTCACTGGCGTCCCCGCTTTGAAAACTGCGTCTAAAAGCGTCACCCCGTCGAAATATACCGACATAAACCACTAACGCCGGCATCTTACACTGTTAAATCCGTCCCTAAATCTTTGTAATTTACGACTAAAGAAAGCTAATTTCGTCCTAGATTAATTGAAAACCGCGAACGAGCGAGCGATTTTAAATTATCCATTTTCCATCATAGCTCCGACGTTATGAAGGAAGTTTCTAGTTGTTTTAACACAGTTTTTGGGGCCGACGTACTCTTTGATATCCTTTCCCTATATATTAGAGAAAGAAGTCGGCAGGTGGTTGATTCAGGCTGAATCCCAAATGTATTGTAATAAACTCCAGGTAATAACGATGCCCGGCGCGTTTCTGTTTCTTTCTATATAATCTCGTATCAATCTAACTCCTAACCGTTAAAACAACCGTATACTGGTCCTCGTCGCGTTAACAAACAATCTAAAGTTAAACTGACTTTTCCTAATACCTTTATTTAAAAGTTATCAACTAAAAAAAAGCAGGTGGGAAAACGTACTACAGTTTTGGCTCAACCGATGAAACAATAAACAGCTGGGTAGGGTTGGGTTAAGTTAAACCGAACCCAAACTGAGTAGTATGCTTCTTTAATTTAAATACAATTAATTTAAACTTAATATTTAATTTTAAATTTATGTATAAATTGTTTGGAAGAGCCAGACAAACTTCCGTTAGATGTTAACGCGATCGAGACACCATTCTAACTGACGAATTGGTTGCCAGTCTCCATCGCATTAGGTTTAATCAAAAACAATGAACCGACTTTTGTTTGTCTAACGAACCGTACTATACATTTTTTGTTTATAGTGAGGTTTTTTTGGTGAATAGCCCGCCCGCCTCGTGTCTACATCGATCAGAGTGGAATTAAATTCAAACTTATTCAAGAATTTCTTAGCTCTCTATCCACGTGACGTCTTTTTACCTAGACTCTAGTTAACTAAATTCGAATTATTTTGAAAATAGCATTAAATTTTAGGTAATTTTTTTGGGGGTATAAAAACTCGGTTTACTATAACTTCATGGACCGGATGCCTTGGGGGGAAAGAGGGTTTGTTAAAAAAAAAATAAACCTTGGGGTGTATTTAACGTTTCTATTTATCCCCCCTCCATTTTCCTTTGTAACGGTTCTCTAACCAACAAGAGCACATTTTAGCTAAGTGTTTTAGCTAAACCCGAATTAAAGACAAATTTAAATTTGGCTTTTACGAAACTAAATTGCGTCAAAAAATGTTTCGAAGTTAAAGAAATAGTGGCTCATTCAATATATATATATACAGGGTGTTTGTGAAAAGTCCATCAATAATGAAAGGGCGTATTTATTGGGCCATTTTGAGTCGAAAATGTTCTATGACATTTTGCCGTCCGAGCCACGGTTTTCGAGTTATGATTTGAATATTTTAGGGATGACCCCTTCATTAAATTAGCGCTGTCTTTCAATTTCTTAATTAAATTTAAGGGGTCATCCGTAAATTACTCCAATCATAACTTGAAAACAGTGGCCCGAACGGAAAAATGTCATAGAACATTTTCGACTCAAAATGGCCCAATAAATACGCCCTTTCATTATTGATGGACCTTTCACAAACACCCTGTATATATATATATATATATATATATATATTTATATTTGAAAGTAACAACAAATACTAATTAATTAAACCAAATTAAATTAAATTAAGATAATTATTAAATAAACTTAAAGTCGAAAGTCCCGTGATTGTATATAATATTTAAAATAATCTCATTTCAGTTTTCAATATTGGGAAAGCTATAAGACGTTGAAATAAACAATATTAAACTTCGTAGAAATTAAAGTAGTTCTTGCACGTTACTAATGAACAGTCTAAAGAATCACGTGATAAGGGAAGAAACGAGGGGGTAATCACTATCAAATTTGATATACACCGAATACGGGCTACGTATAGTTATTACGCCGAGTGACTGGTCCCTCGGAGGAGAACCCACCCTGCGGTTAATTGAAACGGTTTTTATTTTAGACAAGCCTGCCTATCCAACCAAGGGAAAGTCGTTGACATTATCAGGCTTAGTTTGCAATGGTTATTATATTAGCAAAACAACAACGGAAAATATACGGCTAATTTATGACAGTACAAAACAAGGACAACGTTTGCCAAATGTACGGAACTAAAGATGCACGCGCGTGGAATTTCTGTTTTTTAAACGTTTAAGGAAGTGACTCAAAGACCTTCCGTCTTAAATTACGAACGTTTTATTCAAATTTCTGTCAGAAGTCACAAGACTTACGTTGTTTAGTCTCGTCCTTATCAATTAAAAACGATTTCATAATTTATATCTACTAATAAATAAATAATTCAAAAATTATTTACTGATAAGCAAGAATTTATGAAATGTTAACAAGAATGTTTAAATTTAAGTATAAATCTATACCTTCCTTAGTAACTTCACTATTTTCTTAATAATGAGTTTAGCTAAACCATCCTGTAGTTTATTAATTTGAAAGTAAAATATTTTATCAAACACCTTCAATATTCATGAATTATTCTAACATATTCATGCAATTGAAAAAACTTATCTCGGAAGTCGGAATAAAGCCCAAACTACAATAATCTACGAAGAGTTTAGCTAAACCATCCTGTAGTTTATTAATTTAAAAGTAAAATATTTTATCAAAAACCTTCAATATTCATGAATTATTTTAACACATTCATGCAATTGAAAAACGTATCTCGGAAGTCGGAATAAAGCTCAAACTACAATAATCTTCGAAGAGTTTAGCTAAACCATCCAGTAGTTTATTAATTTGAAAGTATAATATTTTATCTAACACCTTCAATATTCATGAATTATTTTAACAGATTCATGCAATTGAAAAAAATTATCTCGGAAGTCGGTATAAAGCCCAAACTACAATAATCTTCAAAGAAATTTTTTTATACATATATATATGTATATTTTTGCTTAATTTTAGTTAGTATAATACTTTTCAAATTTCAAATTCGGAAATTCGGTGAAAAGGAAAAAAAAGTGAAATTTGAGGTGAAACGTTGTAATTTAATACTCGAGTGATTCTCTGATTATTATTATGTTCACTCGCAATGACACACTTTTTCGTTTCTTAATAAAGGTTGCTTTTGACTTTAACCTACTCGCCACAGTGTCTTAATGCTTATTGGTTATGAATCATTTAGACGAAACAACTATATTGTATTTAATCGGTCAAAGTTTTTTTCTTTATTTTTCTTTTGAGAATTTTCATTTTCTTTCAATAATTTATTTATATATTAAAAATGTCTTTTAGTTTTTGAATATTGACAAATTTATTTTCATAAAATCATTACTTGACTATGAGGACGTTAATTGGTTAGTTGAACTACGCAATAAGCCTCTTTGATTTAAACAAGAAGTGATATCTAGTTTACTAGGGAGAAGGTATAAATTCGCCTTTTCCAGCTTTATCCCCAGTCCAAACGTAGGTCCGGAGTTAATCCCACCTCTAAATTACAACCAGCATCTCATTGGTTTTTGAAAAGGCACGACAGCGCGACGCGAATGACGAAAATTACGTATTTTCCGACTGAGGAGAGGCGAAATATCCCGGCCTCCTTTTACGTCCCCCCACCCCTTGTATTTTGAAAGGGGGACTGGGACTATGGCGCGCGAATACTTAGCCATCTTACACCTTCTCCCTAATAAACTAGATATCACTTCTTGATTTAACTAAGAGGGAAAGGCATGGGGGTAAAACTCTGCCTTCCATCTCACTTTTCGACGCCTGTGCTCTAGCGGTTTTGGGTCTGGACAGAGAGTCAGCAGAGACGGCTATGGGTCAACCTCCTTGTACGTCTCAATACTGAGGGTTGCCTACCCCATGTTTTTACATCGAAGAGGCTTATTTGAATGCGGGTCCCAGAGTTATCACATTGCTCTATGTTATTTCGAGGATGGTTTTCTAACTTATGGGGTTGGTTTTATCAGTGTTAGAATTAACTAAAAGTATTTGTAAATTCCATAGACTAACAGGAAACTACTAAACCCAAACAATCTCCGCCCCCACATTAGAAAAAGAACGCTAAATATTTGCTATAGACATATAAGCGTTGGTTCTTTACATGTTTCCGAAAAATCTAGGCTCAATACATAGCCGGAGACATAATTTTCATAATCAACTGGTATTCATGGGTTTCGTATTACGATTTACGAACAATTTGAAGTTATTAAACCACGCACGTTTTAAAAGATATGTTTAACTGATAACGTTAATGTTAATTGCTATTTTAATATAAGGCGTAAAGAGGTCAAATTGTATTTACAGGGCTGATACTCACTCATACGCTCAATTTTAGTTGAATAAGTGACTAATTAATTTAAAAATAGTAAGCAAAAAGTGACTAAATAGGGGCAAATTAAGCTATAAAAAGGGCCACTTGGAATGAAATGTTTTCAGAGATGACCGATTTTCACAATTATTTGCTATAATTTAAGATATTTTAAAGGTCAGTGTCATAATTAAGCCCAATATATGGTTTTAGATATTTCCAGTCAAAGGAAAGGTCACCTTATAAAAGGTTTTCGGCGAAATTCAATTAAACTATTTTGGAGCACAGCTCATTATGCAAAGTAATCGATGCCGTTTTAAATCAAAAACAAAACATTCATTTAAATTGGATTAATTTTATATAATAAGTTAAACATTTGCTGAGCGAGCGGAGCGAGCTCCACGATTTTGGGGTTTAATCACCTGTGATCTCGCTATTTTGGCGTTTAAACCGTCATACAGTCAAATATATAACCTTTAACGTTGTGGTTAAAAAGATAAATAGCACCGAAAGACTCAAAAATCTAAAAAAAGTGACAAATAGTAACTAATTTTTGGAATAGTGACTTTTAGTAACCGAATTTAAAAAAAGTGACTTTTAGTGAAAAAAGTGACTTAGTATCAGCCCTGTATTTAATGTTAATATCAAAATAAAAATGAAAGGGAATATAGAAGGCAATTCAAATTTGGCCTGGGTAAAAACTGGTGTAAGCGCATTAACCCCTGCAGTTATTTAAAAGTTTATCGCAATGTGGTTATTAGGAATAAACTAAAACCCAGTTGTAAATAAGGCCTTTATACTCCCTTTGGTATATAAAGTAAACCTAAGGGTGGACAACTGGACATGCGAGGCTACGTCACATACAGACAAACAATTAAAAGAAGTTTATAAAGTGTTTAATTAAACATGGCGACATTATAATCAAACCCAACTTAAGTCTTAAATTTTACCGATAACTTGATACTCCCTTTATTAAAAGCTTCAGTCTTTGCTCCGCGAACTTCTAGCGTAACGAACACGGATGAAAAACGACCTCGAATCAAATTTACACAAAATTTCGAAATATTTATAAGCTCAATATACCGCCCTTACAAATCCAAATCTATATGGTATAATAACTTGTCCTACAAAATGGCGTTCGCTTAATTCCCCCCCCCCCCCAATCTCCGCAAAACACCGTCTACTTTGTACTTAGTACAATATTAAACAAACATAAGTCATTTTGGCCAAGGAGTATTTACAAAAGGAATAGTTCAACCTGAAGTTGGAATAAATTTGAAATTTGGTAACACGTAGAGACTTTGTTAGAGCTTGGAGAATAGGTGAGGTGGGTTATGTCATGTGTGCGGTCTCCCAGAGTACCTTGCGCACGCCCCTACCAATGTTAAGGGATTGTTAAGTGCTGCCACGTAGCGCCATTTAAAAATAGAAGCTAATTAGCTTCTATTTTTAAGACAGTCGACTTTTACGTACGGTACGACCACACCAAAAATGCTGAGGATGCTGGGAGTACTTCCTTGCCGTTAGATGGGGGTACAGAGGTTACGTTATAGGTATGGAGATTCCTACAACTCTATCTCACCTCTCTCCTCTAAGGTTTGAGAATAGCTCAGTTATATTGAGGTTGAAAGTTTGTGAAACTTACAGGAATTACTGCTCTTTGTCATGGATATGTGTATTATACGAGTACTACAATACTTCTCTTTCAAAAATAGAGCTTATGGTCACTCTACACGTAGAGTTTACAAGTTCACAACTCCCGTATACATCGGTCTCCTTGTAGCTATATTAACCGCGCCCAAAATATATACAAAACGGCCAGTGGCTTTCGACCAATTTGTTTCGGAAAGGAGCGACTCATGCGTGAAATTATTAGCGCAAATAATAAGTCTTAGTTTTTAAGCCAAAAAGAAAAAGTGTACCCCTCCGCCCCTCCCACTTTAGGTACTTGATTTACGCTCCATATTACGCGCGTTAAAAGAGAGCCAAGATCATTCAAATACGTTTCCACTGCTTGAACGCGCGCTTAACACAAATTTAAGTATTCTGTTTAATAGGTCTAGGCTATTGCCAAACAACTTCACCGGTAATGTTTCATTTTTTTTTTTATCAAACTATTTTGGCGAAGATTTTTACTTTCGCCAGAAATAAATTAGCAGAAAGGTATAAGCTTCACGGTATTAGATATTGAGAGCGTTTTACTAAATTAACTTCGGGTTAGCTTACTTTTGGCGTGACGAACCGCGAACGATCGACTGATATTGTTTCGAATCGTGTCACTAATTTTTGAGATGATTGCGAAATCTAATAATAATAATTGTAATATCAAAAGATTGAAAGATACGGTGGTTTTTAAGGGTGTCGCCCTAATGGAATTACGTTTTACTTAATTGAACTTGGACTTAAATTACGTAATTATAAATAGTAATTAATTAGATTGGTAATGTTTTTTTGAGACATACTTTAGGCATATTGTAATTCATAGCAAAACGTTCCTAAATTGTTATATTAGAAAAATGTGTTGTTAAATAGCCCAAAATATTATTTTATAAATAAATATAATACATAGCCCAAATTATTAGATAAATACAAATAATATATAGCCCAAAATATTGTTATTATAGAAATAACTATTTTTCATAGCCCAAAATATTGTTATTTTAGAAATGTATATTATTTATAGCCAAAAATATTGTTATTTTAGAAATGTATATTATTTATAGCCAAAAATATTGTTATTTTAGAAATGTATATTATTTATAGCCAAAAATATTGTTATTTTAGAAATGTATATTATTTATAGCCAAAAATATTGTTATTTTAGAAATGTATATTATTTATAGCCAAAAATATTGTTATTTTAGAAATGTATATTATTTATAGCCAAAAATATTGTTATTTTAGAAATTTATATTATTTATAGCCAAAAATATTGTTATTTTAGAAATGTATATTGTTTATAGCCAAAAATATTGTTATTTTAGAAATGTATATTATTTATAGCCAAAAATATTGTTATTTTAGAAATGTATATATTTTTATAGCCCAAAAATTGTTATTTTAGAAATAACTATTATTTATAGCCCAAAATATTGTTATTTAAGAAATAACTATTTTCCACAGCCAAAATATTGTTATTTTAGAAATAACTATCACAGCCCAAAAATTTAAATTAAAGTCAAAACAACGTCAAAGCCCAATATACCATAACAAATTCCTATTACATTAGATATTTGTATACAAATTATAGAGTATTTTCACCGTAAATAAAAACAAAACAATCAAACACAGAAACAAAGTTAACTGAAACTTAACGAGTAATGAACTTACCCCCACCAATTTAAAAATCAATCAATCGAAACTTTAATTGCGAAACTTGAACGTTATCCACAACAAGAGACCCATGTCAAAACTATCCCGGACTAAAATCTAAACCAGTCTAAGTTAAAAACAATATTTTGAAATAAAAATACTTCTCAGACACTCTATAACCATTCTAGCTTCTAACCAATTTAACCATAACCAAATTCAACTTTCATTTGCCTGAAAACAGCATAATTAGGCGAGAAAAAGGCCCATTTTTTTCATAAACCATTTGCTTAATATAAAAAATACTACGGTTTAATGTTAAACATCTTTCAACTTAAGGTATAAGATCTGCCCTTGAAAATTCGCCTAATTGCAAGCGTTACAACTGGCTACCCTGTAGTAGAATACACCGTGTTTTTTAAATTTCAGGTATAAAGCGGGGTTTTATTTTTTATTAATATTATAAAACTTATTTTTAAACTAAAAAAACACCGTTAAATATTAAAGTTGAAAACAAGACCGTTTCATATTTTAAAATTTGCATAATTAATGTACCGAGAGCGTCAAATTATAATTGGAAAGGTATAGGTTTTAATTCTAGGGTTAAAAGGTACGTGAATATCAAAAATTATATACGCGTTATAGTGATGGGAAAATTTCCTTACACGATAAAAACATCCCAAAAATCTACATATCAAGGTCTAAACTCTTTAAGCGGCTTGGAGCGACCAAAATTACTATGGAAAAAACCGGTTCTTTAATATTAAATAAAAGATAAATTATTATTTAAGTAGTTATTTAGGGATTTCATATCAAAATTCCTTGACTTTTTCCTTATATAAATACCATAAATTAAGGAGGGGTGTTCTTTGAGTCTTAAATGTGCTATGACATTTTGCCGTCCGGGCCACCGTTTTCAAGTTACAGTACTACCAGGGATAGATTTAATTTTAGACGTAGGAATGGAGAACAGAGTAATGTGGGCGCGCGTCAAAATCCCGGGTCCCCCCTTCCACGGGACGGGGGGTGGGGTATGAAAGAAGAGGCGGGTCATAGCGACAGAGGTAAGAAGGAACTATGTATTTTACGCCGTCCCCGTCAGCAACGTCATCAAAACGTAGTTTAAGTCAGCCAATAAGATAATTTGAAATTTTCGTTACGTGTTGGAGGGAGGGGCTCTATACTGGGCTATGAGTCAGACTGAAGTAAATACTAACCATTCTCCATTCCTACTTCTAAAATTTAACTATAAGAAAATTGACGAACTAATTTAAAATTCCCTGAATTTAATATTATAATTTCAAAAATTCCCTGACTTTTCCAGGTATTCCAAATTACATATTATTTTAGAAAAAAAGAAATATCAAGAAACCGCATAAGGCGAGGGAAGAAAAAAATCCTAATATTAACACACACAAACCATTATTTTTCAAAAATAAAGATACAGCAAAATATAGTCAGTCAATGAAAGCCTTGGAATTAATGTATGGTATGAAACCATGAATTACCTTCTAAACTCGGAATAAAACCCTATATATATATAAAAGTTTCGAATTTGACCAACATGGCATGGTCACCCTTTGTGTCAGTTTTCGATATAAAAAAAAGCGATTATAAAAAAAATAAAAAATTTTTAAATTGCCGGAAAAAAATTAAAGATTGCATAACAAATATAATAGATAAAAAAAATAAAGACTTTACTATCATAGACACAACGTGAATTCCTTAGATTATACAAGGAAGTCCGCAAAAAAAAAAAATATCACCCCATAATTCCTAAGAAGACCCGTGATGACACACCTTCATACAGACATAAACATATTGATCATTGAATTTTACGTATCTTTATATGAGTCACCCTATGTCCCCCCCCCCGATAAAAACATCCCATTTAAACAATTAGTTGTAAATTAACGGTAACTATACCCCCCAGGTGAAGTGGTTAGTAAGTCTCAATAGTTCCCATTTCCTTTAACATTAAACGGTATTTGCTGATAACGTCGATATGAAGCGTTTTCTGAAAGTTATCTTCTCAATTTTTACAGCAAAAATATTTAGAAAAAGAGGATTATCACTTTTCCAGGTATTAGGGAATTATTTCCCGTTAAAAGATTAAATCCCAAGTGTGAAGTTTAATGCCCCATTCATATATATATATAATTAATTGGAGCGGGCCATTGTTTACCACTTTTAAAAAATGGTAACAGAATATTTATAAAACAGTAGCTAAACTATTATTTTAACAAAGTAGCTAGCTATTCGGGTTATGACCAATGTTTTATGAAAACTTTATTGCAAGGTTATTTAATCCCTGGTTTAATGTTGGAACGGACCTTTTGGACGTAAAAAGGGGGTAAACAACCCTCAGTAACGGGACATACAAGGGGGTTGATAGTACATATCCGTCTCTGCGCAATCTCATGATACAAAGAGACTACAGCGCAGGCGCCAAAAAGCGAGATGGAAGGCAGAGTTTTACCTTCTTGTTTTTCCCCTCTTAGTTACATCGAAATGGTCTATTTTGGTACTAGACCCAATCAGGGAGCACAAATCGTTTTTTGTGCTCACTGACCCAATAAATCTGAAGTGCTTGGCAACCCTGTACAAAATTGAACTACAATGTATGAAAATTCCTAGTCCCCATGATGCCATCTACAGAGAAAGATTCCAAGTTAACGTAACGCCTTCTGGAAACGAAATGTTTCAACTGCCTCGCACTCGTGATAGTGAGCTAAGCTAGCCTATAGGGGCAATGTCCTCTAACAACGGAGGAAGTCGGTTCCATTTCCGATCGATAAACTTTCCCGTGAAGCGTTGACGACTTTAAGCCTAACTTACTTCCTGACCTTTTTTTATTAAAACAAACAGAATATTATTTAGGTTACCTGAACCTTGCCCCTATATCGAATTTCGCAACCTAGGCCTGAATTCTTTCAATTTTCGTATTGGGAAACACTGAGGTATTGGTTAAGTAAAAGAGTAATAAATAAGGGTTCTCCTTCCTTAAGACGGAAACAGTTAATTCTACTTCCTATAGTATTTGAGTGGCATGGAAAACACGCAATTTTTCACAGGAAAAAGGGTTAATTTTAATGTGTTCCAATCCACTCAATGATAAATAATCCTGACTTTTTTGAACAGCATAAAGTCTATTTGAACAAATTGGGTTTTTATCATAGATATTAGAAATTCATGCAATTGCCAAAACACGATTTTACCGCTTATATAGCGGATTTATATAACGTTAGACTTCAAACGGAAAAAATAGTGTTGTCAACCGCGCATGAACACGAGCACATTCCTTCGAAAGAATGCTCGGAAAAGGAAGAAAAAATATTCTCTGTTTAAAAGATGCGGAGGGATTTTGGCGGGCCTAAATTATCACAACGCGGGAGGAAAAGTTGCAAACTAAAGATTGAACTCGGTTGGTATAAAAATAGAAAAAAAATAATACACAACGAAACTCCTTGACTCTGTAACACTTTCTAACGCGACATTGGATCCCCTTTTACGGATATTTCGTTTGAATTTTGCCTTCACCTACTTCAGGCCCCTATCCTATTCAAACTAGTGTCCATAGCTGCGATTAACGTCATATTCTATGTTAAAAATTTCATAGATTTTTACCAGAAATATATAATACTTCTCTTCGAGAGAAGTGGACCACAAAACGTGGTAATTGTAACACGATTCTTCCTAACATCATTTTACATTTGGAGCAAGGATACTAAACCGAATCACATACGCGATAAATAGTTCCCTCATCATTACTCTATTAGCGCTTAACTATTTGGCAAGGGGCATACGCTTGTGGATTTTTGTCCCACGTCAAGACAATCAAGGTTTGTGCTGGGGATTTAGTACCAAACAGTAATAGAATTCACCTCACGGTGCGATACCCGTAACAAGTTTGATGAGCAGAAAAGCAAACAAAAAGGGTGAGACCGGGAAGAATGACGTTACATATTATACATAAAGTATTAAGAGGATACAGAGTGTCACCCTTCTTCTATTATCCCCTTCTGTTACAAATAAGTATCACACCTGTCTTTTCCAACCAAGATAGTTGCGAGTCGAGTTATTTACCACGATTTACCGTTAATTACCAACATTATAAAGGAATAGAAATTACAAATAAAAGAACAATTTTACCTCGTGATGCTCGGTCTAAAATTGCTTTGAAATTACAAAGAAACGTAATGCGTAACGGGAAGCCCAGTTAACTAAAACGAACTATCGTAGACGGTAGTTATTAAACAAACTATTAAAGGCGGTTTGATAAGACTCCTGTTATTTATATCAATCATTTAGGGGAGGGGAGGGGAGGTGGCCCATTTTGGCGGAACACCCTTCCCATTATAATGATTTTTTAATTGAGTTTGTGATGATACTTTCGTGTTCAAAGCGTAAAACTAAAATTGCCGATTGATACCAATTTTGTTTATATAAAATTTTGATACAAATTCTCCGAAAATTACGCAAGTTTACATCTAATCAGTTAGAGCACTTATAGTAAGATTATAATTAAAATAATAAATAACGTTAGTTTAGCCGCCTTAAAGGGTTCAAAATATTTATCAATACCCCAACACTCGTGACTAGAGAAGGGTTTCATTCCAAAATAAATAAAAGTTGTATTCCCTTAATTGTTTATTTAAATGCCATCACGTGAAAGCAGACGACTTTATAACTCCGTTATTTGAAATTATACGTGTTCTAACAAGAATACCGGTACATTAACATGTAGGTCTACATTTTCGCAACGCGGCTTACTTCTACCGATACAAAATAAAACGCAGCTTCGTTGGAAGCTGTAGTTTTGTAATCAGGTTATAAAACGCGGAACAAACGTCATCAAAAACGGAAATGAAAAAAAAATACCCTGGATAATCTTCCCAATTAGATCTAACAGGCGGCACAAAAAAAAGAGTAGGCTACGCTTATAAATTTCTTTAAAGGCTTATTTTAGCCACTTCTTGGGTCAGTGTTAAGTCACGTGGTGTCTAAGATCGATACGAAACGTTCAGGCGTTTCCTTAGTTACGAAGCCAAGTTAGGCTGGGCTGCCTTCCATTTCATAAAATGCATCTGGGAAATATTATAGGAACTACTAGGCCTATTGAAAGGTAAACTTAACGCTAACTGATAAGACGTACTATGCACATCGTTATCAATAAAGTTGAAGACTTTTTATCAATGAAGTTTCAATTAATTCCCAACTGAGCTTCCTTATTAAAAATTAACACCCTTCCTATCGTATTTGGATTAACCATATTAATCATTCAAAATCAATATCACGTTCTCGTAACAACTTAAGTCTAAATCCACCCCAACCTTAAACCATCTGCTATTTTAGAAGAACCCATCCAAGATTTGTAAGCATAAATTGCAAAATTTTCAGCAACAATTAGGCTTACCTACGCCTTAACCTAGAAAAACTAGTACTTCTAGCAATTTTTTTAAGGAAAAAAACCATGAAACACTCACCAAAAATATACTTCCGCAGAAAGTGTGTTGATTCTGTTGGTGGTTTTCGGGTGCACCGCTGTTATGGAGATCTCCTCTGGCCTCTGCCATAGAATGTGGTCGCTCTCCAGTTCAAATTCCCTTCTTTTTTACGGCTCTCCTAGGCCTATTGCTATATTTATTCCAGGCTGGAGCTAGAAGAGGTCCTTAGCATTTAGGCTGTACTTTAAGCTGGAGATCTTCCTCTATTTTCTCCAGAGTTCCTCTCCTCTGGTTTTAATCCCGCCGCATCACTTGATCCCTTTCTCTCCTCCTCTGGAGCTTAGAGGTGAGGCTGAGCTCTCGATTCCACCCCCATTTCTTTCCCCCTCTCTGCCTATGCTCCTACGCTCTTTAATTTTCATCGTGGAGCTTGCGCAGTTCCGACGCTTCCAAACGTGATAAACACAGATTTATGATTCACTTTTCCAAGAATCATTGAGAGCCGA
Source organism: Phalangium opilio (assembly GCF_054372755.1). NCBI lineage: Eukaryota > Metazoa > Arthropoda > Arachnida > Opiliones > Phalangiidae > Phalangium > Phalangium opilio. The sequence goes on along the minus strand of NW_028324182.1, from coordinate 6,420,989 downwards.
GTACGCCATTCTCGACGCTGAACCAAATTAATCCTTGCCTGCTCTGGAGAGACTCTGAGAGGAAACTGGGATCGTTTCCATGGCTACGAGCCTTGGTACCATGGAGTATAAATTTGTAATAGGGTCTTCTTGGCAATTCGGGCGTAACTCCGCCGCCTCCTGCCGCCATTTTGGTATCGTTTTTTGCAGAGTAAAAGCTATTTCAGCCCCTATTCCGACCCCCTCTTGGTATCTTTTCTAGCTACAGTGGGGTTGCATGACGTAGTACTGCCCAGTCCCTATTGGTAAGAAACATATAGCTAACGACTCGAGAAATTTAATTTACTATTTCTAATTGCAGTGTACGTCAGGTTAGATTAGGTTTAGTATAAATTTACGGGTAAAAAGTTCGTTTTGGCCATGTGGATTTTACGCCTACATGATTTTGGTTAAAAGGAACGAACTAAATGCAAATAGCAATATTTTAGAAAAAGGCGCCATATTATTGCCGCGGCGAACTTTATTAGAAACTAATAAAATCATCATGACTAGCCCAAAGGGTCATGTTGATTTTGAAAATTGCATGTTTAACACAGTTTTTATTTTCAAACTAGAAGGATTCATAACATTTACGAAAGGAGGCGAGGCATTGCAGGACAAATTAGTCTGCACTTTTTGTCTACGATCCTTGCCTCCTTGCGTAAAAGGTATACATCCTCCTTTCCTGAAAACTAACACCTTGTGAACATAGATAATAAACACGTTGCCGGCAAAACTTCGTTCCCCGGACAGCTACAATACACACTTAAATTGACACAGCCGTTTAAATAACCTGAAAGTACCAACTTACCTCTATAGCACCACCAAAGCGAGTAGCAACATTGAGCAGACGAATTCGGTGCATAGACATTAGAATTCCGTGACCTCGATTGATTCCTCGAATAAAATTAATTAAGTCACGTGATTATGCAGTGATTGAAAGCGTTATTGTATTGTTTGATCGCTGTTTGTTGATAATAATATATTTTGCTCAATTTTGGTTATCAACTGTTAATTCGATAATGACTAGTATGTATATTAATCTCCATTCATTTGGACGCTAAAATAATTTAATTATATAATGGTTTTGGAAATAGTTAACGATTATATTCCAATACTGCCATGGGTTGGTACGGCAGTAGCAATAATCTATGCCCTGAAAGTAACTTATCAAGGCAAAGATTCCGGCAGCGGCAAATCCGGAGCAATTAACAAAGAAATTGACAAAAGTAACCCTAAAGTAGCTACTATGGTGGATATTGAAGATTTGGGTGAAAAAACGGCATTTTGTCGATGCTGGAAATCCAAAAAAGTACTTCGTCTGTCATATCACCGCCACTATAGTCTAAGTGGCGGTGGTCATATGAACAAAATAGATTATTCTTAATATATTAATACTTTTCAGTTCCCGTATTGTGATGGAGCCCATGGAAAACATAACACAGAGTGCGGAGATAATGTTGGGCCTCTCGTTATCAAACGCAACGCAACATAAATTTACCAAATTTTCATTTTGTTAAAACACTTATACTTAGGAATAAATAAAATTCTTCGTTATAAACTTGTTAATTATTTTTATATACAAAATATATACTGTTTTCAACATTTGTTAAATTGAAAATGTTTTCTTAAACATAACAATTTTTAATTTTAGTAACATATTATAAATGAGCCGCTTGCTCATTATTCTTTAAAAAAGAAAAAAAAAAAGGAAGAAAAAGCTAATTAACGAAAACAACTAATTACAGAATTAATTTCTGTAACGAGAAACAACACATAAGATAATACTTGGCACTTTAGAAACTTATGATAGAAAATGTTGCGATTATGACTTCTCTCTTTAATAACATTGAAGGTCCTTCAACAATGTGTTATTGATATGATATTATTTAGGAACTACGAATGTTTTCTTTCGTGAATGATATTAATTCTTTCATTATGACTGGGTTTAGCTTTGTTATTTTAATATTTAATTTGCAACACGTTTCTTTAATGAATTTTTCCATTAATCTACCGCTACTGGTCACATCGTGTTTTTCTTTCTTCAGTTTAATAATGATAAACTGTTCAATTTTTTTCTTCACGTCTGGGGGAACTGATACTTTATCAACAGTACTGACGATACTTTGCTTTATTAAACCAGTTTTTGAATTAGCACTCTTTTTTGGACACAGTTTAATGATCTCCCGGGGAACTTTCGAGGATGAATCATCACCACTTCGCTTCGTTAAACTCAAAGGTTTTATAGTACAGCCATTTTTGACAGCTGTTTTCATAGAATCTTTTGGGGAGTTTCCTTTCAAAGAATCTTTTGGGGAGTTTCTTTTCACTAAATCTTTAGGGGAGTTTCTTTTCACTAAATCTTTAGGGGAGTTTCTTTTCACTAAATCTTTAGGGGAGTTTCTTATCACTGAATCTTTAGAGGAGATTCTTTTCAATGCATATTTAGGGGAGTTTCTTTTCCTTGAATGTTTAGGGGAGTTTCTTATCGACTGTGTTAGATTACATGGTGGCCTCTCAATGGGGCTCTTTGGGCTTAAATATGAACTGGTCCCAATATTCGTTGTCACCAACGTTTTCCGGGGAGTACACATGATGTTAGGGTTGGAATGCGTCGGGAAATTTGAATCCTTCAATTCAACTAAATCGTTATTTTCCCTGGAAGTTTTCTCGCATTGAGCGGGAAAATCTTCAATCTTTTGAACAATATATGAAAAATGTATATTTAAAATAACTTTAACCTACTTGAATGACGTATAAGTATTAGCCTTTCAATTTAAAAACAGTCTTACCAGAAAATTGTCCGTGACATATTTGAATACTGTGTAAGGTCTCACTGGAACGCAAAGTTTGTCGGGCGTCCTGCATATATCTTCAAAGGAAATGATTAACGGTGGTTTTAGCATGTTAGTGCAGGCTTCTATCACCCGAAGTTGACAACTATCGAGTGTGGAACTGGAACTCCCTTTAAGAGCCTCAATCCCGCACAATTGCTCAGAGTATAAAATACACAGCTCAATTTCGAGAGTTAAGCTATACTTTTTCGAGAAATCCTCATTAGCATTAACCGTGTTGACAAAACGTTTTTCCAAATAAACTTTAACCAATGTCACTATTTCTTCGAGTGTTAGGAAACTTTGGAGTTTTAAAACTTGATCAGAAACCTAAATATTGATCAAAGTTTTTAGCGTAATGAGTGAATTACATTTAGGTTTAAAATATATTCCAAAAGTCTAAACCAATAAAATATTGGTACCTTAAATAGATGGTAAACATCCTGTAGCATTAACTCTATAAAATACTTTAAATAATCCTCGTGACCAGTTTTGTACATTAATATGGCAATTCCGCGATAAACGGACGGCTCAAGTTCGAAAGAAAATTTGGCCACAGAATGATGGAAATCGATTAAACTTTTAGTTTCAATCAAAAGTCCAGCATTCAAGACAAAACAGAAAAATTTGTTGAAATTAGTTTGAAATTTTTCAACAGCTAAAAAAATAAGATTATTATCATTATTTTTTTTTTTTTGGCTCAAAATATGTGTAATAATAAGACTAATCATACCAATTAAATCAGTATTTGTAAATAAATGGTACGAATTTTCAATAAGTTTAACACCGTTAGCCAGAATTGCTTTTAATAAATGATTGTCCGACTAAAAATAACGTAAAAAAACCACTATAAGTTCTAGATTAATAATTTTTGAACCAGCCCCACTTACGCTTAATTTTGACGCAGTTTCAAAAAGAAGATGCAACAACGCGTTAAAAACTTCTAGTTTAGTCAAAATAAGTTTTTCAGAGTGACTCGAATCTTCATTTTCAATGGGAGCCCACTGACACTCTTAATGTAGAACAGAAATTAAGTTAAATTAAATCTAAATAAGGCCGGGTTAAATTAAACTATAGATTGTACCATTAAGGATCTGAAAGGCTTCCATTATTTTACCACACTGCACGCAAACGTCTGTAGCTATTAAGACTAAGTCAGTCTTTGTTAGGCCTACTAACCTATTACGCAAATCTAGACCACTCTGCGTCAACTCAAAATGCTTTTGGATATCAAAAAAACTGATAGTAAAAAAAGTAAACAAGGTTTCGACAACTTCCATCGCGGCATTGAATAGCTTTAGGAGATATAAATCGACCAACAAAGTTACGCCGTATTGCGTTGTGTAAACAATTTTTGGGGTAAGTTGGAGAGCTTCGTTGGGTCTCCATTGTATCTAGGAAAAATGTTGGATTAAAAAGAACCGTGAAAACTAAAGCATCCCAAATTCCGAGTCAAAGCTGATCTCTTACCGAATTGACAAACATCTTGAATACAAATCCAGCCCTCTCATTACATAGTAATATTTCTTCGTAAATCAAGTGAATTAAATTTCTGTCGCCTTTTTCAACACCAACATTGATAAAAATCCCCGCTAATTCTTGGTATTTCTCTTGCACTACGCAATTACGAACGTATTGATTGATACTGTCGGTAAAAGGGGCTGCGCAAGGTGGCGAAATTAAATGGATTTGCTTATCCAACACCAAATCAGGTACTGTTGGCGTTCCTTCAATTAAAGTTTTATTGTTCGATGGAAAATATTGTTTAATCATTGATCTGTAAACGTAAAAAAAAAAAGAATAAATCATGACAAATCTTTTGGAAGCTTTATTTAATCATACCCGATAATTTCGCGATCAACTGTCTTGTAGTCCTCCATTAGTAAATAAAATTTTTCCAAACATTCAAGATTTAACGTGGGGAACAAAATTTTCCCACTATCCTTTTTAAGTAATTTTACAACTGACGCCAATTTATTTGGAATTTTACTAGTATTCCGTAATAGAGTATTAACGGGCTCAGAATCGGGAACAATTCTCGCAACGCCAATAATAAAATGCAAGAGATTGAGAACCAATCTCCAATCTGGATTTTCGGTATTAACTAAAGCCTTTAACAAAATGTTTGCAGTCTCGCGAGTTAAAAACAGTCGAGAAGGTTTTACTTTACTAGCCCTAATGTAAAGACTCTCGAGTTTCTTTCCAAAAACCTTAAAAAAACATTTTACAATTCAGTTTCAAAAACGCTTCTGGTCAAGATATCAGTGGTGTGCCAGTCCCGTTTTTTCGGTTTCGAGTGAAGTATCAAGTATGGAGCCGAGTATTAAAAATTCTTTCGAGTATCGAGTATTTAGATTAGGTCAAATTTTGTTTGTTTTTTCGAGTAATTATAGTCTCAAATATTTTCTTGAGTAAATTACTAAATTTCTAGAAAAATAACGAAGCTCTTCAGTTATCTAATATCTAAGTAGTTCAAAAGATTGTTAGTGATCAATTAAAGATTAAACAGGTTATTCTTATGAGCACATCGTCTACAAAAGTTATAAGACCCAATTGGATTCGAGTATTTGTCGAGTATTTAAGAAGTTAAACCCTTCTCGAGTATCTCAATATGTTGTTATCGAGTATCGATCGAGTAGAGCACTCGAATTTAACGAGTACTCGCACACCACTGCAAGATATACTATACCTCTAAATGGTTTTTACAGGCTAAAATTAGGGACGTGACCAAGTTCCTATGCGTTCTTAAATAAAAACAGTACCGATCGCAAATTGAGTAGTAAAATTCAAAGCATTGAGTGATAACTGCCAATTCGTTTTTAGCAGCAGCTGTGTCGACAATGTGCGTCAAAGCTATCCCCACCAGATTGGAATGGCGATTGAGCGTAGGGAATTTTTTCAAGCACTGCAAGGCTTTTATAACTAACCCTTCCTCGCACATACTCTTAACCTCACTAAGTAAGTCCTAGAAAACAAACATAAAATTTTTAAGAAAAACCTCGGTCAAAACTCTCAAAAAACGTCTACCATATTTTCATATTCAATTGGTGCGGTGGATTTTGGTGCTTCCGAGGCATTTGGGCTGCATCTAGACGTAACTGAAATTTCAACAGTCGAATCATTCATTTCTTCATCTAAATCATCCAGTATGTCAGTATGTATTTGAATTTCTTCAGTCACTTCCGCCGTTTTTGACGAGGTTGCCTTTTTATCAACTTGAAGGGACGGCATTGAATTTAATTTCTTCAGTACTTCATCCTTGTCCCATTTTATTTTTTTCTTAGCAGGGGAAAATGAACGATTTGAATCTACCGGAATCAATTCCGAGGTCGCATTTTCATTTTCCCCTTCCAAGTTGTTGGAAGCACCGTTATTGTCCGGTGGTTCTAACGATTCGGTCAAATCATCTTCGTAATCCAGTTCATCTCTTATGAAGAGATAATCAATATCTTCCGTAAATTTGCGTTTAACAGAGACTTCAGGAACTTTATCACTAACTGGAGCTTCATTATTTTCAACCTCATCTTCACTTTCCTGACTACTTAACAGGATTTCTTCAGGTTCGCATCCCTCATACGTATTCCATTCTGGATTACTATCAATTTCGGTGTTCTCATTTTCGGAAGATGTTTCGGGTAATATTTCTTCTTGAAATTCGTAATCATCCGTAGACTGAATTTTAAGATCACTTTCACGTTCAGTTGAAGGTAGTTTCACTTCAACGGTACTATCGGAGTTGCCAATTGATAAAGAACTTTCGCTATCTGACCCCACCACCCTAACTAAATCCAAATCATTGTTAGTTTGGACTTTGTCAACGGTATAGTGATGAAAATCGATTAAATTTGCATCATTTTTGGGACTGGAAAATTCTTTAAGGTACATACGTAATGGCGTGTTAGAATTCTTCATAAAATAGTCTGGATTTAATTCTTTTGGAGATTCATCGATAAATTTTAGGTTGTTATTATTATTATTACAGAGTAATTGGTTATTTAAGCTTAGAACATAGTTTTTATTGATATCTAAATCAGATCCTTCTAATTCCTCAAAAACGAGGTTATTATCATCGCAGTCTGATAAACTTAAATCTTTTTCTAAATCACCCTCAAGCTCGTTAATTTGATGATGTTGGGATATTACACCATTTACGGGGCGATTTTTAAGAGTAATTAAGCTTAAAGGCACGGAAACCATCACTGACTCTTTACGAACAACTTCCTCCTTTTTACCTTCATTGGACATTTGCCTTAATTAAAGGATTCGCCAATTAAAAATTTTCTAATGGATTAAAAATGCGTCATAAACCTACTCAAATACCGCCAATAGCGTTTCAGGATCGACTAATCCTATAATGTTCCTATCATTCGTCATGTCATCCGATCTGAATTCCCACCTTTGTGTATTGAGATTAAATACTTCGGAACACAGTGGGATTGACAATATAGGCTCTATAACACACCGACATTCTAAAATGTGATTAAAACGAGACATTTTTGTAATGTCAGTCAAGTACTTCGCTTGAAAACTCATCAAATTAACTATTAACATAGTTTAAAGCAATATGTAATTGATTTTACACAAATTTTATGTCAAAACACGACGACGGGACGGTTCATGCCGCCCGCCTTGTGAGTGTCAAGGAGAAACGCGGGCCGCGGGAAGCCGGGATTCCGGGAAGTAAAAGTAATTAAAAATAGCAAAGGCTTAACGAATGAATGCAATTTTCAAGCTAGACAATCGCTGTAAAACTAAATAATTATAAATATAATTACCGGAACCATAATTTTCTTCATCCATCGGCTTCATGTTGGTTTATTTATTTCCTAAATGTTGTTTATTTATCTCGAATTAGGCCTCATGATATAACCCGACCCGAAACACGTGTTATTGTTACTGCGACCCAGCATGGATTATATTTAACAAAAACAATAATAGTTTTGCATTGCTAAACTCTGGATGCAAAATTTTATCATATATTAAAAAAAAAACAACCTTTGAATTAAACTAGACTTTCAAGAAAAAAGTTATTGAGTATTGGGAATGAGAATGCGCTAATAAAACCGTACTCTTTAAGTACCCCATGATGTACTGGGAGTGGGAGGCGGGATCAAAGAAGGTGGAGCCTAGAGATAGAGCCCGAAGTCCGAGAAGGTACATTTTATTTGTAATCAAATTGTCTCAGGGTTCAGGCAGGCACGTGGTCTCTCTGCATGACCTTTAATTCATACCACAAAATGAGTACCATCAAATGTTTTCCTATAGCTATAGAGTAATGGCAGTGCCCCCAGTTGGCCTGCATTATGCTCTATGAGAAAATGACACTTAGTGCCATTAGTCTATATATTTCGCAAGCCCCCCCCCCATAAAAAAATAAATAACACATTTATTTTTAAAACGATTTTACTCAATCTACAAAATTAACAAATAAATTTATTTTGAAGCTTCCAATGGCCACCAATTAGGTTTTTTCACAATTATTTCTACTTTACTTCCATCATTGTTCCAAAATACTTCTTTTGATGTTAAAGTTTCTTCAATCCTCATTAAGGCAATGCCATTTTGATTGACTAGACCTCTTAGCTTCCCTATTTTTTTCCCAGTTTCATTTTCAATATCAGTACTGTTGTTTAATGAAGTTACAGGCCCGTTTTTTAAATAGATTGGCATAATTCTCTTTCTAACAACACCAGTATGATGAATTCGACTTGTTAGCTCCTAATTAAACCCAAACCAATAAATAAAATCATTAAGAACTAATTAAAACTTAGGATTTATTAAAATACCTGTCCAATATAACATCCTTTATGAAAACTAACTCCATTGAGATAATCCCCATTACATTCCAAAGGAAAGCAATTACCAGATGGTAAATCATCAATCCCTTCACCTATTCCTTCTTGGTATAACCTTTCAGTATACTTTCCCTCAACTTTGATGATATCATCATTCAATATTTCCTCTATCTTTGCATTTTTCTCAGCCAAAACGCGATATCCTAAGGTATTAGTCCTTGGGTCTTTAACTATCATTATTCCCCCATTAATTTTCTCAAGATCATTTTTAAGGACTGGGAATGTTTCTTGACTAAACACGGACCACACTCGCGTATTTTCATTCAAATTAATATCAATTTTCTTGCGTAAACGATACATTTTTAAATGCTTAATTAATTTATCTTTGATACCACTGTCACATTCTAAGAGCAACTTCTTCTCATCCTGATTTTTATCTTTGTAAAGTAGGATATCGTATAAAACTCTACCTTGGATGTTTAACATCATGGAATAAATGCAAGGTAATTGCACCGCGCTTTTATCCCCATTAACTAAATGATTAACGTCATTAGTCATTAAGCCTTGTAAGAAAGAAGGGCCATCTTCCCCTTTTATTTCGACTAAAACGCGATTAGTAAGCTTTTCGCAGAATATTGAATCCTTATTATACACCTTTGAAGAGTTAAATCCGCGGTAAAAGTGCCTATTAACTTGTTCATAAAGTTTAATTAACCTATATGAAGTAAATAAACGCGCCATGTTTCACGAAACGAAATTAATTTAAAACCACGGAGTATAAGCAGACGACGCGCGCGATTTTGACAATCAACACGTGCGTAGAGGGCCACGCCCACTCCCGCTAAAACCAAATATAAACAAACGCACGTGCTTCCGAGTCACGTGACTAGGGGTAGAAGAGAGGGTTGATAAATAAATGGTGAAAGTGCGGAGATATGTTCGGATTCTTCGCAAATTTTATTTCAAATTGTTTTCGAAGAATTATGTCTCTAATTTCACCAGGGAAAGCAATTCAACCAAATATTCAACCAGGTTTTAAAGTGAACATAAAATATGGTAAATCTCAAGTCGTGCCTTTAATAATTGAACCCCAATGGACGGTTCAAAAGGTCAAAGAACACTTAGCAAAAACGCTTAATGTTGCCCCAAGTAGACTTAAAATTATATTTGCCGGCAAACAACTTCATGACTCCCTCCAAATTCAGGTTCCTGCCATAGTTTTAGTTACATTTTGCACCCATAAATACCCTAATTATTTTATTTATAGGAATGTGATGTCGGAAATCACACAATACTTAATGCAGTATGTGCCAAAGAAGACCTTTTAGAGGATAACCCGACCCATAAAGAGCAAACAGAGCAACCAAAAAGATTGTTAGAAAAATGCATTCATCCATTAGTTGAGTCAGTTTTGCGTTTACAACTAACTGATGAGGAAAGATGTGATGTTAAACTTAGAGGTTTGAACCATTCTAAAGTAATTCCATGGATAAAGAATGCGCGTGAGGAAATTTGTTTTCACTCTACAGGATAGGCAGCTCCCTATCTCGAGCGACAGCTTATTCTGTATATACTCTGTTACAACATCGGTTGTCAGCACGCGCAAAGCTAGGTCTCTATGTAATCTAGCCTTGCGCGTGCTGACAAGAGACAAAAAACTTCAGGATATTTTAAACTGATTTTAAATCCTGAAGATCCTGAAGTTTTTTGTCTCTTGTCAGCACGCGCAAGGCTAGATTACATAGAGACCTAGCTTTGCGCGTGCTGACAACCGATGTTGTAACAGAGTATATACAGAATAAGCTGTCGTTCGAGATAGGGAGTTGCCTATCCTATAGCGTGAAAACAAATTTCCGCACGCGCATTCTTTAATTATCCATGGTAATTCTGATATTAAATTAAAATTACCAAAATCAAATTAATCATTACTAGACTCAAAGAGAGTACATTTTTTCGTCTATTGCAATTCTGGTTGCAATAAAATAAGCCCGGGAAAATTGAGGGTCAGGTGTTGCGATTGCAAACAAGGAACGCTAACTGTTGATAGGGTATAAATAGAAAGTTCAAACCATGATCATACCTTGAGAATTTAGTTTAAAATGCGTCATTATTTTAGGATCCTGAATGTTGGGATGACGTTCTAAAGCCATTAAAAATAACCGGTGTTTGTCAGGGTGATAATTGCCAAGGAAAATTTGCAGAATTCTTTTTTAAATGCGCCTCAAATCATCAGCAATTGACGGAGCAACCCTGTGTTCCTTTAAAACACATTAAAAATAACTTTAAAGATGTTCCCTGTTTAGCTTGCTTAGATATAAGGTACAAAAGACATAATTTGATAATTAACCATCCATTTAACTTAATTATTATTGTTAAATTTAAAGCCAAGTTGTTTTAGTTTTCCCTTGTGAAGAAGGCCACGTAATTTGTTTGGATTGTTTTCAACATTTGTGCATTTCTAGACTACAAGAGCGAAATTTTTCATTTTCAAAAGAATTTGGTTATACTTTATCTTGCCCAAGTCTGTTTTCTAATCTTAACTTAATGTTTAAATAGGGTTCATACAACTTTTGGAAAACAAATTTCCCTGAGATTTCCAGGTTTTTCCCATATATATGGAGTATCCTATGGAGCAAATGTTAATGAAGGAGGGGGAGGGGGCAAATTGGACTATAACATACTCCAAGGACATTCCCGTATCTCTAATAGAACCAAAGTTATGAGCCTCCAAAGTTGGGTGTAACGCTATTCCTATGGAGGGGGCTATGTTTGTTTACGTTTTGCTTAATTACTCGGCCCGTGTTTGTCGTAGCCCTAAGTTTTTAGTATGGTTGAATGGGGGGCAAATAGGACTATAACATACTCAAGGGACATTCCCGTATCTCTACTAGAACCAAAGTTATGAGCCTCCAAAGTTGGGTGTAACGCTATTCCTATGAAGGGGGCTATGTTTGTTTACGTTTTGCTTAATTACTCGGCCTCTGTTTGTCGTAGCCCTCAGTTTTTAGTATGGTTGGATGGGGGGCAAATAGGACTATAACATACTCAAGAGACATTCCCGTATCTCTAGTAGAACCAGAGTTTTGTGCCTCCAAAGTTGGGTGTAACGCTATTCCTATGGAGGGTTGTTTGTTTACATTTTGCTTAATTACTCGGCCCCTGTTTGTCGTAGCCCTAAGTTTTTAGTATGGTTGAATGGGGGGCAAATAGGACTATAACATACTCAAGGGACATTCCCGTATCTCTACTAGAACCAGAGTTATGTGCCTCCAAAGTTGAGTGTAACGCTATTCCTATGGAGGGGGTTGTTTGTTTACGTTTTGCTTAATTACTCGGCCCCTGTTTGTCGTAGCCCCAAGTTTTTAGTATGGTTTAATGGGGGCAAGTAGGACTATAACATACTCAAGGGACATTCCCGTATCTCTAGTACAACCAGAGTTATGAGCCTCCAATGTTGGGTGCAATGCTATTCCTATGGAGGAGGGGGGGGGGTATGTTTTTGAACATTTTGCTTAATTACTCGGCCCCTGTTTGGTTAGACACAAATTTCCCTGATTTCCCTGAATTTTACTAAGAATTCGAAATTTCCCTGAGGTTTTAGTGAACTATTTTTTCCCCTGATTTTTCCAGGTTTTTTTCTGTTTTCCAGGTTTGTATGAACCCTGATTATAGTTTAAGTAAATTAAACTAATAAAAATTAAATAAATTCTCCTTAATTTCAGTTGGATGTGAAAATTCCTTTATAGATGAACCCCATCACTTTAAACTACTAAGCCCGGAAGAAGTAAATTAAAAAGAAGCCAAATGTTTGGAATCAATATTTCTTTAAAAAAAAAAGTCTTTAAAATTAAATTTCAGTACGAAAGATATCAAAGATTTGGAGCTGAGGAATGTCTATTATCAGAAGGCGGAGTTTTATGCCCCCAAATTGGTTGTGGAGCTGGAATAATCCCTGATCCTGATTGTACAAGAATAACTTGTATCGCTAAAGAACAGGGAGGGCAAGGATGTGGGGTAATTAAAATAATTAAAAACTAATCAATCTTAATTATTTATAATTAATTAAGTTTTTTCTTCTTAAACTTTGGTTTCTTTAGTTTGTGTTTTGTAGGAACTGTTTACAAGGATATCATATCGGTGATTGTATAGATGAAAATTTAGGTGAAAGTTCTGGACATGGTAAAGTAGGATTCTATTTGGACCAGTCTCAAGGTCAAAGTTCAAGGTGGGAGGATACAGCCTCCAAAAATACTATAAAAGGAACTACTAAGCCTTGCCCCAAGTGTAGGACACCCACTGAGAGAGATGGTACTACCCAGCCATTAATTTTTAAATTATATCTTTTAAGTATTTAAATTATTTTATTTTTAGGTGGTTGTATGCACATGGTTTGTAGTCGAGCCCAATGTGGTTATCATTGGTGTTGGGTTTGTCAAACTGAATGGACAAGAGAATGTATGGGAGCTCATTGGTTTGGTTAAAACCATTTAACTCAATTTTCATGTAGCAAACTATTTAGTATAATAGTATATGAATTTTGTACTCAAATTACGAATAAAAACGTTAAAATTGACTCGTATAATTGATGAATTAAGTGACCTTGTTCATGATTGATTAGAACTTTTAAACTACGAAAAGCGTGTAGACTTGTTTTTTAAATTAACCGCGCAATTTATAGCGGCGCCATCTAGGAATATAAAATGAAACTAGGGTATGGGGGGGAAGTATTACATAATGAATTTTCAGGGTTCGTATGAAATTTTTACTTTCAAAATCCCTGACTTTTCCCGGTTATCCCTGACCAAATTTTGTCAATATCTCTGACCATTTTAAGGGGTTTACCAGAGCCCACTTCATCGCACCTGTCTCATATTTAGCATTGCTCGAAGCATGGTTTGATATACCAAACGAAATCCCTGACATATCCCTGACTTTTTAGGAATTTTTTTTAATCCCTGACTTATCCCTGACTTTTGCTCCTATTTTCCATATCCCTGACTTATCCAGGTTATCCAGGTTCCGTACGAACCCTGATTTTGTACTCAAATTATGAATAAAAACATCAAAATTGACTCGTATAATTGATAAATTAAGTGACCTTGCTCATGATTAATTAGAACTTTTAAACTACGAAAAGCATGTTACGCATGTACACTTCTTTTTTAAATTAACCGCGCGATTGATAGCGGCGCCATCTATGAATATAAAATGAAACTAGGGTATGGGGAAAGTATTACGTAATACGTAACTATAGCTATAAAATAATATTTATAATATAATATATGAATCTAAATTAACTCTAAAATGGTTGACACCGAAAACAGTATTAATAGAAACGTATTACTAACACCAAATCACCACGGATATAATGTTAAATTCTCATCTTATAAACCTAATCTCTTAGCTTGCGCAACATCAACTAATTATGGTTTATCCGGTAGGATAAAGTACTTTCCTCATTAATTAACTAATTAAGCTTTAATTAAATGTAATATATGTTTAAAATTAATATTAATAATTCAGGGCCAGGATCCTTATTTATTTTTGATACGAAACATAATTTAAACCCTCCATTGCAACTACCTTGGAAAGAGAGTCTCTATGACGTAGTATGGAGCGAAACGAGCGAAAATATTTTAGCTACCGGTAGTGGAGATGGTACCCTACAAGTTTGGAACCTAAGTCATGGTAATATTCCGGTTAATGTTCTACAGAAACATAGGAAAGAGGTCTACACTCTTGACTGGAGTCAAGAAAAACATGAACAGCTATTGGCTTCCGGGTCATGGGATGGGGAAGCTATAATTGTAATTAAATAAATTAATAAACTAACACAATCCCGCTTGATATTTAAGTTGAATACTTAATTTTTTATAGTGGGATATGAATAACGCGTTACCTATAAGCCAAATGAATCATAATTCTATTGTCTATTGCGTTTCTTGGTCCCCCCATACCCCATTTTGTTTGGCAACAGTTTCAGGTTTGAATGATACTAATCCAGGGTTCATACAAAACTGGAAAACCTGGAAAAATCAGGGAAATAAATAGTTGACATAAACCTCAGGGAAATCAGGGAGATTTGCGTCAAACAGGGGCTGAGTAATTAAGCAAAATGTTCAAAAACATACCACCCTCCATAGGATTAATATTACACTATACTTTGGAGGCTCATGACTCTAGTTATATTAGAGATAAGGGGATGTCCTTTGAGTATGCTATAGTTCAATTTGTCCCCCATTCAACCATACTAAAAACTTAGGGCTACAACAAACAGGGGCCGAGTTATTAAGCAAAACGTAAACAAACAACCCCCTCCATAAGAATAGCGTTACACTAAACTTTGGAGGCTCATAACTCTGGTTCTACTAGAGATACGGGGATGTCCTTTGAGTATGTTATAGTCCAATTTGTCCCCCATCCAACCATACTAAAAACTTAGGGCTACGACAAACAGGGGCCGAGTAATTAAGGAAAACGTAAACAAACAACCCCCTCCATAGGAATAGCGTTACACTAAACTTTGGAGGCTCATAACTCTGGAAAATTCAGGGAAGTATGTGGGGAAAAACCTGGAAATCTCAGGGAAATTTGTTTTCCAAAAGTTGTATGAACCCTGTAATCATGTAATTAAGTTCTCATATCTTACCATATTGATTTTACAATGTAAATTATTTCAGGGGATGGTGCTTTACGCATTTGGGATATTAAAAATCCAGTTAATCCAGCTCACGTGATTCAAGCTCACGGAGATGAATCTTTAAGTTGTTCCTGGAATTATTTTAAACAAGTATATTGATTTATTAATTAAATTATTTTAGTGCAGATACTAATTACTAATTAATGAAAATGTTATTTTTAAACAGGGTATAATTGTAACAAGTTCTGTTGATGGGTTAATTAGGGGCTGGGATCTGAGAATAACAAAACAACCCGTTTTTCAACTTTTTGGACATAATTACGCAGTCAAGAAAGTCAAAGTAGGCCTACTACTTATATTAACAGAGTTTTGTAATTAATCATGACTCTAATGCATTATTTTTAACAGAATTTACTAATTTAGTAATTAATCATGACTCTAATGCATACATTATTTTTATTTAGTGTTCCCCTCATAAGCAATCGATACTGGCTTCAGTATCCTATGATCTGACCACGAGGTAATATAATTATTAAAATTGTCTTTGCTAAGCCTAATTTTAGGTGGATGATTAATTTGATTTAAATCCATAGGATTTGGGATTGGGATAGCCCTAATCCCATACACACTTATCAAAACCACAAAGAATTCGTTTACGGCTTGGACTTTAACGATCAAATAGAAGGATTGGTAAGATTAAGATAAATTACATTAATTTTAAACAAAGGAATTATTAAGCCTTGGTCATTAAAATTTCAGATAGCTGATTGTAGTTGGGACCAACAAATTTGCGTATTTACTTTATGAAAACCCTTATTTTGAATTTGTAAAAGATATTTGTATATGAAATATATTACCTTATTTAAATAATAAAATAATTATATTTATTCTTAATAAAATAATTTACTTTATAAAAACTCGTCTCAATTTCTCAAATACCGCGGATGACCTTTGACTCGTGTGAACGATGACGCCATCTATCCGGCACATCACGTGATTTTAGCGGCTGCTAGTTTGGGGCCAAATATAAATAAAAATTTCATTTTCGCTTATAATTAATTAAAATTTGTAAATAATTATTAAAATCTTTTATAAAATGCTTTCAAGTTTAGTAAAAGAGCATCAACAGAAACAACAAGTGCGAAGAGAAGAGCAAGGTAATGAATAAAACGCTATTTAAATGAGGAAATTCGCTAAGCCTTAGTCACAACTTCCCATCACGTTTTGAATTAAAATTAATCAAATTAAAAAGTTAAGCTATTTAGATGAAAAAATTAATTAAATTTCACTAATATTATAGAAAGGAAGAGGAAAGAAGCAATAGCAGCATCAGCTCAACTTACATCAGCTTTAGTTGATCACCTAAATGTTGGGTAAAGAAATTAATTCCATTTTTGATACGCAACACAATTAAATTAAAAGTCAACTAATTATAATTAATTAATTAAGGGTCGCCCAAGCTTACCTGAATCAAAAACGACTAGACGCTGAAACTAAACAACTACATAACAATGCTAATCAATTTGCTAAACAAACAACACAATGGTTGCACCTTGTTGATAATTTCAACCAAGCATTAAAGGTTAAAATGTTAAAAGATAGGGTAATGGCAGCCCTCTACCTTCGACTGTATTAATCTCTATGGGGAAATAACATCGGGTGCCATTAGTCTATTGAAAAATAATTAAATAATGCAAATCTAAAGAAGAATATATCTTTTAGGAATTGGGAGATGTGGAGAACTGGGCTAAAAGTATAGAGTCTGATATGAGAACTGTTTCTAGCTCATTGGAATATGCTTACAAAGGTTAACTTTTTAATCCACCTTATTCCCTTTCGCCAGAAGTTAGGCTTAGCTCGGGATTCTTGGGGGCGAGTAACGGGAATAAATTGATCTGTCGTCCGCTACAGTACACATTTTTGGCTTTTGTAGCAGACGACAGATGAATTTCTTCCCTTTACTCACCCCCATGAATCCCGAGCTAAGCCTAACTTCCAGCGAAAGGGAATAAGGTGGATTAATTAAAGATTTCAAATTAAATTTTGAAGAAATTAATTAATTAATTAAATCTAAAATTTCTTATTATATATAGTTGGTCACGAGGCAAAATAAATAAATGGAGATATATTTTGCCTCATTTTCAAAATGATTAAATTATTATTAATTAATTACTCTTGAAAACTGTATTATAATGTATTATATTTTACTATTCAATTTCATCATGGATTAAATTTTAACGAGCCTGAATGCCCTGAACCTGAATTTGAATTTGAATTTGATCTTTTCTAAATTCTAAATAATTAAAACCAATAAGATAATTAATTTGAAGATGTTTAAAATAATTTAAAGGGTGTAAAAGGATTAATTTAAAACTAATAAAAGTCTTGAAGTTGAAATCCTTTCCTTTGTATACTGAAGTTAGCACCCTTTTCCTTGTATGTATAAATGATTAAATTTAACTATTTTTTATGTAGATAGATAGTTAAGACAATAATTATCTATATTTTTTTGACATTGTGAATTTGACTTTTTTTCGTTTTGACTTTGTAAAATTCAAGTAATGAGGGGTTGGAAAATCTTCTTCAGACTTTCATTCAACTGTTTTCAATTTCAGCTTGTAAATCTTCAATGAGCATTTCAATTTCTTCTTTCCGAGCAATTTTATCTAATTGTTCCTTTTCTGGATTAGGTAATTCTCCCGTAGCGATCCTGCTTTCTAAATTCTCAATTTCTCTCAGTTTCTTCTTCAAATTTTTAAGTTTCTTAACCGGGTCAACGTTGTTATCACCACCCTTATTAATAATACTGTCCTTTTTAAGGGTGGTTTTTGAAGATCCAACAATTTTAAGTTTTTCAATTTCTTCGAGCACTGTCATTGTATCGTCTCCACTCTCGACCTTTGCCTTCTTCTTCTTTTTCTTCTTGGAAGACTTGGTCACGTCTGAAACTATCGTTGTTAATCCAGGGATCATAGTAGAGGGAAATTGAGAAGTTGTTTCGGTAACGACTTGATTGAGACCGGGTGTATATGCGGTTTGACTTTTGGCCCATTGTTTGCCTTTACTTTCATACCTGAAGGCGATATTATGTTAAGACAACTTGATTGAACATTAATTTCAAGTAAAATATAGGTACTTACAGTGGTACTTCTTCTTGAGGAACATATCCCTCTTTAACTCTCCGAGCTTTTCTCCATGAACCATCAGGACGTTGAGTTGCAGGAATGTAAGTTCCTGTTATAAGAAATGAACTCCTAAGTATAGAAGCGAAAATTTTAAATTTAATAAAAGAGTGGCGTGGCTTACCTGAAATTCCCGAATTATCTTGCAGTGCCGCCGTGTCCATTTGATTTATTATTATGTAAATGAATTTTAAAATAAGCTAGTTGCCTAGTTTAGTTTAGCTGCAAGCCTCCAAGCAACGAATAGAGCCAAGGCTTAAATGAATTTAATTATAGCATCCACTATTTATACTTTTTGAGTTAAAATAGGAACATATTTTGGTGTTAAATTTTATAAATTATGAATTAATTCCGCGATTATTACATTTACCTTACGAATAATTTATAAATAATCAATTAAAATTAAGAAATCGACCATCATGATCACGTGCACACATCATCAAATGGAGCACTGACTCGGGGTCTGCTTGAAATAAGCTGAAAACTCTATTCTGAACTGAACTGAACTGATTCAAGTCAGTCCCAGAGCGCAACTTTCAAACTGTTTTAGCAAACAAAAGTAGGCCTAGTAAAAATGTCGGAATTACCAGCACTTTTTTTAAATGAGGATCATTACCAACATCCTTTGAAATATTTAATTAATAATAGCATTGGGAAACCCTTATTATGTTTCTTGTGCGCTTTAAAATGTTTGAGAAATGAGGACGAATTGAGTTGGAGAAAACAACATTTTTTAGGTACTATTAAGTACGTACTAGGACAGAAAGATAATGAATTATACGAAAGCATTATATTAACTGAAAATAAAAATATCGCCCAGGAATTTATCGACACCATTCTCTGTGAGTGATTGCTTTAAATTGATTAAAAATATACGAAATATAATTATTTCTGAAAAAAAAAATAATAAAAGATGCTATGTTTTGCGCTACAGACTTGGTCGGGGTTGAAAATCAGCCAGCACTTTCAACAGTCGCGGAAGAATGTGAGTTAAACCTGCTAGACAACCTTATAATAATAATAATAATAGTAATAATAATTATTAAATACCTACTTAACTAAAGGTTTAATTCTAATTGTCCAATGTCTGAGAGGCAATTCATATTATTTGGAATGTTATTTAACCGAAAATCTTTTAAAACAGGTTAGATATAAAGTACAAAACCGCACTACAATAGCCCTAACAATATTTTATATTCAGCTATTAAATTCGGAAAATGAATCTTGTTTAACTTTTCTTCGTATTGTACGGAAGTTAACAAACCATTTCCCTCAAATAATAGACTACTTAATCAAACTATCTCAAGTCGTTAATGGTAGAATTTTCATAGATTTCAAATAATTGATTGAAGTTTGCCCTAATGGAGACAATTCCTTAGGAAAATTTGCCAGAAAGCTATTAAATTTTTTATCATCCTCCGAAGCCTTTCAAGAAAACGCGGTTAATATAATTTTAAAAATAATCTCGCACCGTGCTTCCGCTTCCGAAATGGGGAATATATTCACGGGTTTCGAGACAGACCTATCCAAGGCAATCCTAACAATATTCAAGACTTCGCGTAACGAAGCATTGCTCCTCAACTCTTTAAGTATAAAAATACCACGCGTAATTAAAAGGACAATATAATAATTAAATTTTGCAGCCATATTTAAGACTTTAGCTTGCACCGACTCCGTTTCTATGTCGGTTTGGTTAGTTCACGGTACATTACCATCCGCCATAAGTTCCCTAATGCAGATACCGAATTCCGTTATTCAAGCCAACGTGGCGCAATGCGTGGCGCACCTTTTAACCGTGTCCTCTCGAAATGATTACTCGCTTCATAGTTTCCTCGAGGAAGATTTTCCCGGTAAGACAATCTCTTGCTGAGACTAAAACTATAGAGTAATCATTTCAACCCGATCTAAGGCTTACTCTTTGATACCTTGAAAACACCGGACATCCCGCTTATCGGGACCGTTATCCGTTGTGCCAATTTATTGGTCAACCATTCGGATTTTTACAACCAGAACAATGCCGTTTATTGTAAGTTGTCCAGGCCCTAGATCCCTAGCTTATAATGTCGTGATATCATCATGACCTTAAAGAGAAAGGTTTAAAGGTCACGATGACATGTTACATAGGGTTGACTCCGGTGGTGATAGCCGCTAGTTTCTGCCTGGAAAGGAAGCAATGGGACAACTGCTGCGATGCTCTACAATTAATCTCAACCTTAATGGATAGCATATCCGGGTTTGGTTGGGGAATTGGTAACGTCTCCAACTTTGAATTATTTCGGAAGTTAATCCTGGACGGACTGAGTTGCGACAATGCTCCCACAGTTAATTTAATCGCTTATTTATTTTCAAAATCACTCAGGTTACTTATTTAATTACTCCTAAAATTCGAGTATAAGTACTTAATTATACTTAAAGGCTACTTTCAGCACGCGTCACTTGCCAACCCCAATCCCGCTGTCCAAATTAATCCAGCCTATCGTGTCCTGTTCCAAATGGTTGGAAAATGGTTTAAAGCATCTACTTACGGACAGTACGGGACAATCCGGAAACGGTTACTACTTCAATATCGATAAAGACAGCCAAGTATCGAAGCTACACACTCATGAATTGTCTAAACTGGAAATATTGTTCGCGTTATTGGAGAACACATTCAGGTATGTAAGCGGCAGTCGGGATCCGAGGGGACAACCACTGGTTAGCCCCTTGTCGGGATCTTAATGATTTTCATTGATATTAGATTAACCGAGGCTTGCGATTCTAATCCAATATTGTCCGAAATGACTTACGCGAGTCCAGATACGGGCTATAAAATTGATGGTAGTCCTCAACAGACGCCAATATCAGTGACAGAGCTTTTCGAATCAGCCTTTGAGGGTTTAAAAACGTTCGCGATTCCTTGTTTCGTGAGTTCATTTCCCCTTTTTACTATCATGGGATGGTTAATATTGAAAAGAAATATTTGTCAGTGCTCGGCCATTTCAAATACATCAGTACCGGTACTTACTCTGCCCTTCTTGAAATGTCTGTTGGCCGCTTTCGAAGCTGATAAGCAAAATGATTACGACAAGGCGACCATCTTGGGTCCACTCCTGATTAGGGGCTCCTTTTTGAACTTTATTTGGAGAGCTAGAGAATTCGATTCGGACTCGATACCAATTGAAGATGACCAGTATTAACGTCTTGTTTTAATAAATTTGGGTAAGTTTTATACCTTTCATCATTCATTACAGGCGGGTAACTTTGCTAGAAATAACCAATGAACTACTGAGGATTGTGTTATGGTTTACGGTTAAAATATATTTCGAATTGGCCCCGGATCGCGATACCAGCTTGGCAATGATTGACCGCGGAGCTTTAAACTTACCAGGTAATTTAGGGTTTCAATAGCCTGGCGCGGGGATGACCTTTTGACCTTAATTGTAGACTCCTTCGAACATATTATACCCAAACTGGAAAACGATTCCCCTTACTCTTCTTCCTTATCCAATTCGGACAATGAGGAACTTAGATTGACCAATAGATCCGTTCAATTCTTTTATTTGATTCATTACTATTTTGCCTTGAAATTGGATCCAAGGTGAGGTGAAATAACCGAATTATTCAAAGGGAGGGTGAAGTAGAAAATCAAGTGATTTTTAGTCGATTCTTCTACTAATTATAAGAGCAGTCTGCATAGTGAAACATTCAGGAAATACCAACTCCGAATGATTTTAAAATTCAAATTAGGTTCGGATTTTAAGGGTAATTTTAAAGAAGGTCCTCCGACCAATCGCGTAACGCCCTGCCTTTTTATTAACAAAATTCTCGTGGCACGCTCCATGTCTCGCGCCACGATTATCACGTCGCGCGCGAATTTTATCAAATCTCGTAATAAATTTAATTCAACACGGAACGTGCCACGAGAATTTTGTTAATAAAAAGGCAGGGCGTTACGCGATTGGTCGGAGGTCCTTATTTAAAATTATCCTTAAAATCTGAACCTAATTTGAATTTTAAAATCATTCCGAAGTATTTCCTGAAGGTTTGGTTTCACTATGAAGACTGGTATTATAATTAGTAGAAGAATGGATAAAAAAATCACTTGCTTTTCTACTTCACTCTCCCTTTAAAATACATGAATATCCTAACGATTTCGAGGGTTCACAGGGAATCAATTCCAAATTGTAGACTAATATCTGTCGTTTCAAATTACATTCAATCGAATGTAAACGATTTGCACAGAATTTCAGTCACTTTTCAACGCGTTTTGATTTACCTTGTTGCGGTAAGTCAAGTACCTTATTGATAGACCTTTCCAGTGAAAGGCAACGCGAACGAGGTTTCATTACCTACCTTTCCTTCTTCTTGTAATTAAACTAAACTCAAGTACTTATAAATTAGACCGCTTCGAACAGATCCTTGGAAGACACTGATAGCATGACCGATTCGAATATTTCCGAGGGTATAAGTTACTAATAAGATATTCCCTAAGTAATCAATTTAATTATAATTAATTAACAGCGGGTTTAGTACTTTTGAAATCTATTTCAACGCAAAACGTAGGACACCTACTCGAGTGCGATAATACACTTTTAAAATGGTGTTTCTCTAATAAAGAGATTTGCAGTAGGCTGGGCGAAACTATGGTAATTGTTTTTAAGGGTCTTGTATTGTAAGGGTCAACGAAAGGTAACGTTGAAACTCGATAGGTCAAAATATGGCTCGAGAATTGTGGTCAAGACTTTGATAACAATTCTATATCATTGGGGGAAATTTTGTCAACCAATGAATACTGTCAACAGGAAGTATGGGTAAGTAATTAAGCAATTAATAAAAGTAAGGTATTGAATTAAATTAAATTAAATTAATTAATGGTTCTAGAACATTTATATTTCGGGGGACGAAGCTTTAATTAAGACCTTAGTAACATTTTTGACCCATTTATCGAAAGACAAACATAATTCTGAAATGGTTGTAAAAATCGGTCAAAGTTTATTAAGAGTTGTACCTTATTATTGGACTAAGGATATTAACGATAGCGCTAGTAAGTTAGGAAACCGAGTACTCCTAACAGGGATAGATTTAATTTCATAAGTAGGAATGGAGAACGGTTAATATTTACTTCAGTTATTCCGACTCATAGTCCAGTATAGAGCCCCTCCCTCCAACACGTAACGAAAATCTTAACTTATCTTATTGGCTCACTTAAACTACGTTTTGATGACGTTGCTGACGGGGACGGCGAAAAATACGTAATTCCTTTTTACCTCTGTCGCTATGACCCATCCGCCTCTTCTTTCATACCCCCCCCCCGTCCCGTGGAAGGGGGTCCGGGACTTTGACGCGCGCTCAGATTACTCTGTTATCCATTCCTACTTCTAAAATTAAATCTATCCCTGCTCTAATTAAAAATTAGTTAAGTTTATAATAATCATAATTGAATTTCACCATAGAAAATAGTCTATTATCGAGCTTAGTTCAGTTACGTTTAAAACACGAAATTATTGACACGGTTGACTTGGAATTAAACATAATATTCCACGGTATGGTTAAGAAGATGAATTTAAATCAGTACTTAAATAAATAAATAATTGAATTATTAACTTAATTAGTATGCAATATGGGCACTCGTAAACAAACCCCAGATTTAAAAGTCTTAGAAACGTGTTTCTGTTACTTAAAAAGCGCTTTGGATTCTACACATAATTTATGCAACAGTAACAGAGGTTTGATTATACTTAATTAATGCGATTAATTAGTTTAATTACTTATTAATTATTTATGGAAATAAGGTGTGGCTTACTTGATAACCAACGAAAAACTATTCACTTTGCTTCAAAAACTAATTAATGAAAAAGTCCCGGAAGAGATTTTAATCGCCATTATCGAATTATTGGTTCGCGTTGATACCCAAATACGTCATTATCGACTTCCGGTGGTGCGTTAATCCTAATTAATATTGATACTAAATTGATTCAATAAGTTTAATTAATTATCGAAGGGTAATTTGAAACCGGTTCGTATTGAATGGCGCTTAGCTAATGAATGGCTAACTATCAAAGGTGATAGTTGGAAATTAACTAAAACCACTTTAAACTTTTTCGACAACTACTTCCGATGCAAATCTTGCACTTCCGTTTACGACATCGCGTCTAATAACGCCAGGGAATTCTTTGGAGTTGTACCAAAACTTAACAAGGATTTATTATGGACTTATACGAAACTACTTAATATAATTTGCAAGGTAATTATATTTAAAGTTTCGTTTCAATAAATTTCAAAAAATGCCCAAAATATTCATTTTTTGGAGAATTTTGAAAATCTAGGTTTCAAGATACAATTAACCTAATACAAGTTAGGTAATTTTACGTATGGAAACCATAGTAAATAGAATTGGAATAGAAAATCCTACCTTTTCACGTACATAAGCTTACCTTTCTACTTCCTGTTCTTTCCATTTAACTTTGATTATATTTAAAGTTTCGATAAATTTCAAAAACGCGGAATAGTTTCGCGAATTTCAAAACTCGAGGTTTCAAGATACAATTAACCTAACACAAGTTAGGTAATTTTATGTATGGAAACCATAGAAAATAGAATTGGAATAGATAGTCCTACCTTTTAACTTCCTATTCTTTCCTTCTATTTCACAAACTGAGGGTTTTTCTACAGCTCTAACTAATAACTATAGGCCGACATACAGGGGTATATCAGATGACGTATTTTCCCATAGCCCCTGTAGAGATATGCGAACGCAATACACAGGTGTATACCAAACATTTTACATTACTTTCAGAAACACATACTTTATGACGTTGACGCGTTGGAACTCTTCGAATCCATGACGCAATTTGCCAAAAACAACCCTGAATTATACGAATACTTTTCCAAAAACCCTTCTTTAAAATTCCTACGAGAATTACGACCCAATGAACCAAAGCTACAATTAAAAAATTCTTAAATAACTATAACTAAACATTGTTTGAAATAAATATTTAAATAAAGACAACACTTTTTTCCCGTCATTCTATAACAAATGCCTCTTTATTTATTACTTTAAGGGTGGTTTGTTTATTTGTTTGTTTAAACGCCTATCTTCGTTAATGATTATATACACGATAATAATAATATGGGGGGAAACGGGGGGAGGGGGTGACGATAAAGGTCAAAAGGTTGGACATTTTTTAAATATATATATATGTAACGCTTACACATCGATTAGTATGTTTGTTTGTTTTTTGGACAGAATATTCCTATCTTATTTTTCATTGAAAATAAAAATCACAGCGTATTTACGTTGGTTTTATCGCGTATTTAGGCTTCTCAATTAAGTGATCTAATTATTACTTTGAAAAAATGCCCCCGTTTGGTTATATAGTTCAATGGTTATTTACGACGACGCGGTGGTGGTTGCAATCGCGCATGCGCAGAGAGAGAGAGATTAAACCGAATAAATATATTGGATCATATGTATTTACATTACATTTATCATTCATTGTTTTTTTTTAATGTTCAATTAACACGGAAATGTTTTTGTCGTTATTCCGAGTTATTTAAATCAATGAAAAGATTTAATATAATCACCACAGTCAGGTACTTCTTTAGGCACTATTGCACATTCAACACTTTGTTTTTTTTCTTCTTAATCTAATTTAATTAAGGTACGATTAATTGTAAAATTTCCAAGGAATATTTTTTTTTTCACGCCAATTTAGTTAAAGTTCTGAAAATATTGTCTTTTTCACGTATAGGTAAATGGCGATTCCTGTAGATTGATTTCCTTTAGTAAGGGAAGGGTTATAACTTTTTTTTTCGAAAATACTTTAGTGGTTATTTTTCGTAATTTCGAAAAATAGGTTTGTTTATTTCGTTTTTAATTTATTTTTATTTTCGAGTACCTATTGAAGTAGTCCAGGCTAAAATAATTCGACATCATGCGCGGATAATTTTTTTTTTTTTTAATGGGGGTCATTTACTCTTAAGAGATAACACGTCCAAAAAATGGTCCCATTTACTATGTCTACTGTTTAATAATTTAGGCCTATTTGACTATTGTATCTTATGGGACGAAAATGGGATTGATTTATTATCTAATTTTAGTAGATTTTTTGGGACGGTTCTAAATGTAACCATGGACGAACGGCAATACTGAAGGCCGGATGTCAGAGGGAGAAAGTTGAAAAATACTTGTTAATTCGCCTTCTAGCGGCAGATAGTTGCAAACAGGATAGTAGGGGGGCTTATGGGGAATCAACGTTCTAAAGAGGGAAGCATCTAACGTCTTATTTTGTCTAGATGGCGCTAACTTTATCCGGGATTTGACTCGGCATTTTTCATAACCCCCCTCCACTTTGGGGCTGAAAAGGGGGAAGTAAGCTTAACATTGGTTGTTTCGTCGCTCAGTATGGGGCTCTATGGGCTGCCATCGGTCCTTCAGTATTGGTTTGTCTATGATGTAACCCACCCCTAAAATGTAAGTGTTGAATTAAAAGAAAAACCGCAAGGAAAAAAATCTCTTACAATGCTACACATTTTGTTTGAATTTCTTTATACAGATCGCGCCGAAGTTTATATATATTTACAATGTTATGTAAAATAGGGGTTTAATATTAATTAAGGGTGGAAAGAAGAAGAAAAAAATTCAATTGAAAATAAATCTTTGCGTATTTTTTATCTTCTCTTTTTTTTAAACTATAGATATTTAGAATTTATTTATACATATATATATAAGAATACTTTAGTATAGTTTTAAAATTGGGAACGAATATTGTGTTTTTGTAGTTTGATTTAATAATATCACTTTAAATTACCCTAATTAATTATTAGTCGAAACATACATTAAAAGCCATTAATTAATTAATTTATTTATCTAATATTTCCTTAAATCGAAAAGCCGCGCTTGTTAATTACGTTACGTCGAAGCCTATTTTTTTAATTTTGGTCTAAAATATCAGTTTGTTTTTAATTTAATTCCTAAAACACGTACGCAGCCCGTTAATAATTAAATTTCGCGATTAATTTTGATGTAAATTTATTTTACGATTATAATTTCAAGAATTAAAAAATGGAATGGCTGAATTTTTAACGAATATCTTTGTTTGTTTGTTTGTTTTTTAAACATAATATCGATTTATTTAATTTATTTTCGCCCCTTTTTTTCCAAAAATCAAATCGGTCAATTGATTTTCACATCCGCCCATTTTTCATTAGATTATTTACACAATACCACCATAGATATAAGAAATATATACGTATTTAAATCTTAACTTAGTCTTAGCCAAAAAACCAAACCCGGTGTTTCTCCTATGGCGTTGAAACCAATCGTTTGTAGATCGCGATATTCATATTTCTTATATCCATTTAGAGAGAAGCCCATTTTATAAACATATACCACTACAATATAACCCTTCCCAAATAAACTCAACCCATAAAAACCTGGACAGAAAACATTTTAGAATGCAAAATAATTTTTCTTGCTTTTTTAAAATAAAAAAACCACCGGGGATATACAAGGAGCTAAACAACTAGGCTAATAACGAAATGTATATAGAGAGAATAATTGAAGAAAAAAAAAGCATTACTCGCGTATGAATCGTTAATTAATTAACTTAATTAACTAATCCACGTTTGCAAATAATAATCGCAGCTCGCTTATGACTTATAATCCTTTAAATATAATACTGAATTTGTACGTTTTATTTATTTTTTTTTGGCTTGAGAAAATTAATTAATTTAAAATAAGCCAAAAAAACTATATTAATTCCTTTTTTCTATGGAAAGGTAAATAACTCCGTTATTAACCAGGTATTAATTAACCGGTTAATGATCCTGGAAGCGACATTTCCGCGTCGCTGACACATTTTAGGTGATATATCATATTCATTTATAATTAGTTATTACGAAGGATTGACGATAATTAGTATTAAATTCGCCAGCTTTTTAAACCCTTTGACCAAACCAGTCTACGTATATATTTTTTTTTTCTCGTAGATTTTAAGACAATTCGTTAAAAATTCCTCGTTATTGTACCTAATTACTCTCTCAGTTAATTATCATTTATATCGGTACATTATTAATGTAACTTGAAGGGGGCCTAAGACTTGAAACAGTCAATTCTTATTATTTACTTTAAAAAACTTCCGTTTTGTTTGTTTGTTTGTCTCTATCTCTTTATAGCTTTGAAATTTATTTTATTATAAACTTGGTTAATTATAAACCAACCGCGCTTTCGTGGTTTACTTGGATTTGTTATTTCTCGTTTACATTAATTATTTAAAAATGGCCGCGCATCCGCCGCCATCTTGTCTCGTCGTCAGCGGGCGTTTTTGTTTATTTTTTAAGGGCCCCCCAAATAAGGTTTAAGGGAAAAACCCTTAATTTCCCTTCAATAAAACGAAGTTAACGAACGCCTTTAAGTTTAATCCCCAACAACTATAGGGGGAGTTCCAACTCCTTCATTCTTCAACTCGTCATTATAGTCGGTATTAGCTAGGCTTACTTGTTTTCCTCCCTATGTTGTACTTCGATTAGTAGACGAATTAAATTGTCCAATCCCAGCAAGTACCCATTATCGGGTCCGCAATGTACCATGGTGTCTCCGTCGAACCCTTCGTGGGTGGTATGAGCGAAATCGATCATCCTGACGTCGACTGGTGGTTCCCGATAGTAGAGTCTTCTCTGGTGATTATTAGTTTTGGGTAAATTGCGTCCCATGGAGCTCGAAGACCAGACGGAAGTCGATGGGCAGTCCGAACTGCTCTCCAATGAAGAATCTTCTTCATCCTCTCCGCTGGCTAGGTTCTGGGACGATCCGTCGTAGCTCAAGTCATCATCGGTAGTCGTGACGTCAGTGACAGAGTCCTCGTCATCGGCCGAGGAAATATCTTGCAACATCATAACAGTTTCATCCTCGAGCAAAAAATCCTCTTGTTCCTTGGTGGGACTCTTGGTGACGTGATGCGAGGACATCAGGTGTCGCGGTCCGGGTTGAGATCCTTCGTAGACGATCAATAGAGAGCTGGAGTAGAACCGGAAGGTATGTTGTCTCTCCACAGCTTTGCGCAGTTCGCATAATCGGCTGACCACCTTTTCGATCAACTCAACCAGCAAGCGGTAACCGTCGTGAAAGAATTGGTAGAGAGCGTTGCGGAACCCATCTTCGTCCAGACGGCGACCGTAGTACTTGTCCTTGCAGACGTAACCACTGACGTGCGCCTTGAATACCTATTAAGGAAGGTAACAAACGAGATGAATTTAGAAGACTTGTGTGAAGTCAAGTCTGACGTAACGCGAGTTGAAAGTAATTTGGGTAAAAATAAATAAACCTAAAGCTAAGACCCTTTGATCGACACCACTTTCTCTTAAACGGTGACTTTGAAGGATTAGATATGGTAAAGAATAATTACCTGCATGCCGCATAGTCGAACTCCAAGGGTGGCCGAAGTACTGGCGGCGCACTTGGCCATTTGTCGGTGTCTTTTTTCATCGGTGGCGTCATCGCCGTGTTGTCTGGTACCCATTTTGAGATCCAAGATGCAAGGCCTCTTAAATTGCGAGGCGACATTCTCCAAAAGTAAAAAGTGCCGTTGACTGGGACGGCTGTTTTCGTTGGAACGACTGTGGTGAGAGTTGTGACTCTTTTTTGAAGACGAGTTCTCTTCTTTTTGCAAGAGTCCCTTTTCACTGCAACTGCAGATTTGAACCCTAAAAAGAGAAGAGTCCCAGATATGAGACTAAACCATTATACAACGGTACGACGCGGCAGCGCAAACTACTGATAGGCGTGGAGTCAAACCGAGATTTATTTTACCGGCTAGGTAAAGCTCTACTTTCCATGAAATAATAATATTTCGTACCTAAATTCTTGTGACGAATTTGAAGAAGTTGAGGCGTGCCTTCTTCTTTTGGAACTACCACTATCTCTTTCGTCATCATCTTCTTCGCTGCTTGGACTTTGTTTTACTCCTCTGGTGGGATGATACAGAATCGGCTTGCTATCCATCTGTTTAACCTGAATAACTCCTATAAAGATTCAAGGGTAAAAACCCTTCATTAATAACAATTACTCTGTCGAAAATTTAAAGACAAAAACGCTACTCATTTTCCCTCGGGACATAAAACGCTAGCTCAATCCAAAAATAAACGGTTCTAAATTAAGATTACGAGAAACCTTGAAGGATACAAGAATTCGACTTGCTAAAGGAACAGTTTTTTACGAGCAAAACACGTACCACGTCCAAGGTAACGGAGCGTGAGAATGTTTTTCCAAACACAGATTGGAAGCCTCAATCACCCGTGACTATTAGTAAAGGGTAGAAGACCCTCGTAAAACCCTTCTTGAAGGGACAAGCAACATGGGCTACTTATCAACGACTGATAGGGGTGAAATCACGTGTTGGGTATTTAACAGACAGGATAATAATTACAGGGGTGTCGTCTCTCTTTTTTTAATAGAAAAGTACCATTTGACCTTACCAAAGCTTAACTTTGAAATTATCTCCCGTTTAAAGATCAGAAGAAAAAAAATACAATTACGAAAAATTGGATTCTACCCAAGTTCTCGTCGACTTTAAAAGTCTTTAAACTCGAATGAATTAATTACTTCAATCACGTGTATTGTTGGTGTTCTTCTTAAACAAAACTAGACCTAAACACCACGTGAAAGACGAAAAAGGGGTTCGTGAAGCTATCGTGCCTTGACATTAAGTATATGGCGGTATTACCAAGGCCAAAAATTACGAATTCCAGTCACAGAATCAAGAAATATCTCTTTAAAGTATCTTGAGCCAAAATTCCCTGAAGGGGGAAAAATGTTTGCCTCTATACAATTCGGTTATCAAACTTAACCAACCACCCTATTCTTTCTAGCTGGGCTAGACTGCTTGACGAAAACATCTAATAGAGATATAAAAAAATGACGTAGGACCAAACGTTTGCGTAATTGGTAAT
Source organism: Phalangium opilio (assembly GCF_054372755.1). Classification (NCBI taxonomy): domain Eukaryota; kingdom Metazoa; phylum Arthropoda; class Arachnida; order Opiliones; family Phalangiidae; genus Phalangium; species Phalangium opilio. The sequence continues at coordinate 6,389,593 of NW_028324182.1, read as the reverse complement.
CTATTTGAATCGCTTTATTCTTTGTTAGATAATTTTCAAGGAAACTAAGACTATAAGAAAAATTATAGTAAATACACTATCAACATCACGTGAATTTCTTTCATCGCATAAACAGTAGTAATTTTATGCTAAGAACGTGGTAGGCCTACATTCTCTTTGCGTGGGTTGCAATAGACCAAAGACAACCCAGAGAAACCGAATTTTCATTGAATTCTGTTTGGTAGTGTTGTGGTCGATATTCCCGATATTTTTCTTTATTGTAAACTCAACTGATTCCATGTTTATTTACTCAATTATTCGCCGACTTACGAATAGTCTCGTTTCTATGTTCATACCGATAAAACTAAAGCTGAGTCAATTGGCTTTTAATCAAAAATATTTTCCAGAGACTCACTGAGTTTATTCACGGACGGTCTCAATGCGAAGTGAATTGGTAGACAAGGTACAAGTTAAAGGCAAGCGGAACATTCTATTTCAGAAACTGTACTTTTTTCTTTGTTTTGGATAAAGTATTTTAAAGTCGCGACTTTTCTAGTTGCTAAGGCGGCTTCAATGGTTACCTTTCTCTTAGCTAAGATCTCTTATGTAAATGGAATTTACCCGTTTTCTTTATCGTAAGCTATTGCGCTCAGAACACCCGAATGCTACAAGTAAAATGAAGCGGAAAATAGTATATTTTCTTCGAAAATTTTGAATAGATGATCAATACCTCATCTTAATAGATGACAAACATACCCATATATTCCCATAAGTTTATTACTTATTAACTTATGATATTTCTTAGCTGTCTTAGATTCCGCTTAACCTCGGCTTCTAAGAAAGTAACCATTTAATAACCCTTTTGGCGCAGTATGACAACAACTGACAACGATTTTTAGATAACATTTTCCAGGGCTATTGCTCGCACGCTTGTCAAAATATATTGCCTACTCAAGTATTTCGTTGTCATACGAATGCATCTAGTCATCTCTAAACTTATTCCCTTGTCAAAATAAATGAGAATAACAAATATCCCCGAACGTAACGTAACCTTGGACAGAAAGTTTTTTCTAGCTTAGCTACCATCGATAATTTTATCTTAAGAACGAAAAGAGTTATTTTTTTTCCAATGGGAACTGGAAAGTTCTAGAAAATTCGCTTCAGTACATGGGAAATAATTCCCCAGAGCATTGCGAATGCGAGAAGATAAAGGGTATTTTAAATACGTCCCTGAAGCTTCCTAACTAATAAATAAGTTGGTGTTAAATTTTCTCTCGTCATAGGAAATAAATAAGACGCCAGTTATCGTTGATATCCGCGTAATTTTCAAGGTTTAAGAGCTGTTAAGACAAGAGCTTAACGGCCTTTACCGTTGGATTGAGATAGAGCAAAAATCAAGCAAAGCAAAAGTGTATTAGCTTACGAGGGCATTTAAAAAATAATTGCTTTATCTCTCCGCCTGTATCTCTTTCCGATATAGTTTTAAAAATTTGAGAGATTAAACGTACTTGAAGCTTTAAACAATAGCTCGTGCAAGTCAAATAAATAATAACCCAGAATAAGATAAATAAGTGTTAGTGTTACGGGAATTAACCACAGATTAAAACGAGACTGTCAATATTTAAGGGAAGGTAACGGGTTGGTTTAATTGCTCCATCACCTTCTAAAAGAGGTTTAAGTTTCCTTAATTATATTTGAGGGCGTGATGAAGGTATGGTAGCCAAGGGAACCTTAATTGTCTAACCTCGATGAGATGAAATTCCGAGGTTCGCCAAAATTGAATTATGGGCTTGCAAAGTTTTAGAAATTATTGTTGACGGTTTATGAAGATCAACTTCTGGGTTCATAGTGTCTTTCTTTGCTTTAGTTATAAGAGTTTTTGAACTTACCCTTGTAACGAGGCGTAAAGTGTCTCATATCCCTCGGAATGTTCAGGTAAAATTGAAGTTCCCTTTGTATCAGTGGCTTGCAGAGGGTACTGTTGTCCAACATCATGAGTTGCGTATGTCCGCCGACTTGATGGGCGAAAGGTTGCAGTACAGTGACCGGGTCATTGATTCGACCCCCTCCACCTCCTCCCCCGGTATCGTTAACGCTTGAAGAGAGGTCTTTGTGACGTAATAGCGAGTGAGTTTCCGGCGGCAACCCCGCTCCGGCTGACACGCTTTCCCGTTCCTCCATAGACGGTAGGTCCAAGTACACCATGTCAATCGGCTCTGATGGCCAATCGAGAGGGACAAAAGGTGCCAAGGCTGCGTCCGCTGAGACTCTTTTAGAATGGTCGAGATCGACCCGCTTCGACCCCGAACGACGACCTTTCCTCTCAATAACTCGCTTCCCCGATAAACGGTCGCCTCCAAATTCGCCACTGTAGGCGACTTTGATCACCCGGTCAGGCAGTTTCACGGGTTAAATAACTTTTCCTTGAAGAAATTCTTCGAAAACTTCCGAAATAATTCACGTGGATTTCCAGTTCTGAGGAAAAGAATTAAAAGAACGGGAAAATATTTAGTTTAGCGTGAATTTACAAACTTAAATAAATCAAACTTTTAAGGATAAGTAGTAAAAAAATACAATTATCCCAACTGAGTAATGAAAGTATAAACATCACTCATTCTTATATCGAGTCATACTCGACAGCCAAAGACCACGTGATCAGCCCCTCGCCTCCGACCCAATTAAAATAAATACCACATTGCGGAATTATACTTTTGTAATCTAAAATCCACAAATTATGATAAATTTTCTTTTTTATTACGTTTAAAATTCACGACAATATTTAAACAAATTGATTATTTTTTATATTATATTATATTAAAAATAATTTTCATTTAAAACAATTAATTTTTAAATAAATTCACTAGCAACGTTAAAACCCGTACAAAAAACACAAGCGATTTTTCAACCAATCAGAGACTACCGGCCTCATTTCGCACCAAAAAACCTTTTTTTTTAATAGAACAAACACCACGCCCGTAAAATACTAACTCGTTAAATCAACTAAATTTATACTGGTACTCACATTTATTATATCCGTGTAAAAAATTATTTCAATTTAAAAATAATAATAAAACTATTCACTGGTAACTTAACAGCACTGCGGAACTTAAAACAAAACCATGAATTAATTCTAATTCACACACGAGGATTCAGTCGATTCGAATGAATTGTGATGAATTCGCATTCAACTCGAATGATAGTTACAAAATTAACAGAGGAGATGCGATTTAAACCGTTTGATACGGATTTTCGTAGTGTTATGAAACTACACTACGTCACTTCTCACTTATATATCACTAACACACTGCTCTCGAAATTATCAAGAAAAATTTTATCAATTAAGAAATTGTGGAAATAATTTGATATAGTTCTTAGAGATAAGATTAGATTTAATATAACTGTATAATCGTTTCCAATTCACGGGTATAAAATTTCAGGTATTAAAAGGTATAACAGAGAGGGCCGGGTTATTTGGCACACCTGATTCCAGCGATTCCCCGAAATGTTCTAACGAATTTAGTCTTTCTCTCTCTCTCGACTGCCAACCAGCCTCTATATCCTACATAATGTTTAATTTTCCCCTAGCTACTACGTTCCCCTATTTCATACATCTACATTTTTGAACATTGCGTCACCCGTGTTTCTTTTCGCCTTCCAGCTAATAGTTGGATGTAAGGGGTTACCGAGTGTTAGTCAGATTTCTTTAAAGATTACGTTGTAAAGATTAAAGATAAAAAAAATCTACATCATTTCCATTTCAACTCTCGAGAAATTTCCGGAAATGAAATTTGAGAACTAGATGACGGTGACAGAAATTAACGAGTGGGTGTTGGATTTTATTTACACTAAGCTATTTTAAATCTTCAATATATACTACCGTCGTTACTCGATGTAAAGGGTCTTACTCAAATTACACTTAAACTATAACCGGTCTCTGTTGCAAACGCCAACACTCCATTATGTTTAGGACAACAAAATTCCCAGAAACAGGCGTCAAAATGAATAACAGGTAATGTAGGAGTTAGCACCAGGTTTTTTTAAAGGGATGCGCAATGCGTTACGTAGGGGCGTGTCAAGAACTATATTTTGTAGTAGTAGCGTTAATATTTCTCGGAGTAGTGATTGGGCAATGCCACGTGACTGTAAGCTTGGAAAGACTACAAAAACAAATAGAGAGCTTTCAGTTGGAGGAGGAGCTGAGTCGCGACATAATTTACGACGCCATATTGGTGGGTTTAAAGCAGGAATGAAGCTGAGACCACCCAATATGGCTACCAGAACAGCGGTAAGACTTGGGAGGGTGTGACGTACTACTATCCCACCTAAAAGCTTTCTATACACTGATAATGCTAAGAAATTCACGCATGCCCACTTGGTAAAGACCCCGCCCCAATATAACACATTGTACATCCCTTTAATTCGTAAGCTTCTTAAAAGGCATTCACGAATTTACTGGTATTTTCAAATATTTCATAATAAGTTATCTTTTACGCCGATAAGCAGACAAATAAAACAACTTTCTAAACCTTCATTTCGGTGAATTTTACAGTTGCGGTTAATGGTTAATCCCCCGCGTATCTAGTGACTAAATATTTAAATAATGATAAGGTGTTTAAACAATATTATCTTTTAAGCAAAAGGTTGCCTTTATATTATAACTTTCGTGGGAGAAATATGACAAGGAACTCTTTTATAAATTAAGTTTAAGAATAGCAGAAATGTTCCATAATCTTAATTAAACCGCAAGATATCCTTTTCAGTGTTATTTTCTTTTAATATAAAAATCAGGATCTTATAATAAATAAAAGGAATGTGGTTCCCGGAATTTTTGGCCTCTGGGCAACGAAAAATTCCTGGCTTGGTCACCTTTACGTGATTAGACGACTGCCACCACGCAGTCTTCGACAGTCTTTCATTAAATTAAAAAAACAACATTGAGGAGAAAAATTCCAACCCCCCAAGGGTTCCCAAACCCCAATATAATAATAATTACACACCCTTTTCAAGTTTTCAACTTGACTTCATTCAAATGTTACGTTATTTATCCTGTAGAGAGGTATTTTGTTTTCGCTATCAGGTCATTTCAAATAAATTGGAGTACAATATTTCATCATCTAATAGCGAAAAATTTATTTTGCCTCTTCCAATTGTTTTAATTAGCTTGGCAAATTTGCATGGGAGGTTTAATTTTCACTTTTTACGTATCCGATTCAAATTAACTGAAAACATAAGAGTATCATAATTATGACACTTATAATTATTTAGATATCTCATTAATTAAAAAGAGCTCTGGGATGTTTTCACACAGTCTCGACGCGATAAGGCTAGAGGTCAATATTATTCACCAAGAAGTGATATCTAGTTTATTAGGGAGAAGGTATAAATTATCTTCAGTTCAAACGTAGGTCCGGAGTTAATCCCCGCGTCTAAATTACAACCAGCATCTCATTGGTTCTTGAAAACTCACGTCAGCGCGACGCGAATGACAAAAATTTCGTATTTTCCGACTAAGGAGAGGCGAGATAGCCTGCGGCCTCCTTTTACGTCCCTCCTTGTATTTTGAAAGGGGGACTGGGACTATGGCGCGCGAATACTTAGGCATCTTATACTTTCTCCGTAATAAACTAAATATCACTTCTTGGGTGTACTTTGTCGCATTTACATTAGCACAAAAAAGGGTGGTAACCTCAACAGGCTATTGACATCAAATTAATAATTATTACAGCTCTGAAAAACAAAATGAAAATATATGACGCATCAACGAATCAGTCACAGTCACGTGTAATTGTTTCAAACAAAGATGTGTTTTCGCCAACATTTTAACGTCATGACTGTACTAGAACATGTGCGTTTTAACACGAGCTGGAATAATGCAAGTATAGCATCTAAAAGTGGTACCGGTCTCATCCGAGCATTAAATAACAAAATATGGTTACGAAAATGCAAAACATTTTGCCTCACTATAGAAGCACCGCTATATAGAGGCAGCGAGAGTTGTACTCTTTATTATCATTTCAGTTTCAGAACGTACCTATTTGATAGAAATTCGTTACACAGCAGTTTGAAAAGCAGATGTTAACCACTCTACTACTTGTACTCTCGAAAACCCGCGTCTCAGCTTTCAGATGTTTACAACACGCTCTTTAAAAAATTCATTTCAAAACAAAAAGAAGTTTGAAACATTTTAGACCCTAAATACGACAAAAATGAAATAAATGTTGAAGATAGACGAAGATAAACACTTTGTTTCTATAGCAAGATTTAGAAGGTTATAGGCCGAGGCGTTTGTCGCTCGATAATATTAACGAGACATTCGGCCTAAATTTCTGAACCATTTTTGCTCCTACAAGATCTCGGTATTAAAGAGAAGTTTGAAAACTTTGAAAGACATTACTATAGTTGTTTTCTTAATAATAGCGTATTGAGGGAGAAAGATGGATCCATAAACTTTGGCAACGTAACTCGTAAAATTTACGCAAACTAGTTGTCGAGTATAGTTGCCAAAATGTATTTCAAAAATAATTTAACTTTAAAATCCGTAAAGGGTTTAGAAGAAAACTTTTCCGCCCCCATTTCTGAACACAAAACGAGCGTAGAAATTAACATGGGAGCACAATGATTCCTCTTAGCTGTATGAATTCTTGATTAATACCAAAACATCTCGCTAAAGAAATTCAAGTTCTTTGGAAATTTTGGAATTTCGTCATTTTCTAACTTCGAGTTAACCACTTTTGTTGAAACTTTCGAATTTCAAGCATACAGACGTGGGAAAAAAAGGGTTATTTTTAGAGACCATCTTTTCGCGACACAAAAAAAAATACAGCTAAACATTCCCGAATGTTTTTTACGAAGAAATAAAAACAGAACCCCTTAACGAGAGATGTTTTGAGGCTGAGGCGCCGATTTTTCTTCTAATTTTTTTCTTTCGTTATTTACCCATGAGAGATTGAAGAGAAATTCTAAAATGTCAAAGGACACACTTTCAGTGGAAGGTTTTCTCGCAAAAATTCTGAATAAAATAAATTTAAGCTAAAATTTTGTAGAAAACTAATATTTTTTTTATTTTCCCTGAAACAGGAAATGATCATTAATTTGAGGAGGTAACCTACGTCACTATTATAGTCGGAATGTCAGGGAATAAATTGGAATTTTTGGCATAAACTATTAGTTAGTCCGGCGCCACGTACCCTTGCCAAATCGCGGGGGTGGGTTCGTCACGCTACACCCGCGTCAGAAGAGAAGATAAACCACGTTTTTTTCCAAAGGGCTAATAGTGAATAAAATTCAGGAATGTCATAGATTTTTAAATTAATAGTTTGAACAAAGAACTGCTACGAAATCGTATTAAATTAAATTTTAGTACAAAGTTATGGGATTACGTTTTCCTTTATTCCGTTCTTTAGACTTCAAGGGTAAAAATTATTTACTTCAATTTCTAAAACAAACTTTTCCCATTAAATATACAAAAACCATTAAATAAGAAAACCTTCAGACCTACAAAAGAAACGTTATAGGTTAATTGTGGCATAAGTTTATGACCATAAGTGTCTGTCGAGAGTTACAAAAAAGAACCACCTTCAGACCTACAAAAGAAATGTTACAAGTCCCAAAAAGAATGCATCGCTGGCTTTTAAAATTATGAATTTTCTAACGTACGTGATTAAACCTAAGTTAAGGTAGTTATTACATTGCGTACCTTTAGCGGCTTATGGTTATACACGTATGTTATTTTTTTCACATTATTTATTTATTCATGGATTTAGTTTTAAAGTAGTTAACCGAGTTTCCGGCCACGTTTTCAAGCAAAGGAAAATTAAATCTAGAACAAGCGTAAATCGTTACCCCATAACGAACGGACGTGCTAAGCCTATTTCGAGAGTACGTAACGCAAAGTGATCTTTCGAAAGTTCTAGTAAATATTTGAGCCCAGACGCCGTGGAAAAGGAGTGGATAATTTTAATATTCTACGATCAATAAAACCTAGAACACGTCGAAATGAAAGACGGGTGTGTCTCCGGCCTTTCCTAACGCTGCCAAGTAAACCAGACACCACGCCACGAAGAACTTGGAATGTGTGTGTGGGACGTAAAGAGAACGATGAGAAATTTGTGATAAAGGTGGTGGAAAAGCGAACGTTTTTCCTTCAATCCGTCCATAAAGCTAAGATGAATTCAAAGAAAGAGGTTGCGAGATTCTAATTCCCTAATACCATCCTGTCTCACGGGCTTCACCAGTATTCAGCTCCTTAGGGTGGACCAATATGTAGCCGAGATCCAGACTCTCAGAGAGGGTTGAAAAATTGCGATAGGCTTTTTGGAGATGAGCTTGGATGGGCCAAGAGATGGTGCGCAGCGGCATGAAGAGCAAAGAGATGGCAAGATGAATTCAATATAGAGTCAAAGACTACATACACACAGTACACTTTCTTGGGCTGGTTTAAACCCTAGCCTGGTGGGGCATGAAAGGTTTGGGACTTTTTTGGGATAAGAAAAACATTAGGGGAAGGGGAGAAACGCGGAGAATGCATTTATTTGAGAGTGAGTGCAATATCTTGAGAGCAGATTTCCTCATTCGATAATAAAGTTTTCTTTTCAGCGTAAAATGTTAATGGTACAGAAATTCTTCGCGTGGGTGGAAAAGTTAAGTTTTCGAAACAGAAACACGCGTGTGGTGGGAAATTCGAGAAATGTTTCTGGCGAAATTATGCATTAAAAAATTCATGCCATGTGCATTTGAAATTTTTCGACAATTTCCCAGAAGCGACCCCTCAAAAAAATACCCTCTTAAAGTTTCCTTCATTCCTATTTGGAATTCATTACATGAAGAACTCGTCTCAATTCGATCAAATAATATTTTTAAGTCGCACCTTCGCGCACACCTGAATATGTAATTATTTGTGTAAATTTTCCATGTCATTGATTTTTATGTTATATATAATTTTAACTGTGATATTCTGGACTGTAAAGCTTATAGCCCTAGTTCATATTAAACCAAGGAGCAAAAAAATTCATAACATATAAAGTTATGAAAGGTCTTGAGTATATAAGTATTAAATTATAAAATATTTAAACAGTAGCTAGAACCGTTGAAACAGTGGGCGAGTACCAGGATATTTACTGGGCGATTGAATTATTAACCACGCAAGTGGTTATAATTTGTTAATGTGTAAGTAATCGTGTATCGCAAGCTGCAAAAATGAACAGAAAAATTATCTTATTACCAATAAGATATTGTTGTTTATTTACTCAACATGGAAATATATAGAGACACGTCAGCTCTACATCTTTATTATTCAATAAACTTTATAGTAGCTCGTTTTAACCAACTGGCTTTCTTTCAAAACTTGACTAAAATAAAATTAAACCCAACCTTGTCGTCAAAATGCGCGAAAACTATTATAAAACTTCGTCAAGAAAAATTAACTTTCATATAAAACTCATTTCGTGCATGCATGCCAAGCCTAATTTCTATAACAAACCACTTTCGACATCTTCCTTAATTCATAATTAGGAACTTCCACCACGCATAAAAGCCAAATTCCATTCGCACGAAGGCCTTTAGTACAGCAACGTGACTTTTATAATTAGTGACATGTAACGTCAAATTTTAGGCTAAAAGCCTACAATCATATACTCTATAAGAAAAAACGTGCTTGCCAATTCTTCGCGAAACGCGTCAAAAAAATTTGTGCAAAAAACGTCACGCGGAGTTCCACGATAGTTTTCTTTCTTTTGGCAACCTAGAATTATTTCAACCATTTTTCCTGTCTTGACTATAGAGACTGACGTACGCTGATGATAATAAAACGCGAATCTAACTAAGCTTAATAACTCTTTCCTGGAATTTAAACGCGTGCCATGTTTCTTTGAGACTTCGCGGGTGGAGTGTGGGCTAGCGTATATAATCTCTTGAAAGATAATGGGGAAAGTTTTCTAAAAATACAAAATGCTTCATTCGTTCGTTCTCTCCAGTCTAGAACATAGCGCATCTCCAAATATTTATGCTTTATTTAATTTGAGCCGAATTCGTTTCAGTAACCTTGGACTTCCTTCCAATTAAAAAACCGCTTCGACAAAACAACAACTTTTCTTTACTATGTCTTGCTCATTATTAGTTTTAGACATCTCAAAACACTGCAGTTTATAAATTGATTGAAAAGGGAACTGTACGTTGTTTTCGTAACCGTGGATTGATATGTTTTTTAAAGAAAACAATAACATACATAGTATAGGAGATTTTTAAAATAGTAATTTGAACTTAAATAAATAAATACCAGCGTGGAATCAGGGTACCCCTATACCACGTGGTATTATGTTATTCAAGGGTTTGTTTATCAAATTGAAATCCATAAAAATATATACTGAAAAACGAAAATACGGGAAAAATCCATTAAAAACTAATTAGGTTTCAAAATACTGAAGTTGTTTACTGACAATTCGGAATAATATTTTTAGACTCGCAAAATGTCATATTGAAATGAAAAAACGATAGAGATGACACGTTTTAATTTGCAAAAAAAAATGTGGGAAAGGTTTTAAATCTCAAAATAAGTCATATTTAGGGCTTCCACGGTTTTTCCAAATAGTGTACGAACCATGACACTGTATTATGAGAAAAAAATTGGAATACATATATACAAATAAAGTATGTGAGCAGACTTTGCTCTCAAAATTTTAAATTCTCATATTTCACACACAAAAACCAAAACAAATTTCTGTATGACACAACTTCAGCCTCTTTATGAAAATGATATGCATTACGAAATAACAATTTAACATAGTATTAAGTAACACTTAATTAACAATTTTTTTTATAAAGTAATAAACTAGAAATTTAATTCCAAGGTACCAAAGGGTCTTTCGTTTCGTATCGATTTCGTTTTGAATTTTTATCCGATTTGAACTTGCGGGTTTAACCTCAAATACCTGCTGGGAAAACTAGATAACAAACAAGCTGACATTCAAGTGGAGTGGGAAAGATTATTTTATCAAAAGTTACCTAAAGAAAATAAAATAAAATACAATAAAATACGAGAGATAAAACGTGAAAATCCATGAGAAAATCTATATAATCGAGGCTTAAATGAAAGAAAAAAGTAATTTGAATAAAATAATTATATCTCGTGATACTGATTAGAGTTAACTTAAGTTTCAATGACATCTGACTATAAGAAAGATTAGAAGTATCGTCTAATGCAATATTATCGCATCTTTTTTTAATTGAATAGACATAAATCAATTTAAGTCCCCTAGGCCTAGATATAATATTTTTTAATTTAATTTCATCTTAAATATCGCTGGCTCGCATGTTATAACATAAAACCGCATCAGATAATGTTTTAATTATAGAGAATTAATGGCTTGTAATTTTACGCAATATACTTAAAATATTAACCGCGTCGCGTTTGATGAATTGATTTTTTTAAAGAGGGTTTGAATTACAGTAATGATAAAATTGAAAGGACAGACGTCATATATATTGCGAGGGGCCAGTCACTTAGCGAAAGGGATTACGCCCTTGACAGTGCTTAAATGATTACACGTAATCCGTAATCCGTAATTGATGTCCAGAGTGATTAGCCCCTCGACATATTGCGCGTTAAACATTTCTCAAAATATAAACTTTCTTAGAGATAAAGCTAATTATTATTATTATAATTAATATTTCTATTCAGTTTTGATGACAGAGTTCTTTAGAAAAACAACTCTAAAGACAATGTTTCCCTTACGCAAGAAAGGTCAAAACAAGGACTGTTATTCTTCGCAATTTGAAGGTGGTTTCGCGTCGCCGTCGCAACAGGAGCGCATTCAGTATACGTCATTAATCTAATTCCCAACCCCGATTCCGTATCTATTTTGAATCGCAAAGTCCCAAATACCTCAGAGTACATAATCAAGGGTCGAAAAACAAGTCTTCCTAAATATAGTTCCATATTTTCGATTACGGCGAGCCGTTAGAGATGGGGGTGCCAAAGACCCGTGACTCCAAAAAGAGTTAAGCATACAGAAGACCTACCAACGAAATTGCTGTCTATATTTATCCTCTCATTTTTGAGTCGGAGAATCCCGAGGGCCTGTATACACAAAGTGGTTGGTTTAGCAAATAGTGTGAATGGTTACTTCGTTTACGGCCCTTGGCTGTGTAGACGCTATGTAAAATGAGAAGCAAACGATCCCTACTTTCATGGATTAACTAACGCTAGGGGTTGTTCGTTCCCCTAAAAGATAAAGTACGCGTGTTCCAAACGCCCCCTAGCAGCAACTACTATCCCTAACAGGAAGTTATAAGAAAACTGGAATAAATATCACGTGTCTTATGACGTCAAAATCAAAATACCGCCTAAATTGGGCGCCGACATCTTTAAAATCCGCAAAAACTATTTATTTTGTCTAGAGATGGCGCTAAATCTACATCCGTTTTGGTCCAACAAATTTGGGGAATGAAGAGGGGAATCAAGGAATAATTCGGAACATGCATAGCTGGCGATAGCAATACATGGGAAACACAGTTAGTGAACAATCCCTAGCGTTAGTTAATCCATGCTCCTTTGAACTCCTACACGAACCAACCAATCAGAGAAGAGCTTTTTCTATTTTGAGGTCAAAGGTTTATAGAAAATAGTACTTTATGTTGGCAATTCAAACGTTAATTCTGCTACTTTAGAAGCCTATTGACACATGTTCCCGGTGCTACGGTCCTGAAGGCAATCGTGCGCATAGGGGGGTCGACACTATTCGGAAAGCAAAAGGGGGGTTTCACATATTACACGGCGCGAGCAAGCTTCGACGAATCATACTTTCTGTTTTTCACTATGAACTTTTGCTTATGCCATAAGAACAAGCATCTGTTGGAAATGATCGAGGTCGAATAGCTAAAACACCCTCTAGGCAAGTGCCGCAACCCTACAGGAAGGAATGGGGGAAACCACGTTATAGGATTTGTGAGAACTAACGTCATCTCCGAGTATAGTAGAACACACCCTTAGAAACGGTCGAATATAACGTAGGAAGCCGCGTTTCTCTACATTAATCTTTAACCGCTTTTCTGGTTGAAAATGTATTACAGGCCTAGATGCGTTTGTTAGATGAAGAATTGGAATCCGACAAATGGGGCTTCCTTTGCCAAAAAATATAATTATCCCCAGTTCCGCGCGGCGATGACGCCAAGTGAAAAAAAAGAAGAAACAATGTATTGATCGTCGCAACAGCCAATGGTTGTTGAGAGTCGAAGATCACACCATGTCACACCTATTTACGTATTGGATTATGAACCTGGGAAGGGGTAGCTAACGGTCTTATTTTGTTCGAAGCCAGCCAGTTCCGAAAGAGTAGTGGCAGCTCCATGCATTTGCCTTTGCTAATCTCTTCAGTGGTTACCTGGGTGTGCCAACTACCTAGGGTAGTTTGGCTCGGTAATAAGGTTTTGCGGCTTTTGCCAGTCACGCAAAAGCGGAGGTGCCCGGTGAAAGGTTTTCTCTTAGATTTTCCGATAGACGCCCCCCTTTGCAGACGATTTAGTAGGAAGCTAGACTTGGGTAAGAGAAAAAGGCTCAGGTAATCGAGGTTTTCGGCACAACGCGTCTCAATCTTATATAAAACGTTCCGTCTGGTTTTTATCTAAGTTATTTTCTAATGATAACAAATCGACTTCTTTTCAATCGATTACGTGTGAATCGATTAAATTCGATTGTACGTACGTCTTCAATTAATCGAATATATTAATTTATAGACCAAAATGTCAATCGAATGAAAGTCATTTGTAAATAAATCTATTACAATTCTATAATCCTTCAATTATCCAATCAACCTTCCAGCGATTATTTATCACCGATTAAACATCAATTAATCTATCAAATCCTCTATATTACAATCGATTTTCCCAAGCTGCTATTTTTAACTTCACCGATCAAACAAATACATTGTCTTGATTGAAGAGATCACCTCAACCATAAAAAAAAGAATTTTCTAACATCGATTATTTTCCCAGAAATATCGATCTGACCGATAAATCAATAGGCTGGACACTATTTGATTTATCTCCCTACGTCCTTACAATTGCGAAGCATACATTCAAGACGTTTAAGACATCTTCATATTTCAAGGAAATTCTAAGGCATCTTCAATCAAAGCGACTCAAATTTAGCTCCGCAATTTAAAATCGAATACCAAATTCAAACAGTTTAAATCGAATTTAGATATTTCAAAGTTTGACTGCGCACTACAAACATTCAAACTTAAACAATCATGAACAAATACAAAGCGTTATGTATTGAAACGGAAGTAAAGTGAACCCACTACTTCCTTCCTATTTTAGATTCTAAAACTTCCGGGATTCCGTTAACGTTTACGTATATTTTTATAATAACAATATTTTTTTATCATAAACACTGGTGGTAACCGCCTGCTCCGAGTCTTATCGCGAGGCAGAAACTCTTTCTAGAAAAATTAGCCTATAGGGAGCTCGATACTGCAATATTCTCATACCCGTACACTCGGTACGAGCGTGGACTTCGACTCAAAGAGGTTTGTAAATACGGGTTTTGCTTTAATCATCATTGAAAAAAATCTGACCTAGAAATGAAGGTAAAATTCTAAAAGGGAATAATTTTCTCCAGATAATTCCAAAGCGATTACATCACCCTACAATAAAAACTTGGACGAAAACTTACATAAGCTTAGAGAATAAATTCATTTTACATGTGAATATATAAGACAGCAACCAGATCCCCCACAGTATTCGTAGTGTAACTGATTAGAACAGATACCTAAAGGCTGTATTGTCTTATATGCACTATTTGCTTATTACTTTTTAATTACGAATGGGAAGGTGTTAAGATAAGTTTAAAATGTTACCGCACACGTGACGTACTCCCCCCCTCCTCTCTTCTTCACTCCTGGAGGAGGAAAAGTCAAGTACTTCGCAGGTTACGTCTATCACGGATCAATATTCATGTACGAATTAAATATATAGATAACGGGATTTGGTTAAGCCTAATCTTTAAGCCTTTCAACAAAGGATTTCAATATTATTAAATTGTAGCTTACGGGGAAGTGGGGAAAAAAATTCAAAATTATTTTACTCACCGCGTACAGGTAGAGGTCTTCGAACTTTGAGATTAAAAAACAGTTTCTTTTAAAATAAAATAGTTCTAGATGCTTTTAAAAATCATCGGTGGATTTACCGTAGCCTAATTTACTCGTATAAACTAATAAAAACATTTTTATTCATTCATTTAATAAATATACTTAAAGTAAAATACTTTAGAATAAAACAATTTAACGCGACATTAAAATGGTTGTTTAATTCGTCTTACACGCGTACAATATAGTTCATTATTTTTTCGTTTCGAATTTCTAATATTTTTCATTAAAGGTAAAAGCGAAACCGTTTTGGGAAAAATTTTCGCTGTGTTCGGGCTAATTTTGAATTGGCCCCGGTTTGTCGAAAACCGGGTTTTATTTTCAAATATTACAGAGATATTTCTCTTCTCTTTTTTGGTGGTGGATTAGGTCTTTCTGACGAAAGGGAAAGGCTTACCAAAGCCAATCCTCTCCTTAGATCGAGATAGAAACACCGATTTAGAGTGGATTTGCGCTGTTCTCGAACCGTCAAAATATCGCGAATGAACCACCAGTAAAAGCCACAGTATTTTAGTACGTGCATTATGGTGTTGGGTTCGATCGAAACCCCTCTCGCGCACCCTAAAAACGTTACACGTGACGCTTTTAAACCAATGGAAACACCCTAGCAACCATACGCGTCTGGTTGAAACAGCTGACTACGATTTAAACCCCGATGTACGCATGCGTTAAGTTAAAATAGCGTAGCGTTTCCCGTATACATACCTTTATCCTATTGTCAAAAGAACAACCTAAATTTCTTTTTTATTTGATCTTTTTTCCCACGATCTATATAGCAAAAAAAAATTCCACCCAAACTCTAAGGGATTTAAAAGTTGAGAATGCATTCAAATGAACTCGAATAAAATACGAAAATATATTTTTTTTTTGTTATAAAAGTGTGTATAAAACTTATAGGGTCGCAGCAGCGTTTGTTGGATAATTCGGGGTTAAGGCTTAGAGAATAATTTTTTTCAAGGAACGTAATCGATTCCTGGAAAAACGGAGGATGTTTCCCCAGAACATACTAGAATTCTTGATTCAATATTTCATGGTATAGGCCTACCCTCCCGCTGGTCTATTTTCCAGGAAATGCATTACGTAAACTTTCCTTGAAAAATACAGGGTATTGACATAATTTCGACGGTTACAAAAGAATCAAAAGATACAAAACTGAACACGCAATCATAATTGGTATTAATTTACAAACTAAAACATACAAATTTTTGACCAACTCTCCTTAAATTTAAATGTATTTCCGTGTATTTCACAATTTGATAAGAAAATACGTTTGTCTCTATAAAATAGCTTTGAAATTTTCATCACTTACTAAACGCAAACCACTTTGTAAATGTTTGAGACTGGTCAACGATGAAAGAAACACCCTGTATAGCGACACAAAAGGGCGTTGATAAGATTATTTTATAACAATAAACAACTGGTTTTGACAGATAAGTAGATGTGTACGTAAATAATGATGTTCACGTTAGGATTCCTGTATTAATAATTGGCGAGGCGAAAGTTTGGTGGTGTAACTTAGGGGGTATTTATTTTCGTTTCTATACTTTATCAAGAAGTTATATCAGTATCTAAGAGAGAAGGTACAAGATGCCTTTGTATTCGCGCGCCATAGTCCCAGTCCCCCTTTCAAAATACAAGGGGGGACGTAAAAGGAGGCGCCGGGCTATTTCGCCTCTCCTCAGTCGGAAATTTTTCGTCACTCGCGTCGTCGCGCTGACGTGAGTTTTCAAGAACCAATGAGATGGTGGTTGTACTTTAGAGAAGGGGATTGACTCCGGACCTACGTTTGGACTGGATATAAAGCTGGAAATCTGGCGAATTTATACCTTCTCTCTGAGATACTAGATATAACTTCTTGCTTTATAATGTGACAAGAGGCCCAGCTCATTATTTAATAGAGATAAGTAACAGAGGTCCCGCTTATGATAACACAAACCGTCAAAAACATCTTGAAATTTAATTTAAAATGATAATCCATAAGTTTATAGCAATAAGTTGGTAATGCTATACAGTAATTGACTATCCAGTCATTCTTGATTAGAGCGCCTCCTGGCGGGATATGTCAGATGGGAAGCACGCCGAACATTCTAAACAAGACATGCGCAGATATCTTTCCCACAATTCCTCACGAGAGCTGAAGAAAAACATTCTTTACCAATGATAGATTCCGTTACGATGAAAAAAAAACGCCCACACAATTTTGTGAATTGAAACAAGTTCTAGAAACCGCTATATACTGACTGTAGATTTACAGTAATAAACTTATGGTTAAGACTATAAGATATCTAACCCAAGAGTTTCTGACAGTTCATAGAATTTATCATGTGAATTTTAAAAAGAGTGTATGTGCTAAGTCGTGTTGAGAACATTAGAAAATTAAAGAAAAAATATCTTAAAGAGTTATGGTTTTAAGATTTTAGATAAACGTTTGAAGGGTGTTTTCAACCCGTGGTCTTACAAAGGAGTTATTTGACAAGGGGGCCTCTTCTTGGAAACAAGTACTTAAGTCTTGAAAGAAAACCGCCACCATAATCTAAAAGATCTACCCTTCAATTCAGTTGACTGAGCGAATTTTCTTTTTAATCTAATATGTAAATAAGGTTATCTTTGCCTATGGTAGATAAACACTCCACAGATTTTAAAATGTCATCAACTAAAAGGCCCTGATTTATTTCTTATCGTACTTAAAATTAGTTTTAATTAAGTGATTTAAGTTGTCTAGACTGAAATCAGACAGTTGAAGCTATATTTAAACTAATTATCATAATATTATTCCTATTGTTTTGGACAAGGGGGCGATGTAAAATTCTAAACATCCGGTATTTAAAACTACATTTTCTTTTTTTAATTGGAGCTATTAGTTTGACCTGACCTGTAGTGGTAGTAGTAGTGCTAGATATGCCTCATTTTAAAGGGAGAGTAAAGTGAAAGATAATTACTTGTTTAGTCGTGGTTAGGATAAGCTGAATGCCGCTATACAATGATGATAATACAGTCTTAAAAATAATCTTAAACCTTGCAAATTTAAGAGGAATTTCCACTATCTGTATAACGAGTGACAATTTTGTTGTTGTCAGCTAAATTCGTGGCCCCTAATAAGTGACAACGACGGTGATATTTGGGTCAAGAGACGCTGAAAGATGTCTTTCAAGAATCACCCAAGATAAAAGGATAATACTGAATACATAGGGAAGGGGCCTCCATTATTTCTCAATGGCAAAACATTAACTAGACATCATTAAGAAGAGAATTTTGAGAATTTCTAATAAAAACGCCTCGTGCATCCCGAGGGAATGGACAATTGAGATGTTTTGAATTTTGTCAACAAACGTTGGGAATAAATAATTTCATTAGCATAAGTAATAACAAGAAGTAAGATGAGACTAGAAGTATCGAGGTAAACAAATTCTTCACTTGGCGAAAGTGAATATTCTTGATAACACACCAACGGTTGGCCCTCTGGTAGCGGTTTCTGAATTTTCCCTCCAAAACGTGAGACGCTCGTGGCGGTAGACGGCCGAACTAGATTCAAGCACCCGCGTCCGTGTTCCGCGGCTTCAGGTTGGGGGGAAGGGGATAGGAAATCTTTTAGGACTCGACCAATTTTTTTCTCTCTAGTGTAGGCGCGATGGAAGCGGCATAAAATCCTCAAATTTGTTCACTGGTGCCAGGATCTACTACCAATGCTAGAGCTCTTTATATACTTCTAGTCTCATCTTACTTCTGGCATAAGTTATAACAAGCCTTTGGGGGTTCGCGCTCAAAATCAACATAAGCGTCCCTTCCCTCGATTAAAAGTCTCAAACCACGTGATGTTACGTTGCCCCGCGACCCTGGCTCCTGCCTCCTTCAACTTGTTCAAGACAAAAGGGGCGAGGTGGATGGATTAGGGCCCGGCTTATACAAACGTGCTTTTAGTCCTCCCCTTTATCCTTACAGCTAGCATTCCATTTTGCGCCGAGCAAGCATGCATGCAACGCGCTCGTGGGAGAAAAATTGGGTCAAACCAAACTCCAGTTTTTCCCCCAAAACACAAGTCTCTTTCACATTGGGGTTATCGACTAAAAGCCTGAGACTTAACCTTTCCTAGAAACTAAAAAGGCTAAAATAAAACCCTTCCCATATATGATTAAAATTTGTTCAAGGCGGGCGGGGTCCCGGATAAAAGACTTTTTCAAAGAAGATAGATATTATCGGGATGTTAAAAATAGGTATCGCTGTCAAAAAAATCGATATTGGATACCTAAATGTGTTTACCTTGAAACCATTAAGGGATTAGAATAGCTATTGTTCTGAAATATCTTAATAGACACTTCCAGTATGAAGAGTATATTCCCTTGACCTTTTCAAGTCAAAGATCGCATGGTTTACCAAGGGCTTTTCTGACCTCATTTTGAGTCTAAGAAACTGGACCTTCAAAGATTATATAATTTTACTCTCATTAAAATTATATTTCTGGTCCGTTTAGGCCTATTTTTCCTTACTCTTTTAAACGCATCTCTAGTAAAATTATGAAAATCTCAAATGTATTTAATATTATGAAACATTTGGTATAACGATAAGGCAATTAAGATTAACCTGATTATTAAATCCCCTCAAACAACAATCTGACAATTATCCAAACCTCAAATTGCCTAGCGTTTCCTTATCAACGATTCCGAATAATAATTGGCGCAAAACCAAAAATGACACAGCCCGTTAACAATTAATTAAGAAAACGTAATTATGTTTATCGAAGCGTAGCTAAAAACTATAGCGTTAAGTTATAAGTTGGACACTTAGTATCTGGCGAATAAAACTTATAAGTAAAAACTAAATTATGAAAATGGTAATGCCCGACACCTCGAGTTACTAAGGCCTATTATTTTTGCCGGTTGAGTGACGCCCAAAGAGAGAATAAACAGGGCTAAACGTTGTCTTATCCAACATCTGCCGTCCCGGGCGCTCGCCTGCGCCTAAGGCTAAAGGCCCGTTTTCAATCAAGCTTTTCATGAAGCTTTTGCTTCAAAAACTGAAGCAAAACGCTAAAGCGAAATCGGAAACCGTTTTCAAACGCGCTTTTTTGGGCGCTTCTGAATCAGATTCGCGTGAAATAATCGAAAAGCTGGTATCTACCTCGGGTAGATATTTGCTTTCGCTTTTATCCGAAAAAGCGCTTGGCCTAGTAGTCACGTGGGTACGTTATTTCTCTCGAGCAATTTTTTTGCGCCGCGTGTTTTAAAGTGAGAATAGGCCTAATTTTCAAAAACAATATCGAGTGTTAAGGATATTTAGAAGCATATTAATGGTGATTTTAACTATTTTAAGGATATTTAGAAGCATTTTAATGGTGTTTTTAACAATTTTAAGGATATTTATGAGTATTTTTTAACTAGCCTAAATATTGAACAGAAGACAACTGATATAAACACGGGTCATGACGAGCGTGGAGAGGCGAGAGAAGTGAATTTGAAAACGGGTGAAGAGTTTCGATTTTGCTTCACCATTTGAATCGCGTTTTTGTCAGGCAAATCGCGATTTACTGTTGAAGCGAAGCTAGTACAAAAAGCAACTAGAAAAGCTTGATTGAAAACGGGCCTTAAGAGTTAAGGCTTCTAAAGAGGAATGAATGCACGAGGCCCAAAACAGAAATCGAATTTCGAGATTCCAGCCCTTTTCCCGTTTTCTGGGGATGGTGGGAGAATACCCAAAAATAGACTTAACCTTTCGAGCCATTAGGGTACGGATTAGTTCAAGAGCGGTGGATGAAATAGCTCAAGTTGAGAGCGAATATTAAAGGAAATTGTGTCCCTCAAGAAGAAAGTTGCTGAACAGGAATATAAATAAGACAGGGTTCATACAACTTTTGAAAAACAAATTTCCCTGAGATTTCCAGGTTTTTCCCCATATTCTTCCCTGAATTTACCAGGTTTTTCCCGTATATCCTATGGAGCAAATGTTAACTAAGGAGGTGGGGGGGGGGGCAAATATGCCTATTACCATAAGTTAATTATGCCTCTAAGTACACAAATCGCTTCCACTTCTATGGCAATAGTGTTTGTCTGGCTCCCTTTAATGAAACCCTATACTCTCTCCGTATCATTTATCACCTCAACTTCAATACAAAATTGTACCGCCTAGCCTAGCGTTTCTTTTATCCCTTTTAGAATGTTTGAGGACTGAAACCGCCTCTATCTCACGAGAAAGAGAGAGAGGGATTTGGGGTTGCTCAAGTAAAATTCGTCCCCCCCCCCCCAGTGCCTGCCTATACGAAACGTAAAAATCTCCTTTATTCCACTGGATGATTTTTTTTCGTCTCGACCGCTTGGTGGCTGCACCGCGACAGAAATTTCAAAATTTTCTCTCTTCGGATCTTAGCGCTATACGAGTTCTGACGTCACAGAAGCCTGCAGAAGATGCCCAGTTTTAACCCGTATTTGTGTACTTAGAGGCATTATTAACTTATGCTATTACACATACAAAGGACATCCTCGTATCTCTAATATAACCAGAGTTATGAGCCTCCAAAGTATAGTGTAATGTTAATTCTATGGAGGGTATGTTTATGAACATTTTGCTTAATTACTCAGCCCCTGTTTGACGCAAATTTCCCTGAATTTTACTAAAAATTCGAAATTTCCCTGAGGTTTTTGTCAACTATTTATTTCCCTGATTTTTCCAGGTTTTCCCGGTTTGTATGAACCCTGAAAGAATTAAATTGCAATTCAGGTTCAGTTAAAGTCTAGGCAAGAAGAACAATAAAGATGTGACGTCGGTGATACGTCAGACGCTCACAAAGTTAAACTAACACGACACTAGAAAGTGTAGTGTACTTACAAACATTTGGTTATAAACTTCTGCAACGATAATATTTACTTTCAATACTGAGGAACGAGGGAGTTATGTAACTGCCAAAATGTTTTTTATTACTTTTGGTAGTTTTGCTTTGCAGGGTAAAGGGTTTCAGGCCTAGATAAGCTCAATGAATCCCTTTTACGACGAACCTTAAAATATGATTTTTTTATAGTTTTCAATCTTGATATCGATGCGGGTTCAAAGGATAAAGCTCGGAGTAAACCATATAAACCAAAAAAATGCTGGCGCCATCGTTTCGCGCCAAAAATACTGTAAATCGTAAAACACGAAGTTTATTTTCACTAACAATACGAATTTTAGCAATAAACGTCAGATCTTTTACGACATTGTGACGAAACAATTCAAAATATAAATATTAAAAATTAGAAATTAACGATAAGTTTCGATTGTAAAAGGATCTCAATGTATTTTGTCATTTCCTTAAGGTTCCAAAAGTGGAAAAGCTCTTACGTAAAGCCTTAATAGATTGACGTCATAGCAAAGGGGAATTCACGATCGAAATATTCTGGGCATTTATGGGAGGACCCAATCACAATCACGGGGCCCAACTCGTGCCCGTGTCCCAAACCAAACCAAAGCGATGCAACGTCAATGACAGATATAGAGAGAGCTAGGAGAGAAGAGGTTTATCCAAAGAGACTATACCCTACACTTTCAAAGGCTTGTTGGAATTTGAGGAGAGGTGGTAGAGGAGAAATAGAGCGATAAAAATATTTCAATAAAAGTTGTCTTTGTTGTTAAAACCAGAAGTAAGATGAGACTAGAAGTAAAGAGCTCTAGCATTGGTAGTAGATCCTGACACTAGTGAACAAATTTGACGATTTTATGCCGCTTCCCACGCGCCTACACTACTGAGATAAAAATTGGTCGAGTTCCAAAAACATTTCCTACCCCCTTCCCCTCAACCTAAAGCCGCGGAACACGGACGCGGGTGTTTGAATCTAGTTCGGCCGTCTACCACCGCGAGCGTCTCACGTTTTGGAGGGAAAATTCAGAAACCGCTACCAGAGGGCCAACCGTTGGTGCGTTATCCAGAATATTCACTTTCGCCAAGTGAAGAATTTGGTTACCTCAATACTTCTAGTCTCATCTCACTTCTGTTAAAACCCATACCAAAATAGGTGATCTAAACGGATCAGAAATGGGTCCAATCAAAAGATATTTGGATCGGGTTTTGAACCAAAAAGCACCGCTTGTAATGAGCGTGGTATCCTGCCTGTGTGTTGGTTTCCCTTTAAATAGTAAATGGAATTGTCTAAACTACCCCTGAATGTCAACTTTCTACCAACTCTATAACAACAGTAAACTAAATTTTGGCAGAATACTTTTCCCGACTATAGAAGAAGATGGAGAGGGATCGGGAGAAGTAGGATGAGCAGAGGGAGAGAGAGGATAGAGTCTTTTCACCACCACCACAACCTGTATCCGAGAGAGTGGAGAGAAAGAGGAGATGGAAGCGACCTTGAGCTGGAAGCCCGGTTTTACCCAAAATATCGATTTTTCCACGACCTAGAAAACCTTTCTCCATCAATGCGATCGCGGGAGAAGCCCCACTAAGGGCAAAAAGGGGCAGAAATTGAATGTATACTGTATCGTATACCCAAACCTTGTATATTCTTTTTAGCTAATGTTAGTCTCCGAGGAACTCGTGGGCTAAGGAAACTAATTGCTTCCTATACAGGGTTAATACAACTTTCGGAAAATTGATTTCCCTCACATTTCCACGCTTTTCCTTATAAATTTCCAGGAGTAAGGCTACCTACTGCAGGAGTGGGGTTGTTTTTGAAGTAATAACTATGAGTGGTTATTTACAGTTGTTGCAACCCCATCAGGGCAAACTTACTCAAGTCTCACAAAATGTTTACCTGATTTCCCTGAATTATACTAAAAATTACATATTTCCTTAAGTTTTCCCTGAATTTATAGTCAACACTTTATTTCCCTGAAATTTTCAGGTTTGTATGTACCCTGATAAAATATTTTGGGCAAATGGAATTTTTGTGAAAAAAAAAAAACGAAGATAAGTATTTTTTTTAAATAATTGATGTTTTATAATCATGTCATTAAACTGAAAAATTTTAATATCTGAGACTTCGGTCATTCTATTTTCTTCTCTTATCGTTTGCTTTTTCTAGTCTTTGACCACTAAGACAGTTTTATATTAATAACGATTTTGCAACAGGACAAGACAAGAAGGAATAATTATAAATTCGAAAGAATATCTCTCTGTATATACTCTTAAGTATTTAACTATTTCCAACTAAATATTAATTATTCGCCCACGATATTATCATGGCCTGCATCTCCTAGCTAGCTACTGTTTGTTCGATAAATTGCTTATGTCCGTAAAACTTTCGTGCAAGGAGGGGTTAATCCTTTGCTGACGAAATTGGAGCTTTACCGTTTGTTTTTCTTAAGCTTGTAAAAAAAAAGGTTTTTAAGGGCCTACAAATTATTGTAACTGCATCTTCCGAAAGATTTACCGTTCATTGTTTCTTTTTTAAATCAGCAGCAGTAGGTTAAGGTCATCTAGAGGCCAGATAATAATGATGTTGATGTAGAAAAAGACAATATATATGGGAAAAATTTTAAAAATTTAATGCATTCCTGGAAGGAAGGTTTAGCACTTTAGCTACTCGAGTTCATTACATTACATACACGGTCAACTTGTTAAGCCTTAATTTTTAGTGTTAAACGTGTGACCGCAGAATTTGAAACAATAACCCTAACATGAAAGAATCAGAAATAAAAGTTTATTATTAGCACCCATGAAGGATCTTCAAACTATGTAGTGAACTTTGCCAAAAAATAATTTCACAGGTAACGTTTTCGCTTTTTTAGACAAAGTAAAAAATATTCCGCCCTTTAAACTATATATTACACGATATTACGAGACTAAATATTTTCAATTTCAATATACAGACCGTGAATAGACAAACGCCTCGTAGCAGACAACCTTGAAATTGAATATAAAGTCGTACTCAGACATCGGCTGATAGCTTTGGGTTCAAACTCATTATGAAAAACGGCATGCAGTCTCTTATAATATGAAATATCTATCCAAACATAAACTTATTTAAAAAAAAATTGTTTTTGCAATCTTATTTGAAATATTTCAGAAGTAAATAACTTCGAAGGAAAACTTTGAAAGCTTATTTTAAATATTTCAGAAGTAAATAACTTCGAAAAAAATCTTTGAAAGCTTATTTTAAATGTTTCGGAAGTAAATAACTTCGAAGAAAATCATTACAAGATTATTTTAAATGTTTCGGAAGTAAATAACTTCGAAGAAAATCTTTGAAAGCTTATTTTAAATATTTCAGAAGTAAATAACTTCGAAGAAAATCTTTGAAAGCTTATTTTAAATATTTCAGAAGTAAATAACTTCGAAGAAAATCATTACCATTTACCAAGTAATTTTTTAAAAGGTTTAGCAGTGGAAAACGTAACATATCAAATGCCACATTTATTATAATACTAACTTTTAATTAAATAGTTAATTAACCAGGATTATAAACGACGTAACAAACATTCTAACTAAAATTCGAACCCGTTTTCTATTTAACATAAACACTTCACAAATATAAAAAAATAATTTTTACCTCCAAAACAGACTGTCTTTCAGTAGACGAAATTTAAAATTTACGACATAAACTTTCTGTAATCTGGAATTTTCTGTTCCTTCTTTATATATAGTTTTTTAAAGACGGTAATATGATAAAACAACGTCTTATTACCTCTCCGAGTGACGTATGTCACGGAGAGGTTCTAAATTCGACGTGTCTGTCTGTCTGTCTGTCTGTCTGTCTGTCTGTCTGTCTGTCTGTCCGTTGTTATACCCACGTGACCGCGTTCGCAGTTTGCAGATCGGAGCAAACGTGTATTCAATTTCCAGACCGCATTTACAGTCCCGGAAATTGTATTCCACTTACAGGCTATAACTCCATTGTCTGTCTAACAACTGTTCATTTGTCCACCCCACATGGACACCAGTCTGAACTTTCTAGCTTCTAAACACCACCATCTTCTAGTCTTTCGCCCATTCCACATGGACACCAGTCTGTACACCTGGCTTCTAACACCACTATCTTCTGGTCTTTGTTTTTGTCCATCCCACATGGACACCAGTCTGTACACCTGGTTTCTAACACAACCATCTTCTGGTCTTTGTTTTTGTCCATCCCACATGGACACCAGTCTGTACACCTGGCTTCTAACACCACCAACATCCTTAAGGTTAAGACATACGCGGCGATCGGCTAGGGTTACGAGAAACGTCTAGCCTTCCAATGGAGGGGTCTTCCTCCAAGGTTCACGCAATTGCGATGTTCTTATCTACAGCCGCGATTCGAATCCCTTATATACTACCTATTTGAGTAAGTCGAAGCAACCGGCGTATGCTTCATTTCAAACGCCAATATTAGTCAAGTCTCTCTAGAATGTTTAATTGTTCTATATCAAAACGATGTAACGTTCAATAAGGCAAACAACTGACGAAGAAAATATTTAATATTAATTATATTTATTTTAATATTTAAGATAATCTTGTTTCTCATCTCAAAATTAATACGGAAAGAGTTAAAAAGCAGCTTATTTTTTTGTCTGTGTGTGTCCGTCCGTTGTTACACTAGTGCGTCGCGTTAGCAGTTAGCCTTGTGTTGATGTGTTAAGAAATCATACAGAACCTTAATATTCCCTTTTTACATAATATAAAGTGAATATGTGGAAGTATTTTTCGTAATTATGATGCATTTAGTAGTTTTGTAGCTTTAAAGCTCTGTTTCATTTTGATATTCCAAAGATTTTTTTTAATATTGTTATTTGAAATGGCTGTTTATATATTACTTAAGCTATACGACATCTGTATATAGAATAATCCTTGGTTTAGTGACTTCATGAAGAAACCTAAGACCTAGACTCCGGCGGGTAAAACAAGTATTATCCGCAATAGGCTTAGTGAAACAAAGTGTAAATTATTGAGGCCTGAAGTGAAGTAAACTTTTGGCTTTGATTTTCGTGTCTGAAATGAAGAGACATTAACGGTTCAGAGTGAGCCGAAAGTTAAATACACTCTTAAATAATCAGGTAAAGATTTTATAATAGAAGAAAAGATCATGGTGGCAATTAGATTAGTAAAAGGGCTAGTGGTAAACGAGTAGCTACAGACTTTTTATTCTCTTTACGGTGCGCTATGACTATTAGTGCGTCTGGGTATAATTTAGCTTTGGTGTTATTTAACGTTAACATTCGTGTTGGCAAACTAAGAATATTGTTGAGGTGAGACGAGACGATTGTGTTTACACTGAAAACCAGTTGTGAATGTAGCTACCAGAATATAGGGTAAACAGCTGAAGCGTAGACTTCATTTCCTGTTCTTTTCCCCATTGACTGATTTCCATGTGTCCAAGATTTATCCTTATTGGATGTAAAATGTCGTCTACTTTACTGTTTGCTATGTTTGGAATACTACTTCAATATTTCGTAAATTTTTACTTCAAAAAAGTGAAATAACTCCATATCTGGGTAAATAAGTTTGTAGTAGTAGACCTCTTGACTCGGAGAGGTAATATTTTGGTTTTCCCAACTTGTCATTTATTTTAATCTATTTAGGTCTAGGACGGAATAGATATTAATTAAAATTAACGGCGTTCGTGCCCGGATTTAAAGTGATAATAATATTCAATCCGACATCAGGGTTATAAATAAAATAAGTTGGGTCGGAAAACCGATTCAATCTGGAAACCTCAGAGATTACAGGAGAAATTATCTATAACGAAGGATTATTTTTGCACGTTTTACGCATCATAACAAACAAATATCTATATAAGTTTCTTAGCGACTCGATCTAAATTATACGATAATTTTGTAAAGATAATGAATGGAACTAGAACGAAACCAAAAATTGTTAAGCTATTGTTGATAAAATTTATCTTTGTTTAAAAAAAACCTTCAATCAATGTGGTTTGTTTTTAAGAGATATGTAGAAGGTTGTTTGTTTACTTTTTTTCTGAAATGTCAATAGTTCGATGTCACAGATCTTATAGTAAATATACTCAGTCATATCATAAGTTCATACAATATGTTCAATAAGTTTGTCACAGGTTACTGAACGCTTGTGATGAAGTGACGTATGTGAAACGTCATAGATTCTCGTGATGCGGTCTCAAAGACTAAATAGGACCTAGATGGACTGCAAAACTAACCGAGTCTAGTCAATTCTCGCTTGTCGTTCTCGAACTAGCTCGAGTTGCAAGTCTCTAGCATTACATAGTTTACACGCAAGGAGGATCATACCATTTGCACAAGGAGACCAAAACTTAGAGCGTAAAATAGCAGACGATTTTACACTCTAAGTCGCTTGGTCTCCTTGTGTTAATAGTAGGAATCCTCCATGCCTGTAAACTATGTACAGGTAGTGTCATACTTATGGAACATATCTTATAAACTTATGATCATATGACTTACATAACCAACGTTATGCTCTTCCGTGAAAAACGTTTTCACTACATTTATAACTGTGATTTCCTACTCTTATCACGTTGATTTTTTCTAATTTATAATTTTTATATCATACACAAAATATTTTGCATTTCAATCGGTTCTTTCAAAACGAGTTTTATAGGAAACTGAGCTTAAAAACAAAACGTTTTACTTCGGTTGCGAAAGAAATAGCTTTAATTCCTTACTACAGAGTCGGAAATTTAAATCGTCAATAGGTTATTCACCTCTTTAAGACAAAAACCTCTACTGTAATATTTTTAGCGTTTGCTATTTGTAAAGAAGAAAAAAAGGTTTGTCGTTCAATAAACCATTATGCAGGCAATTCAGGTAGCCAAAGGGGTTGGTTTTCTTGGGAATTGTATCTTATGGAATAATGTAGCGGTATTATCTAAAACTTTTCTCTCTATAATCAATCAATACATTGTCCATATAGTAGCCTCAACTTTGTTATCTTAACAGAAGGTCTCAATAGACCTCTATTTTTCCGGAGTCCCGAACGCCTGGTTTTTAGGAGAACCACCGTTCCCATGGAAACTAAACTAGTGGTGTCGGATACTTCACCAAATTTGGATACACTGTATTAGCTAAGCGATATCCGAGACTCCGAGGTGGAACCTCAGTAGCCAGTTAAGGAGTTTCCATCCCCCCCCCCCAACATGCTAAGCCTAATAATCATGCCAAGGCTTAAGAAACCCAAGAAATAAAATAATAAACTTGACATACGTTAATGAATATGTTATTTAGTTGATTGCTTGAAAATTAGTGTCTTGACGCGTGGTTTAAATTAAATAAAGTATAAAATAAATTTAAATTAAACTTAAAATGTTAATAACAAAAGTATATTTTTGATGTTCACAATTTTACCGCGGTTGTCGCTACATGTTTCTCAGTTTTAAGCAGACGCCATTAAAACACGGTAATGTTCACATCGCGAATGGTTTGTGGGGAGGTACACGTCACTAAGCCTAACCATATAATAGCAAAGAGATTATTAAATATTTTAACGAATATAACTTAGTTTTAATTAAGGTTTTTTCAATTGCAGCTATGAAAAGCCGCATAGTATTGTAATCTAACCGGGATTGAATTTTTAAATGAATTTTTAAGCCTTTGTTCGCGAATATTCACGAAACGGAATAGCTCCGTCCGCGCGATTCGAGTACAGAGTACCGACTGTCTGAACGCCAGAATAAAGCCCGGTTCGGAAACGTCGGTTGCTACAACGCCAGCCAAACTGGTGACGTAATCGACCGAAGGGGGGAAGACGCTAAAAAAAAAGCGTTTCAAAAGAGCCGAAAAAAGCGGAAGTTGCTCGCGTTTCGCACCAGGGTTTCTTCCGTAATAATAAACGCTTTTTTTTACATACATCTAGCAACGACATTTCATCACATATTAAAAACCCAGAAACGGGCCTCTCACCCAAAAGAAATTACATTTATTCAAGGTTAAGTTTATGTTGCGAAATTAATTAGGCCTAACTGTAAGAACTGTTTCAAGGCTGTTAATTATTACTAGCAAGGTAAAATCCCGAATTTATCGAGAATAAAGGTTAATATAAGGTAAATCTATTAGAAAACACCAAATACGTATGAACCCCTATTTTGGTTGGTGAAGTATGATTGATTTTAGGCCCACTCCGCATTTTTCCATGGCTACTCAATTTATAAGTAATATTACTTAAAATTTAATTTATCCAATTACTATAAGCAAGCTCCAACTGAAGCGTTGCATTCTTTAGAGCAAATATTTCGATGGAAAGTTTGTCAAAATGCCAGATTGTACGGGAAAAATTATGTATAAACTCTTCACTATTTCAACACCATTTAAAGAGAGGCTCGCAATGAGTAAAAATTTAAATTTAACTCGACTGTTGAAAGCCGTTTTAGAGATCATCTATTAAAACCAGCTCGTTTTAGAGTATCGTTAAAATAGACCTAGACCTTGGTACTACTCCCAAAAATAAACTACAAATTCTTTCCTTTTAAAAACTATGACCCCACTCATAATGTATATTAATTGCCTTGAATTCGAGCTCAGCGTATGGCGACTTTAAAACTGTCATGTTTTGGGAGTCTGTAAATTATCAACGTTTCAGATGTTTTAACTTTTTTTTTAGGTAAAAACTCTCGAAGAGTCTAAGTTCGTTGAAAAATGAAATAAACTTAAAAATGCGATAAAAGACAACAAAAATTTACCGACTTTGAACTTGGTCCAAAAATAATTTAAGTTGAAAATAAAAAGGCCTAAAGATAGAGTGGGGGTATAATTTTTTTTTTTTGAAAACTTCAAAACACGATTTAATATCTGCCTACTTAATATCTAAAATTTCATCATCATTCATAATTCTTTGCCAGAAGGGAATACGTGTTAAAGGCCGACTTCCATCGAAAAGAGTTCTAGCGAACTGAAAACCGAGCATAGAGACTAACAATGGAGCGACCGTGCCGATTTTCGAATCCCCGCTGGTGTAAAAGATGGAAGGTTTCTAGCTAACTGAAAGCCGTGAAATGTGGTTCTAGCGAACTGAAGATATACAATAGAGAATTTCCTTCAGGGGGAAAGCAAAAATTCGAGAGAAAATAAATTTAAAAGGATTTCTATTGTTCATCTTCAGTTCGCTAGAACCGCATTGCACGGCTTTCAGTTAGCGAGAACCCTTCCAATTTTTGACCCAGAGGGGCTTCGAAAATCGGCACGGTCGCTTCATTGATAGCCTCGATGCTCGGTTTTCAGTTCGCTAGAACCCTTTTCGCTGGAAGTCGGCCTTTAAGGGATCAATATTGTAAATTTGAAATATTCTTATACTGGTACTTGAACTAGTACTTGCACTTGTACTGTAGAATGTCTACATCGCGAGGAATTGTAAAAGACTTAACACTCCCAGAATGCAACGCGTGCCGTTGTTTTTTGTAATACCTATTCCTTCCGCTCCGTAGCTCTACTGCATCAGCATTGTACTTAATTTCATCCAAAGTACTGATAACTCACTACCAAATGTGACATTATTTATGGCAATTTAAACTCATTTAACAAATATCCTATTGTTCTCTAAAACTGTCCGGATGAAATTATACGATCGTAAATTTTAAGTTTTGACAAAAATAATGGCATAGCGTCACTCCATTATATCTCCAAAACTATTGTGTTGTAATTTTAAATTGTATAATAATTTATCTTGCTCAAATTCATACTTTAACCTGGCTAGTTAATTTTAAAACCTGTCGGTACCTTAGCCAAAATATTCCAAACAATAAAATGATTCATAGTTTAGAAATAGAAAATAGATATCGTTACTAACTCGCTTCACCTTATATAAAACGTTATAAGACACGGACGGAATTTTAAAACTGGTTTTTACCTTTTTAATTTAAGTAATATAAGAATTTTGAAATAAAAAATAAGGTTTTATAAATGTATATAAAATGAATTAAAACCTGTTATAAGAAGAAAATTCGAGGTTGCCCCTGTAAGTGGGCTGGCCGAAAACTCCACGTGTTAATCGGGGAAGCTCGCTACCAGGGGCAGTGGTTAAAAATGCAGGGGAAAACACGACTTTCACTACTAATTAAATTAATTTTTAATGTTCTTAGCAATAACGGAAGCTTATTTTCTGATGAAAACGTCGCAATTCAGAGTAATATTAAACTATTATAAATTAGTCGCTAAAACTCTAACCTTTCCTGACCTTATTAGCCCCTTGTCTCTGAGAATCTCGCTCATCACTTTGAACCTCAAATGTCTTTGAAGTTACAAGTAGGACCTTGTTCGTAGTAACCCTGTAGTAAATATTTTTTCTTCTATAATTAGAAACGTAAAAAAGGCGCCAAGAACGTTGAACCGAGCCTAGTTAAAAAATATTTCAGGACGTAATATAAAAATCAACGGGAGGTATTTAGAATAAGAACATATGGCGAAACTATACGCGAATTACTTACAACAAGAAAACTGAAACAGGTTTTTATTATTTTTAAGAATATCTTTGCTATAATCCGTAAGATGGCTCGAGTGAACCAATTTTTCCAGTTTTCTAAATTCATTTAAGGGGTATAGGATCATTTCTTCTTCATTATCTACACGTGTGTCGGGAGTTCATGTAGATAATGAAGAATGTGCAGATTATAGTCTAAAGGTGTGTCTGTCTGTAGAGATATATGCCTAGTCAAATGTGATCTCGATAAAAGAGCTAAATTTTGATATTAAATTATACGAAATCTTCGACTAAGTTAAAACTATAGGATATTATAGGATCTTTCATGAAATTATAGGATAATAATATAGGATAGGTTCAAAAATATAGGATTATATAGGAACTACAGGACATTGTCCGAAACAACCATCCCCCGAAATTCCCAGAGCCTAGGTAGTAGGTAGATGGTGTGAAATTCATATTTAAAAAAAAAAAAACGAAAATGAGTTTTCCACGAAATTGGATTTAAAATTTGAAGGAAAATAAACTACCTTTTGTATTTCCATTGCAGGTTCGTGGAAACCTTTCTGGGTTAAGGATGATATTTCATAATAACGAAAGAGTTAAAAAATAGCGACTGGGGAATTTACCCAAGAGGATACAACTATAAAGAACTATCTTATCACATACATAAACAAAGCAAAAAAAAGTATCAATTGAAATAATAATATGTAATAATAAAGTTAGGTCAAATTTATAAGGGAAAATACCCAAAAACCAATACCAGATCATTATCTTAAAGGTAAGGTGAAAATCATCATGAAATATCTTCGAATGATTTACTGATTTATAATTTTGTCTTGCGCATGGAATAGTGTCTTTAGTTCTCTACGGCAGGCCATACTTCGAAGAGTATTATTGGTTTATGTTGCCCCTTTAATTAATCTCCTCCCCTTCCTACCGATCACCCAATATTGTGTAATTAAAAACCTTTACACCTTATAGAATTTAAAACAATTTTTAACTTGTACCCGTGGCTACGGCAAGGTAAAACTTGTTTCGAACAAGCGGTTGCAACTTCCAAGTAAAACAGGAGAGAGAGAGAGAGAGAAGATTGATTATTTAAGTAGGGCGAACGAAATAAAGATTGAGGAGGGGTGGGAGGGGGTTTGTGAAACAAGGCTTCAGGGAAATACCTAATAATAAGAGACAGTTAATATTGCCTAAAGCCTCCTTCCTGGCTGTGGGTCAGAATAAATCGCTAGAATTTCCCTCAAAGGGTTAAAATAAAAAGCTGAATAAATCTAGGGGCGACTAGCGGGGAATATATCTTCTTCAAATCATCATCCATCGACTTCAAGCCCTAGTTTGTATCCAAGTAGAATATGCCTTACGTAACTATGTGGCTTTATTTCACCATCCATAAGTACCATAACCACAATAAGTAACTATATATAGCTTTAAATCACGCAGTGAAATTTCGAGAGACCTTGATACATCCTATTCTCTATTTGCTCATGATAAGGTTTTCCTATCCCTTACGAAGTGTTTCAAGACCTTATGATTTAAAAATATTTCGTGATGATTAAACTCAAAATTAACTCAATATTTTCTTAAAAGGCATACTTATCCTTGTTATGTTACGTATGATCATACTAAAAAGTATATGGGGAGAAGCTCTTAGCATCATATAAATTGCATATTGGGGTTGAATTTTGAAATTGAATCTATAAGATTCCTCATCAACGTTTCCTTGTACGGATCCGGGCTTGGAATTAAGTTGAAAAAAAATAAAAAAATTCATGAAATCACCGCCGGGTAAACCTTAATGTAGCAATAATATACAAGATAATGTATTATTTCTTCGGATTAAGTTTGAATCGAGTACATTTATCCAACCTTTTGGATAGTTTGCAAGAAAAAAATATATGCCTGCCTAGTATAATGTCACAATGTCAACGCCCCGTAAAATACGCATTCGAAATACTTATGAATGTTAATGAGGAGATTTGACATTTTACCCCGTTTTCTGAAAAAAAAAAAAACATTTCCCAGGCTTGTAATACCGCTATTTTGACTCCCACAACGATTCGGGAAAGGTCAGCTGCTGGTTCACAACCACGCAAGTAGCTACCGAACGTTTTAGGCGGTGTTGAGTAATGACATGATAGTTAACACCTTCTTTAAGACGCTAATTAAAGAAAGAGTTAAAGAAGATTACTATGGATGAAATGAGAAGTTACGAGAGGTAAATAAATAACTAGAGTGAAATGACGCGTACGTCTGTTTGATTATCACGAAATCTATTTGCTTCTCGCAAACAATCTTTGTTATTTGTCAAGCTCTCTGAAATAGTTGATTTCCTTTGAAGTACATAAAAATAAAAAAATAAATCTTACCCTTGAAATTCCAACTATTTTACTTTTCTAGACTCTTCTTTGAAGGTTGGGTTTTGATACAAAACCAAAGGCTTTCTAAAATTGGAAACTCAATTTCCAATTCGAAAGAATTGATCAAAGTTAACAAGAATTAGAAAGACATAAATGGACACTATCTATGAAAATTTAAATCATTCTACAGTGACTTATACCCTAATTGAGGAATATTTAATTAAAACACCCGAGAGAGCTAGGTTATTTACGGGGCCCAGAACTATAAATATTTTGGTTTATCCTGATCCCTAGAAACTCGAATACTAAATGAATACGTATTAATTACCTTCCATAACTAAAAGAGTCCATAAATAACTGATGTAATAAATATTAATGCATCATGAAAGTCGCCAGAACTCTCTTTACCCCCATTATCTATATACGTGCGAATTGAATCCTATCCTAAATGATTTAAAAACAAGGACAAATATCTATAAATATATATATAGAGTATAATTTATAGTTTGTTTACCCAGGGGGCAAAGAGGTTGGTTTTAAGAACGACATCATGATTAGAGACAGGTATATTAGCAACGGTGGGGGGGGGGAGGGAGTTAACAGGTAACTCAGGGGATATCGATAATCGAGCTAGTTTGTTTGAGAGTTAAGACGTCATAGGAGACTTTTTGGGTGTAGAAAATTCTTACTCTTAAAGGGATTACACCTTGATCTTGATGGAAGAGTATCCAAGAGGAACGTGTCTGGTACGAACGGGGTAAAAATCAACGGGTTTCTGTCCCCGTTACTCTTAGTGGAACACTTGTCAAGAAGCTAGTTTTATTATCAGTTACTGTTACGCGTTTTTCTTCCAAAAAAAGCATAATTATTTTATTCGTCGATACGAACGGGAATCTATTTCATAAATTGTTAAAACTGTTGATTCGTTTGTTTTGTGTGGGTAATTGAACCAAAGATGATTAATCCGTACACCTACGGAACCATCGCGCTTTTAATGACGGTTGGTAATTATTACCGGATGCACGACAAGTATATTAGCAACAGGGATACCATGATCAAAAAAATTGAAGAACAAAAAATGAGTAAGTACTAATTAAGTTTTTCTTTCGATGTTTAAATTATGTATAGGTATTCAATATATAGTGTAAGTTTTGTCGCGGTCCATGGGTGATGGGATAATTATAAATAAGAAGCAAATTTCGCTTGTTCAGTTACTTATACATTTGAAAAACCAGAGATCTTTCTCAAAACACTTGAACTTGATTTTTAGAGGAACAGAAAGAGAGAGAAGAGGCCGAACATGTCAAAAAGAATATGAGAGTAGTGTGCAATTACTACTTGGAAAATGATATGGTACACGGTTACCGTTTGCAACCCGAAAACATAACGGATATTCATTGCACCCATCTCCTGGTGGGATACGCCACCCTAGACCCCGATACCCTAACACTAACGGTGCAAGACCTGGATGACTGGAAACGGCTAAAGAAACTACTTGACCTCAAGACAAAGCACGCCGATATGAAGGTCATTTTAGCCATTGGTGCGGGGCCAGGAGGAGCGATGACTAAAATGATATCATCCTGGTTTTTTAGATACAGGTAACGTAATTAAAGCCATTATATTTTGACCACAGGGTTACCATGAACTAAAACGGTGTTTTTTCAGGTTTATATATTCAGTTTTGGATTTGTTTGAGGATTATCACTTTGACGGACTGGATTTCGATTGGGAATTCCCTGGATTTCACGAAGGGAAGACTACAGACAGGCAGTGGTTTCCCGTTCTATTGGAAGAATTGAAAACCACTTTCAAAGAGAAGGAAAAACCAATAATACTATCGGCCACCGTCGCGGCTTTACCACCCCTGTTGGTCAAGTCATACGACATTAAAAAGATGGCCAAGTAAGTACTTAAGACCCAAATACGCGCTGAACTGTTAAAAGCGAAATGAAAAGCTCGTAGCAATAGACGATAGCGAACGGTCTTCAGTTCTTATATCCAATTTTGTTTTAATCACTTCTAGGCACTTGGACTTCATTAATTTGATGTCCTACGACTATTACTATTACCAGACTAGTTGGTCTTACACCGCCCATCACAGTCCACTTTTCAGTAGACTGGGTGCTAAAGGAGACGAACTAAGTCGCAATGTGGCTTGGTCAGTCGATAACTGGGTCATATTGGGGATGCCAAAGGCTAAAATTAATATCGGCGTCACGACCTACGCCAGGACATACACCTTAAAATATAATAACCAGTTTCACGTCATGTCCCCCGCAAAAGGACCGGGATTAGGCCAAGGGTTACTGGATTACTCTGGAGTAAGAAGCCAAGAACTCATAAAACAATATTTGCTAAAATATTTACGATAAACTTCATCTTTTAGGTGTGCGATTTTTTAAAAAAAGGTGCCAAGTCCTTATTGGACAGTTATGGTCAAGTTCCTTTCGCGTTTAGAGACAGTGATTGGATTTCTTACGAGGACCCTTACAGCGTCACAGTGAAGGTACTATCACAACATTAAAGGACATAACAAAAACAGGCAAACGCCAATTTTTGAACTATTCTTTCATAGGCTGTTTGGGCGAAAGAAATCGGTTGTGGAGGTGTCATGGCGTTTAGTTTAAATACGGATGATTGGGAAGGAAAATGCGACGGAAAATACAAGTTCCCTTTACACAGAGCCATTTGGCGAGCCCTTAAAAAGGGATACTAATGTATGTCATCTTGCAAAACATGCGTGTATGTAAATTTGCGAAAAAATATTTATTTTGAAAGATTTCATAGAATTAAACATTTGATCATCATACAAAAATATTTGAAATATATTATTTATTTTTCATCTTCTTCAGCTCATTTTGAGCTAAAATAGGTGTCTGTATAATTTATACTATAAGTAGCGTTTATTGAGCTTATAATTATTTTAGCATTATCTTTAATCAGGTAATTAATGTTGAGTAGATATTCATTTGATCTTAAAAGCCCCTCCCAAAATATAAGATTGAGTAATTTGTTGACCTTAAAGTATTGTAGTTGGTAATAATAATAATGGAATCATATAAAAATTACTTTCCCCCCACCTTCCATGATTTTCATTTGAACATTACAATTGTTTCAACTAAAAATAGTTATAGTATATAATTTGTACTATTATTAGGTATAAAATCCCCCAGAAATTTGTATAGTTGTTCCAGTAAGATAGGAACTTCTATCAGAAGCCAAGAAACAGATAGCCTCAGCCACTTCAGTCGGAGTACCGAAACGACCCAATGGAATTTGCTTAAGCAACATTCCTAAAAATTCACCCACCATATTTGAAGTTATCAACTTCCAATTTTTATTCTTGTTGGCTTAACCTAACAAAATATACCTTTAACTTTAGCTGGTACAGTTTCCACCATAGGAGTATCAATAAAACCAGGCATAACAACATTGCATCTAATACCAAATTTTCCAAGTTCCTTTGACGCGGTTTTCGTCAAGGATTCAACACCGGCTTTGGACGCGGCATAATTGCATTGTCCAAAATTACCTATTTTTCCTGATATGCTTGATATGTTGACAATTGAACCATTTGTCATATTTTCTATAATTATTTAGTAACATACCAACCTAGATTTAAGTAAAATATGAGTTTAAATGAGTAGGATACGTACCTTGAATCATGTATTTGCTAGCAATTTGAGTCATTAGGTAGGTTCCTTTAAGATTAATGTTGATTACTTCATCAAACTGGGCTTCTGTCATATCAACCATTAAACCATCACGGGTAATCCCTGCACAATTTACAACTACATCCGGAATTTTACTGTGCTCCTTTTTAATAGACTCAAATAAATTTGTAACAGAATCCGATTTAGAGACATCAACTTCATGACAATAATGTTTTAAATCTAAAATTCATCATATTTTAATGCCGCTTAATTCGCTTCCTCCCTTCATAATCAGATATCATTATTGGCCAAGGCTTAGTGACAAATTTACAAACCTTTGGTTACAAGGCCTAAAGTTTCGTGGCAACTTTTAAGGTTTATATCCGCTAAAGCTAACTGCGAACCTTCTTTGGAAAACAAAACAGCTACGGCTCTACCAATTCCACTTCCAGCTCCAGAAATTACGGTAAAGCGACCGGCGAGAAGCTGACTTAAACCTGCGGCCATCTTGAAAAAGTTTAAATACCCTTTTTGCATTTACCGGAAATAAGTAAAACACGTGTCAAGTTTTTCGTTTTGGCGGGAAATTTTGAATTTTAATGACGGGATGCTTTTATAGCGATTTTATACTTTACTAACCTTGGCTTTTACCATGGATAAAGAATGCGCGTGAGGAAATTTGTTTTCACGCTATAGGATCGGCAACTCCCTATCTCGAACGACAGCTTATTCTGTATATACTCTGTTACAACATCGGTTGTCAGCACGCGCAAAGATAGGTCTCTATGTAATCTAGCCTTGCGCGTGCTGTCAAGAGACAAAAAACTTCAGGATCTTCAGGATTTAAAATCGTTTAAAATATCCTGAAGTTTTTTGTCTCTTGTCAGCACGCGCAAAGCTAGGTTACATCTATGGTTACATCGAGACCTAGCTTTGCGCGTGCTGACAACCGATGTTGTAACAGAGTATATACAGAATAAGCTGTCGCTCGAGATAGGGAGTTGCCGATCCTATAGAGTGAAAACAAATTTCCTCACGCGCATTCTTTATCCATGCTTTTACCGTGTATTCGCAAAGAAAGTCGAAAAAGAAAAGTAGGCATATTTAAATCAAGGTCAATACAAGATTTGTTTAAAAACTACGAAATTTTTGAAAATTCAAAAACGCTTCAGAACTATTATAATAAAAACATCTTTATTATATTCCAATTATTAGGTAACTGATTTCCCAAGAGATTTATCAATCTTATCCTTTAAGTATTTTCTTAGCGTGGTCAATATGACCGAAACAGACACTAAAACCGCAGCTCCAATACTGTAGAGATGGGGAGTCCGTCCGAAAATGAATGTTTGCCATAAAAACACTAGAATGACCCTACTTGCAAAACGCGTGACGGATACGGTACTGGCTTCGTCGAAACGTAGGGCATAAGTGAAGCATAATTGTCCTCCGAAGCTAAAGAAGCCCAAGACAATGACCAAGACGCTATCCAAACCGCAAGAGGGCAAGACAAAACGTTGAACGCTGAAAAAATTCACTACCAACATTTCAATAATAGCTATCCATGAGAAATTGAATATTATAACTGAAACGTGAACCGCCTTCAATTTACGGACGAAAACTAAGGCACACGCTCCGGTAAAGGCCGAAAGGAAGGCGCAGGAAAACCCCACCCAATATGACGTGTTGGCGAATTTTACTGTTGAACCTTTAGAGTGACCAACCAATTAGGCTTAGCAAACAATTCCTAAACTTCCCTAAAACCTTTTGATCTTACCAGTCATAATTATGACGGGAAGTCTGACTAGAAGACACAAACCAGCGACCGTCAGCGTCAAAGACACGATGTGTATCGCGTCAATCTTTTCTTTCAAGTAAATTCTGGCTAAGATCGTCACAAAAATGGGAGTTGTTGAAATAATGATTGAAGCTTCCGCAATGGGCATCAACTTTGTTGCGCAGTAAGACAAGTATATGGACACTCCACCCAAAGCGCCACGCAAAAATAAAGGCAACCTCTGCCCTATATTTGTAACAAATTAAAAAAAAACCGCGTCATGGATGCAGATATAAAGAAGCAGACACTTACCAGGAACACCCATGACTCTATTTTGACTATGAATGACGTAAGGTAACGATAAAATGAAGAGAATTAGGAACCGGAAGAGGGCCATCTCGGACGCGTTTATATTGGAGACGTGTTTCACGATGACCGAATTCAGTGACATTTGAAAACTACCTAACAAAGTCAAGGCGATCCCTCCAAACAGACATAGCGTTCGTCTGGTACCCGTCACATTAGGGTTTTCCGGACCAGGATCCCGCTGAATCTCAGCACTATTGTCCGAATCGGAAGAATGGTTTAAAGCCAATGCCGCGTCTCTGGGACTTAAGTACTTGATATTGTCCGCGTATTTACAGCGCCGGTTATTAGCGCGTAACTCCACCATGATTGTCTCCTAATTAAAAAACGCGGGAGAAATCCACAAAACAGAGAAACTTTTAAAAATTTTAAATTAACATTTTTCGATTAAAATACCTGAAAGGCTGTTAGCAATAGGTAAAATCTTAACTGAAAAACCTTCCAAGATGGTTTAAGAACGCGCCAAACTCTCCATTGTAAATTCCAATCTATTCGTAACAACTCCATTTTAATAAATGAATATTCTGGATTTTAACCAACGTGATTAATTTCGTACGACTATATCTTATATAAGTAGTACCTATTTAAGAGTTCATGCACAGGGGAGCCGTGGGGAGCCGGGGCGCCGATGACGCCGTTGCCGCTGTTGGCACCCGACACCAAGTTGGCGCCGTTATCGCTGTTGCCGCCGTTATCACTGAAGTCGCTTCAATCTCCCTCTGACGCCAGATATTTCACGCGCGCCTTATCTTTATTGACTTTGTTAAGGGAAAACATATGTTAGACTTAAGACTAAGCGCCATATTTCCATAGTAAACCACAACTTCGCCTGAAACTAGAATTCATTGCATCATTATTTTGTGGCGCCAGATATTTGTTGGCGCCTTATTGACTTTGACAATGTGGCGGGGAAATACGTAAGTGTAAGCCTATTTTTAAATATCCTAGAATTGTGTATTTTAAATATTTTGATTGGCCATATTTACTTTTCATATATTTGTGAGTATATACGTACTAAAGAAATCATAGGAAAATTTATTCCCTGTGTAAGCAAAATGAGAGTCAGATTTATAAGTGTAGAAATAGGGGAAACCTATATAGCACTTCAACTTTCGAATTATCATGCTTTGGCGCATGCGCTTAATTCACTTCTAATATTGACATGATTAGAGTATAAAAGAACCCCCAACATTAGAGATTGTTTTATTTCGTCCGAGACTCTCGAGTTCTCCAGACAGTTAACACTTAGTAAGAAGTTTTCTTGTAGAAATTATTCTAGAAGTTATTTTATATTCAGATTAAATATAGTTAACTTTTAAAAATGGTAATGTGCGATATTTGCGGACGTAAGTACGTTCAGAATAAAAATCTTTTAAGGCATCAAAAAGAAAAGCATCAAGGCGTTAGACCTAGCTTCTCGTGCACCATTTGTTCGTCTACATTCACAAGGCGTGATAGGTTAGCACGACATTTAAAAGTCCATAACTCTCCCACCGAGTCTATGGCTAAAAAGCAGAAAACTGCTATAATTCCTGACCACTCAACCTCTGTTGCGGATACTTACCCTCCTTCGGTCAACACCGGAAGAGTGTCACCGACCCTCACTCTCGCCGACCTGACACGGCAGGAAAACGAAACTCGACACGCCATCATGAACCGACATGATGGTGTTGGGAGGAAGAGGAAAGCGGACACCCAACCCGCATACGACCCCGACGTACTCGATGACTTAACTAGTCAAGAAAACCGAGACCTGCAAGATCTCATGGACAGAGAAGAGGAAAGGCTAGCAAATGATGAACCGCAACCCATGGTTACCACGCCCGACGTACCCCTTCCCGATCAACTGGAGGAGCTGAACGTATTGAATAATGCGATCTTCTGCGCTAGATTTACGCCTACAATGGTGGAAACCAGCGTGGACCTTTACATTGAAAGGCATAGAGACGCCATAGAGGATTATCTGAGGAATAAACTAGCTCAGGATAGGGGGATTAAATGGTATTTAACTGTTAGAGCACGTTACACACGTGAGTTAGGGAATTCAGAACAGGATGTAGAAATTCTAATATACCATAGAACCCGCAACCTCATTATTTTAACTCCTGATGTTATTCAGGGACAAATAGATCAGGGGATTGTAACGTTAAAACGTTTAATTGAGGAGTATGAAACCCAAGGTAGCGGTTGGACGCTGGATGGAATTATGTTCCTTCAAATTAACATAATATCATATATACCTTTGCATGGGGGTACATATTTTGAGCTTCCGAAAAAACTCGCATCTAAGAAAGCCCTTACCAATGTTAAAAACCACGACAATAAGTGTTTTCTATGGTCAATTTTAGCCCATTTACATCCTGTAGTCAGAAACCCAAGCCGTGTAGAAAATTATCTACAGTTCCGTAATGAATTAGACTTAACGGGAATCACATTCCCTGTAGAGGTAAATGAAAGGATGCTAGGAAAGTTTGAAAGGGTTAATAACCTTTCAATTAATATATTTGGCTTCGAAAATGAGGTGTTCCCCCTTTATGTTAGTTCGAACAGGGTGGAGGAAGCGCGTCAAATAGACCTTTTATTGCTAACCCAGGGGGAGAGTAGGCATTTCTGTTTAATTCGCAATCTGAGCCGTCTTTTGTCATCGTTCACTGCATATAATGGTAGAACCTTCTACTGCCGTTATTGCCTTCACCGTTTTTCCGGTATTGGGTCCGAACAAAGACACGAAGAACATGTTAAAGAGTGTAGCCTACACGGTCCGCAGAAAATCCAAATGCCAGTAAAGGAGCCCATCCTGGAGTTCAAAAACATTGCCTGGCAACAAAAAGTAAGTAACTTTTTCAAAGTATTGAGAGCAACTGTCCCGAAACATATGATGTAAAATCTTAAATTTGTTTCCAATTTTTCTGTTCCATTAGGTGAAGTTCGTCATCTACGCGGATTTCGAGTCAATCTTAAGTAAAATACAGGGATGCGATCAGGACGCTACCCTCTCTTCTTCCACGATAACCTCCCAACACGTTGCCTGCGGGTTCAGCTACGTCATCGTTGGACAAGACGGTTCAGTGTCAAAACCAGTGACGTACAGAGGAATGGACGCGGCGGAAAGGTTTTTACAAAACCTTATACGTGAAGATGAAATCATCCAGGGGAAAATAAAAGCCAACGTACCCATGAACCTGACAAACTCGGAAATGACGGAATTTGTATCAGCCCAAGTCTGCTACCTATGCAGGAAGGCGTTCACCCATGATAACTGCAAAGTTCGGGACCACGACCATACAGATGGGTCCTACAGAGGAGCGGCTCATAATACCTGTAACCTCAAGTTGAAGACATTGAAATTCGTTCCGGTGTTCATGCATAACCTATCCCGCTATGATGCTCACTTGATAATGGACAAAATCGGACTCTTTAAACATCAAGAAATTAAGTGTATCCCGACGAATTCCGAGACTTACATTTCGTTTTCTCTGGGAAATCTACGCTTTCTAGACTCTATCAGGTTTATGCCAGCCTCGCTCGACTCCCTCGTTTCCAACTTGGCCAAGGGAGGTGCGGACAAGTTCAAA
This sequence comes from Phalangium opilio, assembly GCF_054372755.1. Classification (NCBI taxonomy): domain Eukaryota; kingdom Metazoa; phylum Arthropoda; class Arachnida; order Opiliones; family Phalangiidae; genus Phalangium; species Phalangium opilio. Next base: position 6,345,447 of record NW_028324182.1, on the reverse strand, counting down.
TGCCTAAACTCTGTTTTCAAACCGGACGAAGTGGAGCATTTACTGAGGAAACAAGTCTACCCGTATGACTATTTCGATCGCGAGGAGAAATTTGACGAGACGGAGTTACCACCGAAGGAGGCTTTTTTCAACTCGCTCACCGATGAAAAGGTTAGTGACGAGGATTATTCCCAAGCCCAAACAGTTTGGGAAAAATTCAGGATCGCTAACCTCGGCGAGTACCATGATTTATACGTCAAAACCGACGTTTTACTCTTGGCTGACGTATTTGAAAACTTCCGAGCCATGTGCTTGGAATATTACAAATTAGACTGCGCTCACGCCTTTACCGGCCCCGGTTTTGCTTGGCAGAGCGCTTTACGTATGACTGGAGTTAAATTAGAACTTCTTTTAGACCCTGATATGCACCTATTTATCGAGAAGGGAATTAGGGGAGGAGTTTCTCTGATAACCCACAGGTTGGCTGAGGCGAATAACAAACATCTTCCTGAAACCTACGACGCTTCGAAACCTAGTTCCTACATCACTTACCTGGACTGTAACAATCTTTATGGAACAGTAATGTGTCACCATTTACCTATGAGGGGTTTCCGATGGTTGCAGCCATGTGAAGATTTCACCAGAGAAGTTATTCTTAACCATCCCGACGATGACCCTCAGGGTTTCATTCTAGAGGTGGATCTTGAATACCCGGACAGTTTACACGTAGAGCATAATTGTCTCCCCCTCGCCCCTGAAAGACGTGTTGTTACCGCCGGCGAACTATCTCCATATTCAATAGATCAATTGAACAAACTAAAACTGAAAATTAAAGATAGTCTTCCCAAATTAGTCCCCTCGCTTTATAACAGAGAAAAATACGTGCTCCATTACCGAAATCTAAAGTTCTACCTCGCTAAAGGTTTGAAATTAGGGAAGGTTCACCGTATTCTCACGTTTGAACAAGGAGCTTGGTTAAAACCCTTTATCGAGTTTAACACGGAGAAGCGGAAGATGGCCGCTAACGCGTTCGAAAAGGATTTCTTCAAACTATGCAACAACTCTGTGTTCGGGAAGACGATGGAGAATCTACGTAACCGCATAAATTTCGACCTTGTGCAAACCCGGGAGATGGCAATCAAGAAAGCGAGTTCTCCGGCGTTCGAAAGGTTTACAGTTTTCAAGAACGACCTAGTTGGAATTCACCAACTGAAGAAATCCTTAACCTTGGACCGACCCATTTATACGGGCTTCACCATTTTAGACTTGTCTAAACTGGTTATGTACGATTTCCATTACAACACCGTGAGAGCTAAATATGGGGAAGCCGCCAAGCTTCTCTTCACAGACACAGATTCCCTGACCTACCAAATCTTCACCGACGATCTGCCCCGAGACTTTGCCGAAAACAAGGAGATGTACGACTTCTCCGATTATCCTCGAGACCATCCCTTGTTCAGCGAGGAGAACAAGAAGGTTCTCGGCAAGTTCAAAGACGAGCTTAATGGAGTACCGATTCAGGAGTTCTGCGGACTCCGTCCGAAGATGTACTCCATCTTGTCGTCGAAAGGGGAAAAGAAGACGGCGAAGGGAATTTGTCGTCGTGTCGTTAAGAAGAAGATTCGTCATGCCGACTACAAGGAATGTCTACTTCAACGTAAACTCACCGTGGAAGAGATGAAAAGAATTGTGAGTTTGAAACATGAACTGTTTTCCGTCACCCAAAAGAAACTCGCATTGAACCCGTGCGATGACAAGCGATACATCATCGACGGTGTGTCTACTTACTCGTTAGGACATTTTAAAATTAGGGATCTATAAAAGCGAGTTTTCCTCCGTAGCCCGGTTTCTCGCTTTATGTAAATTATTTTTCAAATATCTTAGAGCTGTGTAACTTTAATATCTTAGAATTGTATAACTTTTCTAAAAATATCTTTCGTGTAAATTTGTATATGTAAATATGTATAAACTTGCTATTTTTTTTCTTTTTTTTTTTTTTATAAATTTTTGAATGCTGTTGAAAATAAAATAAATATAATTATAATTATGTTAAAGTATTCTTCTCCAAATTTTTCCTACTCTTATTCATTTTTCATGTACGAGGAGGAGGAGAGAGGGGCCCGGCCTCCCCTTCCGTTCAAAGTTTCACTATTTCCGTTCAAAGTTTCACTATTTCCGTTCAAAGTTTCACTATTTCCGTTCAAAGTTTCACTATTTCGGTTCAAAGTTTCACTATTTCCGTTCAAAGTTTCACTATTTCCGTTCAAAGCTTCACTATTTCCGTTCAAAGTTTCACTATTTCCGTTCAAAGCTTCACTATTTCCGTTCAAAGTTTCACTATTTCCGTTCAAAGTTTCACTATTTCCGTTCAAAGTTTCACTAAGGGATTGATTACATCACTTTACATACAGTCTAACAAAAATGCACTTATTCTCCTAAACAAAATTTATCGTAGCATCAATGATTGATAAGTCACAACTCTTACAGAGAAGGGACTGATTTCCGAATTCCAAGTGCTTTATTTGTTTACTTCCTTATCAGCATGATAAGGAACTGTCGGCGGGAAATTCAAAAATCGTACCCTATATAATCAGTTCAGTTCCGAGTTTAATTTTTATTCAGTAGTTGAGCAATTGACGATAAATTTGAAAATGCTAAGCCTATACGAAACGTGTATTTGTTTTAAGACCCCCATTCCCCGATTTCACAACTAATTTAGGAGTCTAGGACGTCTTTGATGGTAACTCGGGTTTATTGGGCCTTGGGTTATCAGAAACTTTTGAAGTGGGCGAATTGGCGACTGATAAGATACAACCTTTGCAGGGGAGGATCAGATATTCATATTCCATGATCCAGGGGGGGGGGGCGCAACCACCCGCCTAGTTTAAAAAAGAGCCCCCCCCCCCTGGATCATGGAATATGAATATCTGATCCTCCCCTGCAAAGGTTGTATCTTATCAGTCGCCAATTCGCCCACTTCAAAAGTTTCTGATAACCCAAGGCCCAATAAACCCGAGTTACCATCAAAGACGTCCTAGACTCCTAAATTAGTTGTGAAATCGGGGAATGGGGGTCTTAAAACAAATACACGTTTCGTATAGGCTTAGCATTTTCAAATTTATCGTCAATTGCTCAACTACTGAATAAAAATTAAACTCGGAACTGAACTGATTATATAGGGTACGATTTTTGAATTTCCCGCCGACAGTTCCTTATCATGCTGATAAGGAAGTAAACAAATAAAGCACTTGGAATTCGGAAATCAGTCCCTTCTCTGTAAGAGTTGTGACTTATCAATCATTGATGCTACGATAAATTTTGTTTAGGAGAATAAGTGCATTTTTGTTAGACTGTATGTAAAGTGATGTAATCAATCCCTTAGTGAAACTTTGAACGGAAATAGTGAAACTTTGAACGGAAATAGTGAAACTTTGAACGGAAATAGTGAAGCTTTGAACGGAAATAGTGAAACTTTGAACGGAAATAGTGAAGCTTTGAACGGAAATAGTGAAACTTTGAACGGAAATAGTGAAACTTTGAACCGAAATAGTGAAACTTTGAACGGAAATAGTGAAACTTTGAACGGAAATAGTGAAACTTTGAACGGAAATAGTGAAACTTTGAACGGAAGGGGAGGCCGGGCCCCTCTCTCCTCCTCCTCGTACATGAAAAATGAATAAGAGTAGGAAAAATTTGGAGAAGAATACTTTAACATAATTATAATTATATTTATTTTATTTTCAACAGCATTCAAAAATTTATAAAAAAAAAAAAAAGAAAAAAAATAGCAAGTTTATACATATTTACATATACAAATTTACACGAAAGATATTTTTAGAAAAGTTATACAATTCTAAGATATTAAAGTTACACAGCTCTAAGATATTTGAAAAATAATTTACATAAAGCGAGAAACCGGGCTACGGAGGAAAACTCGCTTTTATAGATCCCTAATTTTAAAATGTCCTAACGAGTAAGTAGACACACCGTCGATGATGTATCGCTTGTCATCGCACGGGTTCAATGCGAGTTTCTTTTGGGTGACGGAAAACAGTTCATGTTTCAAACTCACAATTCTTTTCATCTCTTCCACGGTGAGTTTACGTTGAAGTAGACATTCCTTGTAGTCGGCATGACGAATCTTCTTCTTAACGACACGACGACAAATTCCCTTCGCCGTCTTCTTTTCCCCTTTCGACGACAAGATGGAGTACATCTTCGGACGGAGTCCGCAGAACTCCTGAATCGGTACTCCATTAAGCTCGTCTTTGAACTTGCCGAGAACCTTCTTGTTCTCCTCGCTGAACAAGGGATGGTCTCGAGGATAATCGGAGAAGTCGTACATCTCCTTGTTTTCGGCAAAGTCTCGGGGCAGATCGTCGGTGAAGATTTGGTAGGTCAGGGAATCTGTGTCTGTGAAGAGAAGCTTGGCGGCTTCCCCATATTTAGCTCTCACGGTGTTGTAATGGAAATCGTACATAACCAGTTTAGACAAGTCTAAAATGGTGAAGCCCGTATAAATGGGTCGGTCCAAGGTTAAGGATTTCTTCAGTTGGTGAATTCCAACTAGGTCGTTCTTGAAAACTGTAAACCTTTCGAACGCCGGAGAACTCGCTTTCTTGATTGCCATCTCCCGGGTTTGCACAAGGTCGAAATTTATGCGGTTACGTAGATTCTCCATCGTCTTCCCGAACACAGAGTTGTTGCATAGTTTGAAGAAATCCTTTTCGAACGCGTTAGCGGCCATCTTCCGCTTCTCCGTGTTAAACTCGATAAAGGGTTTTAACCAAGCTCCTTGTTCAAACGTGAGAATACGGTGAACCTTCCCTAATTTCAAACCTTTAGCGAGGTAGAACTTTAGATTTCGGTAATGGAGCACGTATTTTTCTCTGTTATAAAGCGAGGGGACTAATTTGGGAAGACTATCTTTAATTTTCAGTTTTAGTTTGTTCAATTGATCTATTGAATATGGAGATAGTTCGCCGGCGGTAACAACACGTCTTTCAGGGGCGAGGGGGAGACAATTATGCTCTACGTGTAAACTGTCCGGGTATTCAAGATCCACCTCTAGAATGAAACCCTGAGGGTCATCGTCGGGATGGTTAAGAATAACTTCTCTGGTGAAATCTTCACATGGCTGCAACCATCGGAAACCCCTCATAGGTAAATGGTGACACATTACTGTTCCATAAAGATTGTTACAGTCCAGGTAAGTGATGTAGGAACTAGGTTTCGAAGCGTCGTAGGTTTCAGGAAGATGTTTGTTATTCGCCTCAGCCAACCTGTGGGTTATCAGAGAAACTCCTCCCCTAATTCCCTTCTCGATAAATAGGTGCATATCAGGGTCTAAAAGAAGTTCTAATTTAACTCCAGTCATACGTAAAGCGCTCTGCCAAGCAAAACCGGGGCCGGTAAAGGCGTGAGCGCAGTCTAATTTGTAATATTCCAAGCACATGGCTCGGAAGTTTTCAAATACGTCAGCCAAGAGTAAAACGTCGGTTTTGACGTATAAATCATGGTACTCGCCGAGGTTAGCGATCCTGAATTTTTCCCAAACTGTTTGGGCTTGGGAATAATCCTCGTCACTAACCTTTTCATCGGTGAGCGAGTTGAAAAAAGCCTCCTTCGGTGGTAACTCCGTCTCGTCAAATTTCTCCTCGCGATCGAAATAGTCATACGGGTAGACTTGTTTCCTCAGTAAATGCTCCACTTCGTCCGGTTTGAAAACAGAGTTTAGGCATTTGAACTTGTCCGCACCTCCCTTGGCCAAGTTGGAAACGAGGGAGTCGAGCGAGGCTGGCATAAACCTGATAGAGTCTAGAAAGCGTAGATTTCCCAGAGAAAACGAAATGTAAGTCTCGGAATTCGTCGGGATACACTTAATTTCTTGATGTTTAAAGAGTCCGATTTTGTCCATTATCAAGTGAGCATCATAGCGGGATAGGTTATGCATGAACACCGGAACGAATTTCAATGTCTTCAACTTGAGGTTACAGGTATTATGAGCCGCTCCTCTGTAGGACCCATCTGTATGGTCGTGGTCCCGAACTTTGCAGTTATCATGGGTGAACGCCTTCCTGCATAGGTAGCAGACTTGGGCTGATACAAATTCCGTCATTTCCGAGTTTGTCAGGTTCATGGGTACGTTGGCTTTTATTTTCCCCTGGATGATTTCATCTTCACGTATAAGGTTTTGTAAAAACCTTTCCGCCGCGTCCATTCCTCTGTACGTCACTGGTTTTGACACTGAACCGTCTTGTCCAACGATGACGTAGCTGAACCCGCAGGCAACGTGTTGGGAGGTTATCGTGGAAGAAGAGAGGGTAGCGTCCTGATCGCATCCCTGTATTTTACTTAAGATTGACTCGAAATCCGCGTAGATGACGAACTTCACCTAATGGAACAGAAAAATTGGAAACAAATTTAAGATTTTACATCATATGTTTCGGGACAGTTGCTCTCAATACTTTGAAAAAGTTACTTACTTTTTGTTGCCAGGCAATGTTTTTGAACTCCAGGATGGGCTCCTTTACTGGCATTTGGATTTTCTGCGGACCGTGTAGGCTACACTCTTTAACATGTTCTTCGTGTCTTTGTTCGGACCCAATACCGGAAAAACGGTGAAGGCAATAACGGCAGTAGAAGGTTCTACCATTATATGCAGTGAACGATGACAAAAGACGGCTCAGATTGCGAATTAAACAGAAATGCCTACTCTCCCCCTGGGTTAGCAATAAAAGGTCTATTTGACGCGCTTCCTCCACCCTGTTCGAACTAACATAAAGGGGGAACACCTCATTTTCGAAGCCAAATATATTAATTGAAAGGTTATTAACCCTTTCAAACTTTCCTAGCATCCTTTCATTTACCTCTACAGGGAATGTGATTCCCGTTAAGTCTAATTCATTACGGAACTGTAGATAATTTTCTACACGGCTTGGGTTTCTGACTACAGGATGTAAATGGGCTAAAATTGACCATAGAAAACACTTATTGTCGTGGTTTTTAACATTGGTAAGGGCTTTCTTAGATGCGAGTTTTTTCGGAAGCTCAAAATATGTACCCCCATGCAAAGGTATATATGATATTATGTTAATTTGAAGGAACATAATTCCATCCAGCGTCCAACCGCTACCTTGGGTTTCATACTCCTCAATTAAACGTTTTAACGTTACAATCCCCTGATCTATTTGTCCCTGAATAACATCAGGAGTTAAAATAATGAGGTTGCGGGTTCTATGGTATATTAGAATTTCTACATCCTGTTCTGAATTCCCTAACTCACGTGTGTAACGTGCTCTAACAGTTAAATACCATTTAATCCCCCTATCCTGAGCTAGTTTATTCCTCAGATAATCCTCTATGGCGTCTCTATGCCTTTCAATGTAAAGGTCCACGCTGGTTTCCACCATTGTAGGCGTAAATCTAGCGCAGAAGATCGCATTATTCAATACGTTCAGCTCCTCCAGTTGATCGGGAAGGGGTACGTCGGGCGTGGTAACCATGGGTTGCGGTTCATCATTTGCTAGCCTTTCCTCTTCTCTGTCCATGAGATCTTGCAGGTCTCGGTTTTCTTGACTAGTTAAGTCATCGAGTACGTCGGGGTCGTATGCGGGTTGGGTGTCCGCTTTCCTCTTCCTCCCAACACCATCATGTCGGTTCATGATGGCGTGTCGAGTTTCGTTTTCCTGCCGTGTCAGGTCGGCGAGAGTGAGGGTCGGTGACACTCTTCCGGTGTTGACCGAAGGAGGGTAAGTATCCGCAACAGAGGTTGAGTGGTCAGGAATTATAGCAGTTTTCTGCTTTTTAGCCATAGACTCGGTGGGAGAGTTATGGACTTTTAAATGTCGTGCTAACCTATCACGCCTTGTGAATGTAGACGAACAAATGGTGCACGAGAAGCTAGGTCTAACGCCTTGATGCTTTTCTTTTTGATGCCTTAAAAGATTTTTATTCTGAACGTACTTACGTCCGCAAATATCGCACATTACCATTTTTAAAAGTTAACTATATTTAATCTGAATATAAAATAACTTCTAGAATAATTTCTACAAGAAAACTTCTTACTAAGTGTTAACTGTCTGGAGAACTCGAGAGTCTCGGACGAAATAAAACAATCTCTAATGTTGGGGGTTCTTTTATACTCTAATCATGTCAATATTAGAAGTGAATTAAGCGCATGCGCCAAAGCATGATAATTCGAAAGTTGAAGTGCTATATAGGTTTCCCCTATTTCTACACTTATAAATCTGACTCTCATTTTGCTTACACAGGGAATAAATTTTCCTATGATTTCTTTAGTACGTATATACTCACAAATATATGAAAAGTAAATATGGCCAATCAAAATATTTAAAATACACAATTCTAGGATATTTAAAAATAGGCTTACACTTACGTATTTCCCCGCCACATTGTCAAAGTCAATAAGGCGCCAACAAATATCTGGCGCCACAAAATAATGATGCAATGAATTCTAGTTTCAGGCGAAGTTGTGGTTTACTATGGAAATATGGCGCTTAGTCTTAAGTCTAACATATGTTTTCCCTTAACAAAGTCAATAAAGATAAGGCGCGCGTGAAATATCTGGCGTCAGAGGGAGATTGAAGCGACTTCAGTGATAACGGCGGCAACAGCGATAACGGCGCCAACTTGGTGTCGGGTGCCAACAGCGGCAACGGCGTCATCGGCGCCCCGGCTCCCCACGGCTCCCCTGTGCATGAACTCTTAAATAGGTACTACTTATATATCCTATTCAAAACCGAAACATCTTCATTGGTTAATTTCTCCATTAATACTGAGCGCCGTCTCTTAAACTAAGCAGTGTTGTTGTCCTTGATTATTTACATTTTTCCTGAAGAGTTTAGCGCGAAGGAAATCGCCATACATTTAAGTGATCAAAAATAGTTACATTACAGTACCCATTTGAAAAGCTTTGAAATTTCCCAGAATTGGGTTTTTTTAATTTTTTTTTTTGGCCACCGAAAGAGTGAAAGTACGATACTAAACTTCCAACATAAAGGGGGAAAAACCTGAAGTTGCAGTTGTTCAAAGAATATAAAATATCACAAAAGATTTTGACAAAACCATAATAATAATAAACAATACGTCATAAGAGTCATTGTTTTTCAAAACTTCCAACGAATAATGGACAGCTAGACAAATCTTAGGAAAATTATCGTAACTTTACCGGTGATGTCGCGAGAGTAAACACAGAAAGAAGTTTTTAATGCGAATTCAGATTTCCTGTTTGCATAAGTTTACAACATATATTGCTAATGCCATTAATTCCCTATACTTACTGAGCCCGTCGCTCAGAGCATAAGATATGTTCCATAAGTTTGTCACTGGTTACTGAGAGTTTGTCATGAAGTGACGAAGGTGATTCTCGTAAAGTGACGCCTGGTCATTACGAAGTATGAGAAGTGTCACGCTTATGGAACAGATCGTATAAACTTATGCGTAAAAGAATTTCAACCAATCTTTGACAGTCCCGACCACGTCACACTCTTAATCGTATCTAACATATCTTTATAAACTTACGCTGTTTGAAATCATCTGATATTTCAAGTTAGAAAACAGGTAAAGATATGTAAATAAATTTCCAAACCTGTTATAAGCATGCACTGTACTCTTTTTAATGTTAGTTTTCTTAAAACTTACTCGCGAGTGGCGGCTAGAAATATTTTTGAAACTCACGATAGGAATGAAACCGTACTTCTAACTTGAAACTAAAATTTGGTCTGAAAAATCTCGAAGGTTGCGCCGAGTAACTCTTTTTCTTATTATTCAAATGTATCATATTCGACATTGAAGTAAGAAAATCAGATAGAAATATAAGACGTTTCGGGTTACTCGAGAAAGATGCAAGAGATGATGGCATTGAGCCAAACTGAATGGAAATCTACAAGTACGAATATGAACCGGGGCAACGACATGTTACGCAAGAACCTGACGTCAGATTTATATTCTTTCCACAAGGTTAAGAAGAAGAAAAAAAAATTCACTTTTAAATGAAGAGACAAGTTCTCCCACCAAGTATTTCGCGCGGTTTTTAGTTAAAGCACTTTGATTCTCATAATTTGCATTAAATATTCAAATACCTCGATCAACTATCCCCCATTTTATCAGTGTGTTTTGACAACACTATGAACTAATAGTTACTTCATGGGATAATTTGTTTATCAGTACATCTGTACACAATGCGAGTGGATAAGGAGACGAAACGGTACTGATAGACAGGATGGAGCTGATGTCCATTTAAGGCAAACAAACATTATTTTAAAAGAGTTCGACTTACCCCATTTTCAACCGTTATTACGTCAAATGGTACTGGACGGTCTTGGCTCATTGCTGCCTATATTCTCTAGCGCCGTTGCATTTTTGCATTAATTAAAAACAATGACTTCTTAAAAAAACCTGTTTTTCAAACTTACATCAACAAAAACAAAGTACAAGGTCGACACTTTCACTTTTATCAATAGGAAGAATGTAGACTTTGGTTTAGTTTCTTCATCGCGTCAGTTTAACCTATACTATCCACTTATGGTGGTTGATAATTAAGCCCTTTAAGCACCCGTGTTTTATTTCTTAATGACTTTAACCATTAAACTTCTCGTGATAATTAATTAAGTAAGGGGAATGTTCCGGTGTCGTACTTTCGAATGACGTCGTGCTTTTTTTAATATTCTTTCATTCTGAGTTTGTTTGGAAAATTTTGTGACTCCAATTTCGAGTATACAAGTACAAATCGAGATCAAAGTTCCTACGCAATAAATAGTTAATATACCAGCTACGTCCTGAAATTCTAAAACAGTCGGTCCGTCTTCTTTCAAAATTTGGAGACACAAGGGATAACTTTCGCTGTTTGTTATAATGTATTGTACCACTAATCCACTCTCGACCATTTGATTCGAGCTAAACAGTTATGTACAATTTAAAAACGTAACTATTACTAAAGGTATGTAGGGAAAGTACACGCGTTTCAGAAGCAAGCCACACGTTTTTGTAGAATTATGTTAGGTAGATGTAGACCTGCACGTCAAATAATAAACCCGTATTTGATTACCTTTGGAATAGTCAAAAATTGATCGATTATTCGAAACGCAATTCTATTAAATGATTCATTATAAAATAAATATTCTAATTAATTTCCATTAGTTTCTAATGTTTCAAATTCGATCTATGGGTAATCGATTCGAAATAGGTGAACTATATATTAAAGAGTTCGAATATTGACGCCTGTAACGGCAGTAGAAAAGAATAGGGGAATACGTTATCACTCACCACGTAGTAAGAACTTTGGATATATCATTCGGAAGCGTATTTCTAATGGCAACTGACATGGGTTTGACGAAAGATTTCAGTTCAGTCATGTGAAATCCACATTTCCATTTTTCATTGACCCTCTGCGATAAAAGAGCCATAACGGTGGTTTTTTCCGTAATCGCGGCGTATTTGGTGTTGGTCAATATGATGTCCATCTGTTCCTTCGTCTGGAACTTCTTAGTGGGGACCAAAGAAGCCGAGCGATTCTTGAGAACCGTCCACCAGAGATATCTCGCCGCTTCCGAACGGCTATTCTGAAATTTCCCCTCCCTTTTAAGTTTCCCAAAAAAATCAATTTCACTATTGAAGTACCTCGAACATTGACTCGGCGCTGGTTCCCGACTCCAAGACGGGAATGACATCGGGAAATTTTTGAAAATCCTCTAAACTATCGATAAATTCTTCCGGGTTATTGATAACCATGTAAGAAAGTAACTGTCCTGAAAGTGACCATCCTAATAAGGTCAAACCTAGCATAGCGGAGGTTAACAGAATATTCTGACTGGTCGTTGACCGACGGGATAGTGCCAAAGCTGAAAATTCAATCAATAACTGCTACGCTCTTAGAGGTTGAAGACATACATACATCTACTAGTTAAAATACCCCAAAACTGTACGGAAGCCTTGCCAACCAAGTCAACAATTCCTACTGGCCTCTCGCGAACTTTGACCAATTTCTCAACAGCAATGTACGCGAGAATGGAACAAATTACGAAGACAAAAGTTGCTAACCATATCTAAAAGTTACGACCACCATTATGATTCTAAGGAACTGATGAATGACTTATGTATAGCAATACCCATTTTTGGAAAACGCGTAGAAATAGGAAAAGAGTCTTATCCTCATCTTGAGATCCAACTAGAATTGTGACAAAATCGTGGTAAATCGGGTTGGTGAAACGTACAACCGCGGCTCGTTCCTGCGTCATGGTGAATGGACCAACGGCAAAGTCCACTTCCTGCGTATTTGTAACGTTTTTCAAAGATGAGACACGACTAACGATGCGACCCAAATGATATAAGTACATACGTTTCTATGAACCATCCCAACCATTCCATTGTAACTACCATTTTTTAATCTTTTACCCCAACTTCCGTCCGGGGGTTCCGTGAATTGAAATCTTTAGAAAACAACAAACGTTTGAGCGTATTTCTAAATTTGCATTTGTTATAAAATGTCGTGACTGTAACAATTTTTCTTAACAACTAAACTAAAACGTGACAATAAAAGGTTGTAACAATAAAATGGTGTACTTTCAATACATTGTGTCTCGCGTGCAAGGAAACCGTTTTCTATCACACATTTTTACTTCTTAATCTATGAATGGTTTTGTTAAACAACACACACCAAGATTGGTATCACTAAATTAAGTTATTTCATCCGATAGTTTTAAAGATTTTTGGTCAGGGTTGATTGTGCGCTTATTGACCAACCTGACTTTCAGATTATTGGAAAAGTGTTGAAGTAAAACAGCCATTGGTCCACGTAGGTCGGTAATTCCATCAGTTAAATCGCTACTGTAGTTAATCCACGGAAGCCACTAAATTTAGAACAAACTAAAGTTAATCAGTTGAAATTATTAAAAAGCTAGTTGACTTTTGAAATACAACTACACCTTAGCAATAGCTACTCTCATAGTTAGATTATAACTAGTAAATTGTCCCGTTTCCATAATGTAATTAAATTTGGTAATCAATGGCGAGTACGCTTTCACTTCTAAAACACTGGCGAACAACTATCCTTACTCGCACAACCAACAATGAGTCGTTACACTACCGTTATATTTATTCAATTATTTAAGGCAAGAGACGTACGTGATTAGCTACCGTTATAAGCACAAAATGCCCTGTGCTAACAAATCGATATGGCTATCTACACAAGCCAATGAAAATAGGGAAAACAAGTTAAATTTTAATGTCTCGAGTTAATAATAAACGAGAACAGTCCGTGGTATATCGCGTGTTGTTATTTTAATAGCATTACCACAGAAACAAAGTCTACGGGGAAAATAATATTATAAAATACTTTCCACGTGATGCCGTTTTAAATTGGCTACTATAGATTTTACCACCACGGTGAAACGCACTTCAAATAAAAGTCATTATCACTCCCATTAACGGCAGTCCATGACCACTACAAACAACTAGTGCAAACTACTGGCTGCGAGTTAATCGTGCAAAACAAAACCTCACACGCAATTACAAACCTTCAAAATAGTACTTTGGTTGTTAGGAAAGTATTGTGGGAAGAAATTGGAGACGGGCGAATGTTTCAGAAATGATCATTGCGACATGTACAAGACCTCGCTCAAAATACGCGCCGTCGTTTTCTCCCATTAATATTCAAGTAGAATGTACGGGAATTAATCGAATTTATACCACCAGCAAAAGAATTTGCCATTTCCACCGATGACAAGTCGAAAAAAAGACAACCACAATTTTCTAACCTAATTTTTATTTATTTTAATAAAATTGAAACCCAATACCTTGTATAACATAATTTAAGACAAAAGTACAAAGTTAAATTATTAATAAATGGAAATAATGAAAACCAATAAAAATTAACTAAATCTCTACAACATGTTAAAAAATTTAAAGGTCACTGCGAAAAAATATTGGGGGATTAATCGCAAAATTGCGTACATGATCAATAACTAACATAAACTACTATGGAGCGTGAACCTTAATGCATCAGTTACGAGCACCTGTTAAGAGATTGTAGAACTGTTCTAACATTACACTATATGTGCTTTCCTGAGAATTATATAAATTCGCCTAATATAAACTGGCGAAATGTAAATTAACGCTGAAGTCATAATCCATTATACGAGTTTACAATTACAACATTGAATACATAAATGTTGAAAAGAAAAAAAAAAAGATCTAATTGTACTGCATGCTATCTTTATTTCAAACTTAAAATTTTGTGCCAAATGGGAATGGGATAAATATTGAATTGGATCATTTAAGAAGCCCTCTAGCTTTGAACATTTCTCTCATCAGCCCTTTCAAATAAGAAATCTCATTCGAAAGTTGTTGAGCTTTATCCGTTAAGGTTTTATTAACTTCCAGCAACTTCTCCTCAACTCCCCCAATAGCCTCAGCTTCAGCCTTCTTCTTTTGCCGATATCGAGTAGCGGCGTCCTTATTCTGCATTCTTTTACGCTCTTTACGTTGCTTGGGAATAGGTGGATTGTATTCCTCAGAATTTGACGAATTTGTGCAACTATAATCATCCTGATTTTTACGTTTCCTTCCGCGTTTTGATTTAACAGGTTCCTCATTCTTAATTGCGGGTTTATCTTTAAGGATTCCTTCAAAAGTTTTCGAAGTTGATTCCTGAGCTACGGGTAAATTTAATACGCCTTTATTTGATTGACTCTGTTGTGTTTCCGATGTTTCATTCACTTCAAAGATTTCGGGAGGGTTCTCATTCAAAATTGACACGCTTGTAATTTCAGCAATTTCATCAATATTGGTGATAACATCCATGCTTCCTTGCGGTAAAATGATGGTAAAAGTAGCCGGAGCATTGGTAAATATCGGAGATTGGTAGATTTGATTTGTGGATAATAAAAGATTGCCGAAATTTGGTGGTGAGTCAATCAAGGGGCTACAAGGGGCGCTGTTATCAGGTACCAGGCCTTCTGGTGAGCTCGGGAGAGAGTAAGGAGGAGATAAGGGGGCCACACTGAGGGAAATGTTCTCAGCTTTCTCATTTTGATCCAGTAATGGGAGTTCAAGTTTCTCGTCTAACTGAGTGTTCGATAATTTCGCGAGTTCATCTTCTTCCATCCCCATGATTGGTTCATCCAAGATGCGGTCGATATTATCGAAATTATCCAATATAGAGAAGTCAATCTTGTTCTCTAGCCATTCCGGGAAATCAAAATCTAAAGAAAAAAGGTTGTATAACACAAGGAAATAACCCCCATCCCAAAGAAATATTACAAAGTTCATGGTTTGCACCGCTGTGAAAGTGTAAGACATTTTCATTTCAACAAGCCTATTTTTCTCACACTGTTACAATTTGCGTACAAACACTGAAAACTCTCAATAAAACCCACCATTGGCATCCAATCCATGATCTTGCGCTTTTTCACTCTCATTTTTGAGGGTTGACGATGCCAAATAATCATCCAAAAAATCCAAATGATCAAATCCAACTTGGTCAATTTCTTTTGCATCCCCCAATATTTTTTCGTTGATTACGGGGGAACCAATCTCATCGCCACTAGACAATGAGAATTGGTCGCCCCCATTCAAGAGCTCCTTCACTGAGCCCCAGCTCCCCATTTTCCACATGTTGTTTGACGATGATTCCATCATTAAAGGATTCATAAGTCGACGATACAAATTCAGAAGATTTGATTTTATTTAAGTTAGCGTAAGATATATTTTGCGCTGCCAGTAATTGGGCAGGTGAAGAAATGGAGAAATCCATATTGAAACTGAAATAATTTAAAAAAAAAAAAAAAAATTTCTTTTGAAGTGTTCACAGGGTTTAGACGAAATTTTTATATAGAAAATCCCAATCCCCAACGTTTCCAGCTTATCCCCTGGCCAAATTTTGCCCTGACAATTTTAAGGTATTTACCAGAACCCACTTCATTGCTCAAAGCATGGTTTGATATACCAAACCACAATCATATTACAGCTCCCTTATGATCCACTTATGACTAAACGAAATCCCTGACATATCCCTGACTTTTTGGGAAAAAAACTTGAAATCCCTGACCATTTTAAGGTGTTTACCAGAGCCCAATTCATCATATCTGGCTCATATTTTATTATTGCTCAAAGCATGGTTTGGTACACCAAATGAAACCCCCGACTCCCCCCCCCCATTTTCCAAATCCCTTACTCATTCTCTCCCCCCATTTTCCAAATCCCTAACTTATTATCTCCCCCCCCATTTTCCAAATTCCTTACTCATTCTCTCCCCCCCCCCCATTTTCCAAATTCCTTACTCATTCTCTCTCCCCCCATTTTCCAAATCCCTTACTCATTCTCTCCCCCCCCCCCATTTTCCAAATCCCTTACTCATTCTCTCCCCCCATTTTCCAAATCCCTTACTCATTCTCTCCCCCCCCCATTTTCCAAATCCCTTACTCATTATCCCACCCCCATTTTCCAAATCCCTTACTCATTATCCCACCCCCATTTTCCAAATCCCTAACTTATTATCTCCCCCCTCCCCACATTTTCCAAATCCCTAACGTATTATATCCCCCCCCCATTTTCCAAATCCCATACTTATTCTCTTCCCCCCCATTTTCCAAATCCCATACTTATTTTCTTCCCCCCCCCCCATTTTCCAAATCCCCGACTTATTCTCTTCCCCCCCTTTCCAAATCCCCAACTTAAAGAGGTTCTATAGGAACACTGGTTGTATCTTAAATATATGCCAATTCTGAATAAAAAAATTTGCTTTATAGTAAATAAGGTTAATTCAAGCTATGTCAAAGCTGCAATATGTTGTTAAAAGCCTTTGAGGCATTTTTAATTACAGGGCCATTGAACCATGGAGTGTATGGAGACACACTTCACTCATAAAAGTAGGGCACAATAAAATTTCTGAATTATATAACAAATTACGCCAATAACTAATTCTGAAACATTTACAGCAATTTAAATTATAAACTAAAAAATTGTTAAAAAATTAAAGTTAATGCACTTCATATCCACTAAATAAAAAAACTAAATATGTTTCGAAATAAACACTCAAAATATCCACGTATCTCTAGTTAAGTGGTTCAAGAACTAAGAGCTTCCGCTTCACGACATTTTCAATTATTTCCCAACCAAGGCTTAAGTTACAAAATTTTTCAGAATCCACTTAAGCCTTGGCTGATATGAGAAGTTTGATTAAAGTTTTAACTAAATTAAATTAGAAAAAAATTAATTAAACTTACGCCATTTTTAAAACTTGTCTGCCGAAGCAGCACCTAAAGGTGCGGGGTCCCTTTAAACGTTACTGATTCATCTTGGAAATATCAAATCCTCGGGAGGATAATTGTAACTCGTGTTATTTGTTTCGAACATTAGAAGGGAATGAATGACGTAATATCCCAGACGCTTGACGTTAGCAAGTGTACTATCGCTAGTAAACAAGTCTGAGGCGTGTATCACTCCGCGAAATTTTAAGTTATTTTAAAATAACCCCATTTAACGCGTTAAATAAATAAACCAAACTTGATAACCTTAAAAGTATCCTAAAATTAAAATTTACCGCGATAACGTAAAAAAATTCAATAATTTCGTCTGGACTATTTTTCCTATTGTTATTGCATCAGCGTCATCGAGCACGTTGCTAGTCACGTGAATAATAGTGAATGACGTCTTCAATGGATTTTACGATAATAGGCGGGACTATGAAAACAAGACGGGCAAACCCTAAATAAGAGTTTCACCCACTTATAAAAAAACGACAAAATTATTCCAAACAAATTTTTTTTTAATTCTTTTGCATTTTGGCTAATACATTTCTATTCTGCTTATTGCGTTTACTTTTTCCGGAACCCTTTTCCATTGGGGATTTTTTAGGGGAATTAGGGGATTTAGATTTGACAGACAAAAGCTGTGGTTCATTACCTTTGGAATTTTTACTTTTTCTACCTTCATTTTTAGCTGGGGATGAAGAATTTTGAGAATTTACCTTGTAGCTTTTCTTCTTAATGCTACCGATTCGTGGAAACCCCGAAGTCAATGACTTTTTGGCTGATGATGATTCGTTATTTTCATCACTGGATTCCTTCAGTTTTTTACTCCATTTCTTGGATGATTTTTGGGACTTGGCATTATCAGATTTAATTGGAGAGCTTGGTTTTACCTTGATATTACCTTCCTGACCAGCCGCATTCAATTTAGCTTGCTTATTTAATTTCTTTTGTTGCTTTTTGCTCAACTTTGTTACCACTGAATTTTCAACTTCAATATTGGAATTCTTTTTTGCCAATTTTTGAACAGCATTCAATTTCTTTTCCAATTTTTCCTTCTTCTCATTA
Source organism: Phalangium opilio (assembly GCF_054372755.1). Classification (NCBI taxonomy): domain Eukaryota; kingdom Metazoa; phylum Arthropoda; class Arachnida; order Opiliones; family Phalangiidae; genus Phalangium; species Phalangium opilio. The sequence goes on along the minus strand of NW_028324182.1, from coordinate 6,327,133 downwards.
GTCAAGGACACATCTGTGGAAGGATTAGTGTCCTTTTTGCCCTTCCTTCTTCTCTTTTTCTTGTCAACTGAGTCGTTTTTAATCTCGGAAACATCTCCAGAGGTTTCTTCAATCTTAGCGTCATCAGCATCCTCCATTTTCTTTTTGGGATTAGGTGTAGAGTTAAAAATGGTCTCCATTTTCCTTTTGAGCTTCTTTCTCATACTTTTGCTCATCTTTTTCTTTCCAGGACTAGTGACGGTAGAATCCTCCGTATTCAGATTTTCCTCAATCTGGTCAACTTTCATTTCCCTTTCAGTTTTCTTAATGAATTTTTCAGCTTCTTTCGTAAATGGATTGAGACCAACGGGAAGAATACTTTTCTTCTTCTTGGCTACTGGATTTTTAATTTTCTTTTGGGATGAAATTGCGTCTTTAGCTTCTTCTTTATTCTTGTTTTTAATTCTATCAGCTTTAAGAGCTTCGGCTTCTTTAAAATTAGCCAATTCTCTTAAATCCTTGCTTTTAATCAGCTTTTGTACCAAAGTTTTACGTTTGCTTTGTTTTTTCTCAACTTCTTTGACACTGCCGAGTTTCTTCTTATCTTTCTTTTTCCTTTTTAAAACATCTCGGAGGCTCAACAAATGATTTTCAAATGGTAGTTCACTGTGTTGTAGTTCCTCTACATCGTCATTTTCCTCCGGAACTAATTCCACTTTGCCAGATGGATAAACTCGGACTTTACTACGCGTTAAAGTGCTAAGTTCATCCTCTAATGGTTCTTCTTCCATTTTAGTTTTAGGCATAACAACACTGTCAGCAGAATCTGTTGGAATAATTTAAAAACCTTTAAAATTAATTTATATTTAATTTTATTTTAATTACGATTAAAATTAATTTTAAAAGTTAAACATACGTAGAGCAGAGTAAATAGGGAGTGCCATAGAACGGGAAGTCTTCAATAATAAAGTATCAACATTTTTCCAACTGCCAGGTAATTTCTTATCTATATCTTTAACGACTTCTTTGACATTATCAGTAATTTCTTCGTCCGTTAAGCCAAGATAACCAACTTGACAAGAACTACAAATAAATTTATTATCCCCATCATTGCTAAGTTAATAACCTTTCTCAACTGCTTTTTCTTACCAAATACATCCACGTCCTGTAACATTCATTGTACTTTTTTTAAAAGCTCTTTCAAACTCTTTCTTAATTTTGCCTTCATCTAAATTAACTGCATAAGGCATTCTAAAGGCAAAATTTTAATTAGAAAATGAATAATTTAAATCTTTTTTCCTTAACTCTAAACAAATGTCTCTCACTTTCTTTTTTGAACAAAACTTTTTCCCAATGCATTAGGCATTAACGGTGCCAAAACAGCATCAACTAAAAACATTTCAAAACCATTGCAAAGGTTCCTCTTAGCTTCGTGCGTTTTATATTCCGTCTTTAATTGTTTATATGGAATAATCTCCCCAACAGTAATGCCTTTATTTGAAAATAACTCTTTCCAATAAGCTACATCTTCCTCATAATCTCTTTTTTTCTTATCCCGATCACGAACAATCAAACAAATGCTTTTGGGATCAGCCACTATCGGATGCTTCAAGTTTCTAATCAACAATTCCAGATTTTAACATTGAAATTCGAAATTATTCACAATTTTTGAGTAACAATAACATACAATCTCAAAGCTAACGTGTGACTCAATTTTGGGATCTTTTTCAATGTTACTTGTAACATAACTTTATCTTCATCATCTTCCAACAATATGGATTTAGGCTTAGTTTTAGGAACGTTTTCTTTTAATTTCCTAAGGCCTTGCAATGCTTCTTTAACCTTAAACGTAATTAATTAATTTTAATAAACTTCAAAGATTTTATACCTAAGCCTTGGTCAGACAGTTTTTTTAAACAAGAAATCAATAATTACTTTATCATCTTCCAGCGAAATTCCCATCTCATTTTGTAGTTTCACCATTTTAACACGTTTTCATTAATTAATTAATAAAATTAGACCGTAAACTATATAAAGAAATTGCTCTAATCACGTTTTTTGTATAATTTGTATCGCGAAATATTCGGAAAACAACGTGGTCCGTAAAACGTCGTCTACTTAAAGTTATCTTATGGTGCCATCTACATGAAGTTGATTAAACTAAAGGTCATGTGACTAAATACCGGGAAATTCAAACGAGAACACGCAAGCTGCTCGAGTTACAGAAAATGTTAAACCTATGGTTAAACCATGGATAAAGAATGCGCGTGAGGAAATTTGTTTTCACGCTACAGGATCGGCAACTCCCTATCTCGAACGACAGCTTATTCTGTATATACTCTGTTACAATATCGGTTGTCAGCACGCGCAAAGCTGTTTCTCTATGTAACGTAGCTTTGTACGTGCTGTCAAGAGACAAAAAACTTCAAGATCTTCAGGATTTAAATATCCGCGAGTTTTTTAGCTCGAGTGCACGGACCTCTAGGCCTTAGTTTCAAATACGTGTAGTAGGTAATTTCACACGTATTTGAAACTAAGGCCTAGAGGTCCGTGCACTCGAGCTAAAAAACTCGCGGATACTTCTAAATACTGAAGATCCTGAAGTTTCTAGTCTCTTGACAGCACGTACAAAGCTACGTTACATAGAGAAACAGCTTTGCGCGTGCTGACAACCGATATTGTTACAGAGTATATACAGAAGAAGCTGTCGTCCGAGATAGGGAGTTACCTATCCTGTAGAGTGAAAACAAATTTCCTCACGCGCATTCTTTATCCATGGTTAAACAAATGAAATAAAAACAAATTTGATATTAAATGATAAAGTTTCTTTTGTGTTTCTTCAGAGTGAGATGAAACTTAAATAAATTTAGTTAAAAACTTAAAAAGTAATTTTGATGGTTTAAGAAATCAATAAGTTTGAAGTTGTAGAATTCGTGATAAGAAACATAATATTTCAAACATATTTCGAATTTCTGAATGAATATTTGACACGTAAATTGATGAACATTAATATTAAGGACTTGACATAAAACAAAATGAGGTATGGATTTTTCGGAAGCAAATTGAAATTCACCCCAAACAAGTGTTGTTTTTCTCAGGATCCAGGGGTTTCAAATATTCAAACCCAATCAATTTCATTATTAATAATGCATTAGAGAAAAATCCCTCGTTATTGAAAAACGTCTTGAAGGTCATTCTCGAAACGAAAAACACGACTGTGACACTAACACCTAAACTATTTTGCGGATATTTTCGTATTTAAACTATCATGGAAAAATGGAGCTCTAAAAGCCAAAGACGGCGTCACGGAAATGCATATTATTCCAACTTTAATATTAAAAGCATTTCCCCCGAGCTAGACGACAATAACGAATTAAAATCGAAATGGTTACAAAAATTTAAACCAAAATCCTTCCTTAGTTTCTTCAAGAACTCCTTAAAATTTTTCGGATACTCCTTATGTACCATCGCCTGTATTTACCAAGTTACAGGATTTATTCAACTATATTTGGAATATCCTAGCACCATGGATATTCACGTCGAATTTCTAAACGAAGTTATGTTACCGGCGGTATCAGTTTGCAACAAAAACTGGTATAAAATAACGCGGAAATGGTACAATTTCAGAGTAAATTAAGTCATTATCTTCTACAGGTACAAACGCGATAAGTTTTGCGAAAAATACGAGTGCCCGGATCCCGAAAAAGAGGTGTTTGTCAGTACTGAGACGCAGAACACAATGACTATTGATACCATCTACGAAATTGGTTACCAATACGAAGACTTAATAACCAATTGCAACGTCACAGGGGCACCGCACGAAGAAGAGCTAACGAAAGCAGTATGCGGGTAAGCGTTTAATTTCCACAATTACTAATGCTCAATTACCAATTACTTGGTTTTTATTCCCCAATGTAAGCAACGCGATAAAGTACATTGAAAGTTTGCGTAGTTGCTACATTTTAAACTCTCAGTGGAATGGACTAACAGAATATTCACCAAATACCACTAATTCTTTCAGTAAGAACGAGAATAAGTAAAAAATTCTTCGTTATTTCAGAATATTAAATTTTTACGTTCTGGCAGAACTTATTCTAAAACTTGACTCGCAACCGAAAACTTATCTACAACCGAAAGCCAACTTTCCTCCAGAAATCTTTTTACGCGTTCAGAATCCTTACGTCGTCGCATTGAATCAAGGGAATGAATATATTAGAATTCGGTCGGAAATGAGTTATTCCATTACCATGACTAAAAGTACCATCAATCTTTTGGAACCACCTTTCAAACCGGGATGCATTGATTACCGTGGGAATTGGAAAGAAGCTGGAGGCAAAGGGCCTTTGAGTAGAGAGGTGCGATCAACTTTCTGAATGGTCTCTCAGAAATTAAGGCGGATGTTCTTTTGGGCGATTTTGAGTCGAAAATGTTCTATGGCGTTTTTCCCTCAAGCCCACAGTTTTCAAGTTAAGATTGGAGTATTTTACGGATGACCCCTTAAGTTTAATTAACAAACAGAGAGACAATGCTAATTTTATTAAGGGGTCATCCGTAAAACACCCCAAGTATAACGTTAAAACGGTGGCCAGGACGGCAAAATGTCATAGAAGTTACATTTTCGACACGAAATCGCTCTGAATTTCTGAGAGACCTTTCAGAAACACCTTGAATATTAACTTTCAACAACAGGACTGTATCGATCAATGCCGTATAAATATTTCAATGAAAAACTGCGGTTGTGTCGCGTCTTATATGAAAATTACCGCGAATCTCAAGAAATGTATGCAGAAAGCGCAAAGTGAGTCTGATTTTGAAATACAAAGTATAGACCATTTCGATGGAACTACCCAGAGGGAAAGGTAACATTGTCTTCCATCTCGCCTTTAAGCGCATGCTCTGTAGACTTATATAGCAACCCCCTTGATTGTCCCACTCTGATACCGAGAGTTTCTGTTGAAATGGTCTATTTTCCCGTCCGCGTTCAAGCTTGATTAATTTCAAATGTTCTTTCATTAACCCGTAGCTCAATGCGTCAACGTAGGCAATATAGAATATAAAAATTGTGACATCAAATGCCTAAGTGACTGCGAGTAAGCCCGACCACTTTTCTAATCCTAATTGTTTAAAACAAACCTGTAGACCTACTTCTTAATTTTAGGATGCAAATTTTGGACCTTTCTGTGACTAAAGATTTTCGAAGTATTAACCAACTAAACCAGGTAGGTAATGGCACTGTTACTATCTATTGTATCTTAGTTAAGTATCGGACTTAATGGAAATATTGGTTATAACTAGGACAAAGACAACTTGTCACGCAGGTAAAGTTGATTTCACATTACTCTCAAAGTGGTAATTAATTTCATTTTTACGTTAATTAGCCTAATCAGCAGCGAATCTGATGTTCAGATATACATGCAGACGAGGAGGCACATGATTTATCAACACAAACCAAAAATAACGGTGGGATCATTAATCATTATCCGTTTTAATAACTATTAACAGCACACAACAACTTTTGTTCCTTCATTTTAAACGATAAACTAATTCGTGCTCTTAATTAAGTCCAGCTCATAGTCCAGCTAGGGTAATACCATGGATAAAGAATGCGCGTGAGGAAATTTGTTTTCACTCTACAGGATAGGCAACTCCCTATCTCGAACGACAGCTTATTCTGTATATACTGTGTTACAACATCGGTTGTCAGCACGCGCAAAGCTAGGTCTCTATGTAATCTAGCCTTGCGCGTGCTGACAAGAGACAAAACTTCAGGATCTTCAGGATTTAATATCGTTTAAAATATCCTGAAGTTTTTGTCTCTTGTCAGCACGCGCAAGGCTAGATTACATAGAGACCTAGCTTTGCGCGTGCTGACAACCGATGTTGTAGCAGATTATATACAGAATAAGCTGTCGTTCGAGATAGGGAGTTGCCTATCCTATAGCGTGAAAACAAATTTCCGCACGCGCATTCTTTATCCATGGTAATACATTAACATAACCCCCAACCCAAAAGAAGTTGACAATGTACTCACGTGTTAGTTGACATCGGTTATAAAATTTAGGCTCAAACTTTCAAAGTTCGTTGACACTTTTTAAGCCTTGGCAAACTTTGGAACAAAAAATCAGACACCTTGGAAACTTAAAATAATTTGCTTCATAAAAATCATAAACTACAAAACTTTCATCAATTATTATGGCATATTAAAACTTAGAAGTAAATTAATCGCGATATTTTAATGATGAAATTTGATTGAATATCACATTTCTATCCCCCATTAAACGACCATTATTCCGCGATAAAAATGGCGGTCTCCGAGTGACGTCACAAACTCAAAGTGGCCTGACCATTGAGTTGAGAAAATTACCACTAGAGTGGCCTTTCATCCGCATGGATATAGACCAAATAAACTCTATCACGCGCTTGTAGCGCCATCCCGGTGCAAAAAAGGGAACTAAAGGAAAAGGCAGGAAATTTGACGAATTTCAAGAATACATGTAAATGGCCGAAATTCAAGTTCGTTTTCTAGATGGCGACAACATCGTTTGATAAACTTGGTGGCTGTCCGTCCGTCCCGTTGTTTTAAAAGTGTCCCGCGCTTCCCCAATAGGCAGGTTAACGCAAAGCCACTCTAGTGGTAATTTTCTCAACTCAATGGGCCTGACATGGCCAACTTAGAAGGGGCTGTCCATAACCCATAACTTTAAAAAAGTGCCATCATCTTATGCAATATTATAAAAATTCAATTTAAATTATTTTCTTGCAGCCTGTCGAAATTTTAGGATACGTAGGTGGATATTTAAGTCTTTGGCTTGGATTATCAATTCCAATGGTGTACGATTTCTTTGAAATTTCATTGATTTTCACCATGCAAAGAATGAAATCCAAACCGGAGTGTGTGACAAAAAGCCCAAATTAATTTAACGAACTGATAGATTTATTTTATATTTTCTCTATCTACACTTTTTATTTATTTATTTTGCATTGCGGCTTGATTAAGGCCACTGGTTTGTTTCCAAGGTGATTAACGGTGGTGATTTATTTACAAAAATTGATCGCGATTTTCATTCTTTTAATAAATTCTTACATAATTGGTCGCGCAATTTAAAAATCAAAAATCTTATAACGATTAAAAATATTAAATTTGTTGAATTTATTTTTTTTGATTATCTCAATTCTACCTAAGTTAATTAATACCGACGCATTCGCCAAGGCTTATCGTGTGATTTTAACTGACAATTTGAATTTTGACAGGGCCGGAAATAAGCACAAGAGTAGACGCAGTCCAATAAAATATCCCAAAATTTTCTTAAAAACTAAGGGGATCACTGGTTATTTTGACCAATAATTTTCCGAAGGTTTGATACCGTGACTATGAAGGTGGACACAATTTTTGCAGTGACAATTCACTGGACACATGTCCTATAAGAACATTTTCTTATTTCCAGCCCTGAGGAATTTCAGGATGAAAATAAGCGTCGTCTGCTCGAGACCTGGAGTCCAAAATAAGCGGATAAGCCTTGGCACACACGAACATTAATTAATAAACTGATTAAAATCAAAAGCAGGCAATTCAATTATTAATTTTAGCACAAATTTAATGTCATGGAAATATTATTTATTTTATTTCTAATCTTTAATATTAGCAGTTATTTAGATCCTTCGGGAGGGACATTCCATAAATTTTTATAACTCTTTATTCTTTTAATATTAAGGCAGTGTGGCTAAATTTCCGACTCCGAGCACCTTTAAGTTATATTTTTTACTGCTCAAAGTAAAAATAACAACGCGAAAAATAAAAATGTGTCACATTGAAAGGAAATCTCAAAGTTAACACTCTTTTTGATGTTTAACATTTGAAGGCGTGTGTAGAAATTTATTTTAAATGTCGTAATGTTGTAGTTATAGCGGGGGGGGGGGGGGAAGGGGGGGGGGGGTAATTCATGAAATTTATTTGCTGAGGAATGATTTCCGCATTTTTGTAATAATATATTGCATTTTGTCAGTCATCTTCATTTCCTAAGTTCTCTTTAGAATTGAATTGAGCCTAAGACTAAGTTGGTGGCTCATTAGGGAACTGATCCAAAATTCTAGAGAAGAACTCGGCAACATCTACACATGTATTATTAGCGTGTTTCAAAATGAATTCATCTTGCAATAAAGTGGCATAGTTTGGCCGTTGTTGATGATCTCGTTGAAGGCTAATAAAAAACCCTCATTTATTTGATTAAATTAATTTAATTTAATCAATATTAATTAAATTTAATTACCATTTTTCTATAAATTTTTCAAATTCGGGGGTAAATTGTTCCTTGGGTAGCCTAGGAGGATTTGATAAGACAACTTGTTTAATTTGCTCAAATGGGGTCACCCATGTTGGATAAGGATATTCTCCGGTAGCTATTTCATACTAGATAACAACCACGAATCAATTAGTAGACTCATAAGAAAATAATATATAGCTCCCTATAAGTATGAAACCCTCCATCCATTTAAGCCACGTAAACAAAATTTTCTTTTCTACCACTAAACAGTTTTTAACGCCACCTAGTAAGAGTTTTTGGCGTTAAAAAAGATAAAATATTTGTTTTTAGAAAATTTTCAAATTTTTTTGTTTTAATTAAATAGTTAAAGGTCTAGAAGTTATTATTATGATAATTATAACTGATTAAGTGCGTGTAAAAATTATTTATCATAATAAGTTAATAGATGGCGCGAGATTATGACGACCGAGGCTGGGACACCTTAGGTTGTGGCGTCAGTTTCGCCCCCTTTTACTATTAGTACCAAAACTTCTCCCAAGGGGGCGTAAAAGCGTAAGCGCGCCAAATTCGGGAAAAAAATGCTGTAGTATGAAAATGTACTACGTTTCATACTTATAGGGAGCTATATATTATTTTCTTATGGTAGACTTAATTAATTAAATTATTTAAAATCAAGAAATTATATCTAATTTTCACCATGGTAATTCCCAAACTCCATACATCGGAACGAATATCATAACCCCTTTGATTATTTTCCTGTATATTTATTCTTTCAGGCTAAAATTTAATTAAAAAAACCTTTTTTTAATTAAATTTTAATTTTAATCTTTAAGAATATATTATGATAATAAATCTTACAGCCATGTATGCCTTGCAACCGGCTTCTAAAGTCCTAGCGATGGAATCAACTAAATAGCCAGAAATTCCAAAATCACACATTTTAACTTTCCCAGTGCGACTTATTAGAATGTTAGAGGGCTTAACATCACGATGAATTACGCTTAATTGGCTGTGAAGATAATGAAGGGCACTAACCACCTAAAATTATAATTATCCAAATACTTTAAATTAATTTTGTCAATTTTAAAAATTAACGTTTGTCGTTGACGTTAACCTACAGAATAAGCAATTTTTCCTAGAATTTCTTCAGGAATTTTTTCATTGGCTTGAATAACTTTGGGATAAAATTTGTCTAGGGACATATCCATAACTTCCATACAAATCCACACATCCCCCTCCCTAAACATGGCTCCGTAAAAATGAACTGTGTAATCACAAGCGCTGCTTCTCATGGAAATATCCAAGTCCATTAGCAGCCTTTTTTGCTCTTCACTATTCACGGTGTGTCTTATCCTTTTAACGGCCATAATAGTAGCCGTTGGCCTATGAATCATTTTTTCTACAATACCATAAGCCCCTCTTCCAAGCTCCCCTAACGTATCCAAATCATGCGCGTTAATGTGAACTTCTTGATTGTCAATAGTGATTGAAGTGTGATCAGGTAAATTCCTTGGAATTGCACTAGTACGAAAGAATTTTAATTAAAATTAACTAGTATTAATACCGGAACTTTATTATTTTAATTAATTAATATAGTATTAAAAGCCTACTTTTCAACTGGGGGTTCTTCAGCGGGAACTATCAATTTTAAACCTGGCCCTTTACGTGCTACGTATATATAACAGTTTTAAAAAGATTCGTAACTAATTAATAAACTAATTTCCAATATAATTTAATTATACGCGAGTTTAATCACTTACCTGCCATGTTTTTTGAAAGGATTTAAATTTCAAAAGACGGTGAAGCTGAAGCCCCAATTCTAGGCCTTGGTGAAGCCAAGGTTATCCAATTTTACCGGTTAAAATTAAGACTATCCTATTCAGTTTTAACAAATTTACTAAAAAATATAGTTAAGTCAAACCATGTAGAGTTCAAATTCCTTTTTCGCGAATTACATTAATGATTATAATTAGCAACAATAAGGCGAAAAGCGAACTTCTCTTCGTATTCTCAATCTCAACCTCACAATCACAAGTCCGCCAGAAAAAAATCCTTAACAGGAAGTACCGTACCGGAAGACTGTCCGGAAACAGAAAATTAAAATACAAATAATTTACAAGTCTCTTAATTACAACTGACCCAATCCATTCTTATTGAATCTAATCAATTAAATTGGAACAATAAAAACATTTTATTCTTAAGGGGAGGGGGGGACCACTGTCTCAGGAGTCAAGTGCATGGCGTCAAGTGCCAGCTTTTTCTTATCAACAAAAGCGTACTTTTAAACTAATAAATTAAATATTATTTTTTAGTAAATCATAATTTTACACATTTTTAATGCCAAAATATGGTTTTAGGCTTTTAGCTAATAAAATTAACGAAATGAATAGGCCTAAAAGCTGCAGAAAAATGACCATAGCCAATGAATAAGCAGTGTTGCGGCTGTTGCCATTCTCTCTGGTAGAACACGTGACGATATCTGTCAGGGTACTTCAGCTTGACCTTTAGCGGTTTCTGGTTAGCTTTTTGCCGCCTCATTTAAAAACTTATTTACCACGTGTTTTTCGTAATTATGGAAGTTTGTGTTGATCACATTCAGTCAGCTTTGAATGCGGTTTCAGGGGGAGCATGCAGATTGGAGCTATGTTCGAGTTTAATGGAGGGAGGTTTGACCCCGAGTTATGGATTCCAAATAATGGCTAGAGAAGCGATAAAGATACCACTTTACACAATGATACGACCTCGAGGGGGTGATTTCACTTACGAACCCCATGAAATAGACGTTATGGAGAAAGATATAATTTCAGCAAAGAATAATAAAATGGATGGTGTAGTTTTTGGTATACTAACTGCAGAGGGAAAAATTGACGTTAAGCCTTGCCAACGATTATTAAAAGTTGCCGCCCCCCTTCCCGTTACATTCCATCGAGCTTTTGATTTAGTTAGCGACCCAATTGAAGCCCTGGATGAAATAATTTCCCTTGGTTTTGAAAGAATAGCCACTAGTGGGCAAGCTAAGACGGCTTTGGATGGATTGGATTTAATTACGATGTTAAACGAAAGAGCGGCTAATAAAATAGAAATTATGCCTGCATGTGGAATTAGCGAAGAAAATATCGAAGAAATATTAATTAAAAGTCAATGTAAAAGTTTCCACGCATCAGCTAGTACTTCAGAATCAACAAAAATGATTTTTCAAAATTGTAAAGCTAAAATGGGAGCGGCGGATTCGGATTTTAAATGGAAAACTTGTAGTGTAACTCGTGTTACGGAAATGTTAAAGATTGCTAAAAATGTATGGGGTTAATAATTATATTTCAATACCACAATAAATATAGTTTGAATTCCAATAAAAATTCTGTTGTTGTTTTTTTTTCTTGATACGTCTTGCATATTTATTTAATAATCAAAAAGAAAAAATATATACTACAGCATTTTTTTTTTTTTTTTAAAAAAGGGAGATGGTTGACTGAAATTAAAATTCTAGTATAATTAAATTTGCATCACTAAATCGGTGTTGGTATAATTATTTTATTGTCATAATAAACTGAAGATTAATCAATGAAAGATTAGATAAGTTTAAAAAAACGGTGTCGACAAGATACAGGAAAAAAAAAACATTACTGAAATTAGTTCCAAATGTCTTCGAAAAAATAAAGAGAAAACAAACAAATCCACTTATTATACTATACCAAACATTAATTTTTCCATATTTACCAGAAAAAAACTGATATTGTTCCGTTTGTTTGTTTGTTAACTTGACAACGTCAATATTCTTTTAGAATTCGCGTCGGTGATATTTATCGGGATCAAAATAAGACGTAACTACAACTCTATTCGCAAATTTTCTTCCTGTCAAATTTTGCTGAGCTTTTTGACAATCAATAACCGAATTGAACTCGACAAAAACCTAGAAACGTATCAGTTTAAAGTAAATACTTGCCAACAAACTCTCGCAGTCGTCATACAAACCTTTCCACATCCAGGAACATCAACTCCTTCGATAGGTCGTGGAATTTCGAGGCTTTTAACGACACCGTATTTGTTGCATTCCTCTCGAATATCTTCCAAGATATCTTCGTACTCTTCCTCGTCTTTAAGTTCTTCCGCTACGACAAGATTCATGAGACAAAGAACTTCAGTGGGAGGACCCGCGCCTCCGGCCAACTGAAGTCCGGGTACTTGTACTTGAACCGGAGCCTGAGCCATCTGAAACATGACAGAGAGAGAGAGAGAGAGAGAAAAAGAAAGAAATTGCATTAGAAAAACTCTCAATTCGCAAAAGTTTTGACCCCAAGAACAAAACCAAGGTTATAATAGTTACATATACATTAACCGAACTATCCTTGGCTCCGACACTCGCTCTCTGGACGATTAGTTTCTTGTCTCCCAGCTGCATTCCATTCAAGCCAGCAATCGCCTAAAAGATTCAATTAAGAAGGAACCCACCCGCTTTATTTTCTTTACCCATTTGAAAATGGGATAAACTTGTATTAACGCACTTGGTCAGTAATGTTGACATCAACGTATTCGCAGAAAGCGTATCCCTTGGAAAGTCCCGTCGCCCCGTCCTTGACCAAATTGAAGGCTCGAAGTTGACCAAAGGACATTAGAAGCTCCTTAACCTGCAAACGTAAAATCATACAAAGAAACGCGGGTCAGTAATGAAGGGAATTTTAATTTAACTTAATATTGCGAAAAATATTGAACAAGGCTTATTGGGATGCGCCATCAATGCATCAAAACTAACATAGCTTGGAATTTTCGAGAAATTTTCTGGGTTTTTCACCAAGCTTGGCTGTACATACAAATATTTCCCCCGTTTTTCACCAATTAGTAATAACCCAAAACAATTTAAGAGAATATTTTCACTGACAGATTCAATATTTGTCACAAATCTTTTAAGTATAGTACATTATGTCGCTATTTATATACTTCCTTTAACTAATTGCGCTAAATTAAACTTCGGTAAGTAACTTAGCGTAATTAGTTTAATTACTAAAGGAAATCATATAAGTATTAAACCGAAAATGTTGAATTGACCCACGTTAATCTTGCGTAAAACTAAAATGTTGATGGGTATTTTTATTTTAACATTTTCAGTCGAAAATTCTAGGCCCTATTTGTACTTTAAAAGTAATAAATGTACTACACCGATCGGACTCGAGTACAATTGCAAATTTAAAAAGAGGTAGGTCAATTATAGGTCAAATATGTACGGCTACATGGTAAAGTACAAAAGGGGCTTAAAGTAACGAACTAATTTTAAAGGAAAAGTAGAAGCTGAATATTATAATATCAGAAGTGAGATGAGACTAGAAGTAAAGAGTTCTACCATTGGTAGTAGATCCTGAACAAATTTGAGGATTTTATGCTGGTTCAATCGCGCCTACGCTAGAGAGAAAAAAAATTGGTCGAGTTCCAAAAACATTTCCTACTCCCTTCCCCTCAACCTAAAGCCGCGGAACACGGACGCGGGTTCTTGAATCTAGTTCGGCCGTCTACCGCCACGAGCGTCTCACGTTTTGGAGGGGGGAAATTCTGAAACCGCCACCAGAGGGCCAACCGTTTGTGTTTTATCAAGAATATTCACTTTCGCCAAGTGAATTAAGAATTTGGGTTATCTCAGTACTTCTAGTCTCATCTCACTTCTGATATTATTATCATTTAAACGAAAATTGAATTTCAACTTCACCCTTCCCTTTAAATAATATAAACTAACACGCGTACTCATTTTAGATTTATGTAATATCCCCCTAAAATCTGTAATAAAAAAAAAAGAGAAAAAAAAAGTGTGCTCCGACGAATCCTTGAATAATAAATTGTGTGTCGTCGCAGCCTGAAATTTTTAAGCGCACAATTGAAATCTGATTTCGAGAGATCAATATTTCTGTATATTTTTAAGAAAAATATACGGTGTTTGTTTTAAATCGATTTTGTTTTTTTCTCGACACAAAACTTGCCTGCGAGAGCATAGTACGATTGTTGCAACAAGGACTCGAGTAGCGGAGGGTAGGACTTTAGGTAGGTAGTAGAAGTAGCTTTTACGTGATTCATTCACCCCTCCATACCCTAGCTACGGATTGAAAAAACGGGGGAAGAAAGAATAACTCGTATCAGTGCCAAAATTCCAACATTTTCCATCTTTTTTCCCTCACTAATCTTATTTTTTCTTTAATTTAATTTATTTTCAAACTCGGACGACACTAATCTTTCTCAGTAGTAATACCATGGATAAAAAATGCGCGTGAGGAAATTTGTTTTCACGCTATAGGATCGGCAACTCCCTATCTCGAACGACAGCTTATTCTGTATATACTCTGTTACAACATCGGTTGTCAGCACGCGTAAAGCTAGGTCTCTATGTAACCTAGCTTTGAGCGTGCTGACAAGGGACAAAAAACTTCACGATATTTTAAACGATTTTAAATCCTGAAGATCCTGAAGTTTTTGGTCTCTTGTCAGCACGCGCAAGGCTAGATTACATAGAGACCCAGCTTTGCGCGTGCTGACAACCGATGTTGTAACAGAGTATATACAGAATAAGCTGTCGTTCGAGATAGGGAGTTGCCTATCCTGTAGAGTGAAAACAAATTTCCTCACGCGCATTCTTTATCCATGTATAAACTTTGCGAAAAAATGTTTAAAGTTCAAAAAGAACACCACCAAGATGGTCCATTTTAATTATTTTGGTTTAATGATTAAGGCTTAATTTGAATCACTAAGCCATCATTAAAACTCAAAATAAAACAAAATTTATTGGAAATTAAACATTTTTCAGATAAAAAAACTTATCAAAACTCAAAAACAAAAGTGGTATGCCTTAAAAAAAAAAAAAAAAAAACACCCCCATATCATTTGCAATAAACTAATAAATAGTATAAATGAAGGCCTAATTTTCAAATTATTCGTAAAAAGTTCTTTTAAGTCTCTAAATTCTAAAATATTACAGGTGTGCGGGTAGTGATTTTTCAATTTTGAATCGGTTCGGGTAATCAAAATTGTTGTTTTCCGGTATCGGGGCGGGTACCCGAATCCTGCCGGGCCGCGTATTGATCGGGGCGGGTACCCGAATTCTGCCGGGTCGCGTATTGATCGGGGCGGGTACCCGAATTCTGCCGGGTCGCGTATCGATCGGGGCGGGTACCAGAATTTTGTTTGGTAATTAGGCTCAATACTGGCAATGGGATGATAAAGGTATGTAGCGCTGTTTCGCGATTCTAGTCTGTCTCAGAAAGAAACTACCACAGAAGGGATCTAAATTTCACCTTGAGACAGTATTTCACAGTATTTCGTCATTCTTAAAAACTCCAGTCTTTCTAAACTGGACAGTGGGTGGTCCGGTCCCCCTTTTACATCTGATTCCTATTTTTTTTTTTACCCTCCAATAAATAACCAGACATGTTTCAGCTTGACAGGGGTAATAGGGGGGACTATTTTTACTACCCCTGTTTCCAATAGGGTGGTACCGAGAGGGGAGGAGCTACTACGACGTGAGGTCAATATAGAGCTATATCAGTTGAGGGGGGGGGGGGGAAACATCACAGTTGGGCCTGATAATAAACGGAGCCGGTTTTCACCCTCCCTCCGTGCGGGCCGCTAAAGAACTCTATGCTAAATTTCCTGCACAATATGGCGCCTAGGCGGGGACTGGCGAAACCCCGCCCCAAAAGCTCTCCTCCCCCCCCGAATTGAAATAGCTCAATTAATAGGCTTGAGCTGCCGGTTTTTGTATATGGTCGCCAAAAACAAAGGTAAGAGATATGAGGGTGTGACGTCATGAGAAAGTTCGTGGTAGCGGACTATAGAGTGGTACTGAGAAGGGAGGAGCTACAGGAACGTGACGTCAATATTGGGGGTCTAAATTGTATGGTTTAAGCTGACGACTTCCAATATGGTCGCCAAAAACCGAGGTAAGAGATAGAAGGGTGTGACGTCACGGGAAAATTCGTGGTAGCAGACTAAGGTTGGAAAAGTCATTTTCAACTATTGGGGCGGGTACCCGCACACCCCTATTTATTAAAAACGCTACTAAAAACCTAAAAGAACTTCTTCACAATATTTTGAGGGGGAAAAAACTGTATACTTATAGGCCTATTTTTTACCATAGACTAAAAAGAGCGCGGACTAAAGAGAAATTAAGGCAGGCGCGCTTCCTAATGAAACTTACCTGATCTTCGTTTAGATAATTGGGAAGTCCACCGATGAAGATCTTGTGCGGGGAATCCTGAACTACAGTAGAGATTACCCCTGGTGAAGGCGTGTAGAAACAAAATCCGGACAAAAGGGGAAACAGGAGGGAAAGAAGATAGCGTGTGTGACGGCCAAAGGAGCAAAAATAGACAAGAGAGGAGAGAGAGAGAGAAAGAGAGAGAAGAACGGCAGCAGCACAGAGATGGAATCAAGAGAGAGAACACGAAGGAGAGGGGGGGGGAGAGAATGATCCAAGGGTCACCGGTGAAACGGTTTTTAGTTAATAGACGGGAAAATCGGGGGAAGAGAGAGATGGGAAAAGCGACTCTTTGTTTTTTTTTAGGAGAAGGGAATCAACCAAGTATAATTCTTAAAAGGAACTCAAAGGAAATTTCCAGGAAGCCAATTGTCGGAAAAGTTAAAGTTTAAACAGGTATAGAAAGAGAGTAGGGATTTTTTTTTCCAAATTTCTCTCGTAATTAGTTAAGAAACAGAAATTAATTAATTAATTAATTAAGAAGGATTTGCTCATAGTGATTGATTGATTGATAAGAGAGAGAGAGGCATTAGAGGAAATAACAGAACGGAACGGAACAAACACTTTTGACTAAAACTCCCACATTTCTTCTTTTTCTCTTTTTTAATCCTTTTTCCCCCCTTTTTTTTAAAAGTTAATTCAAATTGGATTAAGTTAATTAATTAATTAGTTTAGACTCCCTTATAGAAGAAATGAAGGAGTTTACCAAAAATTAAAAAATAAAAAAGTTTGGAAAACTAACGGTCTAGCGTTAAAAAAAAAAAAAAAAAAAAAAGAATGGATGAGAAAAAAAAAAAAAGTAAATCATAATAAAAACTAATTTCTACAATTAAAATTAAAATTAAATGAAATATTTGGATCTTACCAGGTACAGTCACATTTGGATTCTCTGACATTCCAGGCATTGGTTGGTAATCATGAGGTCGTCTTATCTTTAAACTTTGACCTTTGAAATTGATGCCATCAAAAGCCATTGCTTGAGAAGTCTCATCTATGGAACGAAACTGAACCAAGAAAAAAAATACTCAAATTTAATTTTAATTTACCAATCAAACTGAGAGGGGGAGGGTGGGAGGAATAAAGAACAGGGTTCGTACAACTTTTGGGAAACAAATTTCCCTGAGATTTCCAGGTTTTCCCCCCATATACTTCCCTGAGTTTTCCCTCTATATGGATCAAATGTTATCGAAAGAGGGGGGCAATTAGGACTGTAACATACTCAAAGGACATCCCCGTATCTCTAGTAGAACCAGAGTTATGAGCCTCCAAAGTATAGTGTAATGTTAATCCTATGGACGGTTGTTTGTTTACGTTTTGATTAATTACTCGGCCCCTGTTTGACGCAACCCTAAGTTTTTAGTATGGTTTGATGGGGGACAAATTGAACTATAACATACTCAAAGGACATCCCTGTATCTCTAATAGAACCAGAGTTATGAGCCCCCAAAGTTTAGTGTAATGTTAATCCTATGGAGGGAATGTTTTTGAACATTCTGCTTAATTACTCGGCCCCTGTTTGACGCAAATTTCCCTGAGTTCCATGAATTTTACTAAAAATTCTAAATTTCCCTGAGATTTCCCTGAGGTTTTTGTCAACTATTTATTTCCCTGATTTTTCCCGGTTTTCCCTGTTTTCCAGCTTTGTATGAACCCTGAATAAAGAAGCGAGAAATACGGTCGTCCTACCTCTAAAAAGGCAAAATTTTTGTCCAAATTAATTTGGCAGGCTAAAACGGGATTTCCTTGAGCTTGAGAAAAGCCACAAGCGTGCATTTGTTGGTTAAAAAAATCCATCATTTCTTCCTGAAATTTTACAATCTATAATTATCATTAAGACTTATCTTCTGTATTATTGATCTTACTTCTGAACAGCCAAAGGGAATGTTTCCGACGTATAATCTCCTGGCCTGTCGCGTTATAGTGCTGCCCACTATAGGAACTGGAGCAGTCCCAGGTGCGGCTACTAAAGTAGCCGGTATTTGACCAGCAGCTAAAATTATTTATGATAAAAAATTTAAAATGTAAGCATTTATTATGCAAAAAACAATGCTTAACTTACCTTGCATGGCTTTATACTGAAGAGGAGTTATGTGTTCAAATCCCGGAGCCGGAACATCCCAATACATGGAGGGTTTTCTCCTACGTGTTCTTTTAATCCCTGTTGAGGGTCCCATCATCCCTGATGTAATAGCCATGGGAAGACGGTCCCCACCTCTACTACGACTAATTTAAACGGATATTTTTTGCTTAAATTCAATATTAAACTAAGCTTAAAAGAGTTTTAAACTCACCCTCGTCGGTCTTTGGATCTAGAACGCGATCTCCTCCTCCGTTCCCGGCTACGAGATCTACTTTTTTTTCTGTCTCTACGTCTTTCCGATCGTTCTCCTCTATCACGATCGCGGTCACGATCTCTGTCGCTTCTATCTCTGTCTAAATTAATCAAAACCTTATTAATTTTTAAATAAAATACGGCTTAGAAAATAGAAATACGGATTAATTTAATTAATTAAGGTCCCCTTCCTAAAACAAAATTGACCAAGGCTTAACTCTTACCTTTTTCCATTTTAACCGTTACTTCTCCTACGCCCATGAGACTAAACGTAAACTTTTAGACTATAATAATTTACGTTAACTACCGTTTAGAGTAAAGATTATTTCTTTACGTTTTTACAGAAGGATGATTTGGCTGAATATGAACATTTTAATTTATTAATCAATATCGAAATGAGATCGTCGGAAGACAAACAACAAAGGTTTTCGATTTCAGCGACGTGAAAAATCCAAGATGGCGGCGTGGTGCGTGTACAGGGATGCCAGATTTAAAACCTTCAACCCGCCAAAATTAAATTGGAAACAAGCCCAAAAAACCGCCAATCGTTATTTCGCAAAGAAGCCCAAAAACTGACTAAGATCTAGACTGTCCAGCCCAAAAACAAGCCAATAATTTATCGTGAAAATTTAAAATTAGTTTTTCTTATAGATATATCAATGCATATTGCATACTGACACCATTTTCATTTATTTATTTATTTGATACAACATCCGCAAAGACAGCTTGGTGTCTTGTGAGCAGACGGCGGTTATAGTGAGGGAGCCGGGACAAGAAAAGTATACATTGACTAGGATAATGTTAACAAAACACAAAACAAATGAAACCAAAAGGGATGACAGTACTATTTGATAGTTTTTTGGGCATTCTAATGATCTTGGCTTATTGGCGGTATTTTAAATACAGAAAGCCAAAGAAAAATCCGACAAGCCCAATTTCCAGCCAACAGCCAACCTTTTTATTTCCAGCCAATTTTTTTTAGAGAAGAAGCCCAATTGGCGGATTTCCAGCCCAATATGGCATCCCTGGTGCGTGAACGCCACCGCATGGCGTAGTTTAGGACTTTAGGATGCCAAAATAAATACGCTTGCGCATTGAATTGCGTAATTCAACAAAAAAATTAAATATTAAAATAATTTTTTGATTATTAAACCCAACATTAATTTATTAAAAAGATTTATGTACAGATTTCTTTCCTAAATTCTACAATCATTATCATATATTTATTCCAAAAATTAAATATTTCACCTTTTACTTAATTTTTCTTCTCCTTCAACGTACGAAATTAATCTTTGTCTTCCCCTTTTATTTATATGCGTTAAATTAATCAAACCGACTAATTGTTTGGGGCTATACTCCTTATGTAACCTAATCCATTCTTCAAGCGCAGTTTCCAAAAGATAATAGGCTTTAACGTAACCTTCCACCAAATCCCGATCGGGAATTGGACGAAGATCAGTGATTCTTTCAACTTTACTCAAAAATTGTTGGAAATCTAATTGCATTAATGCCCGACCTTCATTTGTGCATTTTTTCGCTTGGGAAAAACTAGGGAATTAATCAAAAATTAATTAGTTTAATTATAATTATTAAGCTTATAAAGAAAAAAAAAAAACTTAATTCTTACCCTTCAATAAAAGTATGATTGGCTAAACGTAAACTATGTTCCCATAAAATATCATTCGCTTCTTTAGGAACAGGCGTAGTTTTAGAGAGTTCCGTTAATCGTGCTCCAAAAACTTGTAGTTCCTAATTGAAAAACAACAATTAAAACTAATTAATTAATTTTAATAATCTTAACACTTACTTTAAGTAAGACATCAACATAATAACTATGTTGTGACATAATCTCGTGAATATCCCAATTAACTTTGTTCATTAGATTGACAACTTGATCACAATCAATTGCTCTTGAAGAAACAGCTTGGTATATTGGACGTCTGACTTCCACAGCTGTACTTGTTGTCTAAATAAATTATGTTAATTAATTATAAATTACACATTTTTAATTAACAGGGCCCCCAGCCGAATTTCGAAAATATTTATAGGAATTATAGGACTTTTTTCATGAAAATATAGGATTTTATAGGACGTTTTTCCAGAATTATAGGATTATATAGGACACTAAAATATTAATTTTTATTTTTTTTAAGAACCAGTAGTGCAAACAAAGGCCGAGCAATTAAAAAAAAATGTTCAAAAACATACCCTCCATAGGATAGCATTACACTAAACTTTGGAGGCTCAGAACTCTGGTTCTACTAGAGATACGGGGATGTCCTTTGAGTATGTTACAGTCCTATTTGCCCCCCATACAACCATACAAAAAACTTAGGGCTACGACAAACATGGGCCGAGTAATTATGGAAAATGTTCGAAAATATACCCCCTCCATAGGAAAAGCATTAAACGCAATTTTGGAGGCTCATAACTCTGGTTCTACTAGAGATACGGGGATGTCCTTTGAGTATGTTATAGTCCTCTTTATCCCCCATCCAACCATACTAAAAACTTAGGGCTGTGACAAACAGGGGCTTTCAGAACAATAGAGTTATATAGGACAATAAAATAAATGGTGGTGCACACTGAACCTTAATTCTGTTATCAGAACCATAAAATACCGAGCTATTTTTAACTAGTTAAGCTACAATACGAGGGAAACCATCCCTATTTCATGATATTTTTTAGACCCGAATCCTGGTTTAACCGATGGTTTGCTTAGAATTCGCCCAAATTTCAAAATTATAGGATTTTATAGGATTTTTGGCGATTTTAACCAAAATTATAGGATTTTATAGGACAGTTTTAAAAATATAGGATTTTATAGGAATTATAGGACCTCTGGGGGCCCTGTAATTAAAATTAAGACTAAGGAATACTTGTGAAAGGAACTGTTGCAAGAAAGCCCTTTTGGGTCCAGGGATTAGAGATTCCAAATGTGGTCGGAGAAAATCAAATTGTTCCGCTAAGAATACCCTGAAAAATAATTAATTTTTACAATTAAAGCTAATTAATTATTAAATTAAATACTATGGAACTAACAGAGATTCCGCGGCTGCTATTCTTTCTGCAAGTTGATAAAGTTGTTGGCTGGAATGTCTACTAACTAATGGAGATGGAATTGGAGCTGGAACTTTATCCTGTTATAAATTAATTAATATTAACTAATTAATTAGTAAATAATTCCTTTTTTAAACTATTCAATTTTAGGTACTTGAAGTCTTCCATCAACTAAAGCTATTTCAGATTCATCCAAAATCAAATTATCATGAATTCTCTTCAAAGTTGTTCTTAATTTATTGCTTAATGAATGCTCCCCCTAATTAATTTTATTATAATTAAATTAATGTTTTATATTAATTATAAAACAAAAATTTCCCTTATAGTGTCACAATACTTACAATTTCTTGAGCAAAAAACAAATACACCTAAAATGATTAAAGAATTTACAATTAAATTAATTTATAAATTATAATTTAATTAATTTATAAATTATAATTTAATTAATTTATAAATTATAATTTAATTAATTTATAAATTATAATTTAATTAATTTATAAATTATAATTTAATTAATTTATAAATTAAATTATAATTTAATTAATTTATAAATTAAATTATAATTTAATTAATTTATAAATTAAATTATAATTTAATTAATTTATAAATTAAATTAGTTTATAATTAATTTATAAATTAAATTAGTTTATAATTAAATTAATTGATAATTAAATTAATTTATAATTAAATTAATTTATAATTAAATTAATTTATAATTAAATTAATTTACAATTTAATTAATTTACAATTTAATTTACAATTTAATTAATTTACAATTTAATTAATTTACAATTTAATTAATTTACAATTTAATTAATTTACAATTTAATTAATTTATAATTTAATTAATTTATAATTTAATTAATTTATATTTAAATTAATTTATATTTAAATTAATTTATATTTAAATTAATTTATAATTTAATTAATTTATATTTAAATTAATTTATAATTTAATTAATTTATATTTAAATTAATTTATAATTAGATTAATTTATAATTAGATTAATTTATAATTAAATTAATTTATAATTAAATTAAGTTACTTACAGCATACATGTAATAGTCAAAAAGTTGGGTCTTATAGAAAAAGACATCAAAAGCTATGGGTCTAAGCACATTCATCATGTGCATGTATTTGCCAAACAATCTTAGGACATTTAATGTTGTGTTTGTCAAGATCAAAGTCTTTTTATCTCGGGAAACAGTCACTTGTTTATGACTTGACGAATACCTGACCCAAAAAATTTGTTAGAAACACTTGAATTCTCAAAAATAAATTGTAAATAAATAAAATGTAATACTACTTTTTATGGAATGTTTCACCAGTTTGCTCATCAACAAAATCCTTTTTCAATTCTTCAGCAACATCAGAATCATCACTGTCATGGTCGGATTGTATCTTGATGGCGCTTTCATCAGCTTCATTGGCCAGAAGAACGTCTTCGTTATCTTCCTCCAATTGTTGAAACTCAAAGGGATTTCCATGTTTCCGAAATTTCTGTACAAAAGATTCTCGTCCAGGTTGTTCTAATAGTTTATTTCCCAGTTTGTCAGATTGAGAAGCCATGGGGGAAACTGGTGGGCTAAAACTGGGACTACTTCTTGGGGGGCTATTAGCTTGATGAAGAAAACTAAACTCTTGCAAGTGTAGAATGGTAAAATTTGCCCGGACTGGACATAATTCCCAGCTTTCATTCTCCAAAAACATACGTAGTTCTTCCATACAACCTCTGGAATATTTTTTATTACTTTAATTTGGTATTTTTAATAATTATAGTTAACTTAAAGGGAGGGTGAAGTAGAAAATCAAGTGATTTTTTATCGATTCTTCTACTAATTACAAGACCAGTCTGCATTGTGAAACATTTACACCAGGAAATACCAACTCCGAATGATTTTAAAATTCAAATTAGGTTCAGATTTTAAGGATAATTTTAAACAAGGACCTCCGACCAATCACGTAACGCCCTGCCTTGTTGTTAACAAAATTCTCGTGGCATGCACGCTCCATGTCTCGCGCCACGATTATCACGTCGCGCGCCTAATTTTATCAAATCTCGTGATAAATTTCATTCAACCTGGAACGTGCCACGAGAATTTTGTTAAATGGAAGGCAGGGCGTTACATGATTGGTCGGAGGTCCTTCTTTAAAATTATCCTTAAAATCTGAACCTAATTTGAATTTTAAAATAATTCGGAGTTGGTATTTCCTGAATGTTTCATATTATGCAGACTGGTCTTATAAATAGTAGAAGAATCGATAAAAAATCACTTGATTTTCTACTTCACCCTCCCTTTAAAAGACCTCAAACTAACCTATGATAATTCCTAAAATAATTTATAGTTTGTTTGCGAACTGATTCTTGTAAATCTTCAGATTTACTTCCGCAAAATTCCTCCCCAATATCAATTAAACGTTTAACAATATCCAAAACACGGATAAACTCGTCAAAATTAAAGGAAGAGATATCGGAAGATGACATAACAAAGACTTTAACTTTCTGTTGAATGTCTTGCCAAACTCTGGTCAAACCGTGTTCTAATTTTTGATGAACATAGCGATTAACAGCCTCTTCTGTTGAACTGCTATGATTCTCCGTTTCATCTATTAAGTTAAAAAAACATATTGCAATTAAAAAAACATGTCAAATTAAATTAAAAACAGGGTTCATACAACTTTTGGAAAACAAATTTCCCTGAGATTTCCATGAGGTTTTTCCCCATATACTTCCCTGAAATTTCCAGGTTTTTCTCATATATATGGAGTTTCCTATGGAGCAAATGTTAACGAAGGAGGGGAGGGGCAAATAGGACTATAACATACTCAAAGGACATCCCCGTATCTCTAATATAACCAGAGTTACGAGCCTCCAAAGTATAGTGTAATGTTAATCCTATGGAGGGAATGTTTACGAACATTTTGCTTAATTACTCAGCCCCTGTTTGACGCAAATTTCCCTGATTTCCCTGAATTTTAATAAAAATTTGAAGTCTCCCTGAATTTTCCCTGAGGTTTTTGTCAACTATTTATTTCCCTGATTTTTCTAGGTTTTCCCGGTTTTCCAGGTTTGTATGAACCCTGTAAAAAGTCGAAAATACCATCTGCAGTTGAGGTTGGACTGATATCATTTGCTTGATGCCATTCCATGACACACCAATAACTTCTTATAATCTCCCAAAGAGCTTTGCATAAGTCAATCAAGCAAGGAGTGAAACTATCAGATACTATGTACTAAAACATTAATTAATAAATTTTGTCATTTTAATTTAATTAAACATAAGTTTAAGTAAGCATTGTTAATTGTTAATTTTACTTTGCACAATTCTGGATATTGTTGCTTTTGAAAATTAGTCTCTGAACCGCCGGAACAGAGTTCAACATAACCCAAAACGATATTAAACGCCTTATTATAAATTGCACCTGCGAAGTGCATAACAAGCTGATCCATGGCTGTCTACCAAATTAAATTAATTATTTGAGCTTATTTAATTAATTAATTATTCTTAAGTTATAGCATAGCCCACTTGATCACGCACGCTGGCTGCACGCGCTTTAGAAGCCCGTCCAAACGATTTTTTTTTACATGTTAACTCGCGAATACGGCGCGTCACATAGGTTCGGTCTAAACTTTCAAACCCGTCTGGTTTTAATTTAACATGGGCGTCTATGGGAGGGGACCATTTTTATCAACGTTTTTGACAATATTAGTGTATCTACTGGTTCAAATCTCTTGAATTTTTAATGAGACGTGTATTGAAAGGTTTGATATTATCCTGTAAAATTTCAAGTCTCCAGCTATAATAGTTTTTTTATAAAAAATAAAAATCATCACATATTGAAAGATTTAAATCCTTCAATTTCTCTACTATGTGATGGTTTTTATTTTTTATAAAAAAAACTATTATAGCTGAAGACTTTAAATTTTACAGGATAATATCAAACCTTTCAATACACGTCTCATTAAAAATTCAAGAGATTTGAACCAGTAGATGCACTAATATTGTCAAAAACGTTGAAAAAACTGGTCCCCTCCCATAGACGCCCATGTTAAATTAAAACCAGACGGGTTTGAATTTTAGACCGAACCTATTATATGTTATTCTCATTTTTAGGGTCGATTGAGCGGGCTTCTATAGCGCGTGCAGCAAGCGTGATCAAGTGGGCTATGGTTATAGTCAATAAATAAACATTTACTTGCGATTTTCCTAAGAGTTTATAAGCGGATTGAAGTTTCTCATATAAAACCGGGTCAAATTTGGTGCAAACTTTGGACAAAGCCACATCTAACTGTTCTTCAGTCATTTCCAAAGTGTCTTGAAGTTTGGAACTAAGTTCACTTATACAGGTGTAATGTTTAAAGGTACTGGAAGCTTTTTGGCATTCCAAAATTAGTTGAATGGCACCAGGATAATCCTCCTCTTCTAATAACTCTCTTAATCTAACATCAGTTTGTTGCTTAAAGTTTAACGATGACATTTATAAGTTATTCGCATCCCTATAATAACTAATGAAGGGTAATAGCCTACTTACAAGTGTTTTAATCATCCTTAATGACCTTAAAAGTACTTTAAGCTGTTCGCGTTTTCTATAACTAGCTAAGATTCCTAAACTAGCGGTGGTAAAGTCTTTTTTGGCTCTGGATAAATTTCCACGTCCTTCAGCGCAAATATTTTTGGCAAAATCTAAATTAGCTTGGAGATCTGTTACCCTATGAAGTTCCTTAGTGTAGGAAGATTGGTTTTGTAGGATTAAATCTGACATTTGTTTTGATACCTAAGAATGTTAAATTTTCTATTTTACAATCCATAAAATCTTTAGATAGGGTTCATACAACTTTTGGAAATCAAATTTCCCTGAGATTTCCTTATTTTTCCCCATATACTTCCCTGAATTTTCCAGGTTTTTCCCATATACGGAGTATCCCATGGAGCAAATGTTAACCAAGGAGGAGAGGTAAATAGGATTATTACATACTCAAAGGACATCCTCGTATCTCTAATATAGCCAGAGTTATGAGCCTCCAAAGTATAGTGTAATGTTAATCCTATGGAGGGGGCTATGTTTTTGAACATTTTGCTTAATTACTCGGCCCCTGTTTGTCGAAGCCCTATGTTTTTAGTATGGTTTGATGGGGGCAAATAGGACTATAACATACTCAAGGGACATCCCTGTATCTCTAATACAACCAGAGTTACGAGCCTTCAAAGTATAGTGTAATGTTAATCCTATGGAGGGGGCTATGTTTTTGAACATTTAGCTTAATTACTCGTCCCCTGTTTGTCGTAGCCCTATGTTTTTAGTATGGTTGAATGCAGGGCAAATAGGACTATAACATACTCAAAGGACATCCCCGTATCTCTAGTACAACCAGAGTTACGAGCCTCCAAAGTTTAATGTAATGTTAATCCTATGGAGGGTATGTTTATGAACATTTTGCTAAATTACTCAGCCCCTGTTTGACGCAAATTTCCCTGATTTCCCTGAATCTTACTAAAAATTATAAATTTCCCTGAGTTTTTCCTGAGGTTTTTGTCAACTATTTATTTCCCTGATTATTCCTGGTTTTCCAGGTTTGTATGAACCCTGTTTAGAAGAGTCACAAACAAATTTAATACATACCACATGATTCTGTTTTCTCAGATATTGAAGTTCAGAATGTATTTTGGGAATGTCATTTTCATCAGGGAGTTTTCCAAGCTCAAACGTGGCTGCGTCAAAATTATCTTTGTAATATTCATCAGAGATACCTTGAAGAATTTCCCTGGCAATCTGAGGGTCAGTGTCTTCATCATCTCTTTGCTCTTTCTCCTTTACAACAACTGGTTCACTGGATAAATCCCTAACAACAATAGTTTCCGGGCTTTGGGCTGTAGTGGCCGCTCCTTGCTAATATTATATATTAATTTAATTTAAAATAAATTACTTTGAATGAATTAATAATAGAAAAGAAGCCAATCAAGTTTATTTTCCATTCAACATACCTGAAAGACTAAGGACTTAAATTTCTTGGTGAAATCCATTTTAAACTTAAGAAAAATATAGATCTACCATGAAACTCTATTTATCCGTTGTTTTATATTGTTAATAATCATTTTAAATGCGTTATTTAAGTTAATTAAAGCTATAAAAACACCCACAAAACTCACGCTTGACAGTGAAGAGGTTACTTGGGGTCATGAGTCGTCTGCTTGCTCATTCGGTCACATGATTTCCTAGGGTTAAACTTTGCTTCACGCTGACCAATCACGGGTAACTTTGGTCTCTATGGAACTTTGGTGGGAAATTTAAAACGGTATTTCAGGCGTGATTTTCGGTTTCTCTTCTAATATCTTTACTTTTTCTTCATTTTCGACTCGAAATAAACTGAAATGTCTGATTTATTGCTATGCCTTTGTTTGTCAAGTATGTTAATCGTGTGCCAAACTGAAGGTAAGTCCCGATTTAATTTAATCATGTTATGTATATGATAGGCATAATGAGTTGGTTTATACAGGTGATAATAATAAAATAAAAAATGGTGTAGCTATAAAAATAGTTCAAGAACCAGCTAGTCAAAGGTATTTTAAGCGTGTTGAGCCTGTTCACCATCAACCAAGTTAATTATTAGTTTAACGCGATAATTATTTATTTTTTAGTTTATTTAGTAATGATAACAACTTTGTAACAAATGAAAAGGTATTAGTTCCAAAAACTAAACCTTCCAATTTTTCCGGGCCTTATTTTTTGAGATCAATTTTGGGCGAATGTTACAGTTCCTCTCATGAAAAGTACGACGTATTTCCTAAATTATAAGAAATCAATCTAAGCAATTAATGAAATTAAATAATATAATATACAGATATCGATTTGATTTCTGTCCTTTTAACAATATAACTCAACACGAAACTGATAAATATTGGAATCCATTTAAAGGCATAGTTGGGTACTATTCTTAATATTATTTTCGTCCGATTACATTCAATAACATATTCTGTAATTATTGTAAGCATTTGGGAAGAATGGAAAATTGAAAACAATACGTTTGTAGCTATGAAATTTAGTAATGGAGATGACTGCGGCGAAATTGACCGTAACGCTTACGTAAGACGGTTAATAACTTCAAAACGCGATTGAATAATCAAAATCTAAAACGTACCTTTAGGTTTACATGACTTGCGGAGTCAAAAACGAGATTTTAAACGTAACCGAACCCAGCAAATGTCAATATAACTTAATATTTGCGACACCATTAATCTGTTCAAAAGATGACCTTTTGGTCTACCCGAGAATGGACGCGAAACTTCAAGGAAAATGGGACCAATTGGAATCGGAAATGCGTCACAATTTAATAACTAAAGATGGATATGATATTTGGTTGAAGGAACTCTTAGTGGAAGCCGGTTTCCTAGTACACCCTGAAAAGAAATTCACTAAAGTTAGGCCTAAAGTGGTTGAAACTACTACGGAACATAACAATTATACCCAGGCTACAAATCTAAGAAATGAAACGGAGTTTCAAGACTTGCTTCAATGCAATAAAGTAAAGTAGATATGACTAAAATATTACCAAGAAGTGATATCTAGTTTATTAGGGAGGAGGTATAAGATGCCTAAGTATACGCCGCGCCATAATCCCAGTCCCCCTTTCAAAATACAAGGGGGGGGGGGACGTAAAAGGAGGCCGGGCTAATTCGCTACACTCTCCTCAGTCGGAAAACACGTAATTTTCGTCATTCGCGTCGCGCTGACGTGCACGAGTTTTCAAGAACCAATGAGATGCATGCTGGTTGCAATTTAGAGGCGGGGATTAACTCCGGACCTACTATACGTTTGGACTGGAGATAAAGCTAGAAATGTGGCGAATTTATATCTTCTCCCTAATAAACTAGATATCACTTCTTGATATTACATAGATATCAGAAATATTCTTACGTAATTGTGATATTGATTGTATTGACAAGGAATATCAAGAATTATACAAAGAATTGGAAGAACTTCGAATCAAGTCCAAAAAATGCTCCGAAGAATAAATTATATAGATATATTGTTTGTTATTCATTTTGTTTTAATTGTATTTGGACAGTTACAGAAATCTGTTGTTTGTTTGTTTATTTGTTTGTAATAAGGGCTATAGCTCGAAACTCCCGAACGAATAAACACGCTCAATATTATTATTTACAAAATTATTATTCAATTTTTGCTAGAATTAATAAAAGCCAAATAATTATATAATAATAATAAAATTTGTTTAAATAATTTAAATGTGTGGCTTATTTTCTTTTAGACTTTTAATTTAACAATTTATAAATAAAATTTCGCTCAACAAAACAATCCCGAAAGAAACAATAAATGAACGATTTTGCGTTTGAAAACGCCGCCTGATATTTGCCTTTAATCGGATTCGGGAATGGATTAAATTCCCCGACTGAAGTTATCAAAACCTAAGAGACGTTATTATCGTATCTAATTTACTTTCGTCTTAAACCGATCCGATTTTGTCACCGAATTACCTCGAAATTAAAGTAAGTTTAAGGAAAACGCCTAAAATACACATATACAAAAATATATACAAATACAAAATACACTCCAATAAAAATCAACCCCACAAAGTTGAAATTTTTGTCTTTCCTCCATTTTTTTTTTGGAGAGAAAAGAAATTAATTACTTTTTAAATCTTTCTTATTGTAGAATTTCTAAGTACCTTGTATCTTATCTTCGAGGTGTATGCCACTTGTGATGAAAACAAACCCGTCAAAACGATCAATGTTTAGCTTAGCTACCAAATTGCGCAGTCAGTTTTTGATTATTTCGTTTTAATTTTAAGAAAAAAATATCTTTAATATTTTTAAGTGAGAAAATTGATTTGTAGGATAATTATTTTAAAATACATTATATTAATTCGCAAAATTCTGTATTACAGAATTTTCAATTTTTCTTTACGTTTTATGGAAGTTTAGTTTAGTCATTTTAAAGCGAAACTTTTTACGTTAGAAAAAGCTAGCTTAAAACGTTAGCTAAAAGACTTAATTAAAGGGACTGCAAAGAAGGCATCGGCGGGTGGGTAAAAATTATTTGAAATACGTCACAGACATCACATGATGCCAAGATACAAAGACTCCTCATGGAGTGGAACTGGACGTCTAGTCCTTGTTTTTCGCGAGATTGCAGCGCCAATTCCATGAAGTGGTGGTTTTCGAAATAAAACGAACTAAGCTTCTTTGAACCCCGCCTCTCCTTGGTCACGTGCCTCTGACGTATTTCAAATAATTTTTACCCACCCGCCGATGCCTTCTTTACAGTCCCTTTAACTTAAGGCACGAAGAATTTTGTTTGTTATTTGAACTGTAGAGTAGATTTGCGGGATTAAATTATTTCAAAAATAATTAACTAAATCCCTAAATTTGTTATAAATTAGATAATCCACCTAAAATCGCCTAAAAACAAATCATAGGTTTGCAGTGTAAAAATAATATCACAAAATTTCACAATTTCCTCATTCCTCAATAAAACCTATTTCATTTCTATTGAAAAGTGTTCGTTGATGATAATGTTATATCTGGTCACGTGTAATCACCACGCGTCTGATGGTCAAGAACACTTAAAAGAAAAAGAAACCACCCTCCAATACGAAATTTTCTACAAATTTTCATACGAAACCTATAAATTTTTACTCCCAAATTCAAATTTCACTTTGAATAATAAATACGCGGCGAAAAACAAAATTTCCAGTTTGAATTAACTTTACCGAAAATTTATTTACAAACAAACTATGGGTAACTTATTCCTTCGAAAGCCTAAAACGCGGGGCACGACACACACAGGGGATGATTACAATTTTGGTACCATTATGATAATACCAAACTGAAAATACTTAAGTTTTGAACTACTTTCAAATAACGTTTAAGAAAATTAATTCCTTGAAATGAAATTTCGAACGCAGCTATAGGGCAAGAATGGCGACGGGGCGACGGGGACTTAATGACGTAACATACCGCGTAACGTGAACAAAACGCGCGTGAAAACCCACTTCAATTAATTATATCATTAAATAATCAATTAATTAATAAACCATTCCCATTCTTTCGTCTACTAAGATTTCCTCAGAGAAAATGATTCGTTTACTTAACGTTAAACCATCGAATTCTACCATTTCGCTTTTGGTTTTCATGGACTGTCTTTCGACAGACGATGACGTCACGCTGGTCATGGACGTATGATTAACGGTGGTACTGCATTGGTGGACGTGGTGATGAAGATGACTGGTTAATTCCTTCGTGGGTGTTGGCGTCAGTGACCTTTCCCTCCTGCATTTCAAATCGGGCAAAATATGAATGGCTCGCTTATTGGCGGGGTCAATTTCTTCGGAGGTGACCACTGACGCTCGTTCTTCAGGTAGATTTTCCACTCGGGATAAAGGTACTGTCACGTCACGGCTAGTTTCCTCAAGCGCGGCTTCTAGTGGACTGATTATAACGGGAGCTTGGGTTACTTGGCTATCGTCTTCTTCGTTTTGATTGGACGGTGGTACTGAGGATGAAGTAATATTTTCAGTTGTACATTCAGGATTGGCGGCTGTTGTTGGCGCTTCTTCTACGTTGTCATCCGTATGTTTAGCGCTTTCGATTTCGTAATTATCATTATTTTCGTTATTAATTTGATTATTTCTATCGGACGGATTGGTTTGATTTTCATTATCTTCATTGATTTGATTGTCATTAACGTTGTTGCTATTTTTGTCACTGGTTTGCTGCGAATGGTTGGAGTTTGGCGTATTTGAAGTTGCGTTGTCGTCCGGTTTCGACAAGATAAGTGGCACTGAAGCTTCGCGGGATAAGTTAAGGGTCGAAGGGCAATCAGTCGAGTTACGAGAGAGCCACGTATGTTTCAAGCAATCTTTTACCGTCATACGCTCGCTGAAATCAACAGTTACCAGATTAAGAATAGAGTAATTTCGGTAGATGGGGGGATTGAATTGTGTATCCCAAACGTTTGGGGCAACTTTGTAATAGGGAATACTAATTGGCCCCCCGGAAGGGAAGATACCACTAAGGTTAGAGATAGATGGTTATGACGTTGCCATATTTGGGGAAGAAATTATAATAGCCCATAATCAATTTTTTTTTAAACTAATCACTAAGACGATGGTATCTGGCAAACTTAACAGCTTATAGTAAACTAAACTCGAGCTTACCTAGGTTCTCTGACCAATAAGCGTCGAATGAAATCTTTGGCATCATTTGAAACCTCTTCAAAAATGTCAACGGGGAATTCCAAATGACCGTCAGTAATGTTGCAAAAGGTTTCTTGCTTCGTTTCACCTCCGAAAGGTGTATGGCCAGAGAGAAGGACGTACGCCAAGATACCAACACTCCTGGAAAAAAAATTCACCACAATTATTGATTGAAAGACATACGCGTAAAAATTATTGTAAGATATAATCAACAGGGGTCAAAGAACATTACGTTCAGCTTTTCCCAACTACAGTCAAATTGTTAAAAACTTAAAAACCACCGTAAGGAATTTGTGGAATCGTAAGTGTAAAAATAAATACTCGGTACTCTGATCTTCGCATTCCCAGTTAAAAGAACTTTGGCAAAAATTTGTCCCCCGAACAATTTGGAGCTGATTCTAAGTTTAGAAACATTCCCGTTCGTTCGCGAATGACGCGTTTACTCCCGACAATTCAAGAGTCAGCTTGAACTTAAACGGAATGAATCCCTTTTGGCTTAAAAGAATCCCGACCCCGAAAAGAGAATCCAACAAAATCTTAAATATGTGGCTTCATTTTTGGCAAATTACGCGAAAAAGTAACATTCTACAACTGCAGAATATTTAAGACTTAAGATAATTAACTTACCACATATCGGTAGCGAGGTTGATTGGTTCATACTGCAAAATTTCAGGGGCTGTAGAGAAATAAAAGAAAAATTTAATTAATTTTCTATTTTATTTTCTTTTTCTTTTTGGAATAATTTGAACAAATTTTAATTTAATTTTAACCAGTTTTCATTATTATTACGTTATAACGAAAAAGAAGTGACGGGCGCAGCCTACTAACCCAAATATTTCATATAGTAAAATAAATGTTTTTGTCCAGAAAACTTCATAAAAGTGATGTTTTCAAGCGAATTTCTATGAAATTTCTTGGTTAAAAAAATATCAATACGAGAAAAGGGAATCAATCAAAGGATATCCCACGCGAAATTTTGATTCGTGTAATTTCAACATAATTATTGACACTAACTTATTGAGGTCACGATCCGTGTCAAGATAAAGTGATTGATTGAGCGTTTCTTCTTAAGTGTAAATATTCAAAACTAATGAATGCATATAGTGCTTGCAAGAATAATGCGTTATTAAATTAACCATATCATAAGTTCATAACATATGGTCCATAAGTTTGTCAATGGTTTGTCATGAAATAAACTTATGACCATGTTTAAAGAAGATTATTTTTGCGTTCCTACGTTGAGGTATTACTACGTGACATTTAAACCTCAGTCCAATATTCATTAGAAAAATTAATAAATTCACTATAAAACTAATTAGCAAAGCTACAAAACAACTGAATAATATTTAAACTGATAAAATTAAAACACCGGAACGGTATCTTTTGAAGTAAAAAAAAAAAGTAAATATGCGAAAAGTGTCGAAATTTTGTTTAAATAATATAAAACCTACGCTTGGCATTCTAAATACATATTTTTAACACTATTTTGTTCCCCAACAGCTTCCAAAGAAGAAGACAGACAAATCTTACGCAAAACACAGAGTTAACCTTGAATTTTTCCAATTTGGAAATATCTTCTATACAGAAACAAAGCCGATTCCCATCACAGCGTCAATTCAGAAACCAACCCCAAGAATTTGAAAAATTCGCCAAAGGCAAAAATCTCGACTGGACTCGCCAGACTAATTTTATATTATTCTAATAAAATCCCCCAACGATATTATAACATATATACATTATAATTAGTGGCATCCTCAATTTGATCTCAAAGAAAATATTATAAAAGAAATTTATATATTACAAATCTTGAAAAACGTCTTGAAGTAGGTACTTATTACTCCTACAATACTTAACGATCTTCGTAACCTAGTTTGGTTGGTCCGTTATAATAATAACATTGCATATAGATAGGCGTTAAAGACAGGTAGGTACTAATTAGAAGAATATCAATTCTAAAGAGCGTCTCAACTTATTATATACAGATATAATTCGGGCTTCTGGAAATGCGCGAGCGGTTTTTTCTATTTCATAAAAATGTTAACGATCAAAATTGACCCATATTTTTCAACCCACGCTTTGTCTATGATTCTACGGTGCTATGGTCCAGAAGTTGATTGAGGCTCTTATGGAATAATCAAACAGCCTAATTTCATCAATATAAATAGCTTCAACGGTTTATTTATTTATTTATTATTTAAGGAACGCGAGTGACGTCAGTCAACGGAGCTCGAGAAGTTTGACTAAAACCATTTAGATTATAACCACATCACAATTAGGATATAATTAAAATTATTAGCCAGATTTGATACGCCGCTTTTAGACGAATTCCTTGCCAAGTTCTTTGCAAATCCGGAAAGATTTTGGGGCTCACGTGCGACCCAAATGCTAACAGTAATCTCTGGAGACTCGGGTTCGCGCCTCTAAGGCTACTTTAATGTTAGGCCTACATCGGTTCTCGAATCCCATCTTGAAACAATTAAATTCAAGTGAACATCCCTCCCTAGTTGTTAGAGCGAGATCTGCCAGACTGTAGACTACTGTGTAGACCTAAAACGTCAGCCGAATTCTTTGGTTTTTCCGAATCAAGGGCGCCGATCGGTCACCCCAACCAGATGGTACAGCCTTTTCCTCAAAGGCTTTTTGGCATTCTTTCAAACCGTTCTTTCTAAGCTTGCCTCTCTTTCACAGACAGTTTTACTTACATTCTAACTCTTCTTTAAGCAGTTTAAAGGGATATCACTTTATAAAATAGTCTAGTCATCAGTTCTAGCTGCTATTTAATTTTTATTAACCATCAGCTGATTTTGTTGACATTTCAGAAATTCAAACTAAGATAAAAACATCTCATGCGAATGGTGGACTTCATAATACAATTATAATTATTCTAGACGTAGATATGTAAAACAGAAGAAAAATGAACTGATGGAAACCTAAAATGGTTTTTCGTACGTTCTCAGAACCCATATAGGTTCTTGGTGGTGATATCTTTGAAGTTTATTTGACAGCGTTTCACAATTTTTTTTACTTTTCCGCTAGTTTTTGGCATCAAAATGTAAATATGTTTTTGATTTTTGAAGTTGGTAGGCTGAACCTTCATCACTTTGCGTTTTTTAAATTTTACTCAAAAAAAGAACTAAATAATAACTTTCGAAACTGAAAAGCACCCATATTTCGTAAGTTTTCCCAAAATATAAAACCTGGCATTATTTCGTTTCACTTTCCCTTGTAAATTCTTTAATCTTAATAATTAAATTTTTCTCAAAACGATTGACTCACCTACGTAATCCGGGGTTCCAACAATCTCACGAATCTCAATTCCTTTAGTGATAACTCGAGAAATTCCAAAATCGCAAAGCTTGACGTCGCAATGAGGAAAGGAACTCGTCAACAATATATTTTGAGGCTGTAAAAATCAAATAAGAAAAATTTGGATTATTATTAGAATTTAAAACGTCATTATTGACGTCAATGTTCGTTAAAATTAAGACGGTTTTTTTCCACTTGTCTTATACCTAAAGGGTCTTGACAGATGTGGCATTTAAACAAGAAGGATTACATTACAATAATCAGAGTATTTCTAATAAGTATGCCAGAAATTCATGGGTGTGTCCTTAAGGTCAAACCAGGGACAGATTTAATTTAGAAGTAGGAATGGAGAACGGTTAGCATTTACTTCAGTTATTCCGACTCATAGCCCAGTATAGAGCCCCTTCCTCCAACACGTAACGAAAAGTTTAAATTATCTTATTGGCTCAGTTTTAAACTACGTTTCGATGACGTTGCTGACGGGGACGGCGAAAAATACATAATTCCTTTTTACCTCTGTCGTTATGACCCGGCCGCCTCTTCTTTCATACCCCCCGGTCCCGTGGAAGGTGGTCCGGTACTTTGACGCGCGCCCAGATTACTCTGTTCTCCATTCCTACTTCTAAAATTAAATCTAATCCATGATCAAACTGAATGGAAAGTGTCAACAAAAAACAGCAACATTTAGTTACGGAGATATGTGCTCCCAAACATTGACTGGCCCCTAAAAACATGGAAATATTTAAGCATGTGGAGCAATTAGCTTCTTGTTGACCATATCTTATTTGACCCTTTCCATATTAGTACATACCCTTTAATTTATGACATTCTTATCAGAAACACGAGCCTGTAATTTCTTGAAGATACCCAGCTGGTCTACTTAAAAACTTTAAAAACCCATAATTTAAATTCGTATTTTTAGCTTGATCGAATCATATTTTCTTAAGAAAAAAATAATAAATAAAAAACTGTATGATATTATATTAAGCTTCCTTAAAAATGAAAAATGTTCTATTTTTAAGCATAAACGCCTTGAATTTCAGTTATTTCACCCACAACGCCTTAGGGGGGGGGGTGTTTAATATTATTAACTGTAAACTATATAGGTATATAAAGTTACGTCGAGTTCGACAACTGTTCGGAATTCGCTTCCAGTCATTTGCATATATTATTTAATCGTTTCATATTTTTTTTTTCTAAAACGTGATATATCAAATTTCCTTGAAGATTAAAAGCTTGCGCAAGTGTTAAGGGGGAAAATTCTTTCAACAACTTGTTTTTAAATTTTAAGAAATTTACAAGTGTATAGTGTATAACTAGGTAAGTTCTATTATGCGGTTATGGCAGAATTTTACCTTGAATGTAGTGTGAACTAATACACGAGTGCCCCTTTTGAGTGTTTTTAAAAAAGTTCAGGATCAAATTTATAATCAGTGAAAAACAATAGGTGAAATTGAAAGCGTTTCATTAAAGTTTTTTTTGTTTAATAAAATATATTTTTAAAATACTTTTATAATGGGGTCGGTCATATTTTCATTTCAATTAAACGAAAGGGTTAGGCGAAAATTTTATATTAAAATAATTAGCAGAACTGACTTAATTATTAATAATTATCCCTTCCGGAAAGAATAAGTAAAAATGTCACCCTAGAAATTTTGCAAGCTGCATACATACGATTGTGTCAAAATTTTATTATTACTATAAATTAAAACCGTAAATTTTGGCCTTAATTTGCAGTAAGTTAAATAATTAATGTTTAAGTTCCGAAATATAGGCTATAAAGTATAATTTCAAATGATATTATTATTTAAATTTTAAATGCATTCGTTAAAATATTGTTCCAAAAATAAATAACGGGGAAATATGCAAATTAACTGTTAATTTAAGAGTAACGTATATTTATTCGTAACTCCCATAAGGAAGTGATTACTAAAAAATATTAAAATTTTTATTATCGAATAAAATAGGGCGAATAACTAAACAAACCAGATAAACTGTATTTATATTAAACTATAACTATAAATTTTATTTACCGGATTTTGATTTTTATAAATAACATAAATAAATATACCGGATTTTAGGGAAATCCGACAAAAACTATTACTTTCACTATTTAGTTTTTTTTAAGCAAAAGTCATACACGCAATAATATTCAATTGAAATTATCATCATTCAAATGAATTCAATAAAAATGCATAAAAATATCCGGATTTTTCTCCTCAATTTGCAGAGTCGCCCATATCATACATTTCGCGGTGTTAGAGTTTATAGGGCAACGATGGCACTTTTGCTGGAATTTATCGCTTATATTCAGAGCTAATGGTTGCCTTATCAATTGTCCCAACCGTTTCCCTACCAAATCAAATATAATGAATTGATAAGGCAAAAATTCCGAGGCCAAATTCCTTTGTGCTAATATTCCTATTTAAGGCAAGCGCACACCTATCGTCATCGGACGGACCGCACGTATCGCACGCATCGGATTTTATTATTATTACCATTGTTTCAAATGAGAACGCGCTCATCTGTCCGCATCGTACGTATCGGATGTCGGCAATGCCGACGAGGATTCCCGATAGGGGCATACAATCCGTATGGTCCGTACGGAGCTAAGACAAAAATTGCTTAACGAATGCTCAGATTATGTGTTGATGAAACATAAAATGGCGCTCTTTTAAGATTAGGAAACTTTTCTAGGTTTACCACATTATTCCAAGTTAAAGGTGTTTCCGGTTAGTAATTTAATCCGGGAAAAATCAGAAAAAATGCGTATTTTGCTAGAAAAAAAAAACACGCACAACTATAGCCACTATGTTAAGCCTAGTTTGAAATTTCGCGCATTTTGAAAATTCCCGAGTATTCCGCCGCGCATGCTCAATTGCTCATACTCGCGTTCGGAAATCCGAATGCTCCTTAGTGTGCGCAGTTGAAGAAAATTATCCGATGCGTGCGATCCGTGCGGTCCGTCCGATGAAGTTAGGTGTGCGCTAGCCTTAAGTATAAAGAAGTAGTATTTTTTAGTTCAAAAAAATCTATTTTATGGGAAGGATTTTACACAATTTGTCAGGTCTAGTCGATTTTGTGGGGATGAAAATAGAAGGAAACGAATGGAAAAGGAATTTAAACGAAAAGTAGATAAATGGAACGAGAGGTTGATATTTATGCAAAGAGGTTAACGTGAAAGTGACGGGCAAAAAAATTTCAAATAATTATTTACACCGCAAACTAGGAATAACGGCAACCAGATCGTCAGTCGTAAATAACTTAAATTTTAATCGTATTCCTTTTTTTTTGTTTTTGCGAAATAAGGAAGCTTTTTTTGACACCTAACTAAACATGGGCGTAAACCTTAGCTACCCCGCAAATGAAAGATATATAAGACCTACAGAATGGTCTAGAAAATCGAATGATTCCCAAAGTGGTTTGTTCAGATGGTCCACAACGGCCTGCCTTTGCCTGTACTAAATTGCGTTTACGAATTCCACCTGTAGTCACCAAGTACCGTCCGAATTCACGACAAGTACCGTCCGAATTCACGACAAGTACCGTCCGAATTCACGACAAGTACCGTCCGAATTCACGACAAGTAAATCCTAAATACCACAATACAATTCCTCCAAATATCGTCTACTCTCGTGAAATGCATATGCAAATAAAACTGGGTCAATCCGCGGGGGAGGGAACTTGAGTAGTATATCCTAGAGTGGACCATTTGACACCCCAAAACGCTTAAAGTTGCCCTAGACACGATTTCGTAAGAATGAAACCAAATACTATTAAATTTTCTATTGGCTAACTCCTCTCAACCGAGCGTCGTCGTGATTGTGTTGAAAAACATTGATGAAGTCCAGAGTTACATATTCCCGTCAAATTCAAATCCTATAACGTAAACTATAAATCATGAAAGTTCGTTTGAAGTTTCACGCCACAGAAAAAAAGAAAAAGAAAGGTCAAAATATAAAAATTGAGGCCTGTGAAAGGTCAGTATATCTAGGACATCGAATATAAGTTATTGTAGTAAGTTACTATGGGAGAACTAATGTTAAATTCATACATATCCTGCAATTCAGAATGAGATGGGTAAACTTTTCACATTTCAGCAGGTGTTCAGACGATGGTTTCTAAGGGATTTAATCCCTTAAGTCTAGATTGGGCATCAAAAATAACCTTGGAAAACAATTTAATTTAACCAACCAGATTAATTTTAATGCTTGCTGAGAATTAACGTG
The DNA here is from genome assembly GCF_054372755.1 of Phalangium opilio. Taxonomy (NCBI): domain Eukaryota; kingdom Metazoa; phylum Arthropoda; class Arachnida; order Opiliones; family Phalangiidae; genus Phalangium; species Phalangium opilio. Next base: position 6,286,523 of record NW_028324182.1, on the reverse strand, counting down.
GATTAGCGCATTAAGGTATTATCCTCTTTACAAGGGATTATAATATCAAGGTTGAAAAAATATTTAACAGAACTTTTTGGTATATAGTGTTATTGTCTGCCTCTCTTGGGAGAGAGAATAATACGGTTCAAGGTTTGTTAAGTCTATGAAAAAAAGCATCATATATATATACACAAATGTACTGAACACCTTGAGTGGGCGTAATCACGTGTAACTGATGTTTCTTCTTTGAGAGGTAAATTTTGTTTTTAAACCTGATCTTAAATTGTTAATTGTCGGGGCTGATACCCAGTCTCCTTTCTCGTGATTTTTTTAATTGATAAGGAAATTACAGCTTAGTGAATACCAAATGGTCACGTGATACTGGAGCACATTTCACGAGTTGATATACTAAATTATTATTGTGGAATTAATAAATTACATGGTTAGGTAAGTAATATGACAAGCGTAGCAAGATTTACTGTCTTTAAAACTCGTCTAAGTAATTTTTAAATAGGATCTAGTCTACGTGTCGTTTTAGATAAGATAGAAACCGAATTGGTAAAACCATTACGAATTAGCCAGTTTAAAAGGTTTTTTGAACGATTAAGGAACAATTAGCGATTTCAGCATATTGTAGTAGAGAGGGGCATTTGAAATGGTTTTATTTATTTATTTTAGCTGACATAGAGAACTTTTTATTTTTGTTTTAAATCCAAGTAGGCGCCGAGTGGAATTTTAAAAAGCTCAAGCTCAAAGCTTGACTCGACGCTCTTGAAATGAAGCCAATGCGAAATAAGGTGGGACGAGCCAACTCAGTCAATACCATCAAGGCTTTTATACTTAAGAGGGACAGAGAAAGCCGAAAGTAATTAGGCTTAAAAAATCCAAGCTTAATTGCGATGCTTAATGAACGAAATGTTAGCCGAGACAGTCACGACGGATTAAAACAAGAAGATTTTGAATTGCACGCTTTGTCAACGGATTTGGCAATAAAACAATGGGTTTTTTTTTAAAACCACTTTCTTTTTGGGAATCAATCACGATTCACGACGATGCCTATCGCTTATTTCCTAGACGTTTCTAGTAGACGACAACAAAAACTACAAATACTTTACAAGTTCTGTCTAAGAAACTTAAGGAATAGTTTAAAAATAAAATCAGCAGTCGGTAAGATAGACGTTAAAAAAGGAATTTTCAGTCTTTATTTTGTTTCGACCTTTCGGATTCCTTTGCGGAATTTTTTCTTACTAGTCTATCCATCCGATTTGGCTGAGTTTAAAACGGGAAAATATTTTACTAACCGTAGTTTCTTATCTAAGAAACAAAGGCCGGAATTTCGCTGTTAGAAATGTTACTTAACGAACATAGAAAAACACTGTCCGGCTGCTGGTATACGCCGTATCCTTTTATCACATTATTACATGCCGTATTTTAACGCACTGTCCATCTTTATTTACTATCAAACTAACGGAACTCTTCTACCAAAATTATCCGGGCGCTCTGTCTGTCTTTAAAAGCATTTTTTATCTTCTTTAAATTCCTTTGTACGGACACCGGACTGGAATCCAAAAGCAGCGCAACCTTACACGCTTTCTTATCGGTCAAATAGGTAAATTGAAGCAGTAAGCAAAATGCGGAAGCTATTCTAAGAAGGAACGCGAGCGAGGCCATCGCCCAATTTAATCGGACAGACTGAAAAAATGTAAAAATCTTAATGGATATACACAGGAATATAGCGAAGGATTTCAGATTTCAAAGCTAAATATAACGTATTAAGGAATCCCGGATCTGACACAAGTTTTTAAATTCTTGACTAGAATCAAGAGTACATAAACTAAGATTAAACGTTCGCCAAAGTGCAACTAAGAGGGAAAGACACGGGGGTAAAACTTTGCCTTCCACCTTACTTTTGACGCCTGCGCCGTAGCGTTTTTGTATCATGAGAGTGCGCAGAGACGGATGGCAATGTATCAACCCCTTTGCATGCCCTGATACTGAGGGTTGCCTACCCCTATTTTTACATCTAAAATGTCTAGCTTCACCACCTGGGTCGAGATTTTGACGTGACGTATACACATCATACACCACGACGAGATCATAGTCACTTCCACTACATTTTCTCTCTGATGTTGACTTATCATTTTTAAGGAGAGTCAATTAAAAGTACGAAGACACTTATCTTCCAAGAGAGAGGGAAAAAGGGTTAACCTTAATTTCGAGGTCATCTCGTTAAGAAGCATCTCAAAGGACATCATCTCTCAGCGTTCTTTATTTAAACTTAAAGAAATAGCGAAAAGATGAAGAGTCTAGCGAAACGTTTTTGTGTCTTTTGGCATCCTTACACGACTTCCGCCTGAGTGCCCTACATTCGCTGCTTTTATCGCAGAAAAGTGTACAAACTCGGTTTCTTCGAAGATAAACAGAAACAGAAGAATCAACAGAATGAAATATTCTTAATACATCGATAAGGACTTTGCTAACCCAAGCGGTTCCCTACTTTCAAAAACAATTAACTAAACCAAAAGAATGCGGCAAGTAAAATTATTTAGTTTCAGTCTTATCCAAATTATCCATCGCTGACACAAACAACTTCTTGAAAGATTTCGTAGTGTAGCAATAAACCTTAGTAGCCTAACAACCATCCATAAGCAGTACTTGTTTCAATGTTTTAACGTTACATTCAGTTAAAAATCTAGATATAACTACGTGGCTCAGTGTGCGGTCTGGCTATTACTGAACAGTTTTCGGAAGGATATATCACGATATATATGTAAGGCTCTTTTCAATTGAGTTTGAACTTTTGACCTCTAAAACGACATCGCCCATAAAAACGTAGCACATGAACAATACCATGCAGTTCTAATCTAGCATTTTTGAAACAAAAAATAAGGATTACAAGCCAGATTTAATGTAAACACTATTGTAAAACACTCCCCTCGTTTAACTTGAAGAATACAAGCGCTGGTAATTTGGGTCGGAAACTACCGGTAGAACAACACGATTTGATTGCATTCGAAAATACAATAGAGCAGATAAAAACCTTCGCGTGACACCACCAGATTTAATCGAGCGAAAGTTCAACTTCAACAAACTAGTTTAATGGACCACCACCGATGACGTATCACCATCGTGTCATGGGTGTTATGTTTTCCATACTTCGTATCGCGGTATCACCTTGAAAAAAATTGGTCGAAAAGGTGTTCCTCGCTTAAATTATGGACGGTAGAACAATAAGAATTATTAAAATCATGATAATAGGGCTGGATTTCCCTTCATTTTTCATTCCGTTATAAAAGGGTTAAAAGCTGGCATTTGAAGATTCAAAAAAACACAACGCCCGGCCTCGCTGTAGATATCAATCAAATCAGAAGGTAGGGCGCGTTGTGGTACAATCTTAACCGAAAGTGAATTAATTCCGAAATTATTTATAGGTCCTCTGTGAATTGTTCTTTAAAACTGCAGTCAGTAACTTACTTCAAAGCGTTTAAATTGAAAGTCAGGAAAGTAAACAAAGACGGTATCTTAATCTATTGACCTTCATTTCACCTCTTTTTTGACTAATTGCTAAATTGCAAATAGTTCGAATCGATCATTTCACAACTCGTGGGTTTAATTTATTTCACTTACTAACCAAGGAGGCAGCATGGGATAAACACAAAAAAAACACATGTTCAAGGATAACCCTCTCGCTGAGCCAATAATAATGGGAATTCCGACTGATATGATGAGATTAAGTTTTAAACACTCCTTAAGTTAAAAATCCACAAATTGAGAATGGTAAAAAAAATATCGAATATATTTCGATTCTAACGGGTGTGGGCGTAATATTTGTCAGAGAAAAATTCGCAATTAATCGAAATTTTTGATCATCGAAAGAATTTCAATTATCAAGGACCTTGTTGAAGGAATTGAGGAAAAAGGAGGGAGGGGGAATAATGGAATTACCCAATCGGAATAAAACTACATACGCCCTCACGAAAAATAGGTGCGCTCAAAGAAAATGAGAAATCAATACGTTTTATCTTACTTAGTTATGTCAAACTGGATATTTCGAACCCATTTTATAATGCTAAGCACATCTTGTTTGCGCCAATGAATTTCATAGCCTTATAAGAAACAAGAACTAAAAGTACTTATGCTTCTTCGTAATGCAATAATATGTGTTTTTTTCCGAATCAACAACTAAACAAAAACCAAATTTGGTGTTCTTTACTATTAGGGTTTAAGAAGGTAGAAACTGACGGATCTTCGGAGTCACGCCGCACCGCTACTATACGTTTATTTATTTATTTATTTATTTATTTATTTATTTATTTATTTGTGTAGGATTATATGTTTTAAGAATGCGACACAGCGTCTAAGGTCTTAGGTCTTACCTTAATGTCTAGATGGGCGATGTTTCTTTCGTGGAGATGCGAGAGGCCTTCGAGGATTTGACGCATCAAGCGGATGACTTGGGCCTCCGTCATTGACACCTCGTCGTCTATCAACCGCTGCAATTCGCCACCGGAAACCCTAAACAACGACAAACAAAAGAGACACGAGTAAACAAGAGCCCTTATATGATATTCTATACAGAACCATAAAGAAAAACGCCATAAAAATGAAAATATAACAGGATTTTCAATTGATACTGAAAACAACAGCCCATATATTACAGGTTCGGACCATTTTTAACGAGGACTTCATGAACTGAGGGCTCGAATAGTTGTTATACAACACTTTGGTTTAGCAATTAATTCAAACATGATTCTGGTGTATTTATTGTGATAGGTAATAGAAATAATTTTGGCCCCATAAAAACAGAGAGTTGGTGCTCACTGATCTATCTCAAATCTGTTAGACAATAAGTGAATATAAGTGACCCACCCCTCGATAGGATCTGATATGAACGTAAAAACCAAACAGGATTCTCCCGGTTAATAACACCCACATATCCGTCATTAATTCGGGCTAATTACGTTTCAAAAAATATTAACGTTTAAATCAACGTTGAAAAAATGTACCGACATTTAAAATATAAAAAAAAATAATAAAAATATGTAACTGGTTTTTGAAAGTTTTGGACGAGTTTTAAAAGGGCATTGCGATCGAGTGCTTTTAAAATATTTAACAAAAAAAAAAAACCAGAAATGATATAAATTTTTGGTCGAATTCATTAGTGACATCACTTAATTAAAACCTACGGATTATAGGTAATTTATTAAATTTATCATTAGATATTGAACGGAATATGGGAGCTATTTTTAATGTACAAGACTTATACTATGAAATTAGGTATGCTGTTCATATTCAAGGGTGCTTTAAATAAACTCGGGGCAAGTCGCGAATATTAAAAAAAAAAAAAAAACTTCAGGTTTTCAAAGACCCAGAGCCCTACATTACGCAAAATAATTTTAAATTAGTCATGGTCCCTATATAAGTTATTTTTAATTTTAATTTTGGGATATTAATCATTTCGAAGAGCTCCCCCCTTTTTATATCGACTCTTTTGTTTTTATAAAATCTAGATTTAATCTTTTTTTGGTCAGATCCGCCTGCACTTGGAATAAATTAGATGCTTTAAAACTTTTGCAAAACGGAACTGTTTAATTATGGAAATGGATATCTAGGATTTTACGATAAAGGATGAAACTATACCGATAGTTTGGGAAGAGGGTGTAGTCAGACATTCTAAGCTATAACAGCGTATGGCCTACTATCCCACCACCGTCTTTTGTTTTTTAATCATTAATAATATCCTAAGGTTGCTTCTTGCTTGCTTGCTTTGAAAATTTTAAAATCTGAAAATAAAATTATTATCCGCCCACTAAAATCACACTCCCGGAATACCAAATTAAAAAAATATATATATATAAAATTATCGTTAATGGATTTATAATATTCCTTGAGCATATTAAAGCATAATTTTACAGGGTTCATACAATTTTTGGAAAAACCGATTTCCATGAGTTTTCCCATATGTATCCCTGATTTTTCCAAGTTTCTTTACACAGTTTTCCAGGTTTTTTCCCATATACAGGGTGTTTGTGAAAAGTCCATCAATAATGAAAGGGCGTATTTATTGGGCCATTTTGAGTCGAAAATGTTCTATGACATTTTGCCGTCCGAGCCACGGTTTTCGAGTTATGATTTGAATATTTTAGGGATGACCCCTTCATTAAATTAGCGCTGTCTTTCAATTTCTTAATTAAATTTAAGGGGTCATCCGTAAATTACTCCAATCATAACTTGAAAACAGTGGCCCGAACGGAAAAATGTCATAGAACATTTTCGACTCAAAATGGCCCAATAAATACGCCCTTTCATTATTGATGGACCTTTCACAAACACCCTGTATATCAATCACCGAGTTTTCCAGGATTTTTCCCACACATTCCTTTTCCGTGAGTTTTCCAGTTTTTTCCCAAATACATCCCCTAGTTTTCCAGGGTTTTTTCGCATATATGGAGTAATAACAACGGTAGTGGTTTTTTCATAGTTGAAGCAACACCTTCAGAGCAAACTTACTCAAACGAGTCTAACAAATTTCCCTGATTTCCCTGAATTTTCCTAAAAATTCTAAAGTTCCCTCAGGTTTTTTGTTAACTATTTATTTCCCTGAGTTTTCCAGGTTCGTATAAACCCTGAAAAATGCAATCAACTTTAAAAAAAGCAAAAAAAACTAAGGATTATGGTCGAATTGGAATATTATAAACACAGCAGAAGTTTCAAGTTTTCAACAAATATATGATGAATGATTGGCAAATAAGCACCTTCATAAAAAGAAAAACCTCCTACGGGAAAGTATTATTGTTATTATATCATTAAGTATATAAAATACGGTCAATAAGTAGATTCTCTAACTCCATTAGGGTTTTTATAAATTTTTGTACGCGAGTTGTTGAGTTTATAAAATGAGGAACAATGCCGTTCATTTCTTGACCTTTTTGGAAAATAACAGGCTATATACATTTCAACGAACTACTACCGGATTAGTTAAGTAAAACAAGCACGATTTAATCTCGTTTTTCAACATTTGAAAAATGAAGTCAAATACGAGTATGCCTAAATGTAATAACTTCGCACTACTCGTTAAATGACTGGATAGGTGTGGATGGATTAAATTCGTAATTACCGAAAAACTAGAAATTTGTACATTATTTTTCTCTTCATTAAAACAAGCGGACGGATTATTAACTACCATAGAATTTATTACAAAGAAGAATGTTTCCAATTGTCCTGAGAATATTTAACTAAATGAAATCAATATATTGTAATAAGTATAAAATATCAGCAGGGTTGCCACGGAATTTTCAGAACCAAATTCCCTGACTTTTCCAGGTTTTCCCTGACGTTTTAGGGCGAAAGTCTAAATGTTTACAGCACGTTTTAAGTGCTTATAATTAAATAAACTCTCTACATTAAGTTTTCCCATGTATTTGTTGCACCAAAATGAATAAGAAACATTTTTACTATAAATAACAGTCTAAGAGATTTTTTTAAAAGGCATTTACTTTACAAAAACAATTCTAGACATTTTTAAGGATTGCTCTAGAGTTTTCTGTGTTAAGAGAAGATGAGGAGAAACTTTCATCACTCTTTCAATAAAGACTCATTCCCAGACATTTTACCCACTAAAATCAAATTCCCTGACTTTTCTGAAGTTCCCTGAACTTTTTCGGCCCTGACTTTTCCAGGTTTTCCCTGACACGTGGAAACCTTGATCAGAAACACCCAGAATATAAATAGCAAATATTCATGGGAAAAATGGAATAAAAAAACTTGTCGTAACATGAGGTAATCAAGGTTGGCAATTAAAAGTAAAGGGAGAAAGAGATCTAGAGACGCCAATCAAAAAGCGATGATCGGATTATAATGAGATCAAACGTGACAATTGCTTAACATTAAAACCGAGGTGTCGCACCGCGCGCCTGTACAGGTATATAAAACGGGATATAATTTTTAACCCAAAAGTTTGATTAAAATTTCATATTTCAGACAATTAGTCAAATAATTAATTGCAAAAATAAAATCCGATGTAATTTAAAAATTAATTATTGTGAACAGTATGGGGCCATCTCGAGGTCGACCTATAACGAATTTTACCCGCTGTTAACTGGTTTCTGAATACGGTTTCTATTCCAATTGGAAATTTAAAAGTATGATATTAATTAACGAATTAAAAATAAATGATTATAGTAAATAACCGGTTTTTAAAATTTTAGTTTATAATGATGAGATCACCTAACGAGCTTCGTTCGAATGACTCATTTATTACCAATATTAATAATGTCATAATGCGGATATAATTAAGAAAATTGGCATTTTGATTAAGGTAACGCGATAAAATTAAAATTATAGGGTTAAAATTTTAAGAATAATTAAAACGAATTTAAAGAAAAAAAATCCAGCGTGGTTTCGTAAAAATAAAAATGAATGCACAGTAAGAATTCGTTACCGAATTTGACAACACTGCATGGTTGAGATCACTATAACACTACGAGAAGGTTTTAGAAGTGGTTACGTTCTGTTCCTCAAAGTTGGGTCCGCGAACCCCTAGCCATTAAACCCGTAACCTTTTCGATTTATGGTTGATCCCTAAAAAATAATAGTTTTTATTGAATTAAAAGCTTAATCACCTAGTAATTAATATTGATTAAGCTACGTACAATATTCAGTATTAAAAATTAAAATTGTATCTTTAATTCTTTATTCATAGGTTAATTTCTAGCTTTCGTAAAACCAAATCGAGTCGAATACGTGACAATACTCACACAACCCTACAAACAAAGATATGGTTATTTTCCAAGTCACCTAATTTATTCACCGAAAGTGTAAATGATTCAAAAATATTTATTTTCACGGCAGAATGAATCTGACTAGAAATTCCTATTATACCAACGAGCAAATTGGCGTACGATACGTAACGTAATGTAAAGCCACTTGAAAAGGAAACTGCATTGCGAAATTTAAAGGGAATTTGACTATAACCAACGGGGAAAACAGAAAACAAAAATGGCGCAACAGATAAAACTAATTTATTCGGAATTGCTAATGAACAATTAGAACGTTGGAAGAACAAAAAATATTTTTGCAATAAGGGATTTGTAGTCATGTAGTTATGGGAAAAGATGGATTGAAGTGGATTAAAACGGACGGAAACACAAATGATTATCAAAATTCGATCGAACCCCGAAGAGATAAAAAGAAATCTAATCCAAGGAGGTGAAATAATTTTCTTATACGGGAATCACGAAAAATATCGTAATTGAAATAATGATTGAAGGTCAGTTATGACACGGTTTATCCTCAAGCGTTAGTAGATTGAATTCGGGAATGTTTAATCTCGTAATAATCTCCGGTATTATCGATTTTTAAGTTAAATTTAGGCTTAGACATTCAGGAAGGGTGTAGATACCCAACGATAAATCTAGGAACGGAACGATGCCGATATTACACTAATACGTCACGATATTGAGTAACAACGAACTGGGTAAGAAGAAGAAAAAATTAAATCACGATCTCCGAAGTTCGTGTCGCCGGTAATCAAACGGGCCATTAAAATTCGATAAGTCTTGAAACCAAATTTAAACTGAAGGATACGGAATTTTTATACCAAGGGAAGGGAGAGTAGGAATATAAGGTCATCATCAAAGAAATGGTGGTCTCTAATGAACCATCTTGGGAGTCGATCCCTAAGGAAGGGAGGGGTGATGGTATGCCAAGGGACAGAGGAAGTCAACTTCTTTCTAATAGTCTGCCTTTAAAAGAGTGAAGTGCATGGAAATACAGTATATTTAGGGGTGGCTTTTATGGCTAAGTTAACAGCTGCTGGTCTTTCATATATCTTGCAAACGGAAGTGGGGTAGGATAGGCGGATGCTTGCTCAGGAACGACCCAGCCAATTTCGACACCAGAGTATTTACCTTGCAATATCTATATATTTTAAATAGTTACTATGGGCTAAAGATGATAACTAAGACTAAGTTAACTCATAATTTTCATAATGCCATTGAAAAAAATAAATTGATCCAACTAAATTCGATGAACCGTCGCTTTCGCAAGAGGAGCACGTTTTCTTAATTTGAAAAACAGTATCAAAACATGACACCCACGAAACCCCAAGGGTCAAATTAATCTCAATTAACAAGAAGTAACAATATTACAAAACGGCAGTAAGAAAAAGAAAAAATCCAGCATCCAGGTAAGATAATAAATATGGCCTTAAAGAGGTTGACTCATTCGAGTCCTGTCAATTACTTAATAACTTTAGATTGCGCGATTCATTTTCATTTTCAACAAGTCCTACGATTAGCCTTGCTATTAAAAGGTTCCTAGAAAGCTTTTAAAGTTAAAACTAAAACCACGTGGGAATGAATCGAGTATGCTTTGAGATTTAAACCAAAAATATACCCGCGTAAACTGAATAAGTCAAGAACATTTCTTGGGGCCCCAATTGACTCATCCTTGGCACTATATCCTTTCCTAAAAAAACCTTTTTTCTTAAAATAAGCTTTTCCCCCTCCTTCTCTTTCGCGTTGTTTATTAGTTTATAAAAGGTTTTGAACCCGCAAGCTTTTGAAAAAGGTTCGTGGGTCGCGAAAAATTTTCTCCAAGGTTAATTTTAGAAATAACTCCAGTTATCTATCAGTTCCCAGTTGCGTCAGTCCATATCAGACGTCGTGTCGTAAACTTATCGAATTTACCTTACGTTTAAAAGGGGGGTTCAAATCAGATGTTTGGAATCGTTTATTTACTTGAAAAGGATAAAAATTTGCAGTACTAAGAAAGTCATTCACAACCTACGCGGCTATTTCTAGTTAAGGAATGTCTTCCCTCTACGTCATAACTACGTCAATACTACGTTGAGAATGCATGCGAATATTTCCTAAAACAGGACTCATTTTACTGAGAGGGTTGTATTCAGACTTACGATGATAAGCTTATGAGTATTCCATTTATTAAGGAAGGGATCTTCGTGAGTAAATTAAACGCATGCTAGAGCTCTGGATTTTGATCCGACCTTTTGAACCCTTATACGTTTCCGGGGTTATCAGTAAATCTAGCTAGCGACAGAGATTAATAAGGCTTCTAATTTTAAATAGGATCAAATCAGGAAACCATTCATCTATAAACCCCCGAACGACGCCGCGTCTCCGTCCAACTTAAATTATAGATGACGCGTCATTCAATTTGGAAGAAAGAATTATTATAGGGAGGCCTGCAAGGATGATCCTCGGACCCTAGTGTGAAGCCCTTCCCGTCATGTCCTTTCCCCCAAATATGTTATAAAAATCAAGCGCTTAGTAGAAGAGAACCCTGTGTCGAATTAAAAATTGTAAATCCCACTCTCTTTTTTAAGTCAGGAGAAAAAAATCCCTTCTTGGCGCCAAGCAAGAGTCAAAGCGTCTTCTAATTCAGACGACCTCAAGTCCTCGTGGTAAAGATGGCATTCTCGACACGTTTCTTTAATAAAAGGGGAGCCAGCGAAGACGTCGCCACTGTCGCCAACACACACGCGCCGCCATAAGAGGGGCCCCGCGCAAGGACGTTTCGCTTTCAACACTAATCAAACACCCACGACAAACTTGTTACTAGCAAATTTTCAAATTGAATAATGGCTCGAATAATACATCAAAGTGAAAAGGATTCTTCAGGTCAAACGTTATTCCTCCAAAAAGACTAATCATACATAATCAAATCAGTGGTCAACTTACAGTTCTAAGACGAGGATGACTTCGGTTGGCGTCTCAAAGACTTCGTGTAAGCGAACGATACGGTTCTTGCAATTGGCTGTCAATTTCAGAACGCAAACCTCGTGAAGAATCTCGTGACGTACATCCGTCGCTCGACGTCTTTTCCTGATAATTTTGGCAGCGAAATCTTGACCGGAAGACTTATGGCGACATCTACGAACAGTGGCGAATTTGCCTCTGCAAAAAAGAAGAGAAACGTTAAAAATTGTTAAATTTTGTTAATTAAAACAAGATAATAAAATAAGTTTGATATAAGGTTAAAATATGGTACGTGGAAAATTTCGAGTAAACAGTAAAAACCTATTTACGCTACGGTAAATAAAATCTTAATGATTACGCTACGCCGAAAATTCTTAGTAGGAAAAATAAAATCCAATGTCACGGCCGACCATCCCGAGAATCACGTTTTATTTTTTTGTTGTTTGTGGGGATAAAAGGGAAAGCCGACGATCACGGGACGGGTGCTTGAAAAACCGTGACGTTCCCTTCACATTAAGACGTATAAACACGAGACTTTCATTAGAAAAAAATATGATCCATGAGTCTCGCTATGCTACAGAAGATCCATAAGCTTCTTCATAAAAACACATTAAAAATGGTAAATCCGTTTAGTTTTTTCTCTCATATTTCAAACAAATATTAAAAAAAAATTGTGGGTTTTCTTTATCAAATTTTTCTTCACCGGTGATCACGAATTATCAACATGAAGTTATTCCAAACATCCACGCATATTTAACTACCTCGTGATCATTAACTTTCTTACCATTCATCTTTGTTTATACCTCAAAAACATTGTTTAAACACACAACAAACTACACTTCAATTCAATTCAATTCTAATTCTTCCAAATTAACCTCAACTCCAATTTCTATCGAAGTTTCTAATCTAAATCTGCAGTTGAATATTCTTGGAAAGCGTAACCAAAAGAGATCAAGAACAGAAAGACATTGAAATGAAAGAAAAATTCAAGGGCTCTTCGCGGTATGGTAAATTTAAGAGGGAAAAGGCTTGGAACGCGGATGTACTTGCGGTGTAAAAGCAAGCACACATAAAGAATAAAATTTTATTTCTTTACGGTTTAATTCCGACGTAGCAAAGACATAAAATATAAAAAGTAGACCCGGCGGGACTTGAAAAAGAAAAAAATATGAAAAAAGATATCTCCGGATTATCATTTCGTTTGTTACGGTTTTAAAGATCTTGGAAAGGTTTTTCAAGAGAGGGAGAGTTGAGGTCGACTCAAGATTATTTGGGGAGGGGGGGGGGTTGTCATGGTTGAGGTACAAGTAACGTAACAACGAAAAGTGCATGCATGCGCAAACGTATCTTCACCCGTCCTTTATAGAACCAGGGATAGATTTAATTTTAGAAGTAGGAAAGGAGAACGGTTAGTATTTACTTCAGTCCGACTCATAGCGCAATATAGAGCCCCTCCCTCCAACACGTAACGAAAAGTTTAAATTATCTTACTACGTTTTTATTGACGTTGCTGACGGGGACGGCGAAAAATACGTAGTTCCTTTTTACCTCTGTCGCTATGACCCGCCTCTTCTTTCATACCCCCCCTCGCCCCGTGGAAGGGGGTCCGGGACTTTGACGCGCGCTCAGATTACTCTGTTCACCATTCCTACTTCTAAAATTAAATCTATCCCTGATAGAACTATAGATTTGTATTTTGTCGTGTCAAGAAACACTTCGACGACGAGGTTACCAACTTCTAACTTAATATTATTAGGTTACTTTTAGTTTTTGGTAGTTGGGTATAGTTCTAAGTACTTATACTTAACGGTTTGATATGCCTCTGGGAAATATTGCAAGGGTGATACCCACAGAGATACCATACGTTTAAAAGCTTTTTTTATATACTTTCTTTGGTTCAAGTTTTTATATTTCGGTGGATTACATTTAGACGAGGCCTCTCTTAATACTTTTAAGATGTTTGAAAATTGAAAATCGCTCCGAGTGCCGAAATCCGACCTCCCGCATCTTTCGTTGTAATATTTTAAATTACAACAACCGAATCGAATAAATAATTAAACTAATTATGGATAAACACAAGAATAATAAGAAAAAAAAATTGAAAAACGTTTATCAAGAGTGTTTTGACCTTAATTTCACATAAAAATTGTTTTTAAATTTTGTTTACATTCATAGTTCGCGCGTACAAAAAGGAACCCGGAGTTGACCTTATCTTTAAAGGTCAAACGATTTTCAGGGTTGGTAAAAGACTATAAGAGCCTTTGACCTTCAAGGTAAAGAAAACGGCGGTTCCCATAAACGTCAACAAAAGAGGAAGAGCCCAAAAAAAAAACAACATCAAAACATCGTGAAATAAATTTCGAAAATTCCATAAACTCGCCAGGGGGAACAATAAAATATTTTTCTAAAAAAACATTTCATGAGCGAAATATTTCACGGTATAAAAACAATGCTATCTTTGTTGATAATAATCGGAACTTTGAATTTTGTTTTTTGTTTTTGTACAGTACGCTTTGTGCTATATGAAAAATGATGGGCAAGTATTGATGCCTACCCAGACAAGGTTGAGGTAGGTAAACGCTCTAAGGTCACGATAGAAAACCGGGTCAAAGTTCATTGGCGAACATCCATTACGACCCTACCTTGGTATCAGACGATATATCTCTAAGTGTTATGTTCCTACCCGATATCATATATATCTTAAAAGTACGTAAGAATTTAGGAACTTCGAAATGATAGCGCCCAACGTTGGAAATTAACCGTAGGAGACATACTATCAGAATAAAAAGTATCATATATGTTAATCCAGGTATTAGTCTACTGTCGTGCCAAATTTCATCTAAATCCGTTAAAGCGGTATTGAGTAACAAACATAGAAACTCACAAACTTCACATTTTAATAATTATTTCACATCGAGGGGTTGGTCACTTCGAATTATTACAATTCAGTGTGGCTTGGAAGTTAACACCGAACAACTGGCTTAATAATTTCGAGTTAATCTACTTCAATTTATTCTAAATGTCCGAGAATTAAAAAGGAACAAAACTTGGATGTCCCACAGAGCTAGCCATGGCCAATGGGTACATCGTGAGCTTACAAGATAAAGATAATTTCAACATTAAATTTCATCACGTTTCCACATCTAGCGTGAAGTTCATTTCATCCATCCAAGTTTGAGAATTCTCCACGAACTCTACTGTAATGTTTCATACTCTTAAGGTTACGCTAAACTTAAACGTTAACTTTTTTCCATCTTGCCAAGAAAATAACCAAGTTTGAGAATGAATTTACATAAAGACGCAATCTTTAAAAAACTAAAAAGATAGTTTATAAATCGGAGCGTGAAGTTTTTGAGAACTTAAAAGCCAGGGGTCAAGGTTGGCAACATTTAACCAACGTTTAAGTTACGTAAAATTTGTATGGTATATGTACAACTTAATTCATTCAATACATGGAAACTTTTTCAAGTACAAGCTTTAGAGTGTGAAAAATAAATTAAATCATGCAGATAATATTGAATTTATTATTTATCAAGCAAAAATTTATCATAAATAAATGAAGCTTTATCAATCTATGCAATATGTCATAGACTTTACTGACAGTTTAGTAAATATTGTATATTTAAAAATTCTTGGTTTGTAGCATCGTAAAATAGAGAAGTGTTGCCAGTCAGTCTGCTACTACGAACTCTCTCGTGACGTCACACCCTCCAATCTCTTACCCCAGGTTTTGGCGACCATATTGGAAGTCGTCTGCTCAGGTCATACAATTTAGACTAGCAATATTGACGTCATGTTCCCGTAACTCCTCCCCTCTCAGTACCACAATATATATCTATTCACACATCTTTTTAGTAGCCATGAGACAGGAGTAAAAACTTTCATCTTAGCTCAGTTGGCGTAAATAAGTTGTTGGAAGGGTTTTTTGAAAAGTTTACCAAAGTAACCTTTTTTTTCCGTGACGGGTACGAGGTGAAGAGTTACGGGTCACAGACCTCACTCGCATTTTTTAAAAGTGGAAGCTAGCTTGCTACTCAACCTAACAACCCGCCTTACGTTCTTAATACAACTAATCATAAAAAATCCGGGCCCCGTATACTCACACTAACTATATGCCTACACTGCACTGCGAAACTCGTTTCCAAGCTGTTACTCCTGAATGAATTTTAAATCATCACAAGCCTGGCTTTTTCTCGAGGTCCAAGCTGTTCCGTTTTTGCATTGCCCTCGTCAGCTAAATATACAGTACTAGGCTACAGAGGGCCTCTCTTCTTTTTTATTAAATTTATTCAGAAAATGTTTTTTAAACTAAACAAAAATTCCTCAAAAGAAACTAAGAGTTTTTATTTTTTTAAGTATAGGAAATGGATTCGTGCATCAATGCTTGAAAAAGTGAAAATTATTTTAAGGGAATTTTATTTAATAAAATTTCTTTTATTCAAGAATAAAATGAGAGTAGTATTTTAGTTTTTATTGCGAATTGAAAAAAAGAGACTTAACTCTCTCGGTGGTTTACTTGTGCTGCCATGAAAACATAAGTTCATGCCTATAAATCATTACCTATTCAGGAATCAAAAATGTAGTTTTGCATAACTGTTCGCGAGTTATCACTCCAAACACCACAGGAGGGAGACCACCTTCTTGGGCTATTTCTCTCGCTCCAAGAGCCACCGCTAGAGGCAGCGCGAGTTGCCTAGCCTTCCCACCGCGTATAGTGAACTCTAGCTCCATCTGGCGTTGCATCTTAGCGCGAGGAAAATAACTTACGAGGGCAGCCCCGACCCTTTGCGTTGGTTTCACTTAAAGTACTTAATATAATGGTCAATACTAGAGACAAAATTCTAGAATGATAGCTTTTCAATCTTAAATTCCCAAGAGAATATTGTGACGCGTGGGACTAGATTTTTGTAGACAGAGCTATAAAAGATTGATAACTTACTGCCATAAACTTATGATACAGGTAGAAAAAATGCATTAAAAAAGAGGGAGGAATGTATAACAGAACGTTTCAAACACACCGGAAAAGGATAGATTATATATTTATTTATTTATTTTTAAAGAAAACTGAATATTTATATTTATTTCTCCTTTTTTTTTTTGTTGGTATATTTTGCATTGAAATAAGAGAACAATAAGTCTTACCAAGGCGATACCAGTCTATTTGCAAGAGAGCCCACTAAAAAAAATTGGGAAAAGTACTTTTACTCTGTACATACAGGGCTGCAAAATCAAGGAAGCGAGAATATTCAATTTTAGACACTTTTTTAAGAATTTGCGTGCAATTTTACGCCACAGTTAACTGGAAAGTAAGTGTATTAACCAACCGGGTTAACGAAACTTTTTCAGAAATTCCCCCCAAAAATTGTTTTGAATTATTTAAAAAGATACGACCTATTCAATCCGGGTCATATATAAAATATATATTCCCGTATCGATGGAATTTATCAATAAATTATAAACTAATTAGAATATTTTCGGAACTATTTCAAACGAGCCCAGGGTGACGACGTCTTTGCCCCTAAACCTAATATTTAAATATTACCTGTAATATAAATATCGATGTTTTTTTCATCTAGCTATAGAGTCAAATTCATTAAAAAAATAATTCATTCAATTTGAGCTGGACGTGGCTGTTTATAAAATTGTAATGAAGCCTGAAGGAAAAAATTTATGGTTTACGGATTTTGGTTCCCCCCAAAAAAAAATGAAATGGCATATAAATGGGTATTTTTTTTATTTATTAAGAGCTAAAGGGCAGAATATATTTCATAAATTTCGAATTTGAATTAAAATGAACTGGCACGAAAACGTTGACAAGCGGCAAGATAAAAAAAACTGAACCAAATTTAAAACTTGTTCAACTGATTTTTTTTTGATTTTTTTAGGGGTGGAAACGGATGGGTGTCTATATATAAACACAACCCGGGAAGATCCCGAGGTTACTTGTCAATATTATTAAAGCTAATAACACCCTTATTAAGTCTAGGCTACAACTAACGGTTGACATTGATGTATTTTTTTCTACCTTAATTTAAAATATTTTCGGAAGTTCAAAATATGCCAATAATCGATAAATTTTTTATCGTAAAATCGATACTATAAGAGCCATAGATATTACGTAATTTCAAAACGAGAATTCAGGATTGAGGACAATCGATTACGATAAGGTGTAGTCATTAAAGGGCTTGAACTCAATGAGTGTATTAATTTGAAATTAATAGTTACTAGTTTGAAATTACGCCCCGATCTATTAAAAGTGTAATTATTAAATAAGCAAACTGGTACGTAGTATTAAAATTATGAAATGGAAATTAAATTTCCCGGGACCACCCAAATAATTCTTATTTTTCTTTCGTGGAAATAATTATAGCGACTAATTTCCAAACTGTTTAAATTAATTAAATTTGATTAATGAAAACGAACACTAATTAAAAGAAACTGTCGAAATGTTAGAAGACTTAGCCTTTGGCAAAATTATTAGTATTTTTAAATAGTGATGATTATTGACCGATTTTTACCAATTTCCAAGGATTATTAATGGATTTTTACCGATTTCCAAGGATTATTAATCGATTTTTACCGATTTCCAAGGATTATTAATCGATTTTTACCGATTTCCAAGGATTATTAATCGATTTTTACCGATTTCCAACGATTATTAATCGATTTTTACCGATTTCCAACGATTATTAATCGATTTTTACCGATTTCCAACGATTATTAATCGATTTTTACCGATTTCCAACGATTATTAATCGATTTTTACCGATTTCCAACGATTATTAATCGATTTTTACCGATTTCCAACGATTATTACCGATTTCCAACGATTATTAATCGATTTTTACCGATTTCCAACGATTATTAATCGATTTTTACCGATTTCCAACGATTATTAATCGAATTTTACCGATATTTAACCGATTTCCACCGATTATTTCGGCAAGCAACATCCTCGCGTGATAATAGAGTAAATTCACGATACAGGAATACAAAATTGCAAAAGAAAAATCCGTGCTAGTCTGATACCCACGGAAAAACAAGGCAGAATTATAAACTGCAATTCTATCACGTTTCTCAAAGTACTTGGCGTGGAATTTGATTCTCAAGCACGTTCGGCAAACTATGATATATTTCAAACAATTCTCCCTAACGTTGTTTATACCCATTGCCAAAATTCGAGGGGTAAATCACTATTTTAAAACTTTGGAGAATGATACAGAACATTTTTAGATTCAAATTTACAGGTTTCCCCTGACGTTTCTAGGCCCAATTGTTATTGTGTTACAAGTAAATAACCACTTCGTATTGATTAACGAATAACTAACCCCTCGTTTCAAGCAAAAAAACCAGAACGCCCAAAATTAAAGCCGGGGAGAAAAATGATCCGACTATATGGAATTTTTTAAAAATTTTTTAAAAAAAGGCATTGTTTAAAGTTGGAAAATAAATGGCACTCGGAAAAATCGTGATCACTTAATTCTCTCTACCCAAGTTTTTCTGTATTTTGTTTTAAAATCCTCAAGTATCGTTGTCGGGGCTCAAGCTGTCTGAAACACGAATTTCCAAGGGCCATGTTCTAAAGTTTTATATATAAAACTGCAAAGGAAATAGGCGTGTACTCAAAAATCCGGTGCTCCCAAACCCAGAGAAGGGAGCTAGCTATCTATCCTCATTTAGAATTAATTTCAATTAATTTTAAAATATATATTTTTTATTTTCGGTGTATGAACTAAAAATTGCCCCGCTATTTCATATATAATTCTTTATTAAAGTTATTAATTTATATCATCCCACTTGAATTTGATGGGCGGGAATATCACGAGAACAAACTCGAAAAGTCATATTGAAATCCCTTAGGCCTATATTCTAACCCTAATGAAATGTGCGGAAGGAAATTCAAAAAACAAAATTAATATTAAATGAAAAGTCTCGTGTGGTTACGTGATTTAAAAATATACAGTTGCTTCAAAAATTTTAATAAAATTAATGTTCACTATAATTAAAAACAGATTCGACGAATTTATACAAAGAAAAAAGTAACCCAAGTGTTAGCTAATGCTTCTCTTCTGAAATCAATGGAATGCTCTATTGTTAGATTTTTTTGTTATTTTTTAATTTTTGCCTGCTAATATCATTTAATATTTGAAGTTTTCAAAATTGGTTCGATTTTTACCACACCCTGTAGGTGTACCTTTAGAGGACACCACCCATAAGGTTTTTAGTTCAAACAGATAAAAGTATAGGGGCTAGATATTTTCGTGTTATAGTAATACGAGGGATTTGAGACCAAAAGGGTTTAACTTTTTTTTTTTGGTAAATATAAAACTTCTCCCTCCCAAATGCTCTTAGCTACTCTACCGGCTTCCGGTTCTTGATGTTCCCCTAAGGCATGATTGCATAGGATCTGACACTTTAGTTATACGCTACAGAATTTCAAACAAATCTCTGCATGCCCCCAAACGTAGAATTTAATTTTTTGGGCAAATCTTGATCTATAGACGCCCACTATATTATACACGTGAACAACTCGTGAAGCGATAATTTTCTAAAGCCTCAATTATACTTCTTTTTCACGAATGGTTTATAACATACATTCTTCAATTTTACATGGTGTTTCTGATAAGTCAGATTTAAATTAAGGGGTATGTTCTTTGGAAAATCAATTTTATGAGTCGAAAATGTAACTTCTATGAGTTTGCCATCCGGGCCACTACAAAGTAAAATCAAGAAGTGATATCTCATTGGTTCTTGAAAACTCACGTCAGCGCGACGCGAATGACGAAAATTACGTATTTTACGACTGAGGAGAGGCGAAATAACTCGGCCCCCTTTTACATCCCCCCTTGTATTTTGAAAGGGAGACTGGGACTATGGCGCGCGAATACTTAGGCATAGATTCTTATACCTTCTTCCTAATAAACTAGATATCACTTCTTGGTACAATATAATATATCTTTGTTTCAAACATATCGGCCGAGAACAGACACAACAATTATTTTCATCACCGTCAGAGTTTAAGTTTTTAAGTTAAAATTAACCGAAACAAGACTAAAAAACCCTCCTCAAGAGCTGAAATATTTACATTGTTTCAAAGTAATTTGGTAATACTTTATGAAGGTTGAAGGAAAATATTTCTGTCAAAAGTGAATTAATTATTCCCAAGAATTTTCGTGAAATCCATATTTCATAACAACCATTCCTGTACAATGTACCTGAATTTCTTTGTTATTTTGAATGGAGAAACGAAAACAATGGGGTTTGAAATACCGAAATATATTTTTCAAAAGTGCGTGCAGAATCTATTCAATATAGTTAGTTGCGTAACTCCTAAATTCATTTAGCCCCTTGGGGTAATTATAAGCCTACTTAGTTTCGTGCCTAAAATATTTTAGTTTTCTTCATTGAATATGGATTTTTTATTATTATTATTTTAGGTATGCTTTGACGTAGCAACGAACTTTTTATCTTACCGACCTCACGGAAAAGTTAAAGAAAAATGTATATTCATGAATCTTGTCGGAAGCCCAATTAGTGACGGTCCCCTCGAATGTTTCAATTATACCTCCGAAAACATAAGGCGTATTTAATTTCTTATGTTTTTTGACAAAAGCGTAGGTGCCCGATACAACAATGCCCAAGGGATTATGCGCGACACGAGATTCGAGAAAATAATAAAAATACACGTGACTTTAAAAAATGTAATTAACAATAATTAGCATCGAAAACACGTGACACATAAAATTAAATTATCCTAATGTTCGGATTAATGACTTACATAGCAAAACAATCATTTTACAAGTAAAAAAATACCCTCAAATAAAAAATAAAGTAAAACAATAAGTACGACAATTAAGCAACCTATTTTCAAATCTAATCAAGCAAAATGACTTTCTGTTCCAAAAATATACCCAAATTTATTCATAAGTCCCTAACTATATTTCACAGGGTTTGGACAAAATTTTGATATTGAAAATCCCTGATTTTTCCAGCTTTGCTCTGACCTAATTTTCCTAATTTCCCTGACCATCTTAAGGTGTTTACCAGAGTCCACTTCATGATCACACCTGACCCTTATTTAGCATTGCTCGAAACAGGGTTTGATATACCAAACGAAATCCCTGTAATAATATCCCTGACTTCTAGGGAAAAAAAACTTTAAATCCCAAGCTTATTTCCCCAAATTTTCCAAATCCCTGACTTATCCAGGTTTCGCACAAACCCTGTTTAATAATTTGTGGAAGTTCGATTAAGTTTAGGGAAAAAAAAACCAACGATGCTCGAAAAATAACCTCAGACTAACTTATAGTTGTTAGATTACTCGAGGTTTAATTTCATTATCCAACAATATTGAGTGCGGAAACAAATGTTTCTTTTTTTAATTAAGGATTTGGAATGAAGGCCTTTGATTGGTTAATTAGTCGAGCCCGGGAATCTGGGCTCGAGACTCTTAATTTTTTTTTTTTTACAAAAGGGGGGGAACAAAACAATGTTGTTGAAAGTTATGGATGGCGCCGTATGACTTAAATTAATTTTTTTGCCAAGAAAATAAGGGATTTCACTTTTTAACGTCACCCCACTGAGCTACAAATTTCGGAAATTACGTATGACGTCTGAAGTATAATGGAGGTTCTTGATAAAACATAATAACTTGGAGGGAGGGGGGGGGCTGAAAAAGAGTTGATCTCAAATATAATAGTGGCGCCAAAAAACTGGGCGCTATGAATGTTTCTAAACCAAACTTGACGGGGCCACCATCATACAGATGATGGAATTAGAAATTAAGAAATAGGATAAAAACTGTTATTACAACGAAAGAAGAAAAAAAAACCCCTATAAGCATTTACTGTTAAATAATTTTAATTTTACAGAAAATAAATAAAAACAAATTTGGATCAAATTCTTAATAGGACTTGGTTTCCTCAAGAAGCGATATCTAGTTTACTAGGAAGAAGGTTTAAAATGCTTAAGTATGAGCGCGTCGTAGTTCCACTCCCCCTTACAAAATACAAGGGGGGACGTAAAAGGAGGCCTGGCTATTTCGCCTCTCCACAGTTGGAAAATAATAATAAGTAATTTTCGTCATTCGCGTCGCGCTGACGTGAGTTTTCAAGAACCAATGAGATGCTTGTTGTAATTTAGAGGCGGGGATTAACTCCGGACCTACTATACGTTTGGATGGGAGATAAAGAGCTAGAAATGTGGCGCGAATTTATACCTTCTCCCTAATAAACTAGATATCACTTCTTGGTTTCTTTTTTCTTATAACTTAAGTGTGTCTCCTCATGATGATAATAGTCTATATATTAAAACGTGTATTAAACGTTTCCTAATATTGATGGGGGGAGTTTAGTTATAGATTAGTGTATAATACGCTCGGAGGGAGCTTGGTAAGAGGGTGCAATTCCGTGGGAAAACATTTGCTCCTCGCCATAAACGAAAATTAGTCTTTTTTTTTTCTTGTTTTTAATTCCCACGATCAGAGATGAATCAATAAAACTTATTAAACAGGTTTAATATATTAAAACCGAGCATTTATAGTAATAGTAACCTAAACTGAAGTAGTTCATAACCCCTCCCATAACAAAAAATAACAATATTTTAAAGAAAATCGAATTAAAAAAAAATATAGATGAAACTAAATAAAATAATTAAATATATTTATAATGATCTTAGACATAAAAGCACGTTTTAATAATTAATTAAATAAATTCATTAAATATATTTGTAATGACATTTCGACCATATACAGAAATTAAAATTGAATTTTGACATAAAAGCACGTTTAATTAAACAAATTCATTAAATAGATTTGTAATGACATTTCGACCATATACAGACCTTAAAATTGAATTTTGATTAAAATTTAAAAAGACCATTAAAATTAAACGTCAAACTAAAGGATTGCAATTCCTTTTTTGGTACACGACAATCACTAATTAATGTCAGAGAGATTTAACTCAGGGATTTAATTGGCAAGGAGGAGTCAAAAGATCATTGCAATTAAGCCCTCGCGGTGATTTAGACCTTAAAATTCTGGGAAGGGTTAGGAACTCTTAACTCGTCCTAGGACTCTAAAAGACGACCTTGATAAACCAAGAAAAAGATCCGGGCAAAACGAGAAAGCGAAGCAAATTGTTTCCAAGTAAAAATAAGAGAATGCAAGACATGATACGCACGAGTCAATACCGTAACCACTGGCAGCCAGCGAATTTTAAGCATCTCATTAGTAAGCTATTTCAGCTTGTTCCAAATAATTTAATTCCATGTCTGTCCAAAACGATGTAATAATTTGTCTACAAAACGTGCGACTCTTAGTTGGCACGTATATCAGACTTACTAACATAAAATTCATTCTGACTAAAATCTTGTATGCAAATTTTATTATTACGATTAGCATAATTTCCTTGCAGCCTACAAATTGCTTTTTTCTCTGTAACCGTAGAGAATTTCTTTAAACGTGTTCTTTGAAACAGGGTTCATACAACTTTTTTAATGGAAAACCATTTTCCATGGCATTTTTTCCAAGTTTTTTCCTCAGATATTTCCAGGTGTAAGACGACATAGTAACCACATGGAGTGGGTTTTTTTAGTAATAACTGTGCGATTGGTAATTTTAAGTTACTTAAGCCAAAGAAAAGGCTTAAGCTTAACAATTTTCCCAGAATTTTACTAAAAATTAAAAATTTTCCCCGCGTTTTCCCAGAATTTTACTAAAAATTATAAATTTTCCCCGCGTTTTCCCAGAATTTTACTAAAAATTATAAATTTTCCCCGCGTTTTCCCAGAATTTTACTAAAAATTATAAATTTTCCCCGCGTTTTCCCAGAATTTTACTAAATTATATTTTTTCCCCAAATTTTACTAAAAATTATAAATTTCCCCGAGTATTCCCTGAATTTTTAGTAAATTTATTTCCCTGAATTTTTAGTCAATTTATTTCCCTGAATTTTTAGTCAATTTATTTCCCTGAAATTTCCAGGTTTGTATGAACCCTGATTGAAATTAAGAGAAACATTCCAGGACGAACGAAATCTTTCGTAAGTTCCAGGTTAAAAGGGCACCCAAAAAATTTCGTTTTCAATGCAACAAACCAAAACTTATGGGAAATTGGAAATCAAACGATATTTTTTTTGTGGGACAATCGTTGTCAAAAAAAGGTCGCGATTTATCGACTGCGTAAAGAAAATTAAAGTCTCCTAAGGTGGAAAAAAACTCGTTTCGAAAAAACGACCCATAAAACACCTAATTCCAAAAATTGTATAACCCTTCAGGACGTAAAATATATATTTCTTTTTTCAGCCAAAATTCTTTCTTTTTGAAATAGTTTTTTTAAAAAGGTTTACGACACATTACAGATTGGTTATGGGTGACGTTATCCGCCTTTCAATCAAGATTAAAGGTCAAATCTTTAACGAGTTCACGCGACGAGGGGGGGGGGATAAAAATTCCGTAAAGGATTAAAAACGTCAGGAAAGCAAATTTATAATCTAACTTCCGCGAGATGTAAACAGGCACCGGAGGCATAATAACTCCGTTGAACTCTAAAATCAGTTTCCGGGAAATTATATTTTTTAAATAAAAAAAAGTATTAAATGGCGTCTGCTAAAAACGTAGTCATCATCACTCTTCGTCATAATTAAGTTAAATTAACTTTAATAGACGTTACGGGTCAGAGATGGCGTCTAATTAAGAGGGTTCTTAGAAATTACGATATATGATTAATTTATTCATTGAAATTCTTTTTTTTTATTTTTTACTTCAAGTGAGCGAGCTTAGCTATCAAATTAACATAATATTGATCGATTCTTATAGAATTCGTTAGAAATTTCAATATAATTTATAATTAATTTAAATTTTAACAAGAATAGCAATTGAAATTGAAATATGATACTCTGAAAACGAGACGAAAAATGTTTCCGACAATTTAATCAGTTTCATAATAAGTAGAAATAAATATAACGCTACCATAACGATTATAAGTATACTATAATTCCTATTAAGGCATATACTTGCCATTAAAAAGTTACTTAATAAACAAAATTAATTCACTTAGCCTAAATTCGCAAAAAACTTTAAATCAAATAATTAAGAATTTCAAGAGATTTTCAACTTGAAAAGAAAACTGAAAGTGAATTTCTTTTCATAATTACTTAAGAAAATAATAATAATAATCATTGTCTTTGTCAATCAGGGTGGCGTGAACAAATACACACTTCTGCAGGGTGTGATTACGGTTAGGGTTAAGAATTTTAAAGAAACGTTACTCTCCTTTTTTTCTTTCTTCTTGGTTTTTAAAGAGAAAAAGTATACTTTAGTAACAATAGAACGTCGACAGTTAGGCGCCTATGACTGTTTAATCGGTCCCCAACACCTTTTTCTAACCCGAAAAAAAAAAAAAAAAATTGTAAGTAAAAAGGGGATATCCCGAAACTCCTTAAACAGTCAATTAGACAATTAAAGAAAAAAAAAACGGGCTTTACGCCAAACCAAATTTCAACAAAGTCTGATGACGCCGAAGCTTCCTACAACAATGTTAAGATTCCAAAGAAAACAATCACTTTCTTACGTACGATCTCTTCTTTCAAAATATAGTATAAGAAATACCGCAGATATTGAATCATCAAATCCTAAATATCCCAACCAAACCGCAGACTGTAAAGCTTGTCAGGCACACGTAAAAGTGTATTCCGGGCCTATAACAACCTTCTCATTCAAGGAGTTTACTGCATGGTATTTTGGCTCTTTACTTAGGTAAGATAGTGCATGTCTACGACGCGCTTTAAACAGTTGTAAGGCTTCAGTTATTTAGTTAAGTACGTGCCAATAAGTTCCTTTCCAAGAACCCATATACAACTCTTGAGAATATATCTACTTGGTTTGGATGAGGGAAGTGAATTTTGTTACTGGAGTGGCGTAGTTGGTTGCCATCTGGGTTTTTTAACCTCAGCACGCTTTTCAAGGTTGGGTATCATTTAATGCACCCACCTGCCACATCTCAGTGGAAATATTACACTAGCTTAGTCACGTGTAAATAGTAGTTCTTGTTTTTAGCACCAGGTGGCACATAAAGCTTATGCCCAACCTAAAACCGGGGTACTATGGGTAAATTTTACAGTCATGCATGGGAGGGCCCTCTCGTGTTAGTCACAGCAGTAAAACCATCCCTCCTTCAAGCTTATACTTTCGTAATGAGTCGTTATACGCTTGCCAATATGGCGGCGATGTACCAGACAACCCGAGTCGACTGTTCCAATACCTGAACGTTCTCAAATCTTAAATGGGTTCTGTGTTCTGTCCTATACGTCGCAACCAAGTATATCCCGATTTTGAACGCAATTACTAAGACATAAATTTAGCAATTACTTTGGTATAACCTTAGGTTGACGAATTAAGGAGAGGATTCTTTGCCAACCGAAAACAATCGGAAACGTCACGTGGGTGGAAGTATGAAGAAGACCTATACACTCAAGTCAATGTTACTAGTCCCGGGGGATTGCCGATTTCAATGAAAAGTGAACAACGGTTAAGACTACGTTAACACTGACTTCTTATGGACATTCCTACGAAGTTTCTTACAATATACTTTCACAAGTGGCGCGTGGTAAAGGATTCTTTTTTGTGTGTGTGGTATTTCTAAATAGGAGGAGCAGCTCGAGATCTTTAATTCCCCGGGCAAACAAGGATCCACCCTCATCAATCATCGAACGCAGACAAGTACCGGCGCCATTTTTAAAAAGAGCACACCGTTCAGAATCAGAACCAGACGACAGTAATGACACCTAAATATTTCGGGCAAAAAAACCACCAATATCACACAATTTGCTTTTCGCAAATTTATCAGAGGTTTAGAAACATTGTTTCAACAAAATGAGTGTCTATCAATCACGAGTAAAAAAGAGGCGCAAGGACTCGACCACGAGGGGGTAGATAACTCTGGTATCTATGGTTTTCAACTGTCATATTGTGAAGGATATTAAAAAGCACTGTTTAAAAAACCTTAAATTCATTGTTCCTCTGAATCTCTATAGCGTCGAGGTTATAAGGGACTGATTTAGCTTGATACGCGGATATTGGCAAAGTGTCAGGGTCCCAATCAGGGTCCTTGCACTCGGTAAGCTAAAAATGGGACAGACACTTTGTCGGGTTCCCGAATAACCCAGGAAGGTGGTTTCACGCTAAGTAAGCTTCTTTAAATAAATTCCACAGAGGAAAGCATTAAGGGTTAAATATTGGGCGGTACATCAGGAAAAAAACTCAAGAAGACCTAGAATTTATTCAAATCTCTCAAGAATATTGTACTGTTAATTATGAAGCCCTTGGAAACTGAAGTTTTGCAAGAACATTACTTTTAAGTAGAGAAAATTTCTTTGCAATAAGCGGCCATTTTTGAAAGAGCTTCGGAATAAAGTCTAGTTAAATTACTTAAACAATTCAATTAACAATTACTTGTTCAACAGTTTACTATTCTTGGGGGAATTAAGATAAATTCATGGATGGTTGAACGAGTCTAACACGAAAGAGGAGGAAATTAAAACTAAATAAAAAAATAAACGTTTTAACAAAATCTTTTTCGCCCTACACAATATTTTATAAAAGGAAAGGGTTAAGGTTATAAGGAATTTTTTTCTTTCCCCGAGACGCGATTATAGACTAGTATAGGAGTAGTTTGAAATAAAACTGTCAAAATTTGACGCCTAAGCGCCATGTAATGAATGAATGACACGGACGGGAGCAGCGGATTTTTTAAGCAGAAAACGCCCAAACACTCCATTTAACTTCTTTTTAAGTTATAAATTACACGAGAATATTCATTGTCTAAATGATTTATAATCTCCATTAATTAAATGAATATTCTCCAACCAGATATAGTTATAAATAGTTAAGTAAGGTAAGTATAAAAACCATTTAATACGTGCTCTCCAAAAGTCTCGCTTCCAAAATTAATTAAATTGTGGTAAAAATTAAAATTGAAATAAACTTTAATTTTTTTTGGGGGGAATTTCATTTAAAGTGATAGTAGCAAGAGCACTCACAAATGACTGGCAGGGGAAATATATTAGTGAGTTCGAGACTAAATGAACAAAAAACCAAAAAACTTTCGCAACATTTTAGCTTATATAGAAATGCCATAATATAAAGATGTTTTTGGTAAATTTTCTCCAATTCTAAAAGATGTTAACCGTTTAATTTAATTGACCTACAAATTAGGGTCATTTCGAGACAGACAGTCCAACTTAGCACGGGTCTACAGCTATTAATTTATCTTTCCAGTGGACTGTGAAGAAAGAGTTAAATAATTAGTTATTTAAACCATTAAACATCTTCCTAAATTGATGTTGATGGCGACTCTTAGCTCCTGGTACTATCTCTCGCGGTAATTCCTTTTTATATTAAATTGTAAGCTTTAATCGTCTAGGCTTTAATATAAACTCTTAAAGCCTGACCCACTTTTCGTTTCGACAAACGATAGCATTTTTTTTAAGTCTCTTTAAAAGTGAGCTGGCACGTGTCCCATCTGGCGCTAAAAGTTTCGCGCCAAAAAGGCGTCGTCAACTTACTAAAAATGGCGGGAAAGCGCGCGCTAAATTTCGAAAAACACGAGAAAAAAAGGCAATTTTTCATTATTTGATATTTCGAGCAATACCCCGGATGGTTGTTAGGGCACATGTTCACAATTATAGCGTTAAAGTTTAGAGCGAAATAAGCATTGGGTGCCATTACTATTTACTACCCTAGCTGTTAACGTAAGTTGTACAGAAGTGGGGGCGTTAAAACTGCGAACGTTTCAGCTTCTTTTTACAAAACAAACCAATCCAGCAGGGTGATTTACGCTGGTGCCCTTGAGGGAATTTTCCAAACAGCCGCTTAACTTTATTATAGCGCTAAATTCAATAACAAATATTTTGCAGTCTTTTCTAAAACGTGGAAGCAGTTCAAGGGAGGTTTATTTCAAAGACGTCATCATTTTTGTTATAATTTTAGAAAGAGACTTTGAATTCTTTGAATAAACTTAAAGCTTAATATGGTTCGAAACCTGGATGAATGCAAATTCCAAAAAAATACGTTCCACTGTTAAGCACTTATTAGTCAAAAGTTCAAAATAACAAACAGACCAGCTTGGAGAATGTCAGTAAACAAGGAGAGTGAAAAGTAAAGCTTTAAAACTCGTTATAATGTACACAAAATCTCACACTAAGTAAAAAAGTCATAAGTTAAACCTTTGCCAGCGCCTCACCAGGCGTCGCTTTACCTCGAATCTATGACCTACGTCACTTCATGACAAGCTCCAGTTTGTAACCAGTGACAAACTTATGGAACATATCTCATGAACTTATGGTAAAATATACTTTAAATTAATGCAATAATATTGACGATACATTAATTTTAAAAACATTTTCAAACTGGCATATTTCATATCTCCGAAAGGATATCCCTTTTATTCGCAAAAGCAAACAGCGGAACTAATTCTCGGCTATTGCCCTTTCTACGGTTTAACTATAGAAAGGAAAGAATATTTTAATTAAGATTGAAAGATAAACAGAGAGCTGCGCCTCGATTAACTTTCACATGGTCAAAAGCACCATCCGCCCTCTCGAGTTCCTCCAACAGCAACGAGGAATAGAGCTCTAATTAAGAAAAAGACGCTATCAATTTCTGATAGATTTTTACTAGTCTCCCTTTCTTTTGTTCAATCCCAAAAGATAGCAGATGTAAAAAAAAAACAATAGAGAAAGTTCTCTTATAATGATTTCCTCGGCACGTCGTAAAAAACAGAGGGCCCCGTGCGAGCGAATAAAATTGATTCGATACCTCGTGAAAAAAGATTTCTATACGGTTTATACGTGATACTGCGTATGACATTGTTGCTATTATAAGTGACGTAACGTCTATAAGTGAGTCTCTTCCTAATTGGAAGCTTTTAATTAATATTTAGAACGTGTTAGCATGGAAACTATATTACGCAACTCTCAGTTAGGCAGAATTAAGAAGCTTGTGCTACTTATAATAAGCGTGACATTATCTAAACGTAAAAAAAAAGAAAATAGAACTACGTTTATTTTCCTTGTAGAGGATATAGACAATCAGCATCTAAAGGCATCGATTGTTTTAAAATAAAGCTGAGCTGCCGATTGTCTATTTTTCCATATAAGAAGGGGACTGAAACCTCGTTACGCTAATTAAACCTAACTAAACGTAAATGCCATCGCACTATAGAGAAAGGTCAGAGGTTATCAATTTGTTTCCTCGTTTGTTTCTATGATACGCTAAATTAAAACCAGCGCACGAAAAGCTATAGGCACACAGTTATACTTCAGAATAGAAAATACAGTTCATTTTTAGTGTATAACTTTCATCCTGAACAACCAAGGTTTAATTTTTGGGCACGCAAAATTACTATCATTATAAATGGGTCAAATTTATTTAAGCGACAAATTAAGGTTAACTTGATTTTAGTTTATTTTTAAAGGGGTTATCTCAAAGGTTGGTTGGTTGGGCTCATTTTGCTATAATTTATTAATAATTTTACTTTACTTAATTTAAAAACAACGATTTCTAACAAAAAAAAACTTGGACGAAAAAGGCGTTGGGAAAGATTTACGAGTTGGTACAGTACCTTCATATAATTTAGCTACCCATACTCCGTAACGAATATTCAAGAGAGCTGAAAGACGTACAGTACTGTACATACCAGGTACTACTAATTTAACACAAACAAACAGAAGAAAAAAAAACACACGTAAATACAAGAACTAAGGGTTCAAGAACACTTCAAATTCAAAAACACCACACGCTTTCACTTTTAACTCTTTCTTACGAAGTTCGAATTTTCAATTTGTATTCATCAAAATACACGCATCTTATTATAGAAAATTAATCAAAATATCTTTTAATGAAAGTTGGAGGAACCATTAAATTATTTATTAAGACTTAAATAATTTAATAAAATTCGACTTTGATTTATTTTCATCCAAATGAATAGAAAAGAAATTTGAAATGAATTCAAGTTATTGAAAGAAAAAAAAATATTATAAATATATAATTATATTTTTCATTACCAAACTCAATTATAAAATATTTAATCGAAGAAATGAACCGTGAAGGGATGCTTTATTAATTGTAAATTTATTTAAAGTGTTAGTCGTAAGGTGGTTGCATAATTTTTAAAGCTAAGCCTTGGCTTAAGAAATGAACCTCTATGATTATACCACCAATTTCTCAGCAAGAAGCGATATCTATTTTACTAGGGAGAATGTATAAATCGCCACATTTCCAGCTTTATCTCCAGCCCAAACGTAGGCCCGGAGTTAATCCCCGCCTCTAAATTACAACCACCTTCTCATTGGTTCTTGAAAACTCGCGTCAGTGCTACGCGAATGACAATAATTACTTGTATTTTCCGACTGAGGAGAGGCGAAATAGCCCGGCCTCCTTTTACGTCCCCCCCCTTGTATTTTGAAAGGGGGACTGGGACTATGGCGCGCGAACACTTAGGCATCTTATACATACCTTCTCCCTAGTATACTAGATATCGCTTCTTGTTCTCAGTACGTCATTACAACACGACACCTTACGACTCGACTACCACTTTAAACATTAAAGAAGGCATACCTCACGAAATGTTTGTAAAGGAATTTTTACTTCGATATAAAATTGTGGCCCTCGAGGCATATAAAGTACTACCAAATTCATGCACGAAACGTACAAACTTGACAATGGGCCACGAGTATTGTTGGTCCAAGTTAATACATCTGTGTGTGTGTTAGGAAAGAATGGTTATATTGAGGTTAACGCTCGCTACTTTGGGGTAGGTCAGACTGGGGAAACGTTTTAAATTTTGTCTTATAGAAACGTCAGTTAAAAATTTAAAATTCGGGTGAAAATTTTAACAACTTGATAGAATAAACATATTAAAACGATCTTTTAAGTTTCTTTTTTACATTAAAACATGACCCAACTGGTTTATTTTCATTTATAACATAGTGGAGTTGTTTAGTTTACGTTTTCACTTATCACGAATTTGAGATTTTAGTGGAGCAAAAAATAATAAAAAAAGAAAAAGGAACCGAGATTCGAAAATGTTTGTTCTAAATTTTATAATCTTTTCTCAATACGAACACAAAAGATATTCCGGAATTTTGAGATATTCGTGTTAATCGAATTCATCCGAAACTAGCTTTTCCAGTCAATTATCTTGTACGCTTTATTTTTTCGGAAATAACTTTTAAAAATAAAAAAAATGTTAGGGTTACAATCTAAATTTTTAACCCGATTTTTTGGCCGAGAATTTATCTTTAAACGGGTTTTAAAATATGTTATGGAATAAATTGGAATATATTGCTAATATTATAACTAATTGGAACTGGTAATTATACACGAGAAATGGTGATCTTTGGCGAGGAATTGAGATGGTTCACTTAATTAGAAACAATTAGAGTAAAATCACTATGAATGAAGTATACATATTTTTCAGACTAGGAGGATGGATACCATTTACACCAGGAAGCCAGACTACTTGATGGACAAAGTGCAGCACAGCACCAAATAGCTTGGCCTCCTGTTGTAAATGGTATCAATTCTCCTTGGCAGATAACTATGTATTATGAAGCACGTGAAAAGAACCGCGCTATTTCAAATAAATAAATAAAAATGCTTCTTCATTTGCTGAAACTTCAAACTAACAATAACAAACACCTTAGCTAGCTATTTTTCGCAAAACACTCCAGTGCATGGGAAATTTAAACAAACGTTAACGACTCCTTTGTAATTAGTAAATAAAATAGGAACAGTTATTATTAAAGAATAAATAGCGATTTTCAGTAAGACGATACCGTTGGTTGGCCCATGGTTACCCTTCCCATATATCTTAAACCAGGAAAATCTGAAATAGACAAACTATGGGGGGGAGGGGGAGGAAGTTGGCTCTGTTTGGCATCACAATGCAACTAGGAAGACGGAGGACAAAAAAAAGAAAAATTTGTACGAATAAAGGAGAGTAATATAGGCGAAACCAACGGGAGTTTACTCGAGCGAGAGACGGAAAAGATGGGAAAGTTCGAAGCCAGTCAGCAACTTCCGGAAACCAAGCGTGTATTCATTATACACACATCTTATGAATAACGCGAATAGTGAAACAGGGTCGAGACACCTTTATTCATTTCTAAGTAGCAATAAACGTATGCCATTTTAATTAGCTAAACCTAATAAAGGCAGCTGTTTACTACTATCGGTTCTCCCGTCTTTCAACTTTTAAAGGCCGAGATCTAGCGAACTGAAAACAGAGTATTCATTGGGACTAACAGTAACAATGGGGGGGGGGAGAGTCGTACCTATTTTCGGGCAAATATTTTGAGGGGTTGTAGCGGACTGACGTGCAATGCGGGTTCTAGAGAACTAAAGATAAACCAATAAGCCTCTTCTATATAAAAATGGGGTAGGCAATCCTCAGTATCGAGACATACAAGGGGGGTTGACGCATAGCCGTCTCTGCGTACTCTCTGTTCAGAGTCAAAACGTCTCTATGCAGCGCAGGCGCCGAAAAGCGAGATGGAAGGCAGAGTCTTACCCCCGTGTCTTTCCCTCTTAGTTACATCGAAATGGTCTATTGTTAGTCTCGACGCTCGCTTTTCAGTTTACTAGGACCCACCCTTTTCGTTGGATCTCGGCCTTTAAGACAGTGGACACTATATTTTCAACCATTGATTCTTCGTATTAAACAAAGTGCGTCGAACTTTAAAGATCTTAAAGGTCTACTGAAACGATGGGAAATTAAAGTATACCTTTTCCTAAGTTCACGTACTTTAATTAAAAAGTAAATAACATATTCCTTTATTGCCTTCTTAGAACAACGAACAATACTCTATAGCTTGAAAAATTCCGAGATAATGAAACTGAAATATATACGTGTTGGTACGTGGCTTGGTAGTTGGTATTGTGTTTCCATTTTTTAATTGTTACGCCTAAGGGTTTTTCGTGCCAATCTTTATAGATATATATTATTGTTTAGAGATTTTCAAAGTCTCCATAAAAGGTGTCGAAAACGCGCGGGTCTGGCTTCTCCAATAACAAAAACAAATTTTAATGCCTTTTTGCGCTAATAAAATTCAAAATATAAACTTGGCAAACGTCCTAAAACTTGGCTAAAACAAGCAAAAAATCCCCCAAAAACTATATAATAATTGCATGATGAAAACCAGTTCTTTTCGTATAAAAATTACTTTTCAAAACTTAAAAAGGGAGTATGAAAAGGGTTTAAAATAAAATTCATAATTTACAAAACAATTAAAATCAGCCTATGATTAAGTGTATTCTAAAAGCAGATTAATGGTTAAATATCCATGGTATTAATTATGAAATATTCAACTCATAATTAGCCTTATAAACTTGTAAACAGATTCGTTAGAATAAATAGGATTAAAATGATTTATCAGCTTGTTTAATGAGAAATGAAGTAAACCAGGTAAATAACGAAAAATAATTCATTTCACTCTCCCTTTGCGTCTAAAAGCACGGAGGCAGTATACACATAGTTTTTCGAACCGCCTATTAAAAGCCCGCAATGATTAACGCACCCTAGATCTGCAGAGATATAAAGAGAATATTTCTGCAATAGAATTATATATCTTAATTTAATGGCTAGCACACAAGGACACGCAAGGCCGCCGTGGGCTGCTCGCTCATCTG
Organism: Phalangium opilio; assembly: GCF_054372755.1. Classification (NCBI taxonomy): domain Eukaryota; kingdom Metazoa; phylum Arthropoda; class Arachnida; order Opiliones; family Phalangiidae; genus Phalangium; species Phalangium opilio. The sequence continues at coordinate 6,251,139 of NW_028324182.1, read as the reverse complement.
GCATAGCATTCTGGCTCATAACACCAAACCCAAAAAGCAAAAATCATAGGCAGACTGGCTTAGTTATTTGAGGTCAATCAACAAGTAATGCTGAATTTATGAAATTATTAAGACCAGTAGGTTATTAAAGTTATTGGACTCGAATAGCTATACCACTCTGTATTTATAAATTATATTAAAAATATAATTAATACAGTCATACCGGTTTCACGATAATTGATCTTAAGAATGGGGGGGGGGGAATAGAGAGCCGAGTCTAAGATATCTTTTAACAATATTTAACACTGGTATATTTGCCTCTTCAATTTTATTTCAGAACTGGAGTTTATTTATGTAGCCAAGTTTGAGTGCCACCAAAAACTGGTAAAGTTGATTGGATTGGATTGTAATGAATTTTGAAAACGCACGAGGGTGGTCTATATACTTTTAAAAATATGGTTATTGGGTTATAAAAGTAAATGTAATGTTTTAGCAACAACTCAAGATATTTGAAGAGGTCTTCAACACGTGTGAAAGTTAAAATTAAAAAACAATACTTAAGGTTTGTTTACATTACACAAATTTATCTACCAAAGACTTGTGAACCAACTTTCATATTTATAAGCGATAAATTTGATATTAGTGTTAACCTGCCAATAAGAAACATAGCGAATACCCACTTAAACACGAGTTTTTGTTTTAAATGAATCACTTTTAAACGATGTACCATTTATCTATACATATCCCTAAAAGGCTAACAAGGGGGCTACACGGTCCAAAAAGCGTTCAACCCGACAGACGACTTAAAAACGAAAAAGGCGCGCGAGCTTTTCGTGATGTCCATCCCACGTCCAAGCTTCATTTTAATCGAAAAAGATATTTCCCGGAAAAAAAGGGTTGAAATGTTATCAGAAGTAAATTATCAGAACGTTTTTTGTCTCTCCAACGATTATTTCATTTAGTTTAAATTTAATAATATTTGATAACGTCGGTGTTAATTTATTTATCAAAAACACGATAGCGAGTCAAACCCATTTAATATTAAAAGTTTTTTTTTTCAGTGCTATCATTTTTCATATCAAATTTTTAAGTTTTAACAAAAGCTCAAGGTAAATTTTAAAACCGCAAAAAACTAATCGAAACTTTATAGTGTATTATACCCCTAACAATAAATAATGTCAAATTTAATGTAGGAGAGACCTTGCCAATATTAAAAGTGGAAATGCAACAGTCTTTTTAGTGTCTTAAACATAAAGGTCTAGTAATAAACAAAGTAATGAATAGCAAGTTTACACTAAGTTTATTAAAACATATTATAATATACCTTTTTTCAATTCTGGAAGCTTTAAAAAGCTAATTTAATTATTATTTTCTTGCATTGCATTTTCACTTCAAACATTTTTGGAAAATTCACCAAAAACGTGGGACTTTTGGAGAAAGAAAGAGCCGCAGTCAGCTGGCAAACTTTAATACCTAAACTTCCACCGGGATGTCAAGTGTCACGGACAAGTAGCTTAGTTTAGTAATTGGATTTAGTCAAACTTGGTTGACAGTTAGGGAAGTGTTTTGGACTTAATTCAACCTTCCTACGTAAGAAGAAGGGGAAGAAAAAGTTTTTCGCTATAGAGTTTTCGGGTTCACTCTACCTTCATGATCCAAGAATGGATGGAGATCAAGCTAGGCTTGGCTGGGCACACTTTTAGTAAGTAACAAGAGTACTAGAAAGTGTGAGTCACTCTCGGTGTAGAAAAAAGGGAGGGCCCCTCCCTTCATAGAAAACCCCAATCAGAAACTCGACGTCCTTAAAGGTACACTGAGCTTCGGATAGACGTTAAATCGTGGTTAAATAAAAATCCCATTATGGATGTAGATGGAAAATACAGCTGTACAAGGTTACTAACTTACTACCAATATTTTCAAGGGCTTATACAAATACAACCAAGTTCGTATAATATATACGCTTCAGCCGTTTCATCTAGTTTGCAAACTGACATTGCCAATGGCTTTCAATTTGATTAGAACTAAGAGTTGCCCAAAATGGAAAATTTTCATTTCAAATTACATTCGAAAATAAAATTATAAACCAAAATACACAGGTCTTAGTGTCGACAGGGATTGATTTAATTTTAGAAGCAGGAAAAGGAATTACGTATTTTGAGCCGCCCCCGTCAGCAACGTCATCAAAACTTAGTTGAAGTGAGCCAATAGGAAAATTTAAACTTTTCGTTACGTGTTGGAGGGAGGGGCTCTACACTGGGTTATGAGTCGGAATAACTGAAGTAAATACTAACCGTTCTCCATTCCTACTTCTAAAATTAAATCTATCCCTGGTGTCGAATCGAACTTGGTAACTTGAGGGTTACGTTTTTCTTAAAAAAGTCAATGAAACAAACTAGTTCAGGAGTTCACTTTAAACACGACGTATGACATAATAAAACCTCCAGCCTTCGAGACTAAGGTAGCTTTTATAGGAATAAAAATAACTACATTAAAACAATCAACAGAAACATTCCAAAAAATAAAATGTCTTCGGGTGAAAGTCATAATATTGATAAATTATCCTACAAAGAGACACTAGAGGAGGATACACCGTTAAAATATGAAATACATTAAACCTTGGGGTGATCGACAAACCGTTATACGAGCTATTAGTTCCAGCAAAATAACGAATTGTCGCGAAGGGCAACACGCGTTATTTTTAAGTAAGTTTTATTTCCTTTTATATCAAAAGTTCGACGATTTTCAAGCAAGCAAAACCGGTTCGATTAAAAAATAAAAAAAAAAACACATTTTACACCGATATTTCTCGTCTTACGATTATATAGTTTTAAAGAAATCGTCATTGATCGATTCATCGATTCTAAAATCAAGGATAAATTCTAATTCTAGTAAACTAATAACATACTGTATCAATGAATTAACACTGGTTAAACAAAGTTAACAAAAACCTGACGCTAAATTATTAGTGTCTACAAAATATACTCAAAAAACCTTTTCATGTTTCAGACTAGGGTTTTTATTTCTAAAGACGTTTTTCCCCGTCCCTCCTTTTGAGGGTCCTAAGAACTTGTACCAGTACCACTTTACATGTACCTCCCTTAAAATTTGACGTTTAAATTTAAGAGATCTAAATACGAAATAAAAAGAAGACCACACGTTAAACCACACCAACCATGGAATGGATGGTAAAAAGGGGTGAAGTCTAAACCCAATATGGTCAACGATTGGGGGAAAGAAAAAATAAAGAAAAAGTAAATGCTCCCGAATTTTGCTAAGGCGGAAGATGCCAAAAAAAAAATCCCCAACCTTCGTAAAAAGTTAAAAGCGAATGTTAAAAAAGAATTCTGCAGCTTCAAGGATTTTTACAATTCAATAGAAAATACGGTGGTAAATAAAATTCAGGGTTTTAAAACTTTGTGAAGAAAAAAATTATTTATATCTAAAACTATATAAAAGAATTGCACCCTTTACTGCATCGTAAATTATACAATTCATAAAATAAAATTACCTTTTATAGAATGTGAGATAAAATTAACGAAATAAAAGTGTAATTTGAATAATAATACTATATAACTGATAATAAAAAAATAAATATATTCAAGATATGAATGTTAATTACGTTTAATTAGTGGTCGTTTAGTTTTCAAACTGAACAGGAGTGTATACCGCCTTTTTGAGTAGCAAAAATTAAGTTAATACCACCAAGGAAGAGACCCTCACATATATATATATCTACTCCAGGGTGACGGATAATTTTAAATTTCTGCTTTAATTAAGGGTAGAGTTAATAAAGAATAAAAATTTAAAATGAGCTTTTCTTAATTATTATTACAGGGTAAGAAGAAATGACGTGGCAGTGGCGACAGGTTCCTAAAACAAACCAGGCTTCACACCCGTTAATTAAAATTAATTTCAACTTTATTTGTATGTAATAAAAATATTCCAACCTTACGGATTAAGAAAAATCCATAAAAACTCTCTCTCACTCTAACAAACGTCCTTGGCGTTAAAAGAGTTAAAGAACAAAAAATAAACGATTGTAATAGCTGGCAGAAAACGTGTCGCGAGGACACAATGTCGGGCGAATATTTTTCTCCCAGTTAACAATTAATTATAATTCATACTTTTTCAAAATGCAATACATAATTTATGCCTATAATATATGCAAACACAAAAAAGTGACCCTGATATGTCATGGAAAGAGTGAAAATAATTTAGGGGTGTTGATTCATATGAGTTATACTAGAAGAAAATAAATATTTTCTAAGCCTTTTTGAAAACCAAGACGTTGTCTCCAAAACATAATTGTTATTGGAAAATGGGGAATTTTTACGGCTTCAAATAGCTATGCGAGTAGCTGATATTTTCAAGTTTTCTAAACTAGTAATTTAAAATTGTTGTTGTATTTTATTTACACTGAAGAAACTGTAAGATAATTGCTATTAATTTGCAAATTACGCGAAACTTTCGGCTTTGGATATTCCACCAACCTTCTAAATTTGCATAAAAAATGTATCTTTCCGTAAAATCCTAAGCTAACAGATGTTCATTTCAAACTAAGCTACGTGTAAAATTACAACATTGTCAGCGAAGTGAAGGGCGAGCGTTAATAAATACATATACCAAAACAGCTGTTCAAAAAAACCCCCATAATCAGTGTACACGCAGTACCAGGCTTTGACTGTACTACAGGAAATACGCGTAATCTTTAAAACCCCTGCCCTTGACAATGTTAAAATGAATACTAGTAATCCGTAATCGATGTACAGGGTACCTTAGAGTGATTAATCCCTCGAAAAGCAAAACCCTCTACGTGTAGCTGGAATTCCAAATAATGTAGTGCCAAGAAGTGATATCTAGTTTATTAGGGAGAAGGAATAAATTCGCCACATTTCCAGCTTTATCTCTAGTCCAAAAGTAGGTCCGGAGTTAAATTACAACCAGCATCTTATCGGTTCTTGAAAACTCGTGTCAGCGCGACGCGAATGACGAAAATTACTTTTATTTTCCGACTGAGGAGAGGCGAAATAGCCCGGCCTCCTTTTACGTCCCCCCCCCCCCTTGTATTTTGAAAGGGGACTGGGACTATGGAGCGCAAGGCATCTTTTACCTTCTCCCTAATAAACTAGATATCACTTCTTGGTATAACATTGTAGGCCTGGTAATTTTAGGACATAGTTTAGTTATATGAAAGCCCCCAACTCATACACTTATTAATTTAGGTTTGTTAGGGCCATTAAATACCGACTCAGTGTAGCGTAACAAAGGTCGTTGTAATAAAAAAATTCTGCATTTTTTTTTTTCAAAACGAGATCGAGTCATCGAAAAAGATCATTAATTCTGAAATTAAAAATTTCACGTGTCGAGTCTGGCTAAATATTTCTATAACTTTAAATAATATTTTTATCCCCTCAAAGCGTATAATAGAGAAATGACAGAATTATTATGGCATTAATTAAAGCTACCGTCCTAAAATAATTTGCTCATTAGGAGACAGGAGAAGTAAAATAAAAAAAATTAAATTTTGAAATATTATTGGCGGGACTATGGAAATTAGGCGAAAAGAAAAATCCTGTTTTCATCTTTTCCAAAAAAAAGTTCAAGGTCGGGTCATAGACTTCTTAAAGATACTAATAATGACAGGATGCGGAGAGATAACTTAAAGGGAGGGTGGAACACCAGAATTGGGATCATTTTTTGAGACACAGTAGGACCTACAACTGAACTCATTCACTTTATCTTCATCTTTTGGGTTTTTCTCTGTACAGGTTGACTTAGCTATTTGAGAACAAATACGTCTATAACGTAGCGGTTTTCCCAATTTACATAAGAAAACACTTGTTTGCACTAAAGATGACAATTTTTTAGGCTAAAACAGAAAGTAGATAAGCCTCAGTATCGGAATATGTATTTGATAAGTCGGCCATTTCTGGGCCTGCTCTTGAATCACCTTACCTAAAGCGGAGGCGCTTGGAAAACCCAGGCCATTCTAATCTTTTGACCATAGAGGTTACAAATACATTTCATAAATTATGAAACCAAGTTTAGTTTCACCGTTCCTTTGAGGAAAACACCTGCGCCACCCTACACCTTGGAGTAAAATTAAAAAAAAAAAAAAAGAAAAAAAATGGCGAAAACAGGGTTTTTCCGCGGGGCTTTAGTAGTTATTGTACTATGACTAGCATGCCTGGGCCTGGCGGAATAATAAACGTTTAAAGAGTGCGCAGATAAGAAAAGAAAAAATCCACCCTAGTCTCGAAAAGAAGCCACCAACTACACCACACCACAATCGGGAGAGAACGTCCTTGAGAGGTAGCTGTCCAACGACCTTCCCTCCAGGCATTCCAAACACCATCATCCATCCCAGCTTGGTTCTTATGGCCTCACCAAAAGAAGCCATTAAGAGGGAGGCAAACAATAACCCCTATATAACCACCCCCCTCTCTCTCAAAGTCTCATTCGGGAACTAGAGTGAACTAGTGAAACGGGAAAATGGTCCGGACCTTGTCTAAAAAACCCTCCCTACCATCTATACAGTGTGCAATTATACCATATTTTCATTGGTGAACTCATCCTCTCTTTCCCATAGTTAGTATTAACATTTAATTGAGGATGGTAATCCGCAGGGGTTCTTAATGTCGCAACTTCCAAAAGAAATGGATTTGTTCAGAATTATTTAAAACTAGATGGTTTCTTTTTCTCACGGTTGCTGCAAGTTCGATACCCCAAGTAACACTTAGTGTAAAAACAAACACTAGAGTCGGATAGTTGCCATGCCATAAACTATATTAGCAGCTGATTTTCTAATGTTAATTTTAGAGATTGCATGCAAAGTGTCCGATACCAAGAGAAGTAGATCAAAGATCAAATAAAATGGTTCAATCTTACTGCTTGGCAAAGCCTTGGAAGTAATTGTGACAGTGATTGTTATTAGCCAAAGTTAACAACAATAAGGTAGGCACTATATTTACAACACAGGAAGTGTATTCATCATTCATAATTACACTACAACTAACTTCTAAAATAATACTAAGGGTATAGTTTATTACCCAGGTGACCTCGTGACGTTGGTGGTACAGTCTTATATAGCGTGTTTCTATATATAGTAAATTGAGCAGTAATAAAGTCACTTGGTCAAATCATGTCGTCTAATATAAGGCACGATTGTCAACTCGGGAAGGGTCAAGGATCGTTCGACTAACGAAGTCCCCAAAAAACAATAGAGTTCCATTGTATGGAATATAATTATAAGAGAATGCAGACCGATAAGACTAAGACAACAGAGTCGCGAGAGTGTTGGAGTGGAACGCCAGTCGAATAACGGATAAGATATATTGTTAGACCATGTTATAGTTAAATATACACTTCCTCGTTATGAAATAAACTAACAAGAAGAAATTATATCCTATACCAAGAATCTTTATCTTTTACCGTAGCTGGCAGTTCACTATAACAACTTTGTTAACAATGTTGGCCAAAAATGATGGTAACTAGTCCAGTTTTGATTTGGGAGTAATGCTAAGACAAAACGTGTCACGAACATTTCGTATTTTCAAAATATTTTGGGTAAATTGCTCTTTGACAGATAATTTTGGTAGTTCCAGGGATAGATTTAATTTTAGAAGTAGGAATGGGGAACGGTTAGTATTTACTTCAGTTATTCCGACTCATGGCCCAGTATAGAGCCCCTCCCTCCAACACGTAACGAAAATTTTAAATTATCTTATTGGCTCACTTAAACTACATTTTGATGACGTTGCTGACGGGGAAGGCGAAAAATACGTCGTAATTCCTTTTTACCTCTATCGCTATGACCAGCCTCTTCTTTCATACCCCCCCCCCCGTCCCGTGGAAGGGGGTCCGGGACTTTGACGCGCGCCCACATTACTCCGTTCTCCATCCCTACTTCTAAAATTAAATCTATCCCTGATACTACATAATCTGCGATTATCCCTTTAAACCATCTTTAAAATCAAATAGGGGAAAAATGTTTTTCTTGGAACTTTGGAAGAAATGTGCATGGGAAAATAAAAAGTGATACATCTAGTTTATTTTTGATGATGTAATAATAAATAAATAAGAGTATTTTTAAACTAGGATTTAATCAAGATTGGATTCTCCTTAGAAGTGAAAAACCAATGTTCCATGTCATTACTTCTCGTAATTTGAGATAGATTTAATTGATATTGACGCAAAATTCTAAAAATGAGAAACTAACACTAAACTACAGATAAGTATAGTTATAAATTTACCCTATCTGATGTCGAATTTTAATTTAAAAAAGTTATTTTATTACAAAATTCGGATCAGTGTAAAACTACGCTTAGAAATTTCCCCAATATTTACCTACTAACAGACAGAATATAAAAAATATATATATGTATGCCTATTATCCAATGCATTAGGACGATAAACAATAAATGTTCTGACATTCAAAGCTATCATCGAAACTGTTTCAAACTTATCGACACACAGAACGTTTTCTGTTTAAAGATAGTCATAACAAACGGTAAATGATAATACAACGAAACCCTTTGGTTGTTTTTTTCGTGTTGAGAGATAAGATTTTTTTAGTTTTGAACTCCGGACCAGGAAAAAAGTGGTCCCTATCTATTTGATAAATTGTCCCTTTGAGACGCGCAAACATCGTGAGAAACGCTTTTTCACGATAATGGTGATGGGGTGAATGAAAAACAGGGTGGAATCATTATTAAAAGCGAATACATAAAAGAGGAAGTGTTTATTTATGAATTTTCTGGGTTGAATTGTTAACACAGAGCAGAAGTAGACATGCCATTGTTGTTAAAATAAAATAACCTAACGACGCGAGTTATTTTTGATTGATGTACCAAAAGGTGACGACCTTTTCGTTTCTGATTAAAAACTGGACTCTTATTTAACCGAAGGGTAAGTAAGTAGCGAAATCTTACCGTTTCAATACACAAAATGTATTTAACCAGGGATAGATTTAATTTTAGAAGTAGGAATGGAGAACAGAGTAATCTGGGCTGGCGTCAAAGTCCCGGACCCCCTTCCACGGGACGGGGGGTATGAAAGAAGAGGCGGGTCATAGCGACAGAGGTAAAAAGGAATTACGTATTTTTCGCCGTCCCAGTCAGCAACGTCATCAAAACGTAATTTAAGTGAGCCAATAAGATAATTTAAAAACTTTTCGTTACGTGTTGGAGGGAGGGGCTCTATACTGGGTTATGAGTCGGAATAACTGAAGTAAATACTAACCGTTCTCCATTCCTACTTCTAAAATTAAATCTATCCCTGATTTAATTCTAAGCTTTTTCGATACTAGCATACTAGTAACACGGAAATCTAAGACTTACGCGGCGATAACATTGCGTATAGTGAAGGGAAGATATATTCATAGATGATGAAGAAAGAAATCAAGGTTTATTTAAGTTTTACTGGTGAAGGGGAGAGACCCGGGGGAGGACTAAAAGGAAATATTGAAGCCCTCTTAGCGTGAGTCACCCTATCCCCAATCTCTATCTCGTTATACAACTTGGTCGATGGAAGGCTCTGTAGCGTATATGCGTGGATAAGCTAAGCTAAGCTAAGCCATTGGAGACCCCGTTTGGGTCGAGGCTGCGAAGGAAGAAGACAGATGCTCTTTCCTGTTTAACCGTACGTACAAGTACGTAGTTGAGGGGTGAATCAGCTACAAGTCAAACAACTAAAGCCAGCCCGTTACGAAATTTAAAAATATTTACAAGGCATACTAGCCTATTTTAAAGCGTACTTGTTTTTATAAATTACAACCCTTGTATTTCAATAAAGCTGACTTTAAGTTCAATATTTGGGATTTGAGGGAGTTTAAGAATGGTACTTCAAATACGGTCAGTATATTCTTACGTACACTGACCTCAGTGACCTGTGGCAACTATAAATCGGACGAAGGTTACTAGTGATCGTAAATTAACTGATGTCAATTTTGAAGTTTTACTGGAATCGATACTGATTTTAAGCGATTATTTAAACTTTGCGAGAATAACTAATTATTTAACTCCAAGAAACCGATTTCGATCGCTTTTTACCGATTATCAACCGAATACAAACCGATTAATGGGTAAATTAGCATTGAACTGATATATCGGTTTGTGCCCTACACTAGTGACGTGTTAACTGTGCTATAAGTATAAACGAAGTAATTTTCCATCTCCTATTTTATAACCCGACTCAAACACCGAAAGGTCGACCTCATTAGCTATACTTGAATATTATCAAATAAAATTTGTCACACCCTCTAAATTCGATAACTTATCAATAAACCTTATCATAACGCGGTATTGACACACAATGACAATCTATCCACCACCAAAAAAAAAATTAAATAATCCTACCTGGCAAATGGTCTGGCTTCCATGGTATAAGTATCGGTCAAGGGGTCAGTTTTGATGGTCAGTAAATCCGTAAGATTACTTTCGGATAAAAATCCTTGCGCCATGACGCCGTTAATTTTACCGTCTGTAGGATTCCAATTCTCATCCATTAATTGTTAAAATCTACGCCAGAGAAAAAAATAAATAGGTAGAAAGGAAAGAAATTAAATTTAATTAGTTAACACCAATTTAATCTGGGTAATAGATGGGTATGAAATTGAAATTGTTAAATCTAAACTAGATCAAAGGATGGGTTTTGTGCCTATTTTTCCAACCCTCAAGTTACGAAATATCGACCTAGAAATCTGGAATTTGTTTTGTAAAGAAAATTAATAAGAAAGCTTTATTGTATCTAAAGAATTGATTAATTTCTACCCATGAATATTCCCTACGCGTAAAACTTGATTTAAAACCCCGGGGCAACAATCGATGCTCATCTTGCCTACGGTCATTTTATTCTATTAGTAATTATACTGAAAACTTTAGGTGAATAAAAGTTGGCGGAAAAATTCGAAGAAAATATAAATTTCCCCGTGAGGTATTCGACAAAGAATTTTAACTTTGAATAAAGAATAGCCCCTTTGGTGATGTCATGGTTTCTTTCCCTAAAATACCCAGAGGTTATACGATCCCTAAACTTGATTTAGACACTTGAACAGATAGATAGTGATTGAAATTATGCAATTTGATCGAAGTGAAATGTTTTAAATAATAAGTTCTCTTAGACGAATTGTTTTTAGTCTGGCAACAACTTGAAATACAATAAACTTGGAAACTTTATCGCGCATTGGTGACATTCAATGTATTCTAACACTTTCAGAACTTCATGTCAAAGGTCACTTAATGAATTCGCGAATTCAGAAACATTTGTAAAACTCCGGGACTCGTGTCTTGACTGACACCAAGATAACATTTTTAAGAATACTTCTAATTGTGAAATATACACAAATGTGACTGTTTAATATTTTCCCATCTCCAAAGGGTGCCTTGATTCAATAAATGTTTTTCGCATTTTTGCAATAGCCTTTATACAGGTGATAGTCTAGGCCTAATTTTTTAAGACCTTTTCTCGTTTTTGACTGTTCTAGTGGCATATTTTTCTTTCGAAATTTATATCGTATAAACTCTAATAACATAAATAACAGTCGGTATCTTCCTGGTAGCTGTAATGCAGTATCAAGGCCCGAAAAACGCGTGCTTGAAATTTTCAAACAGGTATCCACTATTAACGGAAAAATTCTTTACTTACCAAAAATTTGTTCTAGGTAATCCGTAGATTTAGCGAAAACGCGGTTGCGATTAACGAAAATGTCCTTTAAGAACCAAAATACACGCGGATTATGTTGTTTAGCGGGAAACAAAGGGGTTTAAACTAAATTTAATCAACGCGAAATAAACAACAATGTGAATTTAAACTAACGGGAATGAGGCATCCGCACCACAGGACCTATCGACAACGCAACAGCAACAACACTGAACGGCTTCAGGTGAAAATCCAACACACCTCGTCCTATGCCTCTCTCAACGGTCGTCGGCTTCATTTCCCCCCTTCCCGAAAGAAACGCAACTTTTCAAATACACCTGTTTGGTGGCGGCCTCTGTCGGCTGTCGGTGTCTTTAAAAGAAACATTTTTTGTCATCTACGGACTTTAAAGTTATTAAAAGGACAAAAAACTATCAAGACTGTGCAAAGCAGTTGCATTTGAAATGAGAAAATGGAAAGTTTTAGCCAAATTTTTAACATAGTAGCCTATATTGTTGTTTTGATTCATGATTACAAGAAAGAAATTAGAATTAGTATCATAGTTTCTTCAAGTTGCAAAAAAATTCAGATTTTTTCGTCCACTTAATGAATGCGAGGTCCGTGATCATAGTTTACACGCAAGGAGGATTCACACCATTTGCACAAGGAGACCAAGCAACTTAGAGCGTAAAATAGCAGAAGATTTTACGCTCTAAGTCGCTTGGTCTCCTTGTGTTAATGGTAGGAATCCTCCATGCCTATAAACTATGTATTGGACAAGACACCTCGGTACTTTTCGCCATTGATGCAAACGTCTAAGCTCTAGATGGGCGCATTTGAATGAAACCAATTCGTCCTTGACCCTAGACAATCCCACGCTCAATACACTTGGCACTAGACATAAAAAGCAGCTGCTGCCTTTCTGTTATGCAAAATATATTAATAAATAAAAAAACTGATCGAAACGGGCACCACACCCAAATAGATATTCCAAATTCTCCTATTAAATATATACGCCCATCAGTCTGTAGTAACAAATCTCCTATATAATTTTAATTATATTTCAAAAACCGTACATTTTTTTATTTGATTAATTTGACATTAAGAAACATTATTAATATATAATATAGCTTTCAAATCAGAATGTAAAAATAAAGTTCAATTTCACTTATAATTACATGGCATACTGTCTCTTTTTTCGCGCAAAAAATTTGGAACACTAAATCAGAACTATCCTTTAAATGATGTTTCCAGTTTAAATTGCTTGGAATTAGTTCCAAACTGGCTAATTTAGAGGTACCTAATAAAGTCTATATCACATTAGATTACCAAAAAATGTAAAATTATTCAAACCCACCTCGTTCGGAAGAGATACATGATATCTCTCCTACTATACCATAATCACCCATAACATTATGTTCGGAATTCATTCTATAATAAGTGAAATTTAATCCCATGTTTCTATCACTTGATCCCAGAATTTTGAGAACGGTACTAAAATCGTTTGATGGTTCGTATGCAAATGAGACCATACCCTATAGTTTTAATAATTAAGATTTATTTAAAATTTGGCATTAGATGTATTTTAATATAATAATATTTCGAATTACTCTGTAAAAATGATTTCTCAATGATCGCGCTAAACTTTCGTTCATTTTTAAACGTAAGGGATGAGTAGAATTTACCAAAAATGTATTGGATAAATTATTCAGATTAGGGCCAACAGGGTATATGGAAGAACTGGGGACAGTTACGTTTAATGGAACCCATTTTAATGAAGATTTTGCTTTCGAAATTGATATTCTGCAATATTTTTATTTAGTAAAAGCATAACGAATTTGAAAATAAGCAAGGTGGGCCTATACCTAATTTTGCGAAATAAACTATCTAAATTAGGATTTTTTTCATAGTTAAGGCGTTCCCAAACTTGGTCCAATAACGTTTTAATGTATTTCACTTAAAATATGATATTTTTTATATTCATGGACAAAAGTAACTAAATTCCGTTTATACCATCAACTTGACCGGTTTTGGTCAATCGCTCAACTTCTTTGGTATATTTGAACCAATAGTAAGGATACTTCAACCCATTTTTAGTTACCAGTTTTTTATCGGTATCTTTTTTAAATTTGGCGGTGTATTTAGCTGTGGTATGTAAATCTCGAAACCCGTTTTCCATAGACGGCAATATTACTGTAGATTCTAGAAGGAAATTTAATAATTTAATTACTAAATACCCGTGAAACGCTAGAAATTACCGCTGTAATCATTCAAAGTGGCGATGAGAACGTAATTAGATGGCTTTGTCTCAGACATATAACGCCACTGTTTCAAAAAATTGTAACTAAAACGTAATTTAAGCAAGAAAGAGTAATTAAATACATAAGGAAAATAATTTATGAAAAAATAAATAAAAGTAAATTAACCTTTGATTCCAATATCTGGGGACCAATTTAAGAGTTTGACCCCAGCCAGCGCAAGGTCTATTGTCCTCTCCAGGGTTCACAGAGCTGAGAAACATGGTCCAATCACCCGAATTAATTTTACTTTGAGCCCAATTAGCAACTTTAGCCTTTATAAAAATTTAATATAGCCAAAACGATCTCCAAATATAGTAATGTCGGACTACCTGATATTTCAGGCTATCTTCAGGTATTGTATAGGTATCAAAATTTTCTATGAACTTTGAACCCGATTTCTGCGCGTCTCTTGCATGGGTTACCCAAGCAAATGTACCATTAATTAAGTGAGACCATTTTTCTCTAATTTGAGAGAATACTACTTTATTACAACTATAAGCCCTTAATTACCTTCAATATACCTAAGTATATCGCTGGAACCAGTGTTGAGATAGTTACCAATCCAAATTGGTTTAATTACTCGGTGATCGATAATTAGTGGTAATGACGTAAATTCTATAATTGAAAGTTGTGCAAGCCCCGACAATGAATTTTTTTTATATAATTATTTATTAACCTTTGAACTCCTGGACATTAAGTCCACCTCCAAACAGTAAAATAACTGGATTATTTTCATGCGTAAATGCAAATTCGCTTGCCCCAATGTACAATGTTTTTAGAAGGTACATCGCATTATCATAAAAATATTTCGCAACCTTAAAACCATAAACTTTATCAGAGTACATGTTAAAATTCGTTTGAATTTCGTGTAATTTTCATTTTGCTCATATAAAATAGGCAGCTATCGCCACCTATGAACCTCGTATCATTGAGTTGAGAAAATTACCACTAGAGTGGCCTTTGCGTTGGGGGGGGCTACGTGGGACACTTTTGAAAACATTGGGACGGACAGCTTCCAAGTTTATCACACGATGGTGTCGCCATCTCGAAGCCTAGATAAGAAATGTATAAATACATGTATTCTTGAAATCAGAAAACTTTCCCGCCTTTTGCTTTAGTTCCCTTGGTTGCACTGGGATGGCGCCACAAGCGCGTAATATAGTTGATTGGGTCTTCCCGCCTTTTCTTTTAGTTCCCTTGGTTGCACCGGGATGGCGCCACAAGCGCGGGATATAGTTAATTGGGTCTTATATCCTAGCGGATGGAAGATTAGTGGTAATTTTCTCAACTCAATGGGTCGTATCTCCAAAATATTAATGGTATATGTCCAGCACCCATCTCCTGTATATGTATTTTCGCGGCAATGCAAGTTCGGTGACAAAGAAAACTGGTTTTCGTCCGTTTGTATTTAATTATTTTGGCCCTAATTTTGATTATTATCCATTGGAGGAGTGGTTATTTATAAGTAAAAATGTATTTTATAAGGTCATTCTTTATAATTATATATACTAAACATTATTTTTCAAAGGTACTAAAGGAAAAATGGATTTTGTATCCAGATTGAAAAGCAAACTTCAAAAAAAGATAACGAATGATTCTAGAGGCGAACACACATTCCAAAATCGATACAAAGTCGATAAAGAAAACATTAGATACCAAAGACATTTGAATGTTAAACTATTTGCACCTGTTAATGACGAAGAAGAAAGCAATTCAAAAGAGGCCCCTTCCACATCGACTTCCATACTGACAACGATAATCACCACAACTCCCCTTCCTCTATATCCTACACCACTAGTTAATGTAACGCAAGAAGAAACTGAATTTATTCTTCCAGCATTACCTGAAAGCGATACAGAGATTGAAGAGAGATTAAAAGTAATGGAGGATATTCAAGTCAAAGATGAACCTAATAGTAGCGACACCGGTGATGATAATGCAGCGGAAACATTGTTAAGCTTAGGGAAAAATTTTGTTAACGTTAAAGATGAACCGCATAGCGACACTGAGGATAAGGCAGCGGAAACACTGTTAAGCTTAGGGAAAAATTTTGTTAACGTTAAAGATGAACCACATAGCGACACTGAAGAAATAACTCTTCCAGCCCCAGAACCTAAAAAACTTCCAACCAAAAAAGTTCGAAATGTTCAAAGGAAAATTGTACATGTTAGAGCTACTAAAATGATTCAACCCCCGGCAACACTTGATTTAAAGGCAACTGTACTCAGAAACTTTAAAACTTTGATCAGTGGTGCAAATCTACGAAATTCCTTGCTTAGTAACTTTAAAAAAATTGAAACTAAACACTCTGATGATGAAACTGCATGTAGTGAGAAGGATCGAGAAATTTCGATAACCTCTAAAAGGAAAATGAAAAATTTCAAAAATGTTATAGTTAGATCTAAAAGAGCGAGGAAAGCTATCACATATCAGGAGTATGAATCTTCCGATGATTATTCTGAATAAATTCAATTGTAAAATTACAGCCCAGATTTAAGGGACACAAGAGAGCTATTAAAGGGAGGGTGAAGTAGAAAATCAAGTGATTTTTTTCTATCGATTCTTCTACTAATTATAAGAGCAGTCTGCATAGTGAAACATTCAGGAAATACCAACTCCGAATGATTTTAAAATTCAAATTAGGTTCAGATTTTAAGGATAATTTTGAAGAAGGTCCTCCGACCAATCGCGTAACGCCCTGCCTTTTTATTAACAAAATTCTCGTGGCACGCATGCTCCGTGTCGAATGAAATTTATCACGAGATTTGATAAAATTCGCGCGGAACGTGCCACGAGAATTTTGTTAAATGGAAGGCAGGGCGTTACGCGATTGGTCGGAGGACCTTGTTTAAAATTATCCTTAAAATCTGAACCTAATTTGAATTTTAAAATCATTCCGAAGTATTTCCTGGATGTTTCACTATGCAGACTGGTCTTATAATTAGTAGAAGAATCGATTAAAAATCACTTGATTTTCTACTTCACCCTCCCTTTAAGGTGGCAAATTTAGTGTCACTGTAACTCTTAATAATCAGTACCTGATTGAAGTTAACACACAATGGCATGCAATTTTGGTTTTGTCACATTGCCTTGTGTCCCTTGAATATTTTCTAAGGCATAATTTTTTGTTTCAACAAATCAAAAGTAATTAACCCTTTGTAATGAATCTAATTGGATTCAAAATATAAAAAGATTATATTTTTTACATTATGTCACTTTAAATATGTAATTTAAAGATTTTCCCTTCTTGAAAAAACATTTCGCCTAAAGTGCCTTATTTGTAAATCTGTTACAATTATCATTCCATGGTTTTAGAGACGCAGCAATATGGGATAAACCCCTCCTACCAAACGTCAGACGTCGCCTTAACCAATCATCTTTATTCCCCCACCACGCGTCTATTTGAAGCCCCGCCCTTTTGTTGTTTATACATACCTGAGAAGTGGAAGCATTTTTTCCCAAGTGCATTTTAGTCCAATTATCACACCAGTTAATCCCAATTGTAAATTTTCCTTCCATTTTGGACATTTTTAGAATTTTTAAAAGTTTACTTAAAACTACATCACTTTGGTGTCCTTCATAACCCTATAAAATATTTTGTAAAAGAAGTTTCGCAATAAAATATAATGATTTTTTTACCCATTCAACTATGAATCCATCTATTCCAATTAAAATTGATTGAAGAATTAAGTATTTCTATTAAGAATTATTTAATTTTTATTCTTGCAACTTTTTTCTAGAATATTATGGATTAATTATACCAACCAAATAATCCGCGTCTAAATCAGAAGTTAATCCAATTTTGGGATTATTTTCAGTTGCTAGATTTGTATGTTGCGTTAAACCTTCATGGAATAAAGATGATGATATAAAATCACCATTGAAATTAAATTCTTTTATTTTCGCTTGACTTTTTTCAGCAATTCTAAGTGACGAAAATAATGTATATTTTTTTAATTGAAGTTATTACCATGGATAAAGAATGCGCGTGAGGAAATTTGTTTTCACTCTACAGGATAGGCAACTCCCTATCTCGAGCGACAGCTTATTCTGTATATACTTTGTTACAACATCGGTTGTCAGCACGCGCAAACCTGGGTCTCTATGTAATTCTGCCTTGCGCGTGCTGACAAGAGACAAAAAACTTCAGGATATTTTAAACGAATTTAAATCCTGAAGATCCTGAAGTTTTTTGTCTCTTGTCAGCACGCGCAAGGCTAGATTACATATAGACCTAGGTTTGCGCGTGCTGACAACCGATGTTGTAACAGAGTATATTCTAGGAGAGCGATAGCTCTCTTAGATAAGACCTCATACCGACTTTAATGTATAAGGATGGTTTTTTGATTGGTTATAACTTTTTTTGTATCGTATTAACTGCTTTGAAAAAATTCCACAGAACTACAATTCGGGCCCTCAATTTGTGGTTAAAATTTCAAGAAGATCCACCCATTAGTTTATTGTATAAAAAATAAAGTTGCTAAGGGTGGTTTTCATTTCCATAAATTAATCAGCCCTTTTGGTGAAAAAGTTAAATTTTCCCATAGAAATAACATGGAGTTTTTTTCAAATTTAGCCATTTTGTCGCCACCCTTTTGAAATGAAATATTCGTTTGTTACGTTTGGGAACGGTTTTATATCAAAATTTAAACCTTTTTCTAGGACCATTTTTAAGGTTTTTGAGAAAAATTAATTTTAAGTATGTTTAATTTTAAATTTTAAAAACTACCCCAATCTGCGATATTTTAGCATGGATACGCTGTTTTATTGGTAAATATCAGCGCGACCAATATTGGCCTTTTTTTACGTATAGTTGCGTCATAATAATCCGATTGTTTTTTCTTAATGCCTTTTGGTTGAAATGGCCTATTCTAGGAGAGCGATAGCTCTCTTAGATAAGACCTCATACCGACTTTAATGTATAAGGATGGTTTTTTGATTGGTTATAACTTTTTTTGTATCGTATTAACTGCTTTGAAAAAATTCCACAGAACTACAATTCGGGCCCTCAATATGTGGTTAAAATTTCAAGAAGATCCACCCATTAGTTTATTGTATAAAAAATAAAGTTGCTAAGGGTGGTTTTCATTTCCATAAAATTAATCAGCCCTTTTGGTGAAAAAGTTAAATTTTCCCATAGAAATAACATGGAGTTTTTTTCAAATTTAGCCATTTTGTGGCCACCCTTTTGAAATGAAATATTCGTTTGTTACGTTTGGGAACGGTTTTATATCAAAATTTAAACCTTTTTCTAGGACCATTTTTAAGGTTTTTGAGAAAAATTAATTTTAAGTATGTTTAATTTTAAATTTTAAAAACTACCCCAATCTGCGATATTTTAGCATGGATACGCTGTTTCATTGGTAAATATCAGCGCGACCAATATTGGCCTTTTTTTACGTATAGTTGCGTCATAATAATCCGATTGTTTTTTCTTAATGCCTTTTGGTTGAAATGGCCTATCGATAGTGAGATAAGACTGCTTTAATATTGCCGCCGTGACAAATTACCCCGTTTGTGGCCGCCATTTTTTTAAGGGGAAAAAAATTTGAGAGTGGGTCCTTTTTCGTTGCCATTTTCATATTTTTTGAGGATTTGCTCATGGATGGATTTTAAATATAATATAAAGTAGGTTTCAAGCTTTAATATAAGCCTAATTTCATAGTTTTCCACCTTTTTATTGTCCCACAATCTATTTCTAAACTTGGCACTTTCTTTAAGGCGGTGAAATTGCGCTAAGCCTTGGCTTACCTTTAATTTTTGCCATTTATAAAAATGTTTACCTCTTGTTGTTACTTCGCCTTCTCGTATCGTCGTGTTTTTAAAGTTTAGACTTTGAAAGTAGTGCTTAGTTTTCTTAAATATTACTTAATTGTATAAAATTTCAATATTATAATTGCCTAAAACGTCCGTATTAACGAATTCAATGTTTTTTGTTGAAGGGACGCGCCTTGCATTTGAATTTCGTTCCCTCGAAACTACCCCCTTTAAGAGACCGGCCGCCGGAGGCTTTTTCTTCTACGCCCTCTCGGTCGCTCGTTCAGCCCCGATTCCCCCGAAAACAGCTGTAGTGACTCTGTTATTTACCAAAAATGTATGCGGTCAGTGTGTTGTTTTTGCATTTTAATGCTTCTAATCGTGGTGCACGTCGAGGTTTACGAATCCAACGTGTGTTGCGTAATGAAAATCAAGGGTGGATACTATATGATCTAATGATCTATGCTTTAAAAGGAATTTGACGGCGACAGTCATGCAAAAACGGTATTAGGCCTTGCCAAAAGTTGACCAAGCTATAGTGAGCCTTGTCAGTCAATGATATAAGAAATTGACCCTCGGATATCCTCTGACTAGGAGATGGTTATAAAGTTACTAACTCTCGATTTTGGAGGTAGATACTGTCTAGTGACACTTAAAGTAACGACTTAATCTTATAAACAGACTAACATCATAAGCCCATATCGTAAATTCACCGATGTTGATATCTAAGCTTACTTGAAATACCAATACCAATTTTTTTAACTCAATGAATCTTAAATATCAACATCAAAAATTATCTTCTGAAAGAGATATCTACTTATATTCCATTCAAATTTCTCGCAACATTTCAAATTAACGAATAGAAATGTGCAAATGAAGTTCTAACTGATTAATTGGGCAAATTGCTATATTGGTCACCATTACCGATCGCAGATAGATTTGCGCCCTTCAGTAGTGTTTATTATGCTTGTGAAATGGTAAGCGAAATCTGTGATTAAAGTTTAAAATAGACATGAGCAAAAAGGGCTTTATTCATATCAACTCGATTACCGAATATCTAAATTTGACTAAAATTAACAAAATATTCCCTTCATGGTTAAAAATCTTGTTTGAAGCAGCAAGCCATCTAATCCTTATTGACCTTCTTTTGAAAAAAAATAATAGGTTGATACCTCTTTCAGTAGATTATTCATTCATATTTCAGTTTCATTGAGTTTAAAAAAAATTAGTTCCACCATTGGTTAATTTTCAATATTGACCAATCGACAATCAAAAATTTTAATAACTAAATTACAAAGACCGGTTCAAAACCATATTAGTTTTGAAACGATTAAATTATAATTTTAAACATATATACTAGTTAATTCCTCGTAGGTAATTAGTTTATTTCCTTAGTGAAATTAATGCTGAATATTATATACACAAAGTAAATAATAAATTAACTTCTAAAATTTAAATGTAAAGTGTGTGCATTATTTCCCGATTAATAAAAGATATCCACCTATTTTCATTCAAATTAATTACTAATTTGTGGATAATGGATAGAAAATGTCGAGCTCTAATTGCGATATAGCTAAAATCAATCCCACGGGCTAATTATATTACAATATAACCTTTGCCCTATGTTTACTGTTTTGAATTTTATTTGTAAAATTTAAAACATAAAATAGTATTACAATTTTTTTTAATTAAATAATTATTAATAAATTTCAATAAAATAAATTCTGGTTAAATACATAACACTACTTTTTATTAATTTTCTGAAATTATCAGAGCTAAATATGAAAGACACATATTTAATTGCTCTCATTTCGACACAACTGCAACCGTATAGATTTATTCATTTAATAACATTTCTCATTTCTAATTATTTAAATTCAAAGGGCTGTATTAACTTTTAAAGGTGAAAACCCAGCTGACTTAGAAGTAAAAAAATACCAGGCTGCCAGGCTGTCTCTTTACACAACAGAGTTGGCCATTCTCGCTTATGAGAAATGAATCCTTGTCATATGCATCTCTGGACTTTAGGAGCTCCAGGACTCCCAACTGAATCAGGGTGGGAAATAGGGATTTTTTTAAAACTAGACATTGGGCCAGCGACCCCCTGCCCAGGAATAAATGAACTGGTCCATGACCATTGACCAGGGCGCGGCGTCTGCTAAACTAAAGAAGTGGGTAATTAAAATAGTTGAGATAATGTCTGGACCCTGGTTACCCTAGAATTTCCTTAGTGGTCCTGTGGACCACTGCTCACCCTTCGATTTAATTTTTAAACTGGTCATTTTCCCTGTGCCACCGCCTTATTTGCAACGCTGAACTGAAGATTTCTTTTGACCGGACCATAGCCTACTCGATCACGCGCAACACGTCGCAAGCATTGAGTTCAGAACATATATCCATGTCGCAAGCTGCTTGCGCTATAGCGCGAGTCAGGGTGGGAAATAAGGATTTTTTTAAACTGGACATTAGGCCAGAGCCCTCCTGACTTGGAATAAATAAACTAGTCCGTGACAATAGACCTTTTCACCGGTAGAGCGGGGGTGAACAGGGGGGGAAATTTCGAGAGGTGAGCATGCGTAGAAAGAATGTTTGGGTGCAGTGCAGTACTTTTAACCATTCCTTTTGCCTTATTTGCTACGCATTCGAGTTTATTTTTATAAAACAGTGTTTTATTACTTGTTGTAAAAGTATTAATTGAACTTCCGAGGTGAAATTTTATCGAATTCAATTGATAGACGTAAAATTAGGGAATTTAATGAAATTCTACTCACTAAATTGGGCGCCAAGGCTTACGAGCGTGTTATACGCAGCACTTTCGGCACGGCATCGGCGGTCATCGCCGATGATCCCATACCGTCGCCGAGGCTTAGTGAGTTTAACCTACTAGTATCAATGCACCGTTTCCATTAGAACTTAAACACTTTATTTCTTAACATGGTTTTAATTGTACTATCTCAGTTTTAAATACTAGGCATTTTATTTTAATATTGAATTTCAAAAGGTCTCCCATACGTCCATCGTAGTTTAGTTTACACGTTTAACTCCATAGAAGCGCTATAACTCATGCCCCCAAACATTGCAACTTCTCATGCGCGGCCCTTAAAGTGAATAGGCTAATTGGCCAGAGCACGTCGTCTGCTAAGCTAAGGAAGTGGATAATTAAAATATTAGAATTTTAATGTGTGGACTCTGGTTACCCTTGAATTTTTTAGTAGTCTCGTGGACCACTGACCCCCCTCCGATTTAATTTTTGAACTGTACCAGGCAATTTTTAAACTCGTCATTTGCCCTGTGTTACCGCCTTATTTCCCACGCTGGCGCGAGTTGCTTTGCGTTGTCGAGTGCGTGATGGAGCGGGCTATGCCTGGAGTCCCAACCCCCGTTACTTACTACCAAAATACCCACTAGCATAGCCCACTCGATCACGCTCTCTTTTCCCCGGCTACATATTTTGAAGAGGGCACTTTTTAGGCGTATTTATTAACAATCTTGGATCACCTTTGTGGACTTTTAGGGTAGCCCTTATAAACTGAGTCGGCATTGCCCTGACTATTTTGTGTTTAAGGTTTATAAGCTTAATATCAAACAGACGTTAGTTAATGCTACAAAAAAAGTTCGAAATTGATAATCTCGGATCGTCTTTGAGAAGTTTTAAGGATATCCGAATTTCATATTGGGCTTATGAAAAGTTTGAGCTAAAGGTTAAACAGACATAAATCAGCGTTTTAAAAAATTGTGTAAAACTGTCAATTTGGTCCTATTTGTGGAATTTTTAGGGGAGCGCCTCGCGTTTCAATAAAGGGTTGTAAAAAATTGTATTATGTTAATTACAATAAGAATACAAACTTTCAATGAGTTACGTTTTTATTTTTTGGAGTATCATTATAAATAAATGACTGATTGAGCTAAAGTTACGGTCCCCTTTTTATATGTTTCTGCTTAGTGTAGATTTTGAAAATGTAAAACAGTTTCTTAACAATCTTAATTAAAATGAAGACTGAAGGAGCAGATATTAATCAAAAATGTCTTGATTAGAATCAAGTCCTAAAAAGTATCGATAAGACTGAGGTTATCACTTGTCTGAAGGATCAGATATTAATTTTTCTTTTTAATTGAAACTTAAAGGCATGCTTAAGAAAAAAACAACGTTCCATTACCGTTTTCCGTTGAAATAACTTATTTTACAGGTAATCAATTTCAAAAATTTACTTATCTCGGGTTTTCGGGCACAATTCCATTCCCCCAAAACATTTTATCATTACATTAATTACTTTTGAGAGATAACGTGTCAAAATAAGCTTTAAAACAATAAAAAACTGAATGAGCGGTCTGTTTAGCCATGACCAAAACCTTCAAATCAGTGTTGCTAATGTTAGAAAGTGGATGTTCCCACTTCCATTTTAAAAATTTGCCGCATTTCCCACACCCCCTTTTTTACAGTCATATTTATCTGGACTATTTTATCATACTAAGTTTAATATGGAATATCACTCCGCATGGCTTTGACAATATGTACAAATGCTATAAAGCTTTAAAATTCTCAAAATATGCTTTCTTTTTTTTCAGTGCCAAACTTAAAATCACCGAATTTATTTCAAAATGTCGCTTGAAATTATTAAACCGGATAAAATTTTCGAAAATGCACTAATTTTAACTGTGCAGTTAAAATTAGTGCATTTTTGAAAATTTTGCACTATTAACCCTTGAACAGGAAAATTCCGACATTTGATTGATTTCGGAAAAATATTACTTTTTCCCCACAGAGCCTAAAACCAAACCTAAATCTCCCACGATGTGGGAAATTACCCACACATTGGCAACACTGCTTTAAAAACTTACAACAAGCACACTTTCGAGACATGTTCTGAACAAATTAGTGCTTAACCCTCTAATAGTACGACCACGGAGAATTGATGTAAACTGTAGTTGAAATATATTCATGTGCGACCTGTGGCACTGAATGGTCTCTAACCATTGTTTGAAACTAGAGAGAGAAATAGTGAGCAGCATTAATCATGTCCTGAGCTATGAGAATGAACAGTATGACTGTTGACTGAAGTACACTAGACATTACATCATTTTGCATAACCACGAGTAAAAATCTAACTGTCCCTACTTAATTTTCCGCCATTGTTTTAAAACGTATCCACTGCGAAGCATACCGGGCACAAATGAGGGAACCTTTTAAAACTCAATGTCATACACGTACTCTCTCAAAAGTAATTAATGTAATGATAAAATGTTTTGGGGGAATGGAATTGTGCCCGAAAACCCGAGATAAGTAAATTTTTGAAATTGATTACCTGTAAAATAAGTTATTTCAACGGAAAACGGTAATGGAACGTTGTTTTTTTCTTAAGCATGCCTTTAAGTTTCAATTAAAAAGAAAAATTAATATCTGATCCTTCAGACAAGTGATAACCTCAGTCTTATCGATACTTTTTAGGACTTGATTCTAATCAAGACATTTTTGATTAATCGATAGTGAGATAAGACTGCTTTAATATTGCCGCCGTGACAAATTACCCCGTTTGTGGCCGCCATTTTTTTAAGGGGAAAAAAATTTGAGAGTGGGTCCTTTTTCGTTGCCATTTTCATATTTTTTGAGGATTTGCTCATGGATGGATTTTAAATATAATATAAAGTAGGTTTCAAGCTTTAATATAAGCCTAATTTCATAATTTTCCACCTTTTTATTGTCCCACAATCTATTTCTAAACTTGGCACTTTCTTTAAGGCGGTGAAATTGCGCTAAGCCTTGGCTTACCTTTAATTTTTGCCATTTATAAAAATGTTTACCTCTTGTTGTTACTTCGCCTTCTCGTATCGTCGTGTTTTTAAAGTTTAGACTTTGAAAGTAGTGCTTAGTTTTCTTAAATATTACTTAATTGTATAAAATTTCAATATTATAATTGCCTAAAACGTCCGTATTAACGAATTCAATGTTTTTTGTTGAAGGGACGCGCCTTGCATTTGAATTTCGTTCCCTCGAAACTACCCCCTTTAAGAGACCGGCCGCCGGAGGCTTTTTCTTTAAAGCCCTCTCGGTCGCTCGTTCAGCCCTGAAAACAGCTGTAGTGACTCTGTTTGAGTCTGTTATTTACTAAAAATGTATGCGGTCAGTGTGTTGTTTTTGCATTTTAATGCTTCTAATCGTGGTGCACGTCGAGGTTTACGAATCAAACGTGTGTTGCGTAATGAAAATCAAGGGTGGATACTATATGATCTAATGATCTATGCTTTAAAAGGAATTTGACGGCGACAGTCATGCAAAAACGGTATTAGGCCTTGCCAAAAGTTGTCAGTCAATGATATAAGAAATTGACCCTCGGATATCCTCTGACTAGGAGATGGTTATAAAGTTACTAACTCTCGATTTTGGAGGTAGATACTGTCTAGTGACACTTAAAGTAACGACTTAATCTTATAAACAGACTAACATCATAAGCCCATATCGTAAATTCACCGATGTTGATATCTAAGCTTACTTGAAATACCAATACCAATTTTTTTAACTCAATGAATCTTAAATATCAACATCAAAAATTATCTTCTGATAGAGATATCTACTTATATTCCATTCAAATCTCTCGCAACATTTCAAATTAACGAATAGAAATGTGCAAATGAAGTTCAAACTGATTAATTGGGCAAATTGCTATATTGGTCACTGTTACCGATCACAGATAGATTTGCGCCCTTCAGTAGTGTTTATTATGCTTGTGAAATGGTAAGCGAAATCTGTGATTAATGTTTAAAATAGACATGAGCAAAAACAGCTTTATTCATATCAACTCGATTACCGAATATCTAAATTTGACTAAAATTAAGAAAATATTCTATTCATGGTTAAAAATCTTGTTTGAAGCAGCAAGCCATCTAATCCTTATTTACCTTCTTTTGAAAAAAAATAATAGGTTGATACCTCTTTCAGTAGATGATTCATTGATATTTCCGTTTCATTGAGTTTAAAAAAAATTCGTTCCACCATTGGTTGATTTTCAATATCGACCAATCGACAATCAAAAATTTTAATAACTAAATTACAAAGACCGGTTCAAAACCATATTAGTTTTGAAACGATTAAATTATAATTTTAAACATATATACTAGTTAATTCCTCGTAGTCGTAAGTAATTAGTTTATTTCCTTAGTGAAATTAATGCTGAATATTATATACACAAAGTAAATAATAAATTAACTTCTAAAATTTAAATGTAAAGTGTGTGCATTATTTCCCAATTAATAAAAGATATCCACCTATTTTCATTCAAATTAATTACTAATTTGTGGATAATGGATAGAAAATGTCGAGCTCTAATTGCGATATAGCTAAAATCAATCCCACAGGCTATTTATAATACAATATAACCTTTGCCCTATGTTTACTGTTTTGAATTTTATTTGTAAAATTTAAAACATAAAATAGTATTACAATTTTTTTAATTAAATAATTATTAATAAATTTCAATAAAATAAATTCTGGTTAAATACATAACACTACTTTTTATTAATTTTCTGAAATTATCAGAGCTAAATATCAAAGACACATATTTAATTGCTCTCATTTCGACACAACTGCAACCCTATAGATTTATTCATTTAATAACATTTCTCATTTCTAATTATTTAAATTCAAAGGGCTGTATTAACTTTTAAAGGTGAAAACCTAGCTGACTTAGAAGTAAAAAAATACCAGGCTGCCAGGCTGTCTCTTACACAACAGAGTTGGCCATTCTCGCTTATGAGAAATGAATCCTTGTCATATGCATCTCTGGACTTTAGGAGCTCCAGGACTCCCAACTGAATCAGGGTGGGAAATAGGGATTTTTTTAAAACTAGACATTGGGCCAGCGACCCCCTGCCCAGGAATAAATGAACTGGTCCATGACCATTGACCAGGGCGCGGTGTCTGCTAAACTAAAGAAGTGGGTAATTAAAATAGTTGAGATAATGTCTGGACCCTGGTTACCCTAGAATTTCCTTAGTGGTCCTGTGGACCACTGCTCACCCTCCGATTTAATTTTTAAACTGGTCATTTTCCCTGTGCCACCGCCTTATTTGCAACGCTGAACTGAAGATTTCTTTTGACCGGACCATAGCCTACTCGATCACGCGCAACACGTCGCAAGCTGCTTGCGCTATAGCGCGAGTCAGGGTGGGAAATAAGGATTTTTTTAAACTGGACATTAGGCCAGAGACCCTCCTGACTTGGAATAAATAAACTGGTCCGTGACCATTGGCCAGAGCACGTCGTCTGCTAAGCTAAGGAAGTGGATAATTAAAATATTAGAATTTTAATGTGTGGACTCTGGTTACCCTTGAATTTTTTAGTAGTCTCGTGGACCACTGACCCCCCTCCGATTTAATTTTTGAACTGTACCAGGCAATTTTTAAACTCGTCATTTGCCCTGTGTTACCGCCTTATTTCCCACGCTGGCGCGAGTTGCTTTGCGTTGTTGAGTGCGTAATGGAGCGGGCTATGCCTGGAGTCCCAACCCCCGTTACTTACTACCAAAATACCCACTAGCATAGCCCACTCGATCACGCTCTCTTTCCCCCGGCTACATATTTTGAAGAGGGCACTTTTTAGGCGTATTTATTAACAATCTTGGATCACCTTTGTGGACTTTTAGGGTAGCCCTTATAAACTGAGTCGGCATTGCCCTGACTATTTTGTGTTTAAGGTTTATAAGCTTAATATCAAACAGACGTTAGTTAATGCTACAAAAAAAGTTCGAAATTGATAATCTCGGATCGTCTTTGAGAAGTTTTAAGGATATCCGAATTTCATATTGGGCTTATGAAAAGTTTGAGCTAAAGGTTAAACAGACATAAATCAGCGTTTTAAAAAATTGTGTAAAACTGTCAATTTGGTCCTATTTGTGGAATTTTTAGGGGAGCGCCTCGCGTTTCAATAAAGGGTTGTAAAAAATTGTATTATGTTAATTACAATAAGAATACAAACTTTCAATGAGTTACGTTTTTATTTTTTGGAGTATCATTATAAATAAATGACTGATTGAGCTAAAGTTACGGTCCCCTTTTTATATGTTTCTGCTTAGTGTAGATTTTGAAAATGTAAAACAGTTTCTTAACAATCTTAATTAAAATGAAGACTGAAGGAGCAGATATTAATAAAAAATGTCTTGATTAGAATCAAGTCCTAAAAAGTATCGATAAGACTGAGGTTATCACTTGTCTGAAGGATCAGATATTAATTTTTCTTTTTAATTGAAACTTAAAGGCATGCTTAAGAAAAAAACAACGTTCCATTACCGTTTTCCGTTGAAATAACTTATTTTACAGGTAATCAATTTCAAAAATTTACTTATCTCGGGTTTTCGGGCACAATTCCATTCCCCCAAAACATTTTATCATTACATTAATTACTTTTGAGAGATAACGTGTCAAAATAAGCTTTAAAACAATAAAAAACTGAATGAGCGGTCTGTTTAGCCATGACCAAAACCTTCAAATCAGTGTTGCTAATGTTAGAAAGTGGATGTTCCCACTTCCATTTTAAAAATTTGCCGCATTTCCCACACCCCCTTTTTTACAGTCATATTTATCTGGACTATTTTATCATACTAAGTTTAATATGGAATATCACTCCGCATGGCTTTGACAATATGTACAAATGCTATAAAGCTTTAAAATTCTCAAAATATTCTTTCTTTTTTTTCAGTGCCAAACTTAAAATCACCGAATTTATTTCAAAATGTCGCTTGAAATTATTAAACCGGATAAAATTTTCGAAAATGCACTAATTTTATCTGTGCAGTTAAAATTAGTGCATTTTTGAAAATTTTGCACTATTAACCCTTGAACAGGAAAATTCCGACATTTGATTGATTTCGGAAAAATATTACTTTTTCCCCACAGAGCCTAAAACCAAACCTAAATCTCCCACGATGTGGGAAATTACCCACACATTGGCAACACTGCTTTAAAAACTTACAACAAGCACACTTTCGAGACATGTTCTGAACAAATTAGTGCTTAACCCTCTAATAGTACGACCACGGAGAATTGATGTAAACTGTAGTTGAAATATATTCATGTGCGACCTGCGGCACTGAATGGTCTCTAACCATTGTTTGAAACTAGAGAGAGAAATAGTGAGCAGCATTAATCATGTCCTGAGCTATGAGAATGAACAGTATGACTGTTGACTGAAGTACACTAGACATTACATCATTTTGCATAACCACGAGTAAAAATCTAACTGTCCCTACTTAATTTTCCGCCATTGTTTTAAAACGTATCCACTGCGAAGCATACCGGGCACAAATGAGGGAACCTTTTAAAACTCAATGTCATACACGTACTCTCTCAAAAGTAATTAATGTAATGATAAAATGTTTTGGGGGAATGGAATTGTGCCCGAAAACCCGAGATAAGTAAATTTTTGAAATTGATTACCTGTAAAATAAGTTATTTCAACGGAAAACGGTAATGGAACGTTGTTTTTTTCTTAAGCATGCCTTTAAGTTTCAATTAAAAAGAAAAATTAATATCTGATCCTTCAGACAAGTGATAACCTCAGTCTTATCGATACTTTTTAGGACTTGATTCTAATCAAGACATTTTTTATTAATACAGAATAAGCTGTCGTTCGAGATAGGGAGTTGCCGATCCTATAGCGTGAAAACAAATTTCCGCACGCGCATTCTTTATCCATGTTATTACTCTCACATACCCGTTATATGACCATAGTCCTAACAAACCATCATTTTCCCTTGAAAAACGATTAAAATTGACATCGGCAAAGACCTTAATTAAAATAAAATGAAAGTTTGATGTTTTTAAACGAAAATTATTTTCGTTAAATTGCTTTCACCTTTGGTTTAGAGCTAAAAGGTTTTAAGTTATTGCCATAACCATAAGCAAGAGGTATAGAACTTGCGAATAATATTGCGTAAAGTGTAACCATTTTGCTATGAAAATAAGGAAAATTCAATGTTTCAGACTTTTGTAGTTGGATGATAAAGATTAAATATTTATTATCTACTAATCTGCAAATTATAAGGTCGAAAGTTCATATAGTTATTGTGACTATAGAGTAATGGCAGTTTCCAGGTTTGACTCTATTAATGTCTATGGACAAATAACATGGGGTGCCATTAGTCTATAGTTTTTCTCTCTTTGCACTTACGACAGTCTTGAACTGGTTATTAAAGAAGAGGAAGTTTTCTTTCTGCGTGGGACTTACGTAGGCAATGTTGTAATCTAGCAATTCTCAATTGTTTAATTACGATTAATATTAAGTAAGTATATCCATTTAAATAAAGCAGCTTTAACAAATTATCCATATAGAACATGTAAATATAATTTAAACAGCGTAGTTGTTGTTGGACCAAGGCTTAAGAAGTTAAGAAATCCTTTTTTTAATTGTTTTCAGAAATTTAGATTGAAATTAATTAAATTAACGATGTGGAATAGTATAACCAGTTTCACCAGGCGTCATCGGCGAAAATTTTACGTAATAGGAGGGATAATTGGCGGAGTTTACGTCTTCCGACGAGTTTTAGCCACTAAATTGGCCGAGTGGGAAACCAGACAAACGCAAGATTTATTCGATAAAATGAAGCGTTATCATCATTTTGAAGGAACTTTACAGACATGCGACTCTACCGTCTTATCCTTGACTCCCAAAGTGCGTGAAACCATCCAAACTACGTTAAAAGTTGATGAACTGATTGATAAACTCAAAACTAGCCCGAACAAAAAATTAGAAATATGGGAAGACCTTAAAATTTTAGTATTCTCGGAAGCTGTAAGCGAAATCTGCGGGGAAGTCATGTTAGTCGCCTTTTTGAGAGTACAACTTAGCGTTATTGGGGGATATATGTACATTGATACCCAAAAACAAGGGAAAAATACGGAAATATCAATTAACACGCTTCAGTCATGTTCTCAAGAGGTTCAACAAAAATATCTAGGTTGCGTTAATCATTTCTTTAACGTCGGAATGACGGACTTAATCTTACTTATAAGAGATTTGGTTGCGGACTCCTTTTCTAGTACTAGTTTAAAGGATAGATTAGCTTTATCAGACTTCCAAAATATCCTGAACGTTATTAAAAAATCCATTATTCACGGAGAAAAGAGCATTATTACTAACGTAGCTTCATACCTCCTTCCACGTAATGGATTAGAAATAGGAGGGCCTAGTGTCGAAAATGGTTCGACTGTTTTTCATAAAATGTTATTAGAAACGAGAGATATTTTAGAAACTACAGATTTTGCTCGAATTTTAGCGGAGGGTATTGATTTGGGGTTCAATAGCGTAATTGATCGAGTTTCTGAGAGTATGATGCACGCTAACCAAGGGGAATTTGTTAATCCGCATCAGATTTTGGTCCCGGTAGCTAAAATTATCCCCGCGTTACATTCTCATTACAAAACATACAATAATTGCTCAATTAACGGAGTTTCCGCGAAAAATTCACTTTTGCAACAACTTCTGCAAGAAGAAAAATCAAAAGCATTTGCTGCTAATATTTACGAAGCTTTTAGCCAACCCTTGGACATTGATCAAAATATTCGACCATCTATCTCCAATTTTCCTTAAGATATTAAATTAATTAACCTTCATTTTCAAAGTTAATTAATTAAGTAGTTTTGTTAAAAATTGGAAATTATTAATTGTGATGGAGGCGACCTCTGGTGGCCCTTTAATTTTGATCTAGTTTTGTATAAATATAATTATAAATTCGGGTTAATAATACTAATAATTGTAAATTATTATTGCATTTTCATTTACATATAAACTTATAAAGTCAAAATATCTAAATAAATAAATTTAGTGGGGTTTTCCATTTACAGCGAGTATACAGTGTTTTGAAAGTTAATGAAAAATGCCATGTTTTTTTTCTATAAAAGTTTAATGTCCTTCAGAACTGCGTATCTACTATGTAATAAATCAATTTATATTTAAATTAAACAAATTTTTTTAATATAAACTCAAAGTGTGTTGATTTATTTATTGATGTAATGTAAAAACAGTACACATAGAGTGCTGTCAGAAGCGCCGGTGTGACGTCACCCATGCTGTTTTCCCATAAAGAAAAAACGGTAACTGTCATGGCCGCCCATTGCTAAAGGCAGACTCGTGACGTTTAACCTTGGATCTGACGTCACAACCGACAGCACTCTATACAGTGACAACAGTGATGTTATTACTATTATCAGAAGGGGATAATAGGAGAAGGATGACACTCTGTATCCTCTTAATGCTTTAGTTATGTAACGTCATTCTTCGGAGGCTCACCCTTTTAGTTTGCTTTCCCGCTCATCAAACTACAAATGGGCATCGCACTGTAAGGTGAATTCTATAGTTGTTTGGCATTAAATCCCCAGCAATCAACCCACAAACCTTGATTGTCTTGACGTGGGTCAAAATGCACAAGCGCGTCTTGCCAAATATTTAAACTCTAATAGAGTAATGATGAGGGAACTATTTATCGTGTATGTGATTCGGTTTAGTAACCTTGCTCTAAACGTTTCGATGTTGGGAAGAGTGACGTTACACTTACCCCGATTTGTGGTACACTTCTCTCGAAGAGAAGTATTATATACTTCTGCTATTATTTACCAACCAATACGCTACACATTTAAGCTTTAACACACGCCCGTTTTTAATTAAAAACTGAACACACTAATGACTTTTTCACGGAAGCACGGCATAGATGGCTCCAATGACTTAATCGGGAAAATAAAAACGGATAGGTCTATATAATTATTGATTAAACTTCCTGATATCTCAAGGCCTTATCCGCGACTTTCGTTTTAGCGACTTTCGTTTTAGCAGCCGCCCTTCCAGTTGCCCAATATGAAAAATATAATTATCTCAACATGACTATAATTCAAATTAATTAACCATCAGTTAGGTACAATGTCACTAAGACAATTAATTAACGATACAAAAGTCATTAGATAACGGATATTCTTGATCGATGGAACGGTTAATTTTAGATTTAATATTTTTGTTAAGCACCGTTGCTGTAATCGCAACCGCTGATGTCTCCAAAGAAACAACAGTTTTTTATTCAATATGTAATGAAACAGTCAGCTGTTCTAGTCAAGTAAGCGTTAATTGGGATATGTTTAATTCGAGACTGCCTAATTTTCAACGTTTTTTCAAAAATAATAAACCTTTTTTCTAGATCTCAGCGGTACGTGATTTAGACGACAATGCTTGCCTGATAAAAACAAGACCATGTAGGTTTTATAGTTTTTTTTGTTGTTGTATGGTTTTTAAACAAGTTAATTAATGGACCATTATTTTACGTTAAATTATAGTTTGCATATCCAAAAAACCGGAAATAAAAAACCCAGCATTTTTAGAAAATGAAGCTTCGTTCCGAGCTTCGATTATCCCATTTCTTTATGATTTCAATTATGTTTCTTTTAATATTTCCATGACAACCTCAAATTCAGGTAACGACGTTTTCTATATTAAGGTGGAATTCATAAACGTTGGACGCAACGCAATTTAGTACAGGCAAAGGCAGGGCGTCGTGCGCAAAAGGCAGACGTTTGCGAACGACGCCCTGCCTTCGCCTGTACTAAATTGCGTTGCGTCCGACGTTTATGAATTCCACCATTAGCCCACAAAATAAGGATTTAGACAAATCAATTTCCATGTAGATGTCACTGGATTCTATTTCTTCATAACTCAAAAGACTGAAAATAAAACTTCGGATTATGAAAGCTGCCGCATCTTTGATTTTAATGATGCTAGAAAAAGTTACAGCGGTGTAAGAGTCATTCTTTAACACCTTTAACTTTAATCAGCGCAATTAAGACTTTAATTAATTTATAATAGGATATTTCACTCCACTATGATTGCTATCGAAAAATGAGAAGTCAAGGATTTGCATTTTTTGACGTTATGTTTCACGCCTATCCTTTTAACAATAACAAGGAACTAATATACAGAATGTACATTCCAACTATGAGCGAAATTGGTAAAAAAACAATCCCGGGTCAAATTATAATCTAGTTCTTCTAATTATTATAAAAAATATCTTAGAATCGACTAACCTTTGCGATTGGGCCCCTCTAACTATGATTAATACCGCCGCGTTACAAAGAAACACGATTGAATTGAAATTTTCCCCATCTCCTAACAACATTGAGCGGTATTTGGTGCTTTTAAACACTACAGATGGTCAACCCATTCTCGCTAAACACATAGAATCCACGCAATTACCGCCTTTGGAAATGTATAAAGTCGTGTTTGATGATGTTCCGATGGGAGAATACCTTTTAAACATAAGACCAATCAATTCGTCAAATTCAGAGTTGAATTGCCATCGGTCAAAAACCATAAAGATAGAAGTTACCAGCATTGGTTCGTTTATAAATTCCTTCAACGACGCAACCATGGATGAAGGATGCGCGTGAGGAAATTTGTTTTCACTCTACAGGATAGGCAACTCCCTATCTCTAACGACAGAATATTCTGTATATACTCTGTTACAACGTCGGTTGTCAGCACGCGTAAAGCTAAGTCTCTATGTAACGTAGCTTTGTACGTGCTGTCAAGAGACAAAAAACTTCAGGATCTTCAGGATTTAAAATATCCGCGAGTTTTTTAGCTGGGTGCACGGACCTCTAGGCCTTAGTTTCAAATACGTGTAGTAGGCTGTAGGTAATTTCACACGTATTTGAAACTAAGGCCTAGAGGTCCGTGCACTCGAGCTAAAAAACTCGCGGATATTTTAAATCCTGAAGATCCTGAAGTTTTTTGTCTCTTGACAGCACGTACAAAGCTACGTTACATAGAGAAACAGCTTTGCGGGTGCTGACAACCGACGTTGTAACAGAGTGTATACAGAATATTCTGTCGTTCAAGAGATAGGGAGTTGCCTATCCTGTAGAGTGAAAACAAATTTCCTCACGCGCATTCTTTATCCATGACGCAACTTTATTAATTCCCCCTCCCCCCTCTTAATTAACTTTTGTAGGAAATTTCAACCACCAATTTATATTTGCCATAATTATTTGCGGTTCTTTGGTAGTAGTGGTTCTACTAGGTTTCATAATGCACAAATTATGCCACAGATCGAGTCACAGAGGTTAATTTGTTACCTCCAAATCCTTATAGTTTCGAAACTAACTAAACATTTATACAATGATCGATTTATCAGGATCGGCCCTTCAAGAAGTACCCAAACCCAAATGCGTCATCATCTATTCCTACGATTGTCCTCAACATTTTAAAGTCGTTAAAGTATTCGCTGAGTATCTCAGGTCTTGTTGCGACATGGAGGTTTCTTTGGACGCGTTGGACAAGGGGTTGCGAGAAACTGACAACGATTGGTTGTTAAAAGAACTCAATAAATCTCAATTTGTGATTGTGATAATATCAAGAGGGGTTTTTCATAAAGTACAAAATTATTTCTGGAATTCATTAATTCATTTAAAGGAATGTAACGTCATGAAATTATTTTAACACGAAACAGGATAAAACGGGAAACAATCCCGAAATGAAGGAAGGCAATTTACGAGACAACTACACCCCCGCTATGACATTCTTGACAGAGATAATGGGAAAACCTTCCAGCTCTAACAACGAAGACGGTAGTCAAACACACGTTATTAAAGTTCTCTTTGATTATTCAAGGAGAAGCTATGTACCGAGCAAGTTGGTTAAAATTGGACCCACTTTCCATTTGCTAAACCAAATTAATCCATTTCTGTGCGAGGTAAGTTATTTGGGTATATTCCTCTAGAATGCGGTATTTAATCTTTGTTACATGGCTGCATGGTGATTTGAGGGAATGTAAATAGATTTGACTGACACTTTTTAAACGAAACTGTAGATCTTAGAACCCGATCCCTGCATGATATGTCGCACTCTACAATACATTCGTAATCTACGAGCATCTTTGCAGGTATGAAATACGATAGTATAATCATGGATAAGGAATGCGCGTGAGGAAATTTGTTTTCACTCTACAGGATAGGCAACTCCCTATCTCCGAGGACAGTTTATTCTGTATATACTCTGTAACAACATCGGTTGTCAGCATGCGCAAAGCTAGCTCTCTATGTTATCTAGCCTTGACAAGAGACAAAAAACTTCAGGATCTTCAGGATTTAAAATCGTTTAAAATATCCTGAAGTTTTTCGTCTCTTGTCAGCACGCGCAAGGCTAGATTACATAGAGTCCTAGCTTTGCGCGTGCTGACAACCGATGTGGTAACAGAGTATATACAGAATAAGCTGTCGTTCGAGATAGGGAGTTGCCGATCCTATAGCGTGAAATCAAATTTCCTCACGCGTATTCTTTATCCATGCTATAACCTTTAAAACAGGAACACTCAAATGTTTAAATTTATTTTGGGTTCGTTTGATAAATAACCGACATTTCCTTGACTATCTGGGATTCTGGGTTGGTTTTATAATTCCTCAACATCTCCTTGATTATTTGGTTTGTTTGTGTGTTTACAAATATTAGATTCACTGTCAACAATCAAAAGTCTTTCCGATCAAAATCTATCCTAAAATGCCCGGTAGCGACTTCAACGCCAATTCTAAGGGTAAAGAACTAGTAGACGCCATCGAAGCCATGAAAACTTTTCAAAAAATGGATGAAGATTGGTTCAGTAAGGTTTTAGAACGGGATAATATAGATTTGAACAGTGCAGGCGGTGTCCCCATGGAAAGAGTAGAGGAAGAAAATAAGGAAGATCTTGAAAACGAACTTGACGATGATCCCGTCACCCAATTAAATAAGAACGCCAATAGTAGCGGTAATGAGGAAAAAAGCCCCGAATGTCAGGGGCTATTAGAAAAGGTTAGTGTCGAGAAAGTTTGAGCACTATATCAATAAACCATGGATGAAGAATGCGCGTGAGGAAATTTGTTTTCACTCTACAGGATAGGCAACTCCCTATCTCGGGCAACAGAATATTCTGTATACACTCTGTTACAACGTCGGTTGTCAGCACGCGCAAAGCTAGGCCTCTATGTAATCTAGCCTTGCGCGTGCTGACAAGAGACAAAAAACTTCAGGATATTTTAAACTGATTTTAAATCCTGAAGATCCTGAAGTTTTTTGTCTCTTGTCAGCACGCGCAAGGCTACATTACATAGAGGCCTAGCTTTACGCGTGCTGACAACCGACGTTGTAACAGAGTGTATACAGAATATTCTGTCGTTCGAGATAGGGAGTTGCCGATCCTATAGCGTGAAAACAAATTTCCGCACGCGCATTCTTTATCCATGAATAAACGCATGCCAATATATACAGTATAATACGCAACATTATTCAAATTTTAATTTTTAAAAGACGAGTCTTTAAAAATGTACAATGGACAAATGAAAAATATCGAAACTTGACCAAGTTTGCCAAATTTTAAGAAATTGCAATTGCGACTCGTCTTTTAAGAAAAATATATTATTTATAAAGATGCTGTTATCCTTTTAAAAAAATATTACAGTTCCTTCATCTTCATTTATTTTTTAGCCAGGAATTAAATTTTAGGAAATTATTTATTTTTAATTCTAAATATTAATTAGGTTTTCTCGGGTATAATTAAATTAAAAAGAAATAATCCTACTTAATCGCTAGCATAATATTATCTAGTCTTAGAAAATAAATATTTTCAGAAGTATATAATACTTCTCTTCGAGAGAAGTGTACCACAAAGCTGGGTGAGTGTAACGTCACTCTTCCCAACATCGGAACACCTAGAGAAAGGTTACTAAACCGAATCACATACACGATAAATAGTTCCCTCCTTATTACTCTATTAGCGTTTAAATATTTGGCAAGACGCGCTTGTGCATTTTGTCCACGTCAAGAAAATCAAGGTTTGTGGGTTGATTGCTGGGGATTTAGTAGCAAACAACTATTGAATGCACCTTGCAGAGCGATGCCCATTTGTAGTTTGATGAGCGGGAAAGCAAACTAAAAGGGGAAGCCTGGGAAGAATGACGTTACATAACTAAAGTATTAACAGGATCCAGAGTGTCATCCTTCTTCTATTATCCCCTTCTGATATTTTCCATTTTGCGTCTCGATTATGTTAAGCCTACAAGTCGACTGGCCCAAATTTTTTTAAAAGGACAATTTTAAAATAAAGATAAACAGTATTTGTGTAATTAAACATGTGGAAAACAAACTATAATACGATCCCTCCATTTAGCCCTTTCTCTAAAGACGACCAAACTAAAGTAAGTGACATACCAAGTAAATAAAAAACCCCTAGCTTCCAAAAAAACAGCAATTAATGATATAATTAATTTAACCCCCCCCTCAAATATACAAATTAAAGTGATAGTGGCAAAATTAACTCGTGCAAAATAAAGGAAAAAATAGTTATAAGTGGTTAGCCCCTTTGGAAAGATGCAAACTAGCTTCTCCTTCATTGATATTTGAATTTAAATAAGACCAAGAAGTTATATCTAGTATCTCAGAGAGAAGGTATAAATTCGCCAGATTTCCAGCTTTATCTCCAGTCCGGAGTTAATCCCCGTCTCTAAATTACAACCAGCATCTCATTGGTTATTGAAAACTCACGTCAGCGCGACGACGCGAGTGACGAAAATTACAGTCATATTTTCCGACTGAGGAGTGAGGAGAGGCGAAATAGCCCGGCGCCTCCTTTTACGTCCCCCCTTGTATTTTGAAAGGGGGACTAGGACTATGGGGAGCGAATACAAAGGCATCTTATACCTTTACCTCTCTGAGATACTGATATAACTTCTTGATAAGACCAAATGAAAATTTCTACTTAATTTTCCATCATTAAATTTTTTTAATATTTTCACATAAGGATTAGAGAAATTATCAATTCATTGTTATTAATTAGTGATTAAAATTAAAAATTCGAAAGCCATTGAAACAAAATTTCTGTCAACAAACCCCCGCCTAAAATGACATTGAACTATAGTCAAGGTCAAGTGGATGAAAGTCCGCGAACTAAATGTAAACAATTTCATTTTTCACAAAACAAATCTATAAATTTTACTGTCTTGAGCTTATATTACAAAAAAAAAAATGAATGCATTCCATATCTTAATATATTAAATCAAACTGATTTTAAAAGCCTATATATATCTACACTAAAATTTTACAACCAAAAAAGACGACAAAATTTTGACCCAAATTTTCTTAAAATTAATATTTGATATTTTTTACTAATTGTTGGATTACTACAAGCACTAAACTAAATTTCATGGAATGCATAATTTTTGCCAAATATTATCAAACTTATGGAAACTGTTATTTCCCGTCTATATTTAAGCCGTTAGGTTTTAATATATTTAAAAATAGGACGTCAACGCTTATAGCAACTAGTGCCTATAAAGGTTAACAAACCTATATCGCATATTATCGATTTAGATCTTTGCAAAAAAATGTCAAATAGATGTGTATTTATTCGAGATATTTCCACAATTATGACATGGTTTTGAGATTATATAGTCACAACGTCCCAGTGTAATGTTAAAAACTTCGAAAAAAAAACTGTTAAATATGAGTTTTATTAAGTTAATTATGTATTAAAATGATTTTAATCGTGTTATTACAAGAGAATTTGGCCAAATATTTGATTTTTTTTTTACTTTGATCTACAATTCTTCCACCCCTCTCCCCCAAAACCCAAAAGCTACAATATGGGTCTCATACGTTTTTAGATGTTTTTTACTCTCTGATAACGAAATGATATTAAAATTTCTTGTCTATTTTGCCAATTGTTACAATTAAATGAAATAAAATTCAATATTGTAATTCTGTTCAGTTTCTCTTATTGTTTTGATAATTATAACCGCGCCTTGTGACGTTGCGTCAGTCAGGGCGTGATCGAGTGAGCCGCCGAAAGAAGCATTAAAAGTTGGCCATGTCCAACGGTATGAATTTCAAAATATAGTACACCGGTGTATTGCGGGTTGGAGTTTTACAGGGGCCCGTTTAAAATACATTATCAGTTTTACCCCTATAGTTCGGCACCTAAAAGATTTTGGGAAAAAAGAATTAAAATAATTAAATGGCGCTATTTCTACAGTCAGAGGTATGAATTTTCTCTACTTAATTCGGTATTAACATTACGAAGCGTTGTTACATTTAAAAGGCGATAAATGCTAAGCCTTGGTCTGCTCAATGTACTATGACTGAAGTTAAAACTTTCATGAGCGGCTACATGTGCGCTTGTTGTTGGAAAAGAAAGGAAATTAGTGATGATCACTCGTAAACTTTCGAACTTAAATTATGCAAATGACGAGTAACGCAAATATCAGTTAGTTTCGGTTCTGAAAATCAACGCAAAGTATTGAAGAAACAGTCTCAACTCAACATCACGTAAGTACAATTTTATTACTATGGTTTGAAGGTGGGGAGGGGGGGGGGTGAGTCGATATAAATTAAGCCTTATCATGTTCATGTAAGGGAAGGGAATGCGTTCGTAACTTCCCGCGTGTTAGACTAAAATACAGTCGTGTTAAGCCAAAACTGCCAAATTCCAGTCGCAACTTCAAGCAATTAACGAGCATTATGACTTCTACTCCCCTTGGAGGGAATCTAGTCTGTTACACGCTCCGATTTGGTCCTATTCCCAAAATTGGACAAGGGACTGGCATCGTTCAGGTTGGAAGGGGGGACGGAGGGAGGGAAATCTCCTTATTATTCCTCTAAACCTAATTTTGCCAGCATTAACGGCGCTTTAATAGATATTAATGATCCGTCCTGGTATTTTAGTCGAGTTATTCGAGAATGTACCCCCCCCCGGCCGTTTCTGGGACTATACGAGCGGGAATGAGATAAGACTATATAAATGAGGCCTTAATTTAAGCGCAACCGGAACTTTTTTCGCTTTGAAAATCGAAACTACGGGGTCTACAGTGTGTTAGAATGGGGATGCGAAACACATTTTTCAACCAACCAACCTAGATAAAGTCAACAACGTAATAAAGACTTGGGTTAAATTTACGTTTTCCTTTCAGTTTCGCACACTTTAAGTATAGGATGAGGGTGTACGATAATATAATAATAGTAACTAGTAAATGATGCAAGGATTTACAATGTCTGCGCGTGTTTACATCAGTTCATAAGATATGTTCTATAAGTTTGTCATTGGTTAATGTAATGAGAGCTTGTCATGAAGTGACGTAGGTGAAACGTCATAGATTCTCGTAAAGCGACGCGTGGTCAAAGGCTAGTATAGACTAAATAGAAAGAAGGAGAAGGAAGTTCTGCAATTTTAACCGAGTGTAGGACTTCAATCCACCTTATTCCCTATCGCCGGAAGTTGGGTTTATCCCGGGACTCATGGAGAGAAGTAACGGGAAGAAATTAGTCTGTCGTCTGCTACAGTACATATTTTTGGCCTTTCTAACAGACGACAGACGAATTTCTTCTCCTTAGACCCCCTCCACGAATCCTGAGGTAAGCCAAACTTCCGGCGATAGGGAATAAGGTGGATTCTCGCTTGTCGTTCTCGAACTAGCTCGAGCTGTAAGTCTCTAGCATTACGAAGTATATGTAGTGTCATCCTCATGGAACATACCTTATAAACTTATGGTGTTTCAGGGAATTAGGTGAAGATCTTTTGGCTTCATTTAAGTACGATGGTTAAGTTCATTCTCAGGTGTTTCATCTCGAGAATGTACATACATGTACGATAAAAGCTTTTGAACTCAAATTGGTAAAAATAAGTATAGACACTTTTATTCCTTAGGCGACCCTTTACTCAGTATTCAATTATATATAAAACTTAGTTGTTTGAATTTACTCCAGTCTAAAATATGTCAACACAAAACTTCAACCGAATTTTCAATATTGCCTTCGGGAAAAAATATGTAGAAGCTATAATTAATTTAAACTACAACCTTTCTAAATTTCAAACCACCCCTTTCTCCTTATGGATAATTGAACCCTCTCCATATAGCGTGAAGTCTTGAACCGCATTAATTAGTTAGGGGTTCCCACATATTCCCACTCTTAGATGACTTATTTGCGATGTAAAATACCGGTATAGTGCATTCCATTTTAAAATAGAACGGTAAATAATCTCCTACATACACTATACCCACGCAATAATAGCTTTGGAGTAATGAGACGCGGAGAAAATTCATTCCAAAGGAAAACTTGATCATTGGGGTTTTGGGGGGCTCAGACCGAAAATGAATTATGGATATTTAAAAAGACATGCCCGTACGTACCAAGCTGGACCCCCAAAAGGGACAAAGGGTCTAGAGGTTCGAACGAAATCAATAAATTATTCATCTAAGACTAAAATAAGTCCACTCATCATTTTTAGGAAATCTGGATCAATAAACTAAGCCGATTCATCTTTGCGTAATACCAAAAGCGTACTATCGATTCTCCACCCCCACTAACCCCCCGACCTCTAGAGGGTTCCAAATTTTCCAGACCAACGGAGTCCGTAGACCCGCGTGGTGCCTTTAAAACCCCTAAAGCCCTTTTGGCCTCTTTCAGGGGTCTCCGAACCTCAGTGGCTTTGCTGTCGAAATCTAACTATATGGTTAGCATATTAGATGGTTGAGAATTTTGATCACTTTTAAAATTTTAATATCTCTGAAATATTCGGTCAAAATCAAAAATCAAATGATTTTGAGAGTCGAGTCAATTCTGGGGCCTTATTGTGTAAAATACTTGGGCAAGATTGAAATTTATAAGATTTTATATAGGCCTAATTAAATTTAAGTTAACTAAAGCAAACCGCTGAAATATATACGTGCAATTTCGGAATCAATGTAACTCAATCTTTACGCTAAATGATTTTCGATAAATTTAGGTCTTAAGGTGATGCTACCCCTTTAAGAAACTAATTCTATAATGAAATGTAACCACTCTAAAAGTACTCAAAGTATTTTCATAATTAATTTACGTTATTCCTAGAAACTAATAACTTCTTTATACTATTCGTCGAGTTTCAGTTTATATGTATAAAATATGAATTCTTGAAAGTTCCATTTTGACTAGGGAAATTTTTGTTTGAATTTAAGGGCCAACCAGAACTTTTGGGGTTCAAAGGAAACTTAGTGGTGCGTTTTAAATATTAAAAATTTCGAACCTTATTCACTACAGGCCAAGAAATTATGACGTAAATGATTAAAATTCCATTAAAAATACTAGCGTCACATTTTGGGAGATCTTGTTTAATTTTCCTACTAATATTTGGTAATCCGTTCATCCGGTTCAACATATTTCAACCAATTAGAGAAAGAAGCGGGCGTAGAGTCCAAAACGTCAGCTGCAGATCAGCATTCTCCCGCTCTTCTTTATATCGTAATCCTCTTTACTAGAAGCGATACGTGAACTCAACTCATTATCTCTCAAGATACTTGGGCCTTGGTAACGTTAATAAACGGATATGATTCAAGATCTTTCCACAAGATCTTCCAGAATTCCATAAGCCCCTACTGTCTTTCGCTAATATTGTTACTATTTAATCCATTGAACTATAAGTGAATTGATTAAATATTTGT
The DNA here is from genome assembly GCF_054372755.1 of Phalangium opilio. Classification (NCBI taxonomy): domain Eukaryota; kingdom Metazoa; phylum Arthropoda; class Arachnida; order Opiliones; family Phalangiidae; genus Phalangium; species Phalangium opilio. Next base: position 6,206,998 of record NW_028324182.1, on the reverse strand, counting down.
AAATCCTGATAACCATCTCTTCTACAAGTTCAAATCCACTTTATTGATGAAGTGTGGGGTTGCTTTTTGGCGAAAGTGTAATACCCAGCCTACCACCTTCATTATGATATTCCTCTTTCATTAATCTAACCATCCGCTGTAGCCTTGATCGTGCATATTTCCTATATACTCCCACCATAATCTTCGAAAGGACACTTTTTACCAGTAATAAATGCTTATTTCTATCCACGAATTAAGTCGTTCCAAGATTGTAAATTACCGTTTCGTTCTTTAAGTTCAAAAATGCGGTAACGCCTCGAATTTGCGATTAGTTCTTTGTAAAATACATCGGTTCACACTTATGGGAGGGTAATTATTCACTTATGACGTTTATCAAAAATTCCACCGTGTTTCTCTACCATTCCATCAATGATATTTTCTTGAAAACTTTAAATATTTCTGATTACCACGTATTCGCGCTTAAGTATATCAGTTTTACATATGGCACTTTGGGAGCCTTAATGAGGATAGGGGTGCTCTGTCGAGACGTACTAGATCCTAGCGGCCAATTTCCATTAAAACTTCCAAATTCGAAAGCTTACGCGGGTGTCCAAGAATATTGATTCAAAGTATTAAGGGTACAGAGCCCGGGAAGAAACCTATACTCCAGACCAATTTCACTTTGCAGCGCCATTAAATGAGAGTAAGATCTTCAATTTCTTAAACCGAATTGGCAAGCGAGGTTTATTCTTAAGCTGGAACCGTACCCGCGGCTTATTAACGGTCTTAACAAACTTCTAAACCCTTTTCCCTTCGTACGTTTAATTTATTTCGTCCATTTAAAAGTAGAGAGAAAGACGAGAGAGGGTGACGAAAAATACCTTAAGGCGGTTTTAGGCTATGACCATAAGTACGGTTATAATAACAAGTATGACGCAAAACCACCTTGGCAATATTGTTCAATTTCTGTTTGTTGTAAAGAACGATATCTTTGCAGTTGGGTTCTTATCACGTTTCAGTTGCTGAGAACATAATATCATGGTGATCTTACGTTTGTTGAGAACGAAATATCATGGTGACCCTGAAATTTTGTTGAAAACACAATATTATCATGGCCTTGAAGCTTTGTTGAGAACACAATATTATCATGGCCTTGAAGCTTTGTTGAGAACACAAAATTATCATGGCCTTGAAGCTTTGTTGAGAACACAATATTATAATGACCATGAAGCTTTGTTGAGAACACAATCACTTCCATGAAACTCAAGGCATGCTCATGGCTGTTAAGTTACTTCTGATAAGGCGTATCGCAACAATTTTGAGCAAACAAAAGGGTACCAATTTTTCACAATTTATACGTTGGCAGAGCCCCCAAACTTTCGTATTTATGTACGAGCTCATTTTTAACCAAAAATCGCCTCCGAGATGTTTTAAAGCTGGAATATAAGTTATTTTTGCGAATAAAGCTGTTGGGTTAAGTCATGCGACGTCTTAATTTTATGGTTAATTTTCTTTTAAGGAAGTTAATGCCCAAAGGGAGTAAATCCTTGGAGTTCACAAGGAACTTCGCTATTATTATATTATTCTCTTAGGCGAACTCATTTTTTTCTATTGGAATATTTTCAAAATAAAGCGGATAAAAATATTGAAATTTCACCTGTTATCAGTTGTGTAGAGAGAAAAAATTTGGAAATATATAGCGGGTACATTTCTGTAAGCCTTCGTAGTCCCTAACCTATTAAGAAAACGTGTACCAGCACCATATTTTACTATCACGTTTAATGTATTTTTATTTAAGAGTACAGAAAAATGGCCGGGTTCTTCATAGCCCGTTTAGTGACATTTTGAGCCGATAAAAGCCATTAACCAAATTTAAGAGACGAGGATTTGGTTGTTTTCGTCTCATCCGAACACGGTTGTTTTTCCTATTTCGCTTTTGAGCCCCAAATTCGAATCTCGAACGGCTTATTCGGGATCAGCTAAAATGTAAATTGTAACAACCATTAATATCTGAAAATTTTGGTTTATTCTCTTTGACGCGTCTTTCAAATTAAGTTTTAAAAATACTGTCCATTAAAGTCTGGCGCCTTTACTAATTCAAAGAATGACCAAAAATATTCTTAAAGCCTTTTCAGACGGTACAAATTTATGACAAATTCCAGGCCTACTTGTGAAATTATTTTTAATGAATTAGAGGTGTTAAAAATGCGTAATATGACCAAGCAAAACTCATCTATAGGTCAGACTGATAATCAACGCCCAGTCCAAACCACTTCATCTAGAAGGCTGAAAATTTGCAGGGACGTTACTCTTAAACAGTGGGCACGCACTAAGAAATATTTTATCAATCCACGGCCATCTTCAAAAATGGCGACCGGAAATGTGAAAAACCTTTTTTATGGAATAACGTTCGTGCGTTTCAAACTGATTTAACTAATATTTAGTACACTTGTTCCCTATAACCTATAGACGAGCTTTACATGGCCTTTTTTGTTAAATTTGCCGCCATATTTTAAAATGACGGCCCGAAAATTAGTGAAAAACGCCCCTACAGGCTGACGAACAACGCCAGGTGCCTTAGTTGTAAGTTTACATTATATTATAAAATTTTAAAACCTTTAGCTTTCATATTAAGCTAAAATGTATCGAAATATTCGGTAAAATGAATGTAGTCCTATTTAGAAAATTCCTTTTAGCGGCTAATATACTGTTATTTTTGATAAAGTTAGAAAATATTAGGGGCAATGAAACAAAAATGCGCAAACACGTAAAAGATGAGGGAGTTAGTCAGTATCGAAACATTTCTAGCGAACAGCTGCCGAAAACTTCGATCATTTACATCTTTTTGGTTGGTCGGTTGCGGCCAGGGGGGATCTATTGGAATCCATTAAAAACTCGTATCATTAATCAACAAAGTGCGGGAAAGAGAAGGGGGTTTAACGCATTTACATTTTGCATAGCCGTAGGTGGGGGGGAGGAGGGGGTAGAGTGCGAAAATGGCCGAGCCAGTTGAGAAGGATATACGGGGAAGCCAACTCGCGAACCCCCCAGGTAGGCTTAAAACTTGATAAATGAGCTCTCTAAGAGAGGCTCGCGTTTTATACCCAGAATACCTTGTAAACTTTACTAGAACCAACCCACTATATGGACTTAAGACTCCTACCCCAAACTTGCCCTAAAACTCTGGCTGATCGGACTTTAATGTTAAAACTGCTCAATATTTTTCTGCCCCAAAAAGGGGGGGGGGCTAACTGTATTTACGTAATCTCTAAAAGTATTTAGTGTAGGAAGGTTTCGAAATTATATTTTAATTAAACATTGATTTGTACAGATTAGAAACTAACTATATGCTGTTTTAAAAGAATTGTAAATTCAAATTGGGACCGTTTACTAAAAGTTCTACGTGTCGTTTATTAACAAATATTGTCCTCTAAAAGTTTGTATTTATGTTGCAACATTATCTAAATGTTATTATATAGTGAATGGAAAGAGGAGTCTATTATACGGAAGTTACAAAGCGCAATGCTTTATACTGTGACCCGGCGTTGGTGATGAAATCATGAAAAGTTTCCGAAAGCTCCCTTTTTCAGTACACAGGGGATTTGAAAATTTGTTCCCCTTATTAAGTCGAGAGGTGATGAGATTAGAGATGGGGAAATTTTTTAAAAGGTATTGACGTCACCATAACTGTATATTCCATCAAAATTCGAATTCAAAAACATTTACTAGCCTCTTCCTATATCTATATTTAGCCAGAATGATGTTTTCCTTCGTTGGGGTTATAATCTTCTGACGCAAATTAATTTCCTAGCTCTTGTTTTCTTTACTATTTTAAAATAAACACGGCGGTAAATTCTAATAATAATAATAAGACAACTCGATAGTATTTTGGACACCGTTTGTTCGTATGCTCCGTATGGTGGACATTCTATATGTCACATAATATTTTTGAGAAATGGGTGTCGCCAGAAGCTCATAGAAAAATAACGATGTTTTTTATTTTTATTTTTTTCCCTTTGATCCCCTTATTTCCCAATAGAAAGATAGAATGAGTCCCTAAAACAAAATGGGTTTGTAGAAGCAACACAGTAACAAAAAGTGTGCCTGTCACACTCACCAACTCGTCTACTGTATGAGGGCAGGGAGAAATGAGGTAAAATGGATTGGAAATGATGGGCGACCTGTGACACTGAAACTCTCCCATACCTCACGCACTACCCTACCCTTCGGTAGGCGATTGTTAAGTGCTGCCACGTAGCGCCATTGTATTTGTATCAGAACTAGCTTCTATTTTTAAGACAGAGGGGGCATTCTTCACGATTCCGTACTGTACGACCCTACCTAAACGCTCAGGATGCTGGGAGGACTTCGGTGGGGATATACCCTACCTTTCCGTAGGCGATTGTTAAGTGCTGCCTTGTAGCGCCATTGTATTTGTATCAGATCTAGCTTCTATTGTTAAGACTGAGGGGGCATCCTTTACGATTCCGTACTGTACGACCCTACCTAAACGCTCAGGATGCTGGGAGGACTTCGGTGGGGATATACCCTACCTTTCCGTAGGCGATTGTTAAGTGCTGCCTTGTAGCGTCATTGTATTTGTATCAGAACTGCTTAGATTTTTAAGACAGAGGGGGCGTCCTTTACGATTCTGTACTGTACGACCCTACCTAAACACTCAGGATGCTGGGAGGACTTCGGTGGGGATATACCCTACCTTTCTGTAGGCGATTGTTAAGTGCTGCCTTGTAGCGCCATTGTATTTGTATCAGATCTAGCTTCTATTTTTAAGACAGAGGGAGCATCCTTTACGATTCCGTACTGTACGACTCTACCTAAACGCTCAGGATGCTGGGAGGACTTCGGTGGGGATATAGAGGCAACGTTAGGTATGGGAATTTCCACTACATCCCTATCTCCTTCAAAATGAGGGATGAGCAAATAACGTTTCTATAGAGAGTTAGTTTTTTTTTAAAGATTCCGAAGAAATGGCAGTTTAGAGTCATACTTTTGTTTCTTTTGATAGAAATACTTCTGATCATATTTGTAGCCACGAGATCTTGAAAACTAACTTTGAAGTTGAACGTACGCGTAGGAGTATTGGATGGAAGAGGGGTTTTCTACGTGAGCGGATTTCTAAGGGGTTTTCCGTGTGTCGGATTAGGGAGCCCGTTATCAAGTTTTCATAAGAGATATCCATTCCTCCTCTGATATTTCCTATAGCCCTGAGAAACAATAGTATTACTTGAAAATTGGGAAAAACCTATTGCCCAAGCGAGAATTTCATTCTACCACCCATAATAAAAGGGGATGAAAACAAGACACTATAACCCTCGCTGATAAATAAAAACAATGTAACACATATAGATCTCTTTATAGGGGATTGATGCCTTTTGGAAAAAGTTTGAACGATGCGTGAAAACTCGCTATCATTTCTATGGGATATTTTTTTTTAGTTTCTTGAAAGGGAAAGGGCCATGCTTCGAGTATTTCATTTGTTTTTTGAAAGATCATATAAAATAATGAATGCATTTTTTAATTATAATTTAAAGGAAATATGAGTAATTAAGTAAAGTTATTGGAGCCTACTGTGTGACATTTCAGTATAAAATTCCATACTGACGGTTTTGCAATCTGTCTGTTTCACAGATGGGCCTAAGGCGTGTACTTCAGAAAATCCCAAAACTTAGTTTGAAAATTTGCTATCAGATTCCAAGTTCTAGATTTTATTAATTCTTGGTAGTTACTTAGCAACGTGTATCTTATTTCATTCAGTAATTTATTCAATCAAGACGCAAACGGAATCTTGGGTTAAAATTTCCATATCTTTATTTTTTTCCACAAAGTTGTTCTTTCGCGGTTGGTTTTTTTTTCTACGTGATTACTTTTGGCAAGCACTCGTTATGCACTCAGAAATCACATTGGCAATTCGATCAACTCCTCCTTGGCGCGTTTCTTTTATTCTGTTTGTATTTTTAAGCCCAACTAGCCACGCAACCGAAATGTTCTCAGGGATGACACGTAACCCTTTGGGGGAAACGTCTCGCCTAATAAAAAAAAGGACAAGGTCCTGCTCCCAATTCTTTCCTACAATCACCCACACTTTCTCTACTCGATAAGATGGCTGAGGATTATTCTTCGAAATTTTTCTTGAAATCAAAGTAAACCTTACTAGTTAAATCAGGGATAGATTAAATTTTAGAAGTAGGAATGGAGAACAGTTAGTATTTACTTCAGTCCGACTCACAGCCCAGTAGAGCCCCTCCCACCAACACGTAACGAAAAGTTTAAATTATCTTATTGGCTCACTTAGACTACGTTTTGATGACGTTGCTGACGGGGACGGCGAAAAATACGTAATTACTTTTTACCTCTGTCGCTATGACCCGATGTTCTTTCATACCCCCCCCGGTCCCGTGGAAGGGGGCCCGGGACTTTGACGCTCGACCACGTTACTCTGTTTTACATTCCTGCTTCTAAAATTAAATCTATCCCTGGTTAAATATACACTTTTGTTAAGAGAAACTTTGTGTGTATACAACATTGAATGCCTTTTTTTAGATAGAGGCAAATAACCCAAGATGGCGGCCTGTGTGCCAGTTTCTCCGCGAGTAATTGATGGAATAGTCTATACACGAGACTTTTATAATATATTTTTTCTCAACAATCCGATCTACCGAACCCCACTCGTTTCCTTTCACCCTATAGCCGCTTGCCTCTCGTGTTTTCTGTAATGAGCGCATTGTCTCGTATCGTTGGTTTGATAGTTTCTATTGTATTCTCGGCGAAGGGCACGCCCCCCCCACCACGTGTCCCCCTTCGGTCGACTTTATATATAAGTTAAAGTGAAATCACCATACCGGTAACGAACTATCGATTTTTTTTGGCTTTGGAACAAAGAATTCGCTACGGACCAAATAGAGTTTTCCAAAGGAATAAAAGATTTCTCGGGGAAAATTCCACCGAACCCCTCGTTCCATCCGCTATCCAAGCAGCGCCTAACAATGAAAAAGCCCGCTCCCCATCAAACGAGGCGTATCGATTATTCTCCAAAGAAGACCGAGAGAGTTTTTACGCATATATAATGCAAGAATATCAGTAATCTTTTCCAAGGGCTCCCTATGTCTACAAATTCCGAATTACAATGGAAATACATCGTAACTCGAGTCTCGAGGACCTTCTTGTCGCCTATCAATATTCCTTATATCTATGTATCACCTCTAACTAAAACCAATTCATCAAATATTAAATCAAGGCGCTCGTGATAACGTAATTTTATATTTTAGGTTACAATTAGATGAAATTTTTATACATAAACAAAATTTTATGGTATTCGAATTTCATTTCTATAAGTTTGATTAAAATCTTGATCGAATCAGACAAAACTTTTATTTTCCCACGCGTGCTTGCTAACACCTTGTCAATTACAGATCATTCTGAGCTTTCCTAGAATTACAGCGTTACTCTTAAAGGGAGGGTGAATTAGTAGAAGAATCGATAAAAAAATCACTTGATGTACGTTAAAACCAAGGAGCTTTATATAGGCCACGACGGGAACCATCACTATTTACAGAAGTGAGATGAGACTAGAAGTATCGAGGTAACCAAATTCTTCACTCGGCGAAAGTGAATATTCTTGATAACACAAGAACGGTTGGCCCTCTAGTAGCGGTTTCTGAATTTTCCCTCCAAAACGTGAGACGCTCGCGGTGGTAGACGGCCGAACTAGATTCAAGGAGCCGCGTCCGTGTTCGGCCGCTTTAGGTTGAGGGGAAGGGGGTAGGAAATGTTTTTGGAACTCGACCAATTTTTTTCTCAGTAGTGTAGGCGCGATGGAAGCGGGATAAAATCCTCAAATTTGTTCACTAGTGCCAGGATCTACTACCAATGCTAGAGCCCTTCCCTTCTAGTCTCATCTTACTGCTGCTATTTACTATAGCAACTTAAATTTACCAATTCAATTCTCGTAAATATAAGATTTCAAAAATATTTTGAATGAATAAAATCGAGAAAACTTGATATACGACGTATAAGCTTTGAAATAATCGCAGTCATTCTCGGTATGTTAGTATATGTTAAGGTTGAAAGGGTATACCTACCAACGTTGAAAGAATTGAATATTTTTTTTATATCTCCTTCTTAGAAGCAAGGAAGGAAGGAGAAGAAAGACGACCTAGTTTTTAATATTACCGAGTGATTAAGTTTCCGAGTTGTTTCTTTATACTTATAAAACTCTGATTAGAAATTGATTCTTCCTTTCTTCTTTCAGTTTCAGCCTCTTTGCGTCGCTACAAAATAGAAATTCAATTCTAGGCATATTTCGCGTGACTCTCAAAGATATTAGTTTTATTCCATACTCTTCCAACCCCTTCACGGCAAATACAAATCAAAATCAAAGGGAAGCTCCGTGATCTTTTTTTATTTTCCGATACAAGTTTTTTTCCCGCGTGCTTATTTGTATTGGGGAAATGGATTTTTCAAATCCCAGTACCTTTAGCGCTCGCTTATATGAAAAAATATTGCTTTTGATTTATTATAGACATATAGGCTATACCGAGTATTTTTCATATAGTCTTTGTTTGTTTTAAAGTTTGACAACTTTGTGGGAGGGATTTTAGGCCTTAACTATAAATATAATTTAGGTAGCTTATTTGTCCTGCTTAATACCATTCGAAGTCCCTTCGAAGTCAGATGTTCTTGACTTTAAAAGGAAAAGGTCCCGGTTCTGCATATTATACTTTAATTTAAACGGCTTTTTCTAAATATGAAAGGTAAAATATTAAAATAAAATATTTATATATAAATGAACTATTATTAAAAAATAACTAGCATTTAATACGTCTTAAAAACGAGGACTACTGCCTCGCCATTGTTTTAGTGGCGTCTGCTAGCCAGAATTACTTACTACTACGGGATTGGTTGAATCAATCCCGGCCGAGTTCTGGCTGGCAGACACCTCAAAACATGGCGAGGCAGCAGTCAGCGTTTTAAAGACGAATGAAATGCTAATTATTTTGTAATAAGATATAATTTTTTAATATTTTTCCTTTTATACTTAGAAAAAGGCAGTTCTTTTAACGTATAATGTTATGCAACTGGAAGTTTGTTTTTAAGAAGATGAAGGATTTAAACAACTAAAAAAAAAGACTCAAAAATGTTTGCATTATTTCGCCTGAAAACGTTAAAATTCTGCATGTCAAAAGAATGATAACTTCCAACTGATAGAGTTTCTTTTTAAAGACGGTAGTTTTTAAGTATACACCATAGACATTCCATTATAGTGTTTTAAACTTGGTGTTGTTCTCTGTCCGTAAGCTATAAAGGTTTTTCTGGTGTACTTTTATTTACCTGAAGATAATTTAAGGGTGTTTTCGTAGCCCTTCCGAGATTAGAATCGAGAGGTAAGAGCAATAAAAATAGCTTTTAAACCTTACGGAATGCGCCACGCTTGGTCGCCCAAATGAACCCAAGCTGCGCCTTTAAAGAAAAGCCATTTAAGAAACTACGCCGCCGCCCGCGAATATCTTGAAAATGCTTCGTACATTAACGCCAGCTTACAAAGTACAAGAATGAAGTATATTAAAGTAAGCCAAGAGTATACAAACACAAGCAATATATTTGGCTATCCAAAATCCATAAACGTCTACTGGAATAGTTTATTGAGAAGCCTTGACCAAGGCATTCCTTTAACGGTTTATATTCTGGAGTCTCAATAGACTCAGTCTGCCTCTAGTGGTACTTCTTGGCCCGACGGGAATAACCCAAGAAGGCGGTCTCTCTCCCATGTGATGTTTGCTTCTCATCTGGAATCATGATGTAATGTTTTATTAAATTTCTCATTGGAGCTACATTTTCATGGTTAAAAGGAACAAATTCATGGTACAGGGCATTAGGTAAATTTAAACGCCTCTGTTAAGAACTTAAGATAGCCGTTAACTGGAGAGTTCGCTAATCTGAATAGTGGTGTACCGTCATGAAACGTTTTTATAAATGTAAACTTACTTCTCCTCTTTGCTCATCTTTCTCCTCTCTCTCTCTCTTGGGCCTCCTTTCTTTTTAAAATACGAGACCACCATGGATTAAGACGCTCTGAATTTCATCCTATCAAGATATACCGGCGCTGGAATTTCACATTAGCCAGATTGAGCGGAACGTCTGTAGTTTTGAAAAAAGTTTTAACTTAAAGTTAAGCGGTTTATGGACTACAGTACAACGTTGTTTTCTATATATAGTATAAGAATATAGGCTACAATTTGCGCATAATATTTCTTAGTTAAAGGGATGTTGGGAACATTTTAAGAATCAAAAATATACTTAGTTGCCTCGTCAATCTGTACTCTAATAGAAAGTCAAGAATTTTAGGATCATTTACCAATCTGTACTCTGATAGAAAGTCTTCACGATTTAATCTCAATCAAAATTCTCACGAACATGTGCGATTACCACTTTAATCATATTATACCCCTAACTGAAACCTCAACCCAATTTCATCTTGAAGTTCGTATTTACACAGCACGAAGTTTAAGGAAAGAGAATCGTGCGTGAAACTCGGGCCTTTTCTAAACCCGAAAAATTAATTAAAACTTTGGGATTTCTTTGCGTATTACGAGTACACTTTTGTGTAAAATGTTTAAAACGTTATATTGCAATTTCTGGCATCCACGCGAAGTAAAACGAGATGTATCATATGGACTAGTTCCCAGGCAAGTTGTTACACGGGGGGTGCCCGTATACTTTTAATTACAAAATACTTTAACAGAATATCCATATCCATTTGTATATAGTGACTTTGCTCCCTTAATTGTATCAAGTCGCCTATACAGAGTGTTCCGAACAAAGGGAGGGTGAAAGAACCGAAATATAGTAGTGGGTTCTATGGAATTTTGCCATAAAGGACACAGTTTTCGAGTTATGATTGGAGTATTTTACTGACGTATCTTTAATCACATTAGCATTATCATTCAGTTTCTTGCTTAAATTTAAGGATTCATCCGTAAATCACTTCAACCAAAATTTGAAAACGGAACATTTTCGACTCAAAATCACCCTTAGAAACTCCCATACTTCGATCCTTGCACCCTTTATTGAACACCCTGTATGTTTCAGTACTATGTTTTCGTCCGTTGCTTCCTTAGAACATGTTCAACAACAACGGGCGAGAACTCACGATTTACAATAGTTTTGAGTCTATCTCCCAATTTCTGTAAGTCACTAATATGACGCCATGATATGTTTTAACATAATAGCATAACATACACGAGAAATTTGTAAAAAAAAAAAAACAAATATGTAATTTAGTGTCAAAATTTGTTCACTACAGTAGCGAAGCGGTTTTAGTTTTAAATCTGTTGATGTTTTAGAAAATGGCATCTGGAATAGATTTAATTTTCTTCGTAGCCGGGCTTAATAGTTTTAGCAACTAATTCCTATACTGTAACTAGCGTTATAATGAACCCTAATATATATATATATATATATATATATTGTGAATTATTTATATTTAAATTAGTTTAGATGTAGGCCTATAAGGTGGTTTAACCCATTTCCTAATTTTGTCCAAATGTCGTGCTATACCAAATTAGGTTGCGAAGTTTCGATTCTGTTTGTTTGGGAGCTGAATACGTACGGGTATAGTGGAGCGACCTTACGAACGGTGTTAGTTCTAATTCCACCCACGGGAATTCACTCGACTAGATCCCCTAAACGAAAAATAATAGATTCAATTTAGGCAGAATACTTATTACGTTTCGTCTGAGCCATAATGCTTAAGCTCTCCCAATTCAGTTTAGGCTAATACCCAAATATACTTATATTATACACATGGAGGCCTTTCAATTCGTATATATAGCCGTATATTCGCAACGGATGTACTCGTACACAAAGACATCGGTGTGTATATATATTATATATTTGTTGTACTTAGTAATAGAATGTGTGTACAGGGTGCGTACGTTTGATTTTGTCCAGTCTTGCTTTGAAGGCAATCTTTCTATGAGATTTCTAGACACAACATTGTACCAAGAAGTGATATCCAGTTTATTAGGGAGAAGGTATAAATCGCCACATTTCCAGCTTTATCTTCAGTCCAAACGTAGGTCCGGAGTTAATCCACGCCTCTAAATTACAACCAGGATCTCATTGGTTCTTGACGACGCGAATGACGAAAATTACTTGTATTTTCCGACTGAGGAGAGGCGAAATAGCCCGACCTCCTTTTACGTCCCCCCTTGTATTTTGAAAGGGGGACACTGGGACTATGGCGCGTGAATACTTAGGCACCTTATACCTTCTCCATATTAAACTAGATATCACTTCTTGATTGTACTAAATATTAAAGAAATCTTTTGAAATGCGCGGAAGTTATTCCATAAAGGTTTTTCTCGTTTTTGGCCGACATTTTTCAAGATGGCGGTGGATTGGAGAAATCTTTCTTAATACGACCCTGAAAAATATGCGCTTTGGGAATCACGGCATTTGATATTGGTTTGAAATGTCGATAGTGTTTCAACCCAATTTCCGACATTTCCACCCTGTATATACGACCTTAAATTGAATATTCTTATCGTTCCTAAATGCAGCAATTGCAATATCGTGGAAGTATTTAATTTACTTGGTTTTGGAGTTAAATGAATGAAAATGAAAATCCCCCTTTGGGAACTAAATTTGGAGGGTGTTTCTATAGTCCCGTATCTTAACGGCTGTTGACTGTGTAACATTGTTTGTTTCAAAAGGAAGAGAACAGTGCCGCTATAAACCTATCTTAACCCCGAACCCATTTTAAGATTCTGGCTCGCTTGATTTATTTTCTCTGTCAGTACTGGAACACCGAACGATTGAGCATACAACCTTAAAGCTTTTAACGTTAAGCCTGTTCAGTTGTCTTCCTTCCTCATTTCCTTTAATCGCTATCTTGGTCACTGAACTTAATACGTAACGTCGCCCCTATATAAGACGTACATCGGGTTTAAAATTTGCATACTTTTAATTTCCTTGAGACTAAAAACATTTCTTTGAAATGGTTTACTCGACTGTTGGCTTTATCAGGAACAAAGGTCTATTTTTAAATGATAATACTCTAGCGCTAATCTCTTGAACCACTATTAACGAATCATCTAATGTAACAGTAGGATATTTAGCCATGAATAATTAATTTGACCTATTTTTAAGCGAAGGCATTAGAGAGAAAATTTGCATATCCTAAAAAAATACACTCAACTTTTCAATTTCATTGATCTTTCTATAAAGACCCGGTTTCTTTTTTGCAATAATGAAAAAATGTGGAATGGAAACTTCACTTCCACGCTGTATTTTTTCTTACTCGAGTCAAACTTTCTAACAGGAGAAATCCAAATTTACGGTAGCGAGGCCCAATTTGCGGTTTTTCTCGAATCCTCGACTTTGGAAAGAGCCCTTAATGATCGGGAGCATTTTTGATAGTAGTAGAGCGAGTTTGAAAAATCGAAGAAGCTGTTTGAGAAAAGATTTATGGGTCAAACTGTCAAAGACATCATCGAGCCGCGGTTCTATTGAGTAAAATATAACGAGCATCATTACCAGTGGCCCCCAAAAAAACCACCAAGCTTATAAGAAGACCCTTAAGGCAAAAATTTCCACCCTGGGCCCCCATTCGTTTCGTAGGCACCCCAGAAATTGAAGGAAGCTTTTGCCGCAATTCTCTAGCGAATAACGTCGTTTTATTTTATGGCGCGGTTGTTAAGGGTTAAGTTGTTCCGATTCTACGTTCCTACCAAAGGTCTTTCCGGCGTGGCATTAGTGAAACTCGCGAAAAGATCATTTTGTCCTCTTCCAAAATTGCTCAGTTTCAATTGTATTGAGTCTATTAAGTTTTAACTCGAACTACTTCATTTTAAACTAAGAATTCATTCTCGAGTTTCCTGTTTTTCCTCGAATTTCAAAAGAATAAAGCAAAAGTTGGAGGTTAAAAAAATCCATTATAGGAGTAAATTATGTCCTGCAATACACTGACCGTATCTCTTGAACCTCTTCATCTATACGATGCTGCTGAAACTATTTTTGTACCTAAGTTAACCTTAAATATTAGATACTCATTGAGAAAGCATTTTTAATCCGTAGCCATATTAGTTAGATTAGACGAGCCTGCAAGTCCGTAAATATTTTACTCTTAATATTTACTATAGTTTTGTTTACGCAATTGCAGCAGCAAATAAAAGTTTGAAACAGGTTTTCATCAACTCCCACGAATGTGTTCCCACCATTTTTATTTTGAATTTTTTTCTCAAAGAGTTCTCTTCTACTTATACTTGCTCTGAAAAAAACTGATCCTAGGGGTTTCCGTCTCTAGTTTGTGATGATTGCAACCCCACAAAAAACCTTTTTTTTATACAGTTTACTCAGTTTAGTCTCTATATTTTTGTCGTGAAAGAATTGGAAACTAGGTTGATACATATAAGAGCTCAATTTCAGTTCCAAAGCCTTTTGGTTTATAAAAGAAAGTCGGTTCTAAGTTCCAACTCTTTAAAAACTCAATTCCTTTGTTTAAAAGTTGTTCTCACCGAGTTCCTTTCGTGTGGTTTTTTTGGGAGTTTTTTTTTTTTTGGAAGTTGGATGGTGGAAGAGACACGACACGTTGAGCGAGATGAAAGCCCTACCGTTTTCTATAAATGAGAGCCCCCTTTTGAAATTGAACTTTTCCCTGGCGATTCGAGATCGGGACTCTAGCGCGCTTGATTGAGCCTCGACATTCATTCGTCCGCTCTAGAGAGACTGGGGGGCCTGTTCGAGCCCTCTAGAGCTAGGGCGTCCCAACTCGACTTGGACCAATTAAACAAGAAAGATTCCTTACCAAGTGGACTACGCGTTATATAGCATTTCGCGGCATCGGGTGAAAATGTGGGTGCAAATCCTTCTGCGTAGAGTTTGCAAGTTCTCTCCCCGCTTGTTTAAAGGAGTTTTCCTCCATGGTCTAACCCGTTTTCTCCTTTCCATCAAAACTTGCAGAGGTTAACGGTAATAGTTAGTATAGGGCGCTGTAGATTAACGGTGGCATAGGGGCTAGCCACCATCCCTCTATGCATTGTTAAGGGACCCACCTGTAAACAAGCCACAGGCTTAGTGTGGGAGCCCCTTCATAGAAAAAGCTTGGATTATTATTATTATTATCTAACCCAATACAAAATGACCAATTACCCTCTAGACACCTTTCTGGCTGATGACGCTTCCACAAGCTTTGCCTATACTCCTCGCAAATGAACAAGGCGAACTTATATCAATTAAGTTCTTTTGATTCAGCATTTTTAAGTCTCTGGGAAGACGCGTCACTCCTTATTTTGTTTCTCTTATGTCCCGGATTGCGAAGAGTTGGGGGTTCCCGAAAGTTAATCTCGTAGCTTTCCATTTCCGTGTCAAAAGCAGAAGTAGAGTGGAGTTTTTCCATGAACTTTTGTCACTCGGGGTTTGCCACTCTGGCGTTTTCGTTCCTCCCAAAGGTTTTCTTTTCCTTCCCCAAGTTCGGTCGACACACACGGATCTTTTTTTATTTAGACTCCTCGAAGAAGGCACCTAAAAAATGCGGAGCCCAATAAATCGGTATCACCGGGACTTTCTCTCTTTGGGCCTAGCGACTAATCCGATAGTAATCCGTCCGAGAGCCTCCTATTGACGTATCCGAAAACGATTAAAGTAACCGAAATACACCCCATCCCCAACCCTAACCCCCCGTTTCTTAACTTCCCAAACAACAATAGACATGTCCTTAAAAGGTCACCGTTCGATAAAAAAAGAAGATCAAAAGGAATGATCAGAAGACGGCTCTAGTTCCAAGTTTTTAATTAACTTCTAGACAAACTGATTAGTCGGATGAGGAAAAGCCTTTTTTTTCCTTTGACTCGATATAGAAATTGGAGCGGATTTTCGTAATTATGTTCGATGAGAAGCATCGCCTTTCTCATTTGTTAGATAGTTAATTAAAATTTGTTGAAAGTTTAAACGCGAAAGATTTTGACTTTTTAAATTTCTTTTTAATGAAGAGGAGTTGATCTTGCCTTAGACGTCCCTCTAAAGGATAGCAAATAATATTTTCGACCCATATTTATTTGAAATTTTCTGACTTAAGATGGAAAACCTGTTTTTTACGTTAAACGCCCGCTTCTTAGTACAGTACTACTCCCAAAGTTGAATGAAAAAAGATATTAGTTCAAAGTATCTTTAACGTAAGTTAGCTAAACCAACAATGGATGAAGTAACTACTATCTTAGAAGGTTTAGTACACTCTAAAGATCCTGACAACAGACAGGTCATACACTAGAAATTGGAGACTAAACTTCCGACAAGGAATATCAATTTCCTTTTTAACTACTAAAAATAAATGGGTAATCGAAAAATTGTCTTAAATTTACATGGTTTTATCATTACAATGTACATCGAGACCAAAAGAAACGATTAATATTATTTTTAGACTTTGTTATTGTTTTTTCTTTCTTTCTTTCTTTCTTTATTAAAGTGTATTGCGTTGTATGCCTCCCACAATCTTTCTCCCCCTGGTGGTCGAGTGAAAAAAAAATCGGCCATTATTGATTTCAACTTAACTCTTCTTTTCATTGTTATTTACCAAAAGGGGTAAGGAGAGGGATGGGGTTGGGGAGCCCCTTATTTTTCCAAACTCCTTTTTGAGCGTGAATCCCCCTACGAATCCCACTTGGAACTTGGAACCTCCCAATTCATTAAATACAGATTACTCGCCATGTTCCCTGTGTTACGTTTCATCTCAGATTACCCACAATTCCTAGCTTTCAAAAACGAAAAAACCACTTCTATCCTTTTGTACGTTTTACTACGAGTAACGCGACAATCGTAAGTGAGCCAATGTACTTATTTATTTCAGTGTACAACAAATTATAGTTTTCTGAGTGTGAACTGAATGATTTTTTCCCAAAAATAACAAATTTCAAACGTCTCCAATATTTTAAACTAAAAATCTTTCAGAAACACCATCTATAGTTTAGAGTTCCTTTTAAAGTAATAATAATGGTGGACTTAACGAACTCTTAAAGGTCATACTTACTGCGATAGTGTTACTTACGTTGATCTTCTTATCCAAGTACACTTAACTAATGAGTACAAAGTTGACAGGGTAGAGATACGTCAAAGTAGTCAGCTTTCTCTCTCCGTTAACCTTTTCTCATTGAATCAATTAAGTTGAATAGTGAATGCTGCTGGTGTGTGTTTTTTTGTTTTGGGTGAGGTTTAGCGGACTACAGGATAGGAAACAGAAATACAATTAATGGCCTGGCAATTTAACGCTAGAAGTCTACTTTTGAGACATATCGACCCAATTTGACCCTTTATATTCTTTTTGAAGAAGAAGGGAAAAACGACGGCTTTTGGCACACAGAGAAAAGAAACAAAACGAAAAAGGCAGCAGCGAGAGAAAAGAAAGGTCAGATAAACAAAAATCAGAGATGTCTTTCTGTGTTTGAACGGTGCTGCTCAAAGCCTACAGCTACAGACAGACAGCTACTGGTTCAAAATGCGCGTCAAAATTAAAAAAAAAAGGACAAAAAACAGTTGACTGGTAGACGGTGGAAGTTCAAACACAGTATTTCAAACCTACTTAAAAAATAGACATAAATAGACCATTCTATTAATTCCTGAAGAGAAGCCAATATTTATTAGGCCAAAATAGGCCTTACAATATGCATAATTCAGAGTGTAGATCTTTTAGCGGTTTCCTTGAATGTGGGGTCATTTGATTTATACCATCCATTGTGATGAAAAAGGGATATTTTTGCGTGCTGAACTCGGTTTTTTGATATCAGAGGTTAACCATCGAGTCGAGACTTTTCCGGGTCATTTTTTTAATGAAAAATAGACTCGGCGTTATCGGGTCGCAGTATGATCAAAAGGTCCCGGTACCGGGGAAAGGTTTAAGCCCTCAAATGCTTTAGCTTTTAGAATGAGTGAGTGAGTGAGAGAAAACCCTTTCTTTATTGATTGATTGAAATATTGAGTTTGATGGGCGGGAAGGAAAAGCTACCCGGTCTGAGCTAGCAAAAATGGTCATTAACTTTGAATAACCAATTTTATACATGTGTTACAATCTATCAGCTAGCGCTATTTCTAACCCCAAAAACTGTGATATTAGGCTTGTAGATTAATTTTTTGTGAAGTTATAATTTTAGTTGGCCAAAAAATGAATATGATTTTTTGTATAAGATATCGACATTAGTTTTTTACGCTTCCCTCTAACGATATATAAAGAAACTGTAAATCCAATATTTCACCACACTCTTGTAACAACCTCGAATGTAATATTAGGTTTTAATTTAAACCACGACTTTAAGATTATTATAAGGCTACTAAACCCACAATTTTTGGCTTTTTGTATTTGGCATGCATTGCGCAACTTTTGTCGTATGGTAAGTGAGTACATCTTTTTCACAGATAATATTTGAAGCGAAAAATATATTCATTACGAGTTAATTACCCCTCGTGTTTAGTTTGAAATTATTTTTTCGCTGCATGAAATATTTATTTGTTTAAGTTGTATCTTTCGCGACTCTTGTTTATTTTTTATGAAAACATTTGGTGAGATCCAAGTACTAATTAATTATGATATTGGAGTTATAAGCAATCGATCATATCTTGGCGGTTATAATTCCATCGATTAGTTGGGATAACTCGGCTACATTGGCCAAGAATTTATTACAGTTTAGCCAAGAAATCATTAAGATCTTTTTCTTGTTCCTATAACAGAAAACGTCCCGTGTATGAAAGTGGAAGGCCAAGATAGAAATTTGTCGTTTTGTAAGACAGTAACGAAAGATTCTGGCGAACTTCATTCGCTGGCCTTTTCCAAGATAGACAGGGGGCGCTGGGGTAGAGCAACCCAATAAAAGGAACCTACTTAGGGGTCTTGTAACCCGGGCGGAACTTTTTCCGGGGCGTATATCCCTATAAATACGTTCAATAGTGGCTCGAGCCAAGTATATAAGTACTCCATAGCTAATTAAAGCGGTGGTCGCTCGTATCTCATCAAGAGGGGCCGATCAAGCCACATGGTTAGCAAGAAAATGAGAAAAATACTATACTTTCAGGAGCTAAGGGGGGAAATTGATCGAGCACTCGATTGAACAGGCTTGTCATTACCGAATTGATTGCCTATATAATGATGATTGCGTGTAGTTTCAAGCCCTCCTAAGGAAATCACGATCGGAAAACTCGCTCCGGAGTGAGTGACATTTAGGGCTATTAAACTTTAATAGCACATTTCATTTCTTTCAATTGCCCAATCTAATTCACTGATTACATTTCTGAACTTTAATACTAATGGTATCAATACGGTTTCATCTGCACTGACAAATCTGAATTCGCTTGTAGCTCTTTTATAGCGTCTATCGGATAATAATGTTTTCCTGTAAAAATATTAATTTTTTTGCCTGAATTAAATACCCAAAGTCCATTCATTATCCTTGCTTTTAAATTTTACTACGCCATTTTTCGATTCCGAGATTTTCGGTGTCGTCCGGAAGAACAACCACCTTAACAAATACCCCGATAAATTATGTTTATTAGATAAATTAGCTTAAAGAGTTTTATTTCTTTCAATGACGTTATCCGACTACCTTGGAACGTACTCGAGTGTGTTGCTAATTCACGTTCGAAACTTAGTTTTTAAAAGGAACGTGTTTTTGCCTGCAACATCGCGCAACGAGTCCCATAGCAATGGAAATAACCACCGTTCGAAAGGAAAAAAAAAGATAGAAAAACGATTAGGCATGTCAGTGGCGTCAATTAAGTCGGTCTCTCGAGGTTGCCAGTTGCCGATCCAACTCTCTCTCTCCACGTCGACGAAAACGTTTCAACCGTTAACACGGTATTCCGTTGCCCAACTTTTCCCTTACTTTTAAAAATGGGGCTAATCCCTGGAGATTATGCAAGGCCCCCAAAAAGTCCTCGTTCCTTTTTAGCAAATACGTACCGTTTCATTCAGCTTGATTTTTACGAGCTAGCAAAAGGGATTCGTTTGGGGCAAGTAGAAATCAATGTCTTTTCTATGCCTGAAGTCGAAAAAAAATCATATCCTCCATCCTAAGGCTGTATTTTTATAAATTTACCAAGAGAATGAATGGTTAATTCTTTTTTAAATAGCGTGTAGTTCCAGCCCCATTGGCATATACTTGAAATAAGATAACGTGACCTTCGTTACGAAAATAATCAGACTTCCAAGAAATATTATTTAAAGCAACACAATGGGATACCCCATCCCTCCCAGTCCCATATCGATTGCGTGTATGTTTACCTTTATGGAATCATGAACCTTCAATCTAAAAGGACCAGAAACTGGGAGGGTTTTTCTGTTTACAACGTCTGTGCGCAGTAGCCCACCAATTTCGCAGGGTACACGCACCGCGTCACAACGTAAACAAACGTGACGCTTTTGGGAAGAGTACATTTTAATTTCCTTGAATCACATTGCCAAACGCGCGAATCTTTATTTTTCCTATTTTTAATTACTTTATTAAACTTTACTTTTAAATAGATGCAAAAAGATTAACATTAGTCCCAAGGCTTAGCGAAATGAGACCAAGCGGCCATTTTACTTGTTTACATTGTACCGTACGTCTTTCTCCAAGACCTTGTCGCCTGCTATCTTTTCTTCTTTATTATTTTGGAACACTTTAGCAAGAAAACTTTAACACGGGATCTGCCATTAAGATATGGTCCATTTTATATAGAAGGTTCATGATGGCATCGAGCGTATGTTATTTTTTCCCAGGCTCATTCTCGATGCTTTCTCCTAGGCAGCTAGAGAAGAATAAACAGGAATATTCCGAGAAACAAAGAGCATTCGCCTTAGAGGGTGTTAGTGTTAGGTCGTCCCCGTCGCGACGTTTCCAGTTATTATGTCGGCACGCTCTAATGATTTTAACGCCTAGGCTTACGTACCAGGGGTTAGGTTATAAAAGGGGGGTTCGGACTTGAAAAATGTAACGAGGCATCTAGCACGGTCATTAGTTCCTATCGGATTCTTTTCGGAATACTTAATGCGATTAATGTTTTATGTAATAGCGGACGCCGAGCCGCAACTATACTCGCCTTAAATATTCAGAATATTGATTCTTTCTTTCCGACGCTACCCCTTCTCTCCGTCCCACCACCAACCACCGGTGTAAGAACGTCATTAATATCGGAACAATATTGCCCCAAGACCCAAACAATAGTCTAACCATATAGCTTACGCAACAGGGTTCGTTCAAAAAATAGAAATATCACAAAAATTGGTTTGGAGAAAAAGATAAGTTAATTTTGAAAATAAGCCAGTAGAATATAGTTATAGTTAATTTCTAACGTTTTAATAGAGAAATACCGTAACTGTAAGAATCTATAATGATGTTATATTACTTGGTGTGAACAAAAATAATACATTAATCACGGCATGTACAAATTATATTATTTTCGCATCTACAGTTTGAGGGTGAAGCTAAAAACAATTTTGGAAAGTGTTAGGGTACTTAATAGTTGACACCATATCGTAGCCGTGTTGGAACTGTGAACGAGAGTCCGGCCCGAGGTTTTACCAACTTCGAAGTAGATTGTAATTCTACAGGGCCGGTAGGCCCTTGTAGATATGACTTGATACTCTTTTGTATTTCTTTTGGCGTCTCGGCTTAATTTCTCTATATTAGCATACTCCCGTGATTAACGGGTTTCATTTGATTAGACTGCTTAATTATTCATTTTTTGACTCTATTACTCGACTGGCAAGATGCGCCGAATAATCAATTCACTTTTTGTCGCTCAATTGGAATTCGTTTCTTGTAAAAACCCAATTGATAATTAACCGAAAATAATTCTATCCATGTTTTACATTAGAAAAATTGCAATTTTATTTTAATTTGGAAGATCGAGTAACTTACCAAAACCGCTCATTACTCAGTATCTAATTTGAATAAGTCAAGAACTATGATTTAGAGCTTCTAATTCATAACCCCTTCTTTGTTTTAATCAGATAAGACTCGTTTGGTTAGAAATATAATACATTTTGGTTTTCGTATTTTAATATCTTAAATGTATAGTCGCACCGGAATAGGGGAGTGTTTTAACTCACTTAAAACGTCGCGTAGCAGCCACTAGTGTTACGTAAAACCGCTTCGATCCAAACTTTAATGATCGATACAATCCCTTTAGGGAATATAAAATTCGAGGATAAAGATTTACCTTAAAGATTGGATTTTTTTGACATAAACTAATGTCACTATTGCTTTCTAAACTACTGATAAAGTTTAAACCTATTTCCCCCCAAGATCATGAATTTATTCGATTCATTCTTGAATAATTCTTTATAATTTCTAAGAATTTTAAAGTTGATATTTTAAACTAAGTAGATCTGTGGATAATCTACCGAAATCTCTTAGCAGAAGTGAGATGAGACTAGAAGTACTGAGCTAACCAAATTCTTCACTCGGCGAAAGTGAATATTCTTGATAACACACCAACGGTTGGCCCTCTAGTAGCAGTTTCTGAATTTTCCCTCCAAAACGTGAGACGCTCGCGGTGGTAGACGGCCGAACTAGATTCAAGGAGCCGCGTCCGTGTTCGGCCGCTTTAGGTTGAGTGGAAGGGGGTTGGAAAAGTTTTTGGAACTCAACCAATTTATTCCTCTGTAGTGTAGGCGCGATGGAAGCGACATAAAATCCTCAAATTTGTTCACTAGTGCCAGGATCTACTACCAATGCTAGAGCCCTTCACTTCTAGTCTCATCTTACTTCTGCCCTTAGTAGAGTCATTTCAAGGCCAACTCCAAATATATGAACTGAAACGGTTGACTGTGACATTACATACTCAATAGCGCAAACAAGTTTTTTAAACCTAGCAGTGAAATACTGATAGTAAAAATACAAAACATTCATGGAGCCTGTTAACTGTCCTATAACCCGCTAGCTAAATAGCTACCACCCCGTCTCTAACATCGTTAAGGGTATCACTGCTTGCTTGCATTCCTTATAATGTATCATATATTCTTCCTCTTGTTCATTGAATCGTTACTGATCCAGTCTTCTATATATTCCCCCAACCCGTATCCCAACCTCTAAAGTAAAGAAACTGTTCCAAGGAGTGTAGCCAGAGACAGAGAGAGGAGAAAGAGAGAGCAAAAGCAGTCTGCTTTATCTTTAGCCCATGATCTTATTTTCTCGGCTCGATCCGCAAGCTCCGAGCCAGCTTCTTTATATTTGTTTTTTTTTTCTCTTTTCTTCTTTTTTATCTCTTAGCTTGAATCGCTAGGCCTAACGGATGTTAAAGGAGAGATCTTACGAGGAATCGTCTTTAGAAAGAGGACAAGGTGTCTTTCATTTATTACATAACGCGGAGATTTTAGAAACTTTTAGAGTATTGCGTGGTCTTTGATGTAGTCTAGTCTATGGAGATTTGATGGTTAAGGTTAAGGAAAGATCCGAGCACTATTAGTTTCCAGCTTGTGTTGGGGAAGAAGAAGTTGGTGCAATTTAATAGTGGAGCTGCTTCTTTTGGGCTTCGCTGCAAGCTTAGCTCAATCTATGACAGCTAGTCCACTTTAAAAATAGCTTGCCTATAAGGCTATGGGTTTATGAGTTTAATTTTTGTTTTGGAATCTTCGAGAGAGCATTCCTTTAAAGTCACGCGCGTTCTCTCTCTCTCTCTATTTTCTTCTGAGACGCGATTCCGTCCGAGCCTCTGGTACTGTTCCGAATGTTCCGGGGCGCTTTGGGCTATCCGCTATAGCGCAGCGTAGCCACCACCACAGAGTGGCTCTCTAGCGGCTGAGAAGCGCGATGTGTAAGGTAAACGTCCGGGGAATTTTCTATCCGGTAACGAGGCTTGGCAGTTCGCGTTCGAGATCATTTCTGAAAGGATCTCGGACAGAATCGCGAAAAGAACTTGGAACTCGACGCTCGGAGGCGCTACTTTTTCTTTCTCCCATATATAAACTTGAAAAGAATCGAGTTCGACTTTTTCAAAACCTTTTCCTCGCCTAGGCGAGACAACAAATCTAAATAGATTAGCTGCTAGAAAAAAATGTCCAACAATATTTTGGAACCCGGAATTTTACGAACTAAAGTAGACTGGAAAGTGCACATCTGATCCTATTTCATTTAAGTTAGCCGTGATTTGGTATAGCGTATACCCCGTAAACGTCGTATCTTCGATCAAACTCGATAGATGTTGCTACTATCGCGTCGTAGATCCGTCGTGTTTATGAAGTTTAAGAGAATGTAAATACTGATAGATTTAATTTAATGACAACTATAAAAAGTTCCAAACGTTCCGTTTCTTGGGTGATATGGCCTCTCGTATTGTCTTGTGTTTCAGGTAAATTTAACCTCGAAATTCTATCTACAATACATTTTTTTACGTTTAATTCAAGTGTTTTTAAACTTAAGATTGAGTCCTTCCCCTGTCGTGAATGAATGATTGATTAACTCTCCATAATACATGGTCCCTGTTTAAACAGGAGCGTTGTACATACGCTCAGACTGGAATTCGTAGATCTAATAGGAATCAATGTGCACCGATATATCCCACGTTAATTTCTATGCGGGTTTTGTGGAACGGGCTTGAGTACTATATTCCGAAGCCTTTTTAATCGTGATTTCATTGGTTGGTAGGAACGAGATAAATTAGTCGCGAGGTAAAATGATTAGTCTAGCTCTTTCCACAAAATCCGCCTAGATACGTTGAGAAAATGACTACACACAATTATTCCTAAAAGCTATAGGTATTCCTGGCGCGGGTAATATGATAATAGATAACTTAAGAAATTGAACAGAAACCGTGAACGAAAATGTCTAGCGCTCTAGACGTCTAGTATAAATATTGGTAGCCTGAAAAACCACTGGTGCTTTTCGATTTTAACGAAATTAGTAGTGCAAAACATAAGCTACACGTTATTGGGGCAGAATCTTAAATTGTTTAAGAAACGAGTTTTAGAAAAACTAACACGAACTAAATACAACAATAAAGATTGAGCGTTCGAAAGAAAAGCCAGCATACAGGCTAAACCTCTCTATTGTATTTTCCATAGCCCCTGTAGAAATGTTGTTCTCGCTGCACACTTGTTGTCGCGGAGTAGCAAGCTTATAGGCAATGTAATTGACTTTGAACAAGACAAACTATGCAGAACGTGTTAAATAAATTAAGGAGGATTAAGGATTGAAACGAATATGTGATACATCACTTAAAAATATTGTGGAAAAAATAATGAAGGAAAATAATATGAAAGTATATACTCACACTATATTAAGAACATCCATTTTCATCATTCTATGGGGGGTTAGGAATGTTTCCAACCTATATATAAATACCTGGGCTTTTTTTTTTCATTTGTTCCACGTTTCTTGATCCGAAAATAACCCCGCTAGGATGTAAGATTGGCCGCATTCTAGAAAGCCTTCTAGGCCTAGGTCCGACCGGTATTTCTCGAAACGTTGACGTTTAATTATCGGATGAAAGACACGAACTCGCGTTCCCGATAGATCACGCGATTGGCCCCAAAATCTTCACCTTCGGTCTTCCAGTGACGAAACATAGATATCAAAAATATATCTAGATTTTTATTCGCCCAAAGTACATTTCACCTAAAATTTTAAATTTAACATTTTCGGGTATTTAAAAATATTAAAAACCTTATGAAAAGAATAACTTAACGTGTTATATTGTGGTTACATATTGCTGTAAAAGCATGATCTAGGTTTTGCTCATTTTAAAGCGGGTCTTCCCTCTAAAATTCTGAAAATTCAAATAGTATAAGTGGGTTCTAAAGCCTGTTTTCTGACAGGCGCAACATATTATTTTAGAAGGTACTGAGCTCAAATAGCTAAACATTCCCTTATGTATTTCTGATATCTGTTGCGGTAAATTGGCGTTACTTAGGCGGCTGACCGAGCTTTACAAGTTGTCAGGTAGCACGTCTACACGCCCACTTACTATCCGCACCAAACTCCTCATGACTTGTCGTCGAGAATCTCTGGATTTACCTTGGCAACCCTTAAGTTTTCCACGTTGTCAAGCTGAATAGAGAATTAAAGTGGTTTAGGAATACCATCCGTCGTAAGAGATACGTGGCTCGCACCCTATCTACTATAGTCAAGCAATTAGAGTGGACGGAGCGTAGCTTGCGGAGCTTTGATCTCAAAATACCATAACATTGAGAACAATTAAGGTTATGAGGGCGACTTTATAACATCTCAAACCAACTTCTTGTTAAACCGATACAGTTCCAATTAGTTCCACTATCTGTGACTTTGCTTGGGTCTAGATGCTTCAATTATACCCGACACAAATCTTTACAATCTTGAAGGTTTGAACTTTGACCCAACGAGAAATCAATGTGACGTAATAATTATAAAGAATGGTTTAGCAATCCGAATTCAATTTAATTAATCCAAGGCTTGCTATTGAATAACAAAACTACTCCATCCTGCATTCAATTGCTGGAATTTCCAACGTTTCGAAGCTCCCATTCGAAAATCGAGCTTGTTGATAGGGTCATAGAATGCCAGATTAAACAAGGGATTTATCTACGTTGCCAATCACGCATCGAGCTAGAATTTCCCAAAACATCAATTGAAAACAGCGTCTTGGAGCTTTAGGTAAACCCCTTTTCCAAAATCATCGCGAATTGATTTTGAAGTTTTTGGTAACGAAACGCGAAAATTGGTGTTGAAAGGCTACGAGTTCCGTAACCAATTCGATTGATTTCGAAGGTATTCGCCATAGGTTCGAGCGCCGGGTTAGAGCGTTTAAAGTTTTACCCAATTTAATTCATTTCTCTAACGTCTGTCTCAATTTGTCAAGCGAGTTTCAAAGTATTAACGATTCAGAATCCGTGTTATGCCTTTTACAGGATTTTGGAGGATTTAGAATTTGTTATTAAGCTTTTGCTAATAAATGTAGACAGTTCAGTTAGAAATGAGGTATTTAAAGGATGTTATTCAAATATTATTTTGATTTTTCTCAATATAAGGCTTAATAAAAAAACGGAAATACAGTTAACCCTTACTATTTATAAGTCCATTTTGCCCTCTCTCCCAAAATATCCACTTAAACCTCCGCGAAACACGTCTTTCTTATCTTATAGACCATAGATATAACTGCGAAAAAAAAAGAGAAAGAAAAACCACGGAGTATTTGCAATTCAAATAAAGGTGGTATAGGCGAAGGCCAGCGGAGAGCTTTGAACGTGACCGTAGGATGCAGACCGTTCAAGTTTTATATACGCAATATATGTTTTTCGCTCGGGTGAGAGCCAAAAAAGAGGAAAAAATATGGTTCGATTTTCTACGGAATGCCCAAAAATTCACATTCAATTTCCTTCGGAATGTCGCGGAATAAAGCTACACATTTTTAACCTGGACGCAAAAACGAAAGGTTTTTGAAACTCGAATGTCTCTCGTCTCAACAATCCCGCCTTTTGCGCCCAAATCCTATATTTTATATACAGTTTGGTACAGATCAAAATACTATTCCAACCAAAATGACATATTTAAACCACTCAACCAAAAATAGATGTTTCAATTTATAAACCCAAATATTTCAAAAGATTAAATAGTCTATTTTACAATAAAATATCCGAAAAACAAGGTATTTTACTCATTTAGCAGATCTATGTATTATTTTATCTGTACCACGCTGTATTTTTACCGGAGTTCCTCTCATAGACGTTTTCGGTTTAGGTCAAGCACCAGCTGTTAGCTACCTTTACCACTACGCAGATTTTTATAACCGAAAAGGCTGAAATAATCGCGCTTGTAAAATGTTTCGAGATGGTTCATTTAGAAGATGTCGCGAGCCTAGGTTCTGACATCTAGAAAAAAAAATAGTATTTTTCGCGAGGACGTGTGGAATTTTTATTGTGGGAATATTTATTTCGAATTTACGTCGAGGAAATGGCTTTCGAAAGACGTCTCCCGTACGAAGATTTTTTTTCGCTCCAAGCTGGTACTGGAGTTCAAGCTATAACCCTGCGCATCTCTAAAATCATTTCTTTTCACCTTTTTCTTTAGTATAATTTCATCTTGAAAAAATCTCGGGCAAGTAAGGTTTACCACGGTGGTGGTTTTAGATTATATTTTTTTTCTCCAATATAACATTTCTGAAATTCCACCTCCGGTTTTTGCTGTAATGACAAATTCATCTCAAAAACGATTCCTCGAAGGTACTCTCTGCACTCTAACGTAAGACCAAATCCGTGTCTCTTATCTTTCAGACAACTAACACCAAAGAAACTCTCCAAGGACTGTTCCTTAGTTCTGTTAAGCGCGGGTTTCTCGCTTCGATTGTAAGGGTCGGATAGATATGAGAATAAAAAAAAAATAACAAACACACTCGTGTTCATGGTTGTTGTACATATATTTATGTATAACCAAGAAGTGATATCTAGTTTATTAGGGAGATGGTATAAATTCGCCAAATTTCCAGCTTTATGGTCCAGTCCAAACGTAGGTCCGGAGTTAATCCCCACCTCTAAATTACAACCAGCATCTCATTGGTTCTTGAAAACACACGTCAGCGCGACGCGAATGACGAAAACTACGTATTTTCCGACTGAGGAGAGGTGAAATAGCCCGGCCTCCTTTTACGCCCCCCTTGTATTTTGAAAGGGGGACTGGGACTATAACGCGCGAATGCATAGGCATCTCATACCTTCGCTCCAATAAACTAGATATCACTTCTTGATATAACTATGCTTAACACAATGAGGATTAAGTATGGAGAGGAAATAAGTGGCGTAATATTATGTGAAACCAAAGATAATCAAAGAATATCGTGTGAGAATGAAAGTTCCAAACATTTTCCCACTCAGTTTACGTTACCTTTGCTATAAATAGATCTCATCAAAAAATAATTCGATATTTTCGATTTTAATTGCGCAGGTGTTTTTGGTGTGAATATTCGAAGATTATCCATTCCTCACTGGGTCCGTAACGGAACATCTAAAGGCGTCATTTTGGACTGCGATTACGTTTATAACGAGAACGACCTCCGATTAGTCGTTAAGTGGTTTTTTAACGACGATCAAGAGCCGATTTATCAGTGGATTCCCGAACTTAAAATTCGTCACGTGGCTGGACAACTCTACGGTAGATTAGACATGGATTTCTCCATCAATCCATTGGACCCTTATTCTCAATATCGAGCTCTACGTATCGTCAATGTCACACCGGAACTAGGAGGGAAATACTCTTGCGTTGTTAGTTCTTTAGCTGGACAAGATTCGAAATTTCAAGAGATGAGTGTTTATGGTAAGAGTATATAGTTTAATGGTTGATTAGAAGCCCCTCTTTATAATTACGACCAGTCTCTGTCTGGCCTATTTTGGTAATATAAATCTTGTTGTCTACATTTACTTGTTATTCGCTATTTGCACGCTTTGAAATTTAGAATAGCTTAAAATTGATTTAAGTAGCTTTAATCTATAGACAAACTCGGTAAACTTTATAATTTATTTAGCCGAACATCGGGTTTAATTTAAAATCCCTACTCCATACCACGTAAAATGAGACGAGAAAACTAAATTTAAAGTCCCAAATTGGTAGAATAAATAGAACTGTCAAATTAAACTTAAAACGTAACGTAAACCTACCCTTAATTAAATTTTACCCTCCTTTGAAACTCTGGCTTAACGTGGACACGTAAAATCCCCAAACGGTTTCGTTTCCTTTCTTCACGAGATTAGGTTCTATAAACTCAATTTGATTCTGGTCTAAAAGTCTTCAATCATTATAACTTGAGCTGGAGCTAATGCTCTCAGATCCGGTGAAAAAAGATGGCAAAATTTTAAACATCCTATTAAACGTGTCTATCACTTATACAATAATAATAATACTATTTTATCTTGAATGATTATCAGGGTTTTTACGTAACATCTATGGTAAGTTTGCGTGATTAAAAAGCAGTATTTGGTGGAACTCATTGTTTTTCTTTGCTTTAACGCAAGTATTTTTTATTTTAAGTGAAATTCTGTAAAACAATTAAGGCCAGACACTAATTTATTGGTCCTAGACGTCATTAAGCGGAGCAGAAAAGGTATGCTTGTGTGGTCTTTTCAATTAAATATTTTGCGAGTTTCGAGGAAAATTAAGGAAGGCTCATAGCGCTTGAATAACTCTATATGTGGGTCCCCAAGATAATCGCTTAGAGCGAAAACTGGGATTTAGAGAGAAGGGGCTTTGGTCTTGGGTGTCTGTATTAAAGGTTTCTCAACAAGTGATAACGGATAGCATGGTCCCGGCGTTTTATCGACCTTGCTACGCAACATATAGGCCCAAACTATGGGAGTATGGGTTACGGTGTTAGGTATAGGCCTGTAGCGAAAGGAGAGATTGCCTAGTGAAGGATCTAGTATAAAAATAGAGCAAAAACGTAGTAATTCGTTTTTCAAACGCAACAAAGTTAAGATAATTTTCTATAAATTAAAATAAATTATAAAGAAAACTGTAATAGGAATGCGCTATCTTTGTTTTCTCGCCTAACATTCCACTCATTATTTTAAGGAATATTATAGCATCACAATATCAACTGTACCCAAATGGGGAACCACTAAATTTATAGGTTGTAAATAGTACTCCTTAAGTTTCAAAGGTATTTTATAAACCACGTGGGTATGATTTACTTCAACGCGATAAAAAGTACTTTTTAACAAGCAGTTCAATTTGCAAACCAATATTTTAAAACTGGTTGAATCTCATTTCTATGAGGGGGGGAAAAAGTAATCTAATGTTTTAGGTTTTACGACGTTTTTGCCAGAGAAAATTTGAGGATGAGAAAGAGGGTGGGCATAAGACATTCTAGATGGAGGGGCGGTTGGTGATTTACATCGTCTCTCGTTTCTTGACAAGTCCCGCATTAGAAAATCATTAATATTTCAGGCGCGAGCAAAATGAAGATTAATTTCATCGGCCCAAAACACAAGCTGGTTTGTTGCGGAACGAGATAAAGTTTCCTTAAGGTCTTAGCCAAACCGTATTCTTCTCCTATTCTCTTCTCTTCTCTTATCCATCCTGCATGGGCTTCTTCCGCCGCTCCTCTTTCTCTCAACCTCCGCATGCAGGCTAGCCCGAAAGACGTAGACCTGTCGAAGAGAGAACGTTCATTTTAAATATACGCCCGAACGATTTTAAGTACGTATAGGATTCCGTACCCACACAGTATGAGCACGAAAACCGAGAAGTCCACAAAACCGGGGACTTTGGTTTATTGACTAGTTTCTTTCAATTGGTAGGACTGTTTGAAATGGAGTTTGTAGGAATAAGGTGTGTTTTAATTAGGTACTTCAAGAGGAATTGGCCAACTAGCTACGGTTTATTTCCATTGAAAAAAAAAATGTTTTGGGAAATGGGTTAACTTTTCATCTTTATGTATTGTTGATCACAAACAAGGTGTAATATGAAAGTTCAATGCTCAATATTCGTAATAAGAAAAGAAGTTTGAACTTTGGTTCTGTTTCTTTAACTATAAATAATTGTACGAACAAACACGATTTGCTACTTACTCCTAACGGAAACACGTCATTCGGCGAAGGGGGGGGGGTATTTTTTTACGATGAAATTAGTCCATCATTTCCAGGGTGGGAATAGCGAAGCAAACCGCCTCTTACATTATAAATCCCTGAGTAATGGCCGAAGGGATCAATTAAGGCTATTCTTCTCCAATAAGCTTCCTGTCATAGCCGAATCAAAAGGCTTGATTATGTTAAATGGCCAAGGTCTCTGCGAGAGTCATGAAGTCTCAGCGACGCCCGGCGCTTCCGTTTATTAATGAATTCTTCTGGGTAACTGTACTCCCTTGTAAACTAACTCACCGCCCAAGCCCTCGCGATGAAACGATGGCCGCTGCACCAAGGGACAATTCACTTCCATATTAAAGAGGCATCCTTCACAAGGGGTTATTAAGAAATACAACACTCGGCTATTCGTAACAGTTTGTCTAGACCTCTAAGAACCGAGGAAAGCGCTGCCGTAATAATAAGCTCTGTAGGAAAGTAGGGGTCAGAAAGAGTTAGTCGAAAATTCGACCAAGCTCGACCGAGGTATTGTAGGTTACATTATCTTGGAGGTTTGATATTAGCATCTGTAGAAAAATACGCTCCCAAGTTTTGGAACCATTTTATTGCCTTAGGTGCAGGACTTACTGTTCCTCGAGAGAGGAAAGTAAAAAAAAAAAAAAAAACCCCAGAACGTCTGCGCGTTTTCAAGTGTGTTAATTCACTTGCACTGGGTAGTGGGGTAATAACAGTCTCAATCCACTTCCCCCCACAACTTATTGATTAATTCCTGATTATAGCAGGTGATTAGCCCCTCGGGCGGCACCCTTTTTTCTCCCATCTTTCCTTCATGGCGCGAAAACCGATTTGTCTTTCCTTCGCGTCCAAATGGTTTTTAACATATCGCCCAACATACATTTTTGGCATGCGCCGACATCCTAATAAGAACGTAGTTAGATTGAAACAGTCCCAGGGCCAGCCCAAGGAAGGGTGGGCCCAATATTGTAATCCCGGTTATCAAAAATTGCGAGGTAAGTTATGTGGTTCGTTTTCTTAAGGGTACCATCCTATTAACGTTGTGCACGGACTATTTGTCTACCCTACTCACTTGTTAAGGGTCTTTGACCTCCAGAATCTTTCACTGAAAGTGATATTCACCACGACATAAATACAACAGAATGGGGTTTAAATCAATAGTATAATCCAGCCTATAAAGAAGTCGAAAAAACGTTTTCAGTTGACTTCTGATACATAAAGGGACTGTAAAACGTCAAGGTTTCAAACCCTATACCTCGCAGGTTACTGAAAAAATTGGGGGCGTAAGGACCGAATTTCCAGAATTCCACTCTTGACAAAGTAACTTAGAGGGGGGGTCTAGGTTTCCATCTTGAAAAGGCAGACGTAGACCAGTCCCTTTTAAATTTAAAGGTCTTCGTGTTCCCAGACTAGTTAGTGTAGATTTTTTATTTGGGTGTGGCAAGGACTTCCCAACCATTGATTGATCAATGGGATGAATTATCATGTCACTAAAAGTTTCCGTTTCAACTTTTTCATTTTCTCTAGTTCCCGCAACAACGTTTCAGTTCACGTTTGAGATGGAGCCCACTGGGAAAATCACCTTTAGTTGTTTAGTGGAAGGAATTTACCCCGAGCCCACCATGTGGTTAAACGTTTTGGGTAGAAACATGGACGATAATCAGAAACATCAGAAATTAGTGACTGTCGATCCTAATCTAGCGGTAATTAGCGCGGGTGCCGTGGCTGAGTTCAAGACGCGAGTCAATTCAACAGTCTTCGATGGATCCCTCGTTAAGTCTATCAATGAAAAACAGTTGGAGGCCGGAGCTTCTGGAAGCGTCACTGTTGTGGAGTGTGTCCTGGAAATACCCGGCTCGCCTTACAGGAGAAAAAGAAGGATTACATATTTTCCAAGTTAGTCTATTATTTACTTTACATTGAGGAATAAGCCTGTGCAGTTAAATTAATATCCTAAAATAATAGAATTTGCCCTTCCTTTCTATAGGCATAAATTAGCAGGTAAAATAATATGGAAAACTTAGTTAACTCTAATTTTTGCGTTGAAGCTTTGAAGCTGTGCTTGAAATCCTATGGTGTCTTATCCCTACTTTAATACCCCTAACGGTCTCAATCTGCGTAAGTGACGTAGAAAGTTAGAAACGGTATAATATTCAGTGATGCCAGATTGAGGGAAATTTCCCAAATCTAGGGAAATTTTGACTCCTTAAAACGGTAAAAAGGGAAAAGGGAAATTCCACCAAAAATTTGCTAAATCTAGGGAAATTCCGTGATAAGAAATATTTTATTGAAAGCCAACAATCTCAACATAAAAAGTTAAACAAATTCATAAAATTGACTTATTAATCACGTTGAATTCACAATAGATGGTAGCCCAGCTACTGTTTCTAATAATTTCCAAACATTGAATTATATAGTGAAAGTCGTCTGCTAGATAACTGACCCATTCTGTTCGTTACGAAAATGCATCGCCAAAAACAGTTGTCATGCTATAAATCTATCATTTTCTATGCGCGGAATCTGGCAGCCCTGAACTAGGGAAATTTTGGTCCAAAAAGGGAAATTTTAAGGGTTGGAAAGGGAAATTCCATTTTCCTCACCTGGCATCACTGATAATATTTCTAGTGGGCAATCATAGATATATTAAAAGGGTAGATACACAATTCAATGGGAGGTCGACGCGGAAGGGGCAACGAGCAGACAGTCGCTATTTTCTGGGGGTAGCCGTATAAAACGCCATCTATCGGGAACTTTCGAAACTAAATTAAGGGATGAGCTTAGAGTAGTGGCACTCTATGTTAACCCCCTATAGGGCATAATAAGTCAAACCCTCGGAGATGCCATTACTCCATTTTATACGAGCTAAGAGCGGAAAAACGTATTTTATAAATTTTACACCTGTAAAATCTTTTAAAAAAACACTTGGAACTTGTATTTCTACTTACTTTCGAGGAAATACCACCGTTTTCTGAAGGTAAGAGTCTTTTTTTATACATTTATTAGTAATAAAAACATTTAAGGCGAGCTAAGCCTTGGTCATGGCCATAATGTAGATTTGCACTGTTGCACATAGAATGATAGAATGAAAGAGGCTGTACTTTCGTGACTTGGAAAATTTATTTTTTAGGCTTTTCGAACATTTCTATGGCAAAATGAGGTAGGAGACTAATGAAATATTTAGTGGATAATTTTGGAAGCAAGGTATCATTGATGAATTGGTTGTCTTTCACTATCATCAAGATTTCGATGTTATCGGGTGGCACAAATACTGCCAAAAAGCATACGGGTACGTTACACACGAAAAGCTGACCCTGAATCTGATGATAGACGTCTGAAGTTTTTCTCAGTTCCAGTTCATCCGTTTCTTCGTCAATGTAAAGGTGAAAGTTACCCGAAGCTGCTTTTCCTTTGATAGTTTCTTTATTCTTGAAAATAGTGTAAGGGCATTTGATCTCCACTAAGTACAGCTGGTCCTCAACCAGTATAAGGCAATCGGGGCTTGCCCCAAGGAAGCAAAATTGTGGATTAACAATCAAACCCACAGAGGTGTGACACTGGGTATTGATGTGTTGCCTGAATATTTGAAAAAGCAGCGGGTTCATGCTTCAATCCCTGATCAAAGGACAACGCTCCCATTTCTTCTAATGCTTCAGATTGTTGCCCGAGAGTCAAATTACGGAGAGTCAGTTTAGGGATAATTTCATCGGTTACATTAATTTGATCTCCAAATTAGTATGGAATCGCGAACAGTTTGAGCGCTCTACGTAGTCTCTTTCCAGTGGTGGGAAAGAAATCTGATTTTGTAAAATGTTTTGAACAAATCCGTAAACTGGAGATATCAGCTGTTGTTATAGAATCAATCCACTTCTTTCTAGTGGCAGTCTCTTTCGGAAAGTTGTGGTAAGAAAGAAAACCTTCTTTACACCCACAGTTTGAACGCAGCAAACATGAGTTGAAGCCATGATTGTTACATAAATAAGTAAATAAAAACGTTTATGTTATATTTCGTTTTATGCCTTTAAATATAGAGACACACACTTAACAAAGTTTGTTTTGGTGGGCACCATTATCGACTCTTATTTTAAGAATATGTAACAGTTTAATGTCCGGATATTTAAATATCAGTACCTTAAAACGTTGCTAACGTTTTTTTAACATGATAAAATAACGTTTTTCAACGCTGAAAACGACGCTAATCACTAATCTGCCGTGTTTTACAAGACCAAGGCTTAGCTCGCCTTAAATGTTTTTATTACTAATAAATGTATAAAAAAATACTCTTACCTTCAGAAAACGGTGGTATTTCCTCGAAAGTAAGTAGAAATACAAGTTCCAAGTGTTTTTTAAAAGATTTTACAGGTGTAAAATTTATAAAATACTTTTTTCCGCTCTTAGCTCGTATAAAATGGAGTAATGGCATCTCCGAGGGTTTGACTTATTATGCCCTATAGGGAGTTAACATAGAGTGCCACTCATCCTTATGATAGTTCCAATTTTGGCCGCTAATTTGTCCCCGATAGATGGCGTTTTATACGGCTACCCCCAGAAAATAGCGGCTGTCTGCTCGTTGCCCCTTCCGCGTTTTTTCGTTAAGCCTAAGCCAGCGAAGTGGATCTAGACCCTTTATAGTTTTACTATATCTATGTGGGCAATTTTGGGCATATTAAAATCCACGCTGGCTGGCAGCTAGGACAATAATTGTTTTATCTCTAATGATTTAAATTAAATTAAATTATTGTAAGTAATTAACTAGCTATCGAGTACAAAATAAATAAATACGTCAACTTAAAAGTAAGGAACTAAAAGAGGAGAATCATACATAACCATGTTTCAGGCCTGAAATAATGAACAAGGTACGCTAAGCCTTTGCCATTAAACCGTTAAGAGTTTTGTAATTTAATTGACACGAGCTACGCGGTGTTTAAATAAGTTTTTAAGCACTCGTTTTTCCCGTTAATAACGCATTCTTATTTATTTTGTAAACAGGTTCTCTTGGACAAACATCTGGAAATGGAATTTTTACCGATTCTCATATACTCAACTTAACCAAGATAGGGTATTTGAGCTTGATTGCTCTTACGTTATATTTGAGGTTAGTTTAGACTTTTGTACGTCAAAAGCGAAATTGTAGAGAATATTGTCTGTGTGAATCAAAATGAACATATCATACTCCTGTGGAGAGAGTTCAAGTTCATTGAAGTGCGCGTTATAGACATGGAGAAAGGATAAGAGCTTAGGGATTTTTCATTAAGGTCGCCCTTTGGTGATGCCACCTTTGCTTTCTGCGTTTCTCAGGCGTATTAGTTGTCCTCTTTATGTAGAATCTATAGCTCGTATCCTTTCGCCACGCTATAGGGTTCATGCGTGACATTCAGTCGTCGGAAAACCAATTAAAACTCGAGTAAGCTTTAATAAAGGACGCTTGAGAGAATATCTCGAGCTGTTGGGTTATTTTCGAACAAAAGGAGTGTACGTGTTAATTCATCTCCTATACTCTTTTGGGATCGCGCAAAAACCCCCCTCCAGAAATCTTTTCAAAATAATTAACGCGAAAAGCAAGTAGTAATACTTGATCTAGAATAGAAACAAATAAGTATAGAAATACAATTTTCAACGAGTGTCTCTTAAATTTAATTGAATTCAGGGTAAAGTA
Organism: Phalangium opilio; assembly: GCF_054372755.1. Classification (NCBI taxonomy): domain Eukaryota; kingdom Metazoa; phylum Arthropoda; class Arachnida; order Opiliones; family Phalangiidae; genus Phalangium; species Phalangium opilio. The sequence continues at coordinate 6,169,832 of NW_028324182.1, read as the reverse complement.
TAATTTGAGCTGGAGGCGCGTTTACTTTAGACTACAATTTAAATTCCGAAGAATATTTACACAGTTTTGTAGAAACGAAATTATTATCGCAAAAACCAAAAACGGATTTATGGGATAAGAACGTCGGAGTTAGCGAATTCACTCCCCATCCTCGCATACTTTATTGAGAAACTTCGTCTGCTTATATTTTGACTCCACCCACAAATTCTGTATATAGCTACTTCTAGAGATCGAATTTGTGGGTGGAGTCAAAATATAAGCAGACGAAGTTTCTCAATAAAGTATGCCGCGAGGATGGTACTAGAGGCTAAAGCTACGATCCGACGTTCTTATCCCATAAATCCGTTTTTGCAAAAACACATACACCATGTTTAAAATTACACGGTTGACGGGAATTGGTTCAAAACTGGTTTACCAACTACTTTTGAAACACTCTTCATTACCAGTTCGAAGCAATTTCAATTCAATAACCTCTAATCACAAAGTTTCACAGTCCAGTGTGGGACATAGGCCTAACACACTTCCTCTGCAACAAAACCAGTTTATTAATTGCTTAGACTAGTTTTTAATTCAAAAATTTGGGGTTACTGGTTTTTGGTACCAGTTTTGTTAATTGCAAATCCATAGGTAAACTAAGGGGACCAATGCGGAAAGCAGTTGTTCACTATTTCGGACACTAGGGGTCACTGGTCCCAATCTTGGACTAGTTTAAAAAATATTCTTATTTCCATGAAAACTAAGAAACTAGTCTCTTGATCATTCTTCTTTAAATCTATTTCATACGAAACCGCACGAAACTCTTTCAACTTGCTTTCAAACATTATAGAAAACAAAGCAAGTTGGGGTGTAAAATAATCGATTAAAATGTGTATGGTTCAGGAGTAAAGGCTGATAATAGGCTTTTTAGTTTTACATTCAATTTTCCCTTTCCCTTTTGAAAGAAAGCTCTCTGAGAATCTCAATCACTATTTCCCGTTTTTCCCTAACTCTTATTTGGTTTTTGTAAAATAATTTGAAGAGAGGGTGCATTTTCCAATTAACGAAAAAAGGGAATGCTCTTCTCTGTTTCGCGAAAGTAAATTTAAATAAGTAACTTTAGGCTTTTTTACCATTTCTTTCCGGGAAAAATCTCAACTCTCTTTGAAACCTTTTCGAACCTTTCTCTCAACGAGGGGTCGCTCACTTCTACCAAACACTACTACTGTACAGTAAAATACAGAAATCTCGTTTGAGAATTTGTGATTTTGTTTTTCAAACTTGATTCCATGCACGTACTGGACGTAGTAGTAGTAGACTTAGCAAATGTCCAACCTAGCTAGTAGTCTCCGATTCCCGGATTTTTCGCGCTTTTAAAGATAATGGAAAAATATTTTACCTCGTTTCGATTAAATCGTGCATGGACTCCGGAAATAGATTGAAAGCTCAGAAATCTCTGTAAAATTTCTCTTCTTACTAAAGGCATTTTAATTTTAATTTTCAAATTGGCTATATCGAACATTTTTAGAGTTTAAAATTTCATTTTGCCTAATCTTTATTTTTGGTAGCTTTGAACAAGGTTTTACTTTATTTAATCTTAAGCTCTTGATTGAGTTTTTAATTAAATTTTCTTGTAAAACACTTTATTTTCCAATTTTTATTTACTTTATTTATTTATTTTGTTTTAGATGGTAAACCGCACTTTTTATTTGAAACTTTGGCTTAATTATTAGGTAATTTATGATTTTCTAAGAAAACTTTGACTAAATCTCTACTCTATTGTCTCGTCATACTTCGGAATTTTTCCAACTTTTCTAACGTCTTGGCATTAACAACTATTCTTGATCTTTACTAAAATTCGTCTGACTTCTATCCACGAATAATATTTAAACTTGCTTAGATTTAATGACAATTTTCTAAATGTTAAATTCTCGAAACCCCAACAGCGCGATTACGATATTCGCTCGATTTTCCAATGTTCCATAATGAGGTTAATCCAAAGAACGTCTACCATCTCGTCTGGAACTTAAACTAGTCCATCAATTGACGGAAAGTCATCTGAGTTTAATCTCTTGGTACCAATCAGCTCTTCAATCTACGGGTAAGTCTCATGATTTTCCCTATATACTTAATTAGTAGATATTGTTTCAAATTAGCGTGGCTATAGTATATGCCTTTAACATGGCGAATATTTATCGGTGAATAGAATACATCAAATTTAAAATTTTGGGTTTTTTCCCCATTTTGGGGGGGGGGGGGGTGGCGAAGCTTGGGTTTTGATTAAGCGTCATCGGTCATTGCACCTTATCGCGTGAACTTTTGGGACCAACCAAAATACGTCCTTTAAATCAGATCAATAACACTTTTAACCTTTGATATCGGAAATGAGTCCTTCTTAATTATAATTCGGTTAAGTAAAGCGCTAGACGTACAACATCGAAGAAAATTATCAGGTAGTTGCAGAGATCATATATATATATTGGTACATAAATTAAGTGGAAATCCTTGGCAAAAAAAAAATATGAAGCACACCTCTCGTGGAGCTATAAACATTATCATTTATCGTTAATGGCTTGTAATGAGTTTGAAAGGAGCAACAAGCTCCTCGAAGTTTTAAGTAGCATAACAAACGTAAAAATGCCTGAAAGTTTTATCCTAGAGACCTGAAATTTATTCCAGCTTCATTTAAGTTAACAGCAAGAAGTGATATCTAGTTTATTAGGGAGAAGGTATAAATTCGCCACATTTCCAGCTTTATCTCCAGTCCAAAAGTATAGTAGGTCCGGAGTTAATCCCCGCCGCCTCTAAATTACAACCAGCATCTCATTGGTTCTTGAACACTCACGTCAGCGCGACGCGAATGACCAGAAAATTACGTATTTTCCGACTGAGGAGAGTGTAGCGAAATAGCCCGACCTCCTTTAACGTCCCCCTTGTATTTTGAAAGGGGGACTGGGATTATGGCGCGCGAATACTTAGGCGTCTTATACCTTCTCCCTAATAAACTAGATATCACTTTTTGGTATACAGGGTGTTTTATGATAAGTCTGGCATAAATTGAACGTCATGTTAGAGAACATTTTCGACTCGATTTACCACTCAAATCGTCGAGCTTATTTTTAACACGTTACTAATATTGAAGTCCTGCAATATCCTAAGTATCTTCGGAATGGTTATGCTATTACGTTCTTTACTTTCCTAACTATACATATAAACTCTCTCTCTTTAGTCAACACGAATACCCGACCTTATACATAATGCGTTATCCAAAAAATATTATAATCTGGTCGATAAATTCGATTAAAAGAGCGTTAGGGGATGTTCCCTTCTCTTGATTTCCCCGAGTTTTGGTGGTGGTGCTGGTGTACTGGTAATGACTTTTCAGTTTTGGAAATCTCTTAATATGTTTCTGAAATTTCATATATTACACGCGACTGATTTACGGGGCTAAACCACTTTGAGGGATAATACCCCCTATACTTTCCCCCTGAAAATTTTAACGAGTTTTGCCTCCCATCCTCGTAATACAAGGAGTAGATCTAGTAATAGAGTCCTCTGTCTATACCTTTATTAATTTTGGAATATACAAATTTATTCAGTTTTAACAAGAATATTGAATAGACCTTTCTCAAAAGTCGGCCTACCTTGGTTTTTCCAAAGACGTTAGATATAACTTCAACCAAATTTGGTGGGCTGGTAACTTTGAAGCCACTTTAAGTCCAAATACCGGATTTTCTGTTTTAACCCAATAGACATTTTCGATGTATTAATAGGGGGTAGGCAATACAAGGGGGGTTGATACATGGCCGTCTCTGCACCCTCTCTTGACTCAAAACGACTACAGCGCATGCGCCGAAAAGAGAGATGGAAGGCAGAGTTTTATCCCCGTGTCTTTCCATCTTAGTTACGTCGAATGGGTGTATTTTTTCGCGTAAGAAAATAAGCAGTCAAGGAAAATTGGTCAGAAAGATGAAACTAAAACTTGATAGAAATCTTATTACATTTCCTTACATTACAACAAATCTTTATAGCATTATAAATTAATTAAGGAACCAGCGACAGACAGAACCTGGAATACATTTCTTTGTTTTATAAATCCTTTGTGACTAGCTGGCTCTAGGAAGTATTAAATACATTCTTGGTAGAGCCAAAGATAGGGGGTGGGTGTTTTGGCGCCCCCCAACGGAGATATTATCGATCGCTGGATTATGCAAATGAATTGATGAGAGCTCGGTAGCTAAATCTTTTAAAAACGGGAGCCACGTCCACGTCCACGTCCACGTCCTGACCTGGATGGCCCCGGCTTTTAATAATTAAACGCTGACGTCAGAGCCACGGCGGGGTTTAGTGTTTGGGATATCGTAAAGTGCTCCTATCCTTCTTCCCCTTCTCTTGTCTTTCCACAAAGCTAAAAGCTATCCTGGAAATATTTATTATAGGGCCCCACTTATGTTAATGGCTTTTATTACCTAAATTATCATATTAGAAATTTGGAGATTATGAGATAAGCAGTCTTTATTAATGTATTCGCCATTTAAATTATTTTGGCTGGGAAATTTTAACGTATGGTCATTGCTGGACCCCCTGATATAACTTTATTACTACACTGTAATAAATTTTTTTTTCAACATTATGGTTACACTAATGAGTTTAAGAAATGACCGAAAAATGGAACACGAAAAAATAGCGCGTATACATTTTGGATGAAAGTTTTGATTTTCTCGCGTTGATTTAATATCCAATCGAATCTCGCGCTGATCATTGGTATCTTGAAACTATAAGCCGAAACAATTCTCCGAATTCCTATTGGAAATTTATAATGGCCTTCGTTAAGCCCAAACCAAGATCGAATTGGAATATATAGAGCTTGTAGGTCATTCTCGCAAACATATTCCCAAAATCCGAGGGATTTTGCTCTCGTAACCAAGATAATACCTATAGCCTCTCGAATACCTTAGGCTAAATATAAGCTATTGTAGAGTCTATAGATCATTAGTTTCAATAATATAGCATTTTATAGAGAAAAACGGATACGTTTGGCTAAATATATACCTTTATATAACGTCTAAGGAAATATTTAGCGGTTGGAAGAGCTTCAGAGTTACCACGAGAGTTCATAAACCATAGTGTGGACAATTTTAATTTTTTCAAACGCTGAATATTTTCCTCGAAAGAGACGACGTATTGCAACACTTGATGAAAAATATCAGTTAGCTTAATCAAGAAGTGATATCTAGTTTATTACCGAGAAGGTATAAATTCGCCACATTTCCAGCTTTATCTCCAGTCCAAACGTGGGTCCGGAGTTAATCCCCGCCTCTAAATTACAACCAGCATCTCATTGGTTCTTGAAAACTCACGTCAGCGCGACGCGAATGACTAAAATTACGTATTTTTGACTGAGAGGCGAAATAGCCCGGTCTCCTTTTACGTCCGCCCCTTGTATTTTGAAAGGGGGACTGGGACTTGGCGCGCGAATACTTAGGCATCTTATACCTTCTCCCTAAGAAACTAGATATCACTTCTTGGCTTAATATAGCCTGTTACAAGATTAGATGCCATTTTATTCCAATGAACACATAATCCGAAGTTTCAGCCAATGAACGAAAGTAACAACTTATCTTTTAGAAATCCAAGTACCCACAAATTTTTCCTTCGTCATTATCACATGATCTATACTCCGTTTTTCTGAACTCTTTCTCTGGTGCTAAAATTTATATTAAGCGTGAACGTATACATTTATTAAGTATCAACAACTTTGGGCTTCGCAAATCTTAGCTTGCCATTTGAAAATATACTTTAAAGGGTGAAACCTTATCTGTAGTTTCACTTTGGGGATTCGGTAACTTCCAATAAGGTGGGTTTGGTTTAGTGCAGGACAGCTCAGCCTTTGAAGAGTTGGTATAGTGGAGCTAGGCGGAAGGAGAAAGCTCACTTTGGTCGAAAGATAAGGTAAAACTTATTACTGGAATCGGAATCTTATATGGAAGTAATTAGAATTCGAGCTTGCTTGCTTGCTTGGTCGGTTGGTTGGTAGCCATCGGATTAAACTCGGTATATGCGAAATTGAAATTATTGATCGAAGATTTTAATAGCGAAAATGTGTCGTGGTGTTGGCGAGGGGTTAAGAGGGGGGGGGGAAAAGTGGTACCCTATTTTCCACCCCGTTCGCTATACTTACCTATCTAGAGTACACCTTGTCTCGCCTCGAGTAACTTTCTACTCCAACGAACCTTGAAATTCCGAAAAGGGGCCTATCACGCTAGGAGCCTGAAAACGATAGATATTGCTTGGTTTCCTTGCCTTCATCCTCTTACCGCACGGAGACTCTAGGAAGGGGAACGGGACTTGCGTAAGAAAAACCAGGCGCGAATATCTTTGGTAAAGACACGTGTCACGTGATCGTTGTTCGATGATAACCGTGGAATAACATGTTGACCTTTTTTGAAACTGGGGGTACGGGTATACATTTTTCTCAACTCCGTGCACGTGACTCCCCTTACGTCTCACGTGATCGTTGTTCGATGGTAACCGTGGAGCAACATGTTGACCTTTTTTTGAAACTGCGGGTACGGGTATACATTTTGCCCAACTCCGTGCACGCGACTCCCTTTATAGAGGCTCTCTGTTCTGTAACCTCTTCCTGCATGGTACATATCAATCAGAAGCGCATTATTTAAAGGGTTGATTCGACCTCTTCAATAACCAGATATATTCTCGTGTCTTATTTGGGTTCTTGGTGTGATAACGAGTTGATAAAAATGTATATTAACTCAAATTAAGCTTCAGTGGTTAGTTGTGTGTAGATAGTTTTCACTGAAGGGGATACAGAAAATTCTTCCCCCTATCTCTCGGCTTAAAATTCACTGCAGTGTTGTCAAGTTGGTGTCTCTCCAATCTCTTGGCAACACTGGGGGAACGGCAAACCCTCCTTTAGTGTATCCCACATTTTCTCTGTTATACTTTTAATTTATGACGTTTTCGTGTCATCATGAACTAATGTTCTCGTGTGACAACCTTTATATGGGTAGGAACAGTATTTCAACGTTAATTATTTTCCACCATAACGTGTGTATTCGTAAGAATTTTTGATATACGATGTATTTTTACTTCGGTTATTGTATTTCTGCGGCTATATAGGCTTGTATGTATAATGTAAGGGATGTAGGTTTCTGGCGAAAATTGATAGAGTTTTCCCGGGTCTCGCGCCGCACCATGAATAATATCGTTATGTAGCCGAACAACATTATTTATCGGGATCGTGCCCAAAGCGAGAGAATGTTCGCACATACTATGAGAGAGTGCGGGAAAGATTTCAATCGATAGGGTTCCCGCCAGAATACGGGTCATTCGCGCCTTTGCCACCCATTCAATACGCCCTATATATTATATATATTGTTTTTCAATATTAAATATATTGAATTAATGGGGGAGGGGTTGGGGTAGGTTATGGAATTTCAGTACCAACTCTAACTTTGATCGCGCTTTTAATTGAAATTTAGAACCACTTTCTATAACAGCCGGACTTAAATTTCACTCGGTTGAAAGCCTTCAAAATGAGCTCGTTTCAATTGGTTTTACATGCAGGGAGTTGAGGCTTCTAAAGTTTTTAATGGCTCGTAAATGTTTTGATACTCACTTTAAAATTTCAAATTTAAATATTGCGCAGTTTTTTCTTTTTTTTTATGCGCGATGTGGAATTGATGGCGCGAGATATAGACCGTGCCACGTATCTTTTGTTAACAAGAAGGCAGGGCGTTACGTGATTGGTCGGAGGTGCAACTTTTAAATTATCTATGAGATCTCAAAATAATTTTAATATTAAAATTACTCCAAGGTATTTGCAAGAAGCGATATCTAGTTTACTAGGGAGAAGATATAAATTCGCCACTTTTCTAGCTTTATCTCCAGTCCAAACGTATAGTAGGTCCGGAGTTAATCCCCGCCTCTAAATTACAACCAGCATCATCTCATTGGTTCTTGAAAACTCACGTCAGCGCGACGCGAATGACGAAAATCACTTGTATTTTCCGACTGAGGAAAGGCGAAATAGCTCCGGCCTCCTTTTGCGTCCCCCCCCTTGTATTTTGAAAGGGGGACTAGGACTATGGCGCGCGAATATTTAGGCATCTTATACCTTCTCCCTAGTAAACTAGGTATCGCTTCTTGGTATTTCCTTGATGTTTCACAGTGTATTTACATCATACAATTATAGTTCAAGATTCGAGAATAAAATTACTTAATTTTCCTTTTCACTCTCCCTTTAACCGACGTAACCCGTTACTTTAATCATATTAAAAGCAGGCAGGTCGACGCTACTCCCGATTGGAATCGAAAAAGCCTCATAAATTAAGGCGACGAAATGTCATTAAACTACGTAGGCCTACCATATAACTTCTCCTCTAAATAAGGCATAGGCTAAACCAGGCTAATCTCGCTAATAAGATCGTCGTAACATATTTTAGAGATTCTTAACTACTATACGAATCGGCGTATGATCGAGATTAGTAAAGTCAACCTGTTTTCGAGATTAAATTTGGGGCTACAGCGGCGAAAGCGAGGTGGGGGTTGGCAAGTGATTCGCTTTGCCCCCCCCCTCTTGCTCTTAAATTGACTTAATGTTTCCTTGATAATTTATCGGGTTTAATCGTGTAAACACGTTGCGCCCCTAATGAACATTCCAAACCCAGGGGGGGGGGGTTGGTCAAAGGGTTAAGCATTAAGAAACTGGGTTAAAGCCAACCCGTGATCACCTAACCCGTTTATGGAGGAGGTATAGCGGGAAAGCCAACCATACAGCCGCGCTTGCATCTCTATGTATGGTTGGTTCTATGTGTCTGTCTCTCCTACAATAGTTAGCGTAAGGAGCCTTATTATTATCAAACGAAAATTAGCTAACGCAAAGTTATCGTAAAACTGAATAGCGATTTAAATATTTTTTATTTCAAAATTAATAACTCAATGCATCATACGGAAAATCCAATCTAACAATGGGTAAAATTTTTATTTGAAAAACTAACTTTTCTACGTTAAAATTGACTACTTCTAAGTTATAAAATACCAATGAAGTCTAACTGTGAATTAATTACGTCTCGGTAATGAATTGTCAAAGCCAAACGATGGTCAAATATTAATTGTTAGTCATTTGTCTATTTGAAGACGCAAAGACTTTTGCAATTCTAATTTAAGTTTAAGGAATTGCTTCCGCTGATGAATAACTCAAAAACCTTAAAGTTTGCCCTCCATTACACCTCCAAGTGTCATTTGCAAAAATCGTTATACGATTTTACTTCTAAAGAATAATTTATTTTAACTGCTTCGAAATGCCTTGGACCTAATTCCCATGCATAGCTTAATAATAAAAAGATTTGAATATCAAAATATTATTATTTTTTTTTTGAAAGGGGTGGTGAAAAGATTGGAGAAATAAATTTGTGTGGATTCATCAACTAAGAAGACTATATTTATTAGTCGGTATAAAATAATTTTAATCGATTATAATTAGGAGTATAGGGGAAAAAACACATTTGGTTTAATTAACTTCTGTAATTTGACCATATAGTGAGTGAACCAGGCTTAGACCAAATAAGGGGGGAGAGGTTGACTCGCGGTGCATGTATATGCTTGTAGTGTATATAGCAAAGCGAGTTTCGGCACTGCATCGCAGCAAACTCCTATTAATAGAGGGTGATTGTATAATGAAATTCAAAGAGCATTTTAAAGTCATTAGTCTAGAGAAAACCTCCCTCCTATACCTTAGTTCAAATATTACACTCGAACTGTCCACCTAGAGTACGCGAATTGAGTTGAAACTAGCCGTAGGTTCAAGATAAAACCTTACGTTTGGACTTTAATCGTATTCGCTTTTACAGTTTAATCATATTTACCATGAAATGTCTCTCGTTATGTATTATTCCCGCGCTTGTTAATTACGAAAGAAACTAATTAGTACCTCTGAAAATCTAATTGCGGAACTGCCCCTTACTTATTGCTTGCCTGCTCAGGTTAGGTTAATGAAGGGAGTCGCTGTAGGTGTTTTACTTGTTTGTACACCTACTTGTTTTCTGTTTTGTTTCTTTTTAAAAATTGATAAACGTTCACGCGATCTCGTTATGTTATATTATAGTTTTATTCAGGTTGTTTTTATTTTGTTCTGGAGTTCTTATTGAAAAGTTTATTTATTAAAAATTTACATTCACTTCCTCTTTTATGAAACCTTTTCGTAGAAAATACGTAGGAAAAGATAATGTTTATGTATTATTGGAAATATGATCATTTCGGTTGGAGATAAATTTATGATAACCGAGAGACAAATCACTTCATTTCAGTTATGAAATGAATTTTCATATGTATGCTAAAAGGTTTTTAGTGCAAATTCTACACCTAGATAGTGGTTATCCCCTCGTCGAAAACCGCAAGATACGTCATTGAGGTGTTAAAAAATTGACACAAGTATCTGGAGAAGTGATTTCCTTACCGAAATTTGTTGACACGAAGTTATCTTTACTCTATGGGGATGAAATTTCAGTTTTGAGAATAGACCTGGATATTAGTTGGATGAAAACCTTAAGTTAGAAGCCGCGCCGTTAGTGTATCGATAGACGTTGCCCGTCAAGTAGATTTAGAGACGCGAAGGAAGTCTCCTCCAACAAGTGATAAGAAGTCATTTTTCTTTATAAACGTAAGACACCTTGTCATTTTCTTTTCCCTAACGGGACTGAACGATCAATTTTCGTGTCTTAGCTCCGTATTTCGCGCTCGCAGATAACACAGAGATGCTTTTAGGGCTCAAGAGGTTCCCCCCATCACCCCCTCCTCCCGTTACCACCAAATCCCCCCTCTTGCTCCGGAGTCGCCTTACTCCGTTATAGAACTACGCAACGCTAACATCAATAATTTAATAAATTCTTGGAAGAAGTTTGGTACCTTAAATTTCAAAATTTCAAAATTTATAAAATAATAACACTTGAAAAGAAGATGTCGCTTTGATTTTGAAATATTTCGGTGTCACCACGTCCACACCTGCAGGGGAATTAGAGCTCCACCTTAATTCGTCCTCCCTGTTTTAATTACAAAGTTTAATTAATCCGGATGAGGATATAGTCGGCTCTTTCGTATCGTTTTGACCTTGGCCTATAACCACGAGGTTTAACCTATAGGCTTAACGCGATGTCGAGATTGTTCAAACTTACCTTTTAAGTCGAGGATAATAACTAGAGGAAAGACGCGTTTTTCTAACCTTTTCTGTCCGTCGTTGCCTTCCTGCGCTGGAAATCCGTCAGATGACGGGATTAAGTCCACCTCCTCCTCGTTTAGTTTGCGTCAATCGCGATATAATCCCTTATGAAGTGATGTTACGAAGTTTAAAGGGAGGGTGAAAAGGAAATCCGATTACGGAAGAAGTCACTGATTATAGCGAAATTATTTTGTCAATTTTGAGACACCATGCAAGTGTACGTAATTGAGCATTTTCAAGGATTAAATGTTGTTGAGTATTTTGGATGGGTTTTTATTTCTTCAGTGTTCGAAGAAATAATGAATTAGCGTTATGGCGTTTCTATATTTGAAATAACGGTAAATAATTAGGAAATTCCGATAAAAAATGTAAATAGAACTTTCCCTGTGAAAATCCTTACTACGCGAAGAGAGATCAAGTGTTGCCCGCTGATTTATGCCGCCATTTTGAAGGGGACCCAACATTGTCACGGTTTTTTTTGATATGGGAAGTACTCTAATAATAAATATTTTAAATACCTAAGCGACAATTATTCTGGAGTTATGCGCGAAGTACATACGCCTTAAATCATTCAAAAGCAAGTATATTTGCAACTGCAAATCATCTAAAATATTAAGCAATCTCCTAAAGGCCCAGTTGCTCAAAAACATTCTGATTTACGACACGCTTATATAGAAAAACTGCTGGAATCAAGCGTATTTTCTTTTTGCCTAATACATTTATAAGGAATGCTTCTAACATTATTTATATTTCCGAGGTTAACTCGGAACTAAGAGATAAAATATACGGCAAGGCCCGAAACAAATTGGGTGCTGCTAACAAAATAAATAATCGTTGCTCGGGCATAAACAATATTTCCCGCGGTACTATGGACAAGAAAGTCTTAGACTCCTAGAACTTCGCCGCGCCGAAACAAGTGATAAGAAGTAATTTTTCTTCATAAGTGAGACACGTTGTCATTTTCTTTCGTGAATGGGGAGGCTAGCTATAGCCCCGCATCTCAACCCACTTCGGCCTCGCCTCGCCTCGCCTCGCACCAAGGGGCTACCCGTCCGTGGGAGTTCGATCCATTTTCGTATACGTACGGGACTCCTATCTTCCGGGATTAGATAAGAAGGTTCGCGCCCAATATTTAAAGAGCGCCTTTCTTACCCGTCCCTCAATAGACATCCGAAATAATTATAAATATTGCGGTATTTGTTAGAAAATTACGCGTGCAAGTCTGCCTAAATGCCTTTCAACCATTTTTCGTAATAATAATGACCTAGATTTATAAATACAGATGACTTATGTTAGAAACTGAAATACGATGCGAATTTAGTTAACGAGGCATCTATAAAATACTCCGATCAAAACTTGTTTTAGTGGCCCTTAGGGCGAAATGTTATACAACTTGCATTTTCGATTCGAAATTTGCGCATAGAATCCACTGTACTTTGATCCCAACACCCTTTTTGGAACACTCTGTATTATTCCATACAACGCAATGTAGCTCGTTTTCGCTGCTTGGCGCTTGCCTTTAACCTCTTTATAGTTTAATAAATACAGTTACCTTGTCAAAGGCGGGGAGACAATATCCCAAAGCGAAGATAAAAATGGTCCATGGAATCAGGCGATTTTTCTGGGGAGGGGGGAAAATGCGGCCAGGATCTATCTCGTTCACCTCTTGGTTCTTGGTTTTTGGGCAAGTTGAGTACCTAGTAAATAATTTCTTACACGCTCGAGTTAGCCAGCCGATTAAAAGCAAAAGAATAAAGACTGAAGGGGTTGTCTTACCCTCTCCACTCCCCTTGAGTATCTTAATCGCGAAAAAGGGGAGGGGGGTGTATAGGAGCTCATCCAGTGTTCAATTAAGTTTGAACATTTTAATGAGATTTTCTTCTTTCGCCTTCTTTCTTTTTTATTTAATGATTTTTAACAGCGGAAACTGTTGGAAATTAATGGCTTTTATCTTAAGCCCTCGTGACCAAATTACTATTACTGATCTGAGAAGAAAACGTGCTAGAAAGAACCGAGGTACTTTTACTTCTCAATATATACAAAAGGATGCAAATTTCTTACGGCAAAATGGCTCTTTTATTTAAAAGTACAAAAGCTACCCAAAAAATAATGATTACCATTCGAGCAACTAGAGAAAGTAATTATTTTGTTTTTTTATTTTAATTTTCTTAAATGATAGAAACAATTTTTTTTTCTTCGAAAGAAGGTTTGGTCTAGCGTTGTCATAAGTAAGATTAACGCGATAAGTAAGAATTGAATTGGAAATCACAATATTTTCTTATTTAACCATGTGGGTACGAAGGATATTTGTTATGAGTAGGCGTTGTTTATAAAGGGTTGTTTATTGTAGCTATTGTTAGGCAACAAATTTATTTCGCATAAAGGATGCATCCGCATTGGGGCGTCTTAAGTTCATCCCCATTACCATTACAGGAAGTGATTATACATAGTTTACAGACTAGGAGGATTCATACCATTTACACAAGGAGGCCTGGCTGGCTTTAGACTTAACAAGTGAATCAGGCCTCCTTATGTAACACGTGAAGCCTGCCATGGCCTCCCTGTGTAAATGGTATGAATCCTCCCACTCAGTAAACTAGGTATTCTACACGGTGAATATCTAGTTTATGTTTGCATGAAAAGCGAGTTAACTTGAGAAATATTTGCGGAAAGTGGTGGGTAAAAGAAAAATACGAAGAAATGACGCGTCAAGCGTTTAAACCCAAGAAATAAGAGAAAATTGCATTTTAACTTCGAAGGCCCTTTACTCGATAAAACGACGATCCATTTTTGGTTCCCCGTTTCGTCCATTCACCTTGATTGAATACTGTAGAAGGCGTACTGAGATCTAAGAGTGTTTTTATAACGTCTTTTCCCATAGACAATATTTCGGTCGGTACTTTTGAGGGTATTCATCTTACTGGTGAAATAAGAAATGGAGAAACCCAAGAAAACGTATAAGTTCCCGCATACCCTCCAAAAACGAACCGGAACTTTTTCCTCCTCTTACATTTTCTCCATTTTTACGCCCGACTTCACGCTTCAGACAATGGAAAAAGAAAGTAAAAAAAAAAAAACCTTCGCAGATCGTAAAACATTCGCGGAAAAACGAAATCGAAGACATATAACTCCATATCCTAAATTTCACTCTTGAAATGAATAGATATTCACTCAAAAAAGTTGCTTAAACTCTTGGATCTTTAACCCTTTCTTGGATGACTAAGATTTGTTATAGGGGGAATTGACTTTAACCATAGACATATATAATATATACATGGGTTCTCAAAACAGCCAAGTACCGTCTGGAGGTCCAGTCGAAAATGTAACTTCTATAACATTTTGCCACAATTAAAGCAATAGCGAACTGATTTAAAAATTATCTCAAATCTAAAGAAAACCTTACTTTTTTGACAGTTTAAACTCTTCTGGTTCCAAAAATATGCTTAAGAAATATTTAAATATGAGGGAAAACACAGAAAAAACGCTTCGAAAACTTGAAATTTGGGGGCAATAGCAAATTTGCAGAGAAGATATTTGGCGGGTTTTTCTCCTTGCTACGTGACTCACGGCATCTCGCGGAAAAGCCAAGCGCGAGCGCCCGAGACTCCTACCGCGCGAATCTGAATAAAATAGGCTTAACTCGGCGCTGAGACACTAACAGGCGTCACGTGAGCGACATCTAGAGAGAAAATTTCTCCTTACTACGTCATCAATCGAAACAAAATTTTAACTAGGCCTTTTCCAAACACAAAACTTTGATTCCAATTATATAAATTTCTATGAAACCAAATACAAAAGTAAACATATCATAATAAACTAGATTTTTCAAGGATTTTTTTCGTATTTTAAGTTTGTGGATGACGAAAATTATGGTACTAACTCTTTAAGGGCCACAGTTTTGAAGTTATGATTAGATGGTTTTACGGATGCCCCCTTAAATTTAAGGAAGAAAATGAAAGACGGTGCTAATTTAATTAAGAGATCGTTGGTAAAATATTCCATGTCCCTACTGGAAAATTGTGATGGAATGTTTTCGACTCATCTCCCATAGAACCTACTGTACTCGATCAGGACCATCTTTTTCACTAAGACTTATTGGAAACGAGAGTCTGTTATCTATATTTGTATTCGCGATATCTATGTTCTTATCTTGCCTTTCGAGATATACCGAAAAGAAATCACGATATCTCGGAATAGAGAAAACCGAAAAGCGAGATTGAAATATATTTTAACTGGGATTGGGTAAGGAAGCCGGAAAAGTATATTTCAGTTGGAATAGACTCGGGAGAAAATATACGATGGCCATTTTTGAAGCGTAAAAAATTTTAGGGAAAATAGCCTGGCCCTCGAGTATGGCCAACCACTTTCACGCGCTGTCGATCGAAGCTCGTGATTTTTACGTTGATATTTCCAACTTTAGATCGAGTTTAATATGGATATAAAAATAAAAAAAGATTTTATCGGTCATATTCTATCCAATATCGATGAGATATCTTTAGGATTAGTAGCCTATATAGAGTTCTATTTTTACGACTTCTTTCGTTGTTTCTTCGTGTATAAAGATAGGCTTTTTCAGTGAGCTATATTTTCCACCAATTAAAGCTCGGATACGATAATTCGTGTTCGAGTTATCTAAGCTTGGCTCATATAGTTTCTCCCATTTACTATCAAACTGAGAATTTAGAACTTTCCATCTGAAACGAAAGTCAAGATAAACCTTTGTTTTAAAATGGAAAATCTACATATCCTCGGTCGAGGTAATGGAGGGACTTAGGGAAAACTAGGGATTTTAGAAGCTGCATGTTGACCTCGAATAGCAAAGGCACCGTGAAAGTGTGCTTCTTTATCTATAACTAGCCGTTACCCGCGGCGTCGCTCGCGTGTAATTAGAACTTCCATCTAAAATGATATAAAGAATGTGTAGATTTTACTGATGACTAATATTTTTGTAGCACCCTAGGAGCGAAGGCACTCGGCACAGTCCGTCAGCCCGTCGGGATATTTTTTATTACTTTTCACGCGGACATTATTCCATAAAGAAGGGTTTTTAAGTTTTTGGCCGCCATTTAAAAAGATGGCAACAAATCGAACCCAAAAGACCTTTCAGCCCGTCTATAGGTTAAAGGAAACCATTGTACTAAATATTTGTGAAATCGGTTGAAACGCGCGGACTTTATTGCATAGAGAATATTTTCTTACATTTCTGGGCGCCATTTTAAAAGATGGCAAAAAATCTAACCCGAAAGACCATTCAGCCCGTCTCAAGGTTAAAGCAAACCAGTGTACTAAATATTTGTGAAATCGGTTGAAACGCGCGTACTTAATTGCATAGAAAATATATTTTACATTTTTGGGCGCCATTTTTTAAGATGGCGGCGGATTGGAAAAATCTTTCTTAGTACGCGCCTACTACTTATGAGTAACGTTCCTGCAAATTTTCAGCCTTCTAGGGCAAGCGGTTTGGGCTGGGCGTTGATTATCAGTCAGTCTGTCAGTCAGTCAGTCAGGACTTTGATTTATATAGATATAGAAGATTTAAGATTTATTATTATTTTAAAAGCAGTGTTGCATTTGATATTTTTTTTTTGGTCGTTAGAAAGCAGAATGTATTAGTGATTTGTACTATTAGGAATACACGCACGCAGCTAATTGGAATAATTGCGTAGCCATTTTCTCAACTTATCTAGCCGAATTTTGTGGGAGGAGATAAACTAATCATTATTTATGACTAATTTTACCTCGCGTTGCTACGTCCCAACCAATGAAATCACAGATGAGAAACGTCAGGATTATGAGACGTGACTTCACGTATAGTGCTCAAGCCTGGCCCATAAAACCCTTTTAGAAATTAACACGCGGGATATATGGGCTCACAATGTTCCTTATTAGATGTATGTATAAAATTTATAAACTTCGGTAAACTTAAGTTTAATTTACTTTTGATGTAGTGTAGATTATTTCTGATTTACTAAATCCGTACTGCGTGAGAGCTTCATCATTTTGTATATTATTTTCAATGGAATATATGAAGGGTAGAAAAATATAAGGGAAATAAGAAATCTGGCTGTTAGGAATTGAAAATATAGTTAAACCACCAGGGGCCTCTTTTAAAAAGGAACTAGGCTATTTCTATTCTGTAGGCCGTGAGTAGCCTCCATATATAAAGCAGCTGCTACGAACGTCTTTTATATCCTCTCTAAATGTCGGTTTTCCATTTTCCTGGCGGGAAATATTTGAAAATACGACCATAGCTCGAGCTTGAAAGCGTTTTCTTTTCAATACATACATACACCTTTCGCCCATTTCCGCCGAGCTATATGAGGACCGAGTATCAAGTGCCAACGAACATTCTACCAAGTTTTATATCGTTATCTATTGGTTTTTACGCTCTTATTTTATCCATAAGCAATTGTTAGTAAATCGCGAATTATGACTTTATGAACATCGTAAGAAAGCTTCGCGCGCCAGACTTCATAAAAGTTATTTCAAAAATATACTTTTATATTTAATAAGTTTATATTATATAGGTATACTAAGTGGAATATTTTCTACAAGCTAATTTACGGCGAGTAGCAACGAAATACTATGTATATAGAATTATAAATATCTCATTTTTCATATAGTTAAATTTATCTTTTTAAATCAAAGACAAAGGTTACATTAAATTCGTTCTTAGGATTGAGCCAATGAAGTTAAAAGCATTGTACTAAGATTTAACCGTAAAGATTTCATAATTCCCCTCCTTCCTTTCTATTGGCTCATGTTGACTAGACAATGGACGGTGTAGAATTTCCATTTAAATCTTTCCTTACTGTTGTTTAAATTCGGGACTCGGAAATTCTTAATTTAGGGCTTTATAAATTTTAAAATAGGCTTATGATACACAAAATTCCGAGCTTCGGGGCTTATTGTACAATTTTGTTGACATTTTTCGTCGCATCCTTTGAAAGTCTTAAGCTTTTAGAATCTGCATGAATAACACGTCTACGCGTTTCTTTTGTTTCATTAATATACTGCAAAATGTATTTAAGTTTAAGATCATAAGTAACGTAATAATGTAAGTACGCTGCACACTTTTAAGCAAATTCAGTGAAGTTTAGAGTTATAGATTGAGCTATAGGTTTTCGAAAGTAACAGTGGTACTATGTCTTATTCGATGTAATCTTGTGATCTTGAGTATTAGGTTACCACTGATATTTGGGAAAATTCGAAGGAGACGTATTTATGGTATAATGTTTCTAATTATAGTAAATACGAAGTTTGGTACTCTTATTTGGAAATTGGATTAAATTCGATACCTTCTCCAAATATGAGCTTATTTTACTCAGAATTGATTCGTTAAATTAGAAATCACTGCGGGAGAGCGAAAGGTCCGGATAATACTTCCAAGTTTAGCTGATCATATTTCCTCTGAAATCTAAAAGTATTATTGATTTAAAGTCTTGGAAATTGAAACCTAATCAATTATAGTTTGACATTATTAAGATCAAGTTTCAAACTTGTACAAAAATATCGTGAATAACTTAGGCAGTACAAAGGGCTTACATTATTTACAAATTCCATCTACATTATAAATAAATTATCATGGATTCACGATGGAAACCAAAAATTAATTGATATGATGATATAATGAACCAGCATATAAAATCTTGCTCTATAATTGCTTGTGCTAAAGTCTATCGCATTAATTAGTAAATTTTAATTCCGTAACTTTCTGCCCACCATTTTCCCAAGATTATCGGAGTTTTAAATCAAAATTTAAATATACAGCTCTCTAGGATGTATTGAAGAATTACTTATTTACTTGTATATATATTGGATTATTTTCGTTAAAATTTAAGGTATGTAAATATCTTAATCTGAACTAGAATAGATATTTTTTTGTGTGTGTGTCTATAGAGACTTTATAAATGTAAAGAAACTGGAGAAATTCACGAGAAACTGAAAACATCTTATAATATACATACAATAAGGGAAAAAATTATAAAAATTTAAGAATGTTAGAATTCTCCTAAACCTGAAACTTTTTTCCTCCGCTTCTTTTCTCCGACTCTGAATATTTTAAATAATGCCATAAATTACTTTCTACTTGCAAGGGAAGTTAGCATTATACCTATGTTCTTTTCCATGCATATAACGAAATTATTATGATAAACTTAAATTTCATGATGGGGAACTTACTTTCGCTATAAACATAAAATCCTAAGCCCGGGTAAGCTCACGTAACTTTCACTATTGGGGTTAGTGAGTAAATTAACTTACGGTCAATTGGTTGTCTAGGGGTTTTGGTAAAAATTAAGATAGGGGAAACAGATTTGGAGTTTGCCAACAAATCATTTAATAACAATAATAATTACTTAAAAATAAGAATAAGACTTATCAACTTAATACTAAAAGTATAAACATGCACACTTAATTATAACATGCAAAATAACATGCACACTTCATGCAAAATTATAACTTTAAATAATCAACTTAAATTAACGATCCTAACATAACGGTTTTAACATTTAACTAACATTAGAAATAACCACATAAGGGTTTTACAATTAAACCTAAAATAATGTTAACCACATAAGGGTTTTACATTATCCCTAATATAATTTTTGACCACACAAGGGTTTTAATCTCATTGTTCAAGAGTTCTAATAAATAGTCATAACCTCCAATGGAGTTATGATAAGAAGCCTCGGGAGGCGAATTAAATGTTTGGGGTACTTATCGCATGGTTGATTTCACAACGGAGTAGCGTGGGCTGGTACGGGCCCTGGGTCCCCGGTAACGGCGTACGGCAATGGACGGCATGGAGCGGTTACGTAGTGCGTCCTCGACGGGTATACAGGAACGACAGCAATTATTATCGCATGGTTGATTTCACAACGGAGTAGCGTGGGCTGGTACGGGCCCTGGGTCCCCGGTAACGGCGTACGGCAATGGACGGCATGGAGCGGTTACGTAGTGCGTCCTCGACGGGTATACAGGAACGACAGCATGGAGCGGTTAAATACGTCCTCGGTTTAGTCAGCGGTAACGGCAGCACGGAGCGGGCGATAATGTCCTAGGGCACGAGCCCCACCAAGATAACTTTGGTACTGCTTCCAGGTTCCATCAACCGAACTTAAAAGTTTTCGCGCTAAGTCTTTCATAAACCGAACTTAAAGGTTTTCGCGCTAAGTCTTTCATAAACCGAACTTAAAGGTTTTCGCGCTAAGTCTTTTTCCGCGTTAGGGCCTAAGTATTAAAATACGTGGCATAGTTTCGGGACCGTCCTTCTCGTTCACCAAGCGTTACGATTCTTCTTTCTCTATTGTCCCAGTTCAGCTTTTATAAGATATTGGTGTCTTCAGGCGCACCAATCACCGTTCGACTTTCTAGGGTCTTTTAGACCCACGTGACCCAATCATATGTCGACAATTTGAAGTCTTTGGATTACGTCCGCATTTTTCGTAGCCCTGGTGGTCAGGAATTATTTTCGCGTTTTCCCCATGACCTTTGGGGTCATGGGCCACACACCTTCTCTTTATGAGAGTCGGTAACAATACACTTTTTAAAAATAACATGTTTACAAACTAAATATAGCACTTGAGGTTAACAAAAATAGCATTGGCAAATAGGGTTGACAAACTCCGTTTTCTGGATAATAAAAGGGAATATAAAAGGGGGTAGGCTCCTATGGGCTCTCACTAACTCGAACAGATTCGTTACGCGAGAGAATTGTACAGGTGGGGTGGACGTCATGGCCATTGACGTTCCACTGGGAAAATTTGAATATACCCATCGAATGCAGGTGTGCGACCAGCGCTTTACCTTGCCTTCGAGGGGTTTTCTTAAAGGGAAGATGGAATAATAAGATTTATTCAAGGGAGGGTGAAATAATAAATTTTGTCGTTACAATTCCCCCGGGACTAATGTCGACGTCCGCGGAGACCTACGAAAACTAAGGGTAATAAAAATAAATAAGCTAAACAAAAAAACAAAAAAAAATTTAAACTAAAACAAAGGGAATATCAAAAATTGAGGTACGAGGGTATTATCTACATTATTTACATACGCGTAAAGGTTTAACTATTTACAGCCATGAAGTATGTTAACGGTACTCATGGGACGAGAGGTTTTTAAAATTATGAAACCGTCTCAAAAGCATCTGGTGCACCAAAATTTTGAAAGAAAAACAAATTCTAACAAAAAAAAAACAACTAAGGGAACTCCCAAAAGTAGAACCCAAAAAAAATTTTCACAATCACACAAGGATTGGCTTGACCCTTCCAGTAGTTGGGTCACGTGGACGCAAAACGCGACCATGGGGAGTTGGATCCTCGTCAGGTTCAGCGATATCAAAAGTATCTCCTATAGACGGGTCGCTAAAATCACTCTGTTTCAAAATCGCCTCTTGTCGCGCAACATAGGGTTTAAGCTGAGAGATGTGGTATTTTCCATAAAGGAGCTTTTTCTCCAATGTCTCTAACCTATAACTAAGGGGACTTAGTTTTTGCGCAATTCTGTAGGGGCCATCAAAGGAAAGTGAAAGTTTCGAGGCAAACTTATCGGCAGTACTAGAGAGGAAATGGGCCCTTTTTAACACAAGGTCACCTTCTGCTAGTTCGAAATCTCGATGCCGGTTGTCATAATGTGCTTTCTGTTTCCTTTGCGCTTTCTTCAAGTTAGTATAAGCCTCTTCTAGAGAGTGAAGCACTCTGGGCATAACTTTGAGGCCATAGGCCTTTCCAGTGTCACTGGTGACGTCAATATCAGACGTCTTTGAGTCAACTAACGAACACGCGGTGCGAATTTCTCATCCAAACATTAGTTCGGCGGGGCTAAACCCGGTAGAGTCATTGACAGCGGTCCTAATGGCCATGGCGTACTGCTGCAGCCCCTGATCCCATTCCTGATGATTGTCAGTAACGTAGGAGGCCACCATGGTGCCAATAATTTGATTGTGCCTCTCAGTAAAATTTTCCTGAGGGTGATACAATGAAGTCAGGCGTTGCTTAATCCCATACTGCTCATAAATGTGTTTGAAAAGTTTCGAGACAAAAGCTTTCCCATTATCACTGACGACCACAGAAGGGAGGCCAAAACGGGTAAACACGTCGTCAACTAAATGGCGAATTATGGGCTTGGTTGTAGCGTTTCTGAGCGGGAAAATCTCTACCCATTTAGTTAGATAACAAGAAACTACTAAGATGTATTTGAAGCCGCGTTTGCTTCTAGGGTAAGGGCCCTTCAGGTCAACAGAGATGACGTCAAAAGGTTCAGTAACATCGCTACTCTGCATGAGACCGGCGGGTAACTGCCTAGGTATTTTATGCTTTTGGCATACTGAGCAAGTTTTGCAATATTTAATTACGTCCATAGTAAGCCCTTCCCAAGTAAATTGGCTTTGTATTCGTTTTAAGGTTTTCCTAACCCCGAAATGACCCGCAGATGGAATATCGTGGCTAAGGAACAAAATCCTAGCTTTCAAAGATTCTGGTACAAAAATTTTACACGCGTCCCACCCATTGTGGCAAACCTTTCCCACGTCCTTATATAACACTGACTGTCGAAACTCGCAAAGGGGCGCTATCTTTTCTATCCATTTTCGTAATTTTTGGTCTTCCGGTAAACCTCCGTCATTCAAATAAAGAATTAAGGGACCTAATTTCGGGTCGGTAGATTGAGCGTTAATTAACTCCTCGCTATCGTACAGTACTGGTTTGTTTTCAGGGTTCGCGGTAGAAATGGCCGATACCTGGCCTGTAAGGTTTGAATCTGTCTTCGGTAAGCGAGACAATGCGTCCGCTACTGGATTATCTTTGCCCGGGACATGGTGAATGTTAAAATTAAAGGCTTGCAGTCGGGTATTCCAACGTGCAAACTTTCCCGTAGGGTCTGGTGCCCGATGCAACCACCGGAGGGCGCTATGATCGGTGTATACGTCAAATTGCGTTCCTTCAATATAGGGCCTAAACTTTTCCACTGCCCAGACAATTCCTAAACATTCCCTTTCCGTGGTGGAGTATTTTTGTTCCGCCGCGCTTAACGAGCGACTGGCATATTGAATCACATGTTTCATGCCGTTAATATTTTGGGACAAAACCCCACCTAACCCGGTATTACTGGCATCGGTGTGAATAATGAACTTATGGGCATAATCAGGGGAAGCTAAAATAGGAGCTGAAGCCAACTTGGTTTTCAGGGTATTAAAGGCCGATTCTTGGGCTTCAGTCCATTCCCAAGGTGTATCATTGTGTAAGAGGGAGTTGAGGGGGCTTGCTATCTTTGCGAAGTTCTTTACAAAGCGTCTATAGTAAGAAGCCATCCCCAGAAACCTTCTGAGGTGACGTACATTTTTAGGGGTTGGAAAATTTTCCATATTACCCGTTTTCTCAGGGTCGACCGTGACTCCTTCGTGTGACACGATATGACCTAATATTTTAGCCTTTTTACGGCAAAACTGAGTTTTAGTCGCCTTAATGGTCAAACCCGCTTTAAGTAGCCTATTAAAAACCTCTTCCAGTGTCTGGATATGTTCTTCAAAGGTCGTAGACGCTATTACGAGGTCGTCTAAGTAAGCACAAACCCCAGAATCATTCAAATCAATAAACAAATTATTCACCATACGTTGAAATGTTGCAGGTGCGTTAGTTAAGCCAAACATCAATACCTTTGGTCTAAAAAGACCGCGATGTGTAACAAAGGCAGCGATATCTCTATGTGCCTCATGAAGAGGCACCTGCCAGTAGCCACTACGCATATCCAACGTGGTTATGAAATTTGGTTTGTTTATGGAATCTAGAATGTCATCTATTCTAGGTAAGGGGTATTTGTCTTTGATGGTGACGCTATTAAGTTTCCGATAATCGGAACATAAACGAACATTGGGTTTATTTTCCTCATTCCCTTCTAAAACCTGTTTTTCTCCTATATCCGCTTTCTTGCCCACTAAAATAATAGGACTTGCCCAGGGACCACAAGAGGGTTCAATTAAGTCCTGCTCAAGCATATCATTGATGATATCATCAACAATTTGCCTTTTAGCGGGGGAGTAACGGTAAGGAGCGCTAGCTATGGGTAATGAATCTCCCACGTTAATATAATGCTCTATGCAACTAGTGCGACCAGGGGTTTTTGAAAAGATGGGCTTGTATTTATTAACCAATAATTTTAATTCGGAACGCTGTTTCTCCTCTAAGGGCGCGTCATTGACGGCCATATTCAATCCTTCAACATCTATAAACTCATCCTCGGCAGATAAATTACACAGAAAACGGCTAGATTCACTCATAAGAGGGAATGTTTCTGTTAAATTTTCGGGATAACAAAAGTTATCTCTCCCGAAATCTACTACCATGCCAACATGGCTTAAAAGATCTCTCCCGAGGATACATTGATATGGAATTTTTGACACGTAAACAGCCTCAAAAGCGACTTGTTTACGCGGGAGACAAAATGGAACAATAACGGTTCCGCTGGTGGCTAAAAGAGTCTGGTCTGGTTGTTTTAGAGCAATATTTTCGTGTTTGGTTAAGTAACCCTGAGATTCTAATAAAGGTTTTAAATCACTATTTATAATGGTGTTACTGGAACCACTATCTAGTAAAGCTAAACATGGGATTGACCCTAAATAAATATTAAGGAAATTTTGGGTTCCAGTGTCTGTATTTTTAAAATTCCCAAAAATTTGAGATCCCGTGTTAGCTGGTTTTTCTATTGCTGCGACTGATGGGGCGGACCCTGCGATTGATTGGGGGCGCCCCCTATCCCGTTTCCCGAATTTTTGCCTTTCTTTTTGTCTGTACAATAGGGGCGAATATGGCCTACTTTATTGCAATTAAGGCATGTTACGTTCGGATTGAAATAGGATCCAGTTCCTTTGGAACCTTGAGACGTGTCATTAGACGGTGGGTTTGGAGGTTGAAATCGGTTCTTGTTTTGAAATTGTTTATTGGAATTAACATAAGTCCCATTAGTAGCAACGTTCGCACCCTTGGAAGGCGCGGGTTTATTAGTGCTTTCTTCCCGACGTTCTTTAAGAACTATCTGTTCAACTCCATACGCATCGTCCAACAATTCCCTAACGCTAGTGTACCTCTTAGTCATTAAATACTTTTTAATATCACTCCTAAGGTTTCTCTTAATGGCGTCGGCCTGTTTTCTATCTGACCAGGGAATATTTAGCTGGCTAAACCACTTCTGTAAGTTATCGGCGTATTCACCAACCGTTTCGTGGTAACGCTGAGTTCTTTCGTTAATTTTATCCTGCAGGAAGTCATCATTTGCTTCCCTTTCAAATCTATCCCTCAAAGCTACCTCAAAATCGGTAAAACAGTTAAAGGGGGATTGATCCGCGTACCAATCTGAAGCGGGACCGTGTAAAAGCGAGGGTACCCAATCCCTAAGAAAAATATCTTCCTCTAAACCGTGGGTGGCGCGCATTTGTTTAGCTCGGCGCAAAAACTCTTTCGGACCAGGGTCCGTGGGTTTTCCCGTGTAAGAGGGCGCGGGGAAAGGATTTGAATAAACAAACTGAGCTCTAGCTACTGGAGCCTGATTATTGAAAATAGCTTGGGCTTGGTTTTGACCACCTAAAATTCCACCTGCATTGTGGGAGGCATTAGTTATGGTGCTAGAATTACCGCTAGCATTATTTTGACTTTGATTGTAACCAGAATTATTGGTTATAGTGCCAGAATTAGTCCATGCCTGAGGAATTTGAGGCGCCAAACCAGATTGATGGGTATGCAGTAGACTAGAATTCATGCCTACCAGTGGGTTTTGCTGCGTCGCCCCGGAAGCACTAGGTGGGGTCACTTGCGTTGGTACTAAATTAGCTAACAAGGAGGGTGACTGCGGGGGAGGAGCATTATTTTGAGCGATAGTCGCTTGCAATGCATTCAAAGACGTTTGATATTGTAACTGTTGAGCAGCCATTTGATTAATTTGATTAAGTAACGCGGTCAAAACGTCCGCAGGGACAGTGACCGTAGCACCTGGCGCAGTCGTACTACTATTATTTTGAATTAAAGCCTGAAGGGCGGCTGCACTGCTATTCGCACTAGGATTAGCAGTTTGGCTAGAGGGCGAGCCTACATTCATATTTGAATTTCCCTGAGAAGGGGGTAAAAGGGGAGCCTGTTGATTAGGTACTCCTACATTCATGTTTAAATTTCCCTGAGAAGGGGGTAAAAGGGGAGCCTGCTGATTAGGTACTCCTACATTCATGTTTAAATTTCCCTGAGGGGGAAGTAACGGGGGTGTCTGTTGGTTAGTTACTCCCGTTGGGGTTGGCGAGCTACTTCGAGAAGGGGGGTTATTGCGTACTAGAGGCATTGTTTTCGCTATTTGGCGATTCTGATAACGAGCGTTACGAGACGTTCTACAATGTTCTATATCTTGTTCGTCAAATCGACTATAAATATTAGACATAAATTAAATCTAACGAATAACCGTTGCTGCCTAACTTTAAAAAAAAATGTAACTTCCTGGAATAGTCAAGTCTATCCACAAAAGGGTAATCAAGCACACAAAAGGTGACTAAGATTAATAATAGTAGCAACAAAAGTGCCAAAGACTACCAGGGAGTTTTTGAGACGATTTAAGTCATAAATACGAATTTTAAAATGGTCATTAAAAATTTAATTAGGAAAATCCCGGACGGACCCCCAATTTATAACGAAATTATTTTGATAAGCTTAAATTTCATGATGGGGAACTTACTTTCGCTATAAACATAAAATCCTAAGCCCGGGTAAGCTCACGTAACTTTCACTATTGGGGTTAGTGAGTAAATTAACTTACGGTCAATTGGTTGTCTAGGGGTTTTGGTAAAAATTAAGATAGGGGAAACAGATTTGGAGTTTGCCAACAAATCATTTAATAACAATAATAATTACTTAAAAATAAGAATAAGACTTATCAACTTAATACTAAAAGTATAAACATGCACACTTAATTATAACATGCAAAATAACATGCACACTTCATGCAAAATTATAACTTTAAATAATCAACTTAAATTAACGATCCTAACATAACGGTTTTAACATTTAACTAACATTAGAAATAACCACATAAGGGTTTTACAATTAAACCTAAAATAATGTTAACCACATAAGGGTTTTACATTATCCCTAATATAATTTTTGACCACACAAGGGTTTTAATCTCATTGTTCAAGAGTTCTAATAAATAGTCATAACCTCCAATGGAGTTATGATAAGAAGCCTCGGGAGGCGAATTAAATGTTTGGGGTACTTATCGCATGGTTGATTTCACAACGGAGTAGCGTGGGCTGGTACGGGCCCTGGGTCCCCGGTAACGGCGTACGGCAATGGACGGCATGGAGCGGTTACGTAGTGCGTCCTCGACGGGTATACAGGAACGACAGCAATTATTATCGCATGGTTGATTTCACAACGGAGTAGCGTGGGCTGGTACGGGCCCTGGGTCCCCGGTAACGGCGTACGGCAATGGACGGCATGGAGCGGTTACGTAGTGCGTCCTCGACGGGTATACAGGAACGACAGCATGGAGCGGTTAAATACGTCCTCGGTTTAGTCAGCGGTAACGGCAGCACGGAGCGGGCGATAATGTCCTAGGGCACGAGCCCCACCAAGATAACTTTGGTACTGCTTCCAGGTTCCATCAACCGAACTTAAAAGTTTTCGCGCTAAGTCTTTCATAAACCGAACTTAAAGGTTTTCGCGCTAAGTCTTTCATAAACCGAACTTAAAGGTTTTCGCGCTAAGTCTTTTTCCGCGTTAGGGCCTAAGTATTAAAATACGTGGCATAGTTTCGGGACCGTCCTTCTCGTTCACCAAGCGTTACGATTCTTCTTTCTCTATTGTCCCAGTTCAGCTTTTATAAGATATTGGTGTCTTCAGGCGCACCAATCACCGTTCGACTTTCTAGGGTCTTTTAGACCCACGTGACCCAATCATATGTCGACAATTTGAAGTCTTTGGATTACGTCCGCATTTTTCGTAGCCCTGGTGGTCAGGAATTATTTTCGCGTTTTCCCCATGACCTTTGGGGTCATGGGCCACACACCTTCTCTTTATGAGAGTCGGTAACAATACACTTTTTAAAAATAACATGTTTACAAACTAAATATAGCACTTGAGGTTAACAAAAATAGCATTGGCAAATAGGGTTGACAAACTCCGTTTTCTGGATAATAAAAGGGAATATAAAAGGGGGTAGGCTCCTATGGGCTCTCACTAACTCGAACAGATTCGTTACGCGAGAGAATTGTACAGGTGGGGTGGACGTCATGGCCATTGACGTTCCACTGGGAAAATTTGAATATACCCATCGAATGCAGGTGTGCGACCAGCGCTTTACCTTGCCTTCGAGGGGTTTTCTTAAAGGGAAGATGGAATAATAAGATTTATTCAAGGGAGGGTGAAATAATAAATTTTGTCGTTACATGCAGTAAGGTGTATTATCAAGTGTTCTGTTTAAAAATTAATTAGGCAAATTTCACTTCTACGTCTTGTTAAGGAGTATAAAATTGAAAGCGAGGTTTTAAGGCCTAAAGTACTTTATTGCCTACTAATGTCATAGGAAAGAAATAATGTTTTAAACATTTTCGAATTTGGAAGTTTTCAAATTAGACATAAGAAATTAAAGAACACGCGAAGTTATTATGTTTTATTTGTTGAAATAGAAGCAGCAAAGGCAAGGCTATAACCAACAACGTAAAATAAAGATGAATACTGCTTTATCTTACTAGTTCTAAATACTTTAACACACATTCGGACCATACAAGAGACGAGCGAACACTCTATCGGACCAGATGGACTCGAGTCAACGTGAAATTTGACTAGAACCCAAAACTAGGCCGATAAACATTAGAATTACGTCGAAATAACCTTATCAGCGCTTTTAACAATGGTATAATCTTACAGTGAAAATTTCCAATACACATTTTCATTCCTACTTTGTACTACGTTTTGAAGGTAAAATTCAGGAATATAGGATTAGGATGAAATAACGTAGTTGCACCGCCTTAGATTGTGGTTTTAATTTAGACTGAAATATTTTGCACTAAGGATACTGGGCGAAGGAAAATAAAGGCTATAGTGTGTGGCTGCGTGGGGGTTTGTTTATCGTTTGGACTGAGATGAGCGTCGGCAATTGCCTAAGACATACCATCGTCCACCGTCTTCCTCTTTCCTGAATTTTCCTTATTTTCTTTTCGCTTTTCTCAGAGTCCATACCGCACCCTGGCCCGTAAAGTGCTTAAGCCTAAAAAAGAAATCGTAGTGTTGCTAGCGTGGATTTCTCTGTACTAAAATTGTAGCAACAGAAGCGCGTTAATCGAAGTAAAAATATATAACAATTGACATCAAACACTATAAAACACTCTTACGGTGTGTCTTCACCAACATCGTTCAAAACTGTTGTATTATAAAGATAAGGGTTTTACTTCAAAGTCACGAATTTCTGTCAGGAAAATAGGAAAGTGCATGCGTTTGGCAGAGTGCTTGCTTTTTCTTGGGTCTAAAACCTTTTTCAGCCACCTTTTCTAGTTTCCTGTTAGATTCTAGAATTCTTCCTTGATTTTTGGTCGGCCCTATTTTTGTAAGACCATGCAGGCTGCTGTAGTATATGGAGTATAACACTACAGCGCAGCCAAATGTAACGTATTTGTGGCGCTAGGAGGAGGGATTATTCTCGAGGGTATAAATCTTTCAAATATTCGGTTGAAAATAGGGTAGTCGCGGAGGGATTCGCTTTTCGTTTACTCCTTTTGTCTCGCGAAATGGCCCTTCCTATATTACCACTGGGCCCCCTTTATTTCCTTTCCTAAATAGGCTTTTTCTCTCCAAGTTTGTCGATAAAATATTTCAACCAGACCCCTATTTCCCGCGCTTTTTCCACAACCTTCTTCTCTACTTATAAACTGGCTTCCCTGTAAATATGTTTTTACGATCCCGCGGGTTTTTACGGGTGGCCTCTAAAGCGCCCGTTCTCGACGACGTTTCGCTTTTTGTGGGCCGCGACCCGTTTCCAACCATCTTGGAAGCCACACCGTGAAAACTCCCCTTTATTTTGAACTTTTTTTTGTCCGCTCTATCGCTTTTTATTTTATAGATATTTTTGGGGTCGTGACAAAGACTTTTTTCCGCCACTCTTAAAAAAATCATGTGAAAAGTTTCGAATTAAAAATTGTTAGTGTTGCGAAGGAAGGCCAAGGAACTTTTTAAAGGACAAATTTTAAAGAAGTTGAATTTAAAACCGTATTATTTTTGCTATAGGAGCCACATTTTAGAGGCGAAAGGTTATTTTTTTCGATAATATTTAGGTTAACTTTAAGGTAAGATTGAAGTATCTCTTGTATTGATTTAAAAAGGTCTATAAATAGTAGATTATATTGTGGAAGATGCCTGCTCAACAGGGATAATCTTAATACCCTACTTGTTTCAAAGGAGGTTTTTTTTTATTAAATTGAAGGTGAAGTTGAAGTAGGTCCGTTGATTTGAAAAGAGGCTATGCGATTTAAAAACTGATGTGGAATTAGAAGCTAGGGATAAGTGAAGCTCAAGAGCATTTAATCTTCTAGCATAAGTTTAAGAATAAATTGGAATATAGTTTCCGTATTAATTCCAAGAAGTCTCAGGACTCCCTTGAAAGACACTGAAATAAAGAGGATGAAAATTCAGTAGCTGACGGAATAATTCATGTCCTGTTGTACGCATAGTTTTTACCCTCAATTTTTATTGTGGTTAAAGGTGCATGGGATTCTACATTACGCTGTGTCGATTCAAATAAGGGCATCTTAGATAAGTGTAAAATTCCCAGAAGATGCTGGAGGTCACATGGATTAAAATAAGAAATTAGTTTTCATATTTGTACAATAAGTTTTTAGTTTAGTGGGATTAAAGAAGGCCTGGTTACTTATTTACATGGAAAGAAATACAACCCAAAAATGGCCTTGTACTGAAATAATTGGAAAGTTCATTTTTTTGCTTCTTCTCATTACGAAATAGTCCAGAAAGACATTCGTAGATCATTTTAAAATTTGCCTAATTATTAAATTAGGGAATTTAATTTTGGTATTTTTAGTTTAAAACGCGTGACCTAGAGAATAACCATTATCCCAACTGCCAAGTAAACGTACTCTCTCTCACTCTCGTTCATTATTCATTCTAACGTATTCGAATTTAACGAGGAGCCTTAGCTATTAAGGGACGGAATTTTGGGATTTTAAAATTAACGCTGGGGCCGTCTTTAAAACAACCAAAACTCGCTCGCTCCTTTGTTTAGGAGAAACTCCATACAAGCTGAAGAGAAAATTTCCACAATTATTTACGGCACCTTAGACATCACAAAAGAAAAACGCTTTTATATAATTCCTTTTAATTTTTGTTAGTTATTTTTCCCCACCGCGTGTTCAAATAAACTGGGCGTTTTATTCTGGCTAAAAAGGAAAAATTTCAGTTTTTTAAAGAGAAAATGAAATGTCTTTGGTAAGTTTTCGAGCCTCAACCAGGGACCTGCACGGGGTCGAGTTTTTCAGGCCCGATCCGATCCGAGCCCGGCCCGGGATTGAGCATTTTGAAAAAGTCCAAAACCCGGCCCGGCTCCGAGTATATAGTTGGTTTTCCGGCCCGGCCCGTTACATGCATTAACCAAGAACGGCCCGACACATTGCATGAATTGAGCAGGCCCGGACCATTACGCCTAGTGCAGTTAAAATTTTCATATTTTTTTTACATAACATCCATGAATTGAACTCATATTTGCTTTAGTGTCGTGTATTATTCATTTTGTTTTATAATTGTTCGTCACAACGTCACATTTGTTCTTAAAAGCTTAATCATTTAAGTTATCTTTCATTTGAATTTTGAATTAAAGGAGAATCAAATTCTGAAAATTTTGAAAAATTGAAAAAAAAAGCCCGGCCCGGCCCCTTAATTTCCAAAATTTGAAAAGCCCGACCCAGCCCAGCCCGGTAAAATTTTCAAATGTGGAAAGCCCGGCCCGTGCAGGACTCTGGCCTCAACATTTCTTACGATGCATTTGTACAACTGCGTAATACGATTTCATATCCACTTTGGTTTATTATTTTTTGTTTCTTTTTTCATACCACCATCAGGTATTAGCGTTGTGATGTCTAGCAAGGTCGTTTTAACATTTATTTTTTGTTGCGGATCCCAAAAAATGCTTGCAATTTTGATAATTAACTATAAGATTTGGGCTCGTGCCATTAATAACAATAAAGCGCGCGTGGAATAGGGTCTGGATGAAGGAACCGGGAAGGAGAATGGGGTAGAAATGTGGTTGGGGCGTCCGACCACTTTTCAAAAGAGAATAAAGATAATTAACGATCGTGTTATTAATGGCAGCTTTCCCTGTTTTTGTCTCTCAACTCTTTCTACCCCTTTTCCTACTCGTTATTCCGCTACTGACTGGGTGTAGGGAGGCTTCTTTTATAATTTTGCCTCGATTAATCAATTAACATCATTATCAAATACGTGTCTCTCCTTACCCTCCCACATGTTTCCTATTTTTCTTTTACACTTAACCGCAATGAAAAGTAACAGACATTCGATTAACAACTGCGTCTGATGCGAAGGCCCCTATAGCGTCCTAAGAATTTTTATAACCCTTAAATCAAGAATTCGTTATATTTTTGAAAGGAATATTTATCTTAAAGGGATGATTCAATGATAGATTCATAATCAATCAAATTTACCTTATCGTATTTTCTCAATTTTTGCTTTTTTTTATACGATTTTTCTTAAGTTTTGCAATATGATCACTTTATTGGGTGCAAAGAAATTTCCAAGATGCAATAGGAATGGTTGAGGGAGGTATTAACAGTATTCGATATTCATGGGAATATTGAATTTTTTCTTGTCGTATGCTTAATAGTTATATCTAGCTTATAAAAAACATGTTTTTGAGGGGAAACTCGTATGTGTTTATCTTTACAAAGTTTAGTAAACTCTGCTTGGGAAAGGGGCGGAAAAATGGTGCCCATTTTTATCTCGCTTCGCGCTTCGGCGACTAAAAACGTTTTATATTTAAACGGATTTAAAAAATATTACTTTTTTTTCGGAATATTTTAATATGAGCGTTGAGGTTTTTTCGTTTTTCTTGCTTAGAAATTTCAATTACGTAAACGGCTTAATTTATAGACAAAATTTAGTAAAAAAAATATTTTATTTGAAAATTACTAGTTCATAAACTTAATTTCAGTGTTTAATTGTGTCTTAATGACTATTTTTTAATATAAATTTCCATGCAGGAAATTCAAAATTTAATTTATTCAGAGTAATATTATCAAAACAATTCTTAAATGAGTCGTTAAAATGTTGAGAGAGAGAGAGAGAGAGAGGCTAATCATTGAAGTTCCAAGTATTGAAAATAAGTGTATATTTTAAAGACATGATTAAGTAAAATTAAAAGTAGAGTCATATAGGACATGCTTTGGGCTTCAAAATAAGTCCAAAAACTACCAAACTCGCAAAGAATTAACGAAAATAGGAATTTTTAAAAAATATCGTACACCGGTGTATTGCGGGTTTGGGATTTACAGGGGCCTATAGAGAATGGACCAAAAATGAAGCCTGGCGACGCGCCCACCCTGACTCGTCCATACCACATTATCTGGACCGATAGGTCTCAAGACTTCCGTCCCCCGCTGCCACCACAAACATTTGCGCATTTTGTTGGACTTATTAACTTCTGCTGCGCTCCCCCAATTGTAGGGAGCCGCCCTGTTTCAAAAGGGCGTACCATTGTACGGCGAACAATTAAACCTGTAAACCTGTAAACCTGTACAAGTTTTACCCCTTAAAGTCGGCACTAAAGATTTTTTTTTTAAAAAATATTAAAAAGTGGATTCTCTTCGCCGCAATTTCATATTTGCTAATACTTCTCTTAAATTATATTTGAAAAATAACTAAAACAAAGTTGAAATGATCTTATACCGCAAATTATGTAAATATGAAATATCCAGGAATTTTAGAACGTAACGCCAGGAACCTTCAAGGGTTTGCAAGTTACGCTATTCAAAATCAATGTTTTTTTTTTTTCGGGATAAGTGTAAAAAGTATACTTAAGTATGTCACTTAAGTATACATTTCGTACATTTTGTAAATAGACGCCCCTTGAAAGAGTTCCAAATTTATAAACCTAGTCTTGTCGCGTGAAGTGTGTTGTATAAATATAGGGAGAAAAGAGAAATCTTAAAGGTAGGGGCTTTTGCCAGACAGGAGGAGCTACAGTCAAAATCGTTAACAAACGTAATCCCCGGTAGAAAACGTTTTTCTGCAAAAAACAGGAGGCTCTGAGCTAGAGTGTAAATCTCCCGCAAAATCGATGCCGAAACGAAAGCTTAGTTTTCACCAGGCTCGAAATTAGAGCGGAGGGTTCTTGTATACGAAATCCCCATTTAGAAAGAAATAGTCCTAAACAATTCGGGGTGAAATTGAGTGCGGCTAATGTTAAGGAATGGTGCATGGCCAAAAGGGAAAGGAGCTGGCTGACCTTTTCCACCCCTAGAGTCCCAAAGAAAGAAGTAAGGTAAGATTATGTCAGAGTGTTTGTGAAAATATGAGGCGCGAGGAGAGCAAACGTGACAAGCCAAAAGAGAAGCGAAATTATTATACTAAAGTAGGTGGAAATACCCTGTAAACCCCCCCATCCCTCCCTAACGCCTCGTCCGCCTTTCTAGCAACTTTCTGTAACAGTCATGCCAAGGAATGTTTTTAGAGAAAAAAGTTGATCTCGACGAACAGGCCTTCCTTTATTATTACCATAAGTTCATCGTTTCTTAAGTCATCAACAGCTTAATTCCTTTTAACGTCGTGGCATTGTTTGCCCATCGTTAGCTTTAAAATTTTTTGTCAATAAATACACAGTATATCTTCGCGCACGTGTGAGTAGTTAGATAATGCCTTCTTAACATTGGAGACTTATTATTATATATTTATGCCTCTGCTCCAAAAGAAAGGAAAGTAACAGATGATATATTCTCCTAGCATACAGCTTCTGAAGGATTTCGTATGTCTAGTGAACTAAGATTCTTAGCCTATGGGAATTTTTATTTTATATACGAGATTCTATGGGATTCTTTTACACCTTTTTGCTTTTTACCAACACACAAAAAAAAACAAAAAACAAGTGAAGTGCTACGCTTTTTTATTTAAAATATATGTTATACCTTTTATTGTCGTAGTCTTTCGACAAAGTAATACTCTTTACAATCATTTTACTTATGTAAGACAGATATAAAATATAGCTACTAAAATAGAATATGTTTACATATAAAATAATTTATAATATTGGAAAGTACTAGATCTATATTCAGAATAATTCACTATAAAGTTATTTCAAGGAGAGAACTAATATTTCCATTCAACTTCGGATAAGTTACGTTGCCGTAATGGGATATATAGGCCAGTTTTCACCTATAGACCGTATCAAAAACGGATTTATGGGATAAGAACGTCGGATCATAGCTTTAGCCTCTAGTACCATCCTCGCATACTTTATTGAGAAACTTCGTCTGCTTACATTTTGACTCCACCCACAAATTCGATCTCTAGAAGTAGCTATATACAGAATTTGTGGGTGGAGTCAAAATATAAGCAGACGAAGTTTCTCAATAAAGTATGCGAGGATGGGGAGTGAATTCGCTAACTCCGACGTTCTTATCCCATAAATCCGTTTTTGACCGTATTTAATTAATAAAAGTTAGGTTTACCTGAATTTCAAGTAGTATTGCCCTATTTTACACATTTACCTTTCAATCATAAATGTACGAGGAATTTTTCCATACCTTAAATCGAACAGTTATACGATATTAAAATCGAAGACGCTACCTGTCAGTCAATTATGATAATTTAATGAAACTTATTGTCTCAATATCTCTCTCCAATATAAGCTTACTTAGGTCTTAGGCATCGTCTTAATGCAATAAAGCTTATCAATCTATATCGCACGGTTTATGGAGAATCGATCGAAATATAATCGTCTTAGTAGATATATCGGCTTGGTTATATAATCCCCAATTAGTAGCGTTGGCGAATTTCAATTCCTTCGCGGCATCGCCTGGATGTTCTCTTATTCAACATCCCTTATACAGGAACTCCGGAGGATTTTCCTCTCGAGCTTCCTCGTGATCTCGTATTAGAAATTAAAACTGTATACCGAGGAAACTACGGCACGTCACGTCACTAAAATTTACTGGCGAACCTGGGTCGCGGGGGCGAGTGCAGAGGAAGAGTTGAAAGGTAGAACTGCGTAGGCGGGTGATGCCAGGTGATTCCGTCCTTCTAAGCTATGGGCCTTACACAGTCCATCGCTTCTTGTAGCGTACATTCCACATTACATTTTAAACTTTAAGTAGCACTTAGTTTTATAGGAAACTTGTTTATTTGGAATTCTTTTTTTCGGAAGCGTATCTTTTCCTCAAGTTTAGTAGTACACTATCAGAAGTGTATTATCGGAAGTAAATCACTGGATTATAAAACTTATTGCATTATCAAAGGTTAACTTTACATTACTTCTCTCCCTACGTTTTTGAGACTATGAATATCGGTCTTATAATTTGTAGAAGAATCGATTAATAACTTTTATTTTGCGTTTCACCTTTCCTTTGAACTTCATATTTTTGAAGTTTATTTAACTTATTTCCGAACACGTTTCCGATTTCATTTAATCTTTGTTGTTGCAACCCGAAGCTAGTTTTTCCTCTTTTTTAATAACGCTGATAAATCTCGTGTTAAATTAGTTGTTCAACACTTCTCTCGCGTATCAGTATTATTTACTTCTGGTACACTACTAACTACTAAGCGTCTTTAGGACATTTTCCAAGCCATGTAGCACGAAGGAGGAGTCAAGATTCTACCTGAACTTCTCCACGTTTTATTTCTCAGGAATATGAGACTTTTTATCTTGTTTCACGTACTTTCTACTAGCGTCTAGTTGTAGCTACTAAGCCTTGTATGGTAGTAAATCTCTATTTACTCCATTATGCCATCTAAAACTTATTTCTCACTCCGGTTCTGTAGCTCCATCGTGCTCTTTTGTTTTTTTAGTTAGTTTTAAAACTTAAAATGGACTCCAGGAGTAACTTTTTATTTCTTTTTAATGCACCAGGCGTCGGATATGTTTTTCAGACGTAAATGACAAAGTATAACTATACTGTTCTTTTTAGCCCCCCCCCCTGATAAATGAACTGTAAAAATACTTACTTGATTAATTGATGTGCAAAATTCACTAACCTGTTTTTTTAGGAACATATTTGATAAACTGGTATTTAGATTACTTTGAAACATCAACTTCTAATAAATATTGCCTTCAGCATAGAATATAAATTAATTTACTAACCCTAAAATATTTTTCTTTCTGGTAACACGTTGTAGCGGATTTTGATTTTGAGGAAATATTTTTAGTAACATCTTTTTAGATTTAAAAAAAAAAAAAATAACAATAGGAGCTCAAACATCACATTTTTATTGTATTTTCTGTGGAAAAACTATGACGTTTTTTGGGGGAGTGGGATATTATTTTTTGTATTACTTAATTGATTGCATTTTATCCTCTAATTAAGGGTAATTAGGGTAGCAGAGACGCTGATTGCTTAACGATGCCAATTTCAGATTTGTGCAGAAACAATTTTTTTTCTTCTTCATCTCTCCCAAGTATTATTAAAGTAACGTGTACTCGGAAAGACGGCATTCTCTCGGTATCTTTTTTATTTGAAAAAAATCTTAACCTTTTCAATAGAAAGACGAGAAAATCGATAAAAACGCTCGCGCCAAACACGCAAACTGTATACTTTTAACACGTATCGGTTGTCCCTAGTATTGACGCGTACTGCACCTTTCTTTTAGTTGTACCTTAAGGGACGAGTTTTATCCGTTCCAAGTATATACAGAGCGACGAAGAGAAAGGGGGATTCGTGTTTTATTCCTTGTCCTCCAAAGTGGGTCAGTGGAGATTGAAAGCTGGCGGCTTGGTATGGGCATCTTACTAAAGCAATCGTATATATATCAAAAGTAAATTAACTCTGAAGATAATATAGCCTCGTAGAAGGCAATCTTTCTATCTAGCGGCATAAGAATATATCCAATGGGAAATTGATAATTTCGGGTTTTTATGGTAGACTTGACTTCCCAAAAGACTAATTACTGTACATACTCGTTGACAATTTCGCCATTCTTGAATGATATTTGTAAAGATGCGAAATTACAGCGCAATATTTTTTAATAACTAATTAGATAACTTTGAGCGAATCCATTGTCGTACACGCATTCACCCTTTAAAGGGGCGGTTTCTATTATTTCCGGTCTAAAACCTAGGAAAGACTTGGGCCAAGTTATTTCACCGATGTATCTCCATATAAGCAACGGGAAACGGGTTCAATGTTTTGGGGAATGCGCGGCTATAGCTAGGCTAGAGTATGGACTCGATTCGCCAGGTCTTTAGGCTATCATAGGTGTATAGATTCCGTATTTCCGGAACCTTTTCTCTTCTTTCGAATCATTCTATACCCGAACTGTTTACTCCGTGTTACCCGACCCTTCAGATATCGTTAGAAAACTTTTACAATCGTGTTTTAGACTATGCTGTTTGTGTGTTTACGGAAACTTCAACAGTCAGGCGCCAGTTTTCCGTCGTGATTTTTCCGCCCATTGAGAAATAAGATTTATCAGTAGAAAACTATGTCTAATTAAGTAAAAGCCTAATTAACTGATCGATAATGAACGCCCAAGTCCAAACCGCTCAACATAGAAAGTTGAAATTTTGCAGGGACGTTAATCTTAAGTAGTAGGTACTCATGGAGAATGATTTTTTCATCTGCCGCCATATTGGATAATGGCAGTCGGAAATGTTGTTCGTTTTTTAATTTTATTCCTGATTTTGTTGAACTTGATTCACTTGAAAATGTAATTGAGTTAAACTTGATGCGACGTAAAAAAACCGCACTCGGTTTACATGTTTGTGATGACGTCTTTTATAAAATAAATCCAAAGCTTATTTGTTTTCAGATTAAACCGTACATATTTTATTTTTCTCGTTTTTTTAAAACCTTACCAACCACAAAATTAAATCTCCGCTAGTTTCCTTAAGAAGTTCTGGTATTAAATCCGTTCCTAGGATATTAATTATCCCTTTGAGAAATCATCCGTAATAAAAAAAAAAAAACTCTTTCGGTTGAGGCTTCTAATCCGATTATGAAATCCCCCGTTGAAGAAACAACAAAATGAGAATAATCTCAAATATTTTGGTGGCCACCCGCGGACTAAAACCTAAATCCCGCAGTAAAGAAATAAGAATATGATGTATATTGTAGGGTACGTACTAAGAATAAGTATGACTTTCGTCTTCATAATTTATTTTATTTATACTAAAAGAATTACTTAAAATTGTACGTTTCCTTACTGAAAATACTAGTTTTAAATAGTGAAATATTATGTTTTCCACAAAACTTCACATTATAGCCAATTATAATAAGAAGCGTACTTATTGTTGCCTGGTTACTTACGATTGAAGGTAGCGGCATCTCCTTGCGGCGAGCCGCCAAGCTATAATACATCAGAGCCGGATTTATTAGAGATGAGTATCATCTTAACAACAGCATCCGGAGAAAATGGAAGGTAGAAAGGCTCTTACCTCTTATATTATTTACTTACTTTCGCCTCGGAATTTTGCTCGAGGCAACGACCATTGCACGGGCTCGGTAGAAAATTCCCCAAATTCGGTATCCTTCGTGCCATGGAGCTGAATTATTTGATGATAGAGAAAGAAAGACCTTTATGAACTCTGAATTTTCGGCCAGGTTTTTGCCTAACGTATAGCCAATAGCTAGTTGATTGTGTAAGTTATATACAGTCAATATGGTTGATCTAATCAAATTCTGTACCGTAGCATTATTAGACTAATCCGAAACACCTGAAAATGCGTTTATACATTTTCGCAAGAAATACCTGAGACTGTCCTTAGAATGAATAACAAAATTATTAATAATAAACTTTAAATTCGCGCAAAGTTTCTCCGTTAAAATTTAAAGCTGGGTTTGTTATGGAAAAGCCTACATTTAGGGTGAAACATCTCAGTGAGTTTTCCCATAACGCCTGTAGAAATGTTTCACCCGCTGCACGTGCGTGTTCGCGAAAACGCCGCCTTTCCGCTTCATTCATTTTTCAAATAAATTTCGCTTGCTTACTTAATAGCGGAAGCCAGCATTATTTATTTAAAGTTAAATAATTAAGCGAATCATTTAAATTAAATATGTTACTTGGACTGTTGTGGGGGAAGGTACTGAAATTTGATGACGCCTGTTACTGGCGTGCTACACGATGAACAATTAGTTCCGCTATGAATAGTGCGTATGTCAAAACTGAAAAGGTAATAGCCGAGGAGGATTCTTCTCCCTGGGGGAAAATGGGCTTCTAACCTTTATATTTGGGATGCGGAAGAAGCGTTAATTATTTAGCCAAAAGGAATCTTCGTTATTGTCCCATTTCAAATACCCGAGGGAGAATCCCACGGAGTCGAGTGATAAAGATGTAGGACACTTCGCTTCCCAGAAACATGATAAGTTTTTTCTTCTTTGTCCTAAGATCTTGTGAAAGGTCAAAACCAAGACGATAATTCCGCCTTTTAAAATCTATTTAACTCAGTTTGCCATTTCAACACGTGGGCGTATAAATATGGCAAAATAAGATAAACGTTCCTACAAAACTAGTTTCAACGTCTTATGGCAAGGGATTCTGTAGCTACAGTGATCAGTCAGTGAGTCAGTCCTAGGGATTTCTCAAATATATGCTTAGATTTGTCTGAAAATAGATTATCTAAAATCCTATGAAAGCTACATGGAAAGTTGGATTACTTGAAATCCTCGTCCATTCCCTTGGTTTCTAGAGAATCGTCCCGTTCTCGAGAATTCCCTCTTTTCAGGTTGTCTTTGTTGAAGAGCCTAAGGGGGGGTGGAAAGTGGGGGGAAAGACCCTTAACCTTTCATTCATTCCTTTTATTTCTCCCTTTTCTACTTCTCTATGGAAACCCCCTTGAAAAGCGTCGAGATAATAGGATTGGAGCATAATGGGCCTCTCTCTCTCGCTCTTAATCGATAGGGTATATATCCAGCGAGACAACCACACAGTAGTGAGATTCACTCCTATAGGAGTGATGCCGAACAGAAGGAATGGATAGTAGTAGTAGACGGAGAAAGAATGATAAGTGAGAGCGTACACAGTTTGGACGCCTTAAACAAAGATGGTGCCCCCAGGGAAACAAACGTGACAAACCAAACAGGAAGTGAAATAATTAATTTACTCGCCACCAACCCCGCAACCGCCTCCACCTTCTCTTCCTCCTTTCAACAACGTCCAACTGTATCGCTCTTACACTTTCGCCTTTTGAGACTCGGATCATTCCCAAGTACATTGCACTTTGCCCATCTATGTTTAGTTAGTGCTTATTGCTTTGGGCTTACTTAAAGCGATACATAAACGAGCCGTCGTGAATATTAAAAATAAAACTTTACTAATAGACCGACAAAAGACCTCCAAAAAGTTAATTATTCTTCAGTTAGTTTCGGCTCACTTTATTATCGTCTCTACAGTCAATTACTGTACCGCATTTTGTTATTGTGGGTTGCAGTCTTACATAGTGTCAAAATTAAAAGTCGAAATTATTAAAAATTCTAATGAAAAACTTATAAAATGTCTCACACTAACTAGAAAACATTTTTTCGGACCTTCATTTGCAAAATATGAAAGGATATTGATGAGCGAAACTAATTTGACGTAAAGCTTTGAGACCAATCCGGGAGCTCTCAACTGTATCGCGTTAATAATGAAATTGCTCTGATTAGTTGAAGATTTTTTTCTTCTTATAATTCCCTCAAACTCCACTACTAATTAATGAGCTATAGCCGAAGAATCTTGTAGCACTCGGTGAATTCTTTGATGTTTCACCCTTAAGTCCCTCTTCAACAATGCAATGTCAAACACGAAACTGTATAACAGACTGTATAATGTAAAACTTTGGAGAAAGTTAGTAATATAATACTTATTGTCCAGAGCGTTGAGTAGCCCTTCAAAGGTTGACTCGCGTTATCG
Organism: Phalangium opilio; assembly: GCF_054372755.1. Lineage (NCBI taxonomy): Eukaryota > Metazoa > Arthropoda > Arachnida > Opiliones > Phalangiidae > Phalangium > Phalangium opilio. Next base: position 6,127,544 of record NW_028324182.1, on the reverse strand, counting down.
GCTACTTATCAGGTATTAACTTTAGTAACTTGAACGACTGAGTAATGTCCATGTTCAACTCTGGGAAGTTAATGAGGTAGAAAGATGAAAAAACGGTATTTATAGCTACCGGCTTTTCTCTTTCCCCTTAAGATAACTTCATTAACTGATGAGATTTTGAACAGTTTGGGACAAATAGAGCCGTCACTTCAAGAAGTTCTAGAGCTAGAATCGCGATAATTACCGACCGTCTCTCACTCTCTTCCGTCTGCCTATCTCCATCTCTCTGTCAGTTGCTCTCGCGCTTCTCTTTTATCTTCCGCGACGGCGAAATCAATGAGATGGGATGCTCCAAACCATCACTGGAAGCGAGTCCGAGAAAGAGAGAGAGGGGGGGGGAGAACTTACTTTCTTCCAATAACATTCCATGGTCGTCTCTTGGTCATTCTCTGTTGAATGTAACTCGATCCCGACCTTTAGCTCTCTAAGGTTGGATTGTAACCTCTCTGTCGTTGTATAATTTGCTATGGTATAGAATAAACCACCCGCTGAGCGAGCTTGGCTAACCGGGAGCTCAATTTGTAATGGTACTCTTTAGAAATACTCTGTAAACCTCCCAGGATCAATGAAGAACTGTATACGGTAGTTAGAAAAAGGGACTTCCGGGCGGTTTGTGTGCAGGAAACTATACCATTCAATTACAAGTTTTGATCCTGCACGTTTGACCATGTGATATCTTGTTAATAATAAATTTGTTGTAATGGGTATGAGTCATAGAATAGTTCCTGCTTTCCTGATACACACAAACTTATTGCGTAGTAGCCATCAGAAAATCACGGTGCTACTGATGGAAGAAATCGCGGAATAGAGAAATGTAGATCTAGGTATAAAATTAGACATAAGGAAGTGGCCAAAACTAAAATATTCTTAGTAGAATAGAACAAATACAACATAAACACGTTTTATACCTTAATTCAGAACAACGTCTAGAAGTTTTGCCCGTGTTGTTATAACGATAATGACGTTAAAAAAAGGAGAAACTTTGCTCCAGACGTTGTTAGTAATTAGCGAGATTTGAGTCTCTTATCTCAATAATTTAAAAAGATAAACATTTTAAGGAGAAAATGGAGGGCTTTTCATTATGGGACTTGGTTAAAATAAATATTTTATGGAAAATATATAAGTGAATTATTTGAGCCGTAGAATTTGCGCTTACAAGGTCTGTTTCGCTTTCATTTCCGGGTGTTTTGCCGCAGAAATAAGAGAAACATAAACATACCTCTCCCGTCTCCCCCCTAACGTGGCTTTCCTTCTTAAAATATTAATTTGTCTCCCGCTAAAACCCCCTCCCCTCCCTTCGTTTTGGGCACTCAGCCGGCGACCAAAAATGTAAATGATTTCAATTAAACTTTCGCCCGATCAATAAGAATGCGTCAAAGACAAACAAAACGCGCCCAAGTGCGAAAATTTTGTAATTGGATTTCTGTGGTGCGTAAACCTATTGAAACACTCCCCTATATAACTAATACATTTTTGGGATGGGGCCAAAATTCCCATAAGAATATTAATTTTACTATGGAAAAGGGGAACACTTCCAAGACTGGGAATTTTATATGGCTACGGTGTATAGTCAGCATTTTTCCCCTATTTCAAAATGAATAGCGTTTTGAAACGATGGGTTTGTATTGGAAGGGTAATTAGTACCGATTTCTGCCTGACATGCTTTTTCCTTGAATTTGTAAAATATTCTCATTATTCTCTCTACCCCATTCTCTCTTCATAGATATCGAAAATATTTATAAATCTATGTGATTGTTAATGAATATAGAATTCTTTGAATATGGTTTGGGGCAAGGAACGTTTCCCTTCCCCTTAATACCTAAAAAGAGGGGTGCAGAACCTCCCCCTATTCGCTAAGTCCCCTCATATTGCGCATGCGCCAATAGAGACGCGAAACCCTGGAAAGACCTCATTCACAGAATCACAGATGGGAATGATTCACTTCTGTTGGAATTTCTCGATACATATTTCCTATATCTATGTTGCCTTCTCTTTAAATTCAACCACCCGCTTTTAAAATATGGATTTTAATCCGTTAATTAAAAGCTACCCGTACCCGACTCCTTCTCTCTTTCTCTCTTTCCCCGCATCCCGAAATTTGTTTAAACGATTTGAAAAATAAATTTTTAAAAATTAACGTACGTGTAGCGGCGCGGGGATATGACGTTTTATTTATATGACATAATTTATCGTATTAATTAGATCTACAATTTTTTTATATAAAATCCTTATTAATTAATAAATTTTACAATGGTATTGGTATCGTAACAAATTTATAATATCATCAATTCAAAACATTTGGCATTTTTTATTTAATTATTATTAATTTTTAATTTAACAAATTAAAGATATGGGGATTTTAAATAATTTAATTTGAATATATTTTTTTTAGTTAGGGTCCGATTTTGAACGTCAATCTATTGAGCCTATATTTATTTTTACATTTTTAAAACATTGACAAACTTAAAATCAAACCGCGAAAATTTTAATTTATTTTAACAAAGTGATATGAATTTTTTTTTCATTTTTTTTTTCCCAAAATTGATATATCACCTTAAAACCGTAATTTATTGTTTATATATTTATTTATTATATTAAAGGCGGTTGTTGTTGTTTGTTTTGTACGAGGTTTTAGCGGGGGTGTGGTCATTTTTGGTTCAGACGATACGTTTTTTTTTTTTTTTGCTACACGGTGAAAGTTTTTGTATTTTTTTTTCATTTTGAGTTTATTTATTTACACAGTTTTTGATATGTTAATTTTGAATATCATTTTCAGTCGCATGCTACGAGCAAAACGAACGAATCATCCAGTTTTTGTTTGATATCGCGGTAATTATTATAAAACACAAATTGTAGAGTAACATTTCGAACCAATTCAATATACTCGGGAGTGACGAAGAGTTAATTGTATCTGTATATCGACTACCTGCGTTTCGGAAATAATTTAGGGAATCAACCGTTAAGGATTAGAGAAGCTCGTAACTTTAATATTGTAGTTAGTTATTTCTTAATACGAGTGTTATATTTATAAATAACCGTCCTTTTTATGTACAGGGTGTTCCAGAAAGGGTGGTAGGACCGAAGTGGTTTGTGCTCTGCTTTTCCGTTGAAGGGAGGGTAAGGAAGAAAATCAAATTATTTTCTATCGATTCCTCTACTAATTACAAGACCATTCAGCGTAGTGAAACATCCATGAAATATCTCCGAATGATTTTAAAATTCAAATTAGGCTCAGATTTTGTGGATAATTTGAAATAAGGACCTCCGACCAATCGCGTAACGCCCTGCCCTTATGTTAACAAAATTTCCGTTGCATGCTCAACGTCTCGCGCCACGATTGTCACATCGCGAGCCACTTTTATTAAATCTCGCACTAAATTTCATTCGGCATGGAGCGTGCCTCGAGAACTTTGCTAACAAAAAGGCAGGGCGTTATGCGATTGGTCGGAGGTCCTTATTTGAAATTATCCATCAAACCTGAACCTAATTGTAATTTTAAAATCACGCTATGCTGAATCTATAAAAAATCACTTGATTTTCCTATTCACCCATCCCTTTAAGGGCTTATAAGTAAAACACGTCTGCGACCGTAACTTTAAAACGGTGGCCCTTGTGGCAAAGTGTCATAGAACATTTTCGACTCAAATCACCCATAGAACCAACCCAATGTTCGTCGGTCCTTCCACCCTGTTTTAGAACAACATTAACATTATTATCGTAAACTAAACAAAAAATGAAATGGACATCATATTTGATTGCAATGTGTTACGAGCTTCCGTCGCGTGGATAGCGTCAAGTGTGATTGAAAAATATTTCTTACCTGGTATATAAGTGATTCTTCTCTTTCGCTTGTAAGGGGAATCGGGTATTTCTAGAATGCATTCTACGAAGGTGTCGCTCCCGAGTGAGCTCTCGATCATTTGATCTTCGTCGATAGTTTTTACGAGTAGTCCGTCGTACACGCTCGAGTTGGCGCGCTTGACGATTTCGGCAACCGCGCCGCGCGTGATAATGGCTTGGCTGGGACTGGGCGCCACGATTTTTTGAAACTTCTTGAACTTTTTCCGGTTCAAGACGTTCAGCTTCATAGTCGGTTCGGGGTACACTCCCTCTACTAAACAACTAAAAGTTATTTTGCCCGTCGCGCCCATAGAAAACGTGAACTGGAACCGCGTCGCTGGCACTGAAAATTAACGGGTTAAATTCGTTAGAAATTGACCAGCCTAGCGTATCGCGTACGAGGTCAAATTCAATAGAGTGGCTAAGAAAATAGTTTAGAAACGCTAGGGTAAAGAATTAAATCAAGAGAAGAAAGGAGCGTTAAAGGTTTAGTGCCGTAAGTCACGGACTTGATGGGCTTTCCAAAAATGTTAAGTTTGGTCAGGGATAGATTTAATTTTAGAAGTAGGAATGGAGAACAGAGTAATCTGGGCGCGCGTCAAAGTCCCGGACCCCCCTTCCACGGGACGGAGGCGTATGAAAGAAGAGGCGGGTCATAGCGACAGAGGTAAAATGGAATTACGTATTTTTTGTCATCCCCATCAGCAACGTCATCAAAACATAGTTTAAGTGAGCCAATAAGATAATTTAAACTTTTCGTTTCGTGTTGGAGGGAGGGGCTCTATACTGGGCTATGAGTCGGACTGAAGTAAACACTAACCGTTCTCCATTCCTACTTCTAAAATTTAATCTATCCCTGGTTTGGTATACACCGAGGATTTGATTGTTGCATTATGCGGTCCCTTTTTAGGCCATTTTCTTCAACCTCTTTCTATTCTAGCGCTGATTCCATTAAATGTTTCCACTCCTCTTGCTACAATGTTCTCTCTCTCTTAGTTTTTCACAACTATATATCCATACCACTATCGAATTTGCATACACTAAATTGTATTCTATCGATTGGGGTTATTTTTTATCTATATATAAATCCCGGAGCTTTTCAACCTGCAATTATTTTTATAACGTATGGCTTTTATTTTGATGGCGAGGCTTAATCGAGTAAAAAAGTAAAAATAAGAATGGTTTCGGTTTCTGCTTTTCTTCGGAGCGTGACAAGTTTTCCCCCTTCGCTTCTTTAATGAGAAAAAATATTCGCCTGGCTGGAGTTTCATTGTCGCGGCCGGAAAGATTTATTACCATTAAAAACTTTTGACGATAAATGAATGTTTATCCTAAAGAAATTTTCCCTTATTAACGATTGAGAAGGAATGAAGAAAAATAAAGAGAAACCAGCCTTCCAAAGGAAACTTTAGAGAACCAATTTAACTCCAACAAGGAAAGAGACAGAGAGAGAGAGAGAAAAAAGGAGTAAATTAAGAGGTTCGTGTGACGTCCTTTTTGAAAAATGAAACCGTTATCACTTGTTGAAAACGCGACCCGAGGCGGCCCCTTCTCTAATCTTATTTTAAAATTTTCTCTGGTAATATATCTTTCGTTCGTAAATGTATTCCCCTTTCTCTTCCTGACACTTTTTTTATGGTCCCGGATTAACTTCCTGTCGCGATTGGGATTCGAATATTCGATAATAGAAAACCCCGGAAATTAACTTTTTCTTTAACCCTCGCGTGGCGTGACACTCTTTAAAAACTAATAAAGGACTTCTATTGACATCGTGACATAATCGTATACTATATCGTACTAAGCGTATCGCGCGTTCAGTGACACGTAACGAAGCATCCGGTAGTTCATCGATCGTGTATTATTATACGAAACCGGGATATACTCGGTTCGGTTTGTATCAATGAATGCAGCCGCGGAAAAGATTTGTCTCGTGCTAATGTAAGATGGATGTTTGCGTGAAAGAAAGGGGCCAAACTTGATGGTTTAAGATGCGTTTTTAAAAGGAGGTATTTTCCTATTGTACCTGGCATTGGGGTTTTGTATTCATTGATAAATGGAATAAACTCTGGGGTTTAACTTACCGAAAACTTTCATGATCTGAAATTTGAGATCTTGTCCGGCGAGTGAAGTGACGACGCACGTGTACTTTCCGCTCAAATCGGGCGTGACGGAGTTGATTCTTAGAGCGCGATACTGAGAGTACGGATCAAGGGGGTTAATGGAAAACTCCATGTCCAGCCGGCCATACAGTTGACCAGCAACGTGACGTATCTTTAACTCGGGTATCCACTGGTAGATGGGCTCCAAATCGTCGTTGAAAAACCATTTGACGACCAATCGTAGATCGTTCTCGTTGTAGGTGTACTCGCAATCTAGGACGACTCCCTTACCAGTCCCATTTCGAATCCAACGCGGGATGGACAATTTACGGATATCCGCGCACAGACTGCCTGTACGCGTAGACATATAAAAAAGATGACGTTAGTACACTCTACTATATATATACCTTTAGGTAATGGTGACATACACGGCCAGATATTGGCAAAACGAATGAAAAGCTTTCTTTCTTTGTTGGGAATAGAAAATATATCTTTATATAAGATCTATAAACTAAAAATTATCAAAGTTGACGGGCGAAAATACTCTACTAAGAAAAGAAAATATAAGAAAACAAGTTCGATAAGTCCAAAACATCTTTACCCCTCGTATAAGGACTGACAACGGTAAAAATGGAATTTATTTACAAAGTGTAACTAGATCGCAAATGCGCTGGAAGTTTAAGAAATTGCACTAAGCATGTGCTTAACACCAACCAATGAAATCACAATTACAAAGACGTCCTAAGTGTGAGGCACGACTGATAATAGTCAACTCATGAGTCAACCCCGGCCCACAAAACCATCATAGAATATATATGGACGCAAAATTATTCCTATTAGCTTAATGCATTCCTACCTGATCTTATAGCGACACGGATTATTTTTTATCAGTTTAATACGAAAGAGTAATCAAGATTTTTATCTGCTGTTGTTAGTTTTATTATTGTTCAACTGTTCGATGAATTTTAAGGAAAAAAAATAATTAAAAAAATCGAAACAAACAGTCTGTGCAATCCCGTGTGCAATTCGTAATATAAGAATAGGTTTAGAATTCGAAGCAAATATTGGCTCGTAGGGGAATGGCTAAAGACAAAGAAGACAAGGGCAACTCATTATTCGATCATTTCTATTCAACCAAAAAACTTAATTAATTAATTAATCGACTCTTGATATTCTCCTTAAGGATGAAGAACTGACGATATTAAGGCATTCCTACCAATGGTATTAGAGGAACAAACCCGAAAAATCTCGCAATATTCTCTATACTGTTGGGTTTAAAAAATGTAAGCTCGGGCCAGCGGGTTTTTGGGGGAGATTCAATGGGTAAGAGGGTGGGCGGATGACCCGGCTTTTCGCGAGACAAGAATCTCGTGATCGAGCAAGAGTGAAAAACTTTCCTTTATGCCCCTGGTTGCTATGGTAACCGGTCAAGGATAAGCGTAGAATACCCCCCCCTTTCCCTTTTACCCTCGACTCTGGTCCCTCTCATACACGTCAGGGAAAGAAGGGGGTAAATAGGAAGGGAGAATGTACCCCTCCTGTTTGTATAGAGAAAAACGCTATTTGAAGAGTAATACGAAAAAGAAAGCTGCAAAAGTAGAAAAGTATAGTGGCATGTGTTGTTTTCATCAGTTTCCGTTTTATGCCTATATAACGGAATACGCCAAAGGACATAACGGACAGCGTTCTGATGGTAAATATTGTCAGAACGAATAGGGAATAGTTATTAAATTTAGTTCCCCCCCCATTAATTGACGTTAAGTAAGTCACGCATATTGAAGTATACGATGTGTCTAGACAATTCATTACGCTAGACAGGGGAAATTGTCAAGCAAAACTATCTATCCATTGTCATTTGTATCAATGTCCAAATACTTCTACTGTAAAATTTGAATATTCTGCCTGGGAATAAGAATGACGTGAAAGAAAGAAAAAAGCAGCGGGATTTGAAAATTAGTTTTTTGAAATGTCTTATTGATCCGATGCCCAATTTTATGGTCTCCTACAGAATTAGTATAGCTATCCTCGTCATACTTGTAAAAAATGTTACAGCCTTGGTAACTACATAGACGTTTTTGCGAAAGCTAACATTATAGAGTTGTTCAAGTAAAACATTTCGATTTTTCCACTGCAAAACAAATATCAATTTGTTTTTCCTGCAACGTAAACGCGTACGCAAACTTTTTCCCTTTTGTTTTTCGTTTAAAAAAGAGAACTGAACTAAACTGAGGTTATATAGTTCTTGAATCCCAATTTTATTATTAATTCTTTACAGTTTGACTCGAGAAATAATTTTGGATTAATTTGTTTCGTGGAAAAACGTTTTCATCAAAATAATGACCGTGCATGTTGATCGTTAGTTTCGTATGGCCGAGCTCCCATACCGCCTATATACTTCGTTTACGCGTTTTTTATTCGATTTCTCACAGTCAATATACAACTACGAAAAAAACATTCGCATTCTAAAACGTACCATTACAAAGTTAATCTAAAATCCACATAAAACCGAAAGCTCCCATGTCCCAGTTTCCATAATTTTTATTTGGTTTACTGATGTATCTTTCTACCTGGTCGTATCGGACTAGATCGTAAAATCATACTTTTAACGCGATACCACATTGAATTCTTTCTTGTTTCTAATGTCTCGTAACACGCTAAGGTTAGATCGTCTTTTTTTCAATCAAAGTTTGCAATGGTACTAAAGCTTAACTCCTATTTTTATCTCTTACGTATTTCAAAATAACTCTTATTGCATTCTACGGGTGATTCGTGTAAAGTGAGTTGCGCGTGAATATAAATGTAATGCTAGCGCGAGCACGGGAATATTTTATACGAATAAATATAAAACACTATACTGACTGTTTTTCGACCCATTTGGATATATTTTGAAATTGTAAGGGAGCAGCTACCGCAAATGGAATTTTGTTGTAAAAAAAAACGAAGATAAGCCATATTTTCTCAAATAATTGATGTTTTAAAATCATGTCTCTAACATGAATATTTTAATATCTGCCACTTCAGTCATTCCATTTTGTTCACTTATTATTCAGACTAGGATTCATACCATTACATACGGAATATTGTTCTTCTAACATAATATTTTGAGCTTAAATAACTATTTTCATACCATTACATACGGAATATTGTTCTTCTAACATAATATTTTGAGCTTAAATAACTATTTTCATATTGCAATTAAGTTTAATTAGAAATAATTTAAAGCTTCAGTAATTAAATTCAAGAATCGTAAATTTATTATCCCTCTTGTACGCAGTGAGCTTGAGTAAACTTCTCCTAAAATTAGGTGAAACAACCTAGCTAAGAATTGATAACCTACTTCCTTCAATTAATTAAAATTGGTGTATAAAACGGCTTATGCCATGCAGCGATTTATGTCTGTCTTTTTCGCGTCAAGTTTTGTTCTCGAAGAAAATTACGTCAATCTGTTCCGATGTTAATTTATTCAAATTTAACGTATTAGAATCTCCTATTATGCAATTGTTTCACATTCACAATCTTGAGAATTTCTATTTTGTTTTCGGGAAATTCCTAATCTTGACCAATTTAGACGAAAGATATGAAAATTTGCAAGTTTAGTGTTTAAAGCGATGTCTAGTAGCCCGACAGTTGTCTAGTACCTATCAGTTCTACACACCTAAAATAGACACACCCAAGTCTGGAAGCTACGACAAAGTTGCGTACGCTGTCTATATCTCAAGGTCTATAAGAGTGGTTAAAGGCCGACTTCCATCGAAAAGAGGAAATTCTCTATTGCGTATCTTCAATTCGCTAGAACCACATTTCACGGCTTTCAGTTAGCGAGAACCCTTCCAACTTTCACCCCAGCGGGGCTTCGAAAATCGGCACGGTCGCTTCATTGTTAGCCTCAATGCTCGGTTTTCAGCTCGCTAGAACCCTTTTCGATGGAAGTCGGCCTTTAAGCGATCTGCTTGCAAGTATACTACAGTCGTAATCAAATGGATATTATTTTTTTTTCCGAGTGGAGAGAGGGAGTAATAGGACAAATTTGGTCTATTTTTAGTCTTTTTTTCAGTCAATTATCGTAGCGACCACGATGTCTGACTGCTATAGTTGTTCTCTAGCCAATTAGAATCGCGACGAAAGTATTTAAATGGGGCGGGATTTAACTACCGCTAGCTAGCTCTGATAAAGGAAATCGTATTTCGGCTTAATGGATAATAGCACGTGACATTTTTGCCGAGAACACCATCAGCTCGGCCTCGTGCACTTTGGCGTTATTAAAGCCCGCCAGAAACAGAACGTATTATAAAAGTAGGCTTAGGAGGTATACATACGTAAAGGAAAAGGCGGGAAAACTTTGGCTTTCCGAGCCCACCGCGATAAAACGGCACGCGAGGGTTAGCTCGCCAGCCCTTAAACTCGCTACGATAGACATCGAAAATGCGCCAATCTGATCGGAGGGTAATATCCTTAATTACACGCCCGCTGCTTCAAGTATTTATGGTGTAGATTTTTCTAAAAATCGCGTATACTTCTAATGGTTATGGATCCCAGTCTACTTTAGTTCGCGACTCTATTAGCCGAAATGAAGATTTAGTATACACATATTAGAAACACTTAACGCGGAGAAACTCCGTCCGTATAATTTGAAATGTCCCCATTTACGTTTTGTTTTCCGCGTGGGTTTTTCGAGATGACTAGGTACTTGTACGTGCCTCTACACGATGCCAGCTCGGAGATAAGCCAAGACTCCTTGTGTTTATGATAACAAAAGGTCCTTAAATTTCTTCCAAAATTCGATGAATTCATTTTTCAATTTTTCTAAGGGGTCATTTAAAATAAAAATATTGATTTGAAAGTTCGTTGCTCCCCAATTTTTTTATTGTATTCAAAAGTAGATGCAAAAACCGATTTGTAGCGATAGGATTAACTACGAATTTCTAGTTAATTTACTAATCTGAATCTTCGGAAACCTTTAAGTTTAAACGTCAATAAGTGGTATTTAGGCTAATCAAAACCTCAGTTTGGTAAACCGAGACGCATTCTAGACGTTCTAAACTATTTAAATCAGTTTTCTTAAGTCTAAATGAATCTGGGTCAAAATTTCAATTGGAAATTAATGCCATCAGTCTACGCAAAAATTAAATCAATTATATTACAGACTCTTCTATAATTTACAAATTAAATTTTAATAATTTAACCTTATTTTTTTAATAGAAATTATCATAATATCTAAACTAGGACGCGTATTGAAATTCTCTAAAGATTCAACCCCCAATTCCATGAAAAGTAATTTCTTTAAAAAAAGGATCTTGGACAACCTTCAAAGTCTTAAAAGGATTTTGTGAAGCGAACGAGTCTCTGGGTTGAGTGTGTTTGCTTCGAGTGTTATATATTTTCTGAGACTAAAAGGATCCAAATTCGCGTTATTGCTTCATCTTTGAACGGTGTTTACTGTTTACAACTCCAAAACATGAAGTAGACCGTTATTGGAAATCAAAATAGCCCAGAGAAATAGCTCCCTAAGGGAACAAACCTACATCATAAATGTTTCTCGTGTGTTAAAAGCTCTATATTTGTTTGATAAACACGAAAAAGGTCAAATCAAATTTAACGAATTCTCGTCGGCGCCTTTGGTCAATGGTGCCTGATTTAACTCGTGTTTATTCAAATTTCCCGTTAAAACTACTTCTTTTTAAAGAAATACTGGCGCCAAAATTTCGTAGCGCCCGTGCAAATATTCACAAATGTAGACCGTATTGCATAATATTTAAAACATAATATCCAGAATATTTTAATCGCAGTTTGAAGTAAACACAGGCTGGAGATGGCGAAAAACAAAACTATATATTGGCAGTCTTACGAGTAATTCTTCCCCATTTTTTTTACTACAGGTAAAAGAGCGACTAAAAACTGTCGTATAAAAGTGTTTAAGTATTTCCAAATAATTTTGGAATGACTAAAAACGCTCCGTGAAGAAAATCGTTAATATTTTAATATTTTGTCGACAGTGACGGTGTAAAAAGTTGGAAAATACTTTAGCATCTTGCTCGAGTCTTTTGCACGGTCTGGATAAGACGGAAGGGTAGTCTCCTCCGCTCGCGGATCAATTTTGCTCGCTCGGCGCTATCTTGTTTGCGCTCTTCAGCTTTTTTTATCATCAGTCGCTGGGCCCATCAATTTTTTTGGCAAACTACCGATCTATTTTCCGTGTGTACCTTAAGTTCGATCCGCGCTCAGGGCCAAAAGTTTTTGCGCGTACTCATCTTGCGCTTCTTTCTACTCATCCATTCATAGATATATGAATAATATCATCGGCCCAGCGACTTGAAATGAAATATACGAGCGTAGATGATTTAAGTATAAACAGCTAACGCGTTCATATGTAGTGTAATTTGGAAGTTTGCTTAATTAGAATGGGACCTGCCATGTCAAAACCTAACCGACAATAAGTATAACCTATGCTAAACGACCCCAAAAATCTTGAACGTCCACTCTCAAGGAGGGAAAAATTGATTTTAAGGTTTATAAAGGATTGTCCAAAAAGGATGCTAGAACCGAAGTCCAATGGATTCTAACGGCGATTTAGAGTCGAAAACGTATGCTATTTTGTCAAAGGAACACCTTAACTAGTTAGAGTGTTTTGGGGAATAACCATGAATTAAATTAGCATTGTCCAATCATAACTTGTGAACGGTGGGTATTAGGCGAAAATGTCGTGAAGTATTTTTGACCCATAGAACCCACTGCACTTCGGTCCTACCACCTTGTATACATACTTGCGATATCTATGAGTGGTTCATCTCCCCCTTCAGGCAACGCGCATCCGCGTTCAGGTGTTATGAGACTATATTCTTTCTTTCTTCGTTCTCCTTTTTTTTTCTCGGGGCTTCTTTCTCAATCCAATTCTTTATCGCACGAATTAATCTAGTTATACCGGAATACGCCCCCTCTTTCTACCCCCCCCACCACTCCCGCCAATACCGCCCTATTTATACGGCGTATAAATATTGGCCGTCAATGGGGTATAAGGATATCCGTATACCGTACCTTTCTTCAATCTGAGAATGCCCAGAAAATACAATAGATAAAGCTCCGTTCATTCTGATGTGGAATACCGAAAATTGTGCCGATATTTTAGCTGATTCTAACGGTTTCTTTCATAAGTTTATTACCATCTGTAAGTCTCCTTCCTGCTTTGTACATTCGTCTAAATTAAACGCCCTTTTAGGAGCTGGAACCTTTGAGACTTAATGACCATTCAGACTAGACAAATGCGACTCGTTTTAAGTCTGAATTTTGGAATGAACGAAACGAAATTAACAAGACGACGGACGTAAGATTTTACTGTAGTCTGAATGGACCTTTTTTGTCATAATCTTATGGTACATGTATGGAGGATTATGATGGATCTTTAATCCGTACCAAGTGAAGAATTCAGTACTATCAACGGTACTTTTCATTGAGTAAAAATACGACCTGAAACGTCTATATTTAAGGATTGGTGCGCTGGAAATTCTTCCCCGGAAAGAGATTAGTTTTATTGCAAACCCAGTACGGGCATTGCTTGGAATTGGAGGGATTATTTTTTACGCCGAGTGTAGACTTGAGTAGACGGCGGGGTTTATTATATTTCAATGGGAAGGGATATTACGTGAGACTTGGCTTCCGTACGTAATCTCATTTTAGCTGAGAAAATAATTTTTCCATACCACGCGGTATTCTCCGAAATCCGGATTTTGTTCTTGTCCATAAAGGCGCTTATTGAAGATGATTCGCAGCTAGTCGTTGTAGTAATACACAGAGGGGATAAGTCCCAACACCCAGTTATGTCATACATTTTTTCCCACACTCGTAGCTATTTGATATAAATGGTTTGGGAATTAATCTTTATTATATGCCCCCCCCTCCAGACTATTCAAATCAGGGAGTACATAGCCTAAACCCTCATCATAGAGGTATTCTGATGCTCTAGGGCGTGAATTAAATTGTACAGGGCCTGATTGGTATTGTGTTATTAATCAAGTTTTTTGGCAATGCGCAGCGCCGATATTGAGAGAAATCGGAACTAGCGAGGAATGGGAAAATTCAAGAACTTTTTGTTCTTTAACAAATTACCATTTCGACGATAGACAATCATTCTTCGTCGCCTCTATGCGCCTTTATGATACAAAACCCTAAAGCGCATGCGTTAAGAAGCGAGACTAGATGAAAGGCGAAGGAAAATTCCTTAACCATATCTTCAAGGAGTTCTGTCAACACCCAAGAATAGTTCCTCTATCTAATAAAAGCCCAAAATATGGTTCATATAATATGATCTTTATTTACCCTTATGACTCTCATCATAGTGTATTACGCGGCCTAAGTATTCTTTACATTGTAAGATACAATTGAACAGAAGAGAATTATAAGTCCGTTGGAAATACCAGCTCAATCTAATAATAAAATTATTTTTCCCATCAACCAAAGCTGTGAAAATCCGAAAACCAAGATAGCTCTATATATTATTTGCTATTAGAGTTTAATAACTTCCTTATACGTGGTGTCAAACTTATGAAACATGTCTATCGGATTTAGTCAATGATAATTTAAGTTAATGCAGGCATCTTCATTAAATTTTTGTCAATATTCGACGTAATCCGCGATTTTTTTTTCTTACTTCCGCAATATTGGAAATCGATTAATCGAAGCGTTCGAATTTACGCCTGCTTTTTCGTATAGTTTTTAAGGGCATGCAGGAGCGGACGAAATGGTAGAACTTCCTTTATTAGTAAACAAGAAACGTGTCCTTCACCCGAGCCAGCCACTGTATATCTCCTCTCCTCTCTTTTTCTAATTTCTAATTTTGGTCCAGGAAAAGCTAGCTTATATGTACCGTTCCGGGGTGGTAAACACGTCCAATTTGAGGAGTGAACTCCTACGAGCCCAGGGCTAGCTAGTAGTGATTTTTAAACGTCAAACCTTTCCACCCTATTTTTCCACCACCACTACCGAGCGACCGACACGATCAAAACGACCGATTTTTGGGTAAAGGCAGAGTTTGGTCAGCTAAAGCCCCGACAGACGTAAGTTTGAGACACGTCGGTAAGGGAGTAGGCTACTTTATAAATTTATTCAACCAGTCACAAAGTTTGACGCAACCGAGGGAACCCTAACTATCGTCATGATGAAAAATATCTTAATATTAATAAAAAATTTTTTTATCAAACTTCGTCATGACATTTAATATAAAACCTTTTAGGTTTGACAAACATGAAATAGAAAAACCTTTTATGTGTAAATAGAAGACAGGCAGTGCAAGGTACGATTAACCTCTCGGTTTCGGACTCTCTCTTTGCTGACGGGTTGAGGTTTAAGAAACATGACAGGGTCAGTTGAGAACGCGAAGCTCGTTAATTTTCTACCGGAAATAGCT
Source organism: Phalangium opilio (assembly GCF_054372755.1). Classification (NCBI taxonomy): domain Eukaryota; kingdom Metazoa; phylum Arthropoda; class Arachnida; order Opiliones; family Phalangiidae; genus Phalangium; species Phalangium opilio. The sequence continues at coordinate 6,112,169 of NW_028324182.1, read as the reverse complement.
TTGGGCACGCTGTAAAGCGATGTTGGCGGTATTATGAGCTACTATATATAAGCTAAGGGGATCATTGTCAAGACAGGCACGTATACCTTTTAACTTGATGTCTCTGTCCAAAATGACTGCGCCGCTAAAATAGCCTAGCTGGTTACTCCTTACATATTTTTTGTTGTTCAGGCACTCAAATAATACTAGGCAATGATTGCCCTAATTGTACCGAACATAGTGAATTATAATCACTGTTTTTGTTATGTAAAAACGTCATCGCAAAAATTATACATATTATTACCAGTATATACTTTACAATTGTTGTAAAATGTATTTTTTCTTTTTTTCTTTGGAGGAAAATTACATACCGTATGTTTTCGATACTCATTTAAAATGGAAGAAACGTGTAATTTAATATCGAGTTCTTCTTATTTGAATTACATAATTAAGGTGGAAAAGTTTGTCAAATTCAACTGATTATATGTTGTTGTAATTTTATACTCTATATACGCACTATTAGAGTTAACTAAGTTTTTAAAATGCCTATTTTTGTGTAAATCGATCCTTTAAAGAGATGGTTTTATATACCGTGCCTTAAAAATTACTTCTAGAATTACGAAAATTGTAGTAAAATAATCTTTCGACTTTTCGCTCCATCTCTCTCTCTCTCTCTCTCTCACAAAGGTTATCTCTGGAAAGAATATCTCTGTCGTTTTTACTCTGTGATAAATTGATCGGTAAGAAAATTCACTGGCAGATTCCGAGTTTTCTTACCCTCTATATAAGCCGACTATCTTTTCTAGCTGATTGTTCGAATTTTTCACCGAAATGCGAATTCGGAAACTTAAAACTATCTTATATATACGCTCTTAACTTACTACTATCTAGAGTTCCCGGAGCTAGTTCATTGAGAAGGGGAAAGGGGAATTTTTCAAAAATTGTCATTCGAAACGAATGACTTTTTCGATTTTTCCCTCGGAATTTTAAGGACCTCTCCTTGTAGAAGTCGGGAAAAATGTTCTCGAATATCTCCAAAGTCCACTTAAATATACGACAGATTGAGGGGTAATCTTTAAAAGTATATAGCCGAAGTTTATAAATCGAAAGGTTTCAAATTATTTTTGGAAATCCGTACGCATTCGTGAGAAATAAGAATGTTTTATACAGAGCGTTTCTGATAATATAATTAATGCATAATAGATAAAATGAAGGTCCCTTGCAAATTAATTAGAGATTCGCGCAAGAAACGCACTTAGTCGTGTGTGTATCGATTGTGATTCTACATTGACATTATCAAGAAGAGGAAAATCTGGGTAGAGGTTTGAAGATAACGGTTACCTCTTCGCAAAGCAGACCCAATCACTCCCACGCCACGATCTTCTCCAACTTACTGCTTGCTACAAGTAGGCAGCGGGAACTCGCTCATCCCGGTATACGTGCCCGAGATCAAAGGCGAGCGATACCCAGTCCAAAACACAATCCCAGAAATCTTTCAATTAAAGGGCTAGTGCAGGTGTAACTTTCTAAAAATTTTCCTTGGGGTTGAAATAATTTTTGTTGTTGCTTATGGAAGACAACGTCAACGGTTGTCTCAAACACATTTATATAATTTTATGTTAATATAATTTAAGAGTTCGACCGACTTCCTTGCTTTCCAAAATTTAATACCATAAAAAAAGAATCGATTTTGTTTCGATTTTAACTAAGCGAGTGCTAACAACTAAAATTAATAAGTTTCAGTTGCATTTTTGTAGAACAAATGCAACTAAAAGTCTCTTCAGTCTCAAACGATACAATTTTTAAACGTGATTAAATAAGTTAAATCTAGTTGAGTAAACAATCGTACGAATAAAAATAGGTTTAACCGAATCTCCGAAAATATTTGAGTGAAAGAGAAAGAGACTTTGGTGTCCGCGACATGTTAACATTCAGAAAGACTCTATGAGACTACCACCTTTAATTAATGGCTACTACCTATCAGATGAATATGAAATAGATGAATGATTTGAATAAAAGGCTTACTCGAGAAACAGTAGAAAGTCAGGCAGAGCAAACCAAAAACAAGATCCTGTCTCGTTGACATCAATTTTCAAAGCATTATACAGATCCTTGTTTGTTAATTTGAAATTTAGCCGTTTTTTTCCAAATCTCGTTAGCTCTTCCGTTTTCTTTTGGCTCCAAAATAGGATCTCTATTTCTATTCAGTTTTATAGAATTGTAATGAGAATATTACGCCGAATCTAGAAGTTAACTTCAATAACTTATTCATTACTACGGTACAGTTTTTATTTATTACTCCAAAAACGCGATTAAGCTATTAAACCGACTGGATATGTAACATTTGTAGTTAAATATTTAAGTAGTTTGACGTATGTACTCTTAAAAAGAGGATCGTTAAAAAAGTTCAAAATGAATCCAGGAGTTTTTATTTAACTTTTTAGAAAGTAGCTAAAAAAAAGCAAATCCTGCAGGAGTCCCCGTTTTTAACGTCCGATGAGTTCGGAGCGCGCCAGCCTTCTGGGACCTTACTCCTGGGTAGCGGTCTTACCCGCAATGATTCCGAGTACTAACTGCCTTATTGGCCAGCTTGGCTACGAGGGGTTTTCTCTCTCTCTCCTTCCTTCTCCTTCATTTTCCCCTTACTCTTTCCTAACCCCGTCTGCTTTTACCACCAGAGAGCTCTGGGGGAAAGTGACACGTAGTCGAGATTGCTAGAGCGCATGACGGCACTGAGAGCTCGGTGAGAGAGAATCCAGTGTGGCTCGGAGGAAAGGAAAGGAAAGGATAGCCAAAGAGAATCGAAATAGGCTTATAAAGTAACGCAACCAGCGTAAGTATCCGGAATTCAAAAAAACAAGGACTGAATAATTTGTTGAAATTAGACTGGGAAAGTGATACTGTGGTTGACAACTTAAACGGACGGATGGGTGAAAATGATTTGAAATACGTCACGGGCACAACGTGTTGCCAAGATCCAAAGACTACGCATGGAGTGGGATTTCACACCTAGTCCTTGGTTTTTCTCGAGATTGCAGTGACCACTACTGTCCTCAGAACTAAGGTTTCCCACAGTTCGGTTCAAATCGGTTTTGGAGTAAAACTGAAACTGAACTGAAACTTTTCAGTTAGGATTTTCAAGAACTGAAACTGAACTGAAATTGTCAGTTCGGTTCAACCAAGAAACCGAACTGATCAGTTCAGTTTTCAGTTATAACTGAACTGAACCGAAAACCCCAGATTGTGACTATTAACCGCTAACTTTTTCTACTACTACTAAATATTTTGGAATCGTTAAAAGCCATACCTTATGAGTCATGTTTATTTCACAAACTGCTAATTATTAACATTGAACAATTTAACTTTGACTAATTAAATAATTATGATACCCTTTTTCTAATGTTGTTAATTTAAATAAGAACTGCTACTTCATGAGTAGCAGTTCTTATTGAAATTAACAACATTAGAAATATTAAAATACCATGGATCAGAAATTCAATATCTAAGATATGATACCCTTTTTAGTTACTAATTATTGGTATTCTTTTAGCCTGTGTCTCTCTGCAGAGGGTCCCAGCTAATCACGGGACTTAAATTAATAGCTTATTTTTATGCATAATTAAATATACGCGACATAAATGATTAAATATACGCAGGGATAGATAGACTTTTTTAAGACGGAATAAACAATGTTTGGCCTTTACTTCAGTCCGACTCATAGACGAGTATATAGTCCCTTCCTTCAACACGTAACCAAAAAATTAAATTATCTTATTGGCTCACAAAAACTACGTATTGGTGACGTTGCTGACAAGGAGGGCCAAAAATACGTAATTCCTGTTTAACTCTGTCGCTATGACTACGACCCCTCTTGCGTTGTACCATAGCCCACTCGATCACGCGCGTCACGACGCAAGCTGCTCGCGCTATAGCTATAGAGCGCGGATCGAGTGGGCTATGGTTGTACAGATAAGCGTCTTCACAGGGGTTCAAAATGGAGCCGTCTAAATGCGAGGGTCCAGGCAATTATTCGGGAATTGTTTTTAATAGCAATTAAGAAGGTTGTTAGTGAATTTGGCGCCGGTGTTTTGGATTTGGAGTACATCTGTAAAGGTGAAAAGTGTTCGCTAATTCTTTCTTAAGCCAATCATTTCTACTATCCTCATGATTTTGTAAACGAATTTGATGAAGTCAACCAAGGCTTAGTGAATGGTCAGGAGTTTTGTGAGCTTAGTGTTTGGTTAAAACCTGTTCGTGCTGTAATATCTATGAAGACTTTTACTCAATTCTAACTCACTTTTAATTTTCTTGGGTCTTCCCCGTTTTTTTATCAGTTGCAAGCCCTATGTCTTGTGTAACTTCCATTTTTAAACAATGTTATTTCAAAAATTACAATCCGAGCCCATTCCAACTTGGCAGACGAATGGGCAGACGACGGGCAGACGACGTTTACTTGACCCGGATATACATACAAAGCCATAACGAAAATAAGACCCGCCTCTTCTTTCATACCCCTCCGTCACGGGTAAGGGGGTCGTGGACTAGGACGCGCACCCGAATAACCCTGTTACCCATTCCGTCTTAAAAAAGTCTATCTATCCCTGATATACGCGACTCTAATAAGGTAACTTTACGCGACACATCCCCCAAAATATCATACAGCATGCAATACTAAACGACGCCAGTTTTCTATTGTTCTACTAATGTTTGCGGGAACGTATTGATATCGTTTCTCGCGATAGATCGAAAGAGTACTTAACTATCTCTTCAGTTCAGTTTTTATCAGTTCAGTTTAAGAAATAAACCGAACCGAACTGAAAACTGATCAGTTTGGAGATGTGCAAACTGAAACTGAACTGAAGCAATCAAATCAGTTTAGTCCCTAAACTGAAACCGAAAATAACTGAACTGAACCGAAAACTGAACTGTTTGAACTGAACTGTGGGAAACCTTATACTTAACTATCTCTTCAGTTCAGTTTTTATCAGTTCAGTTTAAGAAATAAACCGAACCGAACTGAAAACTGATCAGTTTGGAGATGTGCAAACTGAAACTGAACTGAAGCAATCAAATCAGTTTAGTCCCTAAACTGAAACCGAAAATAACTGAACTGAACCGAAAACTGAACTGTTTGAACTGAACTGTGGGAAACCTTACTCAGAACGTGCCACTGACGTATTTCAAATAACATTTACCTACTGATGCCTTCTTTACACTCCTTTTAAAATGTTTAAATTTCGTCAGGAAATTTGTCGTAGATCAAGATATGATCATATTTTCACCGTTTCGACGGTTACCATAGAAACCATTATTTTTATTTAAATTAAGACGTTTTATAGCGGAAAAACATCACGTGTTTCACTCCAAACTTACCATACTTAACGGTTCTCGCGTTACTTATATCGCGCTGTATCTCTGTCCAAAGAGTTAAGACGAATTAAATGAAAGCCTGATAAAATTTTAAATATATTTCCTATACCTTTACCTGGTTCTGAAGTCTATTCGCTTCTCCAAAGTGGACGGAAATATTTTGGGGGAGGGAATGAAAGGGGTGGAGAGTCGAGGAAGAAGGAAGGGGATGGTGGTTTTCTTCTCTTTCTTTACATCCGGACGGAGGATGGAGTGCAAATAAGGAAACGGGAATATATAGGAGGGAATTAGGACGTTTCTATAAATTAGGAATATTCTTTTAAAAGCTAACTTTCTTTTTCGTTTTCTCTTTTTTTGGAGGGGGGGGGGGTGATCAAGGTAGTAAAAATGCAGCTCCCTCCCCGTGAATTTTAATTAGGCCTACCTCTTATTAATTAATACCTTTTATCTAAAATTCTATCAGAAAGAATTGTTTAATAGGAGGACGGCTTAATTAATTTTTGATCTCATGATGATTTTAATTCTACCCTAACTAACTTTTTCGCTTCAGTTATTTTAATGCCGTTACAGAAGGGTATTATAGAAGAATTGTGCCCCCTCTTAATTGTATGAAGTAACCGAGGCTTTTAGAGGCAAATTCGAATACTTATATTTTCATAATCTTCTATGGTCTCTTTGAGCAAAGTTTTTTAATTACATTATTTATGGCATCATTAGAGATTTAATATCGTTTAAAATACATGAAAATTCCGAAAACTGAGCTTAGTTTTGTCTTTGAAAATTCGTAGCTATGAGACTTTACCTTGAATAATATATGATTTACTAGTGACTCTTTTTAATTATGAATAGTTTGCCCGAAACTATTTGTACTAAGCTTTTTTTTAAACTTAATTAAATTTTGTCCTGTTGGTTTTAAACTATATTAAAACTTTCTACACTTAATTAATTTGGAAAAAACTTAAATGAACGTATTGTTTGATCTTAAATACAGCAAAGATTTAAGTTTAAGCTTTTAATATCGAAAATTTAATAGATTCTTGGCAAATACAACAACCATATTTGCATCTGTATAAATAATTCTCTCAAGCCGCACTCTTATATATAAACATATAATATATATATTTTAAATTTCAAACGAACACGTCCGATATAGAAACAGATATAAATTTTTCATCAAAGTTTTACATTGAAAACAAATAATGAAAAGGTCGTTTCTATCAAATCACGAAAGTAACTTAAATCGAAGTATAATCTAAGCTCATCCGCTGTTGGTATCGTCACTGGACTGTTGATATTCTTTTCATAGCTTTAAAATTAATTTACTTTTGATTATATCAATATCGAGTTGTTTTTTTTTCGATCTGAAGCGGAAGTAGTTTGTAGTCTCTGAACACCTTGCTTCGATGTCCCGTAGCTTTCGTGATATGGTCAAGAGTAGATGAAGTACCTTCTTCAAATACTCCTTCAAACCAGCTTATGTTTCCTTTGCTCGAAGCATTGTTAATGTATTTCCCGTATACTTTTTACTTTACAATGTGTTAAGACAGTACGTAACCGGCGTCAGCCGCAATCAATGGTTTGCGAGAACAAGAACCCCGTCGATTATTTCCTCGTAAACCATATATTATTTCTCGATCAGCGTTTAAATGCGTAACGTTAATTCTTTGAATATATTATCGGATCAAGCATAGGCTTTAATTTTTAAAAAGCCAAGCCATTCAAAATATATTTATATATTTATCTTCTCTTTTTCGAAAATCAGTTTTTCATTTCAAAGCTTCCTTCTTTCAATCCTCTCTCCTTTTCTATAAGTGCCATATGTTTTTAAAATACGAAGGGTGACTTGGCTAATCGAATGGCCCCTGTTATAATCTAAAGATTTTGTTGCGTGTGTTTTTAAGCGCCGTTAAAGTTAAGAAACGGGGGAGGAAATTTCGCCAGAGTAAATGGGATTCGGATAGCTAAACCACACTACCAATTCTCGGTTCAAGTTGTACTATTGTAAAAAGGACTTTTTCTTCCCTTTTGGAGTGTCAGCCCATCTCCATCCTTGAATCTCTTAGGAACAGCTCGTTTTCAACGTTAAATTTGCTTAGGATAGAATTATTTTTTTTAAAACCATACTCTCGTGGTTTTGGGTTTTATTGATTTGAAATTTTTGACCTTCATTACTGACCTGAAAAAGGTTAATATTGTGCACGTCGCCATGTTTAAATAGTTCAACTGCTTGGTTTTCCAAAACAATCACTAACATCAGAAGTGAGATGAGACTAGAAGTACTGAGCTAACCAAATTATTCACTCGGCGAAAGTGAATATTCTTGATAACGCACCAACGGTTGGCCCTTTAGTGGCGGATTCAGAAGAAGAATCATGTTACATAACTAAAGTAATAAGAGGATATAGAGTGTCATCCTTCTTCAATTATCTCCTTCTGATACTAGTAACACTACGTTTTGTTTCTGTCATGCAGTCAACGATAATTTGGCCAATCAACAAATTTAACTGGTAAAATAATTTTATGTGTTATTTTGATTCTGTTTTATCATCACTATTCGTAACTCAGATTTATTTGTCTAATTTAGCCACGGTTGCATTTGCGAATTGAAGTATATAACATCAGAAGTGAGATGAGACTAGAAGTACTGAGCTAACCAAATTATTCACTCGGCGAAAGTGAATATTCTTGATAACGCACCAACGGTTGGCCCTCTAGTGGCGGATTCAGAATTTCCCCTCCAAAACGTGAGACGCTCGCGGTGGTAGACGGCCGAACTAGATTCAAGGAGCCGCGTCCGTGTTTCGCCGCTTTAGGTTGAGGGGAAGGGATAGGAAATGTTTATGGAACCCGACCAATTTTTTTCTCTCTATTGTAGGCGCGTTGGAAGCGGCATAAAAACCTCAAATTTGTTCACTAGAGCCAGGATCTACTACCAATGCTAGAGCCCTTCACTTCTAGTCTCATCTCACTTCTGCTAACATTTAAAAACAAAAATGGTTTCCTCAAATTGCAAGTTATATTATATTTATCTAACGAATCGAATGCCTCAAGACAAAACTGTACGTCAACATACAAACTGAAATTAAAATTTGTTATATGGGACAGCGGAATTAAGAGTTCCAGGGTTTTTAGTCACAGCTTTCCCACCCATTTCCTTTTTCCCTTTTTTTTATTTAAAAGAAGTACTTTTTAAATTCAGGACTGTAGCTTCTTCCGGTTTTCCCTAGCTGTTTTTCCTCTCGATCCTTTCAAACTTTAGTTCGCGTGTAACGGAACTCGGTAAAGTTAGTAGTAGTCAATTTGAAATCGATATGGGTCCATACACTATCCAAATACTGTCGATAAAGGAGGCTTTGAAGGTTCGAGTCTTCGCGTCCCTTAATGGCCAAGTTATATGTCCGGACCCGTAACTCGGCCACTTAAAGTCGGAAAGTATGGAGCGACGTGATAAGCGTAAGAATAAAACCCAGGTAGATTGAAAAAAAAAAAAAACGAACCCACAATGGCCCACCCTAAAAAAAAACCCACCCACAAACCTTAGGCCTATGTATAGATACTTGCCATCGATTACCATTAGCCGAACATTGAAAGTTAAAAAAAAAAGAAACCTCCACCGTGTAAAGGGATTCTGGGCCTGAAAGAATCTCTAATAATTCAATTTCCAATACTTGTTGAAAGATAATTTTAAAGACCAACCCCGTAGATTTTCGCTAAAAAATCGCGTGCCTCTAGAGGGTATGGATTTATCACGAAACTGAAAGAAACTGTCACGTGTCTCGTGTATTTTTAACGATAAGAAAGTTTTCACGTCACGTGATTTCTTCGTTACGGTTTCTTTGTAACTTCACACGTGAGTAAATCAATCAGAGGTATGAAACTTCGCATCGTATTATTGACTAAAGGCACGGGTGAACGGAATCAATCCAACTCGAAACGTGCATTAACGTTTTCTTCAAAACAACGCAGTTAAAAAACTTAAGTCCGTATACCGTAGTTACGAGGTTACCGACCCCTTTTTGGAGAGTTGTTCTGTCAAGGGTTACATAGCTCGACCACGACCATCTACAAAAGGCCGCCGAAAAGTTATGGCAGCACCCACAGAAATACCGTTTACTTTGCCTTTAAAGTAGTCCATTTAAAAGCTCGTGCATCACTTATCCCTACCTGAAAAAAATACGCGCATTTCCTGATCTGTTATTCTAAGAAAAGGTTTTTAAAGTTGGGAGGTTTTTTCTTTTACTTTTCTTCCTGATCAAATCGGATTTTGACCTTTCCAGGCGATTATTTGACCCCGAGGTTCCCTCCCTAAGAATCTAACTTTTGGGGGAAGTGCAGCGCTGTACTCTACTTTCTAACGCATGAGGGTATTATCCCAGAAAGAAGGCTGGAATAAGTGGTCGGCGCCTGTCACCTTCCTCCAACTCTCTCACCCCCCTCTCTCTCTGTGTGTGTGTGTGGCGGCCTCCTTTTCCGGAAACTCTAATAGTCGAAGAAGAGCTAGCGGAAAGAGTCCGTTGCAGCCAAGGATAGCTTTCCACCGGGCTTTTCTACATATGTATCTCTACGCTAGAAGGAGAAAGATTTTTGCAAAAGCGCAGTTTGGAAATACTATTAATCTTTCACGGTCGTCAGTTTTGTCAAAAGCGGAAAATGTCATATTCTAAGGGGGTCGCCTTACCTTACTAAGCTCCCTAAGATCCTCTCCGCGTATTAAGCCGATATTCTACGAATTTATTCAATTAACCAATGAAAATTTTCCTCTGAAACTCTTGAATTGATTAACGATTTTCCCAACATATATTTTAAACGCTTTACCCATTCTCCATTTTACGGTCAATATTAGTATCAGATAAAGTAAGACATACTTTCACGATCTTACTTATGGTTGTATTGTGGTCAACCTTTATCGAACCAAATTCAGAAGAAATAAAAACTTAAAATCATTTTAGAAACATTTTGCCCCTGGTGGAATGTTTCTCTTTATACGTCTATGTAAGACGTGATAAACATTTCTACAGGGGCTATGGAAAAATACATGGTATTGATTCCCCTAAAAGTTGTCTTTCGCTCTAAATGAGTTTGTTAAATTTTACCTTTAAATAGGCATTGAATTAGCTGGGAATATAGGAATTACTTCATTTTTAGTCATTTAAATTGCAAATAAATAAAATAAAATTAATTCTAGTTAAATTTAGCGAATGCAAAATTGGCTCTTGCCCTAGAAAAACAACATGTATTATTTAGTCTTCATTTTAATTTTAAATTATAACTTTTCTTATTCGTTAGATAACTTTTAAAGATAAAGCCTAATGTTTTATCCATGATATAAGATTTTCTCAATCAATTTACATAAAAATCATCTCTAGAAAACAATGAATAACTTAAGATAAGTCTAGATTTGTTTAATATCTTATATCCAAATGATCTCAATTCTATATAGACCTTTTAGATAAAAAATATTTTAATGTTCAGGAGATATTTGAATAAATTCTCTCTGGCGAATATATAGTTCCTCGCTTTAGAATACCTGCACGTACACTTTTATCCCTCATTTTATATATGTACCCCTCGTACGGCTTAATTCTTTATATATTTTTCTCATACCAGATATTTCGATTCAACATTCGAGCATGTTTATTCTCCCTACTATAACCAAGCTCTAGAATATTAAATAATATGGCGGTATTCGTTGTTGTTGAAATGGTCTATCGAGAGTACGGGGATGGGGTGTCCTGTTTATCAGAAAGCCAAAACTGTCAAGTGTTAACGGAAGACGAAATTTCCTATTATAAATCATAGGATATATATTAGGATGCGCGCTTCCCGAGTGTTGGAGCCATTTCTAAGCTATTTCGGCTGTATAATCGAAATATATTCCGGCCAGCATCTTTACCTCCGTCGCGTCCCTTCACGGTTTTATTTTACTTCCCCGCAATAACCCGTCCTCTACCGGTATAGCCGAGTATATAGGCCTACCGTCTTTAAAAGTGAATGATTTTTTTCGTTGGCACGTTACGCACGTATTGCTTATAAAAGGCAAACCAAGTCGGACGAGGGACTGAGGGAAAGGTACTTAAGATGGAAGTAATGTTTTTCTACGTCTGTCTGTGTCCGTGATATATGCCATATCGAGTCCCTCTATATTCCAAAATCAATGTTGGCCTTATACGCATCTCAAAGGGGGAAAAATATTATTTGAAACTTTGATTTTTATTTTCATTTTGAGTTACGTCTAAACTTTTCACTGAAACTTTTCCACATAAAAACTTAATTTTTCTTTTATTCACACGAATTCTGTTTCTTAGTATGGGAACAGTAAAGTGGGGATGGTAGACGTTTAATGAATGATCGGAATTTCTAATAAAAATTGTAGAAACGTTTCATTGACCCAAATGATATTTTCGTACAAATTATGTCTGTTTTCTGATTAAAATTCAAAAAGGATTTAATTGCCAAACCGTTTTGTAGAAGCATTGAAAGACAATTCCCAATCGTTTCTTTTGTTGCAATAATAGTAGATTAAATATTTTGTTGCGCTCATCATTACAAGAAACGGAATCTACTCTTTAGTAAAATTAGAAAAAAATATATTATTTATCGCAACAGGAATTTCACCATAAATCTTCTTCCAAAATATATTTAGTAACATTTTAATTTGAAACTAAATTTGTTTATTCGATGGATTGAAACAGTCGGAAGTAATGTACCTCAATCAATTTTAGGGGACGGAAGTAAACAAGTAAAAAAAAATGCGGAAGTGTAACTATTAAGAGGGAGCTAATTGCTTCGGACGGAACGAGATTATTGGTCTTTATTCCTTCTCTCTCTCTCCCTGGCGAGACGACGGTCGCTCTAGATTCTTCTCTTGGGAAATTATAGCGGGGTCGAATGTGTCCAGCAGCCAGCGGTGTCCCTCCTCTCCTTAAATGTACCCCGTTACGTATTATGCCCCTTTTTATCACCGGCAGAAATCCCCGTAAAAGGAAAAAGGACACAAAATGACCCTTCCCTTCCAATTCTCTCTGACTATTTTCGATTACGAGGCATTTTTCCTAGCACTCCCAACGCGCCACCAAAATAGTAGCCAATGTGTCCTGACCAGCTTCCAACACTTGGATATTCCCTAAAATCGCAACCAGCACATGACCAGTCCAATTAAAATCTTCTTTGACGTAGTATTTCAATTACACAGAAGTAAGAAGATAAGTTAAATTTTATCTAATGAGAAATTCTTCAACATTTTGAGAAATGTTTAAAATTTTCTCGCGTCATCTTACACCTTTTCTCTGAAAAAAATTATCTTGGGGCAAATCTTTATACAGTTGCAAAATAGACATTGCTATGCTCGGTTTATATAAAAACGTATATGAAAGACCGGCCACATACTGAGTTGATCCGATGTCCAAAAATTGGCTATTCCAGTTCCGAATTGGCTTTATCGTGACGCGTACCTATTTCTACATTCCGATCAATATCTCTATAACGAAATAAAGTTCATATTCTTTTTTTCTTCTGTCGGCCTCATTCTATCAAGGAGGAGAAGAAAGCCGTTCGGCTATGACATAAAAAATGTTTGCTAGTCTGGTCGCGTATATAAAACTACCCCCCCCCTTATACCTTTCCTGAATATTCTGAACGCCTATGTAAGTATACGCGACCATGAATATATTCTATTATCGCCTAAATACTGAACTGATTTTGTCTTACCTGATTAACTCCTCGAGGGGGGGAACTTAAGCCTCTTTCAGACGATCCAACTTTTTGACTCAGCTCGATGGGTGGTCAAAAAGTTGTATCAACTGGCCAAACTTTTGAAGGGAAAATTGAAATAAATCCTTCCTATTCACACGACTAAATTTTTACCGCCAAATGGAACTTTTTAAGCGCCACCTACCTTGGCACTTACGAAATAACCCGCGAAAAAGGCTTTTTTTTGTAATTCATTTTGATTGGCTGGAGAAATGAACTTAAAAAGTTGAGTCAGCAAAAATTGGATCACTGATCCAATTTTTCCTAGTCAACTTTTTTAGTTACTCAACTCATATAGCTTCAATTCACATGATCCAACTAGTTGATTCAACTCGAGTTGACCCATCAAGCTGAGTCAAAAAGTTGGATCATCTGAAAGAGCCTTTAGATGAAAAATTGTGTCAATCCAATTAGCCAAAATTGTGAAGCGAAATAAACTCAATTGATGAAACCATACCTTATTGTACCACCCTAATGTTTGTCTAGCTCTTCAGAACATGGGTGTTTGATTCATTCATTTAAAGGAAGGATTCAATATTCCGTGGATATTTAAATTTATTCTCAGTAGGGGACATTCGTCTCTGACGGGCAAGGACTTATTTGGAATTCAGGGGGATAGGCCACCGAAGTATTGATTTTGAATTAGAGAAATACACACCACTTTTGAAGAATAAGGATCGACGTTGCAGATGCTAAATAATTTATCCGTGAACGGATTTCTGATTAAATAACTTCTTCCCAACCCCTTTTTCCGCAACTTTTACCCCAAATTAACATTCTCTCTGCTGCCCCTGCATGTTTTGTCAACACATCAGGTTATAACTGACCCTGAACTTATTGGAAAAGGGTCATGGCGGCTTTTATTTTGTCCATATTGCGTCTATATTATATCTATTTCCCTATCCTTGTCTAGACGGTCCTCGCGGGGTTTAAATCTTTTAAATATGATTGGTTTCGACCCGGATCCGTTCCATGGGGGATTTAATTACAAACCAATGACTGGTTAAGTTAGTATGAATCGGTTTTTTTATTCTTTGTGAAACAGTTTGCGCGCGAAAACAGCACGTGGCTTGGTCGATTAAAATCATTAAGGTAAATACACTAGACAACTATGAAAACAAAGACGCCCTAACTCCTAATATGGAAATCAATTTTCCAAGCGTATACTTCTTCCGCGAGAGTGGCGTATATCGAACGGTTGTTAGTCTCTGTAAGAAATAAGCGTGTCTTAGGTGCTTATAGAAAAGGCGCGAAGAAAGAAAATTGGTCGTGGGTCGCTATAGCTCTCCCATTGGTCGTATATATAGATCCCAACACGGATGGACACCATTTTCTTTGTAATTTGTTTCGCTCTCTAGGGAAATTTTCTCTCCTTTTCGGCGGTGACACTTCGTCCGTAATAAAACGTGACCGCTTTCTTTCTACGCCCGTAAAACCCACATATCGCCAGCTACGCACTCTTTCGCGTAATAGACCCGAGGAATCGGACACTTCTCTTATCCTAATTCACTATACAATTTAGGCCATAGTTCCAAGACTCTTTGAAGCAATGGTTAAAGTAGGGCACAATTCATAATGTACTCGACATGTTTCTAAATATATAGACCCAACCAACAAATCTTTTGAATTATTATAACGGCTCAGATCTCGTTCTCGGGTTTTTGGGAGAGAAAGGGATAACCTGATTGGCTTGATTTTGCCATGCGCAGGACCTGTTTTACCCCAAGAGTCAGACTTTAATCCAATCTGAAAAATAAGAGTTTTATTTTCGTCGCTCAACGACAGATGGCACAACAGTCAACTTTGTTAGTCACGTGATCCTATCCCTTAGATGGATACGAAACCAAGCCAACTTTGTTGGTTCGGTCTATTGCATTTATTGTTAATCAGTTTGAAAATTGTTTTTTTTTTTTTTTTTTTTGAAATTTTTTACCTTAAACTTTCAAAAGTCCATTATTAACGAAATTGGTTGTTTACATTAACAGTGATTATATAAGTGAGCGTTTCTCTTTTTGAGCACCTTGGTCCGCGGGAAGTGTCCTGCCCTTAGCTCATGCGAGACACAAGATCCCAAATCTCTCCTTTTATATAATATACGTACATATAAAAAGTGTCCATTCAATTTCCTGTAAATAGCCGAAATACGCTTCTGGTCCGCTATGATTAAGGTATTTCCCATTCCCAGGGATCATTTCGGTTTAGGTCCTCGTCTCATCCCACTATCTTCCTTAAAAAATGATATCATTTCGCTGTTGAATAAGCCGCGAGTGAGATCAAAATAGACCAAATGTTAAATGAATGAAAAGAAAAAATACGATACCGAGGTATTCCCTGAAAATCCACATCTGTGTCCATATCTTTTTTTTTCTTGGTGCGAAAAAATTATGGAGGACAAGAAAATAATGGGTTAATGTTTTCGGTAAGCCTTTAGCACCACTCTTGAAAGAAATATATAGGAACTTAAGAAAATAGTAAAGGCTTTGTGCGAGAGTGCATGATGCTCCTGGTTCAGAGACAAATATAATATTCCTTTGAAAAGATATATCAATATATAATTCCCTTTAAAATATTATAACAAATTGTAATATACCTTTAAAATATTATAACAAATTGTAATATACCTTTAAAATATTATAACAAATTGTAATATACCTTTAAAATATTATAACAAATTGTAATATACCTTTAAAATATTATAACAAATTGTAATATACCTTTAAAATATTATAACAAATTGTAATATATACCTTTAAAATATTATAACAAAATTGTAATATACCTTTAAAATATTATAACAAAA
This sequence comes from Phalangium opilio, assembly GCF_054372755.1. Taxonomy (NCBI): domain Eukaryota; kingdom Metazoa; phylum Arthropoda; class Arachnida; order Opiliones; family Phalangiidae; genus Phalangium; species Phalangium opilio. The sequence goes on along the minus strand of NW_028324182.1, from coordinate 6,096,271 downwards.
TTGTAATATACCTTTAAAATATAACAAAATTGTAATATACCTTTAAAATATTATAACAAAATTGTAATATACCTTTAAAATATTATAACAAAATTGTAATATACCTTTAAAATATTATAACAAAATTGTAATATACCTTTAAAATATTATAACAAAATTGTAATATACCTTTAAAATATTATAACAAAATTGTAATATACCTTTAAAATATTATAACAAAATTGTAATATACCTTTAAAATATTATAACAAAATTGTAATATACCTTTAAAATATTATAACAAAATTGTAATATACCTTTAAAATATTATAACAAAATTGTTATATACCTTTAAAATATTATAACAAAATTGTTATATACCTTTAAAATATTATAACAAAATTGTTATATACCTTTAAAATATTATAACAAAATTGTTATATACCTTTAAAATATTATAACAAAATTGTTATATACCTTTAAAATATTATAACAAAATTGTTATATACCTTTAAAATATTATAACAAAATTGTTATATACCTTTAAAATATTATAACAAAATTGTTATATACCTTTAAAATATTATAACAAAATTGTTATATACCTTTAAAATATTATAACAAAATTGTTATATACCTTTAAAATATTATAACAAAATTGTTATATACCTTTAAAATATTATAACAAAATTGTTATATACCTTTAAAATATTATAACAAAATTGTTATATACCTTTAAAATATTATAACAAAATTGTTATATACCTTTAAAATATTATAACAAAATTGTTATATACCTTTAAAATATTATAACAAAATTGTTATATACCTTTAAAATATTATAACAAAATTGTTATATACCTTTAAAATATTATAACAAAATTGTTATATACCTTTAAAATATTATAACAAAATTGTTATATACCTTTAAAATATTATAACAAAATTGTTATATACCTTTAAAATATTATAACAAAATTGTTATATACCTTTAAAATATTATAACAAAATTGTTATATACCTTTAAAATATTATAACAAAATTGTTATATACCTTTAAAATATTATAACAAAATTGTTATATACCTTTAAAATATTATAACAAAATTGTTATATACCTTTAAAATATTATAACAAAATTGTTATATACCTTTAAAATATTATAACAAAATTGTTATATACCTTTAAAATATTATAACAAAATTGTTATATACCTTAAATGTTATAACAAAATATAATGTGCTTTTAGAATGTTATAACAAAATATAATGTGCTTTTAGAATGTTATAACAAAATATAATGTGCTTTTAGAATGTTATAACAAAATATATAATATGCCTTTAGAATGTTATAACAAAATATATAATATGCCTTTAGAATGTTATAACAAAATATATAATATGCCTTTAGAATGTTATAACAAAATATATAATATGCCTTTAGAATGTTATAACAAAATATAATATGCCTTTAGAATGTTATAACAAAGTATAATATGCCTTTAGAATGTTATAACATTGTATAATATGCCTTTATAATATAATATAAGAAAATGTAATATATATTTAAAATATGAATGGTTGAAATAACCGAAAAAGTTATGATATATAGTTAATGATTCCTGTATGGTTTCATCTTTAGTAACTTTGTTCAAAGTTTAGGACTGTTAACAAATGACTTCGGATGCAGGAAAAAATATAATATGTGTAAAAACTTTGACGGTATATGAAGAGGGGTAGTATGTTTTATTATAAGTCTTAGTTTTTCCGAATTATTCATAGAAGAGGGGTGAGTGGGCACCATTAAGAAGTGTCAAGATGACTAATGCGTTGAAAGCGAGAAGCCGTTTATACGGAAGATTAGATCTGGTGCTAGGGGAGATGATTTTTTCCTATCAGTCTGGGGTACTACTTAATTGCCTTACAACGCTAGGGTTCTCTGTATGGGGGCGAAAAGTTTTCTCTAACGTCCCTCTATATCTTTAAACAAAAAACACGAAAACGGGGGGGGGGGTACGTGAACCCCTTGCAGGGCCCCGGGAATGGGAGAATAAAAATACCCTGGAAAGAAAATATATATTCAAGAAAAAAAAACCGACTTGAAAAAAAAAACCGTGTACACATACGTTAATCGTTCTAAGTATCCAGACAGCATAGGGTTGACCAAAGAGGAGAGAAGACGGACAGAGAATCAGTATAGGTAGCTGTGATCCATGCGTGGTGAAAACGGGGGTAAATCTACGGTACACCGCGGCGCCTGAGCGCAGCTTTCTCGCGCATAGTTGACGTGGGGCATGACAGAGATAAGGCGAGGAGTTCAATCCCCCCATGCGCAAAGGATGTGCGCCCTAAAAGTAAACGTACCGAAAATTGTTTTTACTACCCCCCTATTGTCCCATTTTTCAGCGGATTTTATAAGGCGCGTTTCTCTCTCTCTCTCCCCTCTTTGGGGGTGATGACGCAACAAATTTATCTCATTTCTGTGGTAAACTTAAGCTACTTTTAAAAAAACTGCGCTGTGCCATCGCTAGTGACTTATTTCTCATAGACCTATGCTAGAGAACTATAGAAAAGGTTAGAAAACCCTCAAGGAAAAGGCATCGGCTGAAAAAACGAAGTGAATACATTGTAAATGGAAATGAAACCCGAACTCTTACATATAAAATCTCTCTTGATTTTTTTTATTTCGACGGAGAAATTTTCATTCTTTTTTCTTATCTTCCATTCTACGGTTTTTTTTTCAAAACTTTTTCACAAATGGAAGAAATATATAATATGCATTGTAATGCGAAGAATTTATACAGTTTTATCTCGAATATTGATCTTGAATTTATAAGCCATAAGAATAGGCTTAAAAATGTATCAGTTTTATATGAGTGAAGGGAATTTCATATTTGAAAAAAGGCGAAACGTTTCAGTCAGAATTCGAAACATGGTTTCTATTTTCATAAAGCTATGAAAATGTTATGATATTCGAGAATTGAACTTTACTCTCCCTTCAAACTAAGGGTGTGTTAGCGATTTCAATATCATTGTAATGCATAATTAAAATATAGCGGAGAGATACGATGTTTATGATCTAAACTATATATGTATGTATGTATGTATGTATGTATATATATTTCAATTATGTTGTGTTTATCTATTTGGTTCTAAATTATACGGTGTTGGTAGTACATATCTGTATATTTAATTTCGTTTTTGATATACTCGCTATTATGAATACACGAAATTTGGTTCTAGCGTGATGAAAACTCCCCGGTATTTGTAACTAAAGCGAAAAATATATTATCCAGAGGGTACTTTTCCCACAGGTCATAAGTAAAATCATAGGTAACACGATATTTTTTAAGTATTGCGTGGGAAACCAAGCCATTGTGTAATGCACCTAGCTGAGCTCGCGGAGTCCGCTGGGATTAAGTTGCGTCATCGTATTTTTAAGGAGTTCCAAATTTAACAACACACAATTCTTTAAAAACCATAAAAATATATCTGTTTAATTATTTGAAGTTACCAGAAATGAATTAATATTTTATGGAATTACGCAATTAGTTCAAGATGAAACTTACTTGACTTGGGAAAAATCGTATGACGCGACAATGACGTCAATATTACTCTTGACAGCGTTAAAACTATAGCGTATGACATACTTATTGTCGTTATATAACTTAGGGAACTTAGTAATGTTTGTTTATTATATAAGAAAGTTTTAAATTTTTCTTGGGAATAATGCCTCTTTTCTAATAGGAATATCGACCTTTTTCAAGGCTGTAGGTTGAAATTGATAAGTTCAGAGTTTCTTTGGAACATTGAATTTATCTTGAAATAGACTTATTTTCTAATAGTGTGATAGATAAATAAATAGACATCTTTCAATTTTAGCTTTTTCCTGAATATTTTTCGCTATTTACTTATTCCTAATTTGTTTGGACAAACATCAAGGATTAGGTTTCTCTGTTCCGGCAGCTTTCCAATGGATTCGAGGAATATAAAAATTTTATACTTCTTTGCTCTCAAAATTTGAAATGATAGGACCTAATCCCTGTACTTATGGAAGAAAGTAACTTATTTAAGAAGATACCCTTTTAAAGTAAAAATAATAATATTAAGCCTCGAATGTTTTTAAGTTAAAGTATTTTGAATACTTTAAAACCCCCAAGAAAATATAAACGAAAAACTAACAATCCTAGTTCGCACTGAGAAATTTAGAAACTTTGTATTGATTTTTATTTTAAAATTATTTAAGTTTCTTAAACATATTAATTAGATTCCTTACCCTTAATTTACCGATGAATTAAATATTCGATTATAAATTAGATGTTATGTTTGAGACTTCGTAGAAACCAGAGATTTATCAATTTTGAGAAATTTAATCAAACTTTGTTTATCTTGGTTAATGTTGGTAAAATTTGTTCAGTGCGAACATTACTACGAAAGCAGTTTCGACGTAAAAAGCCTAAGAAAAATTTTAGTGTATATTAAACACAAAGCTTTTCAAGTTTTAAAGACGTTCCTAACTCAAAGGTATTATCTCGTTATTTGCTTTCTCTTGTTCGTGTTTTTAGGGTGGTAGGGGTGAAATTCTTGGGCATATTTACGAGAAGAACGTGATAATATCCAAAATAAGTTCCTTCTACAAGTTTTTAAAACTCATTTTGCAAGCTATATAGCTAACTCATAACAGCTAAGCAAAGAGAACAAACCCTGTTCCACCCCCACCCCCTCTCTTCCACAGTACGCTCAACTTCCCTCGGTTTGAGTTAATGATGAGGGCTCGGATAGTTAGCCTAAACTTGCCAATAGCCTGAAAGTTTATTTAGATCTGAAATAATAATTTCAAATTTAATGTGAATTCCAAGAAAACCGAGGCGGAATTTTGTTAAAATATTAATTTGTTTTTCAGATGAATTTTCCTACTAAAAATTATAATTTTGTTTATTCGCAAGAATTAAATATGAAAGGTTCCTCCTTTAATTCAAAGAAACTCAGGATTCTCGTTAAGCAGTTGAGAATAATTTAATTTGGAAATTGCACAGGGAATTATTATTTTGCTGATGTGAAACTTGTAGATATGGGTGAACAAAAGTACCCACATCGATATTTGATATATTTTCTTGTGCTACAGTATTTCAAATACATAGAAACTCTTCATTTCCAATTGCGAATAACTGATAACATAAACAATTAATAATCCATTTATTTTCGGATGAGGAAATTATACAGGGTGTTTGTGAAAAGTCCATCAATAATGAAAGGGCGTATTTATTGGGCCATTTTGAGTCGAAAATGTTCTATGACATTTTGCCGTCCGAGCCACGGTTTTCGAGTTATGATTTGAATATTTTAGGGATGACCCCTTCATTAAATTAGCGCTGTCTTTCAATTTCTTAATTAAATTTAAGGGGTCATCCGTAAATTACTCCAATCATAACTTGAAAACAGTGGCCCGAACGGAAAAATGTCATAGAACATTTTCGACTCAAAATGGCCCAATAAATACGCCCTTTCATTATTGATGGACCTTTCACAAACACCCTGTATTTCAGTCCGCAAATGGATGGTAATAGAGAGATCTCATTTAATTAATAAGTGCGAGGATAGAATACATTATGCAAAAGCGTGAAGTATCCGACCTTTCGGTTAGCCGCAGACTCGAAAGTAACTCGTCCCACGAGAAAGACCGAGCGAAGGGAAATATTTATCGCTCAAAAGGGACTGCTTCAAAGTAGATAGGGCCACCAAACCTCGCTCCGGAAGATCGCTAGAAAACATTACCGCTTTATTCTTAAAGGGACTGAATCCTAGCACCCTCTTCTCTTACCCATCGCTGAATATAGCTAACTCCACGTGTTAGAAAGTTTTTTGCATTTTTCATACCAGAGACTCGTAAAAACCGCCTTCGAAGTGTCCTATCAGGGGAACACAAGAAGAGTGCACACCTAAACCTAGAAGGATGTATTAAGAAATACAATATTAATATGATACGTTTTATAAATAGGGAGGAGTAGAAAAGGAGAGCAATTGTATTTTGCTTTTTAGACTGACTAACAACCGTACATCTTAACTCCCACAACAAGAGATAGGGGAATTGGGGGAGAACTTCTTAGAACGGTGTTATGAACTTCTGGTATACCGACTGTAAAAAAAAAGGATAAACGTAAAAACTACACTAGCATATCGGTTTAATGTTGTAATGTTTTATGAAGTCGACTTTGAATTAATTATGTCTTTACGACTCGCAACTGTACCATAGAAGTTTGTATCAAAACTAACACACAACAAAGGACGCCCAAACTCGTTATTATCGTTATTTGCAAGGCAAAATAACCGAGTTTAGTAGGAATTCAGGTAAAAAGGCTTTAAAGGAATGGTGAAATGAGAGTTTAGTTTATAAGGTATTAGTAAATAATACAATGGGGGAAGCCAAGTTTCACCGTCTCTTTAAGTTTAATTACACTTTTAGGACTGCGTATTATTTTCACGTGTGGTTGAATTTGAATGAGTTTTTTCTACCTGTATACTTTGCTAGGAAAGACGCGGCCCCGGCTTTGCTATCCAATTTAGTCGCTTTACGTTTCTGCTAGGCATTTTATATAGCGTATTCAGCATTCAGATTCTTGAAATATAAATCACTGTCGAAACGCGTAGCGGCCAAATAATCGCTGATTTGACTAAATTTCGGAATATATCGTCGATTGATCGATATTGCAGACTCGCACCCACTTTCAATTGAAACTTATAGACCCTTCTCTTATTTCTACTTAGCATTGCAATTTTTGATTCCTTACGTCATGAGTATATTACTCGGAAGTTATAATTGCCTATTAATTTATTGTTATAAAGTCCCCCTTTTTATTACGAAATCAAGAGTGAAAATGCCTTAATTCAAATTAGAAAAAATTAATTCACGTAATTGACCTAATTTTAATCAACTTTAAGCAGATGTACCGCTTTTTTAATTTAATTCACGTATTGGGCCTAATTTTAATCAACTTTAAACAGATGTACCGCTTTTTAAATTTAATTCACGTATTGGGCCTAATTTTAATCAACTTTAAACAGATGTACCGCTTTTTAAATTTAATTCACGTATTGGGCCTAATTTTAATCAACTTTAAACAGATGTACCGCTTTTTAAATTTAATTCACGTATTGGGCCTAATTTTAATCAACTTTAAACAGATGTACCGCTTTTTAAATTTAATTCACGTATTGGGCCTAATTTTAATCAACTTTAAGCAAATGTGCCGCTTTTTTAATTTAATGCACGTATTTGGCCTAATTTTAATCAACTTTTACGTTTAATCAAGTGTACAGCTTTTTTTTAATTTTGGAAGTCATATTTTTACGCTTTTCCATTTTAGAAGTCATATTTTTATTAAATACAATCCCACAATTTTGCTTTTGGCTACAATCAAAAAGTTTTAATTAAACGATAAGTTTACCAGGTATCCAAAGGTTAAAAGTCAACAATTCTTCCTTAATATATAACGAAGAAGACGCCCGTAGCTATAAAAGTACTTAATATTTCAATTTCTAATTATAAATGTACAAAATAAACGATGCCTTTAATAAATACCTAAGCCAAGTGTTTTGAACTTTGACAATACAGCGAGAATTGAAACCTCCTTAAAATATTCAAATTACAATCAAACATTGTACAAATACGTTATTTCTCCTGAGGACCTATATACTCCTGGTAAATTCGGGAAATTTGTGTTAGCAGAGAATTTATCGAATTATACTCTGAATAAAGTTAGGTTTGAAACATCATGCACGATATAAATGTTTAATGCACCTCAGTAAACAATGGGTTAAGAACCCATCCATCGTCTACTATGGTTGATTAAACCATCGACAGAAAACGTTTAAATGAAGGTGGCGTTGAAGTCTTTCTAATTTAATGAATTAATTTTATGTCCCTACGACGAACCCATACTTATCGAGAATACTATAAGGTTATGGTACTTCCAATGGTCTAACCACTGGCTTTAAGTATTATTGGGAAGGTTAAATTAATTCCTCTAACCAGTCAGCTTAATTAAATTTCGAAAGTGAAATTTTGCCTCAATCTTTAGTGGTTTCGAGTAAATAGATTAAATGAACTTAGACTCTATATAGGTAGACTCTTAAATATCGAGGGTTGTTTTGAAACGAATTAGGGGCATTCGAGTTACTGAATAGATCAGTAAAGGCATTAAACTTCGTTTCAAATAGATTTAGAGAAATCATTTAAGCAGACGTTTTTTTATTCGGAATGAAATAGAGTTTTGTAGACGAAGTCATGGCGGTGGAATAGAGAAATAATCCGTCTTATTTTTATTCCTTTTTTAGGACAGACAAAAATAAATTACCACGAAGTTGTTGTAACTTCATTCATTATTTATTTTATCCCATATTACGTAGATTTCTTCGGATCATTTTTTTTTTTTGAAATTTTCGCGCGAATCAGAGTTTTTTCGTTTGAATTTACGAGAAATCACTTGATTTCATTTCGAAACTCAATAGCAAACAACTTCAAACAAATTCTTTAGGAAATTGCAAAACATTTGCGTATCTCCAAAATATTTACAAATGTTTGTTTGTTTGTTTGAACAGTTGTCTGTCTACATCCTACGTGTTTTGATCAACGACGTTAAAAAGCGAATTTTATTACGCAATATCTTTTAAATTCAATGATAAAACTGTACTCCGATTACGAATTAGTTTATTATTAATCTATTCTAAAGCGCGTATGTTTTTTTATAATATAAATTACTTATTACTTTAAGTTAAACTATTTCTGAAATAGTGTTTTTAAGTCTTGAGAATCATCGGAGGTTTAAAATAAGGCTTAAATCCCTATGCAATTACGTTTTTGCGAAGATATATTTATGCAAAAAAGGTCCCATAGCACCAGGATTAATCTTCTCAACTCTTTTTGGGGCCCCATTCCGCCATTACTCATTTTGACACTTGATAGAGAAATTTTAAAGAAAACTTATTTCGGTATATATATTCATCCAAAACTAGCCCTTTCTTTTCCAGCAAAATACATCCAGAGAAACTGAAAGGGTCCAGATGTAAAACACCACCCACGTCTTTAGACTTTTCATTTTAGTTCAATGGCATAGTAAATTGGAGTATCGGTTTAAAGTGATCTTGCTGGAACTAGCAGGGTAAAAACGGTGTAGCGTTACAGAGATCAAATAATTACATCTCTAGATTTTTTCTAGCGTCTTTGACATTTTTTAAGGCTTATATCTCATCTCCTATTTCAAATATTCACTCTGCAAACATTGTAAATTATTCTTACGTTGGTAATGGAGAAGATTCAGTAAGATATATGAAACTATTAATTTTTAAACGAAGTAAATTTAGCGTAATGGCAAATTTGGGTAGTTACTTTCTACGGAGAAAATGTATTCCGCGTAACGTTTGATCCTCTTTCTTTTTATACGTGTCGATTGAGTTAATGAAGGTAAACCCTCGTTATTCCGTGAAAAGGTTTACTCTGATGCCTTCAACTGTATGCACGAATTCACCGCGAACAAACTTAAGAAGTGAAAGTGAAATTGGGTAAAAAAGAAATCCATTTTCTTTATTAAAATCCACTCGGTTCCCAGAAATCATAAATTTCAATTGAGAAATGTGTAATAAAGAAACGCCAGCTGGCGGCACTAGGCGGATTTGAATGGGATGAAATACTCTAGCAAAAAGGGGTCTTTTAGCCCTCTTCTTTGATTTAGGTGTAGCTTTTCCGTGGGTCCCCTGCATGCCCAGCCGGAAAAATGAAGAAAAGAAAAAAATGCAAAATTTCATCCGGGTTTGTGCATGCCTGATATAGATCTCGAATTACTTTAATTACCCATTGAATATTGAATTCTCTTTACACGAATAACTTTAAAACAGGTCCTAAATCGTTAATATTTTATTTAATTTTATAGACTTATTAATAATTAACTTATGTCCATTTTTCAATAACTTAAATCGGGTGTGTAATATCACACCTACTTGCTACGGATTCTACTGTCCATATTCATGATTTAATTTTGTAAATTCGTGGGAAAGTTTGCGTTATTATTTTATAAAAGCTTTTAATATACATAAGCGATGCCAGAAGGTTTTTTTTTCTTTTCTATTCTTGGCGTAACGTTACAGTTCATTTTTGGCTGGGTGCTCCGATATATTTTTTTTTGTTAGAAATGGAGAAAAGTAATATGCCGTTATTTTGTGAAAGAAAAACCGCTTCGGTAACTCTACAAATTAAAATTTTTTCCCCTAGACTTTCGTTTATTAATACGCGCAAAGCGAGAGCTTTCCACTAAAATACAAATTATTTTAATCAATATTTTCGTTTCTGTGTTTAAATCAGTTAAGCCGAAATTGGTAAATGAAAAAAAAAAACATTTATACTGATTTTGTATCGTAATAAAATATCACGTGGTATCATACGTCCAATATAATTTTATAGTCGTTGTCTTTGCAGAGAGGCCTAACGCGTAGAGAACGTAATTACCTGTATATTATTTAATGTCGTTAATTTTAATTTATGCGTGGATCGTAATTGAAATATTTATTAAGCTTTTTCGAATAGAAAATAAGAAATTTAATTTTGTTTTCCAACATGGAGCAATATTAAAAGACACGTAGATACGTTTAAGGCAATTTTAAAGGAAGTTTCGTCTCACAACCATAAAAGTACTCCATGGAAATTGCCAATGGGAGAGGGCAGGGCAATAGCAATACAGTGTCAAAAAACATTTAAGTATTTAACTTTTTTATCTTCTTGCAACAAGCTTGAACAACTCGAATAATAACTGCTAAAATTGTAAGAATAGAATTGAAGGGAAATTATATAACTTATTGTAAAAACTATTGGAAAATTCTATTTGCATGTATACACGTATAAATTTGGCCATGTGAAACTTTCCTAGGAAAAATCTGAGTTATCTTTTCCCTGGTGTTTTGGGATTTATAGCCATTGGCCAACTGGGCCTTTGGGGAATAGATTCCTTTAGTGCTTTAGTATGTGGGAGAATAATGCTTAGAATTATGGAAATGTATGGCAAATATCGTATTTCATAGGGAAGCCCCTCTTTTCCCAGTAAAGCCGGGCCCAGCGCCAACCAAGTGTAAGGAAGTTGTGGGTTGAAGCGCGCGCGCGCCACATTTTGATGGATCATGGATAAGATTAAGACGTTATACGCAGCATCTGCTCCCTCGAACAAATCGTATTAACGTAACAATGTTATAGCTTAGCGGTTGAACGCCTGCCTCCTCTACATGTATCCTAAACCGAATAATACAATCTTCGCAATACACCTATCGATAATAAGGGCCCCCGTAGCCCATAACTGATTTCCCTTTTGGAACTTGTGACTATTAAACCGAAACCATTAGTATGTTTGAAAGAAAATGCATGTAAATTTTTTAATCAAAGAGGAGGTAGATAAAGGAGAGTACGTAATCTATCTACCTCTCACGCGCTTAGCGTAGGAGCAGTACGTCACGTGATTCTCTGCCGTATAAGTTGCAGTCTGGGAAATAGCACACTTCCTCTGGTCCGAAACCAGCTTATTAATTGTGTGGACTAGTTTTTTAATTAAAAAGTGGGGGTTACTGGTCCTCGACGGGACCAGTTTATTAATTGCAAATCTATAGGAGAACAAAGGCGGGAACCTGTCCTGAGACCAGTTTATTATTTAGGACACAAGGGGGGTCACTGGTCCCAAGGACTAGTTTAAAAATATCCTCATTTCCCAGACTGATAAGTTGTAAACAAATTTTTCTCAAATTTTTCTTCCTCTCTACTGCGCATGTTCGGATCTTTAGGCACGAGTCAGTGATCGGTACCGGTTTTTTGAAGGGGAGCTCACGGAGTTTTTTGGTCTCTTTGAGCAGCCTCCTATTTAATTATTTACAGTATTAAATTAGATAGAAGATATTAAGACATATTTTTTAATACATCATACTCATTGTTTTATATTTTGCTTATTTCCTCATAATCTCCTTGATAATTCACTTCTACCGAATCTAATATATTAATAGACGGTTAAGTATAGGCCCTTTTGATTTTATACTTAAACTTAGTACTTGTATAAGAATTGAAATTAACTTCTACTGTATGCGCGGGCTGCTCATCCAATATCCGCTTATCTTAAATAATGAAGTCCTTAATGAGAATCGATTTTGACTTAATGCTTTTTTTTTTCTTTAAACAAGGATTGAACCGCTTTTCGAACGTTAGAGTTAGTTTTATCGGATATTAGACAGACCACCGCACTTCGGATATTGAAGTTGTAACGAAATGGCCTCCTCCTCTCCCCCTCCCCTCCTTCGTAACCAAATTAGGCTAAAGACTATAATTAGATTTTATTTTATTTTTTATACTAAGAAGTCTAATTAGATCTACTTTCCTCAAAATTATGTTATTTATCCCGTTCTATTTTTAATATTATATATTATATATTTCAATTCCCTAAATGCAACGGTGGCTAAATTAGACAAATAAATCTGAGTTACGAGTAGTGATGATAAAACAGAATGATGATAAAACAGAATCAAAATAACACACATAAAATTCATTTATCTTACCAGTTAAATTTGTTCATTGGCCAAGTTATCGTTGACTGCATGCTAGAAACAGAACGTAGTGTTACTAGTATCAGAAGGAGATAATGAAAGAAGGATGGCACTCTATATCCTCATAGTACTTTAGTTATGTAACATGATTCTTGCTTGGCTGACCCATTTGTTTGCTCTCCTGCATGCTCATCAAACTTCAGATGGGCATCGCACCGCTGGGTGAATTCTATAACTGTTTGGTATTTACTAAATCCTCAGCAATCAATTGTCTTGACTTGGGACAAAAACTCACAAGCGCATGCATGTGCCTTGGCAATAGTTAAGCGCTGATAGAGTAATGATGAGGGAACTACTTATCGCGTATGTGATTCGGTTTAGTAACCTTAATGCTCCAAATGTTCTGATGTTGGCACGAATCATGTTACAATTACCACGCTTTGTGGAGTCGAAGAGAACTATTACATACTTCTGCTAGTATTAAGCGTCATCTTTAAGTTGGTCACTAATACCCACTAATCATGAAAGACCACTCTTTTGAGCATAACTCCGAATATTCTTGATATAATCGACAATATTCCCGTGACCTTGTCCGATATGTATTTCCAGTGCTAGCTGTTGTTTAAGACTAAGTTTACCCGAGGCTCTTGGAAATTCTGACGCTCTTAATACGTTGCCAAAAGCTTAATTAGACGCCAACCACGAGTCCCGGTATTCTCTCTCTCTCTTTTCTTCTTCTTCAAGGTCCTATACGGAAAGACGGAATCTTGGTCTGTATAGGAAGAAACGACGGTGCAGGGAGGAAATGCAGATTAAATATTAGAATAAAACTACTATTTTCGGAATTTGCGGAACTTTGTTAAATAGCTCGCGCGTCTGCCGCATTAAATATACAGAGAAAGTTATTATAGCGTTGATGTTTTCATCAGGCTCTGATGCCCAACAAAGTGCCCATAAACGTTATGATGTAATAACTATTAATATAGGAACGTCTTCGTAATGTTTTAAATTTCATTTAAAACTTAAGCGAATAAGGCGCTAATTCGAATAGATAATGAAATGAAAATAACATTGCAGTTGGATATGTGCAATGCATCCAATTCCCGCGATTCGAAGTAGGGGGTATGACCTTTCTTCCTTTCACCCACTTGTTTGTTGTTTTAATACATTTTCTGAAGTCTCTCCTAAATGAAGGGGATGTTCTTTGGGCGATCGATTTTGAGTCGAAAATGTTCATTGTTCAATGACATTTTGCTGTCCGGGCCACTGTTTTCAAGTTAAGATTTGAGTGTTTTAGGGATGGCCCCTTAAATTTAACTAAGAAACTGAAAGACAATGATTGCTAATTTAACTAAGTAGTCATCCCTAAAACACTCGAATCTAACTCTAAAAAAATGGCCCGTCATAGAACATTTTCAACTCAAAATCCTCGAGTTACGCGTTCGTTTCGTAGAATTTTCGCTTAAAAAGCATACTCTCCGTTTGTTTCTTTGGCGATGTATACGTATTATCACGTTTGCGATTTTGATTTTTTTCCTTTTATGCATAGTGATTTATAAGGTCATTCCCTGGGAGGAAGGACATTGAGTAAACGGGCGTGTTTTTCGCGTGACAAAAAGATCTATAAGTTAGATCGCCATTTTTCATAAATTAATAAAACATCGAGGTTGAGTTGGGTGATTGACAAAATAGCTCGAATCCTCTGAATAAAAATGAAGGGGAAAGGGAAGCTTAGAGAAAATTCCCGAAACCGCCTTCTTTCTCGCGTTAGGATATGGCAGTCGATCGAGTCCGGTGCTCAAGAAGGTGTGGGAGTTATTGCCAAAGTGTCAAATATGTAAATGACAGTTTAATATATTTCGACTATCTCCTTCTCTTTTCTTTCAAAAACCGATATAGACATATTTATGCCTAAAGTCGTGACTTCGTTTTTTTTCTAAACTCCCAGAAGGACGTTTTAGTTAGTCGAGTTTTCGTTTTATAAGTTTCAATGTAACTGAACAGAATACTGGCTTATCTCATGCACGTTACTACCATCGAAAAATTCTTTCTAATTTTATTGGGGTGTCTTTTAGACCAAAACTCCTAATTAATCTCTTTACGTGGGGTTTCAATGGGTATTCGTGTCGGTTATTTTGCGAAATTTCCTTATAAGCAATTGAGCCTCGGGGAGAACGGGTTTAAAATAAAAGTTTCCAATTGGAGCGCGTATACGTCACTAGATTAAAAAGGCTAACAATAAAAATTAATATCCTTCTAAGGATATCCTTCTTCATTGTATCACCCACTTTGAAAAGCTGAGATGGCTAAAACCTTCTGAAAATTCCTTAAAGGAAAATTCAAAGGTATCGCGCGAATAGAAAAATCTTAGTTTTAAGGTTAAGACCTACGTGTAACACGTAACAATGAAAAGGGGACTTGACAGGCGGTAATTTTTCCGGGGGCATCAAGGCGTGCCAAGGCTTAAGTTAGGAACCGAGTTGCTCGCGTAGCGCGGGGTAAACGGAGGAAGGGACCTCCTTTTGTAATTAAGGAAACAACCTCCGAAAGTTTTTGTGTTTAAACCATAAAGCGAAATTACGGACTTCTAGCCCCGGTAGACTTGTACATACCGTATAGAATGGAAGCTATACCCCCCTCTGTTAAATAGACCATTTAGACGCGAACCTCGAGCCATTTTCAGCCATTCTATACTAATACCCTGATGCCAAGTAAATGAACCTAAAACACTGGAGGAAGAAAAAGCTCCGTTGAAATGGTACGTTTTATTTATAAAGGGTTTTATATACAGAGTCCACTGGTGCTAGTTTCTGAGAAACAGAAGTTAACTTGTAGATGTAATATACCTCGCTGAGTTCAAATTATCCTTCTGAAGTTATCGTCAAAATCGTTTGTGTGTTCATGGAGTTTTCTTTCTGCTCCAAAATTTAGACTGTGTTTATTGAAAATTCGCGAGCAAATTAATTATTATAGACTAATGTATCTTTATCTATAAAAAATAGGTGTATTTGGTTGGTACTGCTTCAAATATTTCTTGGTTCGGCGTTGTACGTACGTTCAATTAAACCTTACATTGTAAATGGAATATTTTGCCCTCAATTTACGGTATACTTCTTGATATGCGCTTTGAGTTTCTCGGGGTTTACTCGGAAGGATACTTCTTAATGAAGAAGACATTTATCTCTTGATTATAATCTTATTTAGGAACGCTTAGGGAAATATCCCTAAATAAATAAGAAAAGGAGAACGCGTGGAGAAAGGCCGCTTTTCTGAAAGCAAACTCTTTCAAAGAGTGCGGGAATCTCGCGAGGAATTTGTCTTATTCTCTCTCGAATATAGGTAGCTTGACTGTTTCAAATAGTTAAACTTACTACAAGTTAAACAAAGTGTAATATTTTATAAAAGTATAACTATTAATTATTAAGCAATGGAGTCACGAATATAAATGCGTTATTTATAGTAATACCTTCTTTTAAAAGTCCAGCTTGGGTATGAAGTTAGGCGGTTTAAATACTCTTGGAAGAATCGTCTAAATTCACGAGTTTATTTGACATAATGGGAAGCGAGTTATCTTAATTTTGGTAACCGCTATCTCAAAGAATTGCGTAGAATTTTTTCATTCTTTTTCTCGAGCGTTTTCATGTCCTTTATATAAAGTCAGAAAGTCGTGTCGAATGCAAGGTGGAAATCTTCGCCTTGAACATTTATAATCTGGATACTTTTTCCTATTCAAAGATTCTTTAGAGAAATAATTATGATAATTTGATAATTATATAATATTCAAATATAATAATAATAGTAATGAAATAATAAATAATTGTTTATGGAGTGTTAAACCGCAATAAACTAAAAAAAATAAAACATGAGAGCAAAATTTCTATTTAAATTTTAAAAGATTGTTAGCCTTGCGGCTATGCCAGTGTAGGGAAAGTATCACAATACATCCATCCATGTCAAAGGTTTTCACCCTGTTTAGCTTTTGTTTAATCTGACTTTAATATTTCGGGTGTTTTTTATTCTGGGTGGGAGAATCTTTAAGTGCCTTTTATTCTACTGCAAAATCTCGGTACTTTTACATCTCGAGAGTGCTTTTGGCTTACTGTTAGATGTAGAAACCCTGCTCTCTTTTTTGAAGGATTCTTTTCAAACTACCTACGCAAGTTTTAACAATTGTCACGTTCTCTAAGTACCCTTAAAAGGGTTCTTAAGTTTCGGACAAAGAAAATACAACATTTTTATGGAGTTGTTTTGCTTTTTTGTCGAGATTAAGCGAGGAATATATAAAAATTAGATTAAATCTCCAAGAGAATACTAATTTGCCCATAAACGCTAACAGTATTTCTTAAGGGCTCAAAGCGTGGTCAGAGGTACCTAGAAAAACTGACTGGGAAGTCATTTGAACTCAAAACATGATAATTCTAATGACTTCACTTCATTTGAGTGCTAACATATCTATTAAGAAAACTGAAGAAATTTATGTCATCTGCATGCATACCAGTTTATTAGAGATGACTGTGCAAAACTGAACTGAACTAAGCTTAAAATACTGAATTCACGTGCTCACGAGAAGCAACGCCGTTTTTTAACTGTTTTACATAAGCAATCTCAGACATGTTAAATTATACATAAATGTTCTTGCAAAAATATCTTTATGCATCTTGTAAAAAAAGTAAAAGTAAGGAAGTTGAAACGAAATTCTGTTCATTTTTGTTATTCAAAAAGGAAAGATTAGATATAACTTGTGTTTTTAAGAGACCACTTAAAAGACTTTTTCATATATATGTAAATAACTCGGAAACACGTTCCCGCAACCAAAGTGGTCTAAAAACTAAAATGAAAGCTATTTCGTAACTTCGTTTCGGTATCAACCTTTGATGTTTTGTAGTATAAAATAAAACAAAACGGCTATTTCTATATAATCGAGAGACTTTTTCGAGCCCTAATAAGTGCTGGCGAAGATAATAGGAACTCCGTACCTTAGATAAGTAGTCTCTACATCGTCTGTAATCACTAGAGCGAAGTTCTTTTTTAGAGGGTAAATTAAAGAGGAATGGTTTGAGTTAGCGAGCAGGTGCAGCCATCTACTGTTCGAAAAGAAATGTAAAATTGATTATGGGTGGTAAGGGACCGCGGTTTTATATGAACAATAGCGTAGAGCTTTGAGACGCTGGATTACAGAAGTGTGCCATCACCTATGTTAGTAGTTCTTGTTGCAGCTTCGAGTTTCAAGGTTAAGGCATTGGAAGATTTTTAATTCAGAAGTTTACATTCGAAGTTTTTTTGTCCATGTCGTTTTTCCTATCGAGGGTATGAAGTTCAGATTATCTTTGTAAGTCTTTGAGGTCTGTTTTCTGGTATCCATTTTAGAAGGGTTGTTTCGGATGCTAGAGGGCGCGCGTTGTCGTTTTCTCATTAGCCCGCGGGTGGCCTAGCTTCCTTCACTCGTATTATCTCTTTTCCAAAATTATCCCCGACGTTAAAGATGTCCCTAGTGGCCCCGGATGGACCTTGATTGCGCGTTCAAAGTCGGCTCACGTACCCTTCTAATTTCGGCCAGCTCGCGTCTTCAAATAACTTTCCTCTCTCCTCGCTATAAATTTGATTACTTCAAAGCGCCTCAAAATAAAACCAACACAAAACATACCTAGAGATACCTGTTACAGATACCCGCTCTGCAAAGCGGTCTATACACGTATATATAACCCGGAAAGGTATATAACACAAGCTCGGCCTGAAATAAAGTTTGACTCTAGTCAAGTTTCGAAAAATAGGGTGAAAATTTTAATTGGAACTTTGGAAGCCAAACCGAGTTTGTTTTTCTAACGGGAAAAAGTTCTAGTTTATTTTTGATTAAGGTCGTATATAAGATTTCGGGTATATAATAAACCATATATACCATGTTAAAATTTGGTATTTGCACGGGCTTTATTTTAAAAAAGACCTGAGAAAACAATGGGTGATTGTGGAAATATTATAGCCTAATTTGGGATTTATTTTGATTTGTACAGAATTTTATAAAAATAAAAAATATTGTACACCGGTGTATTGCGGGTTGATGTTTTACAGGGGCTCATAGGAAATACATAATTAGTTTTACCCCTGGAGGTTAGGCAGTTGGAAAAAAATATAAATAGGCATTTGTGAAGTTAGAGACTATATTACATAATTCCCAGTGTTGACATAACGTAAGGGAAAATCCACCCAAGAAATTCTCAGGGCCTATTATTACCAACTTTTTCTTTGCAAACGAATATACGCAAATTTTAATTTATTTCTAAATTAAAAATAAATACGATTTTTTTCCTCGAAAATTAAGAAACCTTTTTAAACAGTTTTTCTTAAAAATAATGCTAAATTAATATTCAGTTTTATTTGCTAAATTGTTATTTGTTAAGTAAATTTAATTTATTTATTTTTCCTTTCAAATAGGTTAAACACACTCACGCGCAAGGTGAAATATTCAAATCGCATCGTTTTGAAATGTAAATTCAAAGGACTTGAAGAAGCTACATTTTTGAAACATTTCCAGAAATTGAGTTCGACATCGTTGGGCCTCCTCATTTTCGCCGTTTCCGGGTAAGTTTAGACCGTTTAAAAACCATTTACTTTGAAGCGCAATTAACCTCGGGGAAAATATGCATACGTTACAACCTATTAAGCCTACTTATGGCCTAATAAATACTTCTATCGAAAAAAAAGACGAAAAAGAAACTACAAAAGCTTTGTTTCGGAAAATCCAATTGCGTTTTTCCGTCCTGCAGATCTTAGAAGCTACCTAGCGTGATGTACTTTGATATTTCTGTACATCTACAGTTAAGAAGTAATTCTTTTGTCGGTTGGGTAAGTGGCCTTTAGGGGGCGTTATAATAATCTCAGATATTTGAAGTACAACACACGTACGTTCGAGTCTCGAGGAAGCGATAACGTTTTAGCGCGGGTGTCTGCGAGATTAATTCGCCACAGGAAGTGACTACGCCTTTAAAAGACCACCAAAACCCCTTACCCACACCCCTTTTGAACTCCTGGCGCTAATAGAGTTATAAAAGACACGCGAACTCCTTACCGCTGACAAGGCGCTTTCCCACACAACTATACCTATGTACTAACATAAGTTTATAATATAACTTAAAGAAGTACGACTCTTTATATACTGCCAAAACTTTTATTTTATTTCTTCAACAATCGAGTTGAATTTAGTCAACAGTTAGCTTCAGTCTATAGAACCTTTAACGGTTATGTTTCACCTAACCATGCAATGATGTGAATCTTATGGGACAAATACTTTTGCTACAAACCCTTCTTTTGAAATCCTTACGATATACTTGAGAAAGCACCGCGGTCATTCAGTCCAACTCAACTTATAACGGAATATAGTTTGGTGGCCTTTTCTGCGGTGAAGCGTAGGTGGATATCCCGCTGTTTTCAAAGCTTCATAGTCGTTTATAGGGCGTACAAGTCCGTACTGCCTTCGGGCGCACTTGTTATCATCAAAGAATGTATATAAACTTTTTTTTTTTAATGTAAGTAGATGACAACAGAATGTTAAGTGAATTGAAAAGAACGCGTGCAACAGCGTCTTTATTGCACATTTTCCCATTACAAAACCGTGCTAGAGCCTGTCTATTATGACTTTATCTTGGCTGAATTCGCGTCTATTACGACTTTATCTTGGGTACAGAATTGCGTCTTTCATGACATTATCTTGGGTTGAATTGTATGAATTAATTATCAGAACAAATTATGGATTGCGTTACTCCGCTTTTTGCACGAACCCGCATTTGTCACTGTTTTTGTACGGCTAAGCATTCATTAAATTTTGGTTTGATACAGTTTTTTAATAGAATATAAAAAAGAAAATTGTGGGTTGAGAGTTCGACCTGTGCTAATTCTGTGCCATGATCGGACGAAAAAAGCCCACTCGCTGATCCCAATTCAGTTCCATACTTTCTCTGGATTTAGTGATTTCATTCTGCGTTGAATTGAATTTCATTTAGTTTGACTTCATTACTGTTTTGTCTTGTTGTTTACTTTAGAAACATTATAAGGTGAACAGGTTCTCGTCGAAAAGAGTTACCGTTTCCAACGTCCAACTCAAGTATCTATCCACTGTTGTCGACATTATCAGTATTTCCGTTTGGACATGGAAACTAATTTTGCTGATTTCGAAAAAAAAAAGTTCTTTCGTTTTGCAATGGGTCACATTGTTGTTGTGAGAAATATGGAATAGCGTTAAAAGTCTTCAAAAAATCTTTGGTTCAAGAGACGGTGCCGGGACCGGTGTTGTAAAGGAAAAGGGTGAAACATCTGGCCAGTTTATTGCGGCCAAAGATAAGGAAATTGATTTTTTGGCCGAGAACTTTTGTCGGTTAGCGAAGAAACAAACTAGCCTTCGGGAAAGAAGCACTCCGCTTCCTTCGTATTTCGACGAAAAGCAGAGCGAGCTACCGAACGTTGAAAAAAACTGATAGTTTTGTCCCTTTTTACTCTCTTTTCGTTTCTAGGCCCTTTTTTTTTCCTTTTCTCTGTTTGTGTCCCCTGATAAACAGCATACCCTTTATCGTCAAATGATATAGGTAGGGAAACATTTCAACACCCGCAAAAATAGCAAACCCAATTTTGGCCCTTTAAGTACAATACGAAAGCCTAGGATAGCCGCACCAACACTATACCATAGACCATGTACCGTCAGGAACAGAGATAACGATTCCAAAGGGCATTCGAGAAAACCGCTTGCTACCTGCAATGCAATCGTATATAAAGGAACGAAATTAACACTGAAGATATAAAATACCAGAAGTGAGATGAGACTAGAAGTGAAGGGCTCTAGCATTGGTAGTAGATCCTGGCACTAGTGAACAAATTTGAGGATTTTATGCCGCTTCCCACGCGCCTATCACTACTGAGAAAAAAATTGGGCGAGTTCCAAAAACATTTCCTACCCCCTTCCCCTCAACCTAAAGCGGCCGAACACGGACGCGGCTCCTTGAATCTAGTTCGACCGTCTACCACCGCGAGCGTCTCACGTTTTGGAGGGAAAATTCAAAAACCTCTACTAGAGGGCCAACCGCTCTTGTGTTATCAAGAATATTCACCTTCGCCGAGTGAAGAATTTGGTTAGCTCAGTACTTCTGGTCTCATGATCTCATCACACTTCTGAAAATACCTATAGTACAAAGTTTAAGAAATTGACCTAAAAACTCGAGAAAGAGACCCTGATTCACTTTAATCAGTGTAGGTATTCTGTAGTACAGATGTCATAGTGTTTCACTAAACTAAGTTTCTGTAGGCTTTTCACTAATAACTTCACGCGAAACTATTTTTGAAGCGTGATTCTTTCCTTGACCCGACTGAGAAACTGCCGAATAATTCAGGCAATTCAGGCGCTTCTAAAGCTTCTGCTACTACGTGTAGAGGAAGATCAGCGAAGCTTGGCCCCCGCAAGCAATTTTCGTTTAATAACTTTAATTCTAACATAAAGCTCAGCTTCTTTATACATTGTGAACCTATTTACCCGGAGCTTAATATTTGAATCATAAATAATTCAAACAGTGCGCTCTTATAACTCGATAAAAAATGTATCCTCTTAATATAAGTAATATATTCTTGCATTAATTAAACTTTAAAGCCTTGGAAATCATTGGAATGTTTGAACAAACCTAATGTAGTATTCGTTCAATATTCTCTTCATGAAATGATTTTGATAAAGATTTGTTCCATATTCTTGAAAACTTGAAATTTGAACGATTTTAGTTCAAAGTAACCGAAAATTCCAAAATAGGTCTAGTCATAATAAAATTTGTAAAACTACCGTAAAGCTTTGTTACAATTTGATAAATTTCTGAGTAATGAATTAACGAAACGAGAGACTTTTGAAATGTAAATGATTGTAAAACTTGCGAAACTTGAATACATTTACCTTTAAACTTCAAAAAAAAAATAATAAGTTTGGAATAGACCTAAATTGTTTATGGAAGCCGAGGCCAGAGGGAAACGTGGGATGTTCCATAGCTTTTATCCTTTGCAAACTTTGACAGTCATTACGTATTCAATAAACCCCCGCGGGTTATCCGCACATTGACGTCGTCGCGGATAAGACTGGGCTATACTCGCTCGAAGGCGTCCTTTATTATGAAAATACGTTCGCGTACGTCCATCCTATTCTTGTTTTCAAATTCTTCTTTCGTTCGTGCACTCCTTTAGAAATAACTGCTTCCCTCGTGCCGTTCCCCCTTCCCTCCCCCCATTTCTTTTGTTTTAGGTCTAGCTCCCGAAAGAAACTCGTACACCCCCTCCTCTCTTTAGCCACTACTCCCTAAATTTATCTCTGGGCTTTCTCCCTTATTTTTTTTACTCGCCGACCGCTTCCCGAAAAGTTCCTTTCCCATCTTCGGGATAAAAGAGAGAAACAGAGAGAGAGAGAAGGCCGGGGAATGTGTTTCCCCAAGAGCTTCTTCCCGATCGAAGGAAATAAGGGGAATTATTCTAGAACTTGACAGTCCGCGCCTAGAATAATTGCGGGTGAAGATAGGATAGGATAGAAGGGGAGAGAAACGAACGGAATGGTTTGGGTCCGAAAACTGCGCTAAGCTACTCTGTCTGTCCTAGCTCCATTTTTACTCCGTACTAGTTGTGGGTTGGTTGTCTGGGGAGGAAACTGTTGGTATTTGCTACTACCTAAGCCTAATTTAAATGTATACGGAAACCGGATAAAGTTTTCTA
The DNA here is from genome assembly GCF_054372755.1 of Phalangium opilio. Taxonomy (NCBI): domain Eukaryota; kingdom Metazoa; phylum Arthropoda; class Arachnida; order Opiliones; family Phalangiidae; genus Phalangium; species Phalangium opilio. Next base: position 6,073,011 of record NW_028324182.1, on the reverse strand, counting down.
GGCTTGTTTTGGTTAGATAAGATATATTGAATCGAGTGTAAAATGTTTGAAAGTTGAAGAAATTGTAAAGTTTAAAGGTGTGACAGGATAATAAAATTAGGTAGACTTTAGCATTTAGAATCGCATGTACAGGAGATGAGGGCCTAAGTTGTTAACTCCGACGTTATTTACTATTGGTATAATCGCGAATCCATACAGGTAATATCAATCATTAAAGGTACGCTTCGCAATTATGAAACATATATTTATGTATTGGATTTGGAGACATTATAGAGTTCTCGACAACCTTCAAAGAGTAATTTACGATTAAAGCGCAGTGTAAACAGACAAACTATATGTAGACAAGAAAACAAACCTTAATTTTTAAAGAGTGTAAGGCTGTTGGGTTTTGCAAAAGTTTTATGTGTTATTAAACAAAATTTCCGCTTCCCTAAATAATTTAGGGAAGTTGCCCGTGTGCTAGAAAACCTTTCCTCCAATTATTGAGTTAGTTTACTTCGAAAACTTATTTCTCACTGTAGTATTTGAATATTTATGCAACGGGAAAATTTTCTGTTTCTGAAAGGAGGAAGAGTCAGGCAATTAATTGTTAATTGATAATGAGAGACTGAGAGTCAAAAGAATTCCGCTTCAATTAACAACTTATTTAAAATTAATTGTTTTGTGAGGAGAATTTTTTCATATCGGGTGAGGTGAGCATATATAGTTCAATTCTATGTATGAAACTGCAAATTTTTCTGTTGCGTAATCGTTACTATCATTTGAGTAGCCCTTTAAACAAAGGTATGTACATAATAGCGTGTGAAAGTGTAGTTAAAGGCGAAAGCAAATCATACGGAACGATTTTGGTGATTATGATTTGACTGCGAAAAAGAGAAAGTTGGCTTTGTATCATTTTAGAATCATTTGGATCGTAACACGTACTACATTATATATATATATATATAGGCGTAGGTGCAATAATGGGGGCCCCCTCTTCGCGTTCACCTTTCCATAACAAAACTGAGGCACGCGAAAAGTCCCCCAAGCTTGGTGTGCCAACGTAAACCTTCGATAAAGTTGAAGTTTACCTTACCGCTAATTATACCTTTCAAGATCTTTGCGTTATCCACAAAACGAAATGCGCATTTTACGTGATATATTTACTAATCAAGAGCGGAAATACATTATATACACTTTTATACGAGAAAGACCATGCGGAATTTATAACACTTGTGTTTTAATTTCCTCCATGAATATTGATTTGTTGCACTGAAAGTTCTAATAAAAAACGTCCTCTTTAGCAGAAATGTTTTTAATCTATAAACTCAGGAAATCTTTATTTCCTGAACTAATATTTAAGGAAACGAAATAAAGAAAAGATTATTTATTTTTCTCTCATGTTCAAAATAAAATACTGTTCGGAATCGAACGCGGAACTTTAGTAACGAGTCAATTATGCTTAGGAAAGAGCTAGTACTAGAAATGGAAATTAATTTCCTTTTCTTTCGTAATAAATGAAATCTCTTCCAAATCTAAAACCGAAACACGAACGAAACTCAAAATATTTCTCACCAAAGGCAGGCGCGTGCCAAGCCTGCAGCTTATACACACACTTTTCTTATATATATATGTGTGTGTTTTTTTCCTGTCCGAAGATGTAGGCGGGAACATCTTGCCATGGTGCATGGTAGGGGGCTTGGGGCGAAAACTGTATAGATTTGTCTGGTGGACGAGTGTAGACGAAAGCCAACGGGACGTAAGAGCCCCAAAGCGAAACAACTTGGTTAACCCACCTTAAAATCCCCCAAATATTTTTGGAGTATTATTATAAACTGCAAGGGGTAACTTTCAATTCCTTCATAATTATATGAAACAGACGTTCATTAAATCTACCATGCTAAGAGGGAAAGACACTGGGGTAATACTATGCCCTCCATCTCTCTTTTTGACGCCTGCGCTGTTGTCGCTTTGTATCATGAGAGTGCGCAGAGACAACAATGTATCATCCTTCTTGTATGCCTACCTGCATTTATTTACATCGAAAAGGTCTATTGTATATTGTACACTTATTGATCTTTATGTTACTTATGTTATGCCATTCTTTTGATTGAAATTCCTTTATTAAAGGGGTAAAATATTACGAGACTACACAGGCTTTCCATTTCACTCAATTCCACGAATCCCAATCTTATCGTTTCACTCAATCAATCCAATTTCCAATTTCTTGGAAATATTTTTCACAAAAATGAAGGTTGGATTCCAAGGCTAAATTAACGAAAAATGTTTTTTTTTAGAAAAAGTATAGGATGTTTATAACAGCGGGATCTCTGTCATCTGAACTCTCGAGTCTCAATGTCAGTTCAATAATTTCCAAAACATTGAAAGTTTATTGGGGTTAAAACAAGCTAAAGAAAAGACAAAAAAATAAAGAGTGGGGGGGGGGGGGGAAACAAGTCTGAGCCATTATCTCTCGTTGAAGGCGTCCTAGAAAATAAAAGCAATTTCTGTCAGAAGCAGCCGAGAAAAGTCCATAAATCCATAGCTTTTGTTGTAGAGAGAAGTATCATTTATTTGTCGTTGAGAGATTCAGACCATCTGGGCTTTCTCTTCCTTTCCGCTAGCTCCACCCCGACCCCCTCCCCCCACCTCTATCTTCTGAGCGAGCATTCTTTACTTTTTTATTATTTATTTTTTTTTGGGGTCTTGACAATACTGGCAAAGCTACAAGGGGGTCGCAACCGAGAAAAAAGTTTCGGGGTTTGATTCGGTTATTATTAAGTTCCCTTTGTTACGAGCTATACTCTTAGTGATATTGGGCCAAAAGATATAAACTATCCACTCATGAATTTACTCCTAACATTTTCTTATGAATATTGAACCCCTTTCATCATTACTTTAAGGGTATTTGTTAGAGAAAATAAATTTACAGTAAATTTCCAAGATTAAATCAATGTGGAAAAAGTTCAGTTTTGAAATTTCCCAAAACTTCCATAAAAGGTGATTAAAAGATGCAGTTCAGTATTCGTGATAGAATTTAACACGTTCATGTAGCTTTGCTATTTATTTGGTTTATTTGTTTATTTTGAATAAGTATGAAGCTCTTAATAACTCTGTCTGTATCAGTTATGTACGAGAGGCTGAAACTTTACTTTCCCTATTGACCTGTCATGATACAATTGCGGTATACAATCTTTCGAAAGCTCCATCGGAAGTGTTAGTGTTGGTTAATATTCCTAAACGTTTTAGGAAGAAATATCGAGACCATGGTTAAGAGCGAAAGTTTTCCACACTGCGAAAGAAAGAAGGCATTGTCTAAATTGACTCATCTTTCTTTCGAAAACAATTTTTGTTTCTCTTAGATATTCGATGTAAGCTTAAATGTTCTCCAAAGGAGAAAATCTATTTATCTGTAAGGAGCGTAATAATAAACTCCTTAATGTCAAATTGGTCGATCCCGTAACTACGGCCAATATAAAATGGGGATGCGAATCAACCACGCACGGTTCATGGTCTAGATACTCTTTGGTACTTAATCTAATTGGCTGTTTACTCGAACAACGTTCACTCAGTTAATTTGAGATTGAAACTATGTAGAAACTGGAGCCGATGTTGGTTTGAGATGTAGCCTAATTAATACGAAAATTATTATTTGCATTTACCGTATATAATTAGTCTCTTGATTGGAAGTTTCGGTATAATTAACTCATTGCGAGATATGTTGTACAATTAATTTAATTATTCAAAGTAATACGAACTCTTTCTTCCACGAACGCTCATTAGAACATAAGACAGCGAGCGTGCAACTGTAAAATTATTTTAACTATTTTAACTTTATAATCTGTTCTAATATAGAACTTACCTTTACTCCTAAAATGGAAAATATTATGTTCACACAAAATTTCGATTTTGATTTTGATTTTGATATTAACAAAGTTTTATTTTTAATTATTTAAAAATGGCATATTCGTGAGTTATTAACAGATTTTATATTTTAATATTAAAAGAAAAATCGAGTATATATGAACATTAGGAGCCCGAAACAACTCTGAAAACGCAAAGGCTACATTTGCACCATGGAATAATCCTCGTGCATTTTTTCTGCGATATAACCCCTGTAGAAATGTTTACTCTGCCGAGCTTATGTTAACAGAAAAAAAAACCAATCAGGGAGCGGGGTTTTAGATTAAACAAATACGAGAAATTCTATATAATGTCAGTCGCTTATTTATTTTTTTTCTCGTATTTGAAGCGGATTTATTTATTTGATGAATATACGTTTGTTATATTTGTGGATTAAACCCGGGGAAAATTGCCATTAAAAGTTTATGTTTATAGTTACCAGGTAAGAAAATACTTTACTCAAAAGGAGAGATGAGAATAGTAAGTTTACAAATAGAGCGGCGCCGGGAATTACGTGGTTTGTTCTCTTAATATCCGGTGACTCTAAGTTGCACTATCAAAGGTACTAAAGCATCAGTCAAGGGGCTGGACACCTATATTTCTTCTAAAATATAACTAAAAACATGTATTTTGAAGAATTAATAACTTGAAACTATAATAGACCGATTTAAAAAGGATTAGATCAGTTGCTCGCGAGAAGCATGGTTAATTTTGTTCTTAAGCCTAAATTGAAATAGGCCTAACCAGAAGTGAGATGAGACTAGAAGTGAAGGGCTCTAGCATTGGTAATAGATCCTGGCATTAGTGAACAAATTTGAGGATTTTACGCCGCTTCAATCGCGCCTACGCTAGAGAGAAAAAAATTGGTCGAGTTCCAAAAAAATTTCTTACCCCCTTCCCCTCAACCTAAAGCGGCGAAACACGGACGCGGGTGCTTGAATCTAGTTCGGCCGTCTACCACCGCGAGCGTCTCCCGTTTTGGAGGGGAAATTCTGAAACCGCCACTAGAGGGCCATCCGTTGGTGTGTTATCAAGAATATTCACTTTCGCCGAGTGAAGAATTTGGTTAGCTCAGTACTTCTAGTCTCATCTCACTTCTGGCCTAACGGAGCAATTTTTTATCGTGTTGAAGTCAAAACACTCAAAAGTTCAAGATACAGAAAGACTTTCAAAATTAACTTAAAATATCTCAAAATTTAGGCCTATTTATTGAACTTTTAATAACAATAAATTAATACAATTAAATAAATGTTTAATAGAGAGTATCCGACCCCACGTACACGATGCATACCTATAGAGAGAGATGGAGAGAGAGAGAGAAAGTGAGAGTAGAGGAGCATTTTTACGAGCCGTACGTGTGTTTGGGCGACAAAAGGGGCGCTAGAAGAATTTTCTCCCATCTTAAGTTTGGATTAGGCTTGGCGATGTTTACTACAAACTAGAAACATTCCTCCCTCGGGATGGGATGCATTTGGAATTATTTAACGCCCTCTAACCTTATCATTCTAAAAGGTCCCGCGTTACATTTACAAGCTACGTTTGTCTCAAACATAACGAAACCAACAGATCCCTGGAAAATTATCCATCTCGTTTCATTTTCCTTTTCCCGTATAATTCGCCTCGATAGACGCTGCTGCTGCTGGCTCACTTCCAAGCAATTTCTCCTGATCTCCTTTTGACTCAATTTTCTTATTGGCTTATCTCTTTTGTTCTTCAATTTGTCGTCAAAGCGATGTATATTCCCGGGGAAACAGGTTTATTCATTACGTAATTTGATTCTAACATTTAGATTCTCAACTTGCTTTGTATTTCAAACGTGATGCATCTTTGTAAATAAGAGTGTTAAGTGAGCTCAATTAACTTTCGATTCAAAAATTTCACGTTCAGCTACAGACTTTCAAACAGTTTTAGTGATAAATGTTTTGTTTTGCACTGAGGTTTATTTGGCCATATCAAAACAGTACATGCAATTCCACTCTAAAATTATTGTTATTGTTAATTGTACATTGCACTTTATAGTTGTAGGCTTGTAGCTTGATTTAGTAAGAACGTCCTGTTACTGCATTATTCGGCGCTTGAATATTTTAGTCTTATTTCAAGTAATTCCACGTACAATTCCATTTCAAGGTGTTTTAGAATATGTGGGATATTGATAATTACAAGCTGTCGAGTATTAGTTGCCTCGTAAATTCCTTATTAAGTATCGATCAAATCGCTTTCTAGCGCCATCTATATTATACTAAAGTAACACTATAATGTTTAAGTATATTGAATTTTTTATTTAAATTTTATCCTTCATATTAAAAATATACATTTATTTTATGACCGTAACTTTGTTTCAAAAGCAGTCCTTATACTTAGGAATTGTAAATGGCTACTCAATATTGATTTAGTACTTATGAAACTGAGTTCTCAATTTTCTATTGTTTCTCATGAAATATATTTTAATTCGAATACGAGTATAGAAAAGTTATAATTATGAGTTAGTTTATCATATTTAAGAAAATGTAAAAATAGATATATTTTTTGTGGAAAGATGGCGTGGGTTTGCATCTTGGATTCTACGTAGATTTGAAGAAATCAATAACATTAGAGAGTTTAAAACACCCCTAAAAACCTATGTCTAGGCCTCATTGCTCAATTTTCTCGACCTTTATTTAGCCTCGACGTTAAAAAATTGAAAACTACTTTTGAAATGCGACCCAAAACCTTACGTCAGGCGCGAACTCGGCCTGTTTGAATGTGTAGATGCCCGAGTTCGGCGGTCCATTTGCATCTCTGTGGTTACGTTGAAGACTGGAATATCTCTGCCAAGACAAGCATTCCTAAGGTGCTTTTCTATAGATTCCTGGTGCTATAGTATTGATGGGTAGCCCAGTAACTAATCAGCGATGTACGTCAGTAACACCCGGTATTATCAGCCCTGCGAAATTATTAAAGACATATTTTACCTTAATTAGGGTTAATGTGGCTCATAAGACCCATAACCATAAACCCTAACTGTTCTGCAGAATTAAACATAAAAACTTTAAGAGGAAAAATTTACATATTAAAATTAGCCAGTTAAGAATTATATCAGGTTTGGGGACTTGAAATGAGGACTTTTTTGGATAACTTTTTATAAAATATACGCTAGTATAGTCTCGTAATAGTCGAGTGACGTTTAACCCCATATAGGTAACAATAAGAAATTCCTCTATATAAAAGATGACCATTTTCTTGAATGGCGGGCTTTTCATTCGTCGTAATGATGGTTGGTAGAGGGCGACACTTAGGGTAGGGGGGATAACAACCCCCTAGTTTTGAAGTATTTGAAGATTGTTGCTCTCTTTTTGAAAGGGAGAAAGTGTGGAGAAGGAATGAAAGCGCTTTGAAAGCCCACGAGTCCTATTTCTTAGCGCGCGTGGAAGAGTCGCTTTATCCTTTTGGGACTCGTCAACTTTCTTTTTTGGCGCATTATCGTTAAGGCAGCTGGCTTTCTCTACAAAAGAGGCCGCGTCACTTTGACATTCGGCTATAAATCGCTCGACTTCTCTCACCAACCTATCCCGCCCTTAATTCCCGTCATTCAAATCCCAGCATCCATTTCGACTAAACAACCTTAGGAAAGTTATCCTCTATAGCGCCCGGTGTTAAAGTCTAAAAGGCCCATAGCGTAGAGCGCGACAATTCCCATTTTTCGCTCGCTCACTGCCTCCCTCGGAAATGGTCCCTAAGAGCATAGGATAGTGGGAAGGAAGGTGGTGTACAAGGCCGTCAATAGTACTGTCTTTTCTCACCTTGTCTCACCATCCTCCCATCCACCCACTCGCCCTTAAAAGATAAAGGGGTATCATCGGGCCATTCCAACACCCTCTCACGCTGTTTAGAAAGTTTTAGTACGTTCTGACTCCGAGTTACTACTACACCATAGATATTAGAAAAAGAAGATGTATTTTCTGCTTTGAATTCATTATAAACCGGTGGATCACTTCTATACACAATCTTTCCCATTTCTCGAAAGGCTTTGCAGTAAAATACATACAAGAATAACATGTCCCATAATGGTCAATTGTTAACATTTTCCATATCAGCTTGAAAACATTTTCTAATTGGAATTCCATCGCAGCCTAACCACATCATAGACAAAGCAATACTGAAGGACGGATGGCAGAGGGAGAAAGTTGAAGAATACTTGTTAATTCGCCTTCTAGCGGCAGATAGTAGCAAACCGGATAGTGGGGGAATCAACGTTCTAGAGAGGGAAGCAGCTTACGTCTTACTTTTTCTAGATGGTGCTAGCTTTTTCCGGGATTTGACTCAGTTTTTTTTTATAATCCCCCCGTCCATTTTGGGGCTGAAAAGGGGGAAGTAAGCTTAACATTGGTTGTTTAGTCGCTTAGTATGGGGCTCTATGGGCTGCCATCGGTCCTTCAGTATTGCTTAATCCATGACCACATTGAGCTCCGTGTTATTTTAGTATCAGCGCCATTTACGCTTAATTCTTGAACTTGACTTAAATTATTTGTCAGGTTTTGTAAAGGCGATATAATTATGTAGGTATTTTTAATGTCTATGTTCGTAGGCGATTGAAGCTCGCTGGAGTGCAAAATAAAATTACGTGTCGTGCCCGTGAATAAAATCAGACCCTCGGGGACAAAGTGTTGGACTGAGATAATAATAAGAAGCGAGCTGTTTCTAAAACTAGAGGCTATTTTCCATCCTTCCGTCTTTAGCTTTGATAAGAGCTCGAGCATAGTACTAGTACTTTTCCTAGTAAACATTTTTTTATTATTTTTTGAACGAATGAAATTAATAAAACTTATCTTAAGAAGTGGGAAGCCTTTAAGCGGATTTTTCACGAACCAAGGGCTAAGTAAATGCCGGATGGCTATAGTACGAAAGACAATTTCTTTTACGACTTTCTCCTAAACTTATATAACTGCGTTTAATACTAGCTAGGCCCGTAGGTAACAGTTAACTATAAGATTTGTCTCGTTATGTAAAGCAGTTAATGGAAACTTTGGAAAGTATTGCTAGACTTATTTCCCATGGTGCTAGTCTTCTTAAATATGAATAAGTAGCCTCGCTATTATCATATGCATGGAGAACGCGAATACCCTTAGGTCATTTAGAATGAGAAATGTATTCGCGAGTTTTTAACTTATCTTGAAGTTCGAGAAAACTATTTTTAGACTTTTATAAAGAAGGAAGTTTTAATACATCACATAGTAGAAATACATAAAAGTAATTGGAATTATTGCGCTCCAGTATCTTCAACGGTAATTTCTACGCGGCTTCTGTGAGCCGGACTGTTCTGCCATGTCTCGTAGTTATGACGTCATTCTGAATTGGTTGGTAGGAACGAGAGGTCAGGCGCGTGCAGCGATTAGTCACGAGGTAAAATTCGTCTTACGTAAGGATTTATCTAGTTCCTTCCAGAAAGTCCGCCCAGATACGTTTAGAAATAGCTACAAGCCTACACGATGGTTCCTATTAGCTGTATGCATTCCTCTAAATAGTCAAACAACTTATTTCAAATGCGTAAACAAAGATGATAAATAGTTGTTACTGGAATTAAGGAAGCCTTGGGGTTCAATCACACGGATACAAAGAAAGCTCGACTATACATAATTTGATTTGCTTCAATTAATTATCTAGCTTAAGATTTCGGGGTAGTTTGAGTGTCCCTTCAAAGTGGAAGCATTTTTATTAAAACTAACGCACCCATGTACAAATTGAATGTCTTGTAACACTTCTCTCGGCTTTGAAATTTTGAATACAAAATTGTACGAGAGATTCTTCTTGAATTGAAAAGTATGTTCCTTTTATAACGCCCTTTCTTCGCCCGGGCCCTCTTAGCTTTTCAAAACGGCTTAATATAAAGAATTTTAAGAGAAAAAATACACGACTAGAAAATTCGGCATACTTTAATCTTACTTCAGAGATTATGTTTTTATAAATATTTTAGAAAGAGCCGAGTATAGTGGAGGGGTCGCTCATTCGTCAGGAGAATAGTTTTTGTTACTAAAAAGACGCGCAAACCCATATTAAAGAATACATGTTCGGTATAAAACAGAAAACTAAGCTTTATGCTTCAGTGTTTTATAACCATTCCTTCAATAAACCCTGTAGTAAAATAGTACACTTATAATATCAGAAGTGAGATGAGACTAGAAGTACTGAGCTAACCAAATTCTTCACTCGGCGAAAGTGAATATTCTTGATAACACACCAACGGTTGGCCCTCTAGTGGCGGTTTCAGAATTTCCCCCCCAAAACGTGAGACGCTCGCGGTGGTAGACGGCCGAACTAGATTCAAGCACCCGCGTCCGTGTTTCGCCGCTTTAGGTTGAGGGGAAGGGGGTAAGAAATTTTTTGGAACTCGACCAATTTTTTTCTCTCTAGCGTAGGCGCGATTGAAGCGGCGTAAAATCCTCAAATTTGTTCACTAATGCCAGGATCTATTACCAATGCTAGAGCCCTTCACTTCTAGTCTCATATCACTTCTGATAATATGTATTATAAGTTCATAATTTCAGTTGAAATTCTTCGGGTATCATTACTAAAAATCGTAACCATTTATTCATCTAACTCTCGAAATTAAGCCCCTCAGAATGAATTGCAGTTCTCCAACCGTTACTTCAGTTAACCTTACCAAAAAGGATATATATATCTGCTCTAAAACATGATTTTAACGAACTGCGCTTTAAAAATGTCTATTTTTATCGTAGTCAGTATCCATCCTCTCGGTGTAAAGTGAATCTTTTTATTTTCCTTAAAACATTTTTATCAAAAGTGGCGAAAGAAATTCTCGCCCTCACCAGAGAAAAGAATTTCTTTCTCGATGAAAATAAAGAAAAAAAAGGAAATAAAAAACAGTATGGCGGAAGTGTATTTTTTCCTTTGAAAAAGTTATAGGGTTAAAAACGTATAGCGCCTGACTGAAAACGGATGACCCTTTTGGGCCCCGGCATTAAAGTACATTACGTTCAGCCCATTGTCCCTTTATTTCCATCAACTGTAAGAAAACTTTCAGCGATTCGCCACTAGCGCCATATTCGCTAATGCAATGGCTGCTCCCACCATCAAAAGCACCACCCCCACATAGCCGAAAGAATATAAAACAAAAAAAAAAGGAAAAAGAGTCAAATAAAATGAGATGGACACGTAAGACCGTGCCACGCTATTTTCAAAGCCTAAAACACCCAAAACCCTAAAAAGTAGGTTTTCTTTTCTTCTTTTCAAAAGTGGTACTGAAACCATTTAAATCTAAACAATTCTATCTAAACAAATGCATTCCCCTTTTTCTTTTCAAAGTTTATATTTTCCCCAATGGGAAAATGCCTACCATTAAGGTAAAAAGCCTAATTTGTATTTATACTTATTTATAAATGTGTTTGTTTCTACGCGCCTCTGATTAGAGAAACAGTTTCACATTTCCTTTAAAAAATGCTGGGAATAGGCTTTATCCGTTGGCCCCACGTAAAGATTAAGTAGGAAAGGGCAAGGTTGGAAGACCTGAAATTGTAGGAGGGAGCTAGTGGCGTCCTACTCGGGCTCCTAGCAATTGCGTGCCTGAATCTTGACAAGAAATTACGCGTCTAAACGTAAACTGCATTGAAATGTCTCTTTTCGCGTGGCCTCTTTCCCGCGCGATACACGTAGTTTCCCGCCATTTTATCCGCTTATCACGAATTACATTTCTGTCCATCCTGTGAGGTCGGACACAAAACGATCCGACCCACAATTATCATAACTACAATTTTAATATTCTATTCATCTTTTGAAAAAAAAATCAAGAATAGGTAACCGACATCTCCGGGACATCCTTTTCTACAAATGTCAACTATCCTTCCACTCGTCTTTCGCGCTAAACTGTCCATGAGCAAAAATATACGTAATTCCATCGGGAGCAAATAGCTTCACTATCCTTATAATGCACTATGCAGCAGCGAGTGGTGGGAGATCTTAGAGGAGGGTCGAGATTGGCGTTTAGATAAATGAGGCGTTGAAATGGCGCTAGATTCCGAATCAAGAACGGACATTGGTCTTACGGACGAACGGAACAAGTGTTCAATGTTTATTTGCACGCGACACCCGCTGTTATGACATTTTCCACTAGGTTACCCCTATCTCTCTCCATCTCCCCCCGAAACGCAGTTTCGTATATACGCCTATAAAATGAGTTCAAAGATACTTCACGCCGATATTAACTGGTCAACGCGAGATGCCCCTGATAGTTAAGTTGCGCTAGGCTTCCATTTAGGATGGAGCCCAAAATATTCGGAAATTTCAAAATAAAATATGTGAATATTGTAACTTTGTAAGAAAGGTCATAGAGCTTTCATTAGCAAAGTTCATTGAGAGTTATTGAACTTTCGAAACGTGCTCCTTTAAGCTTGTGGTAAAACGCTGATCGTAATGGTAATGGCTCGCTAAATGTATCATCAAAAATTCAAAATGTAGATGACACTTTAGATACGGTTTCTAGTGACTTGTCACGTAGTTTTCTCTTCGAAATGGCCCTGTTTTAAAATTAAAATATTTTCCGGAAGATCCGAAGATAGCGAATACGTATGGTAATAGAGATGGTACACGATATAGACCTGGCTATTTTTGATTACCAGTAATAATTTTGGGGGGAAAACTTTTAAGAAGTAATTAACAAGTAGAAAATGAGTTTTCAAGCTCGTGTCTGCCGAGAAAGTACAAGAAGTTTGAGTGTCAAGGGGGAGGAGGCTATGAATAATGATCCGAATTTCACCATCTCTAGCTGGTGAGGCCTGATCCGCCGCTGTCATTATATAGCAGCGGACAAGCTCTCCCTCTATGGTACGGGCCAACTCGGGCGAAAGATCTCCAAGTATCTTCTAAAGCCCATTCCACGAAGGTCGTGAACTCTTGGCGAGATTCGGGATATCCGTGAAAGACTAAGTGAAGCTGAAATGACCTCAATGTAGAGGATTCCGTTTTCAGCAATATTTTCTGATTCCTCTGGTCCTCTAGACTTCGAAATGAAGTGGAGATAAAAAGAAGTAAACAAGACCTGTTCAATCGAAATTCAACACTTACGGAAAGCTGATTTGCAAAATTAGGGAAAAATAGCTACTGGAAGGAGAAAATGACCAAATCTAGCGTATAGCTTTTCAGTTTTTACTGAGTAGATCAGATTTTGATGGAACTCATTAAAACCGAACTTGACTCTCGTCTAACAAAGCGCAAATAAACAGAACCTGAGTCTCTGAAAGTACCTACACATTTTCTACAAACTCGTTACTAAAAACCATGCATCGGATATCGCTTGAAAATCCTCTTTTTCATAATAAAGGTATTTTTAGAAAAGGTTGGTTTTCTGAAACAAGACCTAGCACGTGAATCTTAAAATGGCTTTTTGCAATAATTAAGGAAATTTGAAATGGAAAGAGTCGAGTTTTAGTCCACCCCAAGCGGAGTATCGAATGTAAAAGGTAAAGAACCTCGTGATGGAACGTAAGAGGTGTAGCCCACGCGAGAATTACTTCGAATAATGGATCTTTGGTTGTTTGATCTCGGTATCTCTTGATAATTCGAGGAAGCGAAATGCTTGTCGCGAAATCGTTAGTTACATCATCAAAGATAGAGGAACCACGAACACGTTATCTGTTGCAGAAAGCAATTTAAACCGCACGAGTGTGTAATGATAGGTTCTAAATCAAGGCGACCTCCCAACACCCTTCCCGCGTGCTATGTAAGATATCGTCCACTCGCCTATCCAAGAATTAAACCCGCAAGAGAACCGACAAGGGAAGATAGCCAGCCATACACGAAAAAGGAATAGTGAAGTAGATTAACTTTAACAGCGATCAGCCGTAGCGAAACACTTTGCAAGAGTTAGTTAACTAACAGTAAAGAGCACGGTCTCTAACCTATAATGCAGAGACGCCACCGAGTGAACTCGGAAATTTTACGAATTTGAGGCGAGGTGTAAGCAACTACTGCGTTTTGTGGTTGCTGATCCTTGTTTTCAAATATCTTACTCCTATATTACTTATCGACTTTGCAAATATTACCTGACAGAGTTTATCAAGACCGAATGAAAATATTAATATGCTTTCGTAAAGGGTAAACCAGGTTAAATTGTTGTAATTAACCCAATACATCTGGATCATTCGGATCTTGGTGATTAAAAACAAGGTTACTCCTTCACCTTTCCTTTACGAAATCAACCCTTTTAGGCCTACTATCCCCTTATTCGAGGCAGAATCATGGCCTAAGGAGTTGGGTCCTCGGGGACAAGGCGGCCGGGCGAATAGTAAATTACCCTTCTCTTTGTGCCGGCGTGTATAGACGCTAGGGCTAACTATATTTTACTTTAAGCAATAGGCTCCTCCTATAGGGGAATTATAGCAGACCGTGTCAACTTAGGCAAAGGGCCATTCGTCAGGGAAAGGGGTTGGGTCCCTCCGACCGAATACGCGATTAGAAAAGGGCAAAACCCTCGTTAACTTTCCCTATCCCTTATTAATTTAAGGTCAAATTTCCCAAACTCGACTATCTTCCGACAACCTTGTACACTCTCGCTCTTCTCCTTGACTCTTTTGTTTTAGATTAATTGGCGGGGACAAGACATTCGCGATACAAAAATTTCCCAAAAGTTTGTTTTCTATACAGACCATTAATTTTGACCAGTGCACTTTATTGCAAACAATATGGGTCAGATGTTTTTAATTCCAAAATACCTATGGTGCATGTTTGAGTGGCTTGGTTTAGCAACAGAATTTACTAAGCATACCGAGAGAGCCCAACAGCGAAACTAAAGAACTGAGCGAGTTACATTACCAATTCTGAGTTGTCTTCTACCACCACGTAAATTATTGAACTGACTTCTTCTTAATCTATGTTAAAAATTGCCAGCTATAGGTGTGGTGAAGGAATTTTTAAACACAATAAATTAGGAACACGTATTGAATGAGAAAGATGGAAGACATGTAAAAGAAATTGAATAATTTACAAGATTCCCATACACGATATAGGTCATAATGGTCAAACTGGAAAACCCCTGCTCCAAACAATGCAATGAAAGCGTACATTTCAAAGTCCCATTTTACGTTTTAACTATTTTAAACTCTAATTCAGCATAGACATATCCCGAGGAGCTAATCACTTCGCAGTAATGTTTCTAAATATTTGCAACATTTCTAAAAAAGGCCTATTTTCTTTTAAGTGGTTAGTCCCTTAACCCATCCCAATTCCGAAAGGTTGGTCTATAGCTAATACATTGTATAATACGTGATTCAATTCCCTCCCTTTGAAAATATCTTCTATACAGGCGGGAATTGGGCAACTGGACCCTACTTTTAGTTCAAAAATGTTCCGCTATGTATTTTAGACCACCATTTCGGGCGGAGGAAACCCAGATAGAGCGTGATTTACTTTTTTGGCCCTCTCGTCTCTTTCATTCAATACTAAAACTCAACCATGAAAGCGGAGAGACTTCGCTTGAAGAAGGACTATTTTCTTCGTTAAATCTACTGTTTCTAAGATTAACCTCTACTATAACCGCGATTTTCTCATCGCGTTTAAACGATTAAATGACTCGGAACGGTCTTTGTTCCCTATTTGATAAATTATAAGCTATAAAAGGCTCGGGCGCGTGTTCTGGCCGCGCTAAAACGTGAAAGCAAGCGTCCCCCGTAAATTACGAAAGCACGTGAACTCGTAAAATAGACTCCAAAGTTCCGAGAATGGAAGAAGGCGCCTAGAAAAAAGGAACAAGGGTCACCTCTCTCTATATATCTTTCACGCGTGGGCGACTGGCATCAAAGGTATCAAAGTTGAATTTGGACATCAAAGACCAGTGCTCAAATATTAAAACTATGCCTTGAGGGATAGAAAAAGATACTATAATATTCCTTCAAAAGGTGCGCAGCCCACGTGATAGCCTAAGAAAAGCGATGGAACATGTCAATCATTGCCCCCACTAGTATCAAGAAGGCTAAGAACTAAAGAGGCGTTCTAGTCAAATCTCCCGGTCTTAGGAAGTCCGAATGAATACTTAAATATACCTCCAAAAGGTAATAGGTCAAAGGGCCGATTCTATAATAACTGGAACAACTAGCAAATAATGCAACTGAAATCATTACGAAGACAATGACGTGCAAATATTCTTTAATAACCCAATTAACCAAAGGCAGAGTATTACGCAGTTCAGTAATCCTTCCAAATTAAAGTCAAGATTATCGGAAAAAGGTTTTGAGAGAAATCAATCCTTTAGCCAATGAGCTTTCATTTAATCGGTTACCTTTTTCTGGTCTTCGCCATTTATAGCGAAAAAGGGCGCCCTTTGAAAAATGGCTCGATTATATTGAAATTCACTAAACGTGCCATTTAAGATGTTTAAAGAAGAGGCGAACATCGGTATTAGAAGATTTAGCGACGTTGCTCCTAATTCATTTATCAAACGGAAGGGTTCTATATAGATTTGTTCAAGTGCGGTTTGGAAACTTCTAAAAGCCGAGGCGGGAGAATACTCAATGTTCAATCTCATACGGATAAAAGTAGTCATTGCAAATTGATTTCGAACGGCTTGGGTTTTAGCAGAGGCCCGGCCCGAGGGAAGAAACTTTGAAGGCCGGGCTATCCAACGAAGATTTCTACTTCCTTCACTTTAATACCGAACCATCGCGAGTTTATTCAAATCTCACATGAATCTGAATAAAATAAATGGAAGCTAAAGTGGACGTCGAATAATCTCTGTATACATTTGAGATATTTCCCATATTACACTAAAATAAATTGAGGTGAAGGTTGGATCAAAGTACTTTTTATGCGAGTTTACAAATTTCACGTGAGAATTGAAGAGGTTCTTGGACTCATTTCCCAGAAAGAATAGGACCTCGGAAGATGTAGGTTGGTGCCATACCATCCCCGGACCCTTTTGCTAGCGGGTGGGCGAAAGCCCTGGAAGTAATACTATATTGGGCACCCTCCTTGGTTAAAGTCTATCCACCTAATGTAGCCGAATGGAGTAAAAGTTATCTTAGGTCAATTTCGAAGCGCTCCATGCGCGGTTATTCTCCATTCGTTGTTTCAAGGTGGACCAATAGTAGGGCGAAGGAAATCATGGGGCTCGTAATAAAAGAAGCTCAGGGATTCTGTTCCGGCGAGATAGGATGGTCGAGCGAGCCTTTCCTCGTAAATTGGCAATCTCTATAATGTCCGTCCAAAGGTGTTTAGGCCTTATCGGCCCCACTCCCCGACACTTACGTCTAATGAGAAGACCCGAGCCTCTATCCCATTAGGATCCTCTTAAATCGTTGCCCAAATTATGTGCCCCACAAAAAATAGCGCGGAAATATCAAAGCTTTCTCCAAAAAAAAAAAAAAGAAAGAAAAATATAGATTCATTCTTAAAGTGTAATTAGAGTCACCAAAAATCGCTATTTTTAAAACTAAAAGGTTTTAATCCCATCTGAAAGATCAAATCTTTCTGATTCAGAATATCTATTTATATAATGCATTATAATTTTCCAAATATTATTAAACCCCGGCTTTCGGAACCTACTCGCAGAATTTTTTCAAACTATTTTGACAGTTGAATACTCCATATACCCCTGGTGACGTCACGATTCGAGCGCGCTTGAGCACGCGGCACGCGCGACTCCACAAGTCCTATTTTTTTATTGGTAGGTGGTGCTTTCAAAGTGATCGAATTTGACGCGCGCGCGATGTTTAAAAACTAGGCTTAGCTCTCGTAATGAAATCCGTCTCGAAATCTGTCTCGCGCTGGTCAACCTCTTATGACGTCACCAGGGGTATATTTATAATTCCGTTTAAGTGAGGTATGTGAAATATCAATTTTCTTTTTCATATTACAAAATGAATAAATTTCTATAAGACTTTTTACATTGGATCTACTATTATTATAACCCAATTGATGTTTTAAAACGAAAATTAGCCACTTTTCAAAAAACGTGGCACTAACACTTTAAGCCTTGGTTTGATTTTCAGAAACATTTAGAAAAGTTGTAGGGTTATTTCTTTGCGGGAAATTTCCTCCACTTTGTCGATACGTGGTCTGTATAGAGGACTTGAAACTAAGGGAAATCGGTTTCCTTTAAAATCCTATAATGATGGTTTTAAACTTTAAAAAAGAAGTTCATGGAAGGTTTTTTATTAGAAAATTCGATCATCAAAGCGTACTTAGTTGGTATTATTAATTTCCGCCTTAAGCAACGCCTTTTTTAACATATTAAAATAATAATTATTACCTCGGAAAGCCGGCTAACCAAACCATAACAAACCTTGACTTGATTAACAAACGCTCTCCGAAACTTTCCTGAAAATGGCTCAATCTAAATTCCAAACACGTCTTTGACGTTTACCACACACGGTCACTTGCCCTATAGCTGACGCGATGCTGTATATAATGTTGAAAAAGTTTCATATTTTTAATCTAGTTTAAAACCACCGCGTTTCTTCGGTGGCCTAGAAAAGATATATTTCTAGGCGCGTGGGTCTAGGAATACACGGAAAAAGGGCCAAGGCTTAGTGGAAAAGGTAATGACCCGTGGGATCCTACCTGCTTCACACCGCGCACTCCCTCGTGTAATAGACCATACGTTATAAATATTTATCCTCCCAGACCATACCTGTCCGCATCCTTTTCACGCGTTAACCGCGGAAAGATAAAAATTTCAAAAGAAACTCACGTGGGAGCTGCCCTATAGTAAAAAAAGAAAAAATTGGATAAAAATTCTAAAATAAACCACACCACTTCGTGTAGAACTTTTTTAATATTCCCTGGGAAAGTATTTCAAGTATTTTTATAGAACAGGGTTCCTACGCGACTTGAAATATCGAGAAAACTTGTCTTTGGGTAAAAAAACGGGATCAAATAATTAATTTGCTACGCTGATAAAAAAATAGCAAAATCCTAGTGGTGAAGCCAACTTATTGGGTGAGCGACTTATATGTATTTCTCCATAGCCCCTGTAGAACTGTTTACCACGTCTTGCATTAGTGTAGCAGAAGAAGCAACCAATAAGGGGCAAAATTTTAAAATGTTTAAAATGAAATAGAACTTTTTAATTGTGGTTGCGTTGAGAAACGTTATGGGGTTTTTGAATTATGCTTTAACACATATTTAACATTATTCCGTGTATTGATTTTTTTAGGAATTATGGTTTAGTTTAAAAATATATGTTAACATATACGGTAACTTTAGATAGACAATGTTTCATTATATAAACGAAAGGAGAACTTGTTCATTTTTTATCGAGAAGAAGAAAGTCCTTTAATAAAGTCTTGTACGAACCATGTAGCGGGTCATCTTCAAAAAGATCATCTTTTGAGAGAAAATAAGGTTCGACTTAGGAACCTCGGGATAGACTTTTCATCGAGTTGGTAAGGGGGGAGGGAATAGCTCTCTCTCTCTCTCCTCTCATATCTCTCGAGCCTCTATTCTTATAAGACCCGGAAAAATTGGTTTTTTCCATGGGGTACCAAAAAGAAGGGGACTTCACGTATATTGTAAGGGCCAGCAATACTGAACGAATTTCAGACATCATAAGCAAGGATACTTGAGGGGGTTTGTACACTAAACTAAGACGAGTTAGATATTTTATGGAATGTGGAGAAACGTTCGCCGGAAGCTGTTCTTGGGTTCAATTCGGTTTGGACCCTTGGACAGACGGGATATACCGATATATTTCTCTCTTTAGCTTTTTCTCACGAAATCGATCTAAGATTTTTGATATGACAAATAGCGGAAAAGATCGCGCTAAGAAAAGCTTCAATCACGTGAGGCGATAGCCCATACTCTGTTCAATATGAATTCAGTAACGCAATGAAGCCGTGACAAAATGGAAAGAAAGTCATTAATATTTCGTGGAGACTAGGCTTTCATTCCGTTCGCTAACTTACAATGAATAGCGTAACGGCTTTCTTGATATTGGTAAAGCGCAATCACGAATGGCGTTGCGCACATCCCAAAGAAAAGAATAAATTCTATCTGGACAGACGTATACCCCACATACCCTTATTTCAAAGAAGATCGCCGAAATACATATCTTCCAGACCCCCCCCCCCCCCCCCCTAAGGGGTTGGACATTTGCATGGCGTAATTCGTTACTAGTATATCCAAAACCAACCACAAGTAGTAGTTTAAGAGAGAGGAAGAAAGCGTTTGGAAGCTATTTTGCGTATTTAGCGAAATTTCAGCATTTAAAACAAGAACCATTTTAGGAACACCAACTACAAAGAGGCAGCAGTGTTATAACACCTGTTATACTTTAAACGCAATTACGTTGTTAGGGATAGTATCCTACCCTTTATGTGATGGCGAAATTCCCTTCCCGAATTTGTTGGTTCGCGAGGACCTTAGTAATATAGATTTAAAGGAGATAAATGAATAGCGCAGATATTAGTACCGCGTTCTTCTTTATTCACCATATCTCCAAGAATAGTATATTATGTACTATATTTCTCTATACCAGAATCCAGCCTTGGAACCCGTTCACTCTTTCATTAGAGAGTAGGTTCTTTATTGGACAAAATAGTTTGTTTCTAAGATTGTCCCTGTACAGTCTTCTCCAGGACAATTCCCCCGACTCTGGATGCATGCCGGGCAGCCACGCAACGGCATATATGATGCAATCTTTTCTTTCCTATCCCGGAGTTGGCGTCTAGAATATATCAAAAGCTAGATATACTCTTTTAGCTTCTGGACTGTCAGCCGAGAACGGGAAGAAAAGAGTCACGATTCTCGCGACAAATTGCGCGTCCGATGGTACGTGGGCGTATTCCCAAACTCGGCTTTAGCCCACCACCCCCAACCCATGCACTTTCCCCTACAACCCCCTCCACGTGACGGATATGAAGACATATACAGAAGTTAGTAGATGAAATTGTTGAGAAGTTTACTATTTTTCATATGGACTAAGAAGCGAATTGAAATAGTTTCAACCATATCCCTCTCATCTACAATGTACTACTTCCTGCACGAGTTAGTCGGAAAATTTGGCTACCCTTATGGATAAGTTATTTCTTTGGCGTATAAACTTTATTGTACATCTTTAAGCGTAAAAACGAAATATTCACGGTTGGCCCCACGAGTTGGAAGTCACTTCCCCCTTGTGCGGAGTCATGACGGCAGCTCGAGATTAACATAGAGATAACATGAATAACTTATAAAGTAGGTAGCGAACGACGCGCCTCTGGGCCAAACGACCTTCGCCCGGAACTAGTTTTCCTTATTCGGGAAGTAAAGATAAAACTTCCGAATACCCGAGTCCTTGTAAAAGTTATTCTTTTTTTTCTCCTACCTTGGATATAAAACAAGCCCAACCTCCTGGTCAGTTCGCGTATAACCGCGGAAGTGAAGTTTTTGTTTTGAAGGGGTTTTCCTCAAAGGAATCAAGTTCCCGAAAACGTGATTTCTTGTTTTGGGAATGAAAGGGTAAATCTTTGAAAGATCATTTTGCGTGGCGGGCTTGCATCTTGTCGAATTCTTTTGCCAATACGGTTTATCCGCAAACCAGTCAATTTAAAAGATAGGTTCCTCCGAACTTTAAATTGAAAACGGATGCCAGAAGCTTACTTTTAATTGTTATAATTTGTAATTTTTTAAAAAAATTATACACTTATCGGGATCTTTGATTAAATATATCCTGCTCAATACAATTTTCTTTTTTTAACCCCAAATACTTTTAAAGGAAGGGCTACTGTGGAAACGCTTTCTATTTTGAGAAATATATATATATAGCTATCATTCAAAAAGGGAAAAAGTAGTCCGACTTAAGTCTGCGCGGATGAAATGGAAGGATATTTATATGGAATATAGAAAGATGAAATTTTGAGTTATGTCGTGACAAAGACCTAGCTAACGGATAAAGGGGTCTGTGATGGGCATTTAGCGGAATTCTTCTTGACTTTTGGCTTCCAGGCGCCCGTGTCGCTCGATGACAGCGATTGCTCATCTGTAAAAAAAGGAGCTGAACTCTCTCGGATATCCCACCACTCCTGTCTCCCTCTTCTTGCCCTAAATGGTATCAAAATATAGCTTCCGTTGCCAACGTATAAGTGAGAAGAGTTATATACCTCTCTCCTTCTGCCATATTAAAGCTTATAGATCTTTTAGGTTTCGGGTCTTCTTGTTGCAATAAGAAACAGAGAATATATTTCCAAATACGCTCCAAAATACGTCAAATACATTTTATCAATTTAGTCCTTCATCAATTCTATGTATTATTGTTTCGAATACACCCGAAGTTTGATCTCCCTTTTAGACGACAAAAGAAACTGTAACAAGTTTGGACGAAAAACTTGAGTACAGCTTGAGATACTTTATCGAGGTGTAACGGCTTGCTTTTCTTGTTTGTATCTGGGTTACTGTGGCACCGCACGCCAGAGCTCTACAAAATACCAGTGGAATGGTCAATATAAATGGGAAAAAAACTTCAATTACGGTGGAAACAAAGATTATGTACCTGTATATATATCCGTTTGGATTCCCGTTCAACCCCCTTTCAACTTGACTCTGATCTCATATTTTACGCCTATACGATCTCTCTAATACGATTTAGAAGGAATGACGCATCTTTCTTGACGCTGGCCCACGCAGCTCTCCTTAAAAAATAAGCTCAACTCCATATATATATATATATATATATATAAATCCACAGTCCGGAGATGAGGCCAACGAAAGAGGTCAAAGGGCATTTCATCTTCTGCCGGAAGTTAAAGGGAACTAAACTTCAGAGCCAAGACATTTTCGAGCTGCGAAACTCTTATAGATATAAATTCTCTATGGATCTTTCCATTCGCATATTCTTTCAGTTTGACAAAAAAGCTATCCTTAACATTTTGAGTTTTTTAGACATAACGCCAACTTTTAAAAAATACCTTTAAAAAACCAGTTAAGAATCCTGAATGTTGGAAGCTGGAGTATTAAGAACAAGTGTCTCGAGCATCTTGGTGACACGCGTGGTAAAAGATCTTTTAATGGAACTTGGGAATTCAATATGACCCTTCTATATGTTAGGTCACCCTCGAGACGTTAACGTTAGCTTTTTGTTGAAAAGATAAAAAATAATTGCTGATGCGTCTAGTTGATAAATAAGCTGTATATGTGCATCCTACGGAGCTTCTGACTCATTTAATTAAGAAAAAAGCCTAAAGTCCCTAACATACCACTGACCTTTTTTGTCGGACACTTTTCAAAATCAAACGTAACTACGAGCTTGAACCATGCACCGAAACTCTGACTGAATACTGACCTTCCCCTCAGTTTCTGTATAGTCAACCATAAGTGGTCAGACTCAGACTGTCGAGACGAGCCCGGACTACTTTGAGACAGTCATTAAGAATAATAGCAAAATAACCCCCGAAGCAACCCAGTTTTCCTAACTTCTTTCGTTTTTATCTGTGTTAGACAACATATAAAACGAGGATAAGATTTCAACTTTGGAAGCTCGTGATGGAGAAAAACAGAAAATTAGCTTGGCAAATTTTCCAGAACATTTACCGGTTACATCCCATCATCTTCGGTCAAAGGGAACCAAGGGAATAATCGTATCTTTTTATGTCTGCGCATACGCTTGGAACGTCAGACGCGCCAATTAATGCTAGAACCGCTATTAGAAACAAATATAAGTAAGTCTTTTGGTTCTCGCACACTCTGTCCTGGATTTGGGCCCCTTGACTCGAGGGTTTTTAGGGCCCCTGACTTATCACGAGGCGCCATTGACGCTACCTAGCTATCTTAAACCCTCTGTGATACCTGGGCACGTGACAACTTTGCCTAATGGGTAATACAACAATGATAAATTACTACTTAATAACATTCTCTAAAATATGTTTGCGAAAATACATCCCGCAAGATCACCCTCTTCTGTCGCTGTGCACTGTACTTGCACTTAGTAATTTAATCCATACGAAAAATGAATGACCTTAATTAAAAGGCCACGAATCTAATCGATAATGCTAATAACGTGGGACTATAGTGGGAATAAATCATTTTTTGGGAAGATGAAAAACGGATTTATTTTCGCAAAATGACACGTATCTGGTTTTCCACTTATAAAAGTTGGTTAAGCCTAATAGATATCCATTTATTTTGATACCTACTCGTACTGTAATTAGAAAACTCGAGCTGCCATAAGGAAATGAAAACAAACGAGCTTCTTTTTGACCACGTTAACCCTTTTGTTTTTCCTGGAAGGTAATTAGGGGCGATAATCAATAAACAAAACCTCTACACAACCTATATAGTACAGGCGTGGGTGCCTTTTACAATCCTTAACAATAGAGAAAACTAAAGCGCAACAAAAAAATCCGTGAAACTCATCAGCTTCAACATTTTTTCGAGAAAACTTATTTTTAACTGAAAGGTTTTGATTTTCAATGCTTACTTGGTTTTTGATTCCTGTTTTGGTATATTTTCCCACCATCAAGTCTTTAAAACCGTGTGATAGCGATTTATTGAGACTGTATTGGAGACTGGTTGAAGAGCAGAGCAAAACCAATCGTTGGACATCAGAGGATGTTTGTTCTTTTTTAAGTTTAGGACGATATCTTAGCTTTTTCTATGAACACCAGCATTTTTTCCAAACCAGTCAAACATTTTTATGACAAGAAATGAAAACTTATCAAATACCGCTATAATATGCCGTCAGAAATACGTTAAAATTGTAGCCTGGAAACTTTGCTATAAAGAAGAAGAAAACACGTCGTGGTAGAGATATACTGTTGGTTTATTTTACTTTTTTTACGATGAGTACTTCGTACTATATTCCGTTAAGAATGTGTCCTCTTTTTTCTCCATATTCGTCTGCTCTTTCTACGAGCGTATGTTTCTTTTTTATGACGCTTCCATGGCTATTTGACTTAAATGGCTCAACTCCGATTTAACATTCAAGGATATTAAGAATGTACAGTATATTCGATATTGCAAATAATGATACAAACTTTAGCCTTTTCGGTCAACACATTGTTTTATTTTTCTTTCTTTCGTATATGCTTTATAATAGAGTTCGTTCCGTAACTATTACTTCAAAGATCTCCGATTCTTCCAAGGCATAAAATGAGTGAAGCTGGCGTTAACAAGTATTGTCGTCTTCCTGGGACGATTCTAAGACGAAACGTTCTCGCTATTTGTACCCTACACTGCTACTTTGCCTTTTCCAGAAAAGGCGAGCGCATTTTTCTTTAAGAAGGGCTATTTGTAGGGAAACGTTAAATCGATGTCTTCACCGTCCTTTGAAACGAGCTCGGAGGAGGAATGGAGAGGAGGACAGCGAAGGGGGAGATAGTGGGCGCTCGCCCAACGATAACAATGCCCCATCGACGGTGGATAAGAGAGACGAAAAGGACTGAAGAGAAATTTTCTCCCGTTCCAAAGTACTCGCTTCAATATTCGAACCAGTCATCGTGATAAAATTTAGTGAAGTGCCGCTGATTAAGCGTGACAATTCTGGATGAGGATAAAAGATCTAGAACACTTCCCTAAATCTCAATATCATCACTAGATAGTTAATTTAGTGGTACATCCAATTCTATTCTATTGCCCTTCCTAGTATCGGGTTAAATAGTCCATTTCTTTGGATAACCGACTATATTCAAGATCAATTTGCAACGACGTCTTTCATCTCTACCAGAGTTTGTCGTTACGTATTAATTCACCTTGGTTTTCTCCATATTGCAAACAGCTTCTGAACGTGAATAGTTCCCCAGTTTTCCGTACGACCAACCATCGCAAACCGTTGTGCAGGGTACTTCTTGAAACTCTGGTCGAGTTTTCCAGTTTCAAATAGAGGTTCCTTTACGAAGGTTTTTACGAGATCGTACTTAACAATGTACACACTAGCGCGGTTTTACGAGTATACTCGACTCGTACACGCCAAGCGTTTAAAAGATTTAATCACGGACAGCACGTGTGGAGTAAGAGAGTAGCGCTACTCTCTCCGTTAAGGGAAGAAAGTGGTTTCATTTTATTGGGTAAACTTTTCGGAGATTCCGAGTTTTTTTCCTTCTTTGTTAAGTTTTTATCTCCCCTTCGTTAACTGTATCAAAAATGCTTAAAGGAAAGTCTGAGTATTCATTAATGTCTCGTACCAAAGTTTGGAGAAAATTCCTTAATGGGGGTTGAAATAAGGTTAATGACCAACGTTACAATGTAATTATCAAGAGTTTGGTTTTAAGAGCAGTCAAAATGGCTGTAATTTAAAATGATGGTGTCTGTACTGGAACCCTATTGGGTATTCTCATGTACTATACGTAACCGTAGCTTAGGTATGTTAAGTATTTTGCTATTCCGTGCACATTAAACCCAATAATACCCGTATCTATTTTTAAAACCTACTGTCCAATCACGTATAATTAAGGAATATCTGACAGTTTTGGCGTAGTCCTCTTGCTTTTGTCAACAAGTCAATTTTGAAATGCTATTCAGCCTTAGTTCAAGGATTTATCTCGAACAACGTTAAGTTATACCGTTATATTTCCTCTTTGACAGGGTTGCCTTAAAGTTTCAACCGAAGTTGCTTTATGTTTTAAACGATTTGCTTAAGCCTGACGATGAAAAGAGGTTAGGAAGAATCGAGTCAAATTTACTCCCCCGCTTTAAACTCTCTAAATTAAGGCGCGAAAACTGTGACACAGTGACTAGCGGTACGCCTAAAGACCTTTGGGTGCGTTTAATTTGTCAACCGACGACCCCCTGGTACACTGTCTACAGCCTACAGACATACGTCACTTCCCCCTCAAACCCTTCCCGGTTACTATCACTTGTCTTCAATCGCGACCACCAACGTCTCGTGGCATCGCTTACAAAGGCAAAGGCACCATCCTAAAAGCAAACGCCAAATGCTAGATTAAGACTGAACTTTGTGTATATGCCTGTCCAATTTTAAAACCTTCATTCCGCACGAGCTGACAAGTAGAGGCTTTCACGAGCTGGATATTCCGTAAAGAGGAAGGATACTTGTCAAATATAACTTTTCTCAACTATCTCTATCACTAATTGCCTTGCATATATTATCACTACTCAAATTTCTCTCAAATAGATTCAAAGCGTGTTAAGATTGGACAAAGATTTTAATCCGAGTGCCAACTGTCACTAGTCATGAATTGTTTCCCGGCTGCGTATTCTAAAGAATTGCCGATAGTTGTATTCCATTTATTTTATTTATAAAGCTTTGTTCTGAAATGCCTATATCCCACACCTCCATCTTTCGCTAACGTTTTCCTTTTTCCGTTGTCTTTAAATGACGGTCGGTAATGCGTAGCTTTTATTAATACATAAAAACCTTCTTAAGTCTGGCTGTAACGTATATTAATTTCTAAAAGATCAATAATTAAAAAATTGTCTCTGCGCTGGGAAGACCAAGACTAAAAAAAAATAGTTCAGAAAAAAATTGTCGATAGAAGCATCAGTTATAAGCGATTTGCATAATATCGTCTTAAACCTCTCACGCCAAATTAGGGAAGTGGCTGCCAACGTAAATCTTTCCTCTTCAGCTCCATTCTTTCCTTTCTTTCTTTCACTCTCCCCCGAAGAGAGCTACCAAGGAGCAAAAGGAGGAAAGAAGGCCTTTCAATACCTACCCTGTATGGGGGTTTTAGGGCTTCTTGATCCAAATTATGTGTAGATTTCAAACCAATGTTCCTATATATTCGTTAGGAAAACATAACCGCAATATTTTCACAAGAAACTGTCCGGCAATATTGCCAATGAAAACTCTCGCGCCCATGTTGCCCACGGCAAAACTGCGCCAATATTATCATGGTACCACATTTAAGAATATTTTCCGAGAAATTCGAAAAGATATTCTTTCGAAGAATGTCTGGTTGACCTTGTTGTTCTTAGGGGTATTCTTTTCGGGGCCTGTTATTTCTAGCACGCAAAAAGGGCATTTTTCTCAAGGCTCTCGGGTTCTAATAGGGTATTATACCGAGTCGAAGCACGTTTCAGGGTCGGGAAATCTTTGATCCTAATGTGTTTCCACTAATGAGCTTTTCCATACAGTGGAAGCCTCTAATGATCAAGACCTTCATCTATGTGTTATAGTAATATCAAGAGGGGCCGGACAACGCGTCGAACCAAATCAAAATGACGGCGAAAAATGCGATGGAAATATTTAAAGCTAACCGGCTGAGGAGTGTTCGACTCCTTTAGTTACGCATGATTATTTGGACGAACCATCTTGTTGGGAATAGACTTACTTGTTCAAAAATCTAATGACGGGATGTTGATGCCGAGTGGGTCTCTCTCTTTCTCCTCTCGTGGGACTTTTCAATCCATGGAAGAAATTTTTCCCTTATCCTTTTCCTCGCTATCATTTTGGCAAAGATGTTTTTTTAAACGAAATCTAATAAAATTGATGCTTCTCTAAGTTTTTTCGCCGGAAGAATGAAAAATTCTCTCTCTAGGCAATTTTTAACCCCCCTCCGTTTTTTCGCTAACGTCTGTTATGCAAATTTATCATTTAATTTTCGCGGATTATTCCTGGGGCTACGAATTGCTATTGGTCGACAGAGCTAGGCTTCCAGCTTACTCCGTTTTAACGTGTTTGTACAGTTAGAAGTCTATAACCCTATGTAAAATCATTCTTTAACCGAAGCAGAGAACTTTAAAAATCAACGCAAATGTTTTTACGAGAACGTTTTAAAGGAATAGAATTTCCTGCCTATTTTATTTCAACATTTTTTATCCTATTCCTTAAGTATTTATAATTTCCTTAGGAAAAGTAAATTTGAAACTTTTTATATCGAAACTGAAACTATATTTTTTAATAATGTTCTTTTTTTTTTGTTAGAGGCAAAAATATAATAATAAAGTTTTTTAGAACATTCTATAAAATAGGCCGTAGTGGATATTTTTTCTTCCATCCAAGGGAGCTTAATATCCGGGACTATATAGACTAAAATATAGACTGTACATACCGTTCTGTGATTTATATTTCAAAAAGAGGTCCCAGACTTATTAAGAAATAAGAGTGAAACAACCCAATTCCGCCATGAAAGTTTACCCAATATACCCTTGAATTGACTAAGAAAATTTACTATACTCGTGTTAATACGGAATTGAAGTTGAGCTTCATCTAGGCATATAATATCAAAAAATGATTTACCTAGAGAGCGAACGGATGTACCTTTTATCTCTTTACTTCATACGAGCAGGCTTTTAATGATTTACATTGGCCCATAGCAAACTAACGTAAGAATAAGGAAATCAGATCATGGAATCATGCAAAAGATTGTGTTTTATATTTTCTCTGACGTCAATTTGTTCTTAACAAAGGAGTTATCATTATACAGGGGATCTAACATTGATGGAAAGTCAGAAGTGAATCAAACTGAAGTTATCAAGAATCTTTATTGTTTAGAGGGAGTAAGGAAAGTGGCGCCACTGCCGTCACGAGCGTTTTCGCGCCAAAATAAGAGGAATTGAGTATGATGCGGTGTAAAGGAACTTGCTTCCTCTATTCCCTTCCTCTTAGCGTTTGATTGTACTTGAGAGATTTAAGTAGAGTTATTGAAAGATTCTTGTCCAGAACTTATAAATTTTGGGTTTATTTACTTTATTAGAAGTGTATAAAGGGAGGGGAGTCCCGATCGACAATGTGTTATTGTAAATGTCACTTCTAGATATAAATCTTGGTCGAACGCAGCTGCTGGACTCTGAGGATCTAAAAACTTAAGTCTTTCTCTCATAAAATAGTCGGCTCCGCAATTTCTCCTTTGGAACCCTAGTCGACAGCCGGTGGTCCTCTTGCGCCCCTTTTGCCCCCGTTTTATTCCTCACCACTCCGATATATTGGTTGAAACAACCTTTTGCGGATAATGGTTTCTCGATAAACGGCCACCCTCGCCAAGCGTAGCGCAACCTTTTATTTTTACTCTCTAAGTTTCGAAAACTAACTAATTGGTCATTTACAACACAAATATGTCAAAAACTTCACATCCCCAAAATGGAATAGCCTATCTCGGAGGGTTTTTTATCCATTTTTTTCGGTACAAAATAACGGATGCGATAAAAATGGGTCAAATAAATTAAATCAGAGTACGTTTTTGTAAAAAGGGTTCTTCCAGTACAGTTCAGAATTCTTGCACCAGTTTCATATAGAATGATATGCTTTTACAACATTGACTTTTTTAACTGATCTCTCCTTTTTGAAGCTACTTCGCGTGAGTTTATTTTGAAATGAAAAGTTATTACATATTTTAGAGCGATTAATTAGGCGTAAGTTTAACGTAGATTAATTTGAATTTTTCGTTATATATTATATTAGAAAATAAACGATGGTTGAGTACGCTGTGGTACTTTATAAATGAGTGTATACCAAATAGCGGTGGTCGCCGTGGCTATGGCCATACTTTACAATTTCATTAGCAAGGTCATCCGTTATTGTTAGCCGCCGAATTTTAGGAGGGACCCATTTACGCCAAGATTAATTATACTTGGTCAAGTATTTGCCGCATTCTTTACCTCCTTTTTATCCTGACAAAACCATGAATCAACTATATTATTTCACGAATAACGAATCTTAGATTACAAAGTGGTTGTAGGTACACGCAAAAACGTAACACTATGCCCCAAGATCGCGGTGTTTTTCTGCATACTCGTGATATAATTTAACGGATTCTAAGCCTAACGAAATTCCTGGCTTGCCTTTGCTAAGCCTAAATCAAGGGGGTGTACCCTAAAAAGAGTACAGAGTGGATATAGATGAGGGGTTTCAGGGGGTATAAGCGAGCGGGTATACGACGGACTGAAGGGGGTGATGTCTCGCCTTGGCAAATCAATATATTTCACAGGCCAACAAAAAACCAATACTTGGCGGAAAATAATGAATAAACGTTACGATCGATATCTTAACTCGATGCCGCAGATACGAGATCTCCCATCTTGAATGTAGTTCGAAAAAAAAAAATCCTTTTGGGGGGGGGGGTAAAACCATCCTCAAATGATATGCTAGAATACTTAGAGAAGAACGTTCCTCTAAACTTGAGATTGATATATTACTTGAAGAAAAAAAATAAACATTAAGGGTACTCATGGCGCGAACTTGGGAATGACAGAAAAAGGCGCAAAAACTGGTGATGGATAGACTCTTTTATTAAATCTCCTCGTCTCTAATATCTGGTTCTAAAACTGTTAAACAGATATGTGTATTCAAAAAGTAATTAACGAAGATATGTTTTCGTGTTTGTTGTTTAAGTCCAGAGGAAGCGTGAGAGGGCATACATCGGAGCTCCAAAGTATAGAGAATTTTTCTCATTATGGAATTTAGTGTTTCAGTCTGTTTTGGTTTAAAAGCTCCGAATCTTTACACCATGATTCTGAAAATGGTGCGTAGGCAACGAATGGTGTGTATATACCTTAAACAGTGGTCTAGATAAGAAAATGGGACGAGTTTGAGTACGAAATTTTTCATAACAGTTAAACCAGTCGTGGTAAGTGTGAATCTGTCTGTGTAGTGTTTTTGCGAAACGCCAAGAATTGTTATTTTTCTTTGGGTTGAGAGCTTTCTCTAGCAAGCACTCTGGATGTTACAATGTTACTTCTTATATAGAAATCGTTCTTGCGTGAACGTTGAATGCTTTAGGCTCTCTCGCTCTCTGTAGCTCTTTGTTTTCTCGGCCCTCGCGGTTTTGTGGGAAGAGGAAGGTCCCTTTTGACTTCTTTATTTTTACCCTCCCGAAATAAATAAAGAGAGAGAGAGAGAGAGAGAGAGAGAGAGAGAGAGAGAGAGAGAGAGAGAGAGAGAGAGAGAGAGAGAGAGAGAGAGAGAGAGGGCGCTCGCTTCTTTCTCTCGGCTTGCTAAATTAAATAAACTCTTGTTTAAATTTCCCAAGAGAGATCTAGTCTTCCCTTTAATACCATTCACTCAAGCTCTCGCCTTGCCACGCCCCTGCCCACCCCGTGCCCCACCAACTCTGCAACACTTAATAAAAGAAGAAAGGCCGCCCATATCTAACATAGATATCAAAAATCTATAGATCTACCCTAATTTAAAACCCTAACTGGCTGATAACCTACTCTTTAGTTGAAGCTAAAACTAGTTTAATTTACTCTAATTTAGTGGGTTTTCATCAAGAAAAATTTGTGAGTACATACCCTAAAGACCAATCCAGATTAGATTAAAATCTTACTGTCACTACCGAAACGTAATTAACGAAGCGACAGACGGCAATGTAATATTTTACTCTATTCTGATGGTCCTTTAGATTGAACTATTTTTAATATCTATGGCAATCAGGGTGAGTTAGGACAGGCCTTTTTACCGGGAGACCCTTGAGGTCTCGTGTTTGACTTATCCTTATCAAAAAACGCTAGCTTTATATAAGATGAAAGAGTCTTTCTATCGAAATGCCGTACTTATGGCTTTGGAGATAAAAAAATCCTGGATGGATATTCGTTTTCATAAAACTGTGAGTTTGCGTATAGGTCAACGCCACTAAGTAAAGGGTAGGGACCTTTTTCAATATTGTAGTAAGAAGGTTGGGGCGAACCAGGGTTAAAAGCGTGGGGAAATGAAACCCCTATAGTAAACTTGGCCTTATACGCCTGATGTTCCCAAGGACAAGATATGCAACCCACTGCAGGGCGCGCTGATGGGGAAATACAACGGAAATTGGCGCCTTTTTCTTCTTGACATTGAGGAATATCTTCTACGCATTACACCCTATAACCCAAAAACCCTGATTTTTTTTAGGAATATGAGTGCTCAAGTTTAGCGCGAGTTTAGTTTTTTGCCTTTCCACGTGCACCAACGGCCATTATTGATGAAGTACCCCGCAGCTTTTACAAGGAGTATATAAGTCGGCTTTACACTGAGCACCGTGAGCAACGGGTGAAACAGGGGCTTATCGGGAAATACATATGGAACATTCAGCCTCAAATGAAAAGCAAAATCACTTGTTGGAAATTTAGAGGTATAGACCATTTCATTAATTACTTACAATGAAAGCAACTCGCAGAAACAGGGCTGCTATCTTGGATTTCGTCCCACCAAGAGGCAACGCCAAACGTGGGAGGCTAGTGGTACTTCATGGTGCGAGGGTTACGTTGAGTTTCATTTGATTTACATTAATGTTTCCTCGGATTTTAATGAAAAACAATTAACAACTTGCTATAACCAAGGTATTAGAGTAAAGGATAAAAGTGTACAAAACAAATTTGAGAAAAAAAGTTTGTTTCAGCTTTAAGAGACAATCTCAATCCTATCTATGGTGTGGCTGGTCATGGTGAAGCAATTTCGAGTTGCAAGCCAACAATCTACGGGAATTCGTTTGTTCCTGGCCAAGGAATACACGGCTATTTGAGATTTTGTAAGAAATATCTGGGAAAAATTGGAGCCAAGGCCTAGGGACATCTCGCTATAACTATAGGCACGCTTGGCTATCCAATTACCGATGTTATCGATCTCAAATATCTATATAAGCTATTGCTCTAGTGTTATTAGAAATAGCTTTAAAAAAGAAGCGCGTAACTCAAAGTAATATACACAAATCTGCAGTCTTTTAGAACAGTTTAACTCTATGAAAACATGAATCTATATTGAAGTGTTCAAAATTTAAGGTACCCTTTCATTATTGCTCCAGAAGTTTTGAAATTAGCATGCGAGTCTTTTACTGGTTATCGGCTAGAAGAGATAGTTGTATCGCTTAAGTGCACGGAGTTAAGGTACATTTTACTTCCTGTAATACACTTCCGGTTGAAACGAATAGATGGCGAAAAGGGAAAAAGTTCCATTGCTTCTATTACATTACATTTCTCAAGATTTCATTTTCGTTTTCCCGCGTTTTCCTCCCTCCCCCCCCCCCCGGTATAGTTGGGAATGATACGTGAACTTTTGAAAAAAAAATCTTTCAAAGGACGCTATACACTGATCCGGTTGTAACGAGATTGACCAAATCGGTGATTTCAGTTAACTACCTCTTTTTTTCCCCAAAATAAGAGCCTGAACCTCAGAGCTACCTTTCCACCTCACTCCCAGGCGCTCTCTCTCTCTCTCTCTCTCTCTCTCTCTCTCTCTCCAGCTAAATTAGATTTTCGAAAGGGATGAGAACCGAAAAAGCTGAAATCCCAAGGTACGCGCAGGGCGGACAGCCTAGATTTTGTATCGTCGCGGAGATAAAATTTATTTTTCAGCACGAGTATTTCCTTTATATTGTTCCGATATATAAAGGGCGGCTAATGTTAGGGAATAATTCAAGCTAATACTCGAGGGGTAAGTCACGCCACATTATTTTGTACGCACTCTAACTACGCTGAAATGGTTGAAAGTATACTTATTGCGTAGGCGAGTAAATGCGACTTGTTTAGTTGAGAATAAATTGATTCCTTCATCATCATTCCTAGATGTCATGCTATAACGATACTGTAGATAAATTTTTCTAAAGGGGCTACAGGAAATTCCACCCCTCTCACAGCTTCAAGTATAGGTCAAGCTTTGAGTTAAACTGAACTGCTAGCCTTTCTCTGTTCAATCTCTCGCACTCAACAGAGGCCTGGCAACGGCAAAAAGCTCCTTGTGCATTACACTCACGTTATATAATTTAAATATTGACTTATCCCTCGACAATACCGTCCTCTGAAGGTGTACCTATACCCTTACCCTTTCCTTGTGTAATAACACTTAACTTTCACTCATAGAGTATATAGTTTTCAAAACGATCGTTGTTGCTTAAGGATTCTTCTTTTCCTATAGTTTAAAACTATCAAGGATATTTTGATCAGGGATATTTGT
The DNA here is from genome assembly GCF_054372755.1 of Phalangium opilio. Taxonomy (NCBI): domain Eukaryota; kingdom Metazoa; phylum Arthropoda; class Arachnida; order Opiliones; family Phalangiidae; genus Phalangium; species Phalangium opilio. The sequence continues at coordinate 6,038,414 of NW_028324182.1, read as the reverse complement.
CTTTTTAAAATTGCCTTTTAACTAAAATGACTTTCAAGGGTAGATCAAAATGAAACGCCACTTTATTTTTTTACGAAGTGAGCTAAGATGTATCATCATCGAAACTCATTATGATTCATGGGCTTGGCGATCACCAGTTTTTAGGACGAGAAACCCTTGAGGATTTGGCCCTTCTTGTCATTTAGGACTGTCCTTTATTTTTCATCTGTCGTTTTGCTGAGCCCATGCCGGGGATATGTTATACCGTATAGTGTCTCGCGAGGAGTGTATAATGTGTTCGACATTACCGAGTTAATAGAGTTTGACGGGGGGGAAATGATTTGGGTGAGACGCGGATTATCCCACCTTGAATGACTTTGCAGGCTTTAACACTAATAAGTCGAACATTTGGTGTATAGAAAAAGCTAAAAATATCCGTGGCTTCCATCTGTCGCGCTCTAGGATATCTATTTTTCGGGTGGAAACTGTCATTTTTCACATTTTCTAAAGGCGCGTGATGAATGAGTAGAGCCAGACGCGTGCACTATAGCGAGGGTGTTAAGGGGGATTGTGCCCCACATATTTCAATTTCGTGATCTACGGGTCCCGTATAATACGGCCATTTATTTCCGAGTCGGCCAATCCTACGCGCCATATTTTCCCGCCTCTTTCACTCCGCGTGTTCGCCCTTATAAGCAATGTATTTCTATTACGACACCATCGTCCTATATAGTCTATAATAGAAGTATAGGAATTAACTTATAGGAGAGAGTTTCAATAGCCTTAAACCTGCGAAACAAACAAAAGAAATTCTGTTACCATCGTTCAATTGTATAGAGAGTCGTAAAACGCAAAAATTAACATTAAATTGAATCGGACCGCAACACAACATCAAAATCTTCCGCATCAATTTGACTTACTCAAATTATGTAAAAAATTATTTTGCACAAGTTTAATTGGTTTGCCAAAGAGACAGAGAAAAAGCGTACATTATAATCTGTAATCCCAAAAAAATACGATGACCCTTTGGGATTGCTGTGAATTACATCGTGTACTATATGATAGTTGTACTAAATTGAAAGGTTTGCCATTTTAGACCAATAGTTTGTTATGAATAAAGAAATAATTCTATTAATATTTAGTTGCTTTTCCACTAATATTTTTTGCAATAACGTCAAATTTGTATGACAATTATTACCTCGTTTAAATGTTATGTTTTGCATGACTGAAGAATACAAAGTATAACCATTTATCCGAGAAAATGCCTAAAAACATGAATATTAAGTTGTATTTTTTACTAAATATCTAAATTATGTACGAGATCTCATCAAACTCCCCGCCCATATATGTATACATTTTATTCAAGCAGTAATCAAACAAATCGAACCGCCTAGCTAATTTGGCTACCAAATTACTCGAGGTTATAATCATCCCACCGGCGCTACAGAGGGGTGTAACCTCTATGTAATCTGTAGACTCAGGAAGCGGTTACCTATAATTAAGCTAATTACCAGTTCCTATTGAAGCCTCTATAGTATATTTTCATTTTGGTGTGTATACTTAAGTCTTAACTATATAGAGAACTCTATAAAGCGATTAAAGCCTTGAGCCACGCTCGTAGATTGCTCGATCTATGCAAATGCATGCCATATTTAACAGCCCTTTCCCTTAACGATACCTCGAGAGGTCATCTATTGAATGTTAATTGAAACTATCAGATTATATACTTCCCGACAACAAAAATTATAGTTTACTTCCGGTACTTTACAAAATTTGAAGGGATAGGGTCAACTTAAATCTTCTAATTTTTTTGTTAACATTATCTAAAACGCAATACTAAATAATCAATCTAGACAAACTCAAATTAACCTCTGTAATCGTTTCAGTATGCCTTTAAATTGCTGTATAATGTCCATAAGGATTATCTTCAGAGGCTTTTATTATCGGGTCAAAGACGTAAAGTTAGTTAAGGAACGATAGCGAAAGGTCAGTCGCAACTTCCGGTCATTTAATATGCGAGACGAAATAAACACGCGCCCAGATCACGAAGATATAAGTTAACTAAGTTGTTATAGTAGTATGATTTATAGTTGCAATATAAGGTTATTAAGCCTTGGCTAAGTTGAAAACTCTTCAACTATACGTAAAAACATTGTAGATTATTTGCTTTAATGGTTAAATTATGCGTTGAAAGTGGCGAGGGGGCTCTATATTTTACAGTCTTTCACGAAGTAGGCCAAAAATAGACTAAATAATCTCTCTGCCATCCTGTCAGACTCGTATAACCCGGGAGTTCGTGCTATCCAAAAACAAAAATCTTTTTAATTTATGTTATCGGGGACAAGAATAAGGCTGGACATATTCCTAGGCCCCCCTTTCGTTTCGCGTTATAACCGGTCCATTTTGTCATAGCGAATACCGTCAAGCGAGTGTCGTTTTTAATAACGTGGTTACGTCACTGTAGGGTTTCCTTTACCTGGAACTATTATTGTTTATTTTAGGGGAGCTGAGTGGACTAAGGGTTACATTAGGCCTTGACGCGTATGGAACGAGCGTGCTTTCGGACTTTTCAAAAATTATCGCCCAACGTGTTTTCCGGATAGAGTGTCATAAATATTCAAAGAACGTTACTTTTCGAAACTCCCTGGCTGCGAGCTTATCTTATTTCGTTTATCTATGTATGGGTTGAATAGCCCGAAAACCCTTTCCTCGTACAGCAAGCGCCTGCCTGCCTGCCTTTTTCATTTTAATAAACATAGAGTGACCTTAGTAAACATAAAAACCCATTTAATGATTATATTAAAACTAAATATTCAGATATATTCGGTATTCGGTTTTGCTTCATCAAATTCATGGTCTTTCGTCATATCCAAATCGATGGCAATTTGAATATCTGAATAAAAGGAATGATGGAGGTAACCGGATTACGCAATGACGCATTTTAATTGGCCAATATTTATGACTTTTATTTCATAGAATAATTTTCAACTCTACTTTATAAAATTACTTATCCGTTATATTAATTTGCTATTTTTAGGACAAATTAAATGCTAATTAGTTTGTAATAAGAGCTTATTTTATTCTTTTATGATTTTCCTTTTATCAGGGATAGATTTAATTTTAGAAGTAGGAATGGAGAACGGTTAGCATTTACTTCAGTCCGACTCATACCCCAGTAAAGAGCCCCTTCCTCCAACACGTAACGAAAATTTTAAATTATCTTCCTTCCTTTTCACCTCTGTCGCTATGACCCGCCTCTTCTTTCATACCCCCCCCCGTCCCGTGGAAGGGGAGTCCGGGACTTAGACGCGCGCCCAGATTACTCTGTTCTCCATTCCTACTTCTAAAATTAAATCTATCCCTGCTTTTATATTTAGAAAAAGTCCGCTCTTTTAATTCTCCTTTTAATATTAAGATTCCATAGGTATTAGAACCACAAATCTTGCCTCAAAACTACAAATATACCTTTCGTAATTATAAATTTCCACAAAGGTGTTTTGATCCTTCGCTTGTTAAATTTTTGAATTTAAGCATTTAAATAATATTGGCGACATTTTGAAGACGTGACCCCGTTGCTAATTTATATTTTACTCCCCACGCGCTGTACGTTTCTCTTAGAAATTTTGCTAATTGAATAGCAATAACGTACATACACAATCCCGGAAATAAATAATTAAAAATTTAATTTTAGAGTTTCTCAGTATCCATTTACGGAAGAAAGTTTCATCTGAGGTTTCGGCTTTGAGTTGAAAATCCGAGAGTTTTGGGGAAATGATGAATTCTTAAGGGATTTGTAGGTGGAGGAGGTTCAGAGAAAGATTTCCTTTTGTTTTCGTTTGATGTTATATCGAAATTAACAAGTTTGTCGTTACATCAAAAGGATCCGTATAAACTTCCAAATTAACTGCAATGGATAAAAGAGATAAGACCATTTGATTAATAATCTAAAAGAATTTACTCAATTCTCTCGGTTACCTGATCACCATCGATGGGCGTATAGTTGAATAAATTTTATAGGAAATCTTATTAACTATTCAGGATCGTGCACTAAAGCTTACAGTTTCGAGATGAAGGCAGGATTGATTGAGAGCTCTCTCTAACATAACTATTAATTCTTTAATGATGTTTTGCAGCGTAACGAACGCGTCGTCGTTGTTGGAGCCGGCGTAATGAGGCTGTATATATATCTAGAGTACAGTTCCAGGAACGTTTGCTTTTTGGCTCTCCATGGCTATATACAAAGATTGTTTGCGAGAAACGATTTTCAGCAAAGAAAACCTTTTAAATTCTTTCAGCTTTCGGATTACAGAAACTTTGCCCATAAATAAAGCTATTATCGGCTAAGCGCGTCGAGTTTACTTAAGGCCTAGCTCAGGTCCTCTTAAGCGCTTCTGATATTTAAACACCTCGTTACGAATGAAGCGAAAAACGAAGCCCATGATTCTCTCTTAGACCGGTTGTCCCAACGCCAATGTTCATAGAGCTAAAGAATATTTCACGATAGGACTATTTTCTGACTTACGACATCTGTAGCTCGAACTTTCACGCGTTTGTTAGTGTCGTCATCTCAATTTATTAACGTGAAATAGTTAATCAAACGAAAAAAATATATATTTTAGGTACTCAGATTCGCATGTTGTTATCAAAGTGCTTTTCATCTTCCCTAGTTTCTAAACTTTGAACAGAGAATTTAAAACTATACTTTATAAAAGAGGGCATACGCTATCAGAATCACGGCTAACCTTTGTCTCTAGTGAACTTTGTAAAACTGAATCAGGATTTAACCTTTAGGAACGTTAATGGGATATAGCTAGAGTTAGGGCCGAAGGTGAGAGAAAAGAAAATAATTTAGAGCTACTTTTACGAAATAGCTGAAGAGTGTGTTTTCGAGCAGATAAAAGGGGGTTAGCTCTACCCAACCCCAAACTCGGAAAGCTCTTAAAACACGGTAGATAGCGGCACGAACCGGGTTAGGTTCTAAGTGCGTGAGATACAGTGTGCATAGTGAGAGAGAGCGAGAGACCCCCGCGAACAAAAGGCTACAATTTTGATCCTTTATCGCGCCTTAACGTCATTTATTGCCGCTAATGAGAAGGCTAGCTGCCATTACGGAGCTCCGGCAATCACCGGTTTTATGATCGTGTCAGAAAACACCCTTTTTTCTACGCTTATAGAAACGGCCGAGAGCTACTTCTGACCCAAGATAAACGCTCATGACTGTATGCCCTTCTTCCTTCACTAACAACCACCTATATACCTTTCAAACTCGAAGATCGCTGCGAAAATATTACTCTAAAATGCAACCGAAGGAGAGCGAATATTAGTTACATTGCCTAGGAAAACTGTATAGTCTTCAATGAACAGAAAATTCCCTTTAGTTTATAGGTCCCCAATGTTCTAAAGAATAATAAATTAATTATCCTTATTTCCATTACTAATTAAAAAAATAGCCTTAAACAAAAGGTACGCGTTACTCGAACGAAACGAAACGAAAAAACAGCTTCAATCAGTTCTTTTTTCCACAACACTAGTTAGTTGTCTCAAATTACTGGAACAAAGTTATAAAGCATGTTGTATCGCGGGCATTTTTGACTCGTGACATCTTTTTTCACGTGGATGAACAGGCGTATTCTATCGAGGACGGACAATCGAAGTCATAAATCTCCTGGAAGATTTACCGAGCTGACAAATCGATTGGCAAGCGGCCGACCAAGGCCCTGTTCTTTATTTCTTTTTTATTTTCGATTATGCGCGGCGATCGTTAATATCTGGTCGGTGATATCCGCGCTCCGTAAGCCTCTTCAGGGGGCGCAACTCCTATAGCTGAAGCCCAAAAGGGTGACGTCGTGACTACGAAAGGTGGCTTCCGAAGAGATGACCCCCTCAACTTCTCTCTCTTGGTTAAGCGCTTTCGGGGTGGTTTAACAGATTGTTG